>NC_073241.2:62172500-63580000 GCF_029281585.2 Gorilla gorilla gorilla
CAGGTTTGTTATATAGGTAAACTTTTTTGTTTTGTAACTCGTTTTCTACCTCATGGGGGTTTGTTGTACAGATTATTTAGTTATCTAGGTACTAAGCCTAGTGCCCAATAGTTATTTTTCCCACTCCTTTCCCTTCTCCCACCCTTCACCCTCAAGTAGACCCCAGTGTCTGTTGTTTCCTGCTTTGTGACCAGGAGTTATACGAGTTATTTTAAATAATAAATTAAAATGTTTATAGGACTATAAAAGAAAAAGATCCAGGTAGTCCCCCTTATGCAAAACATTGATCAGAAAAAAATGAAATCAGAATCAACCTCCCTTTCTAAACTCATTGGATTTGCTTTATGTGGGAAATGATTTTCTGGGGTGTGTTAAGAACATACTTGAGGTGCTCTGGGGAGACATAGGAGGTAGAGCTCCTCAGCAGTGTTGAAATACGGTAGGAACTCAGTAATAGGGCTTTGAGGGTCAGGGAATGACATTTGAAAGGACAATGGGGCACACATTTTAGCAGACCTAATAGAACTCCTGCAGTTTAATGATTTTTTTTTTTTTTAAATTCTGAAAGACACTTACAAAGTTGCTTTAGACCTCACAGTACCAAGGGCAAGATGGAACTTAACTCTGCAGATCTGTAATGTGACGTGCAATTAATGCTCTATGAGCCGTTTGCCGGAAAAGAGTTCAATGGTCATCAGTTAAAACACTGTGATGATAATTTCAATTACTAGCTAATTTCTAGATTTGAGAATATACTTTATTTTTTAAGTATGATTACATTCCTTTCTGAGTCCTCATATGAGCTGACAGTGAAAATCTTTGGCACTTGTCTATTCAACAGGAGATTTCTGCTATAGGAAAATGATAAAAGTAGGGAACAATTGAACAGGAAAACATGATCTTTCAGGAGTGTTGTTTGGAAAGAGGAGCCCATTTTTAAAAGAGATATATTGGCAAGTTAGCAAACAGCTGTCCTAATAATTTATTAGAGATTTTATTACTTTTCATCAAGAAATCACTGAGGTCACTTTTTAAATGAAGCAATTAAGTTATAAAAAAGACTCTTTCAAAGAAATCTAACAAGAAGAAAGCTAAAAGACCTGCTATTTCATCTTTTAGATAAGAGTGACACTTGACTGAATGCCAACAGTATGGGCAAAGGTGCAGATGGTAAAGGTATGGAAGTTAGGTCCTGCTACTGAGCTTAGACCAAAATTCAACATGTTCCAGAACTTTTGAAGGAGGAAAGATATGAAAGTACATACTACATTATGTCTATTTGTTTCTTAATTCTGTATTCGTGTGTTGCTTTGATGTGATCACATCAACCAATAAACTTCCAGTAGAAAGAAAACAAACTTCATAAAAGTAAGGATTGATGAACCTCTCTTCAAAAAACTACTACAGTGACCTGAATATAGCCCTTCCTTAATAAGTTATTGATGGCAGTGTTAATAATTCATCTACTCAAAACAGGAAGATTTCTGTTTCTGTTGCCATCCCACCCAGTTGATCACATAAAGAGAAAATGGGAGGATATATAGGATCCATTCAGTAGTTATGGTCATCTTTTCTCCTAATGTAGTAAATGAGTTTGAAGTTCACATGGTTTGTAAAGTCTTTTGCCCCAGTGTTTTGGAAGGGTAAGTGATTAGGTATATTCAGTGAGAACACAGAGAACAGAGTGACCCACCAGAACTTTCTCCTCTCACATCAATTTCATTTTGAATATCGCCATACATGTCCTGGGATTCAGTGTAGAACCAGATAAGATGAAAAGTAGACCTGGGGCTTGAAAAACATACCACTTCCAGATCAATCTTCGCGGCTCTCTAAGTGAGGCGTAATCACTGTAAATCTTCTTTTACAGTTGATTTATACTGCAATTAAGGCAGAGAAGAAGCACATACAAGGCCAAAAGTGGAAAAGTAGCACACATTTTTCATGGAAAGTTTTTTTCCCCATAAGTCAGAGCACAAGAGACTTTTCTAAAAAAAAATTATGAGAAACTAGTCATGCTGACTGACATGATATGGGAGAATGTTAAGTCATCTGTGTTTTCTGTTTAAATGTATATATTTCAGTTGATTAAAAAAGCACATGGTGAATTGATCTTGCAGCTTATAAAAGCTATATTTCAGCTTTGGTGTTTTTTATTCTTTTTTTTTAATCAAATTATCTCCCAAAGCATTTTGACTGAAGTTTATTAACACAGCAATGCTGCTATTAATGCTTCGCAGTGCACTCTTGCAAAGTTAAGTAAGAGACATGACTTTTCCTATGCATACTGATCATACCTTCTGAAGGTCTAAAAGAACTCAAGATTGCATAGCTGAGTGGTTTTGAAGAAAGAAAATTGTTACTTTGTCTTTTTTTTTTGTGCAATGTTATTAGATTTTTGGCGGGGAAGCATTCATAAGAAACATTATATTGCTAGATTTTAACTGGTATTTCAAATATCATCAGATTTCCAAAAAAGTAAGTTAGAAATTCAGAGACCAAAGCAGCTAGCTGCAGGCCTTTGTGCTGAAGTTGGGGGATATTGGAAGGAGAATCATGAAGCTGAATGATGAGGTTGCCTTTCAGGGAACGTGGTGTGAGGTTATTTAGATTAGAGAGGAAAATAATCACATCTTTGACAACATGCCAAATGATGGAGAGAAAGTGATCCTTTCATTTTATATATAACAAAGTGATAGTTTAAAAAGAGGACTACTTATCCTAAACCAATATACTCTAAGGGAGGAAAATATTTCAAGTATCCTATTCCAGCCAGTTAATAAAGAAAATTTCACGTGAATTCCCTGTTGAACAAATGATCATGCTCCATGATCTTGCTCAATTTTGGGGGGAAACAATTAAATCTGTGGATAATAATAGGTCCTATTTTTTTTCTTTTAGGAAACTAGTGCTTTTTTTTTTCCTAGAATTCAACATGAGTGGCAACCTTTCCTTAAATTATTCTTATAAATAAAATTGTATACTATTAATACTTCATTTTTTCTATTTCTAGACTTATTACTAAATTAATTAGCAGGAGTTTAATCCTACTTGTGTTTTGATTCTCAGAATACAATCGGCAGAGAGTAGCCCCATTGTGTTTTCTTGAGAAAGACCAAATATGTTGTGGCAAAACATGTTGTAAACACTGAATATTCTATTCCACTTTTTCAAGAGATACAAAGCACTATGGTATGATTACAGATATTCTGAAATTTCAAAAAACAAATCCCGCTTAACATTTTAAAACTCAGCACTTCTGAAATTTATTGTCCACTTGATCTTTTATCAGGTAACACAACACATTAAGATTCAACCAGATATATTTGGGAAAATTGTAGTGATGTGCAGAAAAAGAATTTAGTTAAAACGAGATCTCGTAGTTACTTTTCAACCCTTGTATGGACATTGTAAGTCACCTTTCTCTTTCATATATTCATGCAACAAACATTTATTTGCCTCTGTTTTTTCTGAGGCATTGCTCCTGGCACAGTGGAAGATATTGTGGCTTAAAGTGGAAAAGTAGCACACATTTTTTTTTTTTCAGGGAAGGATCCCCCTTCCCCCAGTAAACCAGAGCACAAAATATGGTTTGGCCTCAAGGGATGTGGAAATAACTAGTTTATCACAACACAGGATGTGATATGGTCACGTGGTGGTTTTGAGGAGAGAAATACCACTTCTGGCTGGAAGTTTAGGGAAATCTAATAAAAGAGATGATGTGTAAGCTGGTCCTTGAAAGATGAGACCGGAGATGGAAAAGCATGGATCTATTTAGGGAATCATTAAATATATCAGCGTTCAGAACTCAGAGCATGGCTAAAGATATATTTGGAAAGGCAGATAGAAAATAGATGATGACAGATATTGCACACCAAGATTATCTGCTTTAAGTGATGGGGAGGCACTGATGGGCCTATTTTAAAGAATCACCATGTCTGTAGTACATATTAATTGAGATGTGGCTATAAAATTTCATTTCAGTTAGCCACAATATGTACTTACATATCCTATTTGGAAGGTTTATGTTTTTTTTCCCTAATGTGTTCTTACAGCTCTTGCTTAGGCACCATCTTCATAACCAACTTTATAGCTATGTTGGGAAGTTTCCTGCTCACAACTTGAAACAAAAATAGCGACATGGTTTGGCTGTGTCCCCACCCAAACCTCACCTTGAATTGTAGCTCCCATAATTCCCATGTGTTGTGGGAGGGACCCAGTGGGAGATAATTAATCATGGGGTGGTTTCCCCCATACTGTTCTCATGGTAGTGAATAAGTCTCACTAGATCTGATGGTTTTATAAGCAGTTTCCGCTTTGGCTTGGCCCTCATTCTCTCTTGCCTGCTGCCATGTAAGATTTGCCTTTTGCCTTCTGCCATGATTGTGAGGCCTCCCCAGCCACGTGCAACTGTGAGTTCATTAAACATTTTTTTTCCTTATAAATTACCCAGTTTGGGGTATGTCTTTATCAGCAGCATGAAAACAGAATAATACAAATAATATTCTAGCTAGTCATTCATTTTACTCATTGTTTGTGAATTTGATTGTTTCAAAAATTGAACCCACACAAATCAGAGATTTGTCAATGCTGTATATGCTTGGAATTGTAGGCTATATGTCCTGAAGGCATTTCTAAAGCTGTTAGCAATATAAGGATACTTAGACCTCATTATGACTGGGAAACGACTTGCATATATAAGAATATTTAACAGTCACATTACTTAATAATCTCTCGTGAGTTTTCTGAAATATACATTTGTGAATATGAACACACTCCCCAAGTTTGAAACTTTAAGTTGTCAATTATTTGTCTGATTTACTTTAGATTGCTGATTACATGAAGTTTGACTAGGAAAAGAGGCTTATACAAAACAATTTAGCATTGCATTTTAATTTTGTTACATAAACAAAATTTTGTTACATAAACATATTTGTTTAATTTTGTTACATATTTAATTTTCCTACATATTATCTTTGAATTTCAACAATTTAAAAACTAAGGTGTTTCAGCTCAATATGAGCTTTCACTTTAGTAACTGTGTAAGCAGAATTTGGAGAAGGCCACATGGCTTAACATATTGAAGCACTTAAGAGGCCTAACCAAATAAATTATTTGGCAGGAAATGACCTAAATCTAAAGGTGCATGCTTTCTAAAATTCCTACAAATTTGAGTTTTTTTGGAGCAGATCTCGTATTGCTGATGTTTGTGTCTTGTTTTTACCATGTTCACGCAGAGATGACTATAACTTCTTTTATATTTTTAATGTGATATTACAGTTTTTAATGTGATATTACACAGTTTTTAATGTTGAGAGCAAAAAACGCTTAGATATTCCAGGTATTAGTTTAATTGGGCCCAATTTTAAGTGGGCTTTAAGTGTTTACTAATTTTTTTTTAACTTTTACATAGTCTGTGACTGAATTATCCTTCTTTATGTTAAAAGCTTTAGGATAATTGTCTCTTGACCATAAAGTTTGCTTCATTTTGTGCCATTTATGAACTATACTTCCTTATATTACACTTGGTGTTTGGAATAGGCATCAAGAAAAATCTCGTGTTTGGGTACAGCCTTGTTCCTCACACCACTGGAATTCCCATGTAACCTACTTCTAGGGAGGCTCTGTGCTCATCAGAGGCCCTCAAATAATTTTTACTGATGAGAATAAATGTGACACTGTTGATGAGCTAACCTTGTAGATGGTTGACTCTCAGTTAGGTAAAATCTCTTAAATTTGCCCTAAAATGCAACAAAATAACTCTGCTTGTGAATTTGAATTTTACTGTTATCTCAGTATGGCTTATCCACCACTTTTCTTCAAACTCTCTTCATTCTGATTGCTTTGAAATGAGTATTAAGACAGAGAAATATCATTTGAAAAATATTCATTCAAAATATTTAGACCTAAAAGTATCAAGACTATGAATGAAATATATGGTTATTACAGAGAACACAATGAATGATCACTTTGTTATTTTCTACAAAAGTTTCTATATACTGATCCTCAAATTATTCACAAATCACATGCTCCCCAAGGACAGAAATTGTATCCAATCATCTTTATATTTTAGAACCTAGTCCGGTGCATGGTCTTTTGTGGGTATTTAATATAGATTTGCTGAATTGAATTATAATAATTATTAACAAATACAGGGAGGAATAGTAACTTTGGATCGTTGTGGTTTTGGGGTTTTTTTTTTTTTTTGCTGTTTTTGTTGTTTTTTTTGTTAGTGTGTTTTTTTTCTTTTTCTTTTTCTTTTTTTTGAGACAGAGTCTCGCTCTGTCACCCAGGCTGGAGTGCAGCGTCACAATCTCGGCTAACTGCAAGCTCCACCTCCCGGGTTCACGCCATTCTCCTGTCTTAGCCTCCGGAGTAGCTGGGACTACAGGCACGCACCATCACGCCCGGCTAATTTTTTTGTATTTTTAGTAGAGACGGGGTTTCACCGCGTTAGGCAGGACGGTGTCGATCTCCTGACCTCGTGATCCGCCCGCCTCGGCCTCCCAAAGAGTGTCTTTCTTTTATCTGTCTATTATAATGTCTCCAGGGAATGACTAAATAGTTGAGACACTGAGGTTGGGGGAACATAAGAAAAGTGCCATTCTCCTTTGGTATAGCCGAGGGGACTTATAAAGAAGATCTTTATAGAGGTATGTACAACCAGGAACATAACAATAACAAAGCAGTCACGATCAGAAATTGCTAGGTTTGAGAAAACAACAAGATGTGTAATGGCCAGATCATAGAATATGCATTAACTCTAAGAAACTGCAAAATATTTTCTACAGTGGTTGTACCATTTTATAATCCCACAAGCAGTGTATGAGAGTTTTAGTTTCTTACCATCCTAGCCAACTTTTAATATGATCAGTATTTTAATTGTAGCCATTCAAATAGGTGTGTAGTGGTATCTCATTGTGGTTTTAATTTGCCTTTCATAAATGACCAGTGCTGTTGAGCAGCTTTTCATCTACTTATTTGCCATTTGTATATCTTCTTTGGTGAATTGTCTATTCAAATCTTTTGCCCTTTTCTTTTTGTGAGTATCTATTTACCTAATAATTGAATTTTGAAAGTTTCTTTTTTTAACATTTATATTCTGGATACAAGTCCTTTATCAGATATATCCCCTACAAATATTTTCTTCCTATGTGTGACCTGTCTTTTCATTTCCTTAACAGTGTCTTTAGAAGATCAGAAGTTTTACATTTTGATAAAATCCAATTTATTATTTTATTCTTGTGCTTTTGGTGCTGTACATAAGAAATCTTTGCCAATCCCAAGTTCATAAAGATATTCTTCCCCTAAAATCTAGAAGTTTTATAATTTTAGATTCTATGTTTAGGATTATGATTTTGAGTTAATTTTTGCATATTGTCCAAGGTAATGGTGAAATTTTATTTATTTTCACATAGATATGCAATTTTAACAGCACCTTTTCATGAAGAAATTATTCTTTCTTCAATAATTTGTCTTTGCAACATTGTAAAAATATCAGGTTTTCATAAATGTGGGCTTATGTTTGTGTCCGCTATTTTGTTCTATTCATCTATTGATATATTTTGATCCAATGCCTCATTTTTTTGGTTACTGTAACTTTATAATGAATTTTGAAATTAGGTATTGTAAGTCATTTAACTTTGTACTTCCTTTACGATGTTGTTTTGGCTATTCTATGTCCTTTCCATTTCCTTGTAGGTTTTAAAACAAACTTTTCAATTGTTATGAAAAAGCGTCTTGGAATTTTGATTCAGATTGTGTTGAATCTTTAGATCAATTTGGGTAAAATTGGCACTTTAACAATATTGAGTCTTCTGACTGAGAAATGAGGTACATCTTGATTTATTCAGGACTTCTTTAATTTCTCTCAGAAATGTAGTTTAATTTTCTTTTGTGGCACAGAAGTATAAATTACTTGACATTTTTGATGCTATTGTATAGGCATTGTTTTCTTAGCTTCAACATCCAATCACTGTTAGCATATTGATGCTATTGTATAGGCATTGTTTTCTTAGCTTCAACATCCAATCACTGTTAGCACATTGATGCTATATTATGCAAACTTACTAAGCTCACTTGTTAGCTTATGAGCTTCTTTGCAGACTTAATTACATTTTCTATATGGATAAGCATGTTATCTGCTAATAATGACCATTTCACTTCTTTGCAATCTGGATGCAAGTGATATTATATCATTTCAAAAACGGTATAAAACCAGATAATAATACATTTATTCTCTGTTGGTTTCATGCTATTGTCATACTTTTTACTTATTCATATTTTATAAACTATTCAATATATTGTCATTTGTTGCATAACCAGTCAATTGTCATTTAAAGGTGTTTTAAAAATAAGAAAATAATCACATATTCCTTCATGTCATTATCATTTGGGAGCCAATCATTCGCTTCAGGAGACCTGTATTTCTATCTAGTGTCATTTTGTCCTTCTTCCTGAAAGACTTCATTTAACATTTCTTGTAGTGCAGGTCTGCTGGTGATTACTATTTTCAACTTTTGTATGTCTGTAAAAGTCTTCATTTTGCCCTATTTTGAAAGATATTTTACTGGGTATAAAATGCTAGAATGACTTTCCCTCCCCATTACTTTAAATATGTTACTCCGCTCTCTTCTCATTTGCATTGTTACTTATGAGAAATCTGCTGTTAACCTTATCTTTGTTCATTTGCACATTACATGTCTATTTTTATCTGGCTCTTCTAAAGATTTTTCTCTGTATCACTGGTTTTGAGTAATTTCATTACGATATGCCTTGGTATAGTTTCTTACATATCTTGAGGTTGGGGTTTCTTGAGATTTCTCTAGTTCTTTGTTTACAGTTTAGTTTACAGATGAAAAAATTAACCATGATTTTTTCAAATATTTTTCTGTTCTCTATTTTCTTCTCTTTCATAGACTCAAGTGTCACATTTATTAGGTTGACTGATGACACCTTACAGCTAACTGGTACTCTTCATTTTTAAAACTATTTCTTTCTTTCATTTTGGACAGTTTCTATTGCTATGTCTTCAAATTCACCAGTCTTTTTTGTTAGGCAATATTAAATCTGCCGCTAATGTTATTCTATGTATTTTTCATCTCAGGCATTGTAAGCTTTATTTCTAGAAGTTCAATTGGGTCCTTTTTATATCTTCAATGTCTCTACTTAATTTATAAACATATGGGATACTGTTATAACTGTTTAATGTATTTGTTTGCTAATTTTAACTTCTTTATCAGTTCTGTGTCAGTTTTAATTGATTGTTTTTTCTCTCCTAATTGGTTGCACTTTTCTGGTATTTTTTGCATTCCTGGATCTGATGTTTCCTTGGATGCCATACATTGTGCATTTTACCTTCCTTGGTGCTAGATATTTTCATATTCCTATATATAGTTTTGAGATTTGTTGTGGCATGCAGTGAGGTTACTTGAAAATAGTTTGATCCTTTTAAGCCTTGCTTTCAAAATTTGTTAGGTGGGAATAGAATTACGTTAGCATATGGCTAATTAATCCCTACCACTGACGCAAGACTTTTCTGAGGATTGTACCCAACTCTCCACAAATCATAAGCTTTTTCATTCTCTCAGATAGAAACATGTCATATGTAACAACCAGATACTATTTCCACTAATATTTTGGATGACTCTTTTCATGAGTAGAAAACTTCGGTAGTTTTCTTAGAAGCATTTGCTGCTTAAAGGGTTATCCAAGGGAGACTTCTGTAAACCTCCAGAGAGAATCTGCAAGGCCTTCATCCCTGAAACTGTGTCTTGTAAATCCTAGCTGCCTTATTCTCCTTGAACACTTAGCTCCATTTACTCAATTCACATAATTTGCTGGACTCTACCTCTATTCTTCCCACCTGCACCATGATTTGTAAAGTCTCTCAAGGCAGCAAGATAGGAAAATTGTAGGGTTCATCTTGTTTGTTTCATTTCTTTATGGGATCACTCATTTCTTAACTGATGACCAATGGCTTGAAAACTGTTGTTCCATATGCTTTGTTCAGTGATTGGTTATTTTAGGCAGGCGGGTAAATATGACTCTAGTTACTTCATTTTGGCTGGATGTGGATGTCTCATTCGATTTTGTTTACTTTCAGTAGTACTTTTAAAAACATTTTCTGGTTTCCAACAGTTACAGTTACCCAAGAGTTTCCAACAGTTACAGTTACAGAAACTGGTGATATGACTGTGTGGGGCCCCAGTGTGTGAGTTCCTTACAACTTCAGCTACTTGAAGTTAGTAATAGGCCCAGTTTAACAGGTAAGATTAAACTTTATGCCTAGGTTTTCTTCTAGGGTTTTTATGGTTTTAGGTCTAACGTTTAAGTCTTTAATCCATCTTGAATTGATTTTTGTATAAGGTGTAAGGAAGGGATCCAGTTTCAGCTTTCTACATATGGCTAGCCCGTTTTCCCAGCACCATTTATTAAATAGGGAATCCTTTCCCCATTGCTTGTTTTTCTCAGGTTGGTCAAATATCAGATAGTTGTAGACATGCGGCATTATTTCTGAGGGCTCTGTTCTGTTCCATTGATCTATATCTCTGTTTTGGTACCAGTACCATGCTGTTTTGGTTACTGTAGCCTTGTAGTATAGTTTGAAGTCAGGTAGTGTGATGCCTCCAGCTTTGTTCTTTTGGCTTAGGATTGACTTGGGGATGCAGGCTCTTTTTTGGTTCCATATGAACTTTAAAGTAGTTTTTTCCAATTCTGTGAAGAAAGGCATTGGTAGCTTGTTGGGGATGGCATTGAATCTGTAAATTACCTTGGGCAGTATGGCCATTTTCACGATATTGATTCTTCCTACCCATGAGCATGGAATGTTCTTCCATTTGTTTGTATCCTCTTTTATTTCCTTGAGCAGTGGTTTGTAGTTCTCCTTGAAGAGGTCCTTCACATCCCTTGTAAGTTGGATTCCTAGGTATTTTATTCTCTTTGAAGCAATTGTGAATGGGAGTTCACTCATGATTTGGCTGTCTGTTTGTTACCATTCAGGACATAGGCATGGGCAAGGACTTCATGTCTAAAACACCAAAAGCAATGGCAACAAAAGACAAAATTGACAAATGGGATCTAATTAAACTAAAGAGCTTCTGCACAGCAAAAGAAACTACCATCAGAGTGAACAGACACCCTACAAAATGGGAGAAAATTTTTGCAACCTACTCATCTGACAAAGGGCTAATATCCAGAATCTACAATGAACTCAAACAAATTTACAAGAAAAAAACAAACAACCCCATCAAAAAGTGGGTGAAGGACATGAACAGACACTTCTCAAAAGAAGACATTTATGCAGCCAAAAAACACACGAAAAAATGCTCATCATCACTGGCCATCAGAGAAATGCAAATCAAAACCACAATGAGATACCATCTCACACCAGTTAGAATGGCAATCATTAAAAAGTCAGGAAACAACAGGTGCTGGAGAGGATGTGGAGAAATAGGAACACTTTTACACTGTTGGTGGGACTGTAAACTAGTTCAACCATTGTGGAAGTCAGTGTGGCAATTCCTCAGGGATCTAGAACTGGAAATACCATTTGACCCAGCCATCCCATTACTGGGTATATACCCAAAGGACTATAAATGATGTTGCTATAAAGACACATGCACACATATGTTTATTGCGGCATTATTCACAATAGCAAAGACTTGGAACCAACCCAAATGTCCAACAATGATAGACTGGATTAAGAAAATGTGGCACATATACACCATGGAATACTATGCAGCCATAAAAAATGATGAGTTCATGTCCTTTGTAGGGACATGGATGAAATTGGAAAACATCATTCTCAGTAAACTATCGCAAGAACAAAAAACCAAACACCGCATATTCTCACTCATAGGTGGGAATTGAACAATGAGAACACATGGACACAGGAAGGGGAATATCACACTGGGGACTGTTGTGGGGTGGGGGGAGGGGGGAGGGATAGCATTGGGAGATATACCTAATGCTAGATGACGAGTTAGTGGGTGCAGTGCACCAGCATGGCACATGTATACATATGTAACTAACCTGCACAATGTGCACATGTACCCTAAAACTTAAAGTATAATAATAATAAAAAAAAGATTAAACTTTAGATGAAAAAATTATTTTTAGTAATTTTAGGAAAATATTGGAGACATACCACTTCAAAGGAAGCATATTAAAAGGTAAAAAATTAATCTATAATACTTAGGCATAATTGTGATCAACACGGAGTTTTAGACTTCTATAGCTAATACCTTTTCCTATGTTACAGCTGAATACCTTCCCCATAATTTCAGTTACCACTAATATGCTAATGTCTTCTAACATATTTTTTTCTAGCCCAGGAGTATCTTCTTAGTACAAGACTCATAATCTACTATACATTTCTCTAGAATTCCAATACTACAGATGTATTTGTTTTGTCAAAAGAAAAAAAATAGTCTGCAAAATTAGACTTATTTATTTGGCCAGGAGCAATTGTTTTACAATCTATTAATCAATTTATTCTTTTTTTACTCAGTTATTACCTATGTTAACCTATGCTTGAAGGTAATATGCTGGTATGTAATCCTACTGAAATAATTCTGCCTTAAGGGATAATCTGGAGATATCATAGGAGCATCCCTTTTTATTATTATAAATTTAATAGTTTAACTTGTATTCGTTCCTTCTCATGCTGCTGTGAAGAAATACCCAAAACCGGGTAATTTATAAAGAAAAGAGGTTTAATTGACTCACAGTTCCATATAGCTGGTGGGGCCTAAGGAGACTTACAATCATGGTGGAAGGCACCTCTTCACAGGGTGGCAGGAGAGAGAATGAGTGCCAAACGAAGGGGGAAGCCCCTTATAAAACCATCAGATCTTGTGAGAACTTACTCACTATCATGAGAACAGCATGTGGGGTGCCACCCCCATGATTTAATTATCTCCACCAGGTTGGTCTCACAACACATGAAGATTACAGGATTATAAATTGAGATTTGGGTGGGGCACCAAGCCAAACCATATCATTCTGCCCCAGCTCCTCCCAAATCTCATGTCCTCACATTTCAAAACACAATAATGCCTTTCCAACAGTCCCCTAAAGTCTTAACTCATTCCAGTACTAACCCAAATGTTCAAGTCCAAAGTCTCACCTGAGACAAGGCATGTGCCTTTGACCTATGAGCCTGTAAAATCAAAAGCAAGCTAGTTACTTCCTAGATACAATGGGGGTACAGGCATTGGGTTAACACACCCATTCCAAATGGGACAAATTGGCCAAAACAAAAGGGCTACAGGCCCCATGCAAGTCCAAAATCCAATAGGGCAGTCATTAAACCTTAAAGTTTCAAAATTATCTTCTTTTACTCCATGTCTCATATCCAGGTCATGCTGATGTAAGAGGTAGGCTCCCACAGCCTTGGGCAGCTCTGCCCCTGTGGCTTTGCAGGGTACAGCCCCCCTCCCAGCTGCTTTCATGAACTGGCATTGAGTGCCTGTGGCTTTTCCAGGCACATGCTGCAAGCTGTCGGTGAATCTACCATTTTGGGGTTTGGAGGACAGTGGCTGTCTTCTCACAGCTCCACTAGGCAGTGCCCCAGTGGGGACTCTGAGTGTGCTGCAACTTCATATTTCCCTTCCGCACTGCCCTAGCAGAGGTTCTCAATGAGGGCTCTGCCCCTGCAGCAAACTTCCGCCTGAACATACAGGTATTTCCATATATTTGAAATCTAGGCGGAAGTTCCCAAACCTCAATTCTTGACTTCTGTGCACCCGCAGGCCCAACACCATGTGTAGAGCACCAAGGCTTTGGGTCTGCACCCTCTGAAGCAATGCCCTGAGCTGTATCTTGGCCCCTTTTAGCTACAGCTGGAGCTGAAGCAGGTGGGCAACAGGACACCATGTTCTTTCTATGTGGCCACATAGAGCAGGGGAGCCCTCGGCCAAGTCCATTAACCATTTTTCCCTCCTAGGCCTCCAGGCCTGTGACGGGAGGGGCTGCTGTGAAGGTCTCTAACATGCCCTGGAGACATTTTCCCCATTGTCTTGGTGATTAACATTTGGCTCTTCATTACTTAGGCAAATTTCTGTAGTAGGTTTGAATTTCTCCCCAGGGAATGTGTTTTTATTTCCTACCACATTGTCAGGCTGCAAATTTTACAACCTGTTTTTTTTTTTTTTTTTTTTTTTTTTGAGATGGAGTCTCGCTTTGTTGCGCAGGCTGGAGTGCAGTGGCATGATCTCGGCTCACTGCAAGCTCCGCCTCCTGGGTTCAGCCATTCTCCTGCCTCAGCCTCCCAAGTAGCTGGGACTACAGGCACCCACCACCATGCCTGGCTAATTTTTTGTATTTTTAGTAGAGATGGGGTTTCACCATGTTAGCCAGGATGGTCTAGATCTCTTGACCTCACGATCCGCCTGCCTCGGCCTCCCAAAGTGCTGGGATTACAGGTGTGATCCACCATGCCTGGCCAATTTTACAAACTTTTATGCTCTGTCACCTCTTGAACACTTTGCCACTTAGAAATTTCTTCCACCAGATACCGTAAGTCATCTCTCTTAAGTTCAAAGTTCCACAGATTTCTAGGCCAGAGGCAAAATGCTGCCAGTCTCTTTGCTAAAGCATAACAAGAGCCACCTTTGCACTAGTTCCTAACAAGTGCAACATCTCCATCTGAGACCACCTCAGACTGGACTTCATCGTCTGTATCATTATCAGCATTTTGGTCCAAGCCATTCAACAAGTCTCTAGGAATTTCCAGTCTTTCCCATGTCTTCCTATCTTCTGAGCCCTCCAAGTCTCTAGGAATTTCCAAACTTTCCACATTTTTCTATCTTCTTCTGAGCCTTCCAAACTGTTCCAACCTCTTCCTGTTACCAAGTTCCAAAGTCAATTGCAAATACAGCCTGTGCGTTCCTTACCATTGGTGAACTGTAGGTTCCAATAATAATAATATAGGACAAACATTTATCCCATTCCTGAACTCATCTTTGACACTCAAAAAGTAGTTGGTTACCAAAGTTAAAAATGATGAACAGAAATGTTCTTTTAGAAATGTTACACTTAATAACAAAAGAAGGAACCCCATTTAGCTCATACACACCTAGATACTTTTTCTTCTTTTCTCTTATAAAACAATGTTGTGACACATTTTTTCACTGTTAATATCTGCAGCCTTGACATTGTTTTTCAATGGACTTCCTTATTTTGGCTTTGTTATTATATATTTACTTGTAAATAATAACATGAATAAGGGCAAAATGATAACAGAAGTTTTCTTTACATTCAGACTTCTAGAGATGTTAATGCATAAGCTTCCTTTTACATATATCTCATGACTTTTTGGATTCATGCAATTTCTTGATTTTTTTTCCCTAGCCTCACAGGTAGATTGGAAGCAGAAACATAAATACACAAGAGAGCTTTCAAATATGACTTTAAACAATACGGTGTCCTTACTTGCCTTAAAAAATGCACTGACTCTTGGGTATGTTTTATAAAAAAAGTTCTTCAAGTGTGAATAAATGAAATCTGATATTTTCCTAATGCTGCCCTGGTTCATTTTTTTCATTAATTAACTCAATACCAGATTATTTCCTGAATACTATCTCAGGTAATCCTTTGATAGAACTGTCCATTTTATTCATCAAATATTTATAGCGAACCTATTAAAACGTATGCCCTCTAAGCACTCCACAGGGTATGATGACGAATAAATCATGAGCCCTTCTTACAAGGATTTTAGAGACTTCTGAAGAAGATATGTATATATCATATACACATGTTGTAGGTATATATCATAAAAATGCTATATGTATATATTTGGCATGTATTTCAAATAATATGCATTTTACATTGTATTTGTCTCTATTGGGAATATAAAGCTGAATATGGTATTGTTTTTAGGGTTCCAGTCTGTCTGGGGAAATAAATTCAAGCTGTTACAACTTAATACATCAATTGCCATGGTGGAAGTATGAAAAAACAATGCCTGGATATATAGAAGCAGGAAGAATATTCTCTCTTTTATGAGATAAGAGAGTTGAAGGTACGCAGAGAGAATTGGGAGGTAGTGATGGAAATTACTTCAAAGGAACAGAAAGCAGTATCAGACAGTCCCCAGGAGCAAAAGAGATATTTGTCTCCTTTCGCATTTTATCTCTTTCCCCAAACTCAGTAGTGTTAACAATTTTTGTTTAATAAAAAAGGAGGGAAGAAAGGAATGAATGGTGTAAGACAGTGTTTTGTTGAATTTCCAAGCCAGGATTCATGGAAAGGTAAAAGAAATATCTATGTTAGAAACTAAATGCTACATCCACTTAAAAAAAAAGTCTTGTCACTCATACTCCTTTGCTATCTCTCAAATACCCTTCTTTATCTCCAGTGACATTACATCACTTCAGGATGCTAGCTGTCCAAATTGAGTTCCTGCAAGAGCACCTTAATCAATTTCCTCACTTCCAGTCATGAAACCTCTACTCCATTTCCATCCCCTTCATCTCCCCATCCAAGCTTCTACTTTCCACATATCAGTCTAAGCAATCTTTCAAAAACTCAAATGTTATCATCTTTACATCAATTTCCACTCCTCTGCTTCTTCCCCTGTATCCTCAGGATGAAGTTGAAGCTTCTTTGCATGCCACACAACTATCTGCAAGATTAGGCTCCTGTTATCTCTTCACACTCACCCATAGCTAAAGCCCAATTGTACTCCTATAGAGTCATATGTAGATATTTTAATTCCAGTAATGTGTACATTTCTTTCAGGTCTAGGTCTTAGTACTCTCTTTGTCTTTTGTATGGAAAATCTTCCCACCTCTGCCTTTTTCTTTGTCATTGCATTTATCATACTATATTGACATTGCCTCTTAACTGATTTTTTTCTATCATAGACTAGAATTTTTTCTTAGCAGGAACTGAATCTGGTTCATCTTTATATCTGTCTGTATCTTTATAAATGCCTACACAGATATTTGATAAGTATTTATTAAATTAATGAAAAGTTTCTATTACACACACACATACACACACATACACTCCCAGATCTTTGTCATGTCTCAACATATTCAGGATTTTTAGAAATAACTTGTCTGTGTATAACTTGGTAAACTCATTATATATTTCACTTAGCCCTTATAATTTGTGTCTTATGAATTTGCTGATTGGTTTCTATTCACATTTTCTTAGTGTTACATAATCTCTTTAGGTCAACTGGAATTTGTATAAGTTTTCACAATCTTAAGGTATTCCAGAACAGGTACTACTTAACTGCAAACATAGTCTCTATTCTGTTTTCTCATAAAAGGCTTATATTACTGTTTTCCCCCAAGTGTCTTTTTAAAATCCATGTGCTAGCCATCATGGTCCATTCCTGATACATATTTAAAAGGTCTTTAGAAAAATTTTGCCTATAACTAACACTACTTTACACATTTTTTCATTTTGTTTTGCCTGAAAATTGAGTTATGTATATTCTTCTAATTTTCTATTTTTAAATTTTACAAATATTTTTAAGTGAGAAAGATAAAAACAATCAGAATGTTTCTATTTAATGAAGTCAGATGTGTGGGAGAGGAATTCAATGGCTAAGATCCTGGACATCCATATATTTATTTTCATGTCTTGTATTTCTACATGTGTATGGTAAATTTAAGTGCATTCTGGTGAATTTTCTTTGCAAATTTTAAACTAATTATTTATTTATTTTTTACATAACTAAGAAATACAGCATAAAGTGTTTTCTCTCACAATGCTTTAAGCCTGGATAATACATCATATCGTATTATACAACCACTTAGTTTAACAGATGCCATGATTGTGACATGTTTTCCACAATAAGTTAAAAACATACAAAATCAAATCCACAAACCTCAGGTTTACTACAGAAAAATCACTTTGCCTCTTCTCCCCTCTGATAATAAATCATGTAAAATTATTGCTGTAAGTAAGTGGCCTTGGGAAATCACTTACACTATTTGAGTTAATTAATTTATCTACAAAATGGACCTAACAAAATCTTCTTTCCAGGGTTATTTGTGAGGCCCAAGTTAAAATAAGCACAAATTGAAAATATAAAGTACTGTAGAAACATGAGCCAAGGCAATGATGCTGGAACTCACCGTAGACCCCTGGCTGCTGTCTGCATTGGTGCAGCGCAGCTTCCTTTCTTCACAAAATGACTGCAGAATTCTACTAACAAGTCATGTGAGATGAGTAATTCCCTGCTCATAATATTAGAAAGAGCTGTTTTTTCCATCTGAACTTTTATAAGGTGAAGAAAAGATGAGGGGAGGCAGGAGAAAGCATTTCTGTAGGATCATTCTTATTTAGAATCTTCCAGGATAAATATTTCTAAAGGAAGGAAGGAAAGCTAAAGAGAAAGAGAAGAGATGAAATAAGAGAAAAAGAAGCCGTTTTGATACAGTAAAGATAACATTTCACAATCCAACCTCAGCCCTGGATTTTGACTTTTGAATGAATCAGCTGGCTGAGAACTTTTTGATCCAAGACAGGGAAAGATGCCAGCTGGCAACTCTAGAGGCTGAATGCTGAGATCCTCCTTGTTGTACAAAAAGGTTTTAATAAGAACATGCATTTAATTTATTACAGAAGAAGCAAGGAAGAATCTGATCATGCAGTCTTGTGGTATTTGCTAGAAATCATATGTTTAAAAGCCTAGGAGATAAAAATTTTGACATATATGAGGAATTTTGATTTCATGTTTTGCTCACTGCATTGCAGATGTTTTTATTTGTTTGTTTGCTTTTTGCATCCAAAATGGTGTGATGTTAACATAGCAGCAGAAGGTGGGATCAGTTCTGGAAAATGAAACTATCTTGTTCAAAACAGTGGGGGTAACATCTATAGGCATTTGTATCAGGGAAAGTATAGGTCAGGGGCAAACGATGAGAAATTTGAACGTACTAAAGTACACGTTGTTAATATTAGGGAGCCTTACCTTCATCATTAACTAATTTTAGCCTGTTTACTTAATGCTTCAAATCAATTTTTAACAACATTAGGATATTACAATATTAGTTGTCAAATTGTAGATTTTGTAAGAAATATGCCCAACAGAGTAAATCAGGATATAGAAGAATGCTGTACATTTTATAATTTTCTACTACACAGTCAAGTTTTCATCCTGATAGGTCATTTGATTCTCTGCAGGTGGCTATGCCTGCTGCTGAAGAGAGAACCCTGAGTCACAAGTACACAAATGAAATGCGATTGTCTTCGTGGGTTGCATCGTATGATTTGGAGCAAGTCTTCAGGTCTAATATAAAGATCCTTCAAATAAATCATCCAGCTAAGCTTCTGTGGCCCCAAACTCCTAATTTAAAAATGTTGATAAATGAAGTACCTCTTTAGTTAATAAATGAAGTATCTCTTTAGTTATCCTTTGTCAGCAACATTCATTTTAATGGAAAGTGAGTTTACAGGGTTACATGATTGAACTACTGAGCCAAGTCAGTGTTGGCAAATGATGGGCTAAATTATTGATGTTACACACTAATGAATTCTGATGAGAAATAAAACACAGACATTACGTTTGAAGTGGTTCATAATTATTTTTGTACTTTAAAAGCAATTTTATTCTTTTTCCAAATCATACTGGTTCTGTAAAACAAAAACATAGTTAGTGATTATACTAAAATTATTGAGTTTGTGGCAAAAAATGCTCTTGCAAGTTTTCATTTCTGTGAAGATAATGTTATTCACACTAGGTTTCTGATTTCCTTATATACTTCTGGGAAAAGATAATTAAATTAAATGTCTAAATTTTAAAACCAGTGTCTTTAAATAAGATAATCTGCTTTGTAACCATGGTTAGCATTCCAATAGATGTGTTTATAAGCTATGATATGTCTATCAACACATTTACTGGAGCTGTGTTGAAATACCATAATTAGTTCAAGTAATGTCAAGTACAGAGGGACTTCCAGCAGGTTTGTTTTGGTAAAGAGCTTATGTTTAAACGTGTAGCAGAGAATGCAATGTGTACTGTAAAGTGATAGATGTTTGACGAAGTCAGGGCCTGATGGCAGTAACTGAAGCAGGTTCAAACCCTACTAAGGTACATAGAAGTCTGTACATTCTGTAGTGTAATGACAATGTCCTTTGAGCTTTCCTGACTTAACTGTCCCAACCTGAGACTTTAATTCTGCAAGCTTGCTGCCTTCCTTTTTGGTTAAGGGTTGATTTATAGTGGAGTCACTCAAACAAGGGCTCAAACTGAAGTGACCACAGGCTGATTTTTAACTAAGAGGGATTGTTCACTAAGAGGCATTAAGGGTGGAACTCACAGTTGTCAAGGTGTTAGTCCACAGATTCATCACTTTCTGGTTATGAGTCTCTGGACCCGTAACTTGGCTCTCTACAATTCAGTTACCAAATCCCCCAAATGTGGTAACAAGTTCTCCCATCCTATCTGAGAAGTTTGTTACAATTATCAAGTCAGATATTGATGAAACTGAAACCTATTAAGTGAATGTAAGGTAAATTTATGTCTTATATTTGACTGGATTCTAGTTGGTTTTGTCAAGATCATAAACACTCATTTGGAAAATATTCCCTTTGCCAACTGAGGGATCTGCAGGGGAAAGGAATGAGAAGAGTTTTCAAGTCAAGGTTTGGTCATGTTAGATGATTTTCTCCTATTGATAATATGTGCAGTTTCTTACATGAATGAAAATCCAAAGGTTAAGCCTCCTATGTTTAAGTACCTATGAGACTCTGTTGGATTGAGGTAGGATACATAGTGCATTGAACTTTAGTTCTCATTTGGTGTACACTTTCTATGAAACAAAAATAAAAACTGAGTCTGGCTCATTTTAACTCTATAACATGCCATTCTCACATTGTTTTACTGAGTCCCTTTCTCCATTTTCATAATTTTCTCTTTGTCTATGGTCTATGATAGACTTGGCACCATTTATGAGAACAAGGCTGCTTCAACTTTTCATCTTTTTTGAGTTTTCTTTTAAAAATGTATCCTAATTTTTTTCTCTTGTTATAACTGCACTGTTCATTGTTTTATGATCTTGATACTTTTGGATGAAAAATCATGTGTCTGAGTTAATCTCACATCAAAGCAGCATCATTATATAATGATGATGCTAAGTTGTATGAAAAATACCTACTGGATATGCTCCATTAGTCACTAATTTTCAAATGAAAAGTTCTGTCTTTGAAAAACTCCTCTCCCCCACACCATTGACATGGCTCTTCCACTTGAAAAATGTCCTGCTGGCATAAAGTGAATTAAAAAAAAATAAAAATGCTGGAGTCTTTTGTTGTTGTTGTTAAGTCTAAGAAAAAATCAGAATACATAAGATTTATGTCTTTCTAATAAAAGTGATCAGCAATAAGCGTATTTTATTTTAAAATCAAGGGAAGAAATACATTTTCACTTAATATGTCATTTAACAGAATAAAAAGAGTAGATCATTTAATTCATGGAATTGAATATTGACAAATGTTTTACTAATCTCCTAAAGCTACATCATATTGACACATTGTGAAATAAATGCACTTTTATCTTAGATATCAATATATGAATTGTGTTTATCTTTTGTTTATCTTTAAAGGGAAGGAAAATAGGTGATCCAAGGCTACACTTTTTATCCACAGGCACTCATGGATATTGTCAAAATCTTCCAGATATTTTGAGAGGTGAGAGAATCAGAAAACAGGTATCACAACCAATGAATAAAAAGCAAAGAATTAGAGAATAAATGGTTAGAAACAGAGTGAGTGGAAACAACTTTGAGGTGAAACAGGAAATTAGAGACTAGATGGGGAAGAAGGAGCTCTTAAACACACTCAAAGGGAGATTTTGACAACAGTCAATATTTGAAAAAAATAGAGTAGATTTGGTTACATCAACAGTCAAGAAAAACTTCATTTATTCATTTATTCAACTTTCTTGTCAGGATACGTCTAGGTGCTAGTCTAGGTTCTATACGCTAAATGCTAAATTAGGTGCTAATTAAGCAATAAAGATAATCCCTAAATTGGACCCACAGAAATCTGGTCTTGATCACATCTCTGACCTCATTTTGTACTCCTCTCTACCCCAGCACTATGCTTCACCCATACAGGACTTCTAATTCTACCCCAAAAATCGATTCAGCCTGATGTCCCCTGGATTGTCAATTTCACCACTTGGGATTAATCCTGCACGAACTTTCTAATTATGTTCAAGATATTTCTTAATTTTTCTTATAATTAATTTTTTGACCCATAATATATTTACAAGTGTGCAATTTAATTTTCAAATATTTAAGGGATTTTTCAGATATCTTTTCATTATTCATTTATAATAATTCCATGTTGTTAGAAAACTTATTCTTTACTATTTCAATCATTTTACTTTTATTAATACTTGCTTCATGACCCAGGATATGGTCTATATTTGGAAATTTTATATGTTATGTATACACTTTAAAACAATCATATGGAGCTATTTGGGATGGACTGTTTCTTAAATGTCAATTAGGGCAAGTTGGTTGATAGTGCTGTTCAACTCTTCCATATTCTTACTGGTTTTCTGTCTTTATGTTCTATTAACTCCTGAGAGAGGAGTATTGAAATCTCAAACTATAATTATACATTATTTTATTTATACTTTAAGTTTTCTCAATATTTGCTTTATATATTTTCAACTTTTATTAGATACACACATATTTAGGGTTTTTTATATGTGCTTGATGAATTCATTAATTCTTTTTATGAAATGTCTCTCTCTATTCCTGATGATATTTCTAGTTGAGAAATTTATCTGATATTAATATAGACTCACCAACCATATTGAGCTTGGTGTTGCATGGTATACTCTTCCATCTTTAAAACTTTCAAGTTACCAGTCTTTTCTTTTGTAAAGTGTGTCACTTACAGACAATTTAAATTGAGTCTTGTATGTTATCTAATGCAGTAGTTCCCAACCTTTTTGACACAAGGGGCCGGTTTCGTGGAAGACAATTTTTCCACAGACAGAGCAGGGAATAGTTTTGGGATGAAACTGTTCCACTTCATATCATCAGGCATTCGATTCTCATAAGGAGCAGGCAGCCTAGATCCCTTGCATGTGTAATAGGATTCGTGCTCCTATGATAATCTAATGCTGCCATTGATCTGACAGGAGGCAGAGCTGTGTGTAATGCTTGCTCCTGGCCGCTCACCTTCTACTGTGCAGCCCAGTTCTTAATAGGCCATGGACTGGTACCTGTCTGCAGCCTGGGGGTTGAGGACCCTTGGTCTAATGTAATATATGCTTTTTAGTGGGAGATTTTAATCACTTTGATATAATTTTTGATGTGCTTGGATTTAGATCTATTGTTATTTTTTCTCATTGTTTTCTATTTATTTTTTATTTCTGTTTTTCCTTTACTGTCTTTTTTTTTAGGGTTAATCAAATACTTTTTAGAATTCCATGTTAATCTGATCATTGGCTTTTTTGTGATATCACTTTTCATTTTTAAAAGAGAGTAACAATATACATCTTTCACTTAGTCTCCGTGAGTCAATATCATAATCATTTTATATTTAAGACTTGCACCACAAAATTCTATTTATTCTCCTATCTTTTATGCTATTACTCGAATTTATTTTGCATTTATATATACTGTAAATCTTATACTACAATGTTGTAATTTTTGTATCTAAATTCAATTGTCTTCTTAATAAATGAAGACAATAAAAAGAGAGTCTTTTACATTTGCCAGTATATTTCTCATAGCTATTCTTCTTCCTTCCTTTCTGTAGATACAGGTTTTCTTCTGGTCATTTCCTTCAAGCTGAAATACTTCTTTTAGCATTTACTGTAATGCAGATCTACTGGTCAACAATTCTCTCCACTTTCATGTATCTAAAATATCTTTGTTTTGCCTTTAATTTTGAAAGATATTTTTTCTGGGTAGAGAATTCTGGGCTGATTGTTTTTGTATTTTATTCTTTCAGCAGTTTGAGATATTCTTTTATGTCTTCTATTCTCCATTTTTTCTGATAAGATGTTAGAGGTAATTTTTTGTTTCTTTTCCTCTGGCTGTTTTTAAGATTACCTCTTTATTTTTGGTTTTCAGGAGTTTACTATGATTTACCTTGGTATTTTTTTATATGTATCTCTTTTGGGAGGTTCTTTGAATTAATTGGATCTATAATTTATGTTTTTCACCAAAATGGCCATATTATTTCTATACTTTTTATGGTTTCAGTGCACTCACCATCGGCAGATAATAAATCAAGTTACATTAATACTATACAAAAAATACCTAAGAAGTGCATGCTGATATTTTAGCACTCGGTTTGGTAACTGAGTGGTCAAGAATGATTTACTAAATATTTACTACATTTCTGAAATATCAACCCTAAATTAGCCTGATATTTCTGGACTTGTTAAAGACCTTACTCTAACTCTTGTTTCACACTGTCTTCCTCCAACATAACCTAATCTCAGTAAAAAACACACAGGGAATTGCCATGGTATAGTGGTTAAGAACAGGTACCTCACAGCCAAATTGCCTAGGTTTATGTCCTGAGGATGAGCATGGAGGACGAAGTTTGACACATAGTAATGGCTAGATAAATGCTGCATTAAATAAAAAGAAACAAAACAAGAATGTCTATTCCATATCCCAGGAATCTGTTTCCTAAGTCCCTCATACTTCTCTGCTTTGAGCTGCTTCCCTTTCCCCACCTCACAGTGTTTCCATTCTTCCCTTTATATTCAGTTGCTCATTCCTGTTTTAAATCCCACTCTTACAAAGGCATTTCCCTGAATTCAGGCTGAAGTAATTCTTCCTATTTCCTGGCCAATTGTAAAGTTTACTCTCTGTACCTGGTAATATTTAATCATGTAATTATTATTCCTGAATATTTTTATATCTCCCTCTTCATTTCATCTCTGATGCTCCCCGTGTTGCATTTTTATGCTCTACTAATATAAAATTGTTAGTCATTTTCCCTGTACACAATACTGTTTTTGTTCTCATATATCTTTGCTCCCTGTTTATATAACCCCCTGACTACCTTTTGTTGATGTACCCTCACCTTGCAAGATGTAGTTTATGAGTTCTCTCCTTCAGAGAACTGGCCTTCCATTCTCAGGTTGAGCTAAGTGCTCTTCTTACTGCCCTCATTTGTATTTACACAATATATTGTGTCTACCTCCTCTATGAGATTCAAGCTCTTTAAAGACAGAGAGTATGTCTTCTACCTTTGTACCACAAGTGTCTAGCAAAATGCCTTTCATATTGTGGGAATCCCTAAAATATGCCTTGAAATTAATTGATCTTTTTCAACTTAGCAGCAAACTCCTTAAGGTTAAAAACATGATGTGTATTGTATACATTATGTTGGTAATCAATAAGTACAGAATAAATTCAGTGTTTCAGAATGTTATGGTAATTTACATTTTACCCATATCAATCAAAATGGAATTGTAGAGGCATTTGACCACAGGAGAATAATAAGATAATCATTCCTAAAGGTAGGGGTGTAGAACAAATTAGCTTATAAACTCAGCTTAGAATTTTCTGACTCTAACTTTTGGCAAAAGGCACTTATTCATTAGCTATAGTCAGCTTTAGATGAGGGTGGAATGCTGATTTACATCTAAAGGAAGATATTTGGTTAAATGTGGCTCATTAATTTGGATGTTCTAACTAAGCATTTGTTTTCTTTTTTTTGTTTATGCGTTTATGCATATGTTAAAGGCTGAGGCAGGAATCATTAAATTGAAGTTGTCCAAGCATTTATTTTATTACATCATATGACTAGAGGTGTTGTGTGCCTATATGAAGTTTCTTGAATTCTCAAGTTTGCAATGACATCCATGGAGTCACCAGTTCCTGAAGGGAAAATGACTGGGAAGTATGAATGTTTCCACGATTAATTAATTTTGGCAAAATGTTGAATTTTCAGAGTCGTCTTAACACAGTACCAGGAGAAAAAAGAGAAGAAAGTGAGCTAAGGTAGTCAGGGCACATTACTGTGTACAGGGCACATTGTATATACGTCATCTCATCTAATTCTCACAGTGACCCTTGGATAGGTGCTGTTTATACCTGCTTCACGTCCCAGATGATACAAACCAAGTCAGCAACCAACTTGTCAACCCATCTACTCCAAAACTCAGACTCTAGCATTCAGAGCGGTTAAGTGTATATTTTCAGTTCAGAAAATATCCCACAGAAAGAGAGATTTTTTTAAAAAGTTTACCCTTTGAACTGTTTATTTACACAAGCATTAATGCAAAAAACATTTCTAGAATGTATTTCAGCATCTTTCCTGTCCTTTCATATGCCCCCCTCTCTATTTTGTTTTTCTCATTAGAACAGAGCGGGACTGTATCTTTAACTTGTTTGTTTACTGTCTTTTTTCCACAACTGGAAGGTAAGTTCCATTAAGTTAACGATTTTTGTCTGTTTTGCTTGCTACTGTATACCCGGCACCTCAAACAGTGACTGGCACATAGGCTTACAGTAATTATTTACCTAACAAATTAATTGTAAAACAAAATAAAAATATATCAATACATGAGCAAAAATGAGCAAAATTTCTTTCTCACCAATCCCTTCAGCCACACAGATCACAAATCCTACTTCGTTTCCAAAAATTCTGTGTCAGTAAGTGTGCATCCTTCTAGACCTATTTCTGCAGATTTAAATATGGATAGTTACAGGTAAAATATAAACACACAACTGAAATATAGACTACTGAAATAAAGAATGTTATGCATTTATTTTTACCTAATTAAGGTCATTTGGTTAAGATGTTATTCTGTATGTTTTTCTTCTTTTTACTATTTCTTTGACATAATTTCTTGGCTTCCCAAAGTTCCTCCTGATTCTTTTAAAGTCCTGTTTAGCCTGACATATTTTAGATATATGTGTGTTTATTTATGTCTTCATATATTGATGGATATTTACATTGTCTTCAATGGGTATTTACATTGCCTTCAATTTTTCACTATCACTAGTGCTATATTATGAACAACCTTAGAACACGCTTCTTGGTACACAAGTGGGAGTGTATCTTTAGTATAAAATATGACATTGTTCTATTAAGGAATATAGGATTTTAAATTTTGAGGACAACATAGTCCTCAACAGAATATGAAAGTTTACTTTTCTTTACACTATAATCACCACTAATTAATGTATTTGAAAAACATGCCAGCATGATGACTGAAAACAAATTATTTTATATTATTAATTTTTTTGTACTTCTGATATTTGGCATTTTTTCATATATCATTTATTCATATATGAAACTTGAAATATTTTCCTATTGGGTTATATTATTTCTTATTGATTTAAATAAATGCTTATTTTATATATAAAAATATATAAGATATATAATAGAATCAATTTTTAATTATATCTTTTTCCATGAAAATGTATTTATTTTTATGTAGTCAAGTTTATTCCCCTCAGTGTACCTTAACACTATACAACATTTTATATTTTAAAAAATAGATTTTAAAAGTGTTTACCCTATAATGTATATAAATATACAAAATAGATATACAAAATAATCTATTCTGTATATTTTGGATATTTACTTTTATCTCACATAGCTGGCAAGTGAATAGTCCATCTCATCATATACAATTTGAAATCCTACTCTCACTATATTCTAAAGTCTAAGTATTTGTGGGGCTTTTCTTGGATTCTTTGTTCCAGTGAGCAGCCTCATGCCTGCTGTCTGTTTTGTAAAAGAATTTTTATTGGAACACAGCTGCATCCATTTATATACTACTGTCTATGGCTGCTCTCCTGTTACAAGGCAGAGTTGAGTGGTTGCAACAGAGACTGTATGGCCTGGAAAACTAAAAATATTTATTATATGACCCTTTAAAAAATGTTCATCAACTATTCTGTTTTACAGATTTTTCTATCCATTCTTGCATTAATGTTGTGCTGTGTTAATTTAATTAATATAACTTTTTGATATATTTTGCTACTCAGTGGCATAAGTTCCCTCACCCCAACCCAACAACAATTTTTCCTTTTAAAAAGTGTTAGAGCTATCCTTGTGGATTTTAATCTTCGAAATACATTTAGAATCACCTTCTTGAGCTTCACACACAAATTTTGTTCGGATTTTGAGTATGATTGTATTGAATGGATTTTTATTTATGGATTTTTAAAAATTTTGGATTTAAAATTTGATATCTAGGTATATATATGTAATCTTCACATCCATGCAAATGATATATGTTTACTTTTATTTGGGTTATGTCTTTCTGGCATTGTTTAGTAGCTTTCTCCAAAAAGATTGAGCTAAATTTTTGTTAATTATGGTTAGAAACTATACTTTAGATTGCCATTTTAAATAACTCTCTTATTAATTCTAAAGTTTTTTTTGTTGATTCTCAGTTTTGTCCATTTTCTGAGTGGTATCTCTACCTTCTTTATCAAATTATCAAGTACATTTTATGAAGTTAAATTTGTAAACTATTTTGTAACTTTTATTAGAATAAGTATATTGTTATTGTTAGCAAATGCTTCTCAGCATTGATTAAAACTATGCTGCCTTTCTCCCTTAATCTGTGTTTATATTAAATTACATTAACATATTTTCTAAAGTTGAATCTCTTTGCAATTGAATCACAACTCACAGGTTTTGATATGTGATGCTCTTTTTTTTTTTATTTCCAAAAAGTTCAAGATGTGCCAATATTTCCCATTGTGATTGTGGATTTGTCTAGTTTTCTTTGAATTTTAACCAGATCTTACTTCATATATTATAAAGTTATGTTGTCATGTGCATTACATTCAGGATTGATGTCTTAGACTATATCTTTTATTAACATAAAAGATCCAAATTTGAGTTTTCTGATTCTTTATTTCCTTGAATTTTCTCTCTCTCATTTTAAAATTGAAATTCTTTATTCTTTTTTTTTCCAGGATCTTCATTCAGTTTCTATTTGCTTGAAGTGCATTTCTTCTAAATAACATGAATTTTGCTTTTATGACCAATCTACAAGTCTGTAACTTTAAACTGTGCAATAAAACCATTTACAGTTATTAGTATCATTAATGCATTTAGCCTTACTTTATACATTTTGTTGCTCTTCCTGTACTCCTTGCATTTTGAATTATCTAATTTTTTATGGTACTTTTTTTTCTCTAGTATTTTGAAACTGACAAATTTTTTGTTTTGTTTTTAAATTTTATTTGAATGGAATCATATAGAATGTTCTTTTTATATTGGTCTAATTTAATTGTGTTTATAATTTTCATATATACTTTGGTTTTTTTAAAATTTTTTGATTGATCCATTATAATGGTACCTATTTATGGGGTACAATTTGACATTTCAATACCTGCATACACTATATAATCAGGATAGATAGCATATTCATCTCCTCATGCATTTATCATTTCTTTGTGACAACACTCAAAAACCCCTCTTTTAGCTATTTTGAAATGTACATTATTGTTAACTGTAGTTACCCTATTGTGCAATATATTAGAACTTATTTCTCCTGTCTAATTGTAACGTTGTACCTGTTGACCAATCTCTCCCCATCCTCCTCTTCTCTAGCCTCTCCCCATTCTCTGATAATCACTGTTCTACTCTCTATTTCTATGAGACAAATATTTTAAGATTCCACATGTGAATGAGATTATGTGGTTATTTCACTTTCTGTGTCTGACTTATTTTACCTAACATGATATCCTCCAGGTTCACTTATGTTGTCTCAAATGACATGATTTCATTCCTTTTTTTATGGCTGAATGGTATTCCACTGTGTAGATATACTACATTCTCTTTATTCATTCATTTGTTGACGGGCATTTGGGTTGATTTCAAGCGTTGGCTATTGCGAATAGTGCTGCAATGAACATGGGAATGGGAATGCAGATATGTCTTTGACACAGTGGTTTCATTTCCTTTGGCTATATACCCAGTGGTGGGATTGCTAGATCATGTGGTAGTTATAGTTTTATTTTTTGAGGAATCTCCATACTGTTTCCCATAATGGCTGTACTAATTTACATTAGAAAAATCCAATTTTAGATTTATCGTATATATTCTTAAATTATAGGCAACTATAATTAAATACTTTTTCTATTACCATATAGAGTGAACCAGTAATATTTAGGAGTTTAATGTAATTCCTTGAGCATAATATCTCTAAATGTATATATATTAAAAGTCCAAAATGCATGTTTTCTATAAATTCTTCTGTGTTTCAAAAGATCACACAGAATCAGAGATTTCCTTTTACATCACGCTGCTAAGTGATTTTAAATTTCTGTTGTGGTTTTTTTCCTGACTTTCCTTCATTTACACAATTCTTTTCCAGAAATAGGAAACTATCCCTATATCTAGTTGTTTGTGTATGTGTGTGTGTGTTAAATGATTAAACCTATGCTATCAGAATTCCTGGCAAAGCACCCAGTGAATGCTTCTGTTTAGTAACTAACAGAACTGTAGGCACCTAGAGGTAGAAAGAACTTTCGGAGTTATCACATTTAATCTTACTAAACCAGTTCACTATCTCAACAAAATTTTTATACTTATGTTCCAAGAACTGCAGCTGGTGCCAGGGAGATGAAGAAGAAGAAATAAGACATGCTTTCTGAGTTGAGAAGACTCACATACTAGTGGGTGAGAAGGCACAGACACACACACAGATATTTGCACAAAGAGGTCATAGGAACCTACTAGGCGGAGCACATCCCTGAGGAGGTGCCCTCTGGACTGACCCCCAGTCCAATTGCTTCCCCTCAATCACTGCAGTAACATCTTCCCTAATGCACCTGGCCTGTTTAATCTAACATCCGAACACCAGAAGTGCACGCTTGGACAGAAATACTTGTTACAAAATTTATTCCTGTTGACCCTAAACCCACTTTCCAACCTCTCCCATGATTTGTTCCCAGTGTTGGCTTCTAGAGCTCAACAAACTATATATACCAACCCTTACTTGCAGTCCTTCAGATATTTGTCCTTCCAAAGCCTTTGTCCTTCGTGTTTAAACATTCCAACTTTTTTTATATTTCTCCCACTCTTTAATCTTTCTTATATTGCTGCTCTCTAGTGTGTCAATATGACCCTTAAGTTATGCTTCCCAAACTTGTATAAAATACCACAGATATTCTCAATGTAAGAAAAAGTGCAACTTATCTTATGGGACTTACCTCCTTCCAGATAAAAATGCCTCTGCTTACTCAGTCTAAGACCACATTCATATACTGTAGCTTCTTCACTCTCTCATTTAAATGATTTGCTAATGCTCAGTCTTTTTTCCAAATAACATGCCAAAAAGGTAATAAATACCACAAGTTTAAGTAAAAATAAAAAATAATGGGAGGAGAAAGGAAATGATAATAGTACTTCGTAAGAGCTCTGACATGAAGTTAGGACCTCATATAAAATATGCCATACACTGTCAGAGTCAAGAAGTTGTCTGTGATTACTAGGGCTGGGACAGGCCTTTGGTTCCAAGTTTATAATAGCTCACTTTCGCTCATATTAAAATTGTGGTCAACTGAAATCCCTAAATCTTTTTCATATAAAGGGCTTCAAAGTCAAATACACCAATTCTTTGTTCCAGTTATAACTCATCTTATTGGTTTCTGCTTGATCATGTAATTCAAAAGCTTATCTGGCCCACCTGGTTTTCTGCCAACTGTAGATCTGCCAGTCACGCCTTTGTGTGGCCCTGTAAGGAATTGTTCCAAGGCCAAGGATAAAACAAAATTTCTTTTTTTCTGTTTAACTGATTTTTGAATTGCTTTTCCTCAATATTGGTTATATACAATTTACTTTTCAAAACCTTCATCAAATGATTTTCGCATTGAATAGTTCACTAAAATCTTATGGCATCATTTTAATACTACCTTCAGAATATGAAACACTATTTAGAACCCCCGACATTGGCACTTAAAGGAATCGAGATACTAAGCCACAGGAAAATGAAAACCAATAGCATCTGGTCTGTTATGCAATTTTTAGTCATGTTGGATCATGTTGTATACATTAATACCTGCAGATTCACTCCACAAATACATTAAGTCACTCTAGCATGTTTTCCTTTAAAACAATTGGATATAAGTGAAAACAAGATTGACATAGGGTATTATCAAGCCCCCTAGTGGCCTTGCTACAATACACCCTAAAATACAACCCAGGGAGAATTGAAAGGATTTCACTGATGGTATAAAGGCCTGAAGGAGCTTAGAATCTTCCAGAAAGGAGGACAAGCAACATGTAGGAGTGGTTAGCTGCTGAAAATACAATTGTGGTTTGTGGGTATATACAGGGTACAAGTAAAGTAGAATTTAATTCATCTTGCACAGAAAGGTTGGGGAAGGACTCAGAATCATTTTGAATTGATTGGAATTGATCCAATGATTTGAATTGACCCAATTCATCAGATTGAATTGGGTCAGATGGTTTTATTTATTTATATTTTATTATTTATGTATTTATTTTTATTTTACTTTAAGTTCTGGGATACATGTGCAAAATGTTCAGGTTTGTTACATAGGTATATATGTGCCATGGTGGTTTGCTCCACCTGCCAACCCATCATCTAGGTTTTAAGCCCTGCGTGCATTAGGTATTTGTCCTAATGCTCTCCCTCCCCTTACCCCCCACCCCACTACAGGCTCTGGTTTGTGTTGTTCCCCTCCCTGTGTCCATGTGTTCTCATTGTTCAACTCCCACTTATGAGTGATAACACACGGTGTTTGGTTTTCTGTTCCTGTATTAGTTTGCTGAGAATGATGGCTTCCAGCTTCATCCATGTCCCTGCAAAGGACATGATCTCATTCTATTTTATGGCTGCATAGTATTCCATGGTGTATATGTGCCACATTTTCTTTATCCAGTCTGTCACTGATGGCCATTTGGGCTGGTTCCAAGTCTTTGCTACTGTAAATAGTGCTGCAAGAAACATACATGTGCATATGTCTTTATAGTAGAATGATTTATAATCCTTTGGGTATATACCCAGTAATGGGATTGCTGGGTCAAATGGTATTTCCAGTTCTAGATCCTTGAGGAATTGCCACACTGTCATCCACAATGGCTGAGCTAATTTACATTCCCATCAAAAATGTAAAAGCATTCCTATTTCTCCACAACCTCGCCAGTATCTATTGTTTCCTGACTTTTTAATAATCATCATTCTGACTGGCTTGAGATGGTATCTCATTGTGGTTTGGATTTGCATTTCTCTAATGATCAGTGATGATGAGCTTTTTTAATACGTTTGTTGACCGCATAAATGTCATCATTTGAGAAGTGTCTGTTCATATCCTTTGCCGACATTTTCATCAGGTTGTTTTTTTCTTGTTAACTTGTTTAAGTTCCTTGTGGATTCTGGATATTAGACCTTTGTCTGATGGGTAGATCACAAACTTTTTTTTCCCATTTTATAGGTTGCCTCTTCACTCTGATGCTAGTTTCTTTTGCTGTGCAGAAGCTCTTTAATTAGATCCCATTTGCCAATTTTGGCTTTTTTTGAAATTGGTTTTGGTGTTTTAGTAATGAAGAATTTGCCCATCCTATGTCATGGATGGTATTGCCTAGGTTTTCTCTAAGGGGTTTTACGGCTTTGGGTTTTACATTTAAATCTTCAATCCATCTTGAGCTAATTTTTGTATAAGGTGTAAGGAAGGGGTCCAGTTTCAGTTTTCTGCATATGACTAGCCAGTTTTCCCAGCACCATTTATTAAATAGGGAATCCTTTCCCCATTGCTTGTTTTTCTGAGGTTTGTCAAAGATCAGATGGTTGTAGATGTGTGGTGTTATTTCTGAGGTCTCTGTTCTGTTCCACTGGTCTATTTATCTGTTTTGGTACCAGTACCATGCTGCTTTGGTTATTGTAGCCTTATAGTATAGTTTGAAGTCCAGTAGCATGATGCCTCCAGTTTTGTTCTTTTTGCTTAGGATTGTCTTGGCTCTATGGGCTATTTTTTGGTGCCATATGAAATTTAAAGTAGTTTTTTTCTAATTCTGTGAAGAAAGTCAATGGTAGCTTGATCAGGTGTTTTTAAACAGGCATGATAAAAATGAGTATTGCAGAAACAGGGAAGAGTATAAACACAAAAGAAGAAGAATGAGTTTCACAGCAAGTTTCTTAATTAGCAAGAATTTTGGAGTGGCTGAAACATACTAAAGAACTGAAGCAGAGAGAAGATGAAGCTGGGATTATTAGCACAAGCTGGGTTATGAAGATTGTTGTGTACCATGCTGAAGGTTGTAGACTTGATTTTTTTCCCCAGAGGATTGCATATTTCCACTGTTTTGTAGTAAGATTTTGAAAATTGTATTTTCACATTTTTATTAAAAGCCAAAATTGAAATATTCTAAATGGAAGCCATCTCCAATAGATAAGAAAATGAAGCACTAATTTATGCTGCTCACGTTCCCCAAATACAATCCAACCTTGCTGCTGTGTCTCTAGGTGCTGAGTAGTTGAGTTTCCCTACCTATCCTATCCCATCCCTTCATTTACACTGTTATGTAACAGCCATACAAATAAGCAATTTAAAATCAAGTTTGGTAAACAATATGTTGGTGAAATTCTCATAAAAATTAAAACAAGGATTATTGAAAGGTATGAATTAGAGAATCACTTTACTGATATTCAAATAATTTCTAATGACATTTTTAATATTTGAAAAGATATAATAATTCACAGTGAGAATTTATCATTTGTAGATTTTTAAGAACATTTGGACAAAAATATAGATTTTTCTAAGATACTAATTAGAACATGCAGATTACTTTTAAATATTTAAAATAGATTCACCGGTTCCAGCCACAATATAATGTGTTACATTTTAACAGACTTAAGGAAAACAAGATGCTCCTGACTTCTAAAATAATGCAATTGTAGTTTGTACTCAAGTTTGTACATAAATTTCTACTAAATCTACATGTTTTAAGCACTGCCTTTCAAAATCTTCCTTTTTCTTCTATTATTTTAAATTTTTTCTTATAACCCACTGTCAAAACAACCCATACATAAAGCGCACACACACACACAACCCTCAGAAGAAAATATCAAAAAATAGACAACAGCAAAAATGAAATTTGAAATCGCTTCACAGCTTTTCAAGTGCTTTGCAAAATCTTCCTTTACTTGAATTAAAAGTAATATGAAGTGCATGTATAATAAAATGTTTAGAAAAAGATTTGGTTTAGGGTTCAGCATTCATTTCATATTACTGAAAAGTGTGATTTTATGTTTTTGTTTTTCATAGAACAGGCATTCTAGTTTTTGTTACTTAATAGAACAAGGTAGTATGTGTTTTTCTTTGGGAGGTCATGTTTTATGCAGGTAGTAACATGTGATATGGTAAAACATTAATTTTTTAAAAGTTTAAGTAATATTTAAGAATTGTCTTCACATATTTAATGTGGGTTTCTAAAATATATCATTCTTAAAATGAAACAATGTATCTGCTAAATGTTTTTATTGAAACAAGGAGTAAAATCTCACATGCATCTAGAACCACAGCTACTTTCTAGTCTCAAGTTGCTTATCTTTCAAATAAAGTCATTTCCAAATCTGCTTAGGATGAGCCTCTTGCAAAATAGAAAAGACAACAGTTAAACTAAGTAAACATAAGAGGGTTATTTTCACTGAAGTGGATTTTGCACAAAATCAGCACAAGGTATCTTGTGTCAACATCTTTTAAACAGCTGGATGACATCTGCAAAGCCTGAAGATTTGAAAAAAAAATTATTTATACTAAATGTATTTATAAAAATCAGTTCTGAGGTTTGTGAGAAATAAGTCCAATCTCCCTTTTCTCCCAAAGTATGCATGGTATATGTGCTAACTTACTGAATTCATCCTTCATGCAATTCCAGTTTATTAAAGAGGTTAAAAATTTATAAAACTCTGATGGGATATGGTTTTAATGCTTCATCACACTACCCATCATTTGCTTTTCAATCTAGATCAGAATGATCTTTCCTACTTCCCTGCAATCACCTACCTGCACAGCTAATATTTTCTGAATACTCTCCTGAGAGTCTGTCTGGAAGTTGGCCAGCCTCATCTGGCTGAAGAGGACCACCAGTTTGAAGTGCTCCTGCCACAGTGTGTGCATCCTTCTCTGCAGCTGACAGAGCTAAAGGGAAGAGGGAGGGGAGAAAACACAAGTCAGAGGAGGAGAGGAAATTAATGGCAGTGTTCAAGAAGAATGATGGAGGGAAATATAGAAAGCAGTCAATAGCCCATTCTGCACTGCACAGACCTGACAGGAATTTCACAGTCTCTTGATTTTTCAGCCCACTCATGTGCATTCATCAGAAACCAGTCACATCTGGCCGCCAGGATGGGGGGTTAATTTTCTCTAAATGCCTCAGCAGTTTTGTTCTAGCTGAGGCAAACTCTGTGACTGCAAAGCTGATGAGTAAAATATTTCTACTTCACCCAGTTTAACTCAAAACCGATAGCCTCGGGACATATTGAACCTTTCTTGAAAAAAATCATCTTTTGAAGCCGTTTTGAATGGCACATCAGGTCAAGCCAAAGTTTAAAAATGCAACTTTAAGACTTTGATGGACACCATCACTGCTTTTTTTCCTCATAAAGCTTACCATTGCTTGGCAATGTGTGCTTTAGAGCATGACAAAACTAAAGAGAATTAACTTAGCCATCAACTGCTGAGGGAGAACAATAACAAGGAAGAAATTTCCAGCTAGAACTCCCTATTAATCTACCTCCCTCTGACCATGTGACATGGAAACATCTCACTGCACTAAAGCATAGTGGACGCGGTGTTAAGAAGTGACATGTTTAATACAGGATCTGTACAGAAAAAGAAAGAATTCACCTATGACATGTGCTAGATCATTTGGAAATTTAATATAAAAACCAAAAGAAAACAGTGGACGTTTTATCAAAACAATGTACATTTGCCCTTCACCAGTTACCGTAGGCACGCCATACAGAATTATTATAATAAGGCATTTTCAAAGGGATAAACATAAAATTAACAGTAAAAACAGTTTCTTAAGAATCCCAAACATTTATAATGAATGCTTATATTATATATTTATAATGAATGTATATATCATATGTTTATACAATATAATATATTCTGTCACTGAAAACTCTTGGTTTTGGGGATGTGGATAATTGCTGATATCAGCTCATTTTTAGCATATTTTGCAGAATGAAAAAACAAAATTCACATCCAAACATTTAATATCAAACACAATTTTTATATTAAATACTTCCTCATACCAGAGTAAAAACATGTTAAAAATGTGGCTATCTAATGGGTTACATATGCAGGATCCTCTGTAAAACATCAGTAAGGAGTGTATGTAAAATTTGGGAATGCTTTTGTATATATATTTCAATAAAACAATTCACTTAACTAAATACTTGGTATTGCATGTAAATTGTTTACCATCATTATCCTCATTATGCATTGTTATAAATAACACATATGTATTTGTGTTTGGTTCCCAGGAAAATAAAGCCTCTATTTTTGGTTAGTTGATTAGGAAGAAGAAAAGACTTTGAAAACTATAGGTATTTCAGCTTACTAAATGCTGAATTACATTGTCCAGAACCAGTTTATGGGCATTTCAGATAATTTGGGCTATTAAATTAAAACTTAGCATTATTATTTGAAGAGAAATTTTGACAAACTTAAAAAAAATTGTGTTTTCTTTAGTATAAGCCAAGCCTGACAGTCAATGTGGGGAGGTATGCTGTATCTTGATATACTCATTAAGACATTTGAAAAGTTTAGTTCATTGTGTATGTTCACAACTACATAAAGAGTCATATTAAGACTGTAATTATTGTTCAGGGACAGGGGAAGGGTCTGGGTATTGGGGGTTCAGGAATGATCCATAGGAGGTAGCACTAGCCCTATATTACCTAATGTATGCATCAATGGTTTAAATAATATTAATTAAATTTGCTTTAACAATAAGATGCAGAGCACATGTATATTTAAATTAGAAATTACTTCAATTTGAAACAGTGGACAAGGCTAAAGAAGCTGACATTTGTGTCAAGTAAACACTAATAGCAGAAGAAAAGAACCATGACAAATATTCCTGAAAATAATTTCATAGCATATATATGTTTGAAATTTGTGTGATTTTTACACTGGTCTTTATTATTAAAATATGACCTTGCAGTTTACAGATTTTTTTAAAGGGCAAAAATGAAATGAGTGTGAAGGAAATTTTACTTGCTTAAAAAATAAAATTATCAATCAGTTTTACTAACAGGATATCTCATTTCTGAAATTACATGTGGAAATATATTTTGAAACACATATTGCAGTATAGTTCTTTATATACTACCTAAATACATTGTTTGCTGGGGTAAACATCCTGAATGAAGAGGCCATAATCTTATAGATAAATACAATTTGCTAAATGATGCTTAACTATAAATTGTCTGTTGTGGGTGGAGGCTCTGAAGAGATTAGATTTTTGCTATTTTCTTAACAAAGACAAATAATCTGTCAACTTTCTCAATTCTTGTCAATGTGACTTATTTAAACAACACAGTTCATAGGCTGATTGTATTCACAGTGGGCCTATTGAGATAGCTTCTTTGATTAACCGCCGTTTACAGCTGAGAAATCTATATTTTAAAGAGGTTAACTTGCTTTAGGTTATTCACTTCCGTCTAACTTAAAGTTTAAGTTATTAACCATGATGCCATATCAGTTAAAGTTCAATGGCTTTTCTCTTTCTCTCTCTGATATTTTAGCAGTCACTTCTAGGTTAAGGATAGTCATAAAGACTGCTAGAAACACCCAAGGGTTCCGTAGACCTTTGCCAGAGAGTTTCCTGGAAAATAGGCTGTGATGCAAAATGAACATCTAGATATGCTTGTTAGACATTAGTAAGAAGTGCATGATAAAACCTTACCACATAGCATAGGTTTTCAAATTATTGTCTACCTCAGACCTTAGTTTACTAGTTCGTTGTAATTTGGAATTTTTAAGACAACAACAAATGGGAGCCTACCTTGTACAAAAATTGGACAATAGACTATTAAGACAAGAAAAGTTCACAGCAATAAGCCAGAAATAAACGATTTTCAAAGAACGGCTGTAGGATGAACTCTTAGCCTTACTGAGTGGAATCAGATATCTCAGTGAAAAGTCACCTACAGCAAAATACCACTTTAATTTTCTCTAGTATTTTTCTTATTCCAAGGCTGTAGTTATTTGGAGCCAGCTTAGCTCTCAGAATACCTTATTATTTCCTCCAAGAGATCCTAGGATACTCGGAACTACACCTATGAACAAAGATTTGTTTGTCAAAGAAAATAATAAATTAATACTATTAGAGTAGCCACAAATATGACAAAAAGCAAGTAATGGAAAGATGAGCTGTAGAGGAATTCCTTAACAACAAGGTAAATTTTGCAAGCGGGAGCGCTTCAGCACGTGTAAACAAAGCAAACTGAATAGTAATGTTTTCTACAGCCACAAGTCAAATGAGGAGAAGCAGCTGTACGCAGTGTCTATTTTTATTCAGTTGTCTGTATTCTAGCTTGAGGTAGCCATAAAGGCCTTGAATTTATCCATATTCACATGTTAACTGAAGCCTCTTAAACAGAGAAGTTTTTAAGAAACTAAGAAAGAGTAATATCTCAAAAAAGAATTTTTTTTTTTTGCGGGGAAATCAATAGCTAATAGGCCTATGGAAAAACAAGAACCAGGAAAAGGAAGAATTAAAGACAATCTTAAAGAGAGAAGAACCAGTATCCAATAAAATAACATATGCACACAAACACATTTGCACACAAAAGACAAAAAGACTATTCAAAAGAATATTTAAGGAAAAACAACTAAGATGCTGCAAAGAATGATTGATTATATCAAATAGCTATGACAACAATTATTTTAGGAAAGTGATTATGAAAAAAACCCATTTTAAGATGTCAGCAGACAGTGATCACTTGATAAATGTTTATTAAAATGGACCCAACTTGAACTGATAAAAGTTTACCTGATAAAAGGTATAAACCAAAAACTTCCATCAAACATTTTACTAAATAAACTTCAGAAATCTTCCTGGGGATGTCGGGCAAAATAAAGTAAGGATATCAGAAATCAATACCCCTTTATAAAATTGTATTGCAGATTCTTGTCAAAACAATAAAAAAGCAGAAGGACAAAAGATAGCTATAAGAGTTAGAAAAAAGGCCGGGCACGGTGGCTCACGCCTGTAATCCCAGCACTTTGGGAGGCCAAGGCGGGTGGATCACCTGAGGTCAGAAGTTTGAGACCAGCCTGACTAATATGGTGAAACCCTGTCTTTACTAAAAATACAAAAATTAGCCAGGCGCGGTGGCGGTTGCCTATAGGCCCAGCTACTAAGGAGACTGAGACAGGAAAATCGCTTGAACTAGGGAGGCGGAGGTTGCAGTGAGCAGAGATTGCGCCATTCCTCTCCAGCCTGGGAGACAGAGTGAGAATCCGTCTAAAAAAAAAAAAAGAGAAAAAAAAGTCTATATGAGAAATCCAAGAGGCTCTACAAAACAACAAATGGAGGTGATGAGGGTTTAGGAGCTTTCTGCCTATAATATCTGCACTGAAAAATTAATAACTTTTTTTTTTTTGAGACAGAGTCTTGCTTTGTCGTCCAGGCTGGAGTGCAATGGCGCGATCTCAGTTCGCTGCAACATTGCTTCCTGGGTTCAAACGATTCTCCTGTCTCAGCCTCCCGAGTAGCTGGGATTACAGGCGACCCCTGCCCCCACGCTGGCCTAATTTTTGTATTTTTAGTAGAGACAGGGTTTCGTCATGTTGGGCAGGCTGGCCTTGAATTCCTAACCTCAGGTGATCTGCCCTCCTCAGCCTCCCAAAGTGCTGGGATTACAGGCATGAGCCGCCGCGCCCGGTCCATTTTTATAAATCAATATGAACAATTTTGAATTGTAATAGAAAAATCCTATTTATTACCATAAAATAAAATGAAAGGTACTTAGGTTTATATCTATTAAAAATGGGCAAGATTTTATAAAGAAAGTTACAAAATATTTTGAAGAATAAAGACTGAATAAATCTGGAGGTATAATGTGGTCATATATGAGAAAAGTGTCATGGACAAATCAGTTTTCCACAAAGTAGTCTACAATCTCATCAGGTTTCATGAAAGTTGATCTAAAATTCACATGGAAGAATAAAGGACTGAGAATATGTAATGAGACAACTGTGAAACAAGAGAACAAGCCTGAAAAATTTGACATGTGATATATATAATTTATCTTAAAGCTGTAGGAATTAAGAGTAATATTGGGATCATCCAAAGAGAGCATTTGATCAGCAAAGAGAGCTGAGTAACAGACACATGCATATAAAATGTAACATATGACAGAGATATCACTACAAATCAGTGCGGAAAGGATGGCTAATAATTGGCTAGCTCCATGCAACATAAAATAAAATGAGATCCTTAACTCACAACATAAGGAAAATAAAAGTAAAGTAGATTGAAATGAGGAAAGTTAATCTTTAACAATTTTTTAAAAAAACATGACACAACTTTATGGCTTTGAGGAAAGGAAGAATTTTTAAATAAAAATTAAAATGATAACTTCAAATGGAAAAAAATTGACAAATCTAACCACATTTAATTTTTTTAAGTTAAATTTAAACAGAGTAACCATATAAGCTGCAGGTTTAGAGAAGATTTTAATAACACAGCAGACAAGGATTAATTTCTTTAACATATAAAAAGCCCCTATAAGTCAATAATAAAAATAGAAACAGTATACCAGAAAAACATGGGCAAATTATACACATAGGCAATTCACATAAAAGGAAAGCTATTTGGCCTGAAAACATTTGAAAAGTTTTTCAACTTTAATAGTAGGATATGAATAAATAAAATTCAAACATATCATATTGTCAAATACTAACAAAATCTGTCAATATCAAATTTTGGTAAAGATGTGAAAAAAATTAAACTCATATGCTGTTCAAATTTGTGTATAATTTGATACAAAAACTTTGGAGAACAAACTACAATTTCATATTGAAAATGAAGTTGTACTTTCCCTTTGATCCAGCAATTATACTTAAAGCTACATACTCTAGACTTGCTATAGTAAAAATTTGGAAACAATCTAATTGTCTTTGAAGTAATGAAAAATACATTATGGTATGTTCATACCCTAAACCACAGCATTTAAAATAAACACACTGGCTGTATGTGGTGGCTCATGTCTGTAATCCCAGCACTTTGGGAGGCCAAGCCAAAGAGGATTGCTCGAGCTCAAGAATTTGAAACCATCTTAAGCAACATAGTTAGACTCTGTCTCTAAAAAAATAAAATAAAATAAACACATTAAAATTGCAGGTGGTATGTATGTTAGAGAAACAAAAAAATCTTACAAATAATACTTTTTGTTTTAATTTTATCACTATGTAAAAATGGCATTAAGAAAATTGGAATGGTAAACACAAAAGTTTAATTAACCACAAGAAAGGAGGGGAATAATAATAGGAAGAGGCAGACTGAGGATTTTGAATGCATCTATATTGGTTTAAACATGCAAAACAAATATAGAAAATGTCAGGATTTACAAAGCTGGTAAGGTTACACAGAAATTTATTAGAAACTTGTTTACTTATAGTTCATATATAACTCTGTAAATTACTGCATGCTTAGTTGTTTCATTAAAGAACAAAACCTATGTTAAGGTGACATCTCTGCAAGAAAGGCATCCTCCACATTTTGTGGCTTAGAATGATTTACTTTCAGAGAATTTATTATAATTTGTTTGTTAAGGGTATCCTATTATATGTGACCATCTGCCAAAGTACAAAAATGGCTTTTTGTACAATATTTTTGTTATATACCCACTAAATATGATCTTACCTATAATAAACAAAATATCTGAAATACTGAGTTTATATCATTAAGGAAAAAATTACTACTTTCAGCTGCCTCATAAAATTATTGGTATTTTCCTTCATCCCACTCATACAATTAACACAGTTGTTGGTTAGTGACTTCATAACTTATTTCATATGAAATTAAAGATTGCCATATGTAAAATATTTTCATGAGAATTTGAATTTGCTAGTTTCAAAAGGTAACCATAGAGCTCAGATGTTAAAAATATATTAACCTTAATAAACAGATATTTTTGTCAGCTTATACACGTATCATATGCTAATGTGTTGAAATAATGACTAGTATGTTTTTTCCTTAAAAATTCCTTAAATTGTGTCTGTGTCTTACAGAACATAAATATCATTGAAAACACACTTTGGATAAAATTAAATCATTTTTAGAGACATATGGTACCAAAAATTAACTCCCCAAAGCACATCATTTAACTGGCTTTTGCAATTTAAGAACCCTGGAAAAAAAAGAAAGGGAACGTTTCAAGGAAATGAGAAGTGTCCTTATAATGAATTTCTCCTTATAAGAATCAGACATCACAACAGTCTTTTTAATTAAAATACAAATACCATATGTATAGTTATCTGAAAATGAACTATAAATTGTTTTGCCAGGAAACAAAGACCAGTCAATACTGAAAACAAAAAGTCCTTTAGAATACAAAGATGATAGTAACTGGCAGGGTAGACAGTGCATGAACAGCACTCACAGTTCTTTGTCTATGAATAATGATTTGTTCATTCTGGATTTGTGAAAACATACAACTGCTGGATTCAAATCTGTGAAAGGGATTTTTGAAAATACCTTATTTATACTTTTTTGGATGAAAAACATCTTTATAAAAACTGGAATTTATACAGATCCAGTTTCAACTGGTAGTTGAAAAGAACATAGAATTTCTCCACATGCAACATGAAAACCCATTAGATACAGAATCCAAACAGAAAATTAACAGAATTGCTGCGATAAACAATCTTTATCAATACAACATGTAGGACAAGTATGAAAAGTGTGGAACAATTCCAAATTTTTGAAGTAAAAATTACCTCCCAGGATAAATTAGCAGAGCACACAGGGTTTTTAGGGCGGTGAAAATATTTTGTATGATACCACAATGGCAGATACATGCCATTATACATTCCTTCAAACCCATAGAATGTACAACACCAAGAGTGAACCCTAAAGTATGAACTTGGAGTGACGATGATGTGTCAATATAGGTTCATCAGTTGTAACAAATGTACCAGCTGGCATGGGTTGTTGATAATGGAGGAGGCTATGCATGCATGCGGAAAGGGGGTATTCAGAAACTCTCTGTACCTTCCACTCCATTTTGCTGTAAGCCCCAAAACTCCTCTAAAAAATAAAATCTAAGAAAAAAACCCACTTCTCAGTACACTGGAGTGGGAATTGGGAGTAGGTGCATGGTGGTGACAATGTGTGACAATTGTTAGAGGTTACAGTATTTCTGAAAGATGCACATGTATGCATGGTTTAATTCATCACAGGTACCTGAAAATTTGAGAGTTCATCTGATATAATTGGCAGAGAGTTTGGAAGTTTCTTAGGTAAGAAGCCTGCAACCTAAGAATAGAAATATTACAAATAATATTTTGGGAGAAGATGAAGGCATTTCAGAAGTCCGTATTTCCTATCTACAAACACAGTCAAACAAATAGTACAACTGTAGAAGCAGCTCTAAGATTTATTCACATTTGACAAAGAAGAGAAAAAAATGCTGTATCCTGTAGATTTGCATTTGCACCTTAGGTAATCTAATTAAAATCATATTTAAAGCTTTGACAAAATATGATAAAGGCCATCTGGAAAAAATAATGAGCTTTTCCTATAGGAATTTATTTTAGATAGAAAGAAGGTAGATAATAGCACAAATACATTCATTTATTTGCACTAGAATATTCAAATAATGGTTACAATTTCAATCTGCTTGTAAGTTTTCACATACTGAAAGCATACTGTGTTTCTCAATTTCTGACAGATAGATAAAACTGATAAGTGAAGGTATGTGCATGCAATTTTAATTCAACAGAGTGATGTGAAGTGCAGCTCACAAGGCAAATAGCATAAGCCTTATCAGTTCTGTTTATTGTAATAACCCAAACAATAGCAATTATAAACTACTCCACAGATTTTTGGCAAGGCAGGAATGACAGATATAAAAAATCCAGTTAATACTGAGCTATTTATAGTACTCAGTTACAAAGCTATACATGTACAATATACAAATATCAAAAGTAATGAGATATTTCTTTATTACCAAATCCATTTCACAGACTAGTGTTAAAGATCACATAGCTCATTTCTGGAAATATCTTTTATTAACTGCTTAGATGTACTTAAGAAAAATAAGACCCACGTGCACTCCCAATTTTGGAGCTGGCATTTAAGAAAATTAAAGAAGAATTATTTAATTACTCTAATTATATAAAAATAATGTATTCGATAATTCTGCATTTGGATCTCTGCTAATATATAAAACCTTGGTATGACAGAGAGAAAGCTGACCTACACAGACACTATTAATTTTTGTACTGAATAGTTAAAAATCAAGTATATCCTTTTATATGAATATGCAAATGTATTTCTTTGTATACTTTATAATAATACACACTATTACATATAACAGATAATAATTCATCTTTTTTCATATTTAATAGTAGTAACAACCTGCAAAACTTAAAACCTTCTTAGTTTGATAATGTGGTTATGAAATAAAATTACTGCATTCTGGTAGATTTTGATAAAAATGTGTAAAGACAGTAGTTTATATATTTTGCTTAAGTTGCTAAAATTCACACTGAAATCCCATGAACAGTTCAATAAGAAATAAATGAATGAACGTATATGATTAATTCTAAAATTATTGTTCCTTGTGATTGAAAAAATTGTTAAACCAATAATAAAACAAAATTATATAATAAAATTACCCTCACAATAAAAATCTAACTTTTCTCAAATGAATAATTGTTCAAAAATGGTTGAAGATAGAATTACATGACAGCTAAATATGAAAGATTACACTGTCAAACATAGAGATGAACATATTTTTGAAGCATACACTTCCTTGCCTGCTTGTCAGTCTTTTGCCAAAAAGTAATTAAGTCCCTTGATTTTAAAATGTGGCCAAATAAATGGTCTAAGTTGGCACTTTTGGTTTTCATTTATGAGCTGTGGTTGAGCAATTTTCTCTAATGATTATCCACAGTATATCTTTATAGTCTTCTGAGACCCACTTATTTTAATGCAAAAAATCAAGAAAATGCTTTAAAAATTACATTTACCTAAAATTAATTCACAATAAAAACATTATTCGAAAAAGATTAATTATAGAGCTCATTGGTTTATTTCAAAATTTCAAGAAGAAATATAGTATATTTTTACTTTTAAAACATTAAATTTCATTATAAATACCCCCAGCATTTTTATTTCTTTTACACACAAGTAAACATAAATGCTTATGAAGTTATTTGTTTTAAACAATTTGCAAAAATTCAACTGCAAATGTAAATAAAATACACCACACAATCATGCAATGCGGGACAGCCTAAGTGTGGAAACTAGTCTACAGCTATAAAAATCATGGGTCAGAAAGTATAAGCTTCATTTAGAATGCAAAACTCTGACCCTATTATTGTCTTAGCTTCTTGTTAGTGATCTAGAATTGTTTTAGCACTAGAAGAATGGCAAGAGTAAGAAGAAAATCTGAAAAGTAGTGCAAATTGTCACAGATGCCCAAAATTTATAAACTCATTTGCTGGCTTGCACTGGTATATATAATTAAATCCAGGTTATGACAAATATTATCAAATATATTTATAATAAAACAATGCTTTTTCTACATTAGTAACTAATACCATTCTTTCAGAAAACATTGTGAACTAAATTGAAGATACTCAAAGAATCTAAAAAGAACATAAATAGCAATGATTAATATAAATGGAATACTATTGACTCATATTAAGGAAACTACAGATGTTCTACCACACTCTGGAAATTTATTATGGTAGCAGTAGAAGGAAGGATCACTGGATATTTGAAAACCTAAGCAGATCTAGGTATTACTGGGCTATGTGACTTAGTGTCATTTGAACCTTGATTGTCTCATGCAAGGAACAAGCATAGTTCTACCAAACTGGATTCAATATAAAATACTCATTCTTAATATAGAAAGATATTTTTGTTTTTGCACTGTTTCTAACATAGAGATACAACATTTTAGATAGGGTTTTGAGTTTTTTGGCCTAGTTAATTTATTCCATGTATTTTGAGAATAGGCAAAATGTAATGAAAAATTATGAAAAAAAGAGTTCACTAGACACTCTGAAGAGTGCTTTAATTTTAAAACAAAATCAATTCTTTATACAAATATTTTCATTGCATTGATGGGTTTAGAACACATAAGAAATTCCCCTGAGAGAATCTGGAGAACCATGAGTGAAACTTGAGTAGTGAGTAGCCACCAATTCCAGGTAAGTGAATGATCTCTGCATGTACACTCTCTAAGCCTAGATTAGAGCTGAGGACTCCTAAGTTTTTGTTTTCCCCTTGGCTTGCAGAAGAAACTAGTACAAATTGTCTCTGGAAAAAAGCAATCTTAAACTGGGACACAAGTTTTATAGAGATGAAGATCTATTAAGTTCTAGTCAACTGAATATATTAATACATAGTAGAAACAATGAGATTCGCAGGAACAAACAAAAACTACCAGGAAGAGTATTATTTCAGAACAAGGATAATAAAGAGATATTTTAGATAAACTGAAACTGAGAGTTTATTTCTATTGAACCTTCTAGAAAGGATGTAATTCAGAAAAAAGGAAAATGATTTCATGGAGAGGCTCTGAGTTGCAAGAAGGAATGGTGAATAACAACAAAACAGGTAAATATGTAAAGTCAAACAAACATTCCCTGTATGAAATATTAATAGCAATGCTAATAGAATTATAATGCCTAATTAAAGAGTATAAAAGAATCATGGAAACTAAAATGTTTTATAACAATATTATGTATGTCTGAAGTTCAGAAGTCTGAATTAAAATTCTCTAACTCAGTATATTGCATGATAGTTAAAATATGTGCTGTAATAAATAAAATATCAAGTATATTTTAAATTAAATATGCATGGTCTATTTAAAGTATAATAAAAATAAAATTTCAAATAAAAGGTTAGATATAGTGGTTTGGCCTTCAAGAAAAGGAGGAGAAAAAATAGAATAAGAAAAAATAAACAAAAGTCTTCAATCAACTAAAAAGGCAGGTAGAGAGAAAAAGGAAGCAGTAGAAAAAAATATAACAATTAAAAAACAAAGAGATACTAGAAAGAGGTAAAAAATATAATTGATTACAATAACCATATATGGATTACATTTTTCAGTTAGGACAGACAGAAGATTAGATTTAGAAAACAATGCTTACATATATTTTACATGAAACACATTAAAAACTAAAAGATAGTCAAGATAGAAACTAAATAATAAAAAAAATTATTGATTACAGGCATATACTAGCACAATGAAACATTGAGTATAGTAGGTAAAAGAGACCTTAAGACAAATAGTGTTCTTAGATAGAGATTACTCATATCCATATATATATATCTAGGTCTATAGATATCAACACATCAATTTTGGCAAATCAAAAATTAAAATAATGGTGATGATTGACAGGCTTAATAAACTTGATCTAAGATATATGTATATATGCATATATATGTCTACATACAGATATACATGCACATGTCCCAAATTATAAATTACACCATCTTCTTAAGCATACAGAAACATTAAAACTTGTAACTTATATACATTAAAACATAAACTGTATAAAATCTTATGAGATCATAAAACAAGCCTTTTATTACAATGAACTGACATGATATAAACCATGTTCCTGACAACAAAACAACTAAATTAGAAGTCAGAAAACAAAACAAACAAAACGAAAATGTCTATATCTCCTTAGACATTTATGAGTAAAGTTAAAAATAATACATTTGGCCGGGTGCGGTGGCTCACGCCTGTAATCCCAGCACTTTGGGAGGCCGAGGCAGGTGGATCGCCTGAGGCCAGGAGTTTGAGACCAGCCTGGACAACATAGTGAAACCCTGTCTCTACTGCGTGGTGGCAGACGCCTGTAATCCCAGCTACTTGGGAGACTGAGGCAGGAGAATCGCTTGAACCTGGGAGGCAGAGGTTGCAGTGAGCGGAGATTGTGCCATTACACTCCAGCCTGGGCAACAAGAGTGAAAATCCGTCTCAAAATAATAATAATAATTATAATAAATTTATCAAAATTAATCATAAAAAGTTGTTGGCTGACGCAGTGGCTCACGCCTGTAATCCTAGCACTTTGGGAGACTGAGGCAGGTGGATCATCTGAGGTCAGGCCTTCAAGACCAGCCTGGCCAACACGGTGAAACCCCGTCTCTGTTATAAATACAAAAATTATTCGGGCGTGGTCGCGCATGCCTGTGGTCCCAGATACTCGGGAGGCTGAGGCAGGAGAATCGCTTGAACCCAGGAGGCGGAGGTTGCAGTGAGCCGAGATCGTGCCACTGCATGCCAGCCTGGGCTACGGAGTAAGACTCCATCTCAACAATAAATAAATAAATAAATAGTTAATTCTTTAATACTGATTGCTAAATAAATAAATTTCAAACACATAGGATGCAAACAGATGATACTTAAGGGGGTTTATAGTCTTTTATGCTTATATTAGAAAAGACAAAATGTAGATTAAGAGCTTTTCATCCAAATTTAAAAAAATATATAAAGAACAGAATAAACTAATCAAAAATGTAGGAAAAGAGTAATAAAATAGAAACCATATATATGATAGAGGAAATTCACAGAGTTCTTAGGAAAGACCAATAAACTATGCAAATTTCCACAAGGATTAACACAATGAAATAGAAATAAAGTAAAAAATTAATAATATTTGAACAAAAGAAAAATTGATAAACATAGTAGAAATTAAAATTGTTAAGATAATACTATGAGTAATTTTATGTAATAAATTTAAAATGAAATGAAATAGACAAAGTCCTAATAAACAGAACTTAAACTGACTTGTAAAATAGAAAGCTACATATTCTTACAATTACTAAAGAAATTGTATTAGTAGTTTAAAATTGCCCTCATACAGAAAACACTTGGCTCTGAAAGTTTTATAGGAGAATTTTTCCAAGTTTTAAAGATACAGTTTCTTCCAACTGTATGCCAACTCTTTCAGAAAATAGAAAAAGAGAGAATATTTCCCAAATTGTTCTAGAAGTCAAGCATAACATGAAAACTAATATCCAATAAATGCAGTAAAAAAAACCAAAAAGTCGAATTTAATTCTACTTATAAACTTACGTGCAAAATATATGTGGCAAGTATTTGTAAAATGAACATAGCAATGTATAAAACCATAATTAATCATGGCCAGGTGATATTTATTCTAGGAATGCAAGACTTAAAAGAAATCTAAACATACATTTTACCCACCACATTAATCCCCGAAAAGGAGAGAAACCATATGATCATCTTATTGGATGGAGAAGATGCATTTGAAAAAATTCAAGACTCATTTATGTGATAATAACAATCAGTATCTTGTTTCTGTATACACAGGTTGGCAACATTTTTTTCTGGAAAGAGCTAGATACTAAATATTTAATCTTTGTGTGCCAAACCACCTGTGGCAGCTACTCAACTTTATTGATTTAGCTTGAAAGCAGTCATAGAAGAGATGTAAACAAATGACTGGGCTGTATTACAATAAAACTTTAATTATGGAATTTGCATGTCATATATTTTCATGTGTCAAATATTTCCTTCCTTTGATATTTTACAAACTATTTAATAATATAAAAACCATTTTTAGCTCATGAGCAGTAACAAAGCAAATGGCAGCCCAGATTTGGCCAGCGAGCTGTAGTTATACAACATTATATGGGAGGGCCTGAGCAATGCAGTGAGATAAGGAAAAAACTCACATATAGAAAAAAATACATATATGTCAAAGTAAAGAACCTGCCATTGATTATTCATACAGATAATACAAGATAATTTACTGTTAAGTTACAAGAAATAATGAGAAACTTTTGACAAAGGCTGCATGTAAGATTGATATTTAGAAATCAATTATAATTTTATTCACTGGAAATACATTGTTCGCAGCTGTAAAAAACTTTTTTACAAAGCATCAAATTATAAGATAATTTGAAAGAACTATTGTTAAAGAGTTGAGTAGGATATGTACAGAGAAAATTGGAAGACTTCTTTAAATATACTGAATGAGATCTAACTAAATATGTAAGGAACCATGGCCACGCCTATGAAGAATCAATGTCATAATGTCAATTTTTCACAAATTAATCTATAGCTAGGCAATTCTCATCAACAGTGCACTTTAGGGAACTTAGGAAAAATGATTATAAAATTAAATTTTAGGAACAAGTAGCAAAAGTTAGTCAAAACACTGTATAAGGAAATCAAGTCGGAGACATTTGCCCTGCAATATATCAAATTTGTTGCAAAGACAGTATGTAAAACAGTATGTTTTGGCATAAGAATAGACGTAGTAATCAATAGAACAAAGTAGAGAGCCCAGAAGTTCACATAAATATTAAACCTAAAGTTATAAAGAGTTGGCATTGCAAATCAATAACGAATGGATAAACTAATTATTTTGACAATTGATTCCGAATGTGAAAAAAATTCATCAAGTCTTCACAGTACATGTAAAACTAAATTCCATATGTATTAAAAACTTAAAAGTTCAAGTCAAATTTTTAAAATCTCAGAAGAAATTAAAAGAAAATGTCTTCAAATACATACAGAAAAAGATTTTTGAATTGTATTTCGTCAAAACTTTGTTCATCCAAAACACCATGAAAATGAAAAAGGGAAGCCATAACTGGGAGGAGATATTTGCTACATATATAATCAACAAAATATTAGCGTCCAGGATTTATGTATAGATCTTAGGGATGACCAATACCAATATGAAAAAGAAAAGAAAAGTCATAAAGCCCAATAGCAAAATAAGCAAAATATTTTTTTTCACAAGAGAAAACACAAATGGCTTACAAGTAATTAGGAAAATGAAAGTTAATAACACAGTGAGATACTCTTTTATATCAATTATATTATGAGTAGTTATCTGCTTTAAATAAAAATTATTATAATAATTTTATATTTATTATTATTTAATGAGCATTAGCTATATGCCAGGCATGGTGCAAAATATTTTACATTCAATATCTTAGTTACTTCTACATAAAATGGGGGCTATTATCATTTTACAGACTGGAAAAAAAGATTCTTAGTAGCAAGAACAAATAATATACTACGTAGTGGTAAAGCCGGTATTCAAATTCATGACTGTCTGACTTCATATCCTATCCTTTTAATCATTGCACTTGATAAATGTTTCCCGGGCAAATTAAACAGTTAATTTAGGTATTGTGTGCATAAATTTTTAGGGTGTCAAATGCACACTAATGAAAATAAGGGGCCAGGATAACTATGCCTAATGACATTTACAACCTGTGGGGGAAACTGGACTTCACAAGTAAGGATTCAGGCAAGTATTCAATTATGAACTGTGATTTGAGCCATGAAAGATAAAAAAAGTCTGTGGAGGCGCAGACTTACAAGAGAAAATGGTGGTAGTGTCAAGATAGGAGGAGGTGATTTCATGTAAGCTAGAGGGTAGTTTTATTTCAAAATGGTAAATAAGCAAATTTTTAACATTTGTGCTCTTTACTTTCTTTAATAAATGTTGCACCCCTCTTCCAAATGTCCCACTACAGTTGCACCAGCCCCTCATGTCTCCATGCTGTCTCTGGCTGGTCCCCAGTTTGTTCCTTCAGGCTTATGCAGAGGTGTATTCTGATACCCAGTCCCAACAAAACTTTCTGTTTCACCCTTTATCTTGAGTTTCCACCTCTAGGCACATCCCTGCATGAGCTAGTCTAAATAAAGAATTTCTATTTCATATTTTAATGCTCCTGAAGAATTCTGTGTTAATTACCCCAGGCATTTAAAAAGGACATCTGCCCATTGCTTTACCTAAGGGAGTATATCTAATGATAGAAATTTTAAATAGTGTGTTGTGTTTGTGGTATAAAGTGCAGAAATAATGGGAACTTTTAGGTCTTCCCAAATCACACCTCAAAAGTGGGTACATAAGCTGTAAGTCAACATGTAGAAACTTGGTCATAGTCCTTGGAATAAATGAAAGTGTAATAGTTGAACCAATTTTATTATATTTTCTGTCATGTTAGTATAAGCGCTGTAACAACTTGTCAAATCAAATGCATTTTTTTTATCCTTTTCATTTTCTGTAAATGAGCTTTTGGAGACCTAGTCCATTCTTTGTTCTTTGACAGCTTGTTCTGCTCATTACATGATATGTGGGATTATCAAATCTCTAAGATTTTGCTGTTTCTAAAATACATTATAAAATGGGATAAACTTTCTGAATTTTTCTAAATACACATTTTGGATCAAATTTTAAATTGGAATATTAAATTTAAAACAAGGAGGATGATACACAAAACTATATGTGGTCAGTCATTCCTAAATTATGGCTCATGGGTGTTTAAAAGATGCTTTGAAAGTAAGTAAAAAAAAAAGTGACAAGGTGGCAACTGAGGGAATTTTGAAGACTTACAGAAAATGGAAGAGAAAAGGTATATAGAAACTGTAAAATAATGAGGAGACTTCTGAGGAATAATGCAGAAATATTTACTATTGCACGGCATGGTGACCACAGTTAATGTGTTATATATTTCAAAATTGCTAAAGAAATAGATTTTAAGCATGATCACCCTACGTAAAAAAGTGATAAGTTTGTGAGGCAATGGATATGGATATTTTAATTAGCTTGACTGAATCTTTCTACAATGTACACATACATCAAAGTATTGCATTTTACCCCATAAATATATACAGTTGTTATTTGACACCTAAAAAATAAAAACGTAAATTAGATGGACCAAGATAATATTATATTTCATTTAATTAAACTCGAGGATGTTGGGGCCAGGCACCGTTGCTCACACCTGTAATCCCAGCACTTTGGGAGGCCAAGGAGGGCACCTCACCTGAGGTCAGGAGTTCGAGACCAGCCTGGCCAACATGGTGAAGCCCCGTCTCTGCTAAAAATACAAAAATTAGCAGGGCGTGGTGGCGCAAACCTGTAATCCCAGCTACTCTCGAGCCTGAGTCAGGAGAATTGCTTGAACCCGGGAGGCAGAGGTTGCAGTGAGCTGAGATCATACCACTGCACTCCAGCCTGGGCAACAGAATGAAACTCTGTCTGAAGAAAAAAAAATTAAGGATTTTGTTCTTCTGAGGTAGGAAGCAGTACTTGACTCTGAAGGTGGGAGCTCAGACCTCAAACATTGGACCAAATTAAGGACTGGCTAAAACAGGGACAGGGTGGAAGCAGCTTTCCATAAGACGTGCCCATCAGAGTGCCAAGGCAGTTTATCACCATCATGACAACATCCAAAAATTACCACCCTTACTATGGCAATGACCCGACAACCCAAAATTGTCCCTTAATCTGCATATAATTAAAAAAAGTACAAATACGATTGCAAAACTGCCCTGAGCTGATGCCCTGGGCAAGTGCAGTACCTCTGCTGCTCCTGTACACTGCCACTTCAATAAATGTTGCTGTCTAACACCACTGGCTCACCATTAAATTCTTTCCTGGGCAAAGCCAAGAACCCTCTTGGGCTAAGCCCCAGTTTTGGGGCTCACCTGCCCAGCATCACTTTGAATGTGATCTTTTATCATGCACAGATAGGGATTAGTTTATTTCAGGTGTATTGTAGTTGGTTGTATATGTGCTTTCTCTGCCGGATCATTAAGTCCTTGAGGGCAGGGTCAATGTGATGTTCATCTTTGTGTCCCCTGCACCTGATTCAGGGTTAGGTGCATAAAAAGTCCTCAACAAATATTATTTGAATGACTTAATTAATAAATATAGGGCCTTTAATGAGTGTCAAGAAAGCTGGGGTCCTTTCACTTCAATTACAACAAATCTTACATTGTAAAATTTTATTAGCTATTATGCCTATTGAACCAACACCACAGGTTAATTCTGTACAACATAGTCCTGTGTTGCAACAGAGATTACTACTATATAGAGAAGCCTTTCCTGAGGCATCACCCCACCCCAAGCAGAAAGAAAATGCTTCCTCCTCCGTGATCTTACAGAGTCCTAATATTATCTCTAAAAAAGCCTGCCTCACTCTGACCCAGGGTAGCCTCAGAATTACCCATGAATCTTTCCTTTCCTCAGCATCCCCCTCCAATTGGTTACTAAGTCTCTTAATTTCTAACTCCTGAATGCTTGTATTCCATTCTTTTTCTCCAAACTTACTGCCATTACTTGATTTTAGTTCTTTAACTTACGTTACTGAACTATTTCAGAAACATAAGTGCATATTTCACAAGATGTAAAGTTGGTTAGAGATGTAGAAAGAAAACTGGGATAATGCAGAGACAAAAGTCAAAACACCAAAAACTTTAAAGAATAAGAATTTCATCCTGCAAATTTTCATCACCTGTAAAATAATTTTAACTCTTTTTTAATCTCCTTCTCTGGGCAAACAGTGTACAAATCTGGACCTATATTATTAAGTCTAAATTCCACTTTGCCTTTGAAATGAAGATACCCTGTTTCCAGTACTAGTTTTAAGTAATGAAATTCAAAGGGAAAATAGAAGTTGACGCAGTACTTCATTTATACAAAATTGAACAGAAAAGCCTCCAAGACTAAAATTAACCTAGAATAATCACCAAGTTTATTGCTGTGGTCAATAGAAATTATGAGTTAGCAACTAGGTAAATAGGTTTCATCTCAAGTGCCAATTTTAATTAATTAATTATGGCCATCTTGAGCATTGTGTTTAGAAGGCTGGAGGATTAGCTTGTACCAAGCAAAAGAGAATTCAGTGATGATTATCCATGTCTGCCATAGGTGTGAAAGGGATAAAAATAAGAATAAGAGCAGACTCTTAGTTTTAGTGATTAGAATATCAGCAGTATTTCTAAGGTGACTAAATCATGGTTTCATACCAATAGGAAACAGTTTTCTGTTTAATGGCTCATTTGAAAATAGTATTTTGTTTGTCATTTTGATGATAGCAGCTCAGTTATGCCAAGTTGAGAGGAAAGCTGGCAATGACCCTGCACTCCTTTTCATAGGTGTTGCACTGGATCAGCCATTGTGTAATGGAATTACATGGGCTCATTCCCTGGAAACAGTATTTTATTAATCCACATACAGTACTGCAACTCAAATAAATGCGATCGCTTATCAATGGGAGGAGAAACTTACGGCACATAATTAAAACAACTCTGCAAGTAAGAATCAGGGTTTAACAATGTAGTAGAAGTTGAATCTCTTAATGGCTTTCTTCTTTTTACAGAAAAGCAATTGTTATTTAAGTTTATGGAGTGGTTGTTTAGTCCTGGATGTGATTCCTCAAAGAGCAATTTAAAAATATAATTTTTTATTAAATCAATATAGTTTTCTTTCTAGTATTTTTTGGTAAAAAGATACTCAAGGACATAAAATCACAACATGAAATAGTATTTCACCAACTAATTTACATCAGATTTATTAAAGCCAAGTATAATAGAGGCCTAAATGAAAACCAGATGTATACAAAATAAACAACTGTGTATTGTGGTACCCTATAAAATGGCTAAGATGCCTCTATTTCTAACATAAAAATATTAGTTGAATTAATGAATGCTTTTCGCCATATTCCTTCTAAAGAATATAAACTGCTATTTCACTTCAAAGAAAACCAGAAAACATAAACTGAGAAGGTACTATTAGACTTGCGCCATTCTACAAAAGCATGGTACATTACATAATTGGGAATTTATAAGTCAACTATATTATCAAAGCAATAAGATTAATTGCTGACAAATTAGAAAAGCATAAAAATGTTTAAAGAAAGATGCTATAGGAGAATATATTAGAGAAAACTCTGTAATCTGGAGTCAGGATGCTTGTAAATCTTTCTGATCCTACAATTTTACCTATATCTACATCTATATCTCTCTATATATTTACATATATATATTAAGACACACACACACACCCCTAAGTGACTCATGAAAATAAAGTGCAAAGTCAAATATAAAAATAAAATTCAGCTACATTGTCAGATACGGAATGAATGAATTTTTAAAAAGTGAGCTTTCCTTTATGGTTTAAGTAAAAATATAATAGAAAAAAAATTCCCAGTCATAAGAACAACATGACAACCGCACAATATTAGAAATATAAAATCCTGAGAACAGCATTAAAAACAACAACAAGAAAACCCACTATAAAATCTGTAGTAATAAAGTTACAAAACTTTACTGAAATATGTATAAAGTCCCCAGTGTAATCTTCTCAACAAACCTGATTTTGGTATTATTAATATCCCTACATTATATACAAAGACTTTCTAATGTACAAAAAATGCTTAATGACAGAAATATTAAGTAACCTTAATATCATTGAGTTAGGAATAGTATGCAAGAACTTAAGCTAGGTTAAAGAAAGTCAACAAGTCAATAATGTTGAGAAAACTAGAAATTTGGAAAACTATAAATTATATCCTCAGCTTATATTATACAGTAAATAAAATTTTATTTTATAGGAAAATGCTCCATATATAATATTAAATGAATAAAGTAGAATGTAAAACTGCATCTATAATATAATTTCAAACTGTTAAAATATGATTTAAAGAGTTGAATACAAACAATTAAGCCATAGGAAACAGAAAATCCAGATGGATTTTTAATCGATTCTGGTATAGACAAGTATTTTCTAAGCACAAAATAACAGAATAAATAATTTTTAAAAAATCTGGATGCACTTGAGTGCAAGAAAAATTTAAAATGTAGTATAAAAAATTGAATGTAGAAAATATTTGAAGCAAAAAAGTGAAACATATATTATAAAGAGATCATATAAATCAATAAGAAAAAAGAATAATACCTCAACAGAAATAAATGAATGAATGGCAGAAATGCATTATAGATGAATTAGCACAAATGTTAAGTAAAGTTATAGAATAACCAATTCTATTAATAACAAAGAAAAATAAAATAAAAAATTAAATTACACAGCTCACCCTCCCCCTCATACCAACTTGCAAAGACTTAAAATCATAATCCAAAACTTCTCTCTTTCGTTTTGAATTTAAGTTATCATCCCTGGGATTTCATGTAAAATTTTTTCAATGGATTAAATAACCCTAGTACTATTTGTATTCTGTGTGTGGGGGTAGGATGGGGCAGTGAAGACAGGTATGATAGTTAATTTTGTATGTGAACTTGGCTACACCATGGTACCCAAATATTTAGTTAAAAGACTAATTTATTTGTTTCTGAGGAGATTGTTTATTAGATTGGGATTAACATTTAAATTAGTGAACATTGCATAAAATGGATTGTCCTCCCTAATGTGGTTGGGCCTCATCCAATCAATTGAATGCCTTAAGATGAAAAGACTGATGTTCTCCACCAACCACTATGAAAGGGAGGGAATTCTGCCAGCAGATAGCCTTCAGGGTCAAGCTGCAAGTTTTCATTGGATGTTCAGCCTGTCAGCCTACCCTGAAGATTTTGGATTTGCCAGCCTCAGAATTTTATGTGACCCAATTCCTTAAAATAAAATCTCTCTCTTGTTCTCTCTTTATAATATACACAAAGTGTATGTGTGTGTGTGTGTGTGTGTAAAGAGTATAGTATATATACATACCTGTGTATGTATATATAAAGACTATATATGTATATCATACATACTATATATTATCTATCTATTCATCTATCTATCTGTTTTTTATTGGCTCTGCTTCTCTGGAGAATCCTGACCAAAACAGCAGGTATCTAAGGAAGGCAAATATAGTTGTCTCGTTTCATTAGCAATAATTCTTTTTGATATGAGAAAAAAAATCAACAAATTTGTTCATTTTTATACTATCCAAAATAAATAGGTGGAAAGGCAGAGCAAGATGTCCTAATAGAAGCCCTCACCGATTGTCCTCCCGACAGGAGCATCAAATTGAACAACTATCCGCACAAAATGCACCTTCATAAGAACCACAAATCAGGTGAGCAATCACAGTACCTGGTTTTAATTTCATAGCACAGAAAAAGGCACCGAAGATAGTTGGAAAGACAGTGTTGAATCACTGACACCACCCCTCCCCTATCCTCTGGCAGTAGCCATGTGGTGAAGAGAGATAATCTGTGTGCTTGGAGGAGGCAGAGTGATTGTGGGACTTTGCGTTGGAAGTCAGTGCTGCCCTATCGCAGAGGAATGCAATACTGGGAAAGAACTCAGTGGACACTCATGGAGGGAGCATTTAGACCAGCCCTAGCCAGAGGGGAATCATTTATCTCAGCAATCAGAACCCCCGAGTTCCAGCAAGCCTCGCCACTGTGGGCTAATGTGCTATGGGATCCTAAATAAACTCAAAAGGCAGTCTAGGCCATGAGGACTGTAATTCTTGGGCAACTCCTGGTGCTGTGCTCGGCTCAGAGATAATGGCCCTGAGGGACATGCAATCTATAGGGACACCAGCTGCAGCAGTCAAGAGAGTGTTTACACCACCCTTCCCCCAACCCTAGGCAGCACAACTTGCAGCTCCAGGAGAGGCTCCTTCTATCTGCTTGAAGAGAGAAGAGGAAGGAGTAAAGAAGACATTGTCTTGCAACTTGGATACTAGCTAATCTACAGTAGGATACAGCATCCGCCAGATTCTGGAGGCCCCTATTCCAGACTAGCTCACAGATGATAATTCTAGACACAGCCTGGGCCAGAAAGGAACTGTTGCCTTGAAGGGAAGGACCTCATCCTGGCAGGATTCAGCACCTGCTGACCAAAGAGCATTTGGGCCCTGAATAATGAGTGGTCATACCCAGGCAGTGTTGGTGAGATACCCAGGCCTTGGGTGAGATTTAGAGATAAGATGACATCAGGTGTCAACATATTTCCAGCTGTGGTGGCTACGGAAAGAGGCTCCTTCTGCTTGAGAAAAGGAGAGGGAAGAGGAAAAGGGACTTCGTCTCACAGCTTAGGTAGCATCTTGGCCACAGTAGAGTAGACAAGTAAGTGGACAACTGGGGTTCCCAATTCCAGGCTGTGGCACTTGGATGGCATTTCTGGATCTTCCCTGGACCACAGGGGAGACCACAGCCCTGAAGTGAGAGCCACAGGCCTGGCAGCATTCACCACAAGCTGACCAAAGAGCCCTTGGGCCTTGAGTGAAGACTGGCAGAAACCAGACAGTACTTGCCTTGAGCCTGGTGCAGTGGTGGCTACAGGGAGAGAATCATCTGCTTATTAAAAGGGGACAAAAGAGGGGAAAGGAATTTGTCTTGTGTTCTGCATGCCAGCTCAGTCACAGTAGAATAGAGCACCAGATAGATTTCTAAGGTTTCCAACTTTAGGCTCTGGCTCCTGGACAGCATCTCTGGACCCACTCAGGGCCAGGGGAACTCACTGCTCTGAAGGGAAAGACACAAGCTTGGTTAGTTTTGCCACCTGCTGATTCTAGAGCCCTATGACTTTGAGCAAACATAGGTTGCATCCAGGTTGTGCTTGCTCCAGGTCTTAGGCAAAACCCAGTGCTGTGCTGGCTTCAGGTCTGACCCAGTGTGGTCCCAGTGATGGTGGCCACAGGAGTGTTTATTGTCATCCATCCTCCAGCTCCATGCAGCTCAGCACAGAGAGAGACTCCATTTGTTTGGGAGAAAGTAAGGAAAGAGAACAAGAGTCTGCCTAATTACTGAGAAAATTCTTTTAGATTTTATCCAAGACCATCAAGGTGGTACCTCTATGTGTCTGTAAGAGCCACATTTTACTGGGCTTGGGGTGATCCCTAATGTAGATATGGCTATAGATACCAAAACTCAGATCACAATGTCCAAGTCCCTTCAAATGCTTGGAAAACCTTCCCAAGCAGAACAGGTACAAACAAGCCCATACTGCAACTGCTGAAATAAATAATTAACTCTGCAATGTCTAGGTACCAAAGAACATCCATAAGAATTACGGCCATCCAGGAAAACAAGACCTCACCAAATGAACTAAGGGACCATTCCTGGAGACAGAAATATGTGACCTTTCAGACAGGGAATTCAAAATAGCTGTTTTGATAAAACTCAATGAAATTCAAAATACCATCGAGAAAGAATTCAGAATCCTATCAAAAATATTTAACAAGGAGATTGAAATAATTTAAAAGAACCAAGAAGAAATTCTGGAGTTGAAAATCGCAACTGATATACTAAAGAATGCATCAGAGTCTCTTAGCAGAAGGATCAAGCAGAAGAAAGAATTAGTGAGCTTGAACACAGGTTACTTGAAAATAATCAGAGGAGACAAAAGAAAAAATAATTTAAAAAAATAAAGCACACCTACAAGATCTAGAAAATAGCTTCAAAAAGACAAAATAAGTATTGGATTTAAAGAGGAGGTAGAGAAAGAGATGGGGTAGAAAGTTGATTTAAAGGGATAATAACAGAAGACATCCCAAACCTAGAGAAAGATTTCAATATTCATGCACAAGAAGAATATAGAACACCAAACAGATTTAACCCAAATAAGACTACCTCAAGACATTTAATAATCAAACTTGAAGGCTAAAGAAAGGATCTTAAAAGCAGCAAGAGAAAGGAAACAAATAGCATACAATGGAGCTCCAATATGTTTGGCAGCAGACTTTTCAGTGGAAAACTTACAAGCCAGGAGACATATTTAAATTGCTGAAGGAAAGAAGCTTTTATCCTAGAATAGCATATCCAGTGAAAATATCTTTAAATATGAAGGAGATATTAAAGAATTTCCTAGCTAAATAAAACTGAGAGATTTTGTCCACCAGACCTGTCCTACAAGAAATGCTAAGGAAGTACTTCAATCTGAAAGGAAAGGCATTAATAAGCAATAAGAAAACATCTGAAGTTGTAAAACTTACTGATAATAGTAAGTATAGAGACAAACACAGAATATTATGGCACTGTAATTGCAGTGTGTAAAGTACTCATTCTTAAGTAGATAGACTAAAAGATGAACTGATCAAAAAACTATGACAACTTTTCAAGACAGCATAATAAGATATAAATAGAAACAATAAAAAGTTAATAGGCGGGGTAAATAAATTAAAGTGGAGTTTTTATTAGTTTTCTCTTTGCTTATTAGTTTGTTGATGCAATCTGTGTTATCATCAATTTAAAATAATGGGTTATAAGATAGTATTTTCAAGCCTCATATAACCTCAAATCGAAAAACATACAAGTACATACAAATAAAAAGCAGAGGCCAGGCGCAGTGGCTCACGCCTGTAATCCCAGCACTTTGGGAGGCTGAGGCGAGTGGATCACAAGGTCAGGAGATTGAGACAATCCTAGCTAACACAGTGAAACCCCTACTAAAATACAAAAAATTAGCCGGATGTGGTGGTGGGTGCCTGTAGTCGCAGCTACTTGGGAGGCTGAGGCAGGAGAATGGCGTGAACCCGGGAGGCAGAGTTTGCAGTGAGCCGAGATCGCGCCACTGCACTCCACCCTGGGCGACAGAGCGAGACTCTGTCTCAAAAAAAGAAAAATAAATAAATAAAAAGCAGAAAATTAAAACATACCACCAGAGAAAATCACCCTCACTAAAAGGAAGACAGGAATGAAGGAGAAAAGTGAGGAAGAGAAGACCACAAAACAACTAGAGAACAAATAAGAAAATGAGAGGACTAAGTCCTTACTTATCAATAATAACATTGAATGTAAACAGACTAACCTCTCCAGTCAAAAGACATAGATTGTATGAATGGATTAAAAAAAAAAGATCCAGCATAGAGTGTCTGTTGCCTACAAGAAACACATTTCACCTGCAAAGACACATAGAAACTAAAGGGATGGAAAAAGATACTCCATGCAAATGGAAACCAAAAAAGAACAGTAGTAGCTGTATTTATATCAGACAAAATGGATTTCAGGCAAAAACTATAAAAAGAGACAAAGAAGGTCATTATATAGTGATAAACAGGTCAATTAAGCGAGAGAATATAATTGTAAATATATATGCACCAAGCACTGGATCATCCAGATATGTAAAGCAAATAGTATGAGAGCTAAATAAAGAGATAAATCTCAATATAATAACAGCTGGAGATTTCAACACCCCACTTTCAGCATTGGGCAGCTGTCTCAGACAGAAAATTAACAAGAAAATATCAGATGTAATTTCCACTATAGGACAAATGGACCTAATAGATATTTACAGAATATTTCATCCAACAGCTGCAGAATACACATTCTTATCCTCAGTACATGGATCATTCTCAAGAATAAACCAATTGTGAGGCCACAAAACAAGTCTTACAAAAATTCAAAAAAATAGATATTGTACCAAGTATCTTCTCTGACCACAATGAAAAAAAACTAGAAATTATTAATAAGAGGAATTTTGAAACTAAACAAACATATGGAATTAAACAATATGCTCCTAAATGACCAGTGGGTCAATGAACAAATTAAGAAGAAAATTTAAAATTTTTTTAAAACAAATAATAAAAGAAATACAACACACCAAAACCTATGGGATATGGTAAAAGCAGTACTATAAGGAAAGTTTATAGCAATAAGAACCTACATCAAACACTAGAAAAACTTCAAATAAACAACCTAACAATGCATCTTAAAGAACTAGAAAAGCAAGAGCAAACCAAATCCAAAGTTAGTAGAAGACATAATAAAGATCAGAGCAGAAATAAATGAAATTGAAATGAATCAAACATATAGAAGGTCAGTGAAACAAAAAGTTGGTGTTTTGAAAAGATAAATAAAATTGACAAACCTTTAGCCAAACTGAGAAAAAAAGAGAGAAGATCCAAATAAATAAAATCAGAAATGAAAAACGAGACATTACAACCAACACCATAGAAATTCAAAGGGTCATTAGCAGCTAATGTGAGCAATCATATGCCAATAAATTGGAAAGCCTAGAAGAAATGGATAAATTCCTAGATACATACAACCTATCAAGATTGAACCACGAAGAAAGCCACAACCTGAACAGACCAAAAGCAAATAGTGAGATTGAAGCCATAATAAAAAGTCTCCCAGCAAAGAAAAGCCTGGGACCTGATGGCACCACTGCTGAATTTTACCAAACATTTAAAGAAGAGCTAATACCAATCCTACTTAAACTATTCTGAAAAATAGAGGAGTTAGAAACACTTTCAAACTCATTCTATGAGGCCAGTATTACTCTGATACCAAAATCTGACAAAGATGCATCAAAAAAAAGAAAAGAAAAACTACAAACCAATATCACTGACAAACATTAATGAAGAAAATCCTCAACAAAATATTAACAAACTCAGTTCAACAATATATTAAAAGGATCATTTATCATGACCAAGTGGGATTTATCCCAGGGATATAAGGATGGTTCAACATATGCAAATCAATCAATGTGATACATCATGTCAACAGAATGAAGGATGAAAACCACATGATCATTCCAGTTGATGCTGCAAAAACATTTGATAAAATTTAACATCCTTTCATAATAAGAACCCTCAAAAAACTGGGCATAGTAGGAACATACCTCAATATAATAAGAGCCATATGCAATAGATCCAAAGCTAGTATCATACTGATGGGGGAACACTGAGTCCTTCCTCTAAGATCTGGAACATGACAAGGATGCCCTCTTTCACCATAGTTATTCAACATAGCACTGGAAGTTCTAGCTAGAGCAATGAGACGAGAAAGAAATAAAGGGCACTCAAATTAGAAAGGAAGAAGTGAATTGTTCTCATTTGCAGATAATATAATCTTATATTTGGAAAAACCTAAAGACGCCACCAAAAACTAGTAGAACTGATGAACAAACTCAGCAAAGTTGCAGGACTCAAAATCAACATACAAAAATCTACAGCATTTCTACATGTTAATAGTGAACAATCTAGAAAAGAAATCAAGAAAGTAATCCCATTTGCAATAGATGCAAATACAATTTAATACCTAGTAATTAACTAAAAAAGTGAAAAATCTCTACAATGAAAACTATAAAACATTGATGAAAGAAATTGAAAAGGACACAAAAAAATAGAAAAATATTTCATGTTTATGGATTGGAAGAATCAATATAACTAAAATGTTTGTACTACCCATAGCAACCTAAATATCCTATGAAATCCCTATCAACATACGAATGACATCTTCACAGAAATAGAAAAAACAATCTTAAACTTTATGTGGAAACAGAAGAGATCCAGAATAGTCAGAGCTATCATGTGCAAAAAGAACAAAACTGGAGAAATCATATTACCTAACTTCAAATTACGTTAAACAGCAGACAGGTAGACCAGTAGAACAGAATAGAGAATCCAGAAACAAATTCACACACCTACAGTGAAATCACTTTTGACAAAGGTGCCAAGAACATACACCGAGGAAGGCAGTCACTTCCATAAATGATGATGGGAAAATCAGTTATCTATATGCAGAAGAATGAAACAAGACCCTTATCTCTTTCCACATTCAAAATTCAAATCAGAATGGATTAAAGACTGAAATCCTTGACCTCAAACTATGAAACCTGGGGAAATGCTCCAGGATACTGGACTGAAGATTTCTTGAGTGATACCCCACAAGCACATAGGCAACCAAATCAAAAATGGACAAATGGGGTCGCATAAAGTTAAAAAGCTTCTGCACAGCAAAGGAAACAATAAAGTAAAGAGACAACCCATAGGATGGGTGAAAATAGTTGCAAACTATCCATCTGACAAAGGATTAATAACCAGAATATATAAGGAACTCAAACAACTCTATAGGACAAGCTGATTATCAGATTAAAACATGAGCAAAAGATCTGAATAGGCATGTCTCAAAAGAAGGCATATGAATGGCAAACAGGTATATGAAATGGTGCTCAACATCATTGATCATCAGAGAACTGCACATTAAAAGTACAATGAGACATCATCTTACTCCAGTTAAACTGGCTCTTATCCAAAATACAGGAAATAACAACTGCTGGCGAGGATGTGGAGAAAAGGGACCCTCTGCACACTGTTGGTGGGAATGTAAATTAGTACAACCACTATGGAAAATAGTTTGGAGGTTGTTCAAAAAACTAAAAATAGAGCTCCCATATGATCCAACAATCCTACTGCTAGATATATACCCAAAAGAAAGAAGGTCAGTATATTGAAGAGATATCTGCACTCTCATGTTTACTGCAGCACTATCACAATCACCATGATTTGTAAACAACCTAAATGCCTATCAACAGATGATTGGATAAAGAAAATGTAGTACATATACATAATGGAGTACTATTTAGCCACAAAAAGAATAAGGTCCTGTTATTTGCAACATGGATGAAACTGGAGGACATCATGTTAAGTGAAATAAGCCAGGCATAAATACAAACTTTGCATGTTCTCACTTATCTGTGGGAACTAAAAAGTAAAAACAATAGAACTCATGGAAATAGAGATCAGAATGATGGTTACCAAAGGCTAGGAAGGTTATTGGGCATGGGGAATAGGAGATGGTTAATGGGTATAAAAATATAGTTAGATAAAATAAATAAGATCCAGTATTTGATAATGCAACAGAGTGACAACAGACAACAATAACTTGTACATTTTAAAATAACTAATAGAGAATAATTGGATTGTGACACAAAGAAAGGATAAATGCTTGAGGTAATGGATAACTAATTTACTCTGATTATTATGCATTGAGTGCCTTTGTTAGACTATTTCATGTAATCCATAAATATATATATCCACTATGCACACACAAAAATTAAAAACTCAAAATAAGTAGACGCTTCTTTTTCTACAGTTCTAACTCTGTGTACACAAAGAAAGTAATGATCTTTTATGATACAACTCCTACCAGTAGTGAAAACCTGAAATAAGTAGAACTGAAGCATAATATCAAATGTAAACATGCCACATGCCACTTTTCTAAATGATTGTGATGCCTTTCCCTTGAATTTAAATGGAAGACTTAACTATTTTCTTTACTAGAAAGTTATGTTTAAAAAGGAGAAATAAATAAGCACATTTCTTTTTCAATATGAGATAATTTACAATTTATCAGTTATCATACATAAGGATCTGTGACATTCATTTGGTTGACTGTATTAACATCATATTTTTAGACTAAATGATCTTTAGAATAAAATTGTTGACTCATTTAGCCTTTGTAATAGTCTAAAATAACTTATTTAAGATTGAATTTGCTTTGGTTTTATTTCACAACTCAGAATGCTTAAGAGGTACCATTTTAAGAGGGAAGAATTCCTAATGCTTCAATGCATTATGTAAGCTAATTTACCTACACAGTCACAATCAGTTGGAGAGGAATGTACAAATAAATGCCTAATAAATGTTTGATGGCAATGTATGACAACAATTTTTGATTCCCAATTTGATAATTTTTTTCTAAATTTAAACTTAAAGTTACTACTATTTGCATAGTGTTTAAATTTTATATGAACAATATCAGTCATAACAGTTTACATTTAGCAAGTGCTTTTTATAAATCAAGTATTGTATGTGTAGATACATTATCTCAATAAATACTCCTTGTACCACTGAGGTAGGGAGAATTCCAAGATGATTCCCAACAAGTCAAATCCTTGTAGAATCCCTTCTTTTTGAGTATGGGCAGAATCTCTGGCTTGCTTCTAGCCAATAGAATATGGAAAAAGTGATGGGAGGTCATTCCTGTGATTATGTTAGGTTATGTGGTTATACAAGACGCTGTCTTTGCAGATAAGAAGGGAGTCTCCTTTTAATATTGAAGTGCCATGTTATGAGAGGCCCTTTGAAAGGGATATTGCAGTGCAAAGAATTGTGAGGGTCTCTAGAAGATGAGAGTTGTCCCTTACTGACAGCCAGCAAGAAAAACTGATTTCTGCCAACAATACATGCCAATAATACATCTTGGAAGATGACCCTAAGCTCCAAAAAGGAACACAGCCTGGCTGACAACTGGATTTCAGTCTTGTGAGATGCTGAGCAGAGGATCCTGTTCAACTCTGTTTATGTATCTGATATGTGGAAATTGTGAGTTAATAAATGTATTATATGTTAAGTTGTCAAATCTGTAGTAATTTGTTACACAGCAATAGAAAACTAATTCAAACACTATTTTAAAAGCTATTATAAACTGCTTTGGTATAGGAGATGCAGCATTTCCTACATAGAGGCCGTGGGAATAATCTATGTCCACAGAATTTATAAAGGATTTTTATCATTTTCTACGCAACAACAAGGCCTGCGATCATCCCATCTCAACACAGAAAGTTATAGTTGTAACAACAGGACTTGTTGTGGGGGTTCTATGGTAAGGCTTTGCAACATATACTATAAACAATATATGCATTCAAATACACTTTCTTTCATATGATTATGTGAGTTAACATTTACTTTTTTGACTTAAAAAGCGGATTCAAGATTTCAAGAGGCAACATCTTGTTTTCAACAGGTGACATCTTATAAATGGAAAATTCAAGCTAAGGGTCAGGTATTCATTGTTGAGTTCTGCAGCTTGTCTCACTGTCGTCACTAAAACCCTCTGCCCAAGAGCACTGGGACCCAAAGTCAAGGAAACAGAATCCTGTCATTCCCCTCTAACGACTCAAATTATATTGGTCCTCATATTGCTAACAAGATAGTGGTAGTTGTAGCTACTGGGCCATTGAAAAGTTTTAAGACTGTACCTAAGTACATACAAATCAAGGCTATTGGTGGCTATTATATTCCTATTCACACATTCAGTTTACTTGATTGGTATGACATGACTGATTCAGGTCAACTGATCAGCTATAGGACTACACAGTTTTAACAAGGGCTGAATTTTTCACCAGTAACTACTTTGAAAATTTCAGTCCTTCCTAATATATGAAAATGGAAAACAAAACACGAACATTGTGCAATAGGATCTATAATGGTAAACATTTGAATAGTGATAGTACATTTGCATGTCTGCAATTCTTTTCTCATTGATCTTCTGGGTAGTGATGTATTGGCTTCTCATTTCTTGTAATTATGTTAGCAGCTTTGACTGCAACATTATGTCAAACATTCTGATGATTGGTTACAAGTGAATCAGTGGACAAAAACAGAATTTAAGAATATTGGCATGAAAGTTTTATTTCACAGTTGTGCAACTTTAGGTCCAATGACACTAAAGTGGGCAAACCAATAATTAGTAACAGGATTCAAGTTTTCAATCCCCAAGCCAATACTCCTTCCATTATAGTGCAGGTTTGCATATCTCAAACAACTTTTCCTCCACACTCATGGTCCCAACTGAACTTGCTTTCTAATTCACTGAAAAATATTGAAGTAATCAGAAAACATTGTCCACAAATTTCCAGCAACAATCTTTGTCTGTGTCAGTGTAGTTTATCCTCTCTCTTGTTACTGTGTATATTTTAGCAAAGCCCAATCCTTCTACTTGTGCAATCGATTCCATCCCCTCTCATTTGCTCAAGGGACAGTGTCTCAGCAATTCCTCAGTTCTTCTCTAATTCTCCTTTCACACATTTCCTCCTCTCTACTCAATCATTTGTATTCATGTACAAATATTTTGGAAAGTAAATCTTCTCATGCTCACATTTTGATCTCTCCTGTTTCTTTGTTTTTCTACTTATGTTCATATCAAAATTGTTGTATAAGCTGTCTCTACTCATGTCTGCACAGGTTCTCCTCTCATTTTCTGTGGAATCTACTCCAATCAGATTTTTTCATTGATATAATTCTGCTAAAAAAATTCTCTTATCAAGGTCATCAATGATTTCTTCTCTATCCTGAGATTACTTCATTTAGTCTAATGATTGCCAACATTATCTATATGTGAAAAGCTTGCAAATTAGTATCTCCAGCAAGGATACTTTCCCTCAACTCCAGACCTGTTTATCAACAAACTACCTGACATCTTCACCTGAATGTCTTAAATCCATCTCAGATATTACATGTTCAAAACTGATCTCCTGATATTTCTTCCTAAACATGTCTCCTCTTGTTTCTTTTGCCATTTAAGACCAACTTCATTTTAGTTGTGCGGGCAAATCATCCTGGTATCATTCTTCACTCCTCTATTTTTCTTACTCCCTTCATCTGGTCATCAGAAGATCCTATTGGTGCTATCTTTAAAATATACCCTGAATTTGACCACTTTTCACTACTGCCATGGGCACCATCTTGACCCAAGCCATCAAAATCTCTTATCTGGATTATTAAAATAGCCTCCCTTCCTCTGTCTTTGACCACTTTCAGTCTATTTCAAACCCAGTTTCCAGAGTGATCCAATTAAACCATAATTTGGATTTTGTCACTTCTCGTCTCAAAGCTCTCAATGGTTTTCCAGCTCACTCTAAGGAAAAGACAGTGGTCTTTAGGTCTCTAAATAATATATCCCTTCATTATTTCTCTGTTCTCACCTTCCCCTTTCTCTCTTTTACACTGGCCCGGTGTTACCTTTATTCTTATAGATATGCTTTTATCTTAGTGACTTTGTGTATTCTGCATTACTGCAATATCTTTCCCGCAAATATCCACATTGCTAGTTCCTCAATTCCTTCATATTTTTATTAAAACTACTCCTTCTCAGCTAATACTTCTCTTCCCATCCTATCTAGAATTCCATCCCTTCCCCAACACACATTCCTATATCCATTCTAAATTAATTTCTTAATACACAATATATTGTATTTATCTTGTTTGCTATGTGTCTCCCTCACTAGAACAAGAATGTCTGTTTTATTTACTATCGTAAGGCAAACATCTAAAGGAGTGCTTTCCATGAATCAGATCTGCAACATCTTTGAATAAAGGATGATGTCTCTGATCCATCAATAGTAATATTTATGTTTTGAATGCTTATTTGAAAGGAATACAAAAAATGAGAATTGATGTATACTTTATCTCATGATCTTTTTTAGAACCATCGACAGAAATTTTGAGTAATCTCTCTGAGACTCCAGGTGAAGTGAACTCTCCCACAAAACAATTAATTCTATGACATTGGCCACACTATCATTGTCTTCTAATCATCCAAGTGAAATAATTCCTACCTCACACCGTCAAAGTTTTGTATGCTCTTGATAATAAAAGAACATAGGGTATTGGGATTTCTAATGAGAGTACAATGGCATCCTAAAAGCTATAGTATACATTCAATATGCATATAAAATTCAGTTTTGTAGTTTTATTATATGTTTGATTTTTAGGTATTTTCTTTCTTCACTCCTTTCTCTTCCATGTGGAAGTTCCATTTCATAATGGGCTACTGATCAGACCTGTTATTCTAACGGTAGAATCCCAAAGGAAAACATGTTTCAGATGTAAAGTATTCCCCTCAGATTCCCTGGCGGTCATGGAAAGCAGGAGAAATTCTTGATGTATGAAGTCACTGTCACCATTGTCAAAGCACTGTAGTGTGGGAAATGAACCACAAATAAAATCAAAGGGTGTTTCTTCCAAAGCACTGAATATTTGTGCACAAACAACAATGTTTTCATTAAGGTACAAAATATTTCAGACCAAATATTAATGTTTAAAAGTCCAGAAAACACATCTCAGTCTAGCTGCCCTAGGTGGCAAATTTTTGGCATGCTTGTAAACAGTAATATATAAGAAATTAAAGACTCTCTGTCAAAGTGCCAAAACTTAATTTATTTTTGGAAACCTGAAATCCTCTATAGGTCCAACTTAACTTTCATACCAAAAGGACCATAAATGTAGTTCTCTGTCCTTTGCTTTAAAGAATTAATTTTAAGGTATGCATATTTTTTTCTTTAAGGGCTTAAGCCTAAATTAAATCACCAAAAGCCTCAATAAAGTAATATTAAAGTTGAACAGAAATCCACAAGAGCAAGACAATTTGGAGGTAGGTTAAAATTCCTTTCTTGCTCTTCAACCTTAAATCAGAGTGCTGTGTTAAGGTATTGTAATGATCTAAGACAGTGTGTCATCTTTCACGCCAGGCAGCATATGTTACAATTCCTGAATTAGAGAACAGCTATTCCCCCAAATTATTATTTTAACTACATAGTCATTCTCAGTTTGGATTTAGGTCAGGCACCAAAAGTTACTCTATAGTCTTGGGAATGAATATCATAACCCTCAGCTCACAGAATAATCGTCAAAGCCTCACCCAGAAATGCATTATAGAACACACAGAAAATTTAAAAAAGATTTTGATTACTGCTTAATATGGAGAAATGAATGTGTTTATCTTTATAAATAGCACTTGTATACAAGTGGCTCAAATGTGGTAAAACAGCCACAACAGTCCCAATATAAGTTGCAAAATCAAACATTCAGGCATGAGAAGTCTTTTTCTTAAGTTATTTTCAAGCTTCATCCTTTTTTCTGCAATAACTAAAGCAAAGCCACAGTAGCTGCAGCCATTTGCATCTGAGGAAGAGATGTTTTGCTTTGGTGATATAGTTAATGAGTCTAAAAATATTCAGTATAATAATTCTGTCAAAGCCCCCACAGTCTCCTCAATGAGCGGAAGCCTGCAGGATTCCAATGGGGAGCCGAGTAATGAGCTCTCAGCATTCGCTCCCACACCGTCCAGGCGAAATATACTCAGGCCTCTATGGTTCCACATCATTAGCAACATGAAACAAAGACACATGCTTGACTTTAATAAGCGACTAAAGTTGCTGGCTTACTAGTCTGTTACTGCACGTAAACTCTGTTTCAGTATTTCAAAACAGCTCCTTGCAAAGAGAAAGCAGGAAGGGTTTTGGCAAACAGGCTTAACTTAATGTGGCAAATGATTGAGCAGAATGCAAAAAAAAAAAAAAAAAGGACACAGGAAGTGATGAGTCTCCTGGGCTCATTGCAGACTGCAGTTTCCCTGTTGGAGATGATGGTTACGGTGGGCTGCAGTGATCGGGCTATAGGCATATGTGACTGAGTTTTAGTTGATTTTCTTGCAAGACAGGAAGTGAACAAGCTTATTTCCCACTGGGAAAGGTTCAGACATGATTAACTTGGGCATGACCAAATAGGTCAATAATATGACAATGAATTTCTATCACAATAATTAAGTGGGGAAATTTGTGTGATTTGTTCTTCTTGTTCTTCACATACCAATAATGCATTAGCATGGATTCATTTAGTTTCTTTCATTAAAGTCACATAGCTACAATTTAAGATAGTGAGGGCTCAATTTGAATACTTAAATGTTATTTCTGCAAAACATTACATTATTTTCCTGTATTTTATTTTTAGCACAGGCTTTTGCATGCCAGCATTGAAGAAGTGATCTGAAATTTGTTTCTACATACATACTAATTATTTCAAGGGTGATATTCCCATATATCAGGCTTTATGAATATCAATCACCAGGATAAAGTAAGAATTATTGTAGAGAATGACATAGGTAGAGATAAATGTATCACTTTGGGATATTAGGATTCAGAATATTTTACATGTATATGATTTTTGCCAGCTATTAAAATATTTCAACTTCACCTTAAATAAAAAGTTCCTATATATAATCCCCAAATCTTGGCATTGGAAGAGAACTCAGAAATCATAAAAGGTGCTAATCCAGTCCATGCAGTGCTTCATTTTACAGCGCTCCCCTAAAATATTTTTCTTAACATTAATATAAAAACAGAGAATCATCTTATGGCTTTAAATAATTGAACATTGGAACTTAAATTGTAGATGGTTTCCACTGTCTTCTTTTAAATTTCATATTTTAGTTTTATGCTTATAATCAAGATAATCTTCAACCTTTTTTCTGCCATATGATACAATTTCCCCATAATATTGGAAACTAGACATTTTTAAAGTATGCCTTTAGCAAATAGGAATAAAAAATGATTGAGTCCAGCAGCAGCCCAGTGGCTTATCAAGGATGACTTTAAAACCACCCATTTTCTTTGGTTATGGTTATGCAACTGTTTCTTCCACAAGGATACAATGAAATATTATATTTTGCAAATATCAGCCTTTGCTCTAAACAGTAGTTAGAGCAAACTTGTTTATAAGAGAATGGAGGGAAATTTGGCATAATTTACATAATTAATTTTTAGTGAATCCATATATTTCAATAACACATTTTTCCTTTTATAGGATTTCACATATAATCTCCTAAATAAACCAATCTAGAATACTTTTCTGAGGCTTAATTTTACTCCCACCAAGCTTTAGTTTCTCCTCCTTTTGAAAAATGAGATAAATTTCCTAATTTTAGTGTTTTCACATTTCTTTCACCTGCTTCACAGCTTCTCTCCAGTAACTAACTTTAGTTCCTTAATCATATAGATACATTCTTTCAGGATCCAGGACTGTTTTGCTGGGTATGGACACTATAAGTCTTAAGGGATTTGGGCCCTCTTGTTACTATTTACCTTTTCCAAGTTTATGATTAATCTCCTTGGTGAAGAAAATAAAAGTAAAATAAAAGTTCATCAGTATTTACTTCTATTTATCTTTGGCTTTGGGTACTCAAAGTGGTGAACCATTTTTTAAATGCATTCCATTTTATACTAAGATGGCTATCTTGGCACATATAATTTTATGATATAAGGCTATGATTTATTTTTATATTTACTATATTTTAAGTTATAAGAAGTATGTAAGCCAAAATGTAAATTTTTTCTTGTAACTAAAAAATGATGTCATTTGCTCTGCCTTCAGTGTGGAAATAGAGTATGAGCTTTGAAAGGGATAATTTCACTCAAGAAGTGGACATGGATGAAAGGTATTTCACTTAAGTGTCAATATTGCACTTTCCCAAGAAAAATCCAGGGAAGACTATATATATGCATACAAAGATCTTGCCAATGTTATAACCACTCCTATTTAGACAATCTTGTTCACATCAAGGTACACTGTGTAAAAGATCATGACTTATTTTAAAAATTCATGTTTGCAGAGAAGCAGTTCTGAAATGGTGGAATAAGGAGCTCCGAAAATATGCCCCTTCATGAAAGCAAAATTTGTCAAAAATCGACCTTGACTTGACAGAACTCTGAAAATTAACCAACATCTTGCCCACAGTCTGAAAAGTATTCAAGGAAAACAGCTGAATTTCTGTAAAAATTGTAAGCTTTGTAATGTTCTAGCTTGCTCTATTCCCATTCTCCTACTTCAACTCCTCATAAACCTGGAAAACCAACAGCCTTAATACCACAATAACTGTGAGAACCAATTTCTAGTAAACACAGGATACAGAGGAATGAGTGTGGTGTTCTTGTCACTATTTGATCTGTCCAGAAACTCCCTGGAAAAATCCCATATGCAGGGCTTATCTTTATTTGACAAGACTCATAGTTTAATCAGTGTAAACAAGCCCATGCTTAGAGCGTTTGTTTAGTACAATCAGTAGGAACTGTTTGATACCACAGTTTCCTGAAGAAGTGACACCTACTGGGGCTAGCAAGAGGCTAACTGAAAAACTTAAAAGGAAAAACTGGAAAAAGAAATGTCTTTAAAGGGTCTTTGAAAATCTCTGACAAAGCACTAGCAATCTAAAAGGCACACCTATGTGTAGGGCAGTTTACATTCTCAGAAAAGACACGACAATGTTCCACTTTCTTACTGCTGTTTGTTCTAGAGGACCTGTATAAGCAGGAAGTAAAGGAAAAGACATAATTATAACCTACTATATTGTTTTATGTCTGTATAACACACATACACAGAGTCCACTGACAACATGTGGGAGACTTATTGGCTCAGGTCATTTAAAAAATATTTGTCAAATTACTAGTCTGTTTGGGGAGAAGCTTCAGTAGCTGCTCATAATAAAGAAGACAGACTTTATAGAATTGGTCCAGGAAAATCACAAAACAAGGCACAGCGGTAGCAGCAACAACAGCAATAACAAATAACAAGAACAAAAAACCCTGGGGAGAAAAAATTCGATTTCCAGAGTTGCCAAATTATATTAATTGAAATGTCTAGTTTTGAGCAACAATAAAAAAGTATAAAACATAGGGAGGCCGAGGCATGCAGATCACTTGAAATCAGGAGTTTGAGACCAGCCTGGCCAACATGGTGAAACCTCATCTCTACTAAAAATACAAAAATTAGCCGGGTGTAGTGGTGGGTGCCTGTAATCCCAGCTACTTGGGAGGCTGAGGCAGGAGAATCTCTTTAACTCAGGAGGCAGAGGCTGCAGTGAGCCAAGATCATGCCACTGCACTCCAGCCTGGGTGACAGAGCAAGACTCTGTTTCAAAAGAAGAAAAAAAAAGGAAAAAAGAAAAAGAAAGTCTCACGCCTGTAATCTCAGCACTTTGGGAGGCCAAGGCGGGGCAGATCACGAGGTCAGGAGACGGAGACCATCCTGGCTAACACGGTGAAACCCCGTCTCTATTAAAAATACAAACACTTAGCCGGGCATGGTGGCAGATGCCTGTAGTCCCACCTACTCAGGAGGCTGAGGCAGGAGAATGGCGTGAACCTGGGAGGCGGAGCTTGCAGTGAGCCGAGATCGCACCACTGCACTCTAGCCTGAGAGACAGTGCGAGACTCCATCTCAAACAAAACAAAACAAAACAAAACAAAACAGGAAACCATGGCTAATTGGGGAAAATATGGTAAATAGGAAAAAAAAAAATCCAAAAAGCCCAGATGTTGGATTTACTAGGCAAAAATTTGAAATCAGTTATTATAAATATGTTCAAAGAACCAAAGAAATCTAACTTAAAGAACTGAAGGAATTATATGTATGGTGTGCAACTAGAAACAATCAATAAGAAAATCAAAATTATAAAAAAGGACCAAATAAAAATTCTGGAGTTAAAAAGTATAATGACTAAAATAAAAGCATTCCCTGGAGGGGCTCAACAACAGACTTTTAGTGGCATAGGATAGAATCAGTAAACTTGAAATAGGTCGTTTGAGATTCTTCAGTTAGAATAGAAAGAGAATGAATAAAGAAAAGTTAACAGAGCCTCTGAGAGTTGTGGGGAAAAACTTCCAAATTTGGAGGAAAAACATTAATCTACACATTCAAGAAGTTTGGTAACCTCTACATATAATAATCTCAAATTTCTGTATATAGAAATATCATAGTCAAACTTCTGAAAGACAAAGAGAAAAAAAGTAAATCATGTACAAGAGATTCTCAAAAATATAAATAGCGGACTTACCATTAGAAATCATGAAGGCCTGAATAATGATATATATTAAGTATTGAAAAAATACTGTCAACTAAGAATTCTATATATGGTTAAACTATCTTTCAAAAATGAAGGAGAAGTTAAGACATTCCCAGATCAGCAAAAAACAAAAACAAAAACAAAACAGATTTTGTTTGTTTTGGCTAGCAGATCTGCTCTAAAGAGTGCTCCTCAGACTAAAATGAAAAAATATTAGGCAAGAAATCAAATCCACATTATGAAAAAAAGCATCAGCAAAGGTATCTACACAGATAGATATAAATTGCCATAAAAATGTATTTTTGTTTGTAACTCTTTTCTTCTTTTCATGAATTTAAAAGACAATTGAATAAAATAATTATTAATTTTGTTGCTGGGCTTATAATGTAGAAAAATGTCATTTGTATGACAGTAACAGAGAAAAAAGGGAGGGGGATCAGAGCTTTATTGGGGTCAAGTTTTTGAATACTATTAAAGTTAGTATTCATTGATATTAGATTGTTATAAGCAAAGATGTTACTTGTATTCCCCAGTGTAACCACTAACAAATTAACTCAAAACACATATAAAAGAAACAGCAAAGGAATTAAAATGGCACACTGGAAAATATATACTTAACATAGAGAATGAAGCAATAAAATAATAGAAGTACAGAAAATAAAAACATTTAGAAAAACTTAGCAAAATGACAGATGCAGAAAAAACATTTGGCAATGCTTAATGAAAAGCACTTGATGTGACAGGAATAGAAGGGAACTTCTCAATTTGGTAAGGACTATTGACAAAAATCCCTATAGCTAACATTATATTCAATAGTAAATATATATTTTCCTCTATGGTCAAGAAAAAGACAATAAATATGTGAATACATCTATTCAACATTTTACTATCAGTTTTACATGGAGAAATTAGGCTGGAAAAGAAATAAAAGTCATTCAGTTTGGAAAGGAAGAATGTAAACTATATTTACAGATGATATATGACATGCTTTTATATATAGAAAATCTTAAAAAATCAGTAAAAAGATATTAGAACCAATGAATGGGTTCTGCAAGATTGAAGGGTACAAGATCAATGAACAAAAATCAATTATGTTCTATACACTATCAACAAATAATCCCCAAATACCATCATTCCAACAAAATAGCATCAAAAGAATAAAATACTTTGAAATAAATTAGACAAAAGAAGTGTAATACTTGTGGTCTAAAAGTATGAATACTGTTGAAACTAATTAAAGAAGGCCTAGTAAATGGAAAGACATCTGTATGTTCAAAGATCAGAAGACTTAATATTGTTAACATGGCAATACTTCTGAAATTCATCTACAGGTTTAACATAATCCCAATAAAAAGTCAAGCTACATAATTTGGGAGAAATTGAGAAGTATATTCTAAAATTCATGTGGAAATACAAAGGATTCAGAAGAACCAAAGCGATCTAACAAAAGAAGAAAGTTGGAGGACTCACACTTCTGGATTTCAAAACTTGCTACAAAGTTACAAATAATCAAGACAGTGGTAGTGATATAAGCATAGAAACACAGAAGAATGGAATAGAATTGAAAGTCCAGAAATATGCATAGAAAATGGACTCAAATGGATCATAGACATAAATGTAAAAACTAAACTATAAAACCCTCAGATGAAAATATTCGTACTTTTGGATTAGTCATGAACTTCTTAGACATGATACCAAAAGCACAAGCTACAGAAGAAAAAAAAAAGATAGATTGAAACTCAAGATAAATTAAAAACATTTGTGCTTTAAAGGAAACCATTAAGAAAGTGAAAATATAACCAAAGGAATCAGACAAACTACTTGAAAACCTTACAGCTGATGAAGGACTTTTGTCCTTAGAATACGCGAGGAACTCTTACAAGTCAATAAAAAGGCAAATAACTCAATTTTAAAAGGAGCAACATATTTGAATAGATGTTTATCCAAAGAAGATATATAAATGACTAATAAGCACAGGTAATGATGCTAAACATTATTAGTCATTTGAGAAATCAAAACCAAAATGGAATACCACTTCATACTCACTGGAATAGTTAAAAACCAATCAACCAAACAACAAAAAAGCAGAAAATAAAAACTGCTGACCAGATGTGGAGAAGGTGGAACTGTTATACATGTTGGTGGGAAAACATTCTGGCAGCTCCTCAAAATGTTAAACATATAGTTACTATATAACTCAGCAATTTTACTCTGAGGTACACATTCAAGAGAAGTGTAAAGGTATGTCCACCCAAACTTTCACAATACCCTCAAAGTAGAAACAACCCAAATGCCCACCAAGTGATGAATGAATAAACAAAATATGGTTTAGTCATATGAAGAAATGTTCAACAAACAAAAGGATGAAATACTGGTACAAGCTCAATGAACCTTTAAAGCATTATGCTTTAAAGCATTAAGAAAGAAGCCAGTGACGAAAGGCTATATCTACATACACTATGATTCCATTTATATTAAATGTGCAGAATAGGCAAATCTATAGACACAGAATAGATTAGAAGTTACAGCAACTGAAATAGGAGGGAATGTGTCTCCACTGCTATTAAGCATGGAACTTCTTTTTGGGGTGATGACATTTTCAAAATTAGTGGTGATGGTTGTACAAATCTGTGAATATAAAAAAAATCATGGAAATGTATACTTTAAGTGGGTGAGTTTTATGATTTGTGAATTATATATCAATAAGGCTGTTATAAAAATTCCCTGTTTGCAATATAAATAACCAGAGCTGGTATAATACTACATTTCTGATTTTATGAGATACTTCTCTACCAATAAAACATCTTGTTCATATAGAGGTTCTCCAGAGAATCCTCAGGGAATTGTTAGGATAGGAATTCTCAATACTATGTCATTACTTCTTTAATTATCTACCTTCTCATATTCATATTTAAATGTGTTGAGGGCAGAAATAGCCCATCTTGCTTCCGTAGTGCCTGGCAATCGGCACTGTAAGTATTTTTGATTTAAAAATAAATGAATGAATAAACAGAAGCTGAAAATCCAATGTTGGCAGAAGGCTGGTGGTGTGCATAGAATTGAGACAAAGAAAGGTGGAGGGTACTATGATTATGTAGCAAGTGAATTGATAAAAAGAACCATTCTTAACACTTGTATATAAATGTTCCTAATGTGGTGAAGAACATCATATCAGGCTGCCACATGGAAAACCCAGTTGAAGAACAGCTTACTCTTTTCTTATCCTAGGTTGTCCAAGATATATGATTGCTAATTTAGTTTTCAGGTGGCCCTATAACTGGAGGACAACCAACCTGTACACTTGGTTCCTAGATTAAGAGATGTACTTCTTCTTCACTCTTGCATAAGGCATTTCTCCCATTTTTAATTAATAAATAAAACAAAAAATCATTTATTGAGCTCTTATACCATTAGATGCTGTGAAAGGTGCCTTACTTATATAATGTAAGCATCTTAAAAAATCTATGGAGTGTTACTTCCTTCCATGTTACAGTAAGGAAACTGAGACTCAAGGTGGATTTAATATCACCAGTGATAAAATCAGGAGACATGGCTTTAACTCTTCTGTGTGACATCAAATCACGAAGACTCTTTGTAATAAAATAACTTTGGGGGTAAACATTAGTCTATTATACATCTAAATACCGTAAATCAGAATCCATTGATGTGAAAACATAGATGATCATTCATTTCATGATCCTCTTAACTGAGATATTATTAATATTATTATTATTATTATTATTTGAGATAGAGTCTTACTCTCTCGCCCAGGCTTTAGTGCAGTGGTGCGATCTAAGTTCATTGCAATCTCTGCCTCCCGGGTTCAAGTGATTCTCCTGTCTCAGCCTCCCAAGTAGCTGGGATTATAGGTGCCTGCCACCACACCCGGATAATTTGTTTTTTTTTTTTTTTGTATTTTTAGTAGAGATGGGGTTTCACCATCTTGGCCAGGCTGGTCTCAAACTCCTGGCTTGCCTCGGCTTCCCAAAGTGCTGGGATTACAGGTGTGAGCTACCGTGCCTGGCCGATATCTCACTATTAATATCTTATGTTTCCAACTCTATCATTCTCCCTGAAAGTCGTGTTGTTCTCCATTAAACAAATTATAGTGATCCAAAGAAACTGAAATAATGTTGCTCACATTTTTCCTTAGCTGACAAACGATTTCAGAAATATAATATAGCCATAGTATAAAAATAATTGAGATTTATACATCACTGTTTTTAATTTACTAGGGTAGCACTACTTGTGAATACTAAAAATAATTGATTTCCTTTAAATAAGTTAAGGTTTGTATTTATAAGTCCATGAGCCCACTTTGCTTTTGTTTTTAAAGTATAAAGTAATTGTGAATGTATGTGGTGTGTCTTTACTTTTTTAAAAGCAATTGCTGATCACAATGGGAATGTTTTCAATTTTATAAATCAGGGAATGTTTAATCTAAAATTACGTACTGAGTTTCTCCATGGTTATAGCACTTTTGCAGTAAAGTTGTAAACATGTAACTTAATTCCTGCCCACAGGTGGCCTATGACAAACAACCTTTTTTTTTCTGATTTCCTAATTAAAACATGTCTAAGTTAATTCACATAAGTGAATTTTAGGTTGTATTTACTGACTATATTTATGAAACCCTAGTGTGCACTACTATTATTTGAAAATGACATGTGTGTTAGTGTCAAGTGACCACAGGACACTACAGCCATCACATGAAGAAATGAGAGTTGGACATATATATTTGTGAGGCTCTACAGAAAAACAATCAGTGGGAGAGTGATTTCATATTTCTCACGTAGGATTCAGAAACTGGAGGTATCACAAAAGCTACTGCAATAAGGCCACTGCCACCTGGAGGCTTAGAAACAGCAACCAGCATTACATACACTCAGTTCATAGGTTCATTAATTGAAGCGACATGATAATGCAGAAATACATAACTCTGAATCAGATGACTAAAGAAAACAAGCAATGATATTGGCAGATCACTAACTGAAAATATTTTGATCTTGCATATCTTCTTGCAGATGGATCTTTTTACATGAAGCAGTTCTCAATGGCATGACTGTTTCTTTCATCTGTTCTGAATCTTTTTCTACCAGTTTTTATTTTCTCATATATTTTCATTTTCATTGTTACTGACTCTTTCAGCTCCATATACAAATACTTGAGACTGCATCTATGTTAAAAATAACAGGCCAGGCATGGTGGCTCATGCCTGTAATCCCAGCACTTTGGGAGGCCAAGGCGGTGGGATCACTTGAGGCCAGGAGTTTGAGACCAGCCTGGCCAACATGGCGAACACTGTTTCTACTAAAAATACAAACAACAAAACACACAACACACACAAAACTTTTCCCTTGACTATTGGTCTGTGACAAAAGTATCACTCCCCTGCTTTCATTCTTGATCCAAGTTTCTTGAAAGGATACCACAGTTCTGACTTGACCTTCCTATTACCTCACCTCATGTTTATTCCTCATACTGCTACAATTGCTCTCAGGGAAGTCCCCAGTGACTTTGACATTTCTCAGCATTTGAAGCTTTCAAACATCTACTCCTATTTGAACTTTTCTCTACTTCATTACAGTGCTAAATACCACTGCTTTATATTTTTATTGCCTCTTAGTGGTGGCTTCCTTTAAGGCTGCTCAACTAGACCTTTCTCTCTCTCTCTCTCTCTCATTCTCTTTCTGTATGTGTTTATATTTTTAAATTATTTTCCTGGTCACCAAAAATGTTCTAAAAGCAATAGGTATATAATTTCCTTTTAATTTTAAAATTACAACATAGTAAATTCAGGAAATTTGGGAAACAAACATCTTACAAAAACACATAAATATTAATGACATACCATCCATATTACTGCCTAATGGTCTTCTGGTATGTTCTTCTAGTATTCTCATAAAGGAGGATATATGAAATGGAGATAATGTGATGGTCATTTGCCCTTTGCTCTCAAATCTTTTCCCATTCTTTTGTGTGCTGGTTTGTATTTTGGAGGGCTGTTTCCTGCAAGCCACATTAACCAGGCTTTCTCAGTTACAGAAAGGAAATGACAAAGGAAGAAAACTTAGAATGTTAGGAAGAAAAAAATGTGATAAGTAAAAATATAAGTAGACTTAATACACTTTTTCCCCCTCTTGAGTTTTCTAAATTATATTTGGTGGTTGAAGCAAAAATTATAATGTCTGATGTGGTTCTAAATTTGTTTAGAAGAAATACTTAAGACAATTATATTACACGTGGAGAGTGCAGAGGAATGTCAAGGGAGGTAAGGTTTCTAACAGACACCAGTGTACTGTGACAAGTTATGTATTTAAAATGTAATACCTTCAGCAACCACTAGTAAAGCTACACAGAGATTCACTACAATACAATATAGAAAAATCCAAGTGAAATTCAAAATTATATTCCAATAAGCCATAAGCAGTCAAGAAAAATAAAACTGAGAAATGAAAACAGAAAACAAATAGAAAGCAAACAAAAAATAAGATGGCAGACTTATTCTCTAACATTAATAACTACATTAAATGTAGATAGTCTAAGTAAAACAGTTAGAACGCAGACATTAGCAGAGCAGATTAAAAAGACATGACTCAACTGTGTACTGTCAACAGGGAATTCATTCCAAATATAATGATATATAGGGGGGCTGGAAGTAAAGGATGAAAAGTGATATAAAGACATTAACCAAAAGAAAACAGGAATGACTGTGTTGATATCAAACAATCTTGACTTTATGTCAAAGAAAATAATCAGAGACATGGAGGGACATTATATAATAATAAAAGAATTAATCCATCAAGAAGAAGTTATAGCAATCCTAAATGTGTATGAACCTAAAAGCTGGGCTGCAAAATATGTGAAGGAGAAACAGTTAGAAAGGACGAGTAGAAAAATCCACAATAATAGTTGATGATTTCAACAACCCTCTCTCAATAATTGATAGGACACCTAAACAGAAAATCATTAAGGATAGAGAAGAACTCAACAACATCATCAATCAACAGGGTTTAATTGACATTTATAGGGACATTCCATCCAACAATAGCAGAATACACATGTGTTTAAGTACCCATGGAACATATACTATGACAGACCATATCTTGGACCATAAAACAAATATTAACAAATATAAAAGAATTGAAATCATACAGAATGTTTTCTTCAACCACAGCTAGAGTTCCATATGAGAGTGTTAACAGGAAAATCCAGAAACACTTGGAAAATAACACATTTCTAAATAATTTGTGGGTCAAAGAGGAAGTCTCAAGGGGAGTTTAAAAAGTACATTGAACTGAATGAAAATGAAAAAGCAACATGTTCAAATTTGTTAGATACATCTAAGGCAGTGTGCTGAGAGAAAAATTAATAGCACTAGGTGCATATATTAGAAGAAATGAAAGCTACAAAATCAGCAATCTTAGCTTCCCAAACATCCCAAGAAACTAGAAAAATAGGAGCTAAATAAATCCAAAGCAAGTAAATGGAAAAAATATAAAAACAGAAATCAATAAAATTGAACATAGAAAAACAATAAAATCAATAAAATAAAGATCTAAATATATCTCTATCTTCAATATATATGTTCTCTGAATACATCAATAAAATTAGCAAACTTCTAGCAAGACTGTCAAAGAATAAAGAAGGGAAGAGACAAGTTACTAATATCAGAAACAAAGCAAGGGATATGGTACTACTGATCTTGTTGACATCAAAAGAATGACAAAGAAATACTATAAACAATTCTATAAATATAACTTTGGCAACTTGGATGAAATTAACCATTCCTCAAAAAGCATGAACTACAACAATTCACACAATATGAAACAGGTCATCTAAACAAGCATAATACTATTAGGAAGATTGAATCCATAATTTGAAAACTTGCAAAACAAGACTTAATTTCCCAACACATGGTTTCACTGGAGAATTCCACAAATGTTTAAGGAAGAATTAAAACCAGTTATATACATTCTCTATATCAATTTGCTAGGGATACCATAACAAAACATCACAGACTGGGTAGCTTAAACAACAGAAACTATTTTTTTGTCACAGTTCTGGAGGCTACATATCAAGGATCAAGGTGCTGGCTGGATCGTTTTTATTCTGAGGCCTCTCTAGCATTGGCTTTCAGCTGGCTGCTTTCTGTCTGTCTCCTCACATGGTTTTTCCTCTGTATGCATGCATCCCTGACGTCTCTTTGTGCCTCCAAATTTCCTCTTATAAGGACACCAGCCATACCGAATTAGGGTCCACCCATATTATCTCATTTAACCTTAACTACCTCTTTAAAGGCTCTACCTCCAAATATACTCTCATTCTGAGGTACCAGCTGTTAGAACTTCAACAATGAATTTGAACACAAAATTGACACACTTTATAACATATTTTACAGAAAATAGGAACACTTATTTATTATTATTATCATTATCATTTTTTTTTGAGATGGGGTGTTGCTCTGTCACCCAGGCTGCAGTGCAGTGGCGCGATCTCGGCTCACTGCAAGCTCCACCTCCCGGGTTCACGCCATTCTCCTGCCTCAGCCTCCCGAGTAGCTGGGAGTACAGGTGCCCGCTACCATGCTCAGCTATTTTTTTTTTTTTTTGTATTTTTAGTAGAGACGGGGTTTCACCGTGTTACCCAGGATGGTCTTGATCTCCTGACCTCGTGATCTGCCTGCCTTGGCCTCCCAAAGTGCTGGGATTACAGGCGTGAGCCACCGCTCTTCTCAACTTATTTTATGAAACTACTATTATCTTGATACTAAAACTTGACAAAGACAGTACAAAAGAAAGAGTGTTAACTGCAGACCAATACATCCTTACGAATACAGATACAAAAATCTTTAACAAGACAATGGGTAACAGAGGTCAACAACTGTATATAAAGAATTACGGAACATAACCAAGTGGACTTTGTTGTAGGGATTCAAAGCTGTTTGAATATTTGGAAATCAGTCTGTGTAATCTACCATATCAACACATTTAAGAAGAAAAGTTCCATATCAATAGATGCAGAAAAATTATTCGACAAAACTTAAAATGGATCACTTATTAAAAAGGAATAAAAACTATAAAAAATTCTAGACAAAAATATCTTTGGGATCTAGAGGTAGGTAAAGGGTTCTTAGACTTAGCTCCAAAAACATAATGTATAGAAGGAAAAAATGATAAGTTGGAGCTTACTAAAATTAAAACTTTTGCTCTGTGAAAGACTCTGTTAAGAGGATGGAAAGAAGAGCTACAGAATGAGAGAAAATATTTGTAAGTCACTCACCTGAAAAAAAGACTAGGCTTTATTTAAAAATGGTCAAAACTCAAAGGTTAAAAAACCAAATGATCCTATTAGAAAATAGACAAAAGACATGAAGAGATATTTTACCAAAGAGGATATACGTATGACAAATAAGCACATGAAGAGATGCCCAACATCATTAGCCATTAGGGGAATCAAATTAAAACCCCTACATATCTAACAAAATGGCTAAAACAAAAATAATGAGAACACCAAATGGTGGTAAGGATGTAAAGAAATTTGACTTACACATTGCTGGTAATAATTTATGGTACAATCGCTCTGAGAAACAGTTTGTCAGTTTCTTAACACACGAATCACTTAATTACCGTATGACCAAACAATTGTACTCTCAGGCATTCGTCCCAGAGAAGTGACATGTTCATACAAAACCTGTGCATGGATGTTTATAGGAGCTTTATTCATAATAGCTAAAAATTGAAGACAATCCAGATATCCTCCAACAAGTGAATGGTTAAACAAACTATAGTACAGTCATACCATGGAACTGCTTAGGAAAAAAAATGGAATAAACTATTGATACATGTGTGCATTTACCTGGACAAAATTCCATAGGAAAATAAATAATCCCCAAAGGTCACAAACTGTATGATCCCATTTATATGACATTCTTGAAATGACAAAATTATGCAAATGAAGAACACATTAGTGGTTGCCAGGTAAAGAAACAGGTGGTTGAGAGAGGAATGTGGGTGTGGTTATAAAAGAGCAATATGAGGAATCCTGGTGTTAATCAGCATTTTGTATTTTGGGCCTATGAATATCAATATCTGGTTGTGATATTGTTCTATAGTTTTGCAAGATGTTACCATTAGGGCAAAGTGAGTAAAGAATACACAAAATCTTTCTGCATTATCTCTTACATTGGCATGTGGAACTAAAAATACCTCAGAATAAAAGTTTAACTGAAACTTTAAAAAATAATAGTGCTCAATAATTTTCCAAAGTTGGTGAAAGAGTTCACCCACAAATTTCATGAGGTTTTTAGGATAGAAAACAGTATGAATACAAAGAAAAACATCCTTAGATGTACTAAGACTATTGTTAGAAAAGCAAAGTTAAATTGAAAATCTTAAAAACAGCCAGAAGAAGAAGTATATTACGTTTAAAGCAGTAGCTACGGATTGATAACAGAAATGATAGGAAATGAATGGTAGAAGTAAATGAATGGTAGAAGTAAAGTGCCAAGAGTAAAAAATCAAACAAAAACAAAAACAAAAAATCCCTCATCATAAAACATAAGACAAATGAAGAAAAAAAGCAATCTAGCATTCTAAAGCCCATAATAACATCCTTCTAAGGTGAGGCAAATCCAAATATTTTTAGACAAATAACTTCTGAGAGAACTCATTGGAAAGAGATCTGTATTAAAAGAAATTGCCAAAGGATTCTTCAGGCAGATGCAAACATGGAAATGCAGAAATAATGAAGCTCAAAAGAAATGGCAAACATATTTGTAAATATAAAGTAATACTAACTATACAAAAGGATAATAGAATCTTGGGGATTCAAAATAATTGCAAAATTGAAATGCATTGCAAAACTTATACAAAACGCAGAAGGAAACAATCATTTTAACTTATTCTAAACTCTAGCTTTGTCGGGGGAAGTGGTAAACATAATAATTTGATTTTGACTATAAAAAGCCAAGAATACATGTTATGATATCAAGAGTACCCATGAAAAGGGTAGTAAAAGAATAAATAACTAACAAGTTATTAATGAGGAGAGTGGAATAATGAAACTATCTTATTATTCCAAGAACTTAAAGAATGAAAAAGCTATACACAAAAGAGTAGCTAAATAAAATCATTGTGGTATAAGAGATAAAAACAACCGTAACAGTAGTTACAATAACTGTAACTAGAAACAGCTACAGTTAGAACTAGAAACAGTTACAATTAGAAGAGTAAAAATAGTGAGACTTGATTAAAAGAAAAACTGCCTGCCACATACAAAAACAAATCTGAAGAATAAGAAAATAGAAAGTGAGATACAACATCAGAAATATATATCATAAAGCATCAACAATATAAAGTAAATATCACAAGAATATCTAATTTGAATTCATTTTAAATTTTACTAGAGATTAACAAGATATTTTATATTGAAAAAGTATACCTGGAAGATATATCAATTCTAGTTAAGTGTGCACCTAACAACATATCATCAAAATATATTAAGCAAAAATGATCACACTGTAGACTGTTAGGAAAGTCATAAAATTTCAAGTGATGGCAATAATTCAGATTTTGTTCTCCGATCTCAGTGGAATAAAGCTACAAATTAGTATCACAAAGATAACTACGAAAATAATCTCCAAATATTTTGATATTTGGGCAACAGATTTCCAACCAAAAAACAAATTAACAAGTGAAAAACACTAGTCAAAAAAGAAATCTCAAGATAAATTAGAAATATATTTAGAAATAAATCTTAATGAAGAATATTACATTTATACTTTTACAATGCAGTTAAAACACTGCTGAAGCAAATCTAGAACTTCAAAGTTTGAGAATCAATGCTCTAAATTTCGATTTAAAGAACTTAGTGAAAGAATTGCAAACAAATCTAAAGAATATATTAATAGAAGGAAGGAAATAATAAAGTTCTGAATAGAAATTGAACACATTTACAGTAGAGAAAGACAACAAAACCAAATGTTCATTGTTAGAATAGATTAATAAAATAAAACAAAATAGGCAACTTGTCAAGACAGAAGTGAGATAAGGCACAAAATATCAATAACAGGAAAATAAAAGTTGATATGACTACAGATCCAGTTTTAAAAGTAATAGGAATGTTGAAATACATTCATCATAACACATTTCAAAATTTAAATGAAATGAACAACTTCTTTAAGTAATTCAATTTTATCTAGACTGCATGACTTTCCAGAGTGGCTACATTTTACATTCCAACCAGGTTTGAATAAAGGTTCCAGTTTCTCCACATCCTTGCCAATACTTGCTATTATATGTTTTTTAAAAAGTTATAGCCAGCTAGTTGATATAAAGTTACGATGTTGTGGTTTGGTTTTTATTTTTTTGATTACTAATAATTAATGTCTTTAATTATTTTCCTGATTACTAATAATTATGTTAGTTGTGGGTTTTGTTGTTGTAGATGCCTTGTATCTATCAGGTTAAAAAGTTTCATTCTATTTCTAGTTTATTATTTTTTAATTATAAAGCAGTGTTTGTTTTTGTCAAATGCCATATTTATGTCTATTAAGATGCTCCTATTTTTTGGTTTTTATTTTATTGATGTGATGTATTACATTAGTTGATATCCAGATACTGAAATAACCTTGCATACCTAGGATAAATCTCACCTGATTACAACGTATAACTCATTTTACATGGTGTTGGATTTTGTTTGTTTGTATTTTATTAAGGATTTTTGTGTCTATATTCACAAGTTATTGGTCTGTAGTTTTATTTTCTTGTAATTTTTTTCTTGTTTCAGTACCAAAGTAATACTCATCCCATAGAATGAGTTGGGAAGTGTCCCTTGCTCTGCTAGCTTTTGGAAGAGTTTGTAAAGAATCTGTGTTAATTCCTCTTAAAACCTGTGGTAAAATTCACCAATGAATCCATCTGAGCCTGGGATTTTCTTGGAAAAGTTTTGATTACTAATTCAATATAATTACTTCTTATAAGTCTACTCAGATTTTTAAATTTTCTTTGGTGAGTTTTGATAGATTGTGTCTTTCTAGGAATACATGAGTCTCACCTGAATTATCTAATTTGCTGGCATTCAATTGTTCATACTCCTCACTTACATACCTTTTCATTTTTCTAAAGTTGGTAATAATATCACATCTTTCATTCTTGATTTTCATATTGCATCTTTCTTATTTTATTGGTTATAGTTAAAGTTTTGTCAATTTTGTTGGTCTCTTCAAAGAATCAGTTTTTTGATTTCACTGTTTCTCCTTTGTTATTTTTCTATTCTCTATCTCATTAATTTCTGCTTTGATCTTATTATTTCCTTTTTATATCCTTGCTTTAAGTTTAGTTTACAATTACTGGTGTTGTAAGACAGAAAGCTATTGATTTGAGACCTTTCTTGTTTTTTCATGTAGGCATTTACAGCTATAAATTTTGCTCTGAACACTGCTTTAACTACATCTCACAAGTTTTGGTATATGGTGTCCTTATCATTTATTTCAATGTATTTTCTAATATTCTGGTAATTTTTTCTTTCACTTGCTGTTTTTTCAGGAGTGTATTTAATTTTACTTATTTGTAATTTTCCCAAGTTTCCATCTCTTAATTTCTAATTTCATATCTTGTTTTTCAGAGACTGTACTTTGTATTATATCAAATTTTGTAAAGTTATTTGGGGCTTGTTTTAAGGTTACACTGGAGAATATTCCATATGCTCTTGAGAAGAATATATATTCTGCTGGGTTTGGATGGAGTATTCTATATATTGCTGTTAGATCTTAGGTTAAAATGTTTTTAAAGTCTTCTATCTCCTTGTTGATCTTCTTCCTGGTTATTTTACTCATTGTTGCAAGTAGAGCACTGAAATTTTTAACTCATATTGCTGAATTATCTATTTCTCTCTTCAAGTCTGTCAGTTTTGCTAAATTTATTTTAGGGCTCTGTTGTTTCCTGCATATATATTTAACATAGCTATTATCTTCCTGATGAATTAGCACTTTATAATGATAAAATGCCTCTCTTTATGCTAGAACATTTAAAAATTTAGTCGGATATTAGTACACATATTCTAGCTTTTCTTTTGTTGCTGTTGTATAATACATCATTTTTCCATTCTTTTACTTTTGACCTATTTGTATATTGAATCTAAATTACCTCTTATACGTAGGAGTATGTAGTTGAATGTTTTCTCCTCACCCAATCCAACAATTTCTGTCTTTAGATTAGATTGTTTAATCCCTTCACATTTAATGTTATTATCGATATAGTTGTTTTATATCCTCTGTATTGGAGTTCTCCAGACAGACAGAACTGATAGAAGATAGATAGATAGATAGATAGATAGATAGATAGATAGATAGAGGTAGATATAGATATGAGAGAGATAGAATTTAATGGGGAATTGGTTCACATGAGATAGATGATAGATCAATAGATAGATAGATGATAGATGATAGATAAAAAGGTAGATAGATGTAGATATAGATATGAGAGAGAGAATTTAATGGGGAATTGTCTCACATGAGATAGATGATAGATCAATAGACATAGATGATAGATGACAGATAGATAAGAAGATAGATAGATAGATGTAGATATAGATATGAGAGAGAGAATTTAATAGGGAATTGGCTCACATGATCACAGAAGCTGAGAATTCCAATAGACTGACCACAAGCTAGGGACTCTAGGAAGCTGGTAGCATGGCTCAGTCCAAGTCTGAAGGCCTCAGAACTAGGGAGGTCAATGGTGTAACTCTCAGCCTGAGGCCAAAGGCCTGAGGACCTGGGTCAGTTGGGGGCATTGGTGTTAAGTCCTGGAGTCCAAAACCTGGAAATCCTAGAATTCTGATTCAATTTTAGGATTAAAATTGACTCCTAAAATTAACTATCACATAATCCATTTGTTTCTTTCTAGATGTCTATGTCTTTTTTGTTCCTCTAGTTCTTTACTGCTTCTTTTTACTTAAGTGAATATTTTCGAGTGTGCAATTTTAACTCCTTTAATGACTTTTTTACTACATATTTTTGGAGTTTTTTTTTTTTTAAGATGGAGTCTTGCTATGTTGCTCAGGCTGTAGTGCAGTGGCTATTCACAGGCACAATTATAGCACTTCATAGTGTTAAACTCCTGGCCTCAAATAATCCTCTCACCTCAGCCACCTGAGTAGCTAGGAATACAGGTGCATACCCTCCACCCAGCTGCTAGATATATTTTCTTAGTGGTTGCTCCAGGGCTTACTGCATACATTTTAACCTCATAGAATCTAGTTATTGTATCTTAATTCAGTGACATGTATATATATTGATTTATATAATTTTATGTCTTTTATTAAAGTACAGAGAAACGCACAAGTATATATTTAAAGATGTTCTTATGGTAACCTTCTTATTTACTATTTCTGATTTTTTTCATTTGTTCCTATGGATTCAAGGAACCAGCTGGCTCCAGTACAGTTTTGTTTCCATCCTCTTTCTTTGTGTTAATATTGGCAAATATGTTATAATGATTCAAGTCCTAGACATATATGCAACATAAATATGTATTTTGTATCCCAGAATATATTTATAACAATGTTCATGGCAGCACTGTTCACGATAGCCCCAATCTGAATAAAAATTAAAATATCTCTCAGGCATAGATTGAGTAAATAAATTCTTATTTATTCACACAATATATAGAGCAATGAGAATAAATACTATCTAGTAATGAGAATGAACTACTACTACATAGACCAGAATGAATAAATTTCATGAATATAATGTTGAGTGGAAGAAGCCAATCATAAAAGATAACACAGTGCAATTCTAATTATATAACTTTCACAAACAGGCAAAAATAACCAATGGTAGGGCTAGTCAGGACTGTGGTAAACTTTAAGGAAAAGAATTGTTTCTACAAGGAGGCATAATGTAGGCCTCTGGGGTGCTAGTGCTCCATTTACCGACTCAGTTTGTTTTTTCACGGTTGTGTCTGCTTTATGCAAATTAATGAATTTCTTGTGTGTGTAGAACTGAGATCCTTGTTTTGTTTTGGCTAGTCCCAGAGTTTGCTCCTAGCATCTACAGGCCACCCTTAAACTTAGCCACATGGGTGTCTCACAAAATCAGAGCTCCCTTTTTCAAAGTCAGCATTAGAATCTATAAAGGGTCTTACACGATATAATTTAATCAATAAAGAGTATCCCACCAAAATCACATATTCTGTTCACATTCAAAGTGAGTGAATTACACAGGATGGGTTCTCAAGAGGAGGCGAATCTTAGAGCTATCTTACAATCTGCCTAGGAAAGGGCTATAAAATTATCCTTGCATTTTCTTGTATGTTTGCATACTTAAAAATTGATTTAAAATGTCAGTAAAAATGCTACTATACGTGCTAGTATAGGTTGTTAGGGACGCTATATAGGCAGCTGAGGCTATCTGGGGTACTCACGGAACGTTACTGAGAAGGATGGATTTTTCAAGAAGACCTTCATATGCAAAGAGCTGGACGAAAAAAGCAAGATGTCTTCAAGAATCTGGAAGTATTTTAGTTTGGGTACAGATTTGGGGTAAGAATTGACAGAGGAGAGACAAATGCAAAGGTTGGCTACATCTCTTCTCTGTTTAAAACCTTCAATTCTTTCTTATGGCTTATGGAAGGAAATCTGACACCCTTAATTAAGGCTTGCACATCCTCTTCTACCTTTCCTCAGCTTAATTTTTACTAACAACCCCTGAATTGGGTAAATTTGATCATATTGACCTTCCTATCATTTATTTTAAAATGTCATGCACCTTTCTGCCTTAAGTACTTCACAAGGCTGTTTGCTTCCTGTTACTCTTCACATACGTGAGACTCACTTTAAATGTTGCATTCTAAAGAAGTCCCATCACTGCTCTCATTTATGGTCTGTTGTATTTTCTCTCATTTCTGTTACCATAAATTATAATTATGATTACAAATAAAAGAATTGTATTACTCCTCCAACAACCTACAAAAGGAATGAATTTGGAGAGGGTCCTTGAAAAAAATTTAATTTAGTGTTGTGAGTCTTTAATTTTGGTTTTTGTAGGGTTCAGGAAGTATCTTTTAAAAGAACAAGCCTTTGAGAAAAAATATTTCTTTTTCTCCTCATGAGTTTAGCCTATGTTGCCTCCAAGGAAAAAAGGCCTTGAATAAAATGTTCTCAATCTTTCTGCATCTTCTCACTTCAGTGTTTTCTGGATGAATCCAACATTTAACTCCTTCCCTGGCATCTGGCTTAAGGGGTGACTCTACCTATGCCTTTGTTCCCAACCTCGCCTGTCTCCTTGAGGTTCAGTCCATTAATTATTCATTCTTTCTATCCTATCCCCTTTTAATTCACAAAATACACAAAAATATTCAAACTTTCCCAACTTAAAATAAAAGAAAGCAAAGACATAACTCCCTTCAACCTAGAATCCTTTCTAGCAGTCAACCCGACTTTCGCTAATCTTTCCCAGCCAAGCTTCCTCAAAGAGTGGGCTGCATTTTTCATCTTTTCCCTGTTTGTATTTCTCTTCTAATCCCACTTAATCTGTCTTTATGCAAGAATTACAATGTCATTTTTCAATACAACATACACTTTTCAATTCTTACCTTACTTATCCCACTATTTTTTTCATATTATATGTTCATTCTTTCAGATTGATATCTAATCCCATGACTTATTCTGCTAATTACACATCGACAGAACCCAAGACAATATCTGTGTGTGTGTGTGTGTGTATATATATATATGTATATATATAAACATATATACAAAGACTAGAAATTATTTTCTAGATGCCAACCCACACCTAAAACTCAACCAATGTCATCATCTTTCCCTACAAACCCGTTTTTCCTCTTATTAAACCTGTCTTTTAGAAAATCACCTGTGTCCCAAGCAAGAAACCTTGGAGTCATCCTAGGCTCCTTTTCCCACACTTTGCATTTCTGTCTATCTTGTGGCTTTTACCTCTGAATTATGTCTCATTTCCTTCCTTCCCATAGCATCCTTACAGACACCTTTTGCATTAGGCTCTCATTATTTCTTGTCTGGGAAACATTGCAAATCTTCCAAACAGAACTCCTTTCCTGTCTTTTTCCCTCTAATACAGTCTACACAATTGCCTCAAAGGGCTTTTCTTAAAATGAAAGCCTTATCTTGTCACTTCTCTGCTTAACAGCTTTTTATGTAAACTAGTAAATTTTATGATAAGGTCAAACTCCTCATGGCAGCACATAAAACTTTTCCAAATTGGGTTAGTGACATTCTTGTAAGTTTCTGGAAAGTGTCATATTTTTCCTGTTTGACCTTTATATTTGCTGCTTCTTTTTGTTTCTGAGATATTTTTCTAACTTTATGTATGTGTGTAATGCTGGCTAGTCATTCAAGGCTTGGAAAAGCTCTTTTTCCAACCAGCCTATGTTGCCTTCCCAGGCTGATTGGCATGCCCCTCTGCTCTCATAGTGTCTTCGTTGTGTATACAATGATTTCACAGTATTTTAATTGTTGCAGTATGTTTCCAGATCCTAGCCTGAAATTTTGAAAATTTTTCAATTCCTTTCAAAAGTCATGGTGGCTAGCATATAGTAGTAGTTCCTCAATATGTATAAATTGAATTATAATTCATTTCATCTCAATGATAACTATCTTATGATATTACTATCTGTACATTACACACTCATTCAATACATATTATTAAAATAATGCCAATATAATATAAAGTACATTTTGTTTTATGTACATTAATATAAAGATGAATAATATATTTTTATTCCTAACACTCAAGGACAGAGCAATTACTTAAAAGGTGGTGTGGAACATGAGACATGTTTATTTAAGGTCAGCCGTTTGGGAGTGTATGAGTAGAAATGAAGTAGAACTCCGTAGAGAGCCACAAATCAAACTTCTAAGACTTCTAGAAAGGAGAGATGGTTTCTCTTAGGGTAGAAGTTAGGATGTTTATAAAGGCAGAGGAAGTAGGCTTTGACCTCTGGTTTGACAAGAGGGTAGAGTCTGGATACATGGAAGTGGAGGGAAACACTATATGAGTCAGAATGAATAAGCTGAGCATAGAAAAACAGAAAAGCAGAAATTCCAGCTTACAAGTGGAATGGTTTGGCCAAACAGAAGGGAGAGTAAGTAGCAACAGCGAGTAATGAAGGTTAAGAAAAATGAATGGATAAAGAAAATATCACATATATCCACACACACAATGGAATATAATCAGTCATAAAAAAGAATAAAATCCTGTCTTTTGTGACAACGTGGATGAATCTTGAAAACATTATGCTAAGTGAAATAAGCCAGATTAAAATAAACAAATATTGTAAGATCTCACTTGATGTAGAACACAAGAAAAAATAATTGAACTCATAGAACCAGAGAATAGAAATGTGTTTTGCAGGGGCTGGGGATTGGGAGAAATAGGAGATGCTGGTCGGAGAATACAAACTTTCAGTTATAAGATTAACAACTTCAGGGATCTATTGTATAGCATGAATGGTGATGAAAGTGTTAATTTGATTGTGGTAATCATTACATAATGCATAAGTATTAATATATCAAATCATCACATTGTATACCTTGATTATATATAATCTTTATTTGTTAATTAAATATTCAAAAGAGTTTGGTTTGGATCACAATCTGGGAGGAAAATAAAGCCAAGGCTTTAAAAATAAGAAAGGAAAATATTCTGACTTTTTTTAGTTTGATTAAAAATAAAAATGTTCAAAGATTCACTGAAGTACATTTTATAGTAGCAGTATAGCACAATGGGGATTTCAAAAGTTTTTACATTCCACAGAGAGCTATTTCTTGAAAAAATAGTAATGTGGCATTTTATATTTATGCCCAATTCACTGAACTTTATTACAATTTGAAACAAACACAAGAATGGCAAATGTAGTAGACACAAGCCTAAACTCTTTAAGCTACTTAAAAGAATACCTATGTGATTAGTCATATTTTTCATAATCTTTATATAATTGAAATTTGTTAAAGATAGTAATATGTAGTATCTATAAATTCATGTATAAAGAAAATGATATTTTCATTTAAAAGTACTCACAATTCCCCTTGTGCCTGAAAAAATCTATTTATTATATATTTAATTAATATACTCATCAATTATTTGTTATATGTCATTATTTGCCAGACCTTGTGATAGGTACAGAGTATTAAAAAGTGATTAAGACATGGTGCTACCATCAAGAAAATCAATAGTTACATAATACATGGCTGTAAGAACACCAAACTCCATGGGAATATGACACAGGGAGAGAAAGCTCTAGGGAAAGCTTTTTGAGCAAAATGGTATTTGCACTGAGCCTCAAAGGATGACTAGGAGTATAGAAATCTGACTGAGGAGAGGTATCCTAGAAAGGGTATGGCACGAGCAAAAGTCCAGGGTGGGAAACAACTTGGTGTACAAAGAGAACTGCACACAACTCGGTAATGTGAGAGTCTACAGTGTAAAGATGGATGACAGTGGCTCAAAATAAGGAGGAGAGTCTGGCAGAGGCCAGATGATTGGGAAAGTTTGGATTTTGAAGAATCACTGAAGGGTTTTAAATAGCTGTGAGGAGGGAGGTTTTGATAAAGGCTAAGACCAGACACGGGGAGACAGAATAGGAAGCAGTTGGTGTAATCCAGATGAAAAATGACACCTATATAAACTAGGATAATAATTACAGCTGACAGAGACAATAGATTCAAAACTGGTTTAGGATATAAATTACATGGACTTGAAATGGCCAACATTTCTTTTTGCGTGGAAGAAGGAGAGTCTTGAAGAAGACTAAGAGCAAGACAGACAGTGGTCAAGACAGAATCAGGAGAGAACAGTTCTTCAGGAACCAAGGCAATGTCAATATAATGATAAATAGCACCTTAATCCACACATATAAGCATCGACTACTAGAGAAAAGCCTCGTAATATAATGATTGAAATGTGGTTGGTACTTAATCAAAATACTTTCTTGAAAAATTGTTTTATTTACTAAAAGCACCAAGGCATTAATAGACTGTGTTGATTTTTAAATGAGACAAATAGTCCCAGATCTAACACTAGTTATTTGAATTTCTATGTTCCTTTGATTGAGTCTCTTGAGAAACAGGTGGTGCATTACCATATTTCTTATCAATTTTTCCAGGAATTTTCTCCACAAAAACTTTAAAAGCACATTTGTAAACTCTGTCATTGAGAAGCTCTAACTTATCTGTCATTGATAAGCTCTAACTAGCCTTAATTCCTTGTTTATTCATTACTGTACAATCACACAATTGGAGGTATTTTATTACTTTTCTACCGTAGTTGACTAGTAAGTACACCTTTCTTTCAAAATGTTTTCTTGACTCCTTGACAATGGAGAATTCTGAACTTCTCTCAATAGTCCAGCCCAGGAATGTAGATGCTTTTCTTCTTTCTCAAAAGTTTATGAATATATGTAAACTCTCTTGGATAAATCTCATCCTCAACTTCCTTTCCTTCTTCAAGTTAGATACCAAGAGTACGGGTATATTTTAAGCCAGTTTAGTGATACTTATACTGGACTTATAAATTTTCGACAGGAAAACTACACTAGCTCATTCATAAAACTATGAGTGACCATCAGTAAAAATGACAAGGTTTACTTATTTTTAAAGATGCAGGATCATTATTTAAAGTAGAATAGGACTGGGAGAAGGCAGCAACATTATTGCCATAATAGAAATTCTTTCTACTGCAATACAATCTATAAATACTGGGATCTATGCTATGTATGTAACAATTTGAATTTCTCTTAATTCTCTGTTACTTGGGGAGCCACTGTGGCACTTTAATTATTGCAAATTATGGAGAAATTAGATTGATCAGAAAAACACACCTCCCACCTCCCAGTTTTTTCAATAAAAGTATGATTATTTTATATACATATAAGCATCAAAGCAAAAATGATCATATTACCAGAGCAAACTACTATAGACATTTTGTTTCTAAAAGTTTGTATTTTATGACTAAAATGCTGGAAATTCAGCATGGTTAAATTAGCTTGAGTCTGTAGCATCAGGGAGAATTAAAGACAGATTGGAAAACTATGAACAAGATATTTGGTATATCTCAAAGATGTATAAATATATCAGGGAAGCTTGGAGTTGGACTACAAAGCAGATATTATGTCATAAATATTTAAGACATTATTATATACTGAATTTTCTCATATCTTTAAATATTGGTCCCTATTTCACTTACTGATGTTTTTTACCTTTCATGTCGATAGGTCAGTGAATTAGATATACTTGTATTTTTTTAGGAAAGCATATTCAGACATGCTTCTGACTGATTGCCTTCCAAGGAATTCCAAGTGACCTCCTGTTGTAGAACAACAAAAACTTAGAATGTCATGTTCTTTGAGACATTTTCATTTCACAGAAGGTAGTGAAGACTTGAAGAATCTCTTCTACTACATTTACAGAAAAAATAGCGCAGGCTAGACCAGTAAGAACTGGATTTTTTTGCAAAGTCTGAGTCATTGGCAGTGAGGTAGAATGAGGTTGTCTAAGAAGAGATGCTGGTAGTATCACTGACATCATGAAATGGAATCTTAAGACAACTTAAATGTAGACGAAGTGACAATAGGACTCCCATTCACCTCTGGCTAATGAAAACATCCTTTTTGGAGGAAGACTCCCTTAATCCTCAACATATGCCAAAGGACTCCCATCAATTTAGTTTAAGCAATGTTCTCACAATCAAGAATTATCAAAAACACAAAAAGGCAACTCAATCAAAACAACACACAACATATGTATATGGCCAAAAGCTCATATTTTAAACTACAATATACAAAATACAGAAGATATATATAAAGTATTTTAAAAGATTAAGTTCCCAGCAACAAAAATGACCAGTTAAAAAAGGATGTTAAGAATGAACAAAGAGACATGAAAATCAAACAAATGAAACATCTAGAAATAAACCATGTAATTCTTCAAATAAAAACATAATCCATAAAACACTTAATGGGCTGAGGTGATATTGAGAAATATGAAGGGTGAATTTAAAAGACCAAAGCATTTCTAATTGGAGTAATAGAATGAAAACAGAAGGAAGAAATGATGAAAGGACAATAAAAACCACCTTAATTTTAATCTCTCCACACATCCACATGTTAAAAGGTGAGCAAACAAATCATACATAGCTCATGCCTACAGTGAAATCAGGAGATAGAGAGACTGAAAATCACAATTTATAAGAAAGTAGAAAAATATATTTCTCAAGACCAGCAAGGCCAGGTCTAGAGCTCATATTGGAGTGAAGCATTGATCAGTGGCTACAGGGAAGCCTGCATGAGGCCCCTATGCATGGGCTAACACCAATATCATTAACAAGAGCATGCCCTCAGAGGAGAAGGCCTATTCTGAATATAAAATACTTGCAGAAAGTTTGAGATCTGATGGTTCAAATCCTAGCTTCTATATAAGTGAAACTTGAATAGCTATTATGAAACGGCACTATTTCAAAACGAGAGAGGGGACCTTAGATGCATCTCTTGGTGAAAGAATAGAAGGAAATGACTGAATACAATGACCCTTCAGAAACAAAATAGTACCCAAGGGTTAGAAGACCTTAAAAATTTAGGCACTAAGTATTTAAATAAAATTCTCTTTAGCCTCAGAAAAGGAAGAAACTAGATTAAGAATCTAAGAAAGACACTTATTTGCCTTTTTCACTCTATTCATCCCACAGGATCGACTACAATTGCTGACTTAATAAGACATAACAGAAAAATTAACAACAATAACAACTGCAAGAAAATCCAGGATTTATAAAAAAATTACCATAAGAAAAAAAAATACACTTTTGGCAGAGGAAGAAGATAAACATAGTATTTCATGATTATGAATCAGAGAAAAATTGGAAACGTTTCCATTTGACTACAATTTGATGAGTTAGTGTACACATGAAAACTCAACATAGAAAAGAATAAACAAACAGTAGGATGATGTGAAAAATACTCTGACAGAATCCAGATAAAACTATTGAGGAATAAGACCAAAATATCACAGAAATAAAATACCAACTTACAAAGTTAAATATATACATATGCATATATATAAAACTAAGGGTATACAGGACAAAAGTGAGGAGAGTCTAAAATAAAGAGGCAAAATGATCTAAAAGAAAGTGATAGCTAAAGAAGGCAGACAAAGAAGATAAAACAAATGTATAATTGGAGTCTCTGACTATTAAAAACCAAATCAATGGAAAAGTATTTAAGTGTAAAACTATCATTAAAATGTAATAATACTTTTCCAAAACAAAAGACCAGAAACTACATAATGAAAAGTTGCCCTGTATCTATTTGGGAGAATAGGTCCAGAATGGTCATCTTCTAGACTTGTCTTAGTAAAACTGCTATCCTTTATAGATAAAGAAAATAATTTTCTGGGCTAAAACTCCAAGCCATTTAGGAAGGAAAGAAAATCAGTAAACTTCTCAATATTAACACACAAAGCAAGGTAACAATGAAGCAACTTTTAAAATGTACTCAAGGAAAAAAAGTATGAGTTGAGGAGTTATCCAGCCAAATTGTTCCCCTAGTATCAAATCCCGACATGCAGGAACTCAAAAAACAGCACATGGTAAGCCTTTCCTGAGGACAATGCTGGTGAACAGGCTTCTCCTATCCAGGAAATGATAGTTTGAAAATTTTGCAAAGAGAATAGTAGTGAGCATCGAGTATATGCAATTGTAGGTCTAAGGCTAAAATGAGAATGAAAGAATAGTGTGAATATGCCTTGTGTTGGAAGAGTTAAAATAACTCAATTTTTAAAGTAGAATTCCAAGAGCAAGAGAAAGGAGAAAGTACAATAATAATTGGTAATAGGTACAAGTGAAAGGATATTATTTTAAATTGTTAAACAGAAGGCCAAGTCAGTTTTTTAGTAACTATTTTTTACCAAAAATGAACCCATCAAGACACAAAATTTAAAATTACCCATATCTACATAAACAAATTGGAAACTTTAAATAATCTTATCACCCTATAAACTGAGACATCTTATTGATGTTTTGACAGATAAATTCAAACTTCTAAATTCCAGATAATCCCAAAGCTATTTAATCTTTTAAAAGCACAGAAAATGAAAGAAAGCATGGAAATATTTATATGCAAGAGTATTTTATATAAAATTTTAAATATACAAAGTAGACCACCATAGATCAATCTTCCCTATGTATATTAATGAAACATTTTATATAATGTATAATATATGTTATATTAGAAAAAATCTAATGATATATTAAAAATAATTTATCATGATCAAGTGATGTCTATTTTAGGATTTCAAAAAAGAACCAAAGTTACTAAATCCGTTAATAATAACTAATTTATTGATAAGTCTAAGAAGAAAATGGCATTATTCTTTCCATAAATTCTGGAAAATCATGCAAAAATACCCATTACTAATAAAAACATTCAATAAAATAAGAGTTGTTGTTATTTCTTACATTGAGAAATTCATTCCTCCTCCCCAAACAGTTTTACTTAAAAATTTTAGACACACTCTTATAAAGTCAAGATAAGAAAACCAGCAAGATCAGAGTTGAAGAATTAATTAGAAAGGTAAACATGTCAACAAAGAGGTTAAATATACTTGTAAATTATATAAGACTACATGTGAAAAACCCAAGAAGCTCAGTGAAGAAAAAAGGCTATAATATTGGGGAATTCAGTAAGCATTAGGGTACAAATTTAGCATACAAAATCACTACAGTTCACACCCATTTGATGAGGAAGAATGTTTTGTTTTTGTTTTGTTTTAAAGAAGAATGCCAGCTTATAAATATAAAGGAAGAATAGCATTGGAAAAATCACTATTTTGATATTCATTGAAGTAATTGATTTAGGAATGGAGCATCAATGAATGTCAAAGCAATTAGTTGAAAGGATGACAGGGCACAAGACATTCACATGACACCAACTACCACCCTACAAATTGTGTACTAATTGCCAGTTGGAAGATATACCTTAATAATGGATAAAACTGTCAGTTGCCACCTTGAAGAAATGATCAAACATGGCATAATTAATAGTGAAATTACAAGCCCTTAATGAGATGCATAATCTGTAAGGTATTCCTGCCAAAAATATTTAATCTGACTGTATTCAAACTTTTAGACATGTATTTTAATATTATAGAAAGTACAGAGGGCAAAGAAGGAAGTCAGACCACAAGAAACAATAAGATAAATTCAAAAGGTGTATACTCTATAACTGGCTTGATTTTTTAAAAAAGTCAATGTATGTACATATGTAAAATATAAGTGGAGTTTGTTCTGTATCAAATAGCCTAAAGAGACCAAAAATGCAATATATGTATCTTGATTATATGCTAGTTTAAAAAGAACAGCTGTAGAAGACATTTGGAGGACAACTGGGGATGACAATACGAATATGGACTGGGTATTAGGAAAATGGTTTTAATTACCCTTGGTGTGCTAATTATACTGTGGTTACTAGGTGAATTTTACTATTTTTAGAAAATGCACTGAAAAATTATGACAGTTGCAACTTACTTTCAAATGGTTCAGCAAAAACTAGCTTGAGAAAAATATTACTAATTTTTGAATCAAGATGTAGGCTGTATAATCATTGTACTTTTCTATACATTTGAGTATTAAAAAGTGAGAAGATAATGGTGGAGAATTTTCCATAAAGGATGAAAAATATGATTCGCACATTTAAGAAAGAGTGAGCAATAATAGAAAAGTAACAGCTTACGTAGGACAACTGAGCATTGGGTTTCATTAGTGAAAGGATATATGTATATTTTATAAACAGATATAAAAATGAAAAGAAAACCGAAAGTAAAGCACTGGCACTGATTACTTAATTTTCAAAACATAAAAATTCATTTGAAGAAAATACTGAATGAATATTGCTATGTTAAATAAAAGACTACAATCAAGTTATAAATATGCATGTAGATTTTAATCTTGTTTTAAAATACGATATATAGTAAGTAACACTGAAGGTTCTATGTAAAGGAAGATCAAGTAATAGGTATCTTCTATTTCAGTAAAAAAACTATCTAAAAAGGAACTAATACTGAAGAAACTGTCATATTGACATTATACAGAGACTACAGTTCTACTGAGAATTATCATAGAACAACATGTTTATTCTGACAAACAAGTGACAGCCTAGCATAATGATGAAAAGCATGCGATCTGGAACCAGAGTGCTTCAATTGGGATTTTGGCTTTACCACTGACTAGCTGTGTGGTATTGGGCAGTTACTTTACTACTTTATGCTTCTGAAAAAGGCACTTACATCACTGTGTAAGTTCTTAGAATGGTGTGTGGCGTATTTTAAGTCCTATTTAAGCATTTGTAAAATTAAACATAACATAATTGTCTCCTGTTTTGGGTGCTAATTAGCTATTTATATCTTAAAAACAAAATAATTTCATATAAATTAAGTTTTCAGGGTATAATTCAAGTCATCAAATGCTCCAAGACACTCTCATTTTACTTCAAGAAAAGGGTCGTGAGTTGTAACCATATTCATGGAATCAGATTTAAAAAGAAATTATAGTATAACACCAATGCTCAGATTTTCTAGCAATTATATGTAAATGATTTTTAAAAGCAAATTACATACTCTAATCACATTTAGCACATTTTATCCTCTCTCAAAATTTCTCACCATAATAGTTTAATTCAACTTGTAGCAATCAAAATCATATGGCACTAGATACTATGCTAAAGAAGGCAAAACAAAATTATATTTAAATATATTAAAATAATAAGAGTTTGGAATTTGGACTCAGAATTTTCTAGATTGATGTGTTGTTAACAATATATATACACACACACCAGCATGTGTGTGTGTGTATGTGTGTGTGTGTATGTTTGTGTGTGTATGTATGTATAAAACTTGGGAAAATAAATAATTTAACCTCTCCAAGTTTAAATTTCCTTATCTGTAAAATGGCATTTATAATACATTTAAGCAAGGAGATTAAAAAGCCTCTACAGGAACTGTAAAACACTGATAAAAGAAATTGTAGATGTCACAAACAAATGGAAAAACATTCTAGGCTCATGGATTGGAAGAATCAGTATCGTTAAAATGACGATACTGCCCAAAACAATCTACAGCTTCAATGCAATCTTTATCAAATTACCAATGTCACTTTTTAACAGAATTAGCAAAAACAATCCCAAGATCTAATCCTAAAAACGCTCAATCTCACTAATTATCAGAGAAATGCAAATTAAAACCACAATGAGACTCCATCTTACACCAGTCAGAATGACCATTATTAAAAAAAAAAAAAACAAAAAAACCCAGATGTTGACAATGTGGAGAAAAGAGAACACTTATACACTCTTGGTGGGAATGTAAATTAATACAACCGTTATGAAAAACAGTATAGAGATTTCTCAAATAACTAAAAATAGAGCTACCATTTGATCTGGGTATATACCCAAAGGGTAAGAAACAATTATAGCAAAAAGATCCCTGCGCTGGTATGTTTATTGAAGCGCTACTCATAATAGCAAAGATCTGGAATCAATTGAAGTCTCCATCATCAGATGACTGTATAAAGAAAATGTGGTATACTACAGTGGAATACTACTGATGGACTACTACTCAGCCATTAAAAATGAAATAATGTCTTTTGCAGCAACATGGATGGAACTGGAGGCCATTGTTCTGAGACAGAAAGTCAAATACAGCATGTTCTCAATGGGAGCCAAACAATGGCTACATATGGACATACAGAGCAGACACTGAAGACCACAAATGGTCGGAGGATGGGAGGGGGATGAAAGTTGAAAATTTACCTATTGAGTATAATGTTCACTATTCAGGTGATGGTTTCAGTAAAAACCCAGAATTCACCATGATGCATGTAAGAAATGCATATGTATGTAAGAAATCCACATTTGTACCCCTAAATATATAAAAATAAAATAAATTGTAAAAAGATAAAAAAGTCAATAAAAATGTATTGCATAGAGTCCCTATGAAGATTAAATCATGTATTTATAGAATTTAAACAATATTTATATAGTTCCTGATGCCTGTAGTGCTTAATATATGACCTACCGTGTTAATGTCATAGTAAATAATCAATAAATACTTAAGCCCAAGAGCTAGATTTTATCTTGCGTAGCCATACTTGTGTGTCTCTAGTTTTCAACACAGTGCTGAGCATGTAGTGGGTGCTTAACAGATATTTGCTAACTAGCAGTTTAGAGTTATCGAACATCTACTTTACCAGGTTCTGTGCAGAGTGTTTGGGAGAACAAATGATGCATTCAATTTTGTCTCTTACCATGAGAAACATAGTCTAATGCTCATGAAAATCTGTTCCAAAGCTTAATATGAATTGTTTTGGCCTTCATCTGTATAAATTCTGATCTTGATAAAGCAATTGTATAATAACTACATAAGTTAAAGTATTAGATTATTCTCATTTCCTCTAATGAAAATGCATGCATGACTTTCACTTACAAAGCCGAAGCATTGCAGGTGTAGCTTAGTAGTTAGCAGTTTTCCAAATAAAAGTCTTACAATACTTAGACTGGGCACGGTGGCTGGTGCCTGTAATCCCAGCACTTTGGGAGGCCAAGGTGGGCAGATCCCTTGAGGTCAGGAGTTCGAGACCAGCCTGGCTGAAATGGTAAAACCCTGTCTCCAAAAAAAACAAAAAAAATTAGCCAGGTGTGGTGGCACCCACCTATTATCCCAGCTACTTGGGAAGCTGAGGCAGGAGAATCATTTGAACCTGAGAGGCGGAGGTTGGAGTGAGCCGAGATCGTGCCACTGCACTCTAGCCTAGGCAACACAGTGAGACTCCATCTCAAAATAAAAAGTCTTATAATATTTAGTAAGATAGTAGATGATGTTAGCCTTTACGAACATGAAATAAATACAAATACATTTAAGAGAAACTGAATTGGGGAGATTGGTCTTGATTTCTAGCTGATTGCCAAAAGAATGAGTGACCTGTTTTTATATTCTAGTATCTTATCCTTGCATCTAGGTCTAAAAATCTTAAGGTTTCTTCTCCTCACACTTAGAAATCTTTGATAACTTGGCCAGGGACACACAATTGCTATTTGGCATAGCTATGACTTGAACATAAATCTGATCACCCACCTTTTTTCCAACCATTTAAAAATCCAGTCTCATGGTAGCCCAAACTCATTTTTGATGGCCTAGAGAGACAACTTCTCATATACTACTGTTTTAATATAAAATAAGTACAGCATATACCTGTTAAAAATGAAAACGTTTACAAGACAAAGCTAAATATAAGCAAAAAAAAAAAAAACACAGTAATTTCAGAATCTCAATGTTCCTACTTAACATTTAAAATGTTTTAGAGGAAAAAAATTAAACAAGCATTATCAATTTTATGATAATGCTACAAACTATAATTCAATGCAAAATGAAGCCATTCATGTTTGCTACAAGTAGCTACTTTGAGACTGAAGGAGCAGGCACCCATCTTTGCTGCTCTCCAGCCTCCTTGAGTGACATCTCTAGGCAGGGGAGCGAGTCAGATGAATAGGACCTGATGTGAACCCCCAGCAAACTACAGCAGCCCTACAGAAGAGGGACCTGACTATTGAAAGAAAAATGAACAAAGGTAATTTAAACTTTTATTCTGAAAGGTAAGACTGCAGGTATGGAGATATAGAAATGCCTTATATAACTTGTATTTGACTGACTCTAACAAAATAAACGATTCCTCACTTTAACTCAGCTTTGACATTTATTATGTATGGTAAAACATTGTGTTAGAAATGGAACTGTGCTATTTTTTATTCGTAGATATTTTTGGCAATTGCAAGAAATACATATAATGACTTTGTGGGCATTGCATAATGGTACACACAACTGTCTCTTGTCTTTATGCTACTTTAAAAAATTCAACTGAAAAAGCAAAGATGTCACAACTTATCCTACTTTAGTTGCTTCAGTCAGCTAAATAATCAGAGCAGAATCAAAAGAAAAAAAATACAAATGGCACGATAAAGAAAAAGTGAATTCAAACCTCAGGCTTATGATGTCCCAGGGCAGATTTTAGTTGTTCTGGTTTAAGTTCATTCCTTTTCTCCCATAACGTCTGTGTCTCACAGTTTTAACCAATATGTTACAAAGTGGTAGCCTATTTTTGGTGGGTTTCATTTTTGTGATATATCTGCATTTCACTGGCTATTTTTGTCAACTATGAAACAATCAGCTTCCCAATTGAGGCCTCTAATTTTGTATATTTTAGGGCATAAAATATTCTTTATGGATGAAATTTTGTCTGCTTAATCCATCTGCCAGCAAGTTCTTTTTTTTCTGGCCAAATATTGCTTAGGGTCTTCAAGTGTTTCTTCATCTGTGAAATGAAAAGTGGTACTTCCAACCTAAAATGCCCTGATCTTCATGTCCCTTTGTAAGTTCAAAAATCTTTCTACAGAGTTATACACTAAACAGCAAAGAACATGGGACTCTAAATGAACTCTTAGCTTTCTCTAAGTCTCTACAGTGAAGCCCTAATGCTAAACTGGGTTTTGCCAATTTTCAGTATTTATAATTCTTTTGGAGTGTTCTAAGTCGAGTGATTTGTCCTCAAGAAAAACACTAGCCATCAATTTGCTTTTTGTGGAAAGGTAACTTTTACCCTCTAAACATAAAAGATCAACTTGGAAGGTCAAAGTTCGTAAGAAGTATAGATTGCCTGGATAAGCAGTTTAATTCTGTCCCCTCAAAAAGATATGTTGAAGTCCTAACCCCCAGTACCTCCAACTTAGTTTAGAAATGTGATCTAGTTTAAACATGGGTTCTTTACTAAGGTAATGAAGTTAAGGTAATCAAGTTAAAATTAGTGAAAAGACAGAGAAAGAAGACAGCCAATTACAAGCCAAGGAACACCTAAGGTTACCAGGTGCTAGGGGAAAGGCCTGAGACAGATCTTTCTCTAGCATCTTCAGAGGGAGCATGCCCCCACTACACCTAAATTTTGGACTTTTAGTCTACAGAACTGTGAAGCAATAAACTTCTGATTTTTTAAGCCGCGCCAGTTTCTGGTACATTATTACAGCAGCCCTTAACAGTATGCTTATACCATCATATAATATACTCCCAACATTCTAACTCAGTTTCCTGGTAATAACTTGTGATAACTCTATTGTATTATGGTAGAATATCCTAGAAGTTTCTAGAAGCAGCTCTCAAATTAGAATAATTTCTTTCCATTATGAAATAGAGTCATTCTTGAATTTTTTTTACATCCTCATGAAAGAAACCATGATATAAAATATTTATAAAGCAAATAGCAATTTTACAACTTACTTGCTTCATCTTTGTGTTTTTAATTTACAGGTAGTTTTAGACACAAAAGATTTCTGGGGGATTTACAGAAATATTTGTATAACAAATCTCTACAGATGTTTTCCCTGTATACTGACTGTGAGAATCGTTGCTTTTATCTGTTTGTATCTTAGGGGAAACCATCAAATAAAAGTTTAAGGATAGCTTCATTTTTATCAGGGGAGAAATGTGCAAAAATAGATAGTGAAAAAGAATGAGGCCTAAAAATAACATATTACAATTTCAGATTTGTTTTCCCAATCCTTTATATGGTCTCAAGTAAAATTCTCTCTTTAACTTTATAGGCATTTTCAAAAATATTATAAGAATTCCAAAACCTCACTTAGAAAATGTCTCCCACTCCATCCCTATCACACCACAGAATGACATCCAGATAACTTGTCAATATTTTGTAATCTTTAAAGATAAAATTAAAAATTGTAGTGACACTGGGCTCTAATCAACTGATAAGCAAATGATTAAGTATACCTTACCACAAGTGTAACAGCAATTAAGTAAATAAAACTAAGACCTAAAAAGGTAGCAGAATAACTACATGTAAAGTTTATCATGGGATAAAAGAGTATTAACTTTTTTCATAGCCTCACAATAAGATTTTTCAAAAAACCCCAACATTTAGTGGTTTTTTAATTTATAAAAGAAATCCTACAAAGCCATGAAACATATTGAGAAACTATAATAACTTATAAAGATGTTAATAAATCAGCAATGCCCTATAACTCAAGGATAAGTTCTATTTAAAATTTGAATTTTCTATCAAATATATACACATACCAAACACATGGACAAATACATCTGCATTTGATTTAATGTAATTTAAAACTAGTATATAATTATGTACTCCCATATATTTAACAAAATTACTATTATCTTTTTACCCTGTTTTGTTTAAATTTCTATCACTTTACATTATATCAAGATAATTTCCATGACATTTGTTAACAGTTGTTTTTATAGCTCCAGTATGTTGCAGTTAACCATCTCCCAATTGTTTGGCATTTATTCTTGAATATGCTGGAAGTTTCAGAATATTTAACAGGGTGAGTGTTTGATAAATACTGTTGAAAGACAAGCTTATTATTTTTAACTTGAAGATAGATGCATCACACTTTTTGCTAATCAACAGTAACAGAAAAATCAGAGAACTCCTTATTTCTGTTCACCCTCAACAGAATTGTTTCCTGACAATACTTTAAAATATTTTAAGAATAAGGCCGGGCACAGTGGCTCATGCCTGTAATCCCAGCACTTTGGGAGGCCGAGGTGGGTGGATACTTGAGGTCAGGAGTTCGAGACCAGCCTGGCCAACATGGTGAAACCCTGTCTCTACTAAAAATACAAAAATTAGCAGGGTGTGGTTCGGGCGCCTGTAATCCCAGCTACTCAGGAGGCTGAGGCAGGAGAATCGCTTGAACCTGGCAGGCAGAGTTTGCAGTGATCTGAGATCCTGCCACTGCACTCCAGCCTGGGTGACAGAGCAAGACTCCATCTCAAAAATAAATAAATAAATAATATTTTAAGAATACAACTAAGATCACATTATTTATTTGTTTAATTTGTACTTTATCCTAAATAGCTTTTAATTGAATCAAGCCTCTGTGGGAACATTATTTTATTCATTGTAGTTTTTCAGAAACATAGATGGGTTCATTTTCTTATAATGTTATATTTTCTGAATTGTGTTTAATTTTGGAGGTCAAATGGCAAAATGCTGCTAAACATTAAATTTATGACAGAAACTGCTGAAGTTTGAAATCACAAATAATTTTTCATTAGTCTTCTGAATGTTCTTGAAAGAGTAATGGCAGACATTTTTAAAAAATATCACTGATAGTGAAATTATTAATTTAAGATTCTAAGAAGCAAGTTGAGGCACACAGTGTCTTGGGCTATATGGAAGAGTAGATTGGAACTCTAGATAATATAAAGGAATTAAGTAGAAAAGTAGAGCAAGCAACAAAAGCAAACAAACAAACCCAAGCCTTATGCAATGCAGAGTTAACCTGGAAACCTAAGTAAGTCAAGATGGTTTATGTCAGATACATTTTTAGGATATATTCTTAGCTATCCTGTGGATTAAGGAGCTAGTTCATCTTCCAAAATAACAAATCTTATTGTTAGAGAGTAATGAGGCATTGAAGAATATCTTCCTTGGTGTAAGAATTCACCAAAAAGGTCATCAAGAAAGACCTAGAATTTATTTTTCTCTATGCAGACCTAGCCTAAGTCTCACCCATAAGAAATGAAATAGATTTCTAAAAGCTTCATCTATTTAGTTGCACAGATTTCAGTAGTTTGGCTTTGACTGATCATCAATTTGTTTGTTTGTTTTTTGTTTGAGATAGAGTCTCAGTCTGTCACTGAGGCTAGAGTGCAATGGTGCGATCTTGACACACTGCAACCTCCGCTTCTCAGGTTCAAGTGATTTTCCTGCCTCAACCTCTCGAGTAGCTGGGATCACAGGCGTGCACCACCTCGCCCAGCTAATTTTTGTATTTTTAGTAGAGACGGGGCTTTGCCATGTTGGTCAAGCTGGTCTCGAACTCCTGACCTCAGGTGATCCTCCTGCCTCGGCTCCCAAAGTTCTGGGATTACATGCATAAGCCACTGCACCCAGCCTGATCATCAATGTTTTCACCCCTTACATTCATTATTAGAAACAAAGTTACAGTTAGTTAAAGTGTAGATAAGTATCAACACTAGATAAAAATCATCTCAAGAAAGAGATAAAAGAAAACATGCAGGATGGCAAATATCCTGATGAAGGCGAGAAACTCTTCTGATTTAGGATTACAACAATAAGTACTTCAAAGGCTCCTTCTCATAAAGACAGAAAAATAAAGCCACTTGTGAAAGTAGTCTTCTCACTTTTCTATAAATACAAGTGGACTTGAATTTATGTGATGCTCACCCTTCAAATAAATGTTTTCTAGTGACACGAAGATTCAGAAAGTGCTTCAAAAGCAATAACTGGGATGGACGCTGTGTTGTAATAATTTGGATACACTTGACTAATGCAGTTATTTGCAATGAGGTTGGCTCAGTGCCCAAAGCAGTGAGCAAACAAATATAGCTTGACAATTGTTTCATGCTTTCCAAGACAGCCAGAAAGATTTTTGCTCAGTCCAGGGGCGCCAGTGGTCACTGCTGAGGACTCTGGTCAGCAAAACCTTCTTAGATATATTTTTAAACAGTCTTTGTTAAATTTACCAATGTATTTTATATAAAAATGCTGGTGAGGCACGAGCGTTTTTAATCAAATTAGTATGCAACATAAGGCAGCTGTGTATTCAAATGGGTTTTTTAGCAATTTGGTTGTTTTCCTTATAATAACAGGAAAGAACATTTTGATTTTGAAGGTGACAGAGGCAATATTACCAGAATTAAACAATCTGAATTAGCTTTTTCATGAAATGTAATATGTTTTATGCTTTTAGATGGGATGCTCCAGTGCTTTCAGATGAGCCTTCCACTGTCACAGTCAATGACCAGGAACAGAATAAGCTCTGGAGGTAGGATTATCCTCAAATTTAATTTTTTTTTAGAAGAAGCTAATGGCAAATGTTTCTAGCAAACTTTAGGTTCATCTATGTTATAACTAGAGAACCAAGACAGGATATTAAAAGAACAGATAAGTATAAAATTAGTAAACAAAGTTTGACATTTTGCTTATTCTATGAATTTAATGCTGAAAATGAATATAATCCCTAAAATCATAAACAGCAGGCATGTCAGACAAAAGCTGCAAAATTTCATTTCTTTGTCAACTTAGGTAAATTCAGAACTCTAGTACATAATAGGGTAACAAGATTACAAATTTAACTTTAAGTTATATGATAACAATGTTTACTACTGAGAGTTTGCAACAAGGCTGATTAAACATGCAAAGAGAGTCTCTTGTTATTTCTACACTTTGTATGGATTTGTATTCAAAAGAGCCGCATTTAGAGTCCAACCAAATCACTATAAAGAAGGAAAATTCTTGTTCATATTGATTAAGAGGAAACAAAAACCTAGAGGAAGAGAAAAACATATACGTAGTGTTTGAGGAATATTTGGAATTTTTGAAATGAATAGCTCCTATAAAATCCTTTATTATTATTTAAGGTTAGCCTGTGTGGTTTTGAAAATGACAAGGAAGTTTCTGTGCTAGCTCCTCATAAGCCCTTTATTTTATTAATCTTTTAGGAAGCAGGATTTTTTAAAATTTTTTTAACAACTAGAACTACCTATTATTAACATGTATTTTGGTAGGGAAAGGTAATGCTGATAAGTTTGAAATTCCTGATATTGGTAAGTCATTTCTTCATCTTCAGAAAAGGAATGTCTAAATGTCCTTCCCTAGAAGATGCATATATAGAAACTTTCCACCCTAAAGCTGGACAAATAGAGATTAATGCCAATGATTGCAACATAGCCTAGGAGCCATGTGATCTAGCTTCAAAAGAAATAATATCTGCCTAATAGAATAATAAGTGCATGCACTGGGGACCTCATAGATGCTCTACAAATATTAGCAAGAGCAATGTGACCAAAGCAGGCTGCTAGTGTTCTGGATGAAAGGATTAAAGCCATCTGGTGTCTGGACATCAGCCTGAAAATCACAGGCTTCGATCCATAAGATAATCCATTTACACAGTCTACCTACTGAGATGGCTTTCCCTACGGATTTGTTTCATTACCCCAAATCACTCCCTGTAACCTGTGGAAAGGTCTAATGTCACCTAGATAATAGTAAAGAAGAACTTATTATTTCATTTATGGAACACATTTATTACAGTGATTCAAATAGTTGAGGGCTCCATACTCAGAGAAAAAAAACGGATTGAAATGGTGGATGGACATAGGTAATACTTTGTGATGAAAACTGTATTTTCTTCTTCATGAAAAACAAAAATGAATTAAGAATATGTTCAGTTGCCTTCCTTGTAAGAAGGGCAAGTAACTCCAAAATAAGAGTTTCCAGGGGTAAAAATAATAATTCAACATTTTAAATTCAATCAACATTTACTGATAATATATTAGATGTCAATAGAGATAAAAATAAGTTATGGGGATTTCCACCTTCAGAGATTGAAAAGTCAAAAAAAGAAAAATATATACAAATGAAACAACCTAAGTATACAGTCAAAGCAGTGCTGAAATTAGTAAAATGATGCTCAATGTTTCAAGAACACATTTGTATCTCAAGTTATGTAAATTTTAAAATATAATTCAGTTTTAAAATGTATCTGGGTAACACTTTATGACAACTTTTTGTTTTGAAATTGTATTTCTGTTGCTTTAGAAAAGTATTTTGAATAGTATTATACAAAATAATAAGTGCATAAAATCCTTATAATGTAATGGTAAAATATTATTTTATGTTAAAATATAGTTTTCATATACTATTTATGCTCTAAAACTTAAAACATCATACCAGAATGTCCAAGATCTACTCAGAGCAAGATGTCCAGTGCTTTTCTTTGCCCTTTTTGTGTCGTTAATTCACATTCTCTATCCCAGTGAAAATACACCCTTTCCTATAATTATTAATACTTTAGTCTACTTTAGTCTACTACCTACTTTAGTCTTTCCCACTGAGATGAATCCTCTTGAACTGAGTTCACTTCGCAATAAATATTTCCATGAGCTGTGTCATCAAATCAAATAAATATGACAGTCATTACATATTTTTCTTTTTTCTTCAACTTTTTATTCTAAGTTCAGGGGTGTATGTGCAGAATGTGCAGGTTTGTTACATAGGTAAATGTGTGCCATGGTGGTTTCTTGCACAGATCACCCCATCACCTAGATATTAGGCCCAGCATCCATTAGCTATTCTTCTTGATGCTCTACCTGCTCCCCATACCCCAACAGGCCGCACTGTGTGTCCACGTATTCTCATCATTCAGCTCCCACTTACAACTGAGAACATGCAGTGTTTGGTTTTCTCTTCCTGCGTTAGTTTGATGAGGATAATGGCTTCCAACTCCATCCATGTCCCTGCAAAAGACATGATCTCATTCCTTTTTATGGCTGCATAGCATTCCATGGCATATATGTACCACATTTTCTTTATCCAGTTTATCATTGATTGGCATTTAGGTTGATTCTATGTCTTTGCTATTGTGAAGAGTGCTGCAGTGAACATATGCTTGCATGCATCTTTATAATAGAATGATTTATATTCCTTTGGGTACATACCCAGTAATGGGATTGCTGGGTCAAACGGTATTTCTACCTGTAGGTCTTTGAGGAATTGCCACACTGTCTTCCACAATAGTTGAACAAATTTATACTCCTACCAACAGTGTGAAAGTGTTCCTTTTACTCCACTTCTCCACACCTCGCCATCATCTGTTGTTTTTTGGCTTTTAAATAGTAGCCATTCTGACTGGTGTGAGATGGTATCTCATTGTGGTTTGAATTTGCATTTCTCTAATGATCAGAGATGTTGAGCATTTTTTCATGTTTGTTGGCTACATGTATGTCTTCTTTTGAAAAGTGTCTGTTCATGTCCTTTGCCTACTTTTTAATGTTTTTTTTCTTGTAAATTTGCTTAACTTCTGCAGCGACTCTGGATATTAGACCTTTGTCAGATGAACAAACTGAAACAATTTTCTCTCATTTTGCAGGTTGTCTGTTCACTCTGATGATAGTTTATTTTGCTGTGCAGAAGCTCTTTAGTTTAATTAGATCACATCTGGCATATTTTTCATGTGAAAAAAAATCTGATCTTATCTTTAACTTCCTATTCTTTTTCTTTAAGACAGGGTCTCTCACTCTGTCACCCAGGCTGGAGTGCAGTGGCGTGAACATGGCTCACTGTAGGCCCAATCTTCTGGGATCAACAGTTCCTCCCGCCTCAGCCTCCTGTGTAGCTGGGACAGCAGGCGCACGCCACCATGCCCAGCGATTTTTTTGCAGAGATGGATTCTTACTTTGTTGCCCAGGCTGGTTTCGAACTTCTGGGCTCAATCAATCGTCCTGACTCAGTCTCCCAAAGTGCTGGGATTACAGGTTTGAGCCACCATGCCCAGCCACTTCTTATTCTTTATGAATGTTCTCTAACACTTAACATGAAAAGCTTTTGCCTATACAATGAAGCTATAAGTTCAATGAGGAAGTGACACAATCTTATAATTATCTTCAATTCTTTCTACCATCAACTCTTATGCAACTACTATAGGGATAGGTTTATTACAAGAACTCAATGGATAATTTTTTTTTTTTTTTGAGAAGGAGTCTTGCTCTGTCACCCAGGCCGGAGTGCAGTGGCACCATGTTGGCTCCCTGCAACCTCCACCTCTGGGTTCAAGTGATTCTCGTGCCTCAGCCTCCTGAGTAGCTAGGATTACAGTGCATGCCACCATGCATGGCTCATTTTTGTATTTTTAGCAGAGACGGGGTTTCACCATGTTGACCAGGCTGGTCTCAAACTCCTGACCTCAAGTGATCTGCACATCTTGGCCCCACAAATTGCTGTGATTACGGTGTGAGCCACTGTACCTGGCCTCAGTGGAAGATTATTAAATAAATGAAAAAATAAAATTGCCTATGTGGACACACATGCTTATGCTACTTACTACATGTGATTGAAATGTCAATTCTACCATCATCTGGCTTCTGCCTTCATCTTAGTGGGGAGAGAAGGGATGAGCAGGGGTCAGTTCACAATCATCAAGCAAACATCTATTGACTATCACCTGTGTGCCAGTAAAGATGTCAAGTTAAAAGTAATTTCTGCTCTCCGTATTGTATAATACAATTTGTTTCTAAGATTGTCATCAAATATGGTTTCAGGCTTATGAACTGGAGTTGGCAAATTATCTGTATGGTTACCAATTAGCATTGGTGACAACATATTGATAAACATGGCAGGGCCATAAAATCACCCCTATTAAAAATGATTTTTTTATGGTTCCTCTCACAGTAAAGGGAAGTCTGGAAGATGGGGAAAATGGAAAGAATCAGAACGGATATAGGGATAAGCAATAAAAGTGAGAAGATTGAGAAATATTGAGAGTTTTATCCATGAAGAAACTGGCATAGATTCAGAAATTCACAATATTAGAAGTTGGAAAATGTAATTCATCCTAATTTGGGGAAAGAAATGAGAGAGTCAGGCATAAGAGGTTATAAATTCAATGCTAAAGGGAGATCCATCATTAGTGGAGGGTAAACTCAGGCTAGGGTAAAAAGCAAATATACTTTATCACGTATTGTGAGTATACTTTTCCAGTTTATAGACCATTATGTGCAGGATGAGCTCAGTTTTGCCAAAAGAAGGTCTGGAATTGTAGCTATCATAAAATTAGAAAAGTCATCTTTGATGTTGGAATTGCTGGTGTTTATAAGTTTTTCCTTTTTTTTTTTTTTTGCTTTCCACTATTTTTCCAATATTCTGTAATAAGCACATATTAACAGTATAGACAGAAAAAAAGGAAAAAAGTCAAAACTTTACAATAACTAACTAATTAAATAAGCAAGCAAGCAGAATAAAAGACATTATTTATTCAGTCATGTAGTGAAAGTCAGGAGCCAAGAACATTAAATGACTGACCTGGGGGACTATGAGAAAGCTACATAAGTTTCTAAGGATCAATTGAACATAGCAAGACTTTATTTCAATAAAGCACACAACAGCATGGGCCTTGGGGGCAAAGTTGTTTCATTTATTTGATTTTGGATTTATATCTATATAAAATGGGGCTATTTATACCTGCTTCAAAGGGTGGTTATAAATACTAAGTGAAACATTGCTTATGATGCATTTAGAACAATAATGACATATAAGGCACTGTTGGGTTGTGAAGTCTAGAAAGATCCTTAAGAATCATCCAGCCCAGTGTTTTGCAAACTGCAGGTTGCAACTCATTTAAGGTTAGGATATTAATTTAGAGAGACGTAAATGAATTTTTTTTTTTTTTAGATGGAGTTTCGCTCTTGTCACCCAGGCTGGAGTGCAATGGCGTGATCTGGGCTCACTGCAACCTCTGCCTCCTGGGTTCAAGTGGTTCTCCTGTCTCAGCCTCCTGAGTAGATGGGATTACAGGTGTCCACCACTATGCCCGGCTAATTTTTGGTATTTTTTTAGTAGAGAAACGTTTCACCATGTTGGCCAGGCTGGTCTCAAACTCCTGACCTCAGGTGATTTGCCCACCTCGGCCTCCCAAAATGCTGAGATTACAGGTGTGAGACACCATGCCCGGCCCAACTGAAATTTTTAAAATTAATTTTGTGTAAAGAATATGAGAGAACAGAAAATGTATTTTGTATCTAGACACCAAAAATTTAAGCTCTATACAGTATTACAAATAATTGTTTGTCAATAGTCATTAGGGAAATGCAAACCATATCCACAGTGGGGTAGCACTTCTCACCCTCTAGGAGGGCTAAAATAAAAAAAGACAGACAATAGCAATGGTGATGAGAATGTGGAGAAATTGAAACTCACTACATTGCTGATGGGATTGTAAAATGGTACTGCCACTTTGGAAAAAAATAAGACAGTTCATCAAAAGGTAAAACAGAGAGCTACCATATGACCTGACTCAGGAATTTCACTCCTAGATACATACACCCTACAGAAATGAAAACATACGTCTACACAAAGACATGAATGTTGATATCAGCATTATTCAAGAGTCAAAAAATGGAAACAACATAAATGTCCATCACCTAAGGAGTGATTAAAAAAAATGTGATCTATCCATGCAATGTAGTATTACTGGGCAGTAAAAAGTAATGAAGTACCTAAAAATGATACACATGGTAAGCCTTGAACATATTACGCTAATAAAAGAAGATAGACAACCCCCAAATGTGGACAACTCTGCATCCTCAATAGCCATAGTCAATAAATGAGAGACCTGCAGTACACGAGTCACCACTGAAAGCTGAAATGCTAGAGACAGAAATAGTAAACCTCCTAATTGATACATAGCCTTTTCAGAATGGAAATGGGAAAGGCGCAGCCATGTAGAGATTACATAGAAAAAATTTTGTAAAACATAGTTTTATGGAAATAAGTCTCAAGGCACAGTCCCTAAAAAATGTTCCAAGTATTTGATAGCTGAAACAAAGGTGTTAATAAGGCAGGATGTCATGGGTTTCGTGAAAGGTGAATTGATGGTTTACATAGAAATTCTTTCATATTCAGGTTTTTTTTAAGGTTTAACAATTTGGAAACTAATTTAAGTATACTTAAATATAGATGTTTAGAACTTAATGAAGTGTTTTACCTTGCTGTTCTTCCTTTTGTGTTCATTTTTGTAATGGATATAGTAATAATTTATATCTCACACAATTTTGAAGATGAAATGTGATGATACACATACAACACTTGGAAGATGAACTGCTGGAATTTCATCATAAATATACAATATTTATAAGTTCCAAGAAAAATAAATATTAGACAGCAGTTGCTGCCAGTAGTATCCTGGAGCATTGGGAAAGAAGGGTCAACGACCTACAGACTTAGGAAAAATCAGGAAGAATCTTATTTGTGGGGGCTAATAGCTTTGAATTTTATTCCACAGGGGGCCATTGAAACATTTTCAGTCTGATTGTGGCATGATCAAATTCATGTTTCAGAAAAATCGCCCTTGAAAGTAATATATAAATGGACCTGTAAGATTTGAACTGGAGGCAGAACATCTGTTTAGGAAGTAGTGACTCAAAAGCAAAATCAAACAAATCCAATTCAAGACTCCCCGATTAGTAGCTCTGCCTTCAATATTTTAGCTGTATTCTAATATGATATTGATAACTGCTTACTCTGCATCGTCACTTCCTCAAACTTAACACATCCACACAAGAACACATTCTCTTCTATCTGAAACCTGCTACTAAACTATATGACCTATCCTAGAGGTTTGCCCTGCAACTTACACAATTACCCAAGCTGAGAATATTTTTATGCTTCTGGTGACTAGCAAAAGGCCTCAAATGTAGAAAAAGGTCATACAAATATGGTGAATGAGTGCCAGACTCATTCTTTTATCTTACTTCTCACCTCCAAATCACGAAGTCCTTTGTCTTTACCTACTAAATATGTTTCCAATTTGTGCCCTTCACTTTCCTTACATTGCCTTTGTGTCAGTATCAGTATAAACTGTCAGTACCTTTAACCTGAAATATTTCACTCTATCCTAAGTTGACTTTCTGCCTCCAGTCCAGGTCCATCGATATAGTTCTTCAAGGGTAATTTCTCTAAAACATAAACTTGGTCATGCCATGGTCATGCTTAAAATGTTTCAATGTCTTCCCATTGTCTGTGGAATAAAATTCAAAGCTATTAGCCCCCGCATATAAGATTCTTCCTGATTTGCTTTATGTAAGTCTCCATGTCTTTGACTCTCCTTTCCAAACTCTTCGGAATGCTACCTGCAGCTACTTCTGCCTAATATTTATTTGCAGCTCTCTCATATTTTGGGTTAAACTTATATATACTTTTCTTTGAAATGTGTTTCTTTTCTACCATGTCAGCCTCTAAGACTCAGTATAGGTATCTACTTTTTTTGTGAAGTCTTAAATGAGTCATAATGAGTCTCGAATTCTGTTATTTCCTAAAGTAACTTCTTAAGGTATTATTTATGAACAAAAGCCATTACAGCATCACTGGTAAAAGGAGCCAAATAACGAGTTTCTGGTTGATAAATGACATTTTATGGAAATTTAGGTTTATTGTCTCTAATAAATTTAGCCATTCTTGAATTTCCATGTAATACCCTATAGAAAATACTTGCCATAAAGCCTTTATAATATTATTTGAGGAAACTCCATTGCTAATGGTGCCACATACTCTCCTCTAAGATATAAACATTGTCTTGTCTTTAAATTTTCATTGCCAAGCAGATGTCCAGTTTCCTCAAATATGATTGTTAAATAAGTAAATAAATGATTGATGTCCTCTACTTACTCTAAACAAATTTGTACTTTTTAAAATTAAAATTAATTTTTTTTTTAATTTTTTAGTTTCTGAAGTAGCACATTCTTGCTGAGCTTTGAAAATTGGACTCGGTTGTAACTTTCCCACTATTGGTGAATACAGTGAATCTGATGCTTAAGATAAAACACTGTTATGCTGAAGTCAACTTCAAACTTTCTCATAATATAAAGTTTGTTCATTCGAAGTCCCTTTGAGAAAAACAGTAATGCACATATGTGGGAAGTTTTAGAAAAATGGAATATTTCTCTCAGAATGAGTTTATTCTACTTTTTACATGAACTTGAACAATGCAGAAAAACAATAGCACTTAATCAAAACAAGGCAAAAAAGCAAGAAAGAACAAAATATTTCCCTTATTAAACCCATAACTAAGTGATATAAAGATGACCTATTCTATTATTTACCCACATTTCCGCACACTCCTGATATTTATGCTGAAGGAAAACCTCATAATTTGTTATAATCTAAAAAATTATATATCCTAAAATCTAGAAAACTTACACAATTATTTAACAAGTTTTCCAATCAATTAAAACATTAAAATATATCGACTATTGTTATCAGGCTTGTTTCAGCTTTAAAGATGTAGGTATAATTTTTAACCAACAGTTTTATATCCAGTTCTATAACATTATTTCTAGTATTTTTTCACTAATTTAATTTTTAACCCTAAACAATACAGATATCAGACTGGTAATTTTTTTATTGCTAAAATGAGGACATTAATATGCAAATGTATCAGTTTAATAATTGTATATTCAACTCATTTTGTAAAAATATAATCTTATCCCATTGAAGTATAAATAAAGAAAAGTAACCAAACTGTTGTTTCAATTCTATGAATAAAAAATAATACATAAATTGTACTCTAAGTTCACCAATAAGCCTAAATACTCTACTTGAGTATATTTTGATGTTGACAGAATGAAGGGAATCTAAAAACCTATTTCTGGTATTTTATTAAGTGATTTGAAATGCTTCCTGATATCATATACTTTTTATTTAACCATTCATTCTACCTCTGTAAACAAACTCTTTAAGTGGCAAATATTAACTACTAAATCTCAGCATGGATTATATGGAGACAAAGAAAAAGGGTTAGAATGAGGAATCTGAGCTCAGCTACATCTTCACACATTGGTTTCATTTTACTTAAGGCAAATTCATAGATGCATAGATGTTCAAATGAATAACCAAATAATAGTGATTATTTAGATGATCTATAAATGATAGATTTATCAATACTGCTGATGTGTTTGTTTTCAGCAGTGGCAAGATTTGGCGTGGTAGACATCTACAGAAGGTTATATGAAGACATGCATTGGTTTAGTGAAAATCTCTGATTAAAATCAGATATCAATGGGGGATTTTACCTAGCTGTCTCGTGGACAAGTAATTTAGAGACACTATCAAATGGTTTTATAATCACTTTAGAAATATATTTTTAGTGTAAAAGTAATCGGATTTATTTTACTGTGTATTTTGTTGCTATGAAATAGGTGAGGAAAAGATGGTGAATGTAAGTCTGGAAGCATGTCAATTAACAGAATCAATTCAAAGGTAAAGAAATATTTTTTTTAAAGGTCTACTAACAGGTACTTTGTGTGTGGACACTATCTATATCTTTTCATCTTATTTCTTCATCTAGCAAAACAGATGCTCTAAAATGAAGTAATTAGGATTTGGACAAAGGCCTTTGGGAATATATGCATTAGCTATGTTAAGGTACTGGCAAGAAACCAAGTATGAAATATAATCTGACCATGTATTGGAAGTCCAGAGAAAAAATTGGTTAAACTTGACTTCACGATGGCTGAATAGAGGCTCACCGCATTCACCTTCTCCACAGATAAGGACCAAACAGCGAACAGGTAACCATACTATGACTAGAGCTTGTAAGAGAGACAGACACTAAAATTCAGCATGGAAGTGACAGGGAACCTCTGAGGCACAGATGGAGAGGGAAGTAAAGCAGCCAACCTGGCTGGGATTGACTCAGAGCCAGGAGGAAGCACTATTGTGACGGACAGAAAGGTAAGCAAGAGAGCCCCAGAAGTCTATAGTTTCACCATGAATTCTGCAATTCTAGCCAAGGGAGAGCCCCTCAGCCCATGTGGACCCTGAGTTTCCTGCAGTCCATGTGATGGCATTGTTTCAGAGAGGGAGTTTGTGCTGGGTCCCACACATTCCCCAAGGTCCAAGAAGCTGAAGCATGGCACCATTTTGAGACCCTAGACCCCACCATACTACATTCTGCCCTGAGGCCACACAGTCCCTTATTTCCACATTCCACGAGCCTCACTGATATCTCCCCACATTCACCTAGATGTCGAAGTGTCACAACGCCAGGACCTAGCGCAGCTAGGTCCTCAGAACTCCAGCCCACAGTGTCTTATAGCCTAGGGAGCAGGCTGACCAGTGTGCTAGGAAAGCTGCCCCAGGATAAAGGGAGCTGGAGCCTGCATTCAGCAGAGCCTGATAGCCATCTGCCCTGGGCCACTGACACTGACAGAAACACAACCCCTTCCAGCAGCATGGCAGGCACACCTGCATGCACTTTCAGAGTTCCTGGAAACCAGCCCACCAGACAGGCGCCATCCTGGGGCCTGAGGACAGGCCTGCTCCACTTTCCACCATTGCCACTGGCATTGCACAGGGTGGGGCTAGGGATTGACCTACCCTGCCTGCCATTGCCAGTGCCAACACATACCTACACTTGAGGATGTGCCCTCTCTGCCTATCACCATGGGTGCCCAGCATGTCATCTGGGGGTTTGGAGATCAAACTGTTCTGCCCACCGCTGCTAGCACCCATGCATACCTTCCAGGGGACTGAGGACAAGCTCCCCCAGACTGCTGCCACTGCCCATAAACTCTGTTCAGGGGCCTGGGTATAAGGGAAGCTTGCCCCCACCAGTGGTGTATGCATGCACCATACAGGGGCATAAGTATAGGTCTACTCTGTCCAGTGCCAGCACCTGCATGCTTTCCTGGGAACCTGGAGACTGAACTCCTCAGCCAATCGCCATCACTGCTGGTGCCCATGTGCACCTCTCAGGGGCCCAAGGGTTGGCCTGCCACTATAACTACCACTACACACGCTGTACACAGAGCCCAAGGGACCTCCCACCTTCTTGACCCTTTGCTGCTACTGCTGGCACTCTAGGCACTCTAATATACCTGTCTAGGTAGTCATATACCAAGGACAAGAATCCCCAGGCCTGCCACCACTAGTGCCCGTGTATACCACCTGGAGTTCTGAAGACTGGCATGCCTGGCCCACCACCACCACCACTTGTGCCAGAGAACCAGCTTGCCTGGCATTCACATTTTCAGCAAACCTTAAAGCAAACTGCACTAACTGCAACCCAAGCCATTGAGGAACTCACAGATACAACTAATGCTGATTACAGCCAAATAAATCATACAGAGACTACACTATTGTGCCTACCCAGATTCAAAGCCAAAGCAACCTCTCCAGCCAACACTATAGACACAGCTGTAGGAAAAAGTCTTTCCCTATGAATACCAATCCATAAATTAAGAAATGTGAGTTACACTAAATGTGCAGATATTAATGTAAGAACACAATATACGAAATATGAGAAAGCAAAATAGGAAAAAGCAAGGAAAATGACACTTCCAAATGAACACAATAATTCTCCCATAATAGAGCCCAAGAAAAGGAAATCTATGAAGTGCCTGGAAATGATTTTAAAACAATAATGTCAAAGAAACTCAGTGACATACAAGAGAACATAGGTAAGCAATACAAATAAATGAGACAAAAATTGTGATCTCAATGAGACATTCAGTAGAGACAGATATCGTAAAAAGAACCAAGCAGAAAATTTAGTACTGAAGAATTTAATAAATGAAATAAAACAATACCACTGAGCACTCCAACAATACACTAGATCAAACAAAAGAAATGATTTCTGAACTTGAAGACAGGTCTTTTGAAATAACCCAGTCAGACAAATCAAAATCACAGTGAGATATCCCCTCATTCCAGTTAGAATGGCTATAATAAAAAGACAAAAAATATTTTTGATGAGGATGTGTAGAAAGGAGAATGCTTACACACTGTTAGAGCAATTGTAAGTTAGGACAGCTGCTATGAAAAACTGCATGCATGGTACTCAAGAAATTAAAATAGAACTGTTATATAATCCAGCAATCCCAATACTCCATATATATCTAAGGGAAATGGAATCAGTATGTTGAAGAGATATCTGTACTCCCACGTTTATGGCAGCACTATTTACAATAGCCAAAATATGGAGTTATCTCAAGTGTCCAACAATGAACAATAAAAGAAAAAAGTGTCAACAAGGAATGAAAGAAGAAAAAATGTGGTGTATATATACAACAGAACACTATTCATCCATAGTAAAATATTGTCATTTGAGACGACATGGATTGAACTGGAGGACATCACATCAAGTGAATAAGCCATACACAGAAAGACAAATGCCGCATGTTCTCACTCGTGTGGAATTGGAAAAAAAAAAAAAGAGTTGACATTGTAGAAGCAAAGAGTAGAACAGTTGCTACCAGGGACTGAGGAGGGGAGGGAAAAGAAGAGGAAGGGGAGAGGTTGGTCAATGAATAGAAAGTAGCAATTAGATAGAAGAGATAAGTTCTGGTGTTCTATTGCACAGTAGGGTGACATGGCTAACAGTAAGATATGGTGTACTACAAAATAGCTAGATGCTTTGTGTCCTCACCACAAATATATGATAAAGGCATGAGGTGATGGTCACATTAAATATCCTGATTTTATCATTATACAACATATATATGTATTGAAACATCAAATTAAACCCCATGTGTACAATTACAATGTGTCAGTTTTTATAATAATAAAAAGAAAAAGAATGAAGAAAGCCTATGTGACACATGGAACACCATAAAGTCATCCAATACTTGAATTTTGGGAGTTCCAGAAGGAGACGAGATGGATAAAAGCATAAAAACACCTGTTAAATGAAAAAATAGCTGAAAACTTCCTAAGCCTTGCAAAAAAAGATATATATGTTCAGATACAGGAAGTTCAATAATTCCAATAGATTCAACCTCGAAGGGTCTTCTCCAAGGCACATTGTTGTCCAACTGGCAACAATGAGACAAAGACAAAGAGAGAATTATAAAAGCAGCAAGAGAAAAGCAGCAAGTTACACATAATGGAATCCCCATCAGACCAACAGCAAATTTTGTAGCAGATACCTTACAGGCAAGGAGAGAATGGGATGATAGATTCAAAGTACTGAAAACAGCAACAAGAGCAACAATCTGGCAGCCAAGACTGTTATACCTAGCAAAGTTTTTTTTCTTTTTTTTTTTTTTTTGAGATGGAGTCTCACTTTGTCGCCCAGGCTGGAGTGCAGTGGCGTGATCTTGGCTCACTGCAAGCTCCGCCTCCCGGGTTCATGCCATTCTTCTGCTTCAGCCCCCCGAGTAGCTGGGACTACAGGCGCCTGCCATCACGCCTGGCTAATTTTTTGTATTTTTAGTAGAGATGGGGTTTCACCGTGTTGGCCAGGATGGTCTCGATCTCCTGACCTCGTGATCCACCCGCCTCAGCCTCCCAAAGTGCTGGGATTACAGGCATGAGCCACCGCGCCTGGCCTGTTATTTTTCAAAAATGAAAGAGAAATAAAATCTTTCCCAGACAAGCAAAAATTGATGAATTCACCACTAGACCAGTCCTACAAGAAATTCTAAAGGGAATCCTACATCTGAAAGTAAAAGGATGATATCCACTATCAGGAAAACAAAGGAAAGTATAAAACTCACTACCACAGTAGATATATAAGTTAGAAAGAGAAAGGACTCAAATATAATCACTACAAAACCCACAAATTGTAAAGGTAAACAATGAATGAGGAAGAAAGAAAAGATATATAACACAGTGATAATTAATTAGTATAATTAAGACAATAAAATGATAGCAATAAGTCCCCATGTATCAATAATAACTTTGAATATAAAAAATTAAATTCCTCACTTAAAAGACATAAACTGGCTAAATGGAAAAATAAATGCAGAGCCCAGATATATGCTGCCTACCAGAAATTCACTTCATCTGAAAAGACACATGTAAATGGAAAGTGAAGGGATGGAAAAAGGTATTCCATGCAGATCAAAACCAAAGTGAAGCAGGAGTCGCTATACTTATATCACATGAAACAGACTTTAAGTAAAAGACTGTAGAAACGGACAAAGAAGGTCACTGTATAATGCTAACGGGATTAATCCATCAAGAGGATATCACAATTCTATGTATATATGCACCCAACACTGGAGAACTCAGATATATGAAGCAAATATTACTAGATCTTAAGGGAGAGATAGACTCTAATACAGTAATATTTGGAGACTTCAACACCCCACTCTTAATATTGGAAAAATCATCGAGACAAAAAATCAACAAGGAAACATTGTATTTAAACTGCAGTTTAGACCTAATGGACTTAACAAACATATGTAGAACATTTCATTTGATAGCAACAGAATACACATTCTTCTCACCAGTACATGGTATATTCTTTTTGATAGATCATATGTTACATCACAAAAAATGTCACAACAAATTTTAAAAGGTCAAAATCATGTCAAGTATCCTTTCAGACTACAGTGAAATAAAACTAGAAATCAACAACAAGATGAACTTTGGAAACTGTGCAAATACATAGAAATTAAACAACAAGATCTTGAACAACCATTAGCTCAATAAATAAATTAAGACAGATGTCAAAAAATCTCCTAAAACAAATGAAAATTAAAATACAACATACAAAAAGCTATGGAATCTATCAAAAGCAGTGCTAAGAGGGAAGTTTAAACCAATAAATGCCTATATCAAAAAAGTAGAAAGATTTCAAATAAACAACCTAATGATGCACCTGAAGGAAATAAAAAAAGCAAAAAACAAAACAAACTAAACTCCAAATTAGTAGAAGGAAAGAAATAATAATGATTGAAGCATACCTAAACAAAATAGAGAATAAAAATCAATATAAAGAATTAACAGGCCAGGCGTGATGGCTCACTCTTGTAATCCCAGCACTTTGGGAGGCTGAAGTGGGTGGATCACCTGAAGTCGGGAGTTCGAGACCAGCCTGACCAACATGGAGAAACCCATCTCGACTAAAAATACAAAATTAGCCAGGCGTGGTGGGGCATGCCTGTAATCCCAGCTACATAGGAGACTGAAGCCTGAACCTGGGAGGCAGAGGTTGCAGAGAGCTGAGATCGTGCCATTGCACTCCAGCCTTGGCAACAAGAGAGGAACTCTGTCTCAAAAACAAATAAATAAATAAAAAGAAAGAAAGAAAAAAAGAAGAATTAACAAAATTAAAAAGCCGGTGTTTGAAGAGACAAAGAACATCAAAAACTTCTAGAGACAAAGAAAAAAAGAGTGAAGACTCAAATTAATAACATCAGAAATCAAAAAGGAGACATTATGATACCACAGAAATACAAAGGATTATTAGAGACTTATGAACAATTACATGGTAAAAAAATGGAAAATCTAGAGAAAATGAATGAATTCCTGGACACATTCAACCTACTAGATTGAAACAGGAAGAAATAGAAAACGTGAACAGATCAATAATGAGTAACAAGGTTGAATCAGTAGTAAAAAGTCTTTCAACAAAGAAAAGCCCAGGACCAGACGGCTTTATTGCTAAATTCTATCAAACTTACTTATAAAGAAGAACTTATAAAGAAGTCTTCTCACAGTATTCAAAAAAATTAAGAGTTCATTCTTCCTAACTCATTCTATGAGCCCAGCATTACCCTGATACTGAAACCAGACAAGGACACAACAAATAAAGAAAACTAGAAGCCAATATCCCTGGTGACCAGACATACAAAAATCTTCAACAAAATACTAGCAAACTCAATACAACAACACATCAAAAAGATAATATACCGTGATCAAGTGGGATTTATCCCAGGGATGCAAGGATGGTTCAACATTTAAAACTCAATAAACGTGATGGATAACATCAATAGAATGAAGGACAAAAACCATATAATCATCTCAATAGATGCAGAAAAATCATTTGGTAAAATTCAACATTGCTTTATGATAAAAACTCTCAACAAATTAGGTACAGAAGGAAATTATTTCAACATAATAAAGACCATATATGACAAACCTGCATCTAACATTATACTGAATGGGGAAAAGCTGAAAGCCTTTCCTCTAAGAATGAGAGCAAGACAAGCATGCTCACTTTTACTACTCTTATTCAACATGGTACTGGATGTCCTAGCCAGAGCAATCAGGCAACATAAATAAATAAAAGGCATCCAAATTGAAAAAGAGAAAGACAAATTGTTATGCTTTGCAGATGACATGATCCTATATTTAGAAAAATTTAAAGATTCCACCAAAAACTCTAAGAACTAATAAATGAACTCAGTAAGTTGCAGAATACAAAATCAACATACAAAAATCAGGAGCATTTGTATTCACCAATAACAAATTAGCTAATAATGAAGTGACAGAAACAAATGGAAAGACATCCTATGCTCATGGATTAATATTGTTAAAATGACTATACTGCCCAAAGCAATCTACAGATTCAATGTAATCCTTATCAAAATACCAATGACAGTCATCACAGAAATCTTAAAAATCCTAAAATTTGTATGAAACAAAAAAGGCTGAGTAGCCAAAGCAATCCTGAGTGAAAAGAACAAAGCTGGATGCATCACACTACCTGATTTTAAAGTATACTACAAAGCTGTAGTAATCAAACATCATGGTACTGGGATTAAAAACAGGCATATACACAATGGAGCAGAATAGAAAAACCAGGAATAAATTCACATATTTATAGCCAACTGTTCTTTCAAAGTTGCCAGTAACATACAGTGAGGAAAGGATACCCTCTTCAATAAATAGTGCTGGGAAACTAGACTTCTATAGGCAGAAGAATTAAACTATACCTCTGGCTCTCACCATAAGCAAAAATCATCTCGAGTCAATTTAAGACTTAAATGTATACCTAATCCTATAAAACTGCTAGAAGAAAGTACAGGAGAAACCCTTGAGGACATTGATCTAGGCAAAGATTTTATGGCTAACACTTCAAAAGTACAGGCAACAAAAACAAAAATAGACAAATGAAACTATATTAAACTTCTACAAATACTTCTGCAAAGCAAAGGAAACAATAAACAAAGTGAAGAGACAACTTGAAAAATGGGAGAAAATGTTTGCAAACTATCCAATAAAAGATTCATGACCAGAATATACAAGGTATTCAAACAAGTCAACAGCAAAGACACAAATAATCCACTTATAAAATGGGTAAAGGATCTGGAGAGACATTTCTCAAAAGGAGACATGCAAATGACCAATAGGTATATGAAAAAATGCTAAACATTACTAATTATTAGAGAAGTACAAATCAAAACTATAGTGAGATATTATCTTATCCCAGTTAAAATAGTTATTATCAAAGACAAAAAACAACAAATGCTGGAAATAATACAGAGAAAAGGGAACTCTTATACAATGTTGGTAGAAATGTAAAATTAGTATAGCCATTATGGAGAACCGTATGGAAGTTCCTCGAAAAGCTAAAAACAGAACTACCATATAATACAGCAATCCCACTACTGGGGTATTTATCCAAAGGAAAATATGTCAATATAACAAAGGAATACCTGCACCCGCATGTTTATTGCAGCAGTATTCATAATAGCCAAGATATGGAATCAGTTTAAGTGTCCATCAGTGGATGAATGAATAAAAAATGTGGAATATCTACACAATAGAATACTATTCAGCCATAAAAAAATCTTGACACTTTCAGCCACATGAATGAAACTGGAGGTCATTATGTTAAATGAAATAAGCCAGGGATAAAATGACAAATATTGCATGTTCTTACTCATATGTGGGAGCTAAAGATATTGTTCTCATGGAGGGAAAGAGCAGAATGATGGTTACTAGAGGATGGAAAGGGTGAAGGTGTAGGGTTACAGAGGTTGCTTAATGAGTACAAACATACAGTTACCTAGAAGGACTAGGTCCTATAGTTTGATAGCATGGTAGAGTGACCACGGTGAACCAATTTATTGTATATTTAAAAATAGCTAGGAGAGAAGACTTGAAATGGTCCCAATGTAAAGAAATAACAAATGTTTGAGGTGATGGATATATTAAATAGCTTGATTTTATCATTACACACTGTATACATGTATCAAAATATCATATGTACCCCATAAATATGTGGAATTATTATGTATCAATACAAATTGGTTAAAATCAGGAATCTATGTAACATTAAAGACAAAGAGACAGTTTTCAAATTTAAATTAATTTGATTAATAAAGACAAATGCTAAAGAAAATAGTATAAATTCATTGAGACACATTACAAAGATACAACAGGGTTATTACCAACAGAGGTCATAAAGATGAAAATAAATCTTCAAATCAATTAAGGATAAGAATTAGAAAATAAACAGCTCTGCTAAAATACAAGAAAGAGAAAATAGTATGTGCTCCATCAATATTTGTTTAACTATAGTGAATTATTGAATGGAGAGGTTTATACAGTGAGCAGCAAACAGGCTGGAGTTAAATGAATTCTTTACCACTGCCTTTTAGGAGCGAGTAGTCATTGATCAGAGTGAGCTAGTCATGATGGAAAGGTGGACGCATAGAGGAATGAATTGGTCATGTAGAAATTTAACAGAAAAGAAGAAAGATCTGTCTATATATAAAATTGTGAGAATAGGAAAATTAGCTGTCTGCATTAAAATCAAGAAGTCTCTGAAATATTATTATAAAGGTATTTTTTAAATGAAAATAATTTGGGAAAGGCAAAATACGTATGTATTTTTAAAGAGGTTAAATAATTTGATGTCATTATTTGGTTATCTGAGAAGATACCAGAAGTAATCAATCAAATTTTCATCACCTGGAAAAGTATGAGTACTATGAAATACCAACACGGTTTTCTGAATAGCAAATCATGCCAGACCCATTAAACTGTGTTCTGTGATAGGATTACAGGTTACAGAGACAAGAAAAAATGGTAGTGAAATCCATCTTGTTTTCAGGAGGTCTTGGAATCTGCTCTTTGTCATATTCTCATTGAGAAACTTGAGGAAATATGACCTTAGCCACATTATATTTAGGTGGATGGATGCACAACATGCTTGAATGTTCAACCAAAGGGAAATTTAAATTTCAATTTAAAGTTGCACTAATATTTTGATTTAACTCCCAAGCACTGATTCTTGGGATCATCCAGTCAACTGCTATTAGATAATTTGCAGTAAGTAATTTAGAGTGTGCTCATCAACTCTCTAGGTAATTATAAATATTAGTTGGTATAAGGAGGAGATAAAAATTGAAAGGTTGAATAATATAAATACACAAAAGAGATGCCTGGAAGAAATTTTTCTTATTATAATATTAATCAACAATGTGATGCTACTGTGAATACTGCCTATACTCCACAGGAAATTCTTAAAAAGAGTATGATATGCAAGGACTTGAAAAAAATCTTTTTGTCTTTTCCTGGTTTCAGTTAATTATCATTAAGATACTCCCTTCTAATTTTGGTTATTAATACTATACTTTTAAATGAATTCAGAGATAAAATTTGGTCTTTTTATGTTTTTCAGATGTTCTGCATTTAGATTATATTAATTTTTAAATTAGGCATATAAGCTATCTTTTAAAAAATGGTTAAAAGCAATCAAACACAAATAATTTAGAGAAAATATAGAGGATATTACCCTCTGAAATCTCTTAGGAATAAAATAAATTGAAGAGAGTCCCCATAAGAAAAACATGACAAAATGAGGAGGGTTATTGAGCCTATGGTCAAAAGATATTTACAAATATATAATATGCAATAGTCACTATGCTAGGCTATCACATGCATCATCTCATATAATCTTCACAGTACCTCTATTCAGTAAAAGAGAAAAGATATGTGGAGGAAACAAGCTGACTAGGTGACTTTGCCGAGGTCTTATCAGAGCCAGGATTCAAACTTGATGTGTATTGACTTAAGATGTCCTTAACGGAAAGAAGAATAAAATGTCTTCATTATTTGTGTATTGTGTGTCATCACCATAGAAAAATAAAATAATTTTAAATTTATAAGTATATATTTTAAGGGATACTGCAGAGTTTTGCCAATTCTTTCTTTCAACATTGATTTAAATTGTTCTGCAGGGTTCACTTTTTCCTTGTATAAAGGTAGAACAATTCCTCTAAAAGGTGCTTTCACTATGTTGGCCAGGCTGGTCTCAAACTCCTGGCCTCAAGTGATCTACCCATCTTGGCCTCTCAAACTGCTGGGATTACAGGCATGAGTCACTGAGCCTGGCCAACTATACATTTTTTAAATAATCAAAGCAAATGAATTATAGTATAAAGTATTTACAGTGGGAGCTGAGGATATTTGGGATTCTGTCTGACTTGGATTTTTCTAGACTTTTTACTTGTGGGTATCCAACATTTTTTCAAAATCTCATAAAATTTATTTCTCAGTGCTCACTTCTTGTTTCAGGGCCCTTATTAATTTTTTCTTTTTTGTAACATAAAATGGCTTTACATTTTTATATAATAAAATAAATATAATAAAAACAAAATAGAGAAGAGAATGAAAATCATTTGCAGCCTGAGTATTGCTGACTTTTGGAATGTAGCTTCCCAGGTGGACTGATAGATGGATAGAAATGATTATAATAAAATCTAATAATATGAGAATACAAAGTGGGAATCATACATTACATGATTATATGATGTGAAAATACCTTAATTTTCACTTAACTATTTACTGTAGCTCTTTATATCATTCATTTAAAAGGTTGCATAATACTCCATTATATACAAATTCTATCATATACTCAGACAATTCTGTATTACTGTATATTGAATTTGCTGACATTTTCCTTTTTTATAAAGAGTACTATAGTCAGCATCATTATATATATATACATATATATCTTTGCAGACTTTCAGATTATTTTCCTATAAATTTCTAGATGTAGAAATGCTGTCTCAGTGGGTATGCATAAACATTTTGTTAGATACCCACTGGGAACGATCATCTAGTAATTGCAAAAATATTTGCTGGGCACTTCTCTAGGTGCTAGAATAATGGCTGTGAATTAGATAATAAGTTCCTCTCTTGTATTGAGCATACGTTTATGGCAGAAATAAACCATGAACAAATAAACATAAAATAAAATGTCAGAGTATTAAGAGCAAAGAAAATACATAGGGTGGCATGATACTGGTGGCTAAGGGACAACTTTAGCAGCTCTGGGAAGGCTGCTCTAAGGAAGGGACTTTCAATCTAGTGATTAAATGGTTAAGAAGAAGCCATGTATGAAAATTTTTGGGAATATATACAGCTCGAAGCATCTGGAAATTCAAGGTCCCTATATTGGGAATGAGGCTAGTGGTCAAGGATCAAAAAGTAGCTGGAGACTAGAGCACACTGAGGTGAGTGAGAGTAATCTGAATGAGGAAGAGACTGGATTATGCAGTCGGGGAGGCCAGGGCAAGAAATGTGGGTTTTATCCTGAATATAGGGGTAAGTTACTGGGTGATTTTAAATTTTAATTTAATTATGATTATATATATATATATCATGTAATATATACTTAAAACGTGTATATATATTAAAGCATGAACATCATAAGTGTATAGCACAATGAATTACTCACAAACTGAACACAGATTAAGAAAGAAAACATTACATCATTCTCAACCTCCCTTTATGCCCTGTTCCAATCACTGTTTCCTACCAAGGGTAACTACTCCCATGACTTCCAACATCATAGATTAATTGCACCTGTTTATATAGACCAAAAATTGCACAGTATCAATTTCTGTGTTTGGTTTCTTTTGCTTAAAATTATGTTTTATTCATCCACATTTAGGCATCCACCTGAAGGGATGAAGGTAGATAAACAAAAGCAAAGGGATTTCACCATGGAGTCCTGGGGAATTCCAACATTTGGAAGCTGAGCAGAGTAAAAGTTGCTGACACAAGAGATATTCTGTCTAGTGTCCAGTGAGGTGGGAGGAAAATAGGAAGTCATGGTGTCATGGCCAAGGGAGAGTGCTTCAGGAAGGGGAGTGGTAAACAGTGATCAAATATGGTTGAGCTATTGAGCAAGATGAGACCAGATACACCCTATGGGGTTTGACATCATGGAGGCAATTGACAAATGGTACTTCAAAGAAGAGAATGGAAAGTGATGAAAACTGCAAATGTAGACAACTCATTCCAAAATTTGTAACAAAACATAAAGTGCTCCAGTAAACATGGACTCAAAAGTGAGTTCTTGAGATGGCAGATACTACAGTATATTTGTATAATATACAATGATGAAAATAACTCAGTGGAGAGGGAAATTAAGATATGGAAGGATAGGAAAATTGTATAAGTGATGACTGTGAGAAGGTGAAAGAGGATGGAATCCAGAGCACAAATGAAAAGACATCTATATTAGGAGCAGACATACTTCAATCTTAAACAGGTAGAAAGACATTTACTGTGGAGTAGATGCAGGTACTTTGATGGATTTGATGACAGATGAGTTCTCATCTTCTATGAATACCTCTTTTTCCTTCCACTCCCCTAGTATCACTGTGTATAACCTACTATCACTGTGTATAATCAATCTTACTGATCTTTTGAAAAGAGAATTGAAGACTTGTATCTCCATTTAATTTGTATATATATGATTTTCAGAGAGGTAGAAACATTTTGACTATGTTTATTGGCCATCTGGATTTTTAAAGCTTGCTAATTAATCTATATTTGCTGTTTGTTCATTCAAAAATACCTTTCTGGAGTAGAATTGTATTGTTTGTACCACAAAGGTAAATGCTTGAGGGTATAAAAACTCAATTCTCTACAATGTGATTATTATGCATTATATTTCCATATCAAAACATTTTATGTATCTATAAATATATATACCTACTATGTAACTTCAAAAATTAAAAATAAAAATTTTTAAACAAGCAAAAAACAAAAATACCTTTCTGTTCCCATCAGATAAGAAATAACTTGACTAGATACAACATTCTTGCCTTAATTTTTCCTTTAAAATTACGTAGTTATTGGCCAGGCACTGTGTGGCGCATGCCTGTAATCCTAGCACTTTGGGAGGCCGAGGCAGGCAGATCACTTGAGGTTAGGAGTTCGAGACCAGCCTGGCCAACATGGTGAAACCCCATCTCTACTAAAAATACAAAAATTAGCCAGGCATGGTGGTATATGCCTGTAATCCCAGCTACTCGGGAGGCTGAGGCAGGAGAATCACTTGCTCTCAGCAGGTGGAGGTTGTAGTGAGCTGAGATTGCACCACTACACTCCACCCTGGGGTACAAAAGCAAAACTTCATCTGAAAAAAAAATTATGTAGATATTTTTCTACAGTTTTCTGTCATAAAACATTGTGGAGATTAAGTCTGAAGTTATGTTCCCTTTATAGGCACCGTATTTCTTCTAAATGCATGCTTCATGGAATTACTTCTGTATTCTTGAAATGTATAACGTAGTAAAGAATCATCAGAGAAAAGCCCTAAGACCACCTGGCTTTTCATATGGGTGGCCCCATGCCTTGCTCACACACAGGCATGCTGTGCTGCTGGCGGTGCTCAGTCCCGACAATGACTTCAGATGGACTTCCCCAGACATCCATGAATGACACCTCCAATCCTAGCATTCTTAGGTGAGAAAGATCCCATCCACGTTAGCAGACATCGCTCTTAAGAAGATCGGTCTTCACACTTGAAAGGGGATTCAATGTGGTAGTCCTTACTTCAGCCCACATGCTTCCAATATAGGAGGATATTTGAGGAAAGGGATACCATAATTCCTCCCATTGCTTACTGCCACATTTCAGATCTCTTTCAGAAATGAGAATTTCTAATTATCAGCACTCCGTATCTTCATTTGTTTTTCCAAATGTGTTGCCTTTCTCCTCTTTGTGTGATATATTTGTCAGCACTCCACACTTTGTGTGATATATTTGTCAGCATTGATTATTATAATATTCTCTATAATATTCTTTCCTTAAATCTTTCAAAACTTCTCTTTGGTTACTCTAGTCAGCTCTTGGTGTGTGTGAGGGGGAAGAGGCGGTAGTGCATCTAACCCTGTCATGCTACCATATTTTCCAGAATATCAATCTCAGTATCTCTCTCATCAAATTTCCACAGCAAGCTTTGCTTTACTCTGTATTCTCTGCTACATGCTAGCAGCTGCTTGGAGCTGCTAATAGGATGTATACCCTCACCCTTCATCTTTGTGTCTGTAGCAATCTGTTTAGGATCAAGATCTTCTGGTAAACACATGTTCTGTTGTCTGAGACAATGGGAGTGGATTTTAAAGTTCTTCTAGTGGGAGAGGTACTTATCTGCCTGAACTTTCACCATGGATTAGAAACATAAATGATCTACCATTTCCTATGTAACACCATAAACTCTCTCTCGAAAAGTATTTTATTACTAAGCATTGCTTAATCATATTCATGCCCAATATCACAGGTATTACAAAATATTTATAATAGAAACACTTTTGCATTTAAAGACAGACAGTTATACCCTGTATATGGATAATGAGTTGGGCATAGTAAAGAAAAATAATAAAAGAGAAGGAGAATAAGTCCCAGGGGACTCGGTTTGAATGCTAGCTCTGGTTCCCACTTACAAGTAGAGTAGCCTAAAATTACAACAAAGTACCTGTTATAAGCTAAATAGTATTCCCTTTTATCCCAGTTGCATATGTTGAAGTCCTAACCCAAGTAGCCTGTAACATGACCCTATTTAGAGACAGGATCTTTACAGAGGTAGCTGAGCTAAAAATGAGGTGATTATAATGTTCCCTAATCCAATATGACTGATATCTTTATCAGTTGGCCTAGGAGTGAGTTTTTTTGAAAAAAATAATAATATAGATAGGCCACTAGCTGGACTAATAAAGAAGAAAAGAGAGAAGATCCAAATAAACACAATTAGAAATGACAAAGAGGATATTACCACTAGCTCCACAGAAGTAAAAACAGCCATCAGAAACTACTACAAATACCTCTGTGCACACAAACTAGAAAACCTAGGAGAGATGGATAAATTCCTGGACACATACACACTCCCAAGACTGAATGAGCAAGAAGCTGATTCTCTGAGCAGATCAATAACAAGTTCCAAAATTGAATCAGTAATAAATAGCCTACCAATCAAAAACAGCCCAGGACCAGAAGAATTCACAGCCAAATTCTACCAGGTGTACAAGGAAGAGCTGGTATCATACCTACTGAAACTATTCCAAAAAATTGAGAAGGAGGGACTCCTCCCCAACTCATTCTATGAAGCCAGCATCATCCTGACATGAAAACCTGGCAGACACACAACAACAACAAAAAGAAAACTTCAGGGCAATAGCATTGATGAACATTGATGCAAAACTCCTTAACAAAATACTTGCAAACCAAATCCAGCAGCACATCAAAAGGCTAATCTACCATGATGAAGTAGGCTTCATCCTTGGGATGCAAGGTGGATTCAACATACACAAATCAGTAAATGTGACTCATGCCAACAGAACTAAAGACAAACACCATGTGATTATCTCTATAGATGCAGTAAGGGCTCTCAATAAAATTCAACATTCGTTCATATTAAAAACTCCCAATAAACTAGGTATTGAAGGCACACAACTCAAAATAATAAGAGCCATCAATGACAAACCCATAGCCAACATCACACTGAATGGGGAAAAGCTGGAACCATTCCCATTGACAACCAGCACAAGACAAGAGTGCCCTCTCCTGCCACTTCTGTTCAACATAGAATTGGAAGTCCTGGCCAGAGCAATCAGGCAAGAGAAATAAATAAAGGGCATCAAACTAGGAATGGAGGAAGTCAAACTATCCCTGTTTGCAGATGACATAATTCTATATTTAGGAAACCCTGTAGTCTTGGCCCAAAGCTTCCTCAGCTGATAAACAACTTCAACAACATTTCAGGATTAAAAATAAATGTACAAAAATCAGTGGAATTCTTATACACCAACAATAGCCATGCTGAGAGCCAAATCATGAACACAATCCCATTCACAATTGCCACTAAAGGAATAAAATGCCTAGGAATGCAGGTAACCATGGAGGTGAAATATCTCTACAATGAGAATTACAGAACACTGCTCAAAGAAATCAGATGACAAAAGCAAATTGGAAAACATTACATGCTCGTGGATAGAAAGAATCAATATCATTAAAATGGTCATACTGCCCAAAGCAGTTTACAGATTCAATGCTATTCCTATGAAACTACCAATATCATTCTTCACAGAACCAGGAAAAACTATTTTAAAATTAATATGAAACAAAAAAGCCTGAATAGCCAAGGCAATCCCAGGCAAAAAGAACAAAGGTGGAGGCATCACATTACTGGACTTCAAACTATATTATAGGGCTACAGTAACCAAAACAGAATGGTATTGGTACAAAAACAGACACACAGACCAATAGAACAGAACAGAGAGCCCAGAAATAAGGCTGCATATCAACAATCATCTGATCTTCAAAAAAGCTGACCAAAACATGCAATGCAGAAAGGACCCCCTATTCAATAAATGGTGCTGAGATAACTGGCTAGAAATATGCAGAAGTTTGAAACTGGACCCCTTCCTTACACCATATACAAAAATGGACTCAAGATGAATTAAAGACTTAAATGCACAATCTAAACCTATAAAAACCCTAGAAGGTAACCTAGGCAATACCATTCTGGAGATAGGAACCAGCAAACACTTCATGTTGAAGACACCAAAAACAATCATAACAAAACCAAAAGTTGACAAATGGGATCTAATTAAACCAAACAGCTTATGCACAGCAAAATAAAACTATCAACAGAGTAAACAGACAATTTACAATATGGGAGAAAATTTTTGCAAACTGCACATCTGACCAAGTTTAATATCCAGTGTCTGTAAGGAACTTAAACAAATTTACAAGCCAAAAACAAACAACCCCATTAAAAAGTGGGCAAAGGACATCAACAGACAGTTTTCAAAAGAAGACATACATGCGACCAACAAGTATATTTTAAAAAGCTCAATATCACTGATCATCAGAGAAATGCAAATCAAAACTACAATGAGATACCATCTCACACCAGTCAGAATGGCTATTATTAAAAGGTCAAAATATAACAGATGCTCATGAGGTTGTGGAGCAAATGAAACACTAATACACTTGGTGGGAGTGTAAGTTAGTTCAACTATTGTGGAAAGCAGTGTGGCAATTCCTCAAAGAGGTAAAAACAGAGCTATCATTTCACTCAGCAATTCCATTACTTGGTATGTACCCAGAGGAATAGAAATCATTCTACCATAAAGACATATGTAAGTGAATGCTCATTGCAGCACTCTTCACAATAGCAAAGACATGGAATCAACACAAATGCCCATCAAGGACAGATTGGATAAAGAAAATGTGGTACATCTACACCATGGAATACTATGCAGCCATAAAAAGAATGAGATCATGTCTTTTGTGGGAATGTGGATGGAGCTGGAGGCTGGTATCCTTAACAACTAATGTAGGAACAGAAAACCAAATCTCACATGCTCTCACTTATAAGTGGGAGCCAAATGATGAGAACTCGTGGACACAAGGAAGGGAACAACAGACACTGGAGCCTATTTGAGGGTGGAGGGTGGGAGTAGGGAGAGGAACAGAAAATAGGTACTATGTTTAGTACCGGTGTGACAAAATAATCTGTACACCAAACCCCATGACACGAGTTTACCTATGTAACAAACCTGCACATGTAACCCTGAACCTAAAATAAAAGTTAAAAAAGAAAAGAAGAGGAGATCTGAACAGATGCATACAAAGGGAAGACATTGTATTGACACAGGAAAAAGATGGCCCCCTACAAGCAATGTGGGGTTGGAAACAGATCCATCCCACCAGGCCATCAGAAAGAACCAATCCTGTTGACACTTTCATCTCATATTCTGGCCTCCAAAACTCTGAGACAATAAATTTCTCTTGTTTAAACCACTCAGTCTGTGGTACTTTGTTAGGGCAGCCCTAGCAAACTAATACAGTAGTTTTGTTTTCTAAGGAAAAATGAGAATATTCTCAGTTGTTTCATAGTGTTTTTATGAATTAAATAATAATAGAATAAAAATGATAATGATATCTGTAATTGGTCAACATTTATGATACGGCTGGTGCAACTCAATGATTTACACTGGTTGTAAATGTCTAGCATGGTGACTGCCACACAGAAAAGTAAACATTCTACTTTTATTTATGGCAGTGAAGAGATGCTGAAATAAAAATATACTGCAATAAGGAGGTGCAATAAGGAGATGCAAAAATATAGAAAGTAAAAAACTAAAGAGATAGCCCAAAAAAGGAAAAAGAAACACCTTATAGGAAGTAGGGAAACTTGTCCAAGACTCCCTACAATAGAGGTAACAATCAGATATGGAAGTAGTAAGAGCACAGTCAGTAACTAGTGCCCAGGCTGAACAGAGGAGGACATATTTTACTGTGAAGTACTCTATAGGTTTCTTTAGCCAGAACTGTCACAATGTGTCTGAGGTTTTATTGACATGTGATCCCATAGTTTGCATAGTGACTATTATTAATATAATTGTTTTAACAATATTAATAGTAAAGGTTATCATGAAGTCATACACAGCATTATGTTGACTGTTTTTTATTTTCTTTTTAGCTTTCTGAGTTAGTGACACATTATTGCAGCAAAACATATGTAGGGTCAATTCATGCTGAATAGTTATTAGAAACCATGATAACAAAAGTCATTACACTGCAGTTCAGTTTTGACAGTAAAATTTCTGCAACATTATCACAAATCCTCATGCATTAGTGCAATGATCCTTACTACAGTTTCATATTAGAATCAAAAGATTGCTGTAGCTTGCTTGATTCAAAAAGTCAAGCAAGCCATATTCTTTTCTGCTTTTACAGATAACATTTTTGCTCTTTTTCTATGTACATCATGCAGACAGTAGCTTTGTTTTATATACTTTTCTCAATAACCTAGGAGTACAGTGCATATATCTTTCTTTAAAATATTTTTTTCTTGAAAGACCACATAATTCTGATACCCTGTACCAAGGGAAATAACTAGAAAATGATTTTATATCTGACACAGCCTCACAAAATTCTAAACACTATAGCCACTGCATTGTTACTTTTCTTTTTCTCAGATAATGAATTGCCTGTGTGTGTTTTATTTGTTAATCAGTGATTTACTATGATGGAAAAGTACAAGGTTGTAAAAAAGAACATTTGTCATTTTCAGGATTATTTTGATAGGAAATCAGTGAGAATTGCTCTTCAACTGCCAAAAGGAAAGTATTTTTAATGTCTATCTGTCCACAATATTTTTCCATAGTCACTTATTAACAAACTCTTAAAGGGTCAGACGTACGAGTAAATTGCTTTACTCAAAGTCCATTTCAAGAAAGCAGGAAAAAATTTAACTTGTGAATTAGTGTCTAGTGAATTAGTTGAGGAACCTCCCAAAATCAATTAATTTCTTTTAATAGAATCAGGTGTACACAGGTATACACAGAATATGAATAATTAGGTCTGGCATAGTAGCTCACTTCTGTAATCCCAGCACTTTGGGAGGCCAAGGCAGGCAGATCGCTTGAGCTCAGGAGTTCGAGATCAGCCTGGGCAACATAGTGAAACTCCATCTCTACCAAAAGTACAAAAAATTAGCCGGGCATGGTGGCATTCACCTGTGGTCCCAGCTACTCAGGGGGCTGAGGTGGGAGGATCACCTGAGCCCAGGAGGCAGAGGTTGCAGTGAGCCGAGATCACATCACTGTACTCCAACCTGGGTGACAGTGAGACCCCCATATCAAAAAGAAGAATATGAATACTTAGAGCATAGCATGCAAAATATATTCTCTGGAAATTTGGATACAGACAAAATTCCACTTAGTTCAGTATAATTGAAATGATTGTGTGGCTCACTATGTTACTAGAGCCTCTCATGATGTAAGAATCCTTTGAAAATGATTAGTTAATGGGTGCAGCACACCAACGTGGCACATGTATACATATGTAACAAACCTGCACGTTGTGTACATGTACCCTATAACTTAAAGTATAATAAAAATATATATAAATATAATAAAATAAAATACGTATTCTAATAAAATAAAATAAAATAATCACATCTAAGTTACTTGGTATCTGTTGTTTTAATTCACTCTTGGTTAACAGAAAGTGATGATTTTACAATGTGTTCTGATTTCATATAATCTTTCTTAATACAAGGTAATAAAAGTCATTCCTATAAGGAGTCCATTGCCACGGTTGAGGTTATTTCATAATAGTATAAAAATAATGATAATAATACCTGTTTTGATTCTTATTCTCTCTTCATACATACTAAACAATCTGTGAAGTATGCTATATAATCTCATTTAATAACAACAATAAATGTAACTGAAATACATGTAGAACGTACTACGTATCAAAGGCTGTTAGAAATCTTTACATGTATTAAATTAGTTGTCAGAAAAACTGTATCAAGTAGATTCTGCTGTTACTCTCATTTTACAGATCAGGAACCACTGGCTCCAAGAGGTAAACGACTTGCTCAAAATCATAGCTAGGAAGCAAAAGGGCAGGATTCAAACCCAGGCAGTCTGGCCCCATGCTACACTGTTCTGCCCATTTTATAATCAAATCCTTGTTGAAAACACCATTTGTGCATATTTTGGTAATGTTCCTTAGAGAAAAAGGGTATGAATACATTAAAGCTCTTGCTATATGTTGTCAATTTGTTCTTCATAGGGAGCATTTCAAAGTACAATATCACCATTGGTGAAAGTGTCAATTTCAGTGCTTCCTCCAAAAACTAGATATTATCATTGTAAGATATTATGCTAATCTGGTGGGTGCAAATGCTATTCTGTTGTTTTCCTTTCCTTTTTTGTTTTTTACTATTAAGGATACTTCTCTCCCTTTTATTTATCAACTTGCTTTGTATTTTTTAAAATATTCAACAAAGACAAGACATACCAGGCAATACTTATTTAAATACTTTCTTCATGATTCTACTAGAGAAGTTATCTTTTAAGGGACAGAGAGTAGCACTCCATGTGGTAAAAATATTAAGTTCATGTTTGACACAGATGTTGAAATATTTTCCCATAGTTTTAAACCCACAGACATTTAATTTTCATGTCAGCAAATTTATACATTTTCATTTTAAAAGATTTCTTCTTTTTCATGATGTTGATAAAAACTCTTCTCATTTCAAGATCAGATACCTATTCAACTACATTTTGTGTTTATATTTAACACTCTAACGCATTTGTGGTTTTTGGCATGGTTCAAGGTAGGATTTATTTGCAATTGCCCACAAACATACAGTAAGCCTTGCACCATTTTGTTGAAAAGACTATGCTGCATTTCTTTGCATTTTCACATTTTTATACAATAAATTGCTTGGCATATTGGGACTTTTTTTTTCTAGCCAGTCCTTGTGACGCATTGAACTTTTTGTCATTGTTACAACATGTTACACTTCTTGTAGCTTTATTGTTTGTTTCAGGACAAGTTAGAACAAATATTCCCTCATTTTCTCCATAATCCTTTAATCTGTTTTCATGTTCCAGTACAGAATGGTTTTATCAGCATCCAAAAAATATTCTTTTAATTTGTTTGGAATTGCTTTAAAATTATAACATGAAGATGCCAGATTAACCAAATTAAAATGTTGGGTATTGCTATGGCATGTGCTGTTTCATTGTCTTTTCCATCTGTAAAATTTTACAGGTTCCTTTATGAAGATTACAATGACATATTCCATATTAGGTATTTCTGGGAAATTTTTGGCTGTTGTAGCTATTGCAAATGAGATCTTTTCATTTATATATGTGTCCTAATTGGTGTTTGGTGGTATAAGATTCGGATTAACGGCCGAGCACAGTGGCTCACACCTGTAATCCCAGCACTTTGAGGGGTCGAGGCAGGCAGATCACGAGGTCAGGAGTTCAAGACCAGCCTGGCCAACATACTGAAACCCCGTCTCTATTAAAAATACAAAAAATTAGCTGGGCGTGGTGGTGGGCACCTGTAATCCCAGCTACTCGGGAGGCTGAGGCAGGAGAATTGCTTGAACCCAGAGGAGGAGGTTGCAGTGAGCCGAGATTGTGCCACTGCACTCCAACCTGGGCAACAGTGCGAGGCCCCATCTCAAAAAAAAAAAAGAAAGAAAGAAAGAAAGATTTGGATTAATTTCTCCAATTCATGTGTCATTGCTGAGTCTATCCCTCATGCCTGGTCTTATACATGTATACATACATGATTTTCTACCGTATCATCCTCTGTCAGTTTTACCTGGGCATTAGATGTCTTACCATGGTGCTATTCCTTCATTCCTTAGGGCCTCTGCATGTTTTTCTAATGGATTATTATGTCTCTACTACTTACACTTCTGTCCTCTCTACCCATAATTCATCCCATATTCTCAGGTTGCATACACTGTTTAATACCTATTATGGAGTAGAGGATCATGTTATAATCATATAATCACACTACAATTTGATACAAGAAATGAAGGACACATTTATCTAAATAATAGAAATATTAGTAGCCATATCTTCTATATGCAAAATATAGTTTGTAAAAAACTGTTCTAGGTGCTTTATATTTAAAAGGTATTTTTGGGGCCGGGTGCGGTGGTTCACGCCTGTAATCCCAGCACTTTGGGAGGCTGAGGCGGGCGGATCACGAGGTCAGGAGATCGAGACCATCCTGGCTAACATGGTGAAAGCCCGTTTCTACTAAAAATACAAAAAATTAGCCGGGCGTGGTGGCGGGCGCCTGTAGTCCCAGCTACTCGGGAGGCTGAGGCAGGAAAATGGCGTGAACCTCGGAGGCGGAGCTTGCAGTGAGCCGAGATCGCGCCACTGCACTCCAGCCTGGGCGACAGAGAGAGACTCCGTCTCAAAAAAAATAAATAAATAAAAAATAAAACGTATTTTTATGCTTCATAGAGTTGTTCAGAGAATGAAATAAGATTACATATAAAAAGTAACAAAGTGCCTAGCACATAGTAGTGCTTCATAAATAGTAATTATTAGTATATTGTTTTATACAACCATCCTGCTAGGGAGATATTCATATTCCTTATTATCAGAGGTTGATGGGATTAAATAAGCTGTCTATAGGTTTTCCATCTTACCTTCAATGACGGTTAAATTTTGAAGAAAAAAGAAATGACTAAAGAAAATATTTAGCATATAAATATACATTTTCCATATTAATACTTATTTTAATAAATGATTATAAGATGTAGCTCTGTAGATTTGTGAAAAGATGATTAAAAATGAGTTTTTCCAAATGTTTACGTCATTGAGATGCATATGCACAGCTCAAAATGAAAAAATCATTAACAGATAATCCCACAGAATTGAAAATCAATTGCAGTTATAAGTCATGTATTAGATAATTAGAAAATATACCTATCGTAAAAGGTATATACAAAAATATTTCACTTGTTTTATTGTAATTTTTTAAACATAGGTTTTAAGTGATAAAAACAATACTATTTCATTTTATTGCTCTACTACAGCATCAAAGAAAGTCAGCATTCTGGATACCTGTGGATTCCCAAAGAACATATTTATTTGAAAATATTCCAAATTATTCTATAGCTTTATAGGTAATATAAATAATACTTATTTTTTATTAAAGCTATATATTAGCAGAATATCATGAAAGTAGAGTTTGTGACATAGTTGCCTCTTATTCTCTTATGTTTTATATATATGTACATATATACATGTATGTATATATACATCTATAAATATATACACACACACACACACACACACACACACATATATATATATATATAGAGAGAGAGAGAGAGAGAGAATAATATTTTCCAAGGTTTAATCTACTAAACACCAAGTCAATCAGTAGTAAATAGTTTTCCTGAGAAGAAAGAATTCCAGGGACAATAGAAAATTCAGGGTTAACAGAGTTAACAGATTTCTTAATATTGAATTTCTCAGAATTTTAAATATACAAATGCAGTTTAAATCTTTAAGAAGGGGATATAGTACACAATGTGTCATGTTATATATATGTATATACACATACGCATGCACATTACATACATATGACATGTAAATTCTCTCTCTCTGTATATCAAGGTTTATTAACCTCAGCTCTGTTGACATTTGGGCTGGAGAATTTTGGTGTGTGTGAAGGAGAGAGGGACTGTCCTGTGCATTGTAGGATGATTAGCAACATCCTTATTCTTGGCTTCTGCCTTCTAGATGCCAGAGGCAACCAAAAATGTCTCCAGACACTGCAGGATATCCAGATATTCCTTTGGGAACAAAATAGCCATTGGTTGACACACACACACACACAGACAGACACACAGACACACACACACAACAAAATAGCCATTGGTTGACACACACACACACACACACACACGAAAATTTTATCTTAAATATTTTTGATATACTAGAGTCCATCATCACACTCAATAAATCACTCTTAAGGTGTGGCTAATATTAAAAACAAAATGTTCATTGCTATGCAACTCTACCAGAATAAAATCTCAAAACTGCATGAAAGATACATAAATTGAAAATACCCTCAAAACTGGTATTGGACTGAATAATTGGTTTGATTTAAGCCAAGTTTACTTCTTTAAAATATTGGCCAGCAATAAACTCCCAGTCTTGGTATTTTCCTCATGGAGTTTGGACAACAAAAGGTAGATTCACTGAGATAAAACAATAGTCTATCAGCTGTGTACTCCTGTCTCGGGCATCCCCAAAGCTCTTCACAGGTCTTGTGAGAAAAACTCTTCAGAGAAATGGGACAGTATAAATTTAATGCAAACTTATCAGTCTATAAAGTGTGATAATGCCTTTAGAACAAGTGTGTGTGTATGTGTGTGTGTGTTTTCTAAGAAACAGGGGCCAAAGCCATTTGTGTGTGTGTGTGTGTGTGTGTATGTGTGTTTGCATGTCCACATGCCTGTGTTCTAATAAATGGAAGAAGAGACACTGATAGGGTCTTCAAATAGCTGTTACAGGGAAAATTATTATTTTATGGTTTTGCTATGAAAGAAGTGAATTTCTATCTACATTAAACAAGCAGACAGAATTCACTATCAAAGCACAGTTATATGGTGTGCATGACAACAACCAATACTAAATACTTATAAAAATGAGACTCAAACAGCTTTCACATTTCTCTAGGAAAATAACTAATTGTTTATTGCTAGAACTGATATTGACTCCTAAGCACATCGATACAAAGTGAGTATTAAAGAAAACTGTGGCTGAAAGTTGATAAGAAAACTTATATAATCTATAGATGATATAATTTTTTGAGAATTGAGTATAGAAATGTTGTCCAATGAGACCTAGGCAAGGTAGGTTAAATAGCAAAAATACACAATTCTTCTCTTGGTCGGGTGAAGAAAGGATGCTGGAGAGCTCTGATTCTACATTATAGTCTAGGAAAGAATCTCCTGGACTCGAGATCACAACCTTTAGCACGGAAGCAGAGATAAGGTGGCACATTTCTATGTCTTCTGTAGTATCTTTGTCAGCTTTATAGTAAATCTTGAAGTTGGGTAGTGTTAATCCTCTGACTTTATTCTTCAATATTTTGCTGGTTATTTTGTGTCTTTTTATATTTCATATAAAATTTAGAATCATTTGACTGATATTCACAAAATATGTTGGGATTTTTATTGGGATTGTATCCAACTATATATCAAGTTGGAAATAATGGATATCTTAACAATATTGAGTCTTCCTATCCATGAATATGGAATATCTCTCCATCTATTTAGATCTTCTTTGATTTATTTCTTTCATTCATTTTGTGCTCTTCATCATATAGATCTTATACATATTTTGTTAAATTCACTTTATTTGTGTGTGTGTTAATATAAATGGCATTGTGTTTTAAATTTCAAATTCCAATTGTTCATTGCTGGTATATAGAACAATTGGTGATTAATAATATATTTTGAATAATTGAATGAATGAATTACAAGTGTTCTGTGAGGATCAGAAGTATTCCCTAGAGGCCAACACACTGCTGCAGAGTAGTCCTCTAATTCTTGTCTCTGTAATTCCTTCACAGGCCCAAATCATTTAAAAGAGATGCTTACATCTCAGCTATTGGTCCAGTCAAACCTACCACAAAAATCATAGCATATGCTCATCTGCAGTTTATTGGAAAGAACATTTGAACATGAGTAAAGAAAACTAAGTTCTAGGACAACATTTCTTCTACTTGATTGTGTATGTGGTAAATCACTAAGCCACTCTGGCCTCCCTAAGATTCTTCCTCTGTAAAATTATTTTTTAAAGAGGAGGGCAATATTTCTAAAGGCACTTCTAGTTAGAAAGTTTTATAATTTAGAATTATGAAACCTACCTAAAATCCCTATGAAAATTAAATCTCCTCCAAATAAACAGGTGGCCCTTTCCCCAGAAAATTACTGAAAAAGTGGCTCCAATGAAATAAAATTACAAAAACAACTAGTGAATCAAATAATCTATTTCAGTTGAGCACTAGAGATATCATATATAATTTACATGTTTTTTTCAAAGCTTTACATAACCTGATTAGCCATGTATAGGACTGTTTAATTAATGTTATAGTAAAGAGGTAGTATTATAATTCTGAAATAGATTAGATATAAGAAAAACCTGAATTTGATTCCCATCCCAGCATCTCCTTCTACTTGAGCAATCTTGTGTGACACTCAATGTTAGTTCTATATCTTACATTGGGAGAGATGATAATAGTAATAGCAAATTCCCCAGGATTATTGAGAGACACTAAAAGATAAAATTTGCAAACAATATAGCACAAACACTTTGTCCACATAAGTATTTGTTACATGTTGGCTGAATCTGTAATAATTTTCATTCCCTTAGTTTGAAAGCACTGGGATTTGCAGTAAGGAAGGGTAAAGCTTTACAAATGGCTAATTATATAATTTAAAAAATATATTTTAACACATTTTGCAAGCCATCTTGTTTTCAACCAACAGATCACTTCAATATCTGCGTGCTTGCTTAACTTACCTTTCTGTGCAGGCACGAAGAATCTGGGGTGGCAATTAAAACAAATACATGGTGACTTCATCAAAATACCCATGGATTTTTTTTTAACTTTTAAAATAAAATATTAAAAATGACATATTTTTATAAAAAGTATTTGAAAGCTTCTAACAAAAATGTCTATATTCACACGGAAGTATAATCTGTTTTTCAGAGATTTTCCTTCATGTATTTCTAGTGTTAGTTTTAATTTTGACATCTGAGAAGTCTTAGATTGGATTATTTTCTATCGTTACCCACAAACAGGGCAAATAAGAATTTTGCATAATTGCTTTTGCCTCTTTCTGATTTTTAAAGGCAAGAATACCCATTGCTACAAATTTTAAAAGTACAGGAAAGTATCAAAGATAACACAAGCAAATAAAGCAGACATAATATTAACAGTAAGAGAAATACTATAGCATTCTAACATTTGAGACATGTGTATATAAGATTGTGTCAAGTAAGGGGACATTATTTTCAATTTGTTTCACTCTTTCATTAGGTTTTCTTTATTACTCTTGGCATAAGAATACAAAGAAGTATGAAAATGTATACTTTGTATAGAGAGAATAATAGTCCCTAAGAAGCACAATAACTAAAATATAATTATTTACCATGCCAAAAGGAATTCATGTTCAGAAGCAATGAAATTAGTCTAAAACAGGAAAAAGATGCACAAAATTCCTAAAAGTGAGATCCATTATATCTGTTAAGGGAATTCAACAAGGGAATCAGAGACTGAATAGTGCTTTTGTGTACCCAAACTAAACTGGCCAAAGAACTAAAACCTGCATACATGGGAAATGCTGCAATATCAAGGAAATGGACTAAAATATTAAAGAGTTTTCTCATTTTTGTTGGCCAAATTCCATCCTGTAAGCAGTGCATTAGACGCTAATGACATAAGATTTCTCACTGACAGATTTAACAGCATCAGTAAGGCCTCTCTGTCCATTGCAGCAAATTGATCCTACATGACACTGACAAGGGCAGCCTGCACTTAATGACCTCCATCGCTGAAGGATGAAAATGAAAAATGATTGGAAGTACAAATCAATCTTGAAAGTTTCCCTGAAACAGGTGTGCTAAAAGTGATTCGTTTGAGGGATCACAAACATAAACCCAATCTCCTAGCAATCTCCACTGTCTGTTCCTACTATAGTCTCAGTCCTTGTATCTTGCATCAAGATTTGCTTTAATTCCAAAATGAGATCAAGATAATTTTGCTCTTACTATGAAAATGTGATGTTAGGGCTTTCTCTTAAAAAGCATGGGGTCTCCACTATTTATGCATGTATCGAATGTATTTGTCATTTGCCACCAAGTGATTCTTTATAAACTGATAACTGCAGATAACTGCACATATAATTTATTTTTGCTCCCGATTAGAAAAGGAAATACAGTATAGTCAATGATTATTTTCTGCTTCTCAATTATGAACAACAAATAGAACATATTTAATTTCAAATAACAATGTCAAATGCGTGAAGTGATTGGACAAATTCTTCATAGATACATACATGCCCTTTCTTTGAGTCCTGCAAAATGGTTTGAGGACACTAAGATTTTGGCAGATAGTTGTATTATCAATTCTTTCCCAAACACACTTATTTCATTCTTTTTTTTTTTTTTTTTTTTTTTTTTTTTTGAGACGGAGTCTCACTCTGTTGCCCATGCTGGAGTGCAGTGGTGCATTCTTGGCTCACTGCCATGTCCGCATCCTGGGCTCAAGTCGTTCTTTTGCCTCAGCCTCCTGAGTAACTGGGACTTCAGGGGCATGCCACCACATTCAGCTAATTTTTGTATTTTTAGTGGAGGCAGGGTTTCACCATGTTGGCCAGGGTGGTCTCAAACTCCTGACTTCAGGTGATCTTCCCACCTTAGCCTCCCAAACACTTGTACCTTGATGTATCTTCATCTTGCTATCATTTCAAGATTTTAAGAGAAAAATGCATTATTCTCTTTCCCAATGTATTCAGAAGCTTTAACTCTCATGAGAGTAGACGGATGGGAAATAGGGAAGTACATAGGGGGATGCCAGATGAATGTAATAATTACTTACAGTCGTATAGCATCCCTTAAATTTTAAAGTAACTTATTATGAATGGCTCTTTTTTATTACTTACAAAGTACCCTGTGAGGTAAATCTTATTTTATAGATGAGAAAACTGAGGTTGGAAAAGGCAACTTGCCAAGCTCACGGAGCTAGTAGAACTTGCATTAAAATCCCACCTTTTGCCTTCCCAACATTCCATAATAGCCATAAGTATAGCACTGCTATTCTAAACTACTGATTTATAATGCAACAATATGGGTGATACCAGTAGGAGAAAGGATCAATTTGGTTTTCATGGTTAGGTTAATTATTAAAAAATAATGACTGTATTTTCTGAAATTTGAATCCTGGGGGGAAACAAATATTTAAGGAAAATATTTTTTATTGTTACTAAGTATCTGGAGAATATAAATGAAGTGGCTGTATTATAACACTCTAGTAATAGAACTTTTTCTTCCTTTTTGATTCACAGCATATTGTGTGCTTTACCTTTCCACTTACCATTACAGAAGATTTTATAAAATATATTTAGAATTCCCAATGATTTTCAGTAATTAGAGAAAGTCAGCTATTTTTCCAAGTTTCCAATTAATCTCCATATCTAATAAGAAAATAGTTACCAGAATTTGGAGCCTGTATACTAAAAGGACAATTTAGAGGCCTACCATGGGAAATCACCCACTCTTAGAATTGAAATATAAAGACTATGATAATATATTTAAATCTACAGATAAAAAATTGGCATTTCTGGTCATATTAATCAAAATCAAATTACTATAGAATAGTGGATTAGAAACTAAGTTTTTCATTTCTCCAATATTCTTTCAAAATTCAATATTAAAAGGTTGATATAAATATACAACAAAACTACACAGAGAAAATAGGCCATGTTGTGGATATCATCGTCAGATCAGAGGCACCCAAACTGACTACTTTTTACTTTTATAGTGCATATATGACATAAATCATTATCTTAAAACAATTAGAAAAACCAATACCTGTTTCTTATCTCCAATTGAAGTATCAAGTGATAGCTGTTTATCATATATATTGAAATAATTGTCCTTTTCTTTTAAGAATGTAGTCTGTAGCTGTTGATACTCTTGAGCTAAACGCATATTTTCTTCAAGTGAATCAGCTATTATTTTCTAGAAGGTAAAAAAAAAATTTAATTGTGTGTATATATATATAAACGCAATTAAAATCATTTGGATTTGTTTGAATTTTTACATCTTTTAAATTATCTAAACATGCTCTATTATGTATAGTAGAAAAATAACAAAATAACCAAAAAATGCTTCTCCTGATACCAATATCCTTTGTTGATTTAATAATATTCTTTTTTGATGCAGGTTTTTTTTTTTAACATTAATGTGTGATTCATCAGAGTTAGTCTGACTTTTAATTCACCTCTTTTCACTGCCTTTTTCCTGAACTTCCGTCTATCATGCCTTGAAAGGTGCCCAGTCCTGGGACCCTTTAATCAGCATCCCAGGAGCACTTTCACAGTTTCCTGTCCTCTTATACTTTTCTCTAGCCCCTGTGCTTAAATGAATAGATGGTACCTTGTAGCTTAGAATTTCATCTCCATGAAGTTCAGAATGTTGGTACCCACAGAAAACATTAAGAACATAGATGAGGAAAGAGTAAAAGACAAAGAATAGGGAATGCAAAATTTAGAAGCACCCAGCATCATTGTTTATAATTAATATATTTTAGTTATGTTTAAATAAAAGTTAAATCTGCTAGTATGAGCAGTTGAGAACTTTATAATGTCCTCCTCCATGACTAAATAAATATATGTCAAATCTAATATAAACTCTTTAGAAAATAACTTTGCATCACTATTCATTGGCAAATTGGGGGCTATCTTTAATTTTAAATTAAATGCCTGAACTGAGTTTAGTTTCTGATTTTTTTTTTTACATTTCTTGCACAGAAAACTTACTCTGACTGCTTAAAAAATATGGTATTTATCAATAGCTTTAAATATTTTCAAACCTGTTAATCCAGTAATTTCTCTTTTGGGAATCTATCCTAAGCAAAATGCTTTATTCATTACAATGTTATTTATAATAGCAAAATAAGTTGTCAAAACATATAAATGCAGATTAATCATGACGATAATAATGATGATTAAATAACTAGATACAGAAATAACCATTGTGAAGCAATTAAAATTGTTTCTTTGTGAAAATTGCCATCACAACAAACTCTTAGTATAAGTTGTTAAAAAATATGTTGCCATGCAAGAATGTGTATAGAGGAAATGTAATTCAGCAGAAAATTGCCTGTACAAATATTTCTGTATTTACACACTTGAAGATTTATTAAAGTCAACAAACATATTTCTCATGAAAGCCTGGTATCCATATTGATCCCTAATGATAAATATTATGTCACAGCTATTCTTCAAAAAGCCAAAATGACCAACTGAGAATCATTTTAAATGCCCTTGTCTTAATTCTGTCACAATAATTTAAAACTTCAGAAATTTTTATCTATAAACTTGCCTAAAATCACATTGAATTATTTTTTGTTATGAGGACAAAGTTCTATTAATATTTTCCTTTGGTGGAGATTCTTTTCAAAAGATAGCTATACTAATTTAAGATTTTGACATTAATATTAAAATCCAATCCTGAAGTGATTAACTTGTAACATTGATAAATGTTCTACTTTAGAAAGGAATAGGAATCATTTTGAATTTTTTGTTCATTTGTTTGTTTGATTAAATCTAAGCACAACTCTGATATCTGAGACATCCTACTTCTCAGGTGCTTTTCTTTCCATTTCTAGGTGGCTACTACAAACATTTAATTTGAGAGGAGTGATACAAAGTTCCAGGATTTGCATTTTACCAATTTAATGGAACTTAATTGGGGAAATATTTTATAATATATACTTTGCTCAATGTTTAATATGCAGTTTTATTTCTAAATGCATACATGTTCAATTTCTGAATGATACCAGTTCTTCCACTTTATATATCGCAATTAGAATATATGCCAAAAAAGCAAATTGTGTAGTTATGCCAGTAAATCTTCAAAATGTTACATCAGTCACAATATTTTACATTATCATTCTCCAGTAATGAATATATGAAGGATGTATCAATTCACTACTTATTCCTGAAAGTCAGTGACCTTCAGATGTATAATGAAGTTTAAGTTTCATTAATTTTAAATAATAGTGTTCATTCGACACTGAAAATGTTTAACTGAGAGTCCACCTCACAACTTTGACTTGTTTAACTTTAACCAATAATATTGTTAAATGTAAATGACACAAATGGGGAATGATAATTATTGGTGGAAATATGTGCAAGGGAAATAGCTTATAAAAGGATAACTGGAATGTAGAATTCTTCTTTTTTTCACTTCTTTTATTTTCCATACTATTACATTCACTCAAAAGGCCTAAGTACATATAACACTTTCTCAAAGATAGATTTATTGTTTTTTATTCAATTCCAATTATTAATACTTATTAAGATGGTAAAACATTAGGAAGATAGCTTGGTGAAGAGAAGAGATGTAACGAATGTTTGTTAATAGTTTCCATATTGTCTAGAGTTTACTAAGGAAAATATTTTACTTGGCGATGGTTTGTTCTTTATTATCGCAAATTTTTCTTTAAGCCTTGATACTCTGGGGATATTACAGCTTCTTTTCCCAATATTTTATTATAAAATAAAGATTATGCTTATAAGGACTGAACAAAATCTAGGTTGTAGGTTCCATGAGGGATGAGACCATCATTTTGTTTGCCCTAAGAGATGTTGCACTGCAAAGATCTAACATAAGTAGGTGCACAGGTTTTCAGTAAATGAATAAATGCATGTATGCACATAATATTAGTTCAGAAATATATATATTGTGCCCTTTGGAACCATACATTTTATTTTTCAACTTCTATGAAGTAACTGATTGGCAATATAACCACCATTATAATATGGCACATTCATTATACTATTTGATACTGTACTACTTGAGAGGTGTATATATATATACACACTTTTAAGTGTATATATACTCTTTTAAGTATATAAAGAGAAATCATACAATATGTTTTTGTATTAAAAACTATTCTAAAGATAACCATATTGTCCAGGTTTAACAAGAATTCTTTATTTTGGGTGAATCATTGACTTTCAGAAGGTATGTGGACCTCATTAAACTGTACACAGCATTTTTCTCAGGTTATTCAGTTAGCCCATGATCCCCAAAGCGTGGAAGAACCATTGCTAAGGAAAGGCTTGGCTTCCTTCTCTGTCAGCAAAAATGCTGAAAAATGGAGACAGGTTGAGTATTCAAAATACACAAATAGTAGTTCTACTCCCCACCCCCGCCACTTGACTTTTCTTGTTCTTTAAGTCATAGATTCCACTTGGACTTTTCCTCAATTTTCTCCACTTTCAGTTTATTTTTCCTTCTTCCCATCTCTCATTGGGTAAGTGGGGACTAGGGACTTCCAATCAGAAAACTGATTCTTTATGGGAAAAAATATAAAAATATAAAATATAAAAATATAAAAATTTTATATTTTTTATAAAAATATAAAAATATAAAAAATATAAAGCCTATATCATATTTCTGTTTCACTTTGTGATATACAGCAAAGAAATCAGAAATAAGGCTGAACTTGCCTGTTAAGTTATAAATTCCACATATAATAAATAACAACTGAGACTTACACAGTCACCTTCAGAAGAAAGAAAATTACCCAGGATAGTAAATCTGTATTGTAACTGAATGTAAGATATTAACAACCCTCCTCTCCCTAAAAAGAATATGCCACTTTAAAAGAAGTTGATAAGCAATGGAAGCAAAAATGAAATAAAGTCAGGGACACTAACATAGCCGGTGCCTATCAACAGGAAACATTCCTCCAGACCCAAAGCCTCAACCGTCTCAGTTCTGGAAACCATTCCACTTCCACTCTAGTATTAGTTATACTGTGTTATATTAGCTTGATGACAAAAATGAGAATTAAAAAAACAGCAAAAGCTAATATTAGGGAGTGCTTACTATAGTCAGGAGCTGTGCTAGGAATGCAGTATTTACTGAATTTATCCTTGTAGCAATGATCTGAGACTTTATATTATTATCCTCATGTCACAGGTAAGAAAGGCAAGGCCGAGAGATATCAGTTGAGGTAAACTGTATTTTCCAAAAATGGCCACAGCAATATTTTCAGTCTCGATGTTTTTTCCAGAACTTTATCACTCCCTATCCAAAGGTACAGTCTATTTCTCCTTCCTTTGAACCTGGGTAGACTTGTGGCTTTTCCAGCTAATCGAGGATGGTAGAAATGATGCTAAGTGACTTCCCAGGCTGGCTTATATAATAGAAAGCATACAACTTCTGCCTGGCCCTCTCTTTGAGGGCATTCACCCTTGGAACCTGCCACCACATTGTAAGGAATCTAGGCCAGAGGCCATGTGTAGGTTTTCCAGCAAACAATCCTAGCTCAATTCTCAGGCAACAGCATCAATTGTGAGTGAGTGAGTCAGCTGAAGATAAATCTAACCCCTAGCCGCCAAGTCATCCAACTGCTGTCCAGAAAGGGTGAAACAGAGACATGCCATCCCCGCTCGGCCTTGTCCAAATGTCTGGCACATAGAATCATGAGCATAGTCATTTTACACCATGATGTTTTGGGGTATTTGTTATACAACCAAAGCAACTGAAATGCCAGATACCTTGTGCAAGTTTGCACAGCTATTAGGCAGTGAAGCTGGGCTTTGCATCATCAAGTCAGACTGGCTCCAGATCCTGTACCCTTAACCGTCCAATATATTCCCTTCGCAAACATGAGCCAGCACTTTTAAACACTATATGCAATGCAGTCTTCATAAAATGTAGTGACATTAAATAATTAAATCAAATAACTGAATTCCATAGTTCTAAGTCCATTTCTGCCAAGCAACTATCTTATTATAATCTGGTTAACACAGCATTTTGACATAGGTAAAACAGGCCACTTATGGAAATTAGAATGTGGTCCCAGGCTACTGTTAATTATACATAAATATGGGCATATTGGTTATATATTGTTAGTTTCTTGTGCTTTTTGATCTACATGATTCCATATCTCATTATTTGATTAGGTCTGATGCATTCCCTGGCAAGACCAAATGCATGGACCTTCAAAGCTGGGACCTGTAGAACTGTGGACTCTGGTTGAATGCACTAGAATAATGCTACCCTTGGAGATCTGTGGAGCTTCCACCAGAGACACTTATCCTGGACAAAGTTTAAATCTATTTGAACTGTTATTTTTAAAATCAAAGGTGGACTAATGCCAAAGGAGATTACAAGAAAAAAACTTGATTCAAACATTCTAGAAAGGTGGTTATGATTAAAATATTTGCACTATACATATAAGTACAAAAAGTGAAATAGCTGTTTACAAATACCTTATTGTTAGTACAATCATCGTGGTGTCTATGACTAAATGCATAGCAATGTGTCATATATACCCTTTTGGATCAGTTTACCAGGCAGAGGGGCTAGGTTTTTCTTTCAATTATGTATTGTAAGAGAGCTGTCATCTTCTGACCCAGTTCTAACTCTACTCTCCTGCCCTGATGTAACTGTCTGTTGCTGTCTTAGCTAATCTTTCCTGATGATCTGTCTGTCATCCCCTAATTCTTGGTTATTAAGAATTTACTGCAGACAGCTCCTTGCTTTCTTTCATCTCACCAGAGCTCTGCCGGCTCTTGCTACCACATCCATATTCTTGCATAGACTGCACCACATTCACTTCAGTCTCATGGATGGAAAGAATGGACTTCCCACCAGAACCATCAGAAAACAAAAAATGTATTGTTAGTATTTATTGATTGATTTTACTCCAGAGCATCCTCACATCTAGCCTTTTCTTCATTTTTTTGTTTATTTAATCATTTGTTTAGCAAACCCTTGGGAAGTTTACTTTACGGATTCAGCTCTGTGGTTAGGCCAGGAATTAAAAGAAGGATAAGATATAATTCCTGTTCACCAAGGATTACAAGCTGTAGTTGGAGGAGGCTGAAGTGTGAACAATTCTATTCCAGTTACAGTGGAATTGATTCTATCAAGTGGGGGAACAGCATAAACAAAAAGCTTCACAGAAGAAAAAAAATCATTGATTTGAATCAGAAGATCGAAGCTGCCCCACCACAAAGGTTAGTATATATCTGAGCAAATTTGGAGGAGTCAGAGTCAAGAGAAATATTTTCTTGGCCCCTTAGGGATAGTAGATTATTGTTGCCTATGGCTTGTGAATTAAACTCTCATAGATAAGGTTAAATGTTCTGCTGTCTTTTGACTTCAGCATATTACTAAGTGTAAACAATAAAATGTATCTACATATTTAGTATCCTATCAATGCATAGCATTACAAGTAATGTCAGTTCCAAGCACCACTGTTTCAATAGTATATGATCTTGTGCACATGCCCACGCATTACACCATTGATCCATCCCAATGAATCCCCACAGTCCTCTTATATGCCCTTGGTACATTTCTGCCCTTCTCGAGCACTGGAATGATAGTTTTGCATACCGTGAGGCTTTGATGTCCTTAAAGCAGGTATTGGTGCTGAGACTGATTCATAGCATGTACGGGGATATATTTTAGAATAAACAAGACAAGCGGGCTCCAAGTCTCTTTGTGAGTAACTTCAAAAGCATCCCCCACTTTTATTCATGGGCATTAGTGTAATTAACACAAATGTTTAAAATACAGGCTGATCCTCTAACAATGTAGAAGACAGGGAGAAAATATCTTCTTTATTAAGGGCATCACCTACAGTGTGCATAGAAGCATTATTGCATTGTTTCTCCCTTAAAATCTATACACCAATTACTACAGAAAGCAAGAGTTCTCCCTAGTGTTTCCAAGAAGCAAGTCTGTAAGAATGATATGTGTCGATACCCTGAAGCCTCAGAGGAGCAAATAACTGTTTTAACTCTCCCAGGACCCACTTCCTTGTCTGTGCTGCCATGGAAACCATTCTCTTGTCCAAGGCGAGTTCTCTGATAATTAGTTTTAAAAGAACCTTCTTGATTTGTAAACGAACAAATCAATCCTCTGCATCAAGGTTATTACATACCTTAAACTCTATGTATTATCATGTTTAACAAAATGCTCTCTATTCACTCATTTATTCAAAAGTACGTACTGAGCAAGACAGAAAAGCAGTATGGGAGGTACTGGCAGAGGCATCTTTATGACACTGTTTGATGAAAGCCTGTGACACGCAGCTGACCAATCAAACCTGTCCCTGCCAGAGTCCAGGGGAATACTTCCGTTAGCTGCCCTACCCCAGCTCCCAACTATATGAGGACACAAAGGACTCCTCATCTTACTTTCCTGACTGGGTTACAAATTTAGCTACTGCATTGATTTATGCATAAAGTTTACTAACGGACATTATGACATTGCCTCTCAGAACTCAGAAGAAATTCATTGAGAATTTTTGAACATCTTTTGTTAACCTTGCTTGTTCCCTATTATTTTTGTCTCTGTTTATTGTATATATTTGACCAAGAATTATTGATAATAACATGAAAAAACATACAATTTCATGGCAGAAGGAGCTTGCAATCAGATAAGGGAATAGAGGCATTCACAAAGCTAACTACATCAGGATGCATTATGCATGAAGAAGGATAAAAGGCATATCCACATAACGATAGTAGTCCCATGAGAGATCAGTTCCAGCAAAAGTGATGAGCAAAGTTTAAAGGAAGCATCAGTTTGTCAACTGATTTCTGGATTCATATAAGAGCTCTGTATGTGGTCTTAGCAGGGAAAACCTGACCCAGAAATACAGATGCTTATTAATTATTAAAAAACACCTGATCAGTGTGGGTGTGTGTTAAAGAAAGAAACATTTATCTCCATACTGACTATAGTATTCCTCCTATAACTATTGAATAACTTAAAGAAAACCTCACACAAATGCCACTTATGTTAGCTATTAAATTTCCATTTGGTCAAGTTTTCTTCAAAATCATTTATGTCCCTTCAGATAATTTGATATAACTGATTACAGAAATAAATTATGTAATAAGAAAAGGAGCAAAAATCGGTTTCACCTAATCTATATCCCCAATGATGTTTTCTAAATTAAAGGACATGATTTAAATGGTTACAGTATTTAAAGTATATGACATCTTAGAATAATCCGTGGCACAATTTTTGTCCTCAGTAAGTGACAGGCACAGTAATAATTTCTCTAAATTTATTAATTGTGTATTAAATAAACTTAAAATTTTTAATCCTGAATATATTTTTGAGTTCAATATTTTTTTCTGATATCAAGAGTGTTAGAAACATATTTGATGTTATGCCCTTGTTAACTATTCCTATGCATTATAATCATTTAATTATATTTTAATTTGTTGATATTTTAAAATATATTTTAAGAATATATATTCTAAAATATATATTTTAAAAGTCTGCTCCTCTTTTCACGGCATCATGTGAAAGGCTGAACAACCATTTCCTCTTCATGTGTACCTCCTGATTTGAACAGTTTAAGATGTAGAAAGGTTTCCTATTTACTCACATTTTAATGATATACATTTCTACTTCACTGGCGGAAAAGGCTGATCAGTCACAGAAAGGTCAGTTAACACTAAATAGACCCTTTCTTTATGTAATTACAAAGAATAATATCTTTGTGCTGATGGCACTGCACATCGAGTGGGTGATGCAGAGAATTAATGTGCTGCCTTCTTGGCCCATGGGATACAGATTCCAATACAATAGCCACAACTTATTCTAATTATGCAACTTTAAAAGGTCATCAGCAAAAACAGTTAAGGAATTATGAACTAACTTTATCATAAAGTAATAATGTACCGTATAAATGCAGAAATTGTAAGAACAGTACCTAGAAACTTCATTACAAATGAGAGAAAAACTGATCTAAGGGGGTTCCAGAACACATATTATGGCATAAATTAAGTAAAAGCTTTGAATGATTAAAATATGTATATTTTGCAAGTTGCCATTGATGTAGTCAGATAACCTGATGCCACTTTACATTTGTAGAAAATGGTTAATTTTGAAAGCACTTTATATATTTAATGTCAGTTTTATTGTTATATCTATGTTACATCAGAATTTAAATATTTCTTTTAGAAATCCGTTTGTTATGAGGTAATACATGCTGATTATATTATATACAAAATAACAGAGAGGTACATGGAGTAGAAAATTAAAACCTTTCTTCACAGTGACTGTCATTTCTATACTCCAGAGATAGCATTAACAATTTGGTGCAAGTCCTTCAGAAATAAAAATTTAAAAAAATTTTTCTACATCGATAATGAGGAAATAGGGGCAAAGGAAGTCAATTTCTTGACCAAGGTCACACATGGACAGAACATTAAGGCTAGGGTCCAGCCTAATTTCAGTCTGACACCCTTTCTGGGTTTACATCCCCTCCTAATCTTGGGTATAAATTGCAGAACCCTTAAGATTCTAGCATGTATATGCTCTAATTTCTGAATACCCTATAGAATTACATCAGCCTTTCAAAATAAATTAGATACTCATGGAGGAGAGTGCTTTGGAGTAAAAAAAAAAATAGGCCTCAGTCTTTTCCTTGGAGATTCAGGGTCAGAAAACATTAGGGCTATTGCCACAGATGTGCCAACTATGAGAAGTTCAGCAAATAATTTGCAGTCTAATACAATATCCTTATGGGTTGAATTACTGGTAATATCTTCATTCTTTTGTTGCTTTATTGGGAAGGAAGAGATTATGAGCATCTTTACTCACCTGGTACTGTTGTTCACATTAGGGCACTGTCCAAACCTTGCAACGTATCCCAAGCAGAAATATGATATAAAATATCTAAGGCAATTTTCTACAGATAACCACTTTGGGATGTATCTACTTCCCAAAATAATTTAATCTTGGTATAGGGGAAAATGATATTCTAGATCAGGGATAAGCCAACTATGGCTCTCCAGCCAAATCCAGCCCCTGCATGCCTTTGTAGATAAATTTTATTGGAACACCTCATACTCATTGGTTTACATGTTGTCTTCAGTCTCTTTTGCTTTACAGTGGCAGAGTTAAGTAATTGCAATAGAGACTGAGTGGACCATAAAGCCTGAAATATTTACTGCCTGTTCCTTTATAGACAAACATTTGCTGACCCCTATTATAGAGTCTTAATTAATATATTAGTATCGTGCTGTATTAGTCCATTTACACACTGTTGATAAAGACATACCTGAGACTGGGAAGAAAAAGAGGTTTAATTGGACTTACACTTCCACATTGCTGGGGAGGCCTCAAAATCATGGTGGGAGGCAAAAGGCACTTTTTGCATGGTGACAGCAAGAGAAAATGAGGAAGATGCAAAAGTGGAAACCCCTGATAAAACCATCAGATCTAGTGAAACTTATTCACTACCATGAGAACAGTATGGGGGAAACTGCCCTCATGATTACATTGTCTCCCACCAGGTCCCTCCCACAACCCCTGGGAATTATGGGAGTACAATTCAATATGAGATTTGGTGGGGACACAGAGCCAAACCATATCACGTGCTTAATGAAGTTCCAATTTAAACCTCTCATTCAAGATCTACTTGGGCTCTACTTAGGCCTAAGCATAAAAAAACATGGTTAGAAAGCATTTTTATTTTTCCAGCAAAGGACCATAGTAAGGTGACACAGCCAATCAACAGTCACTTCAAAATTATCTCCAAGTCCTTAAAAAAAAAAAAAAAGAAATCTTTGTGAGCTTTGTAAGTACTCTCAAAATGGACTCAATAACTTTGTAAAGAGTAGTCAGAGCTGTTAAAATACCATAAATCATGCCCAAATGTGTCTACCCCACGCCTTCTTTAATTAAAAGTGGTTCATAGAGGTCTTGCATTATAAGGAGATAGAGAGGTCTGCTCAGTTTTTGACTCCTGAAACTTCTGTTGGGGGGCTCAGAATTAATTTCATGTTGCTGAGCTAAGCTAAAGTTTAATTTCATGGGCAGCATAGGTGTCCATTCATTTGTAGAATGGCCAAGTGAACTGTGAAAGACTCTACAGTGATGAGAAGAAATGGACTAGACAAATATTATAGCCACACAGAATGATCTTTAAAATATGGGGCTGAGCAGGGAAGACAGAAACGGAATAATAAATTTTGCATAAATCAGCTCATAAAGGAAAGTGCCAATGGGCAATTTGATAGAAACAATATTTACAAATCAAAGGGGGAGGAAATAAATGAAGAGTTAATATTTTGAGGATATGTGAGTCTACATGGTCAGCAATGACACTGCCACTGCTCTCTCTTAAAATGATTAAGTAAATGGATATCTAGATCTTCCAGGTTTTTCCAGGGGCTTAATAGAAAACCTCTAAATAAGGTAAACCAAATATCAAACATGTCCAAAAATCCAATTCTGTAACCATAGATCTCTCAGGATTCATAACCGTGAGATTTCTTCTACCAACTAGCCTCAATCAGAAAAATAAAGGCATAAAATCTGTCATCATTAATAGTTACCGAATTCATGGTTGTTTCTCTCTATGCCTTCTTTTTATCTCATCTATGTTTTTCTTCAACTTCTATTTATTTTTCTATCTTCTCTTTTCTTCCTTTTGTTTCCCCTCATTATCTTTGTCAAGCATAAAATATTCAAAACATTCAATTATTTAAGGTCCTCTTGTCACTCCTGAAAACACCATCTTTTCGTCCCATCATTTCCTCAGCCCTCTTTCTTCCCACATTAAGGTGTGGAAATAGAAATATGTCAAAAAACTAAAAATTTTTGGGGAAATATTGAATGACCCACTTTTACGTTTTTCCCACAAAATGAAACACTTCAGGTAGTACGACGGAAGGAAGGTTAAACATAGATGGTGTAATTCATTACATGGCTGCCTTCTTTTTGATGTTGGCCATATATTAATTTGGGTAGTTATGGTAACAAATGTATGAAATTAAAAACATTTGGTTTACCTGGAAAGGTTAGTAAGAGGTATTTTATAGTTCTATATAAATATGACATTTTAGCCTGGTAGGGAAGTGTAAGTGTGCCATTGTAATAAGTTTCCATTAGTAAGCTAAATATGTGACAAATACAATTATATTCTTTTATATGCACAAATACACAAATAATTCTTTTTATATTTGTAACTTATTGACAGATACGAAGAGAAGTAGAGGCTGATAAGGAGCAAAACAAGCTGAAATCTCCTTAGGAGGAATGCAGGACTCAAAAGCAATAGAACTGGAATTTGTAATGAGGCATTTGTTATTGAAAAGTAATTCTTAATTAATTGATACTAAATATTGTGCATACATATTGGTATGTGAAGAAATGTGTAAAAATTAGCATTCTTGGAAAACTACCACTAAGTCAGGCACAGTTAGTACTTTTTACACGACACTATGCATAGCTCTGTCACTGCAATCACCATGTTTTATTATAGTTACTATCTTCATATTAATTTCCCCACTTCTGTGAAATTTTTTGTGCCATAAAAACTTTTTGCTCTTATGCTTGGTACATAGTAGTTTCTCAGTAAACATTACTGAACAATTTAGTAAATGTGTGAAACTGCATTAATACCAATACTTTCGTGGGCACAGAGGTACATTTATGAAGAAAATAGATGAACTAATTACTAATAATTTTTATATTTTAAAAGTGTCCACTTGAGTCATGTGTTCTTAAATGAGAAGACTTTTCAAAGAATTATACAGGAATGGTATTTTGTTTGTGTGTGTGTTTTTATTCAGTAGAGAAACATTTCACAATTCATTTTTACAACATAACAACATAGAAATATATCTATTTACATTTTCACTGAGAAAAATAATAAGGTTTCCAGTTCCTTAAATCCTAGTTTGCAAAAGCATTTTACTGTATAATCTCTCTGTGTTGCATTCCAGTTTACTTGTAGGTTTTCCTTGGAAGGCTAACAGAAATCTAAACTACCTGCTTTGCTGCCTCCATACACTTTGCTAAGCTGTGTTCTCACAACTCAGGAGATTAAAATTTCAAAAAAAAAACGTAAGACAGTTTCACATGAAATGACTGTAGTTGATTTTCAAAAATTACGGAGGATCTTCACAGTTGCCAGTGGAAATGAATACTTTAAGAAAAGTGAAAATAGTAAATAAGAATACAAATGCAGCATTTGAATGACCTTATCCCAAATATTTTTGAACAGAGAAATGATAAATTTCTTACATATTTCAATGACTTAAATATGGAGAAGTGACACATGTCTAAATTGAAACAATGCTTATATAATATACTGCTGTCTCTTCGGATGGGAGAAGCAATGCTCCTCAGTTTCACAGGATTCCTCCTTTCTTTGTCCTAGGTCAGAACAAGTGCCCTTTCCTACACTTATAACCCTGCTGATGTCAAACCTATCTTCCTTCCTTCGTGCAAGTTTCCTCCTTTCAATTTTCCCAAGAAAATAAAGAAAGGAAGGAAGAAAGAAAGAGCAAGTCTTCTGGAATTAAATGCTACATCCACTCCAGAAATATTCAGTATCATTAGTTTTTACCTTGCTTTGATCTCAGAGTAATGACTGACCTGAGGATAGCCTTTATATGGAAACCTGTTCACATGCAGTCAGGCACTGAAATTTTGAACATTCCGAAACTGGCAGACTCCTGAGCATTATTTTGAATAGGAACACTTATGGACACTATCTGAAGTTCAGGCAGGCCATTGAGTCTTCCAGGCATCTGGGATCAAGCTAACCCTTCAGAAGCTGTGTCTTTGATAGTTATCAAAGAAAGGTAATCTCTGGAATTTGGGAATATGCTATGCTACATGGCAAAGGGACTTTGCAGCTATGACTAAGGTTACAGATTTGGAGGTGAAGACATTATTTTGGATTATCTGAGTGGGACTAACTAATCACGAGTTCTTAAAAGTGAGAATCTTTTCTAGCTAAAGTTCAGAGAGATGTGGAGGAAGAAGCAGGAGAAATTTAAAATATGTATGGGAATTGAGATCCGTCATCAACCTATAACTGTCTTTGAAGATTAAAGAAGAAGGCTACAAGCCAAGGAATGCAGGCAGCTTGTAGAAGCTGGAAATGGTCCTCAACTGACAGCAAGAAAGCAGAGACGAACAATTGCAAGAAAGTGAATTCTGTGAACAATCTGAGCAATTCAAATGAGCAAGGAAACAGATGCTTCCCTGAGCCCTCAGAAGGGGAATACAGCCCTGGCAACAACTTGACTTAACCCATCAAGACCCAAGTCAGACTTTTGACCTACAGAGCTATAAGATAACTTTGTGTCTTTTTAAACTTATAAATTCATGCTGGTGTGTTATGACAACAATATAAAACTAATGTGGCAACCCAGGTAACTGTGTTAGGTACTAGACATATAAAATTAATAAGATATTATAGAGAAACAAGCATTTTAACAGTGGAAAATCAGGAAACAAGTTGTTAATAAATGAATTATTAATAAATAAATAAACGTATTCAATCATTTATTCATTTATTTTGCATTTAATATTTGTTTTCTAACAGTATGTCAAGTGACTTTAGAGAGTTTGGACCATAATCCAGAAAGACACAATCCCGAATGCCATAATCTAAAATGTTGAAATCTCAAAAGATAAAAATTTCCTAAAGATAAAAATCCCAAAAGTCTAAAATCTCTAACTTCTAAAACTCTGAAAATCACAATAATAAGATGGTTGCATCATGTTAGGCCAGCTCTTATGGATTATCTTTGTGCAATTGCCCATAATCTGTCCCTATAATACAGTTTTACATGCCTAATTTTCTTTCCAGTTTTTCTTTTTCTTTTCTTAGTTATTTTTCAACACCATTTTAAATGGTCAGCATTATTTCTTATAATTTGCTATGCTATGTATTTTATGTTTATATCATTTCCAATACTGGAGGTATAAATTGGGTAAAGACTTTTAGAGAGTCCTAATTTGTTTTATGCATATTTTGCAAATTTGACTCCCTGAAAGTACACTATCATAAGGGTTTCTTTGTGTGTTAGCATTGTGCATGTATGGAGAAATGTTAAAGTTTCTCAATAAGAGAAGAAACGTTATTTTTGTACATCTGCATTTCTGAAAGATAAAATTTTTTGAGATCTTGGCTCTTTGGGCAACTGCATATGCAGTGGTGACCCTTTGAAGTTTTTTAAATCCATTTTTGTCAAAAGACTTAGGATGTTTGTCATGGTATTTCAGAGGACCACAACTATAAAGCTGGGTGCACACATTTACCAACCATAGTGATAAGTGTTTATACATTTCCCTTTTTGACCTATATCTTTAAGAACATGGTTCATCTACTCATATATTATATGCATGGAACTGTCATTAGTATACCTAAGTGTTTATGCTTGCAAAAATATCTATGTCATTATTGCTTATTTTATTGTGTAAAGTGGCATATGAAGTTTTCTGTCATGTTTTTATATGTTTTTCAAATCTCCTATTAAAATTTAAATAAGTATCTTAATTTTAAAAAATTATGTTTTCCAGAATTATATTTTCAGGATTTTGATCTTACAGGATTTCAGCATTTGAGGTTATGGCATTCCAGACTGTATCTTTGGGAATTATGATTGGCTTCTCTTGTAGCATGTCAATAACTGCTGAAAAATCAATTCTGCTATGGTATAGAGTAGACTATGCTAAGATTTCCTAACTAGATTTGTTTGTGTCAACTATAACAGACAGACTAAACCATTATCCCTCCCTTAAAATAAATTTATTTATTCACTTGATGATTTGTTGATTATATTTTAAAGGTCTGTTATTATTAAATAAGTAAGAATATTTTGACACTCTTGTGTTTCTCCATCACGATTAAATATAGCTTAATTGTATTATGAACTTCCTATTCTGTTAGGTACAAAAGTCTCTCTAGCCAATACCTTTTCTATGATTAACTAATTAGCTAACTATATAAATGGTTTTTTAAAAAAAGTGTGTACTTTGATAACTTCTGTTTGAACTAGTAAGAATTCAAGCTATAATTTAAAAATAAAACTTTAGTTAGAAATATTATCTGTGCTAGGGAAATTATAAAAAAATTCAGCAAATAAGCAAGATATCCCCTCCAGTTATCAAGGTCTTGCTTCTTCCTTCTTGTCGCTCCAGGTCTATTTCTGTATGTTTATTTTTGAGCTGCCAGTTGGTGTGTAATGGCACAGTCATATGGTTGCTCTTCATTAAAGCATAACTGGGTCCAGCCTGCCCCCTTTCCACATTCAATGCAGTGACCATAAGTAAGATTCAAGTATGACAGTGAACAAAATACCTACATTACAGCTTTTTGTGAGCTAAGAAATTGTTGGATAAATAATATTGTATTCTTTCAAGAATACTAACCCACTATTACAAATATACATATATACAGATTGCTGGGTTTCTCAGCTAATCACAACCTTATATAGATAATACAAGGAGAATAAACTTGTCAAATTGCTTAAGCATTGAAACCATAAAATGTTTAAAGAAATGTTATTGTACTCTTTCAAATCCAGAATATATCTTCAGAACTCACTTTTCTTTTACTAAAAAAGAGATGCAAAATATTTGCATTTGGTATATGTCTTTTATAAAAAGGTTGTGGTCGATGGGTTTTCTACTCATTAAAGTCTATATTAATCCCTTGATCTTTTAAAAACTTTATTCTTAAGATACAGCATATGTCGTTATAGGGATTAATACATTTTTTATAAATGAATACACCAACATAACTAGCATCTACATGAAAATATAGAAAAAATATCATCACCCCAGAAACCTCACTCATCTCCATTCCCAGTTAATAATTAACCATTCTCCCAAACACACAGGTTTTGGCTGTTTTTTATAATCATATAATTACAATATAGTACCATAGTATACACTCTCTTGAGTCGGGTACCTTTTGCTCAATCTTAATTTTGTCAGACTAATTCATACTTTTTATGTGGCAACAGTTCATTCATTATCATCACTGTATACTATTCCATTTTATGAATAAACAACAATTTATGCACTCTGCTGTCCATAAATTAATTTGGGAGCTATTATGAATAAAGCTGACAGTAACACTTGGTATAAAATATTAACATATTTTGCTGCACATGTGCACTAATTCCTGACATATGCATATGTTCAGCTCTAGTTGATAGCGCCAACATTTAAAAAAAGACCACACCTATTTACCTTCCGATGAGATGTCTGAGAGTTCGTGTTGCTTTACATTTTATCTACATTTTAAAATTTTAATCATTTAGAGAAGTGTGTAGAGATATGTCATCGTAGTTTTCATTTGCATTTATTTATCATGTTGAGCACAATTTCATATGCTTATTGGACATTTGTATAGCTCCTTTCTGAGGCGATTTTCCAGTCTTTGTCACTTTTTCTTACTTATGCTGCCTGTCTTTATTGTTTTGTTACAGTTTCTTTATTCATCATGGATGAGAGTACTTTGTTGGACATATGTATCTAAAGCATTTTCTCCTAAGATGTAACTTGTCTTTTTATTCTTTAATGGTGTCTTTTGATGAATGGAACATCTCAATTTTTAAGAGTACAGTTTATAAACTATGTATTTCTTTCATGGTTGGTACTTGTGTCTCATTTAAAACATCTCTGGCAATTACAAAATAAATCAGATGTTCTCACAGGTTTTTCCCTAAAAGCTTTATATAACTTTAACATTTATATCTGTAAACAGGTAGAACTGGGTTTTATGTACATTGTGAAATAGAAAGTCAAGGTATCTTTTTTTAAAAAATTATTTAGATATCCAATTGATCATGTACTATTTATTGATTCAGCACCATATACTATGTAGTACATCTTTTTACACTGTATTTTTGTGGCATCTTCTTGTAAATCAAGAGACTATGTTTACATTCTGAGTGTGTTTCTAAAATCTCTATTCTGTCTGTTGTTCTCTTATCTGTCTTTGTACCAATATCACAATTTCTTATAATGTGGCCTCATAGTAAGTCTAGGTATCTGGCAGTAATTTCTCAACTTTGTCCATCTTCAAGACCCTTGGCCCTTCACATTTCCTTAGGCATTTTAGAATCAATGCATCAATTTCCAAAAATTCTGCTTGAATTTTAAGTAGGATTGCATCACACATATAAACCAACTTGGGGAGAGAATGCACATCTTCAAAATACTGAATTTCCAGTACATAAATTTGGTAGATCATTTCATTTATTTAGAAATTATTTGATTTTTCTCAGAAAGGTTTGTAGTTTTCTGCAGAGAAGACTTGTACATCTTTTGTTAAATATATACCTAGTTAAATATATACCTAGATGTTTAGTTATTCTATTATAAATAGTATCTATTTTAATGTTTTATTTTCTAAATACTTGTGGCTAGTATATGGAGATACAATTGATTTTTGTTTGTTTTATATCCATTGACTCTCACAAATTCACGTATTAGTTCTTACTGTTTATCTGTAAAGTCCTTTGGGTTATCTATGTACAAATAATGTTCTCATATAATGACAGCTTTTAAAGCCATCTTTTATCATGTTAAACAAGTTATTTTCTGCTTCCAGTTTGCTGAAAATATCATAAATTGGTTTTGAATATCGCTAAGGCTTTGTAATATCAATTGAGATTATTATTTGATCCTTTTCTTTGTTTTTCTGTTAATGTGATACATTATATTTACTGAAAATTTTAAAGGCTGGAAATTGCTTACTTTGATTTTCGGTAAGTCAAACATTCCACTACCCAACATTGCAAGTTATTAATTACCTTTTCACCTGCTATTTTTCTCCATGGATAATAGAAAAATAACCATTCATTTAAACACAATTAATATGATGACAGAACTAAGATGCAATGGGAATAACAGGTTTCAAAATCATTTGTGTACTAGCTGTGTGTTACTGTTATCCTCCATTCATGAGAATAATAAAATCTGCTCCGTCTGCCTAACATGGTGATTATAAAGATAAAATAACTGGGTAGAAGTGAAAATACACGGTAAGCTATCAAGAAATATTATTAAAATAAAGTTTAAATGGTTATTTCTTAATCTATTATGTATTAAAGTTCTATTTAATAAAGAAATGTAACTTGAATCTTCTTTCCTAGTATTTTTATTTTCCTTGAACATTAAAGCAAAGTTTGGCTATTAATTTTTCCCAAATATCCAAATTGCCAAAACTAACAAATGAGAAAGTTTCAAATCAATGAGACTTTAATAAACTGTTGTAATGAATACATCAATGTGTTTATTCTGCTTTCATAAACTCATGACTGATATTATAAATAAAAATTTAAGGTAAGTAATGAACATAGTCTTTCTTATTTTCAATAAGAAAAAATCATAGTTTTTTATATAGTTTTATTCTAAACAAAGCTCCGTAAGATGACCCCTCTGACCTAAGGAAGTTCATAATAGTACAACCACAGCCTCAGTCTCCTTCCAGTTCTCCTTACAGGGAAAATGGACTGTAGCAACATTCTCTGCCCAATTTTGTTTGATAAAGTAACATGTTAAATTTCTTCTTTTTATTTTCAACCTTTGTGCTACTTAAGAATTAATGATATAAAATTCAAAGTAGAAGCGACATGATCGTGTTCAATTTAAGCCTATTAGCCATATTTAAAAGATTTCGTCTAAAAATTAGTTACAAATTTTTTTTGGTGTTGTCTTTCTCCTTTTTCTAGCTTTATCAATTTTCATTTATTAGACAGCCTGCTGATAGAATTTCGAAGATAGACTATGTTTTCCTGAAAGATAAAGTGAAGAGCTCAGCACTAGAAGAGTCTGCAACAGCAGAGTCACACCAGTTATCTACTGCAAGTTTCACTTTGTTAGCTTTCATAGCCAGTTAGCTTTAATGTCGGGTTCATCATATGAATTGGGGGAACAAGATCAGCACTTGGGCTCCAATCATCTTCCCTATTATTATCACTCCATTTGTTTTGGTGATTATTCTATACCCTACCACACGTACTTATGTCCAAGACAAACAGAAGATGATGGGGGAATTCCTGCATTTTCCACAGATGGAAACATGAAAATCAAAAGAGATTCATGCTGATTAAAATGCACACCTATAAATAAAATGACTCTAAACTGTTAGCCTAACTTGGCTAATCCCTAGGATTCCTACTCATAAAAACCAAAGATATTTTTGTAAATTTGTTTTTACATAAATAAGGTCATGGTCTTTGATTGAGACTTCTCCTTATAAGAAAATTCTTTAGAAGCCAAACTCTAAGAATTTCTTTTTAATTCCCCATGGACTATCCAATGACAAAAGAAAACACATGCTCAATTAAGATTAAAAGTCTGCTGAGAGAAAAAAACACAATGAATCATAGTTTAGTTTTCTTGAATAGTAAAACTTAAAAATATTTATTTTACACTTTTGTGCACATTAAATTATTGACTGAAAATTTTCTGCTAAAAATCAATAATCCTTGATATGTTGAGAAACATTTACCTTTGAAATAAAAACATGTGTATTTCTTTTGTTGGACTTTATTTATTTTAGTTGGAAAGAGATTTGATGACTTGTGTCATAACATTCCTTAAATAATTTTAGGATAAGCTGGGGTTAAAATCCTAAATAAAAACTTTGAAATTAATAAAATAATTTCTGAGGACACTAGATATCTTAAAATGGTCACAGCTACCTACTAGATGAAATTCATTATCTTGAGATTCAACATCTTGGCAAAGTCTTCATCACTAATTAAAATAGCAATGGAAGAGCATCTGCAATTACTCTGTTTAGGATAAAATTACAAGGGTTATAAATCTCCAAGCCTCAGGGCATAAACCAATCACCAGCTGGGGTGAAAAAGAAATGTCTACCTATTGTGTAGTTTTGCAAAATTAGGTACATTATATGTTTTACTCCCTCAGAAACATCTGCCACAGACTACTATATGAGAGGTTATTGGACTGCATGCAAGGGACACTACTTTGGCTATGTTATAGAAATTACAGGGTTTATATATGTAACCTAAAATCCAGGGGCTTGTTAAAAGAATGCTTCACCTTAGTGGTGGTTTAGATTCTTCCCAGGCTAGTGATCAAAGGTCATTACAGATGTCAGGTAGAACACGAGTAATTATAGAGTTCAAATTTTGGTGTTAGTCCCTTTGCCATGAAATAGCCAGCATTATTATAGATGCTATTTGGTAGTTTACACAGGAAAAAAGAAAAAACAGTAAGAATAGAATGCCCATGGACTTTGGACTATCATAGGAGATTGACAAAAAAGAGAAATGAGTGTAGCAAATAATGTTCTGAGGCAGCTCCCCTTCCACCCTCATCTTTGCTGCCCAAATGAAGAGGTTGGTTTACTTTCAGGACAAACAGATGTAAACCTGCATGAGGAAAGGACTGGAGGGTCCCTTCTCTTTTACTAGGTTGGGTGAGGAGAAAGAAGATGGAGGAAGAGGCCAGATGTCAGCGAATGTCTGCAGCACATTCTGCATCAGCCTTGAGAATGCTGTCCAGGAGAGACCCTGGTAGCCCAAATCACCATACAGAAGTCCGAGAGAATGGGGGGTGGGGAACTTGGGGTCTGTAAGGAAGAGAACCCAGTAATTGAGAAGGGGAACACTGCAATGGAGATTGGACTTTGTGAATTCAGAATTAGTTCATAATGGTTAATAACTACTTAACAGTTATTAATCTATTACTAATTAATGGCTAATAGTCCATACTTCTTAATCTGTCCCTAAGTTAAAGGAGCCCACAGAAAATCCAAAAGCAGAATATGAGGCAAATAGCTCTTTTTCACATTCAATTATCTTGTATTAAATTCTTAAATCACAAACTTTGGCAATATGTAGAATAAATGAAACAGGGCTATAGTTACTTTTTAAAAAATGTTTAAATTTTTTTAAGCTATATTCAAATATTTTATTTAAAGGAAACTCAGCAAAGGCAGAGTCAAATACACTGTTCATTCTTCTAATAGGACAGACCACCTAGGAGAAGTGAGAAGTGGAGGGAGGAGAGAAAATTAATCTGTTCCATATTTCCAAAGGCCAAAGTTTTTATGTAATGGGCCAAAATAGCAAGGGAAAAAGAATGTGGCTGCCTAGTTGTCATTTGAATAATAGAGATTTACAGGTCAAAAAATAGATGAGGTTGGATTGCATGGTTCTGGGGTTGAGCCAGGTAGATTGAATAGAGGTAAATTCTTCTCTTGATTGCACGTTCTCACGTTGCACCAGAGAGAGGAAACTGATATACCAGCATTTCCCCCTCTAAAACAGTTGTCCATCCTGAGCTTCTTATTAATGCTATTCTTCCTTGCTTGGTTCTTTTCTTCACCAAAAATGTTTAAATTTAACTGAAGTGTTTTAGGGTATTATCTTCGCCATTTACTCATGTCCTTGATGTTCGTTACTGACTTAGGCCCAACCTTTCATACATGGGTATTGCACTCAGCCTGTAAAATCTTTAGTATAATGGTATCATGTTTCAACATAGCTCTATTTTATTTAACTTGGTTTATCAAAATGTACTATATCCAGAAATTGTTTAGAAGCCTTATTGTAAGAGAATTTTATGAAAAAGTCAATTCTCACCATCCTTTTTTCACTATTAGAAATAATAGTGATACCAAGTCTTAAAACTCCTATTTCTCAAACTAGGATCACTATAATGTTCTGTGAAAAACTTCCAAGATAGATCTTAATTTTTTTTCAGCCATAGAGTCTACAGTCAAATACTGACTACAGTTTTAGTAATCACCGAACAAAGATTGTATTTTTCTTCATACAGCCTTAAAACATTTGTCTACTTTACCTGTATGTCTAAATCATACATTTGCATACTTCACCTCCCCCGCTGCCACCCTGCTACGTTAGCACTCCATTGCTGATAGTCACTATAGACCATCTATAGTGACCACAGTAGTTCACTATAGACCCCAGATGTGCTCCTGCACATTCTGAGTCCTTTCAAGGAGTTAATGGTTCTGCCTCAGTCCAGGTGCATTTTTTTCTGAAAGGAATCTGCTAAAATCTATTATTTAGGATAAGTGCATTTCAAGTAGTTACAGTATACATGATGACTCTTTTATTGCAAATTAGATGATTTTAATTCTTACTAAGTTTATTTTGACTAAATTGATGTCAAATGAAATTTGACAGTTTTTCAACTTGAAACTTTTAAAATAAAAAATATTACCACAAAATATTCCTAATTTTTTCTGATAGTTACTGTTCAAGGAATTGCCACACTGAGCTTAGCCGTCAAGGTAATTATCAGGACCTGTGAATTATTAACCTAGAATCTGCTGCACAGATTTACCAACCCAGGAGAGTCTGCAAAGCTGAGCTACTACAGAGGGGGCTTTACCTTTCTAAACCTCAAGCTACCACCAGGGAAATTTGGGAGATTTGGGTCATAACTGTGGTGGCCAAATCTACTCCCACTTAATGCTTTTAAGAACATATGCTTTGGAAGGAAAACCAAGGTTCCAAAGAGTAGTTGAAAAGTCTAAGGCAAAGATGTTCTAAATTAATCTTGTAGAAATGAAACTGTGGATAGACAAGGGAGTGGCTTTGTATTAGTTTTGCATTGCTGCATAACAAATCACTACAAAGTAAGCAGCTTAAAACAACATCCAGGGATCATCTCACAGTTCTGCAGGTCAGAAATTCTGGCATGGCCCAGCTGGGTTCCCGGCTTAGTGTTTGACACACAAGGTGGCAGCTGGAGCGAGTTCTCACTCAGAAAACACCCAGAGCTGTTGCTCACTTTTCAAGTCCGTCAGATTGCTGGCAGGGTTTATTTCCTTGTAGCTGTATGACTGAGGTTCCTGTTTTCCTGTTGGCTGTCAGCCAGGCATTGCTCTCAGCAACTAGAAATGCACTCAGGTGGCCCACTCCAGCTTCAAGCCAGCAGGGAAGAACCCCCTGTCAAAGCCCCTCTCACATTGAATCTTTTACCAGGAAAAGCCTACTCTCTTTTAAAGACTCAATTAGGTCAGATTCACTCAGGATAATGTCCTCATCCTAAAAATCAACTGATTTGGGACTTTAATTACATGTGCAAAATTCCTTCACAGCAACTCCTCGGCAAATGTTAATTGAATGACTAGAAAATGTGTGTGTGTATATATGTATATACATACATACATCCTGGAATCAATCCGCAAAGCAGAATCAGTAGGATGCAGAGCTAGATAACAGATGATGATGATGATAGATAGATAGATGCATAGACAGACATAGATATAGACTATCTATCTATCTATCTATCTATCTATCTATCTATCTATCTAAAGTAATTAACTTTTGCAATTGTCAGGGAGGCTAAGTAAATTCAAAGTCTATCATCAGGAAGGATCACAGGAAGGCTAGGAACCATGAGTATGGGTTAAAACTGTTGTCCACAGATAGAATTTAGAATGTCTTCTTTCTCTCAGTCCACTCCTGTGTTCTCATAGGAGTTCTCCTACAACCTGGTTGATTGAGGAGGAAAATCTCAGGCCTGGTTGATACAGGGTCCTATATGATATGCAGACATCACCTGAAAGCAGACAGCTATAGCACTACAATCACTTTCTGGGACAGCCATGAAGAACAATGGTGAAGGAGGATTCCCCCAGTGGGCAGCATTTCCTATGAGCAGTGTACATAGTTGTTCATTTGGTCTGGATGGAGAAAAAGCCAGGGGCATGAATCTGTATCAATTGATGGGCTGTGGTTAATAGTTTGGCTGGATGACCATGGACTACTAAGGGGCATGGTTAGAAAATTGATGAAAAGGAGGTCTGGGGAAGACATATATGTATTGCCCATTCTGAATGGGCAAAAAATGAAGATATTTGTGTCTCATATTAAAATTTACCAAAAGGTTACCTCTGCAGAAGAAGATTTTAGAAATCAAGTGGGTAAGATGGTCCATTCAGTCAATTATGAATTAGCCTCTTTCCTCAACCACTCCTGGCACTGTCCAATGAGCTTCTGAACAAAATGGCCATGGTGTTTATGGCAATTAATGGGATGGAGGTTATGCATGGGCCCAGCAACATTGACTTCCACTCACCAAAGCTGACCTGGTTACAGCCACTGCAGAGTCCTTAATCTGCCAGCAACGTAGACCAGCTTGAGTCCCTGATATGGCAACATTCCCTGAGGTGACCAGTCAGCTACCTGGTTGCAGGTTGATTATACTAAACTGCTTCGTTTATTGGACACAGGAAGGGGAACATCACACACCGGGGCCTGTTGTGGGGTGGGGGGAGGGGGGAGACGGATAGCATTAGGAGATATACCTAATGTAAATGATGAGTTAATGGGTGCAGCACACCAACATGGCACATGTATACATATGTAACAAACCTGCACGTTGTGCACATATACCCTAAAACTTAAAGTATAATTAAAAAAAAAAGAAAGAGACACTTAATCTAGATATGGACTTGCCTTCCCTGCTATAAAACACTTCATCTAGTTGTAGTTGTTTGGTAGGGTGACCCAAACCCTCATTCTTGAAGAATGATGTCTATTCAATCCTGATCAATTGGGGTATTGTAGTTTTCCACTGACATTAATCACAAGACATGGGGGTACAAAGAGAGGCCCTGGAGGACTTCCTTATTATTCTCATTGTGTAGTAGTGGCCCAATTTCCCCATGGTAGTCAGGATCAATTACTGCAGCCAGCAGAGTAACCCCTGTCTGACAACCACAGACATACAGAATGCCTTATCATTTGGCACAGCATTTTTTTCTGACTAGTGAATTCACTCCATAGTAAATGAAATGTATTGATAGGCCAATGCTCATGGAAGTCACTGGTTTTATCATGTTCCCCATCATCCTGAAGCAGGCACTTGATATAATGGTGGAATGGCCTTTTGAGCACTCAGTTATGATAACAACTAGGTGGCAATGCCTCCTAGTTGGGGCATTGTCCTCTAGACAGAGGACAGAGCTGGGGCAATGTCCTCTAGGATGTGATATCTACTCTAAATCAGCCTCCAATGCATGGTGCTATTTCTCTCACAATCACCATTTACTGGTGCATAAATCAAGGGGCATAAATGGAAGTGGCTCCACTCACTATTATCCCTACTGATCCACTACCAAAAGTTTTGCTTCCTATTCTCATGACATAACTCTGCTGATCCAGAGGCCCAAGAACCAAAGAAAGAAGGACCTCTTCAAGAACTACAAACTACTGCTCAATGAAATAAAAAAGGACACAAACAAATGGAAGAACATTCCATGCTCATGGATAGGAAGAATCAATATTGTGAAAATGGCCATACTGCCCAAGATAATTTATAGATTCAATGCCATCCCCATCAAGCTACCAATGACTTTCTTCACAGAATTGGAAAAAACTACTTTAAAGTTCATATGGAACCAAAAAAGAGCCCGCATCACCAAGTCAATCCTAAGCCAAAAGAAAAGCTGAAGGCATCATGCTACCTGACTTCAAACTATACTACAAGGCTACAGTAACCAAAACAGCATGGTACTGGTACCAAAACAGAGATATAGACCAATGGAACACAGCAGACCCCTCAGAAATAATACCACACATCTACAACCATCTGATCTTTGACAAACCTGACAAAACAAGAAATGGGGAAAGGATGCCCTATTTAATAAATGATGCTGGGAAAACTGGCTAGCCATATGTAGAAAGCTGAAACTGGATCCCTTCCTTACACCTTATACAAAAATTAATTCAAGATGAATTAAAGACTTAAATGTTAGACCTAAAACCATAAAAACCCTAGAAGAAAACCTAGGCAACATCATTCAGGACTAGGTATGGGCAAGGACTTCATGTCTAAAACACCAAAAGCAATGGCAAACAAAAGCCAAAATTGACAAATGGGATCTAATTAAACTAAAGAGCTTCTGCACAGCAAAAGAAACTACCATCAGAGTGAACAGGCAACCCACAGAATGGGAGAAAATTTTTGCAATCTACTCATCTGACAAAGGGCTAATATCCAGAATCTACAAAGAACTCAAACAAATGTACAAGAAAAAAACAACCCCATCAAAAAGTGGGCGAAGGATATGAACAGACACTTCTCAAAAGAAGACATTTATGCAGCCAACAGACACATGAAAAAATGCTCATCATCACTGGCCATCAGAGAAATGCAAATCAAAACCACAATGAGATACCATCTCACGTCAGTTACAATGGCGATCATTAAAAAGTCAGGAAACAACAGGTGCTGGAGAGGATGTGGAGAAATAGGAACACTTTTACACTGTTGGTGGGACTGTAAATTAGTTCAACCATTGTGGAAGACAGTGTGGCGATTCCTCATGCATCTAGAACCAGAAATACCATTTGACCCAGCCATCCCATTACTGGGTATATACCCAAAGGATTATCAATCATGCTGCTATAAAGACACATGCACACGTATGTTTATTGCGGCACTATTCACAATAGCAAAGTCTTGGAACCAATCCAAATGTCCATCAATGATAGACTGGATTAAGAAAATGTGGCACATATACACCATGGAATACTATGCAGCCATAAAAAATGATGAATTCATGTCCTTTGTAGGGACGTGGATGAAGCTGGAAACCATCATTCTCAGCAAACTATCACAAGGACAAAAAATCAAACACCTCATGTTCTCGCTCATAGGTGGGAATTGAACAATGAGAACACCTGGACACAGGAAGGGGAACATCACACACCGGGGCCTGTCGTGGGGTGGGGGAAAGGGGGAGGGATAGCATTAGGAGATATACCTAATGTAAATGACGAGTTAATGGGTGCAGCACACCAACATGGCACATGTATACATATGTAACAAACCTGCACGTCATGCACATGTACCCTACAACTTAAAGTATAATAATAAAAAAAGAAAAAAAAAAGAAACTTCTACCTGTGGACATAACAGTTCCACTGAATTAGAAATTGAGACTTACTCCAGGCCATTTGGGCTCCTCATCTCTCCCAATCAACAAGCAAAAATGAGGGTCATTATATTATATTGAATGGGCTGATTTATTTTGACAGCTAAGGGGAAATTGGCTTGCAATTATACAAGGTGGGTAATGAGAGGTAGTTCTAAAATACTGGCAATCCTGTAGGCATCTCTTATTACTCCCATCTTCTATGATTAAAGTCAAAGAAAAACCATAAGAATGCAACTCAATTCAGGAAAGACTGTTAATGGATTGTACATTAACAATGCAATCATTGTTATGTCCACTGAAATAAAGGTTTGGGTCAACCCACCTGGAAAAGAACCATGACCAGCTGAGATGCTTGCTGAGGGTAAAAGAAATACGAAATGGATGGTGACAAGGATAGCTATAAATAACATTTCCAATCATGTGATCAGCTACAGAAATGAAGACTACAATAGTTACATGGATTTCTTTCTTATTTTGACATGAATATGTTTATACATACAATAACAAAATATTTTTGTTTTCTTCCTTATCTTACTCTAATTATTTAACATGATACTTAACTTTATTATCTCAGTATTTATTTAAGTTACAGGATATTAAACAAGAAGAGTGAATACTATTCAAGGATTTTTATACTTTTCTGGAGAAAGGCTTAACATGTTTTTGGTTGTATGTAGAATAGCAGTATCATGTTAGGTAATACATGACTGTTTTTATTTGGAAATTAGGTATAATTTTAAAAGCCATATATGAGTGATAAGTTGACAAGAGGTGGACTGTGACTGATTTTTTGATGTGTCAACTTTGCTAGTCTTCATTCCTCAGTTAATCAAACACTTAATCTAGGTGTTGCTATGAAGGGATTTTGCAGATTTGATTAAATCCATTAATCAATTCACTTTAAGTAAAGGAAATTATCATAGATAATCTGGATGAGTCTGATTTAACCATTTGGAAGGACTTGGAAACAGGGCTGAGGCTTAACCAAAATGGGTATCGTCAAAGGGCAAAGAGACAGATACAGACATAGACAGAGAAGAAATTCCACCTGTGCCCAATAGCTTCAGCTTGTGCCCCGAGTTCCAGGCAGCCCAAAATCTTCCCTTCCTGATTGCCTGCCTTACAAATTTCAGACTTACTTAGCTAGTCCCCATAATACTGTAAGCTTTGTAATAAACAAAAGAACAAACATATATTAATACATAGATGGATAGGTGATACATACAGAAATCAACATAGACACAGATATAGACATAGACGTGGATCAATATTCTACTAATTCTGCGTCTTGGGCTGAACCCTCATAGAGGGGCTATCTTGGAATTCTGACCACTATAGGCTTTTTTTTTCTGGAATGTAGCAAGATACTATAGCAATCATCAGTATCAGAACTGGAAGACCCAAGTCTGAGGCTAGATATTGCCACTAAAAGCATCGTAATCTTGAGAAAATCACTTAACCTCTCTGAACTTCACTTATTTCTTCTACATTTCAGGAACCTTCACTGCAGAGTTGTGAGCATCAGATGAGAAAAATACAGTCACATGCCATGTAATGAGGTTTAGGTCAATGACACACTGTGGGTAGGCCAGTAGTCTCTTGAGACTATAATGTCATATTTTTACTGCACCTTTACTATTTTTAGGTATATTTAGATAGACAAAAACTTGATTGCCTACAGTATTCAGTACAGTAACATGCTGTACAGGTTTGTAGCCCAGAAGCAATAGGCTATACCATACACTAGGTGTGTACTAGGCTATACCATCTAGGTTTGTATCAGTATACTTACTCTACTATGTTGACACAATGAACAAATCGCCTAATGAAAGATTTCTGAGAAGCAATCCCTGTTATTAAGTGAAATATGACTGATAAATACAAAAGTGTCCTGTAGACTTTAGAATACTATATACATTTTGCAAAAAGCTAAATTTGCTAAATGGCTAAGAATGCTCGCATTATTCGTGGTAATCTCCTTGCTGGGGATGACTGAAATGGAAGTTGACTTGAATTTAGAGGAGGTTTGTAGCATGGACTTAGGGTTCTCTGAAATGCTTCATATTGATTAACTGACGCTCTGGGGCTTGGCATATCAGATCAGAAATATTGATACCTGCACTTATAGAGAGACAGAAGGTATAAAAATCCTGAAATTATTGGTGCAGAATTTTCATGATTTTTACTACATTTTATATTTATGTAGGCTTCATAGCAGGCATAATACTGTGTTATTAAAATTAGATAATCTATATAAAGGCAAGAATATAATAGGAAAAGTCACTCATACTCCCACCACTTAGAGAAGCTACAAAAGATGACCCTCCATTCCCTAATTATGTGAGATCATAGTCTTCTAAGGAATTGAAAACAAACAGCCATGGACAGATGATAAATGAGCAACAATGCAACTAGCATGGAATTCTATCTCCAGACTGAATTCATTTTTAAAGTCTGTTATTGACCCAGAGAATTTGAGAGGACCCACTCTAAGTAACTGCAGCTAATGACTGGAATTTGCTTGGCTTTTTCACAAGCCTAATTAGCTATTTTAATATTGCTTTTACGTGACTTATCAACTTCTTTTGGGCAAGCCTCAGTGTTCTATGAAACAGTCCTTCAAACACTCTATCCATAGTCTTAATCAAATTTCTCATAGGTACCGGCTATAGAAATAGCTCCCATTTTATGTTAACTGGAACAAGAAGCACTAACAACACATGATAGAGTTCAACGAAGTCAGATGCTTGGTGACCTTGAATAAGTATCACAGTCTCCAAATATTTCACTGTCAGCACACAGGGGTACCATTTTGAGTTCAAGCACTATCTTGAATATAGTACCGAAGTTTCATCTTTCTCATCACTGACATGTAGTAGAAAGCTCACATTTGAGGAGAGTTGTGTATTAAAATATTAAAATACCACATGAATGCAAAAATAATATAAAAGTACTATGGTTTTATATATAACCAACTAATTGGCAGTAAAATTCATTCTTACAACAATCCTGTTTGCCTTGGTATACCAAGACAAGTAATACTTTACAGAAAGGTAAGATGCTTAAGATGATTTGCATAAAATGAGAGTAATGAGGGCCTTTACTAAGTGACTGTAACACTCGGACCAGGGCATGCTTTTCAGCTTCCTTCAAATATACAAATTCAAATATGTATGTCAAATTCAAGTTTAGCACTGAACTACAGACTCTCTTACTATAGAAACCACCACGCTCTAACCACATCATTTAAATGATTGAAAAATAACAGAAATTAAAAAGAAGCAAAACAAATGAAAGGTGAGGATTTTTTGTAAAAAATGACATAAAAGAACATTTTATCACAAATCCTTAATTGAACATGGAAAAGACCAATTTTCTTCAAATAAGGCAACAGTTTTGAATCTTATTCTTCACTCTTTTCAAATAAAAACATGTCAGCAATCGTTGTGTATAGTTATAGTCGATGTCAAATTCTATCAAATTTGAGATGAGCCTTGTTGCCAATTTGGGAGCTAAGGGAATATATTATCTCAGACCACAAAGGGTTTCATGAAAAGATTGAAGGAAATGGAAATCCAACACCAGTTAAGAAAATCAGCAAATATATTACAAAAACTGTCCATTTGCCTGTCCCTTTTAATCTTAATGTCGTATTCAAACTATTGGGCATGTAACTGAATATCTCAACTGTACCTGAAGAAATAATGGAGCGTGTCTCTGCAGTAAAACAGAACGGCACTAAACTGATGAGTTTAACCCAGCAGAAAGAGCGGCTGTAAACATGACAAATGCCTGCTATTGATTTCAGGTTTAATTACTCTGTGCAGTACTGACAAAGCCCATCAGATGTTGTTGTGAAGTGTAAATGGAACAGACTACACTTCACTGCCCATAGGAAACTGATGTTGTCTGCAGTTTGCATTGTTTACTTTATCCTCCGTAAACTTCAGCCTTGATCAAATTAACAAGTGCTACTAACCTCCAACAAACTACAACGCACTATGGTTTTACAGCAACAGCCTTGGAACAACAGTTCAGCACTTGTCTCATTGATAACAAATGTTGGTCTCATGGCTGCTGGTGAACCCTTCAGCCCAGGACCTGTGAGTCCTGATTCCGGGGCCATGGGAATCTTTCCACAGGTTTTATGTGTAAGAAAATGAAAGATGAGTTCTTTACTTGTTATTTCAGTGCCAGTAAATAGCTGATACCATACAGTCTTTCCCCAAAAGCTCCTAAATTATTTATTTTCTAGTTACTAATACTAGTTTTCCCAGAACATTTGTGAGTAATGATAACTAACTTTAATTACTTTCTAGCTTTTTCCCTTTTTAATCTCTACTTTCAGATATACAAATTGTTTGTATCTTCTTTCTCTTTCAAAACTTTTGACAGTGGTGATTTACTGAAGGATAATACTGAAGGATATTATTGAAGTAATAATTCATAATACGTACAAAAGAACATTTCCCTTAAATGGGAGGTTACTTAATTGACCTGTTATTTGCTTTTCTCCACAAAGGCTGTGTCAGAGTATGCTATTTATTATCAAAATAGCAGTAGCGTTTATAAACTGTTTGTGTATACAAAGGCTTGTGCAAACAAGTAAAACAATGAAATAAGGATACCTGTAAGCATGTGCATTGGTTTTAGTATCTGCCAACGCTGGAAGTAGATTTCTGAGACATGGTCCCTGTGGTCCCCTTAGTTTATGCCTCAGTGTCAGCTGTGCCCTCTTACCTCCACCTGCACACATTTGCTTGATGCTAATGTTGATACTAGTGTTCAGCACCTGTTGCCAGGAGATTTTTTTTTCTTGTTCTTGGCAATGCCTAGCACAATAGTGGGTATCTATTTCCCAGTTTACACTCTCAGGCTGGCAGGCTTCAATATCTCATCCTACCTTTGTAATCTTCAGACACACTGCAGTCCTCTAATTTTGTTCTGGATTTTGCATAATGTAATGCACTTCAGACTAGAACAAAACCAGAAGCTAATACATTCAAGGGGTATATAAAATGATAGCACAACATTTGATAGCTACCAGGCAAAATTTTTAATAAGAACTAGATTTCCAGAAAAAAAGTATAATCTCCAGTTATTTATTTGATAAATATTAGATTTCCAGAAGAAGAGTATAATCATCACTTAACTGGTTTTAAAGAGTAGTTAAAAATAATAAGGAAATGTTGATGATAATCTTAAAAAACACCTAAATGACTTCACATATGCTTGATCATTTATCAAAAAATTAAGTGGTGCAAAATCTTTTCTTAAAAATGTCTTTTTTATGTTCTTAAAGAAAATGCAGAGTTTATTCATTTATTTGAAAATATTTATTGAGTGTCTCCTCTGGCTGTGAGGTACTAGTTATCCAGAGGTTAAGAAAATAGATCTTACCTCTAGTAGAGGAAAAATAAAAATAAATTACTCAAATAATCGTATAGTAAAGAGAGCAACAGGAACCTGAAAAGGAACACCTGCTTTGGGCCTAGAGGCTGGGACAGCTTTTCAGAGCATGTGACACCTGCTTCCCGGAAAGAGAGGGCCTTCTGCTGAAGTGCTCAGGTGAGAGCTTGACTCAGCTGAAATGCAGAAAGAAGCTTAATGTCCCAGAGGACGAGAACTGGATGGGTAGTGGCCTGAGATCTGGATGGAGAGGTGCACAATGCCTGCTTATACAGGCCACATTAAGAAGTTTAGATTCCAGGCTCTTGGGAGTCCAGGGAAGCCCCTGAAGTATGTTCAGCACTGAAGGTCCAGGCAGGAGATTTTTAGTTTTGTGTGTGTGTTTGTGTTTTTGGCTTAAGGCTTAGGGCTTACTGCTTTGCAAGGAATAGCTCCAGGTGGACAGGAGACAAGTGTGAATGCAGTGACCAATTAGGAGGCTAGTTCAAGCAAGTGATTGTGGTAACTTGTTTTGGATGGTGTCTGTAGACATGGATGGATTTCAAATAGTGATGACAGGAAATCAGAATATTTATATATATGTATATATATATAGTATGTAGAATATGTATATAATTGTAGTATTATATATAGTATGTAGTATTATTTGGTATATTTAGTATGTATTTAATATTTTGTGTATATGTGTATATATTAAATATATTTAATTAGTATATGTATGTATGTGTTAATGCTACACATTACATATATACACATATTAAATATATATATAATACATGTAATATATGAAATATATGTATATATATACTAAACTATACTAAAGAAATTCTAGTATCTTGGTATCTTGGTATCCTCAGGTTATTGGTTCCAGGACCGCCTGCATATACTGAAATCCACTTGTACTCAAGTCCTGCAGTCAGCCCTGTGGAACTCATGTATATGAAAAGTTGGTCCTCTGTATGCGTGGTTTTCATGTCTTGCAAGTACTGAATTTTATTTTTACTGTTTATTTTTTGTTTTTGAGACAGAGTCTCGCTGTTGCCCAGGCTGCAGTGCAGTGCAGTGCAGTGGTGCCATCTCAGCTCACTGCAACCTCTGCCTCCTGGGTTTAAGTGATTCTCCTGCCTCAGCCTCCCGAGTAGCTGGGATTATAGGCATGCTCACCACACTGACTAATTTTTTGTATTTTTAGTAGAGACAGGCTTTCTGCATGTTGGCCAGCTTAGCCTCCAACTCCTGACCTCAGATGATCCCCACCTCGGCCTCCCAAAGTGCTAGAATTATAGGCATGAGCCACCGTGCCTGGCTGCAACTACCGTATCTTTTATCTGCATTTGGTTAAAAAAAAATATATATATATATGTGTATATATATATATGTGTGTATATATATGTGTGTATATATATATGTGTATATATATGTATATATATATACACACACACACACGGATCTTTGCAATTCAAACCTGTGTTGTTCAAATATTTATATTTAATATGTGTATATGTGTGTATAGATATCTATGTATACTAAAGTTTTTATTTTTTAGATTTATTTGCTTTTATATGTTGAAATCTCCCTTTTCAGTTATTTAAAAATATAAACTTTCTGATATTTATTCATTTGAATGTACGGATTCTCTGTGGACTCCTAAAATATTAGCGGAGATCACTTTCATAGTAACACTACAAATGGCAGCATAACTAAGCATATCTAAGGATTCTGGTATAATGAAAAGAATGGAATCTCTTAGAATTCAGACTACATTTCTAGATTTTACAAGATTTTATTTTTAAAGACCAAATACCCATAAATAGCTTCATATTTTAACTGATTGGTTTTTTTGTTTGTTTGTTTTTTGAGATGGAGTCTCACTCTGCCACCCAGGCTGGAGTGCAGCAGTGCAATCTTGGCTCACTGCAACCTCTGCCCCCCTGGTTCAAGCAATTCTCCTGCCTCAGCCTCCTGAGTCGCTGAGATCACAGGTACCTGCCACCGCACCTGGCTAATTTTTGTAATTTTAGTAGAGACGGGGTTTCACCATCTTGGCCAGGCTGGTCTTGAACTCCTGATCTCGTAATCCACCTTCCTCGGCCTCTCAAAGTGCTGGGATTACAGGCGTGAGCCACCACGCCAAGCCCTGATCAGTTGGTATTTTTAACAGTAGGGAGAATAAAGGAAATCTCTGATACTGTTTACAAATTTAGTAGTCAAGTTTGGAGAGGAATCCTCAAACAACCCTATCTGCTTCAAAGTTTATCTGAACTACCCTCCAGTCACCCACTATCTCTGGATGAAGGATTTGGAAGGGAGGAAGTGAAGCCCACAGAGATATTCTGAGGCAAAGCAGAGGAGGAAAAATTACCGTCTGCTATCTGATATGGGTGAAACTGGGGCAGTTATGAATTTCAAGCGAATTCAGACTGATTTAGAGAAAACTTCCAGGCTTGGAATCCAGCTCTCATTAAGTCTGTTTCTAACTTAAGGCAGGAGAAATGTGGATTCAATTTCTGGCAATGAGCAGGAAGAGGTAGTTTTCTACTTCTTGTTAGAGAACCATTCTTATTAGTTTATCCCATTCCTTTCAGTTACTACACAAACAACATCTCTACACTGACATTGTCAATCCTTGGCATCTGCACTGAGTAAAAGTAAATATGATTGTTAAAATGGTAAAGTCATATGTCCCACTTGATAATTTTATAATGCTTTTTAATTAATTATTAAACAACTGTGAACTAAATTCCTCTAAGAGTTACAGACCCTTTAGAGAAAATTAAAAGAACTGAAGATCAAATTATGGGACAATTTGTGGGAAACCTGGAAGAGTTTTATCCAACAGGTAAAAAATGTCTTAATTAAAGCATCCAATTATTCTCTCCAAAAGACTTAGCACCTACTAAGCGCAATAAAGGCCCTGAATTTCGTGGGGTCTGACTAGAACACTAGAGTACAGGATGAATCAACCAAGAATCTGGCCCTCATGCAGCTTATTTAGAATCCTAGGCACATTAATTTAAAATTGCCTTTTTATTTAATTACTTCCCTTCAAATTACTGAGTCGAGATGTCCATGACTGTGATTGAATTGAAGGTAATAAAGTCCCTAAGGAAGCTCTGGAAGGCACAATCTCTCTACACGGAGAGAAATCAGTGACTAACATTTTACCCCGCACCAGGAACTGCATCACATAATCTGTCACTGTCCAAATACAATTTTCTTTTTTTGTAAATGAGTCAGTCTCAAACCTCTGATTGCACCATTTCAAATGCAAATAATTCTGTTCCAACTGCCTCTTTACATTAGCTAAATGAAGTCATCAGTAACCAAAATTGGAGAAAATCTTAACACAACTGCCGTAAACAACTTTTAAAGTTTTATATCCCATAAGAATGAAACCGTTATGAGATAGTTAAGATTCATTAAAGATACCCACCCCTGGTATAACTCATATTCAAAAACAATAATACTTTCCCCCATAACCAATAGTGGTCAGAGCAAATTATAATCAAAGATAGATTTCTTGGAGGGTGATGATACCATTAGATTTAAGGAATTAAAAATACATGAAACTTTTGAGTTAATGAACAGGGTCCTTAACCGCTCATTTAATTCAAACAGCTGTTTGTTAATGCCCTAAGCAGTGTCATAAACTGTGAAAATACTGTTGAGTGCAAGACACTAGTTAATGCTATAAAGCAACACATGCTCTAATATTAAAAGGATTTAATGGGATTAATAGAGAATAAAACATTAACTCCCTATTATGATGTTTTAGAACCCAAGGGCAAATTCTGGCTAAAAAGAACTCTGGTTCTAAAACCACAAAAAGTAAACTCCAGCACTGTACAGCAAATCATGGCAATTTTATGCCCTTGAAAAAAAGTGGAACCCTGATAAGATCACATCTGTTCCAATCACATACTGGATAAAATCACTGTTTACTAAAGTCCTAAATAACTAAAAATGTGGAACCCCAACAGGATCCCATCTGTTAATGCTAAAACTTGGATATGGTCCCATTAGAAAAATTCCATATAATAATGTTCCAGCAAAAAAAAAATAGTAAAGAATTTGGATTTCATTTCATCAATTTTGTCTATAGACTTATATACTGGTTTTCTGCAAATATACCATTATGTGATCTATAATGCATTTTCTTATGGGTAGTTGCTACAATTTTAACAGATCAGACAAAAGCTGATCCAAAATAACAAATTCTAGTCATTTTCTGAGTTTCAGGAATTTTAAGTCAATTTTTGTTCATTGTTTTATTCTTTACTTTGCATTGGAGTCTATTTTCATAGAAAACTTACTGTTTTGTATATTTCATAATATAAAAATTATAGTAATGTTCTTGTAAAATATTTTAGCTATTTGCAAGTACATCAAGAACTTTAATTCTGGATTAAATATATGTTCACAATTCACAGAGAAACGGATTCATATTTAATGCTCTTTTGGCAGTGTAATATATAACTTGATAGCATAGCTAAATTTCATTTAAGATAGACTTATGTATTCAGATAGTTGTAAACATAAGTGTAAAGTCATTACCGAAGAGCAAGGATTTCTGGATTAAAAGAAAAAGTTAAGATAGTTTTGGTGAGATTGGTGAGATTAAATAATTTAAAATATCTGTAAAAAATAGCAGATTGTAATTTTTGGAATATATCTTTTAACAACTGTAGTATTTTCATTTTCTTAGAATAGTATTAAAATGTAGATTTTCAGATTTTTCTTATAAGGAAACATTTATAAAATTTTTGTCCCAATTTTATTGCAACCTTATGCGCTAGGCACTGTACTAAATTATTATGTAGTTTGACTTAACATTCACAAAAAATCCATGAGTATGTAGTATTGTTGTAACTATTTTACACATAAGGAAACAAAGCCTCAGAGAGATAAAATAAATTCCCAAGGTTATTCAGCTAGCATATGATAAACTCAGGTCTAAAAACCAAGAGTGTTAGGTTCCAAGCTCATGTTTAAACACACTGTGCAGTGCTGCCCCAGGGGGCATTCTCTTGGTAGAAATATCAAGAAATTAAGACTAATAAAAATCACTGTGTTCACTAATTACCATGGCTGAGATTAATGCAAACATTTGACCTAGTTTGTCTCTGATATGTTCTACTAGCAAGAAATACGTACTTCCTCTTATCAAGCTTAACAGGCTATCAGACAGGTAGGTGACATAGGCAGGCTAATATTTTGTCCCCTCTTCAATACGTTTTCTAGACAAACTGTGTGTTTCCTTTCCTCAGACAAAAAGGAATTACACAATTTATTACAATTTTCCTTTGCCCTGGCTGTCAGCAAATTAGAGCATAAATTTAAATATTTATTCAACATTGATTTAGCTGGGATGGGGAAGGCACCAGCAATAAGGCAGGTGCTTCATTCCCACTTCACCATCCTATCTCCTTTACAAAACCAAGACAAAATTAAAATGTGCCTATTATATAAGGAGTTGAGTGTGGAGCTGTGAGCTAATGGGAGCCATATTTCCAAATTATTTCATTGATGTTTTATTGAATAGAATTTTAATGATAGAATTCATGATGATTAATTTTCTATCTGAAAATATTCAACAGAAAGTTAAAAGGTCATTTAAACTATCGATTACTGTAGGTGCTCTCAACTTTATTTCTGTATTAAATCAGTTTTCTACATGCAGCACAGCTAAATTATATCAAGATAATGTACTGTAAATATAGCTATTAACTAGAAAAAGTTCCATTTTAAAATATTTGAATACTTGTTCATTATAAACTCATCAAAAGGAAAAATGAAAAAAATCATGCCCAAACAGAACTATGAAAGTAACAAAATTCAGAACAATAAAAGTGACAATTTCAAAATTACAGTGGTAATATTTTGTTATGGAAAAAGAAAAATTTTATTAAAAGTATCATATAGTTAATATAATTATCTTAGAATTATGAATATAATGGTTTCTGAAATAATAAAGGCATGATTCTCTGTCTTTAATATACTTACCCACCAACATTATGCCATTTCTTATAGGATTTAAACATTAAAAGAATATTTGTTGCCCTGAATGATTGTTTCAGAGAAACGAATATTAACTTGGAAGACTTTTAGCTGTATGTAAACTTCTGGCATTACTTAACCTTACTGAGCTTCAGTTTCCTTAACAGTAAATAATAATATAACATGAAACCACATTAGATTAGATGACCTAGCCATGACAACCACTAAATATAATTCCAGGCCCAAGTCAGGTTATTTACAAATATTAACTTTTTATATTTCTAAATACATTTTATGCCTCCTTTTGGGGTAAAACAGAATTATAAAATACTTCACCTTTTCTTTTTTGTTAAAGCTGCCCCAAAATTCAAAGTTATATTTGTTTTTTTGTTTGTTTGTTTCTTTGTGTTTTTTTGGTGCTACTCGTGTAGCTAAGACATCTCTCTTTTTAGAACTGCTCCTAGTCTCATTTTTTAACGACTTTTAATTCCTGACCTCATCTACACTTTCATTGTGTAAATGGTCTTTAATGGCTTTATAAAAATATTAGCAGGGTGATAGATGAGTAAAGTGAGTATATTTTTATTGAATTATTCTGTGATAAATAAGTTGTTTTCTGTGGAAATATCTCCAGGAAGACAAATGAAAAAAAGTTAAGGTGAAATTAATTCTCTGCATATCCTCTTTGAAATGTTTGAGTTACAAACGACTTTTCAAGAATGTACTAGGCATGAAAGAATGTTTTCCTGTAATCTAAAAGAGGTTATGCACTATTGAAAGCAAATTCATTGGTCTATTAATTAAACCTTCTTTAACTGACAAACATCTATATATTATGTTGTTTTTTCTTTTGGTTAAAGCATTTATCAAGTTTTTTCTTTAAAGACTGGGTTTCAAGTGTTTTATATAATAATATTTGCACTTATAAAATTATCCATAGTTTAAATGACTAATATTTATTAACAATCATATTTTAAAAGGTAATTTAAAAGAATCTGCCTATAAACAGCATTCATGGAAAATGAGGTATAGGCTTTTCTTTTCATTTGAAATGGTACTTTTCTCTCAATATATAATATCTGCTTCTTCCTCTTTATTGTTAAGAACAACAAACACAATTTTTTCTAAATAGTGTTAATAATATACCATTAACAGAGTAATTCCACAAATAAAACTACAAATAGTATGTAAATAGTGGTGGCTTGCTGGAAAAATGCTTTTATAGTTTACTTTCCTATTTCTTTCATTACCAATTGTAATTTGTAATGATGATGTAATAATACAGCAGAATTAAGAAAGAAAACTTTGCAACAGATTTCAATTCCCTAACCCTAAAAGTTGTTAAAGGCATTTTAATTTCCCAAGGCAAAAGAGACCATTGTATATGAGATTCTATTTTAAGTCTAACCTTATTAAAAAATAAAAACAACATTAAAGAAACCTATTCTCTATTTGGAGCAAGTGGAATTTATGTTAGTAACTCCAATTAACTCTAATGGGAGTTACATGAATAAATCTCAAAAGCACTGAGAAGAAGGAGTTTTGCTATTATAGGGAATTCAGAGAGCTCAGATATGATTTCATTTGAAATGCTGAAACGTTATCGAAAACGTCTGTGAGAAATGCTCCGTAAGCAGAAAAATATTTTATATTTTGACAAAATGACTTTGTATGTTATTATAGAGTTAAATATATAGAATATTATTAATCTTTTAATAGAATTTTTAAAGACGTTTAATTTTTTTCTGATTCTAGTTTAAACTGAGGAATGAAGCCAGGTTTAAGAGAAAATACATAAATTTGATCATGCCTAACTAGTGTCCTCTAGGTTTTATAGAAAGAAATTAATAACTTTTCAAACTACTGTAAACATATCTATCCCTGAAGGCCTGCTGTGATATATGCGTTAACCTTTTTCTAAATTGAAACTGTCACTAAATCTTTCTTTAATCAATTTCCACAATAAGCATGTGAGGTATCTATTATTTTACAAATTTTTTTATATTTCAATGATTAGAGAGTCTATTAATGACATGCCCAAATTGCCCAGTAAACTCCGTAGACAACTCATGAAGTCTTCTGAGCCCTAATCTCAGGCTCCAAGAAGCCACATTTCACAGGATCATTTTGCTTAGTGTATTTAAATATATGCCTATTTATGGATGGGAGTTTTCAAAGCAGTGATTGAAAGGCTGTATTCTTAGTTGGCTAAAATTTCTGGGAAGTTTTCCTGTAATGATCAGAAAACATTAATTCAATTCTACTTTGGATAAAAGTAAGTAGATATCATATAATGAAATATGATGTCACTAGATTCAAGATTTTGAGATACACTTCTGGAAAAGAGTAGTTCATATGACGTCGGCAAAGAGGAAAATCATTAAGTAGGCTGAAATGATGATGATTTTGTCCCCTTAGATGCATGTTAGACTTAAGCTAATCAATTCTGCAGGCAATTACAAAAGAAAAGAAAAAAATTTAAAGAACATGTACAAAATGCTAGAAACTCATAGATCAAAGTTTGCACCTGAGCGTTATCAACAAGAATTATATAATAATTTTAGGTCTCCAGGAATAGTAATTTTAGAACCTATAAATCTATTATTACTTTTTAATATTCTACTCACACATATGGTTATAAAAATATTCATATTATGCTTAAGGAGTACCTTTTCCATAATTTATGAATGTTCATAGTTGGGGGTTAGGATAATTGAAAACTACTTTATGAAGAGATTGTGTCCAACATCTGCTTAGATCGCAGGCTTATTTCAACATGTGACTACAAACAGCAGTTTTAAAAACAGTAATTACAAGCTTGCATCCCAAATTATCTCAAATGTTTTGAGAAATTTCATAATAATGATCAGGAAATTTATTGCAATTGAGAAAAATTAATAGTAGCTACAGAATGTTCACTATTAGCTACTGAAATATGTAATTTATTCTATCTACATATAAGGTTACATTTTCATAGCTGAGTTTTAAGAAAATGGCCACTGCTTTCAAAACAAGATTTGTATTTTTAAATCCTGTATTAGAAATGACCAAAATGTCCCTTTGTTTCGCCCATCCCATTTTTCCTTCCTTTCTTCTTTCCTTCTAATATTTATTAAACAGCACATAAGTATCAGATTGTACAATCACTGTTTAGGATAAAAACTTGTTCCTAGTTTAATGTACATGTGAAAGATTGAGTTTTCACACATAAGTTTCTCTGTCATTAGCAGAGGAGAAGATACCAGCATGGTCAGATCAATTAGGACTTCTTGGTGGCAAACCAATGAGCAAGTGCTGTTTTTCACAAATGAACAAAAGATATTGCTTAATTCCTCAGTTCATAATTTGTAGTGATCTAATTCTGTATTTCATTGGACCTAAAACTAAATTGATATTCCATTAAAATGGAATATTAAAAAAGGGAGCAGTATTTCAGAAAAAAATAAAATTAAAATGCATTTTTGTAAATATAAGATTTATCAGTTGCCCTAAATGCTGAATTGAAGTTATAATCTTTGTCTAAATATAAATTGAAGTTAAGATGAAGGTGAAAATGTTTAAAATATTTATTAATTTTGTCATTAATAATAAAAAGAGCACCTTGGATTTATTGGCACAGTGAAAGTTAAACTTGGAAAAGTCAATTTGCATAGGTAATGTTAAATTTAAAATTTTATTTCATTAAAAATATAATGGTCAAAGTTTTGGTAAATAAATATGCAAAGCTTAGTAAGATCATTTAGATGGCACACAAAAAAATAATATATTTTACAAGGAGACATAAAAATATAAATTAAAATCTGTCTGATTTTTAAGTATCATGCAGCAACGTATCAAAAATCAATTTGATCTATCTAGCACTAGATGTAAAAAAGAAGCTATCCCAGATTTTGCTGATACAAAAGTAACTATCATCACACAATTACATAGAATTACATAGAAATACATACAGTTAAGACAAGAAAGTAAAAATCACAAAGTGATAACCACCTGTAACTGATCTAGTCTGTTTCTTTAATGTGATAACTTTCAGATATATGGTATCTTTTTTGCATGTAGCTATCTTTGATTGCATGAGCGGTTTCACCAATGCTACTGAATGAACTTGTTTTGAACTTTGCATGACTCATTTTAAAAATCTGCCTAATTTCAACAATTTTTGGGTAGCCCACCTAGCTTGCTGATGGGAAGAATAGGGCACTGACCCTGACATTTACCCCGTGTGACAGACTGACTCTTGGTCTGCCCTGCAAGGTTTCCCATATCCTTCTTCTGGTAATAGACACAGATTCTTGTTTACAGAGCCTGTGATCCAATGTAACTGATTTTTGTTGTCTAGTACAGCAAACTTGAAAGATCCCTTTAGAATTTTTATACCAGTCTGTACAAATGACTGTTTTATAAATCTAGCAAATAAGATCAGAAAACTCACCATGAGGAAGGGGAAAATCTGATCCTGGGTTGTTATTTTGCAGAGCAAGTTCAAGGCAGAGGCTGACCCAGCCTCCGTGGGACCTTGAGCAGGCAGAGGGGAAATGACTGTGTAGAGCTTAAACAAAAAGAGCTGAGAAGCCAGAGAACTGAATGTTGGCAGAGAACTGACCTACTGTAGTGTGGAACAAATGTAATGGGGCTTAATATGGTGAAATGACATGTTCCCTTTCTCCCCACGTACCTTGAAAAACTACTACAAGAATAGCAGATCATCAGACCAAGTATTGGTGACTGCCTTGATAAGTATGGAGTTAGAAGATGTCTACCTCTGACTTCAGGAATGCTTATTTTCCATAATGACACTATGAGGTAGCAGAAGCACTGGAGAGCTCTCCAGGGAATGAATCAGACTTCTAATTTCCTCTCTGCAGGGTGAGAATAACTAGAGTTGATTATTTGGCCTAAGTACAAAGCTTTTGGGAACAAGGGTCAATATTGGACTTAGCAATAGAGCAACAGGGACCCTAGGGACAGAAGAATAATATATGTGTGGCCCACAGGATGAAGACTTGGGGTCATATGATTTGACTGTTAAAAGAAGTTTGACCTCATTTTGGAAACAAGCCACACTGTTTAACTCAATTTACAAATTTCAAGTTCAGTAAAATTTAATTTTACATTTTTTATTTGGTGCTATCCTATTTTTTCTAAAAATAACTTGGTCTCAATAATCTTGAAGACATATATTATTGAAGAACATTTTTCACTCTATTTCATATAATTTGTTGTAGAAGAGTCAAGAGGCCAGTGAAAAAATGGAAATAAATTTTAAAAATTATCTATGTGATCTATTTATTCATTAATACATAATTGTTAAGCACCTATTAGGTGCCAAGCTATCTCTTAGGGGTTGAGGCCATAGTGGTGAGCAAGTGAACAAACAGGCAATATCCCTGATCCCATATCAATGTAAATATAATTTAAGAGGCATAATTAAAGTAACATACTTTTGCTTGGGTCAATTTAAATCAGAAAGAAAGAGTTAAGAGAGTGAGAGCAGAGAGAAGAAAGACAAAGAGATCAATGTGGAAGTTTGAAGTATTCCTACTTCCACTCCAATGCAAACAAATGATGAAAGAAATCAAAATGTTAGTCTCTCAATGGAACACATTTCATTAATTTATTCAGTTCATTCACAAGCATTCATTAAGCATCTATTATGCATTGTCATTGTCATGCAAACACTTTTTAAAAAGCAAGTAATATACTGTTTTTCTATAGTTTAAACTGATTTCATAAAATATAGTCTAAGGCATAACAAATGATTGTATAAGGAATTAAGTAAAAAAGAATACCCTTAAATAGGTTAATATTAATACTAATGTAAATTTTTATTTTAGCAATTGTGTATTTACACCATTATAAATTTCTACAACTATTAGTTCTACTCTTTGAAGAGAACCTAGTCTGAGCTGACGTTTGTTCTATGTCTGCAAAGATTCAAAGCCTTCCCATGTTTTATCTAAGTAACTTTGTTTTATGTTCTATTTATACTTCATAAATCCATTATAAGCCCATCTAGAAAAGCAATTACTTCCAGGCATCAACTAATTTACTGGACTTCTTCTCAATGGATATGTGGTTTCTACTTTAGACAACCAATTTCCATAGCAAATCAGGTGGATTTAGTTTCTGCATCCCTGTTTATACATAAGCTAAATTAAGAATGTTACCATCACAGACATAGCTACTGGCCAAATAGAAGGTGCAAGACTTGGAAGTCACAATCACACGGGCAATTAGTGGGAGCCATATCCAGAGCATAGGTCCCCTGTATTTTGCTCCAAGGCTTTTTTCCTATGTAAGGCTACTATTGAATAGCTCTGTAATTCAATAGTGTAATGGAAAGTGGACAAGGCGAACATTTAGGATATATTCTTTAGCCATTTATTTTTTATGCAAGTCGCTTAATCTCAAGGAATTTGAAGTTGCACACCTATAATATGGAAATAATAATGCCTAACCTAGTCTCACATGAGTTCAAAAGGGGGAAATTTATGTGAAAGGTATAAAGGTATTGTCATTTACATCCACCAAACATTATTGGTAAATGTGAAGCCTTGGTGTATAAATGTTATGCTCTGTTATGCTAGCATTCTAAACTTCTGAGAAATACACAGTTGCTGAAGATCAGTTACTTAATTCTTTGCATGTCAACTACTTATTAATGTTTATGTATATCTACATGAGAAAGCACAGAAGAACTTTGTATTTGTATTGTGAGGAAAAAAGAAAAGGGCATCTCCACCTCATGAGGTACAGGTATTACTATTATAGCTTCCAGATGGTCAATCAGCCTGCACCTAGAGAGAAAGTAACAAGTAGGCCTCACTTCCCAGTCTTTTCATCAGTGCCTCCTCCATACAACAGTAGTAAGACATAGCTCCTGCTTGGAGGACTGCTTATAGCTGCCTAGGGAACTAATGAATTTAACAGAAAAGAGAAATGTGATATTCAACTAGTTACCCAATGCACAGCATAGGTAGTAACTGCTTAAGAAGATCAGCTTTAAAAAATAATCTTTATTTCTTGCAAATGGTATGTTAAGTGCTATGTGAAGGGCTTTATTTCATTTCATTCATAATTTAATATTGGCCCAATTTAAAACATGAGATATCCAAGATTCACAGAAGTCAAACTTGGACAAGTTTATAAAACTAGTGCATATCATCATTTAAACCCAGTTTTGTCTGACTCCAAAGCCCTTCTTCCAATCATGGCATGATATCAGTTTCACAGGAAGGAGTAGTTAGTTGCCTTGAAGTGGTACAGTCCCCTAATCTTCAGTAGGAGATACTGAAAACTTTGAATTTTCACAAACAAGACAAAGAAGGGAAGGAATTTCAGTGATATGGTTTGGCTGTGTCCCCACCCAAATCATATCGTGAATTGTAACTCCCACAATTCCCACGTGTCATAACAGGAACTCAGTGGGAGGTAACTGAATTATGGAGACAGGTCTTTCCTGTGCTGTTCTTGTAATAGTGAATGAGTCTCATGAGATCTGATGATTTTAAAAACGGGAGTTTCCATGCACAAGCTCTCTCTTTGCCTGCTGCCATCCATGTAAGACATGACTTGCTCCTCCTTGCCTTCTGTCATGATTGTGAGGCCATGTGGAACTGTAAGTCCATTAAATCTCTTTTTCTTCCCAGTCTCTAGTATGTCTTTGTCAGCAGCATGAAAACTAATACAGTAAATTGATACCAGTAGAGTGGGGTGTTGCTGAAAAGATACCCAAAATGTGGCAGTGACTTTGGAACTGGGTAACAGGCTGAGGTTGGAACAGTTTGGAGGGCTCAGAAGAAGACAAGAAAATATGAGAAAATTTGGAACTACCTAGAGACTTGTTGAATGGCTTTGACAAAAATGCTGATAGTGATATAAACAATAAATTCCAGGCTGAGGTGGTCTCAGGTGGAGATGAGGAACTTGTTGGGAACTGGAGCAAAGGTGACTCTTGTTATGTTTTAGGAAAGATGCTGGTGGCATTTTGCCTCTGCCCTAGAGATTTGTGGAACTTTGAACTTGAGAGAGATGATTTAGGGTATCTGGCAGAAGAAATTTCTAAGCAGCAAAGCATTCAAGAGGTGACTTTGGTGCTGTTAAAGGCATTCAGTTTTATAAGGGAAGCAGAGCATAACAGTTTGGAAAAGTTGCAGCCTCACAATGCAAAAAGAAAAACCCATTTTCTGAGGAGAATTTCAAGCCTGCTGCAGAAATTTGCATAAGTAACGAGAAGCCAAATGTTAATCCCCAAGACAATGGGGAAAATGTCTCCAGGGCATGTCTCCAGGGCCTCCCATCACAAGCCTGGAGACCTAGGAAGAAAAAATGGTTTCATGGGCCAGGCCCAGGGTTCCCACGCTGTGCACAGTCTAGGGACTTGGTGCTCTGTGTCCCAGCTACTCCAGCTGTGACTAAAAGGGGCCAAGGTACAGCTCCGGCTGTGGCTTCAGAGGGTGCAAGCCTCAAGCCTTGGCAGCTTCCATGTGGTGTTGACCCTTTGGGTGCACAGAAGTCAAGAGTTGAGGTTTGGGAACCTCTGCCTAGATTTCAGAGGATGTATGGAAACACCTGGATGTCGAGGCAGAAGTTTGCTGCAGGGGCACGGCTCTCGTGGAGAGCCTCTGCTAGAGCAGTGCAGAAGGGAAATGTGGGGTCAGAGCCCCCACAATGAGTCCCTACTGGGGCATCACCTAGTGGAGTTGTGAGAAGAGGGCCAACATCCTCCAGACCCCAGAACTATAGATCCACCAACAGCTTGAACTGTGTGCCTGGAAAAGACACAGACACTCAACAGCAGCCCATGAAAGCAGTTGGGAGGGAGGTTGTACCCTGCAAAGCCATAGGGACGGAGCTGCCCAAGATCATGAGAACCCACCTCTTGCATCAGTGTGACCCGGATGTGAGACACAGAGTCAAAGGAGATCATTTTGGAGCTTTAAGATTTTACTGCCCTGCTGAATTTCAGACTTGCATGGGACCTGTAGCCCCTTTGTTTTGGAAAATTTGTCCCACTAGGAAAGGCTGTACTTACCCAATGTCTGTACCCCCATTGTATCTAGGGAATAACTAACTTGCTTTTGATTTTACAGGCTTATAGGAGGAAGGGACTTGCCTTGTCTCAGATGAGACATTGTACTGTGAATTTTGATTAATACCAAAATGAGTTAAGAATTTGGGGCACTGTTGGGAAGGCATGATTTGTTTTGAAATGTCAGGACATGAGATTTGGATGTGCCAGGAATGGAATGATATGGTTTTGCTATGTCCCATCCAAATCTCATCTTGGATTATAACCCTCACAATTCCCAAGTGTCATGGGAGGAACCCCATAGGAGGTGATTGAGTTATGGGGGTGAGTCTTTCCTGTGCTGTTCTTGTGATAGTCAATGAGTCTCACAAGATCTGATGGTTTTTAATATGGGAGTTTCCCTGAACAAGCTCTCCTGTTGCCATCTATGTAAGACATGACTTGCTCCTCCTTGCCTTCCACCATGATTGTGAGGCCTCCCCAGCCATGTGGAACTGTAAGTCAATTAAACCTCTTTTTTATTCCTAGTCTGGGGTGTGTCTTTATCAGCAGCATGAAAACAGACTAATACATCCAGAAAGAAGAAAAGGTATGGGCGATTGAAATTCAGAAAAGCACATAGAAGGGAGAGACGTAAACAAATACTTTCTTTGGGGCAGGTGATAGAGATGGGCTACTTATAGTTAGTTATTGCCTTTTTAGCTATGTTCTGGCCACCAAGATGCCAATGGACATGGTAAAAATGTATCTCTGGCCTAGCCCCCAAACATATTCTGCAAAATCCTCGACACTCCTTCTTCCTGCAGATCAGAAGCAGAAGAGCTGGCTGGGGAGACCAAGGCTTTGGAAAAGACAAAACCAAAAGCTAAACAGAAACTGAATTTCTGAAAGAACATACAGAACACTGCTCACTGCTCAAGGTTAGCCATACTGGACATTTTCAGCAAGAAATAAACATTTATTTCCTTATACTTAGTAAAATTTGGGATATTTTGTTTTAGCTTCTAGAATTATTTATCCAAAGAAACACAAAGAGGAAAGTTCCTCTGGGGAAGAAGTGAAGTTAGGGCATGTTAGACTCTATGGGTCAACTCCTCCAACATGTTTCCAATCTTCTTCTTCTTTTCCTAGATTAACTTTAGACCTACTTTCCCTTGGAATTAATGCTGATCATGTGACAACATTCTGTTCAATGAGATGCCAATGTAAGTTTCATGAGCATGTCCCTTCCCTATTTCCCCACCTCCCTTCTTCTTGTTTGCAAGAGGATGTGATACCCAAATTTTCAGCAGCCATATAGTAACTCTGAGGGAAAGGCCAAGAGAATCTCAGAGATGTTAGTCCTAACATTATTGACCCACTGTACCAACCCCAGCAAATGCTCACCTACAGACACCTATAAATATATAACAACAAACATAATATAAACAACAAACATAAAATAAAAGCCTATTCTTTAAACTATAGTTAAATAGGTGTTTGGGTATTTGCAGCTGAACATGACTGTAATCAAGACAAAAGTGGATGAAAAACAGTGTTTCTCAACTGGGGTAATTTTGCCCTTCCCTTACCTCTGCAAAATCCCCAGAGACTTTTTAGTGGTCACAACTAGAGGGATGTTACCGGTGTCTAACATGTCTTGCCTGCAATGCACAAGAAAGCCCTTCATGACAAAGGCTTATCCAGCCTGAGACGTCAGTTGTGCCAAGGATGAGGGATCGCCATACTGCAACATGGAAAGCCCCTCCATGGCATTAGAAAGTGCTATTACTTCTTTTTTATGTCATTCTATGCCACTGTGGAATTTTGAACAATACAGTATCATGATAGAATAAAATGAGGAAGAGAGAAGAGTAAATGGGTTTTACATAGAATGGATGACTAGAAAAGGAGTAATGGAAAGTAGCAGTCTAGAGTTCAGATGTCTAAAGCTCAGAAATCCAGTTAAGAGTTTGATTATTAGAAACTGATTGTTGGTGGATGGGGAAATAGGAAGGGAAAATTCATGATTTATTAGGAAATAATTTGATAACAGAAAGAAAGAAATAAGTAATATTAACAGAATTCAAGCAGATGTATCAAGACCAGATATTGGGCCTGTAGAATGATATTAAACATTTTTATGAAAAAAGCAGGCATTTCACCATTTAATTTTTGCAAACATATAAACATCCTAAAACAGAGAAAGAAGAATATCTAAATATTAGGCTGATGCAAAAGTAATTGCAGTTTTTGCCATTTAAAGTAATGGAAGTAATAGAAAATCTTATTTTCCCCTTATCCCCTGAGCTGCTTGGGAGTGTTAGAGGGAGTTATACAAGAAATGTCAAGGTATCCATATTTTTTTAACAAAAGCATAATATATTTATCATGTAAAATCTAATGAATAAGTTATTCTCCTTATTAAAATATCACTATATTCTTCCACGGGTTACAGAAAACATGGCACAAAGAAAAGGGCACAGTATTAAGATTAGAGAAAAGAAAGCAGAATTGTTGAAAGACTCAGAGAGGGATGTAGAAAACCCTTTTCCTCATTAAGAAGCAAAGCAGGAAGCTAGCATTGTGCAGAGTTTATTGGGCAAAACAGTCATCACAAATAATATGTTTTAATTGAATTTTGGGAATGAGGATAAATACAGAGTTTGAGACCATCACACTGGAAAGTATCTTTTCAGTGAAGAAGAGCACAACACAAGAATTTTCTTGAACATACACATAGAAGCATCACAAAACCTAGAAGCAGAATATAAGTAAAAACCAAAGACTATTTTTGTGGTTACATTTGGCTACGTGTTCTCATCACATTGTGAGTTAGGAGGAACTGGAAATTTATAAATGTAGCCCCTGAATATCCTCTGCTGTATCTCTATATTTTTGTTGTAAACAGATTATGACTAAATAAGTGTTATACAAATGCATAGAGCTATCATTCACGGTGCAGCTTCAACTTTGGTAGGATTCCATTGTTTTCATGAAGTCTGTAGTGAAATAATGTTCCCTAATATTATTATATAGAGATACTTGAAGTGGGTAGACCTTGTGTGAACAACAGATAAGCGTGGATGGTTATAAGTATATTACAAAACCAGATTTCAGCAAAGTAGCAGGCTTGTGGAATATTAGTGTAAAAGTTTCATTCTTTTCTGAGGATATTTGTTCATAAACCTTTATAAAACCAAAGTATTAACATGTTTATCAGAATTTCTTTCATTCCTTATATTCTCTACATAGAAAACTCTACCACATATTGTAAACCAGGGGATTCTTTTCGCCATAAGCTTAGATCTTGTATTAGGGCTTAGTAGAAAGGATATCTACTTAGAAATGCTTCTGAGCCAATTTTCCTCGTTAAAATAAATATCAATGACTCCTACACAGACTCATAAACATGCCATAAATTTACTTTACTGCACCACCTTTGAGTTTTTGTTCTAATGTGTGACAAATCCCAATAGATTATATTTTGTAGATGATATTCTTCCCTATCAAAATTATACTATATTGAAGACAGAGTTTTATTCAGTAAGATAGAGGATTCAAGTTGCTCTCCCAACTACCCGCAAGCATCCTGAAAGTTAAATAGCTTGTTTCTCCTCAAATGAAAGACTTAACTAAAATAAGCAGTATGAACCATCTCCAACTGTGAACTAATTAAAGACAATTCCCTTTCAAGGTTTTTTCACTAGATGTCATTTGTGATTTTATTTTGCTTTCCTTAAATTTGTCCTATTTTACATACCTGCTCCTTCTAGGATTTATTCTTCAATGGCACAATATTTTAATATTGTGACATTGAAATGTCAGCAACATTATAATGGCTCATACTTTAATATTAAGTTCTTTACAAATTATAAAACAAGTGTTAAAGATATTATAATATTATAGTGCTAGCAGAAGCAGCTCGATTCAATGAATAGGTGAGTTTCTCTTTTTTCAAGCCTATTGTCATTATGTCCGGTGAGGAAGAGAATGAAGTGACTGACCACACGCTAAACTATATGCTTGTTCCCTTCATAATCTCCGTTCCTTATGCACTACTTTCAGTTATGTTGCCAAATTTCTAATGTTGAAAAGGCTGGAGGAAATAATTGTAGAAGTAATTTCAAGAAAACATCAAATCTAAAATCATATTCGGTTTTAAAATGTCTAAATAACAAAAAAGTCAGCAGAATAAAAATAATTCCTGAAGAAATGTAATGAAAAGACTGAAGGAAGAAAATTAGAACTCAACAAAGGAGCAGTATTTTTCTTAGAATAACAGTGCCATGAATCACCTGGTGGCCTATTGACCAAGATTACCATTTTCTTATCACTTCCTATGAAATTTCTTTCGAAGGCTATTAGTAAGTTATTGATAACACAAGGACTAGGCAAATATATTTAAAATAATGCATACGCATTATTTCTCTCTAACCAACATCCATAGTCTTCCTCCTAGTGTTCAAAGAATCTCCTTATTTTGATGGTCAAGATTTGCAGTTTTATATCTGATAATTATGAGCTTAATTTCCAGACATCTAACCATTCTTGATCTAAAATACTTTTTAAAAGGTTTGGACTAATTGTTTCAAGAATTAGTTTGAATTAGTCCATTTCATAGTCTCTGCCACCTGGTTCCTATCTACCAATCAAAAAATATTTATCACGATTCCATTTATAAACCTTCTTTTCAAATTGGGGTTATTCATTTTTTCTCAAACGCCTTGTATTTTTAAAACTATGTTTTAAAAAGAGTTTGAATTTTTGCTATTTTCCAGGCTCAGGACAGGAACATTCATGTTTATACAATATCTCCACTAATTTCCCAACTTGTTATAGTCCTCTTGCTAAGAATATCCTTGTCCTCTTCAATTTTAAGTATGATTTATTGGGTAAAGTACACTTGAAATGTTATCTAGTTCATCATAAAGCACAATACTGACCCAGAATTTTGCAAAATTTTTAAAATTATAATAGCATTAATGGGAGACATCGGCTGCTTACCAAATATCCATAGGCTCACACACATTTCTCAGCCCCACTGCAATTAGGAAGGGCCCTGAGAATAGTTCTGCACAAATGGGTCATGAACAGAATACACATAAATAAATTTGAGGCCAAGACACTAAATGGATGGTGTGTGACGCTTCAGCTTTCTCTTATACTGTCAAGGAGACCATGAAGGGCGTCAGTTGTGATGGTGGAACCAGAAGATGAAAATGAACCGGTGCCCTTTGTTACTTTGTGAAAGTGAACTTCCCTGGAGAGTCACAGAGAAACCAGTGGACTTCTGTGGATTAGAAATCAAAAGATATAGTCTTACATCCTGGAGATTTGGGAAATGTTACTGGAAGCACAACCTAATCTATCCTGATTAACACTATTGATTGATATAAGAAGTGGGTAACGTCTGTTAAAAAAACAAACTAAAAGCCAAAAAACTAACTAAATTAAAATATATGGCATTTGATGAGTGGTCTGGTATAGGCTAGAAAGATCATGATAACTTATACTAAAGATCAACAGCAGTATCTGATACTGATATTTGATAATGCTACTGCCTGCAATAAGTTGCAGTTTCAATCATGTGAGCAATGAATTCGAAACACTGGAAACTGGAAACTTACAAGGGTGTGTTGGTTACTGCTAGCTGTGTTTCGCAAAGTATTACAAGAAAGATGATTCAGCAAAGAATACCTCAGTCTGAAAGCAGAAGTTTGGGAAAAAGTGAGAGATAAAATTGAAAAAGCCTTTGAGAGACAAATCCTGTTAAAACAGCTTGATGGCAAAGATCAGATTCAGAGTGGCTTCCTTGCATATTTTAAAACCTATCACTTGGGAGACGAGGCAGGAAGACTGCTGGAGCTCAGGAGTTTGAGACCAGCTTGGGCAACATGGGCAGACCTTGTTTCTGCAAAAAACTTTTATAAAAATTTAGCAGGATATGGTGGCACATGGGAAGCTGAGGCAGAGGATCACTTGAACCCAGAAGGTCGAGGCTGCAGTGAGCCATATTCATGCCACTGCACTCCAGCCTGGGTGACAGAGTGAGACCTTGTCTCAATCAGTCAATCAATAAACTATCGTTAATGAAGGTGCCCCAGGGAAAATGTGAAACGAAAGAGACTTTCTGTCTCTGGTATGACACTTTCTAGATAGCTCTCCTTAAATACAGAGAAGCATAAGATATGAGAACAAAGAAATAAAGATTTGAGAATAGCTCATACTGACGTCTGGGTATGAGTTCAGCAAATAAACTGACCAGTAACAACAGATGGAAAGTCTAATGCGTTTTTAAGACTCAGTCTGAAAAAATATCCATAAAGTTACGTAATTATTTCAGCCTTACAGTCCTTGGACTCCCAACTTTCCACTGGCAAGACCTTAATTAAGAAAACTGTGAAGCCCTGATCCTGGCATATTCCACAACAGCCTCTTCAGACATGGCTATGGAACATCCTGAAAACCAGAAGAAACTCCCAAAGCCATAAAGAACAATGAACACAACACTAATCCCAGAGAGCACATTAGGCATTATCTGGTAGCTGATTTCTTTTTTTTTTTTTTTTTTGTAAGGAACAGAAATTTATTTCTTACAGTTCTGGAGGCTGGGAGTTTCAAATCAAAGTACCAGGAGGTTAGGGCCCAGTCTCTCTGCTTCCAAGATGGTGCCTTAAATGCTGCATCCTCTGGAGGAGAACACCGTGTCCTCGGGTGGCAGAGGGGCAGAAGAGAGAGAACCTACTCCTGCAAGCTTGCCTTTTTAATTTTTTTTTTCTTTTTTAGTATTTATTGATCATTCTTGGGTGTTTCTCGGAGAGGGGGATTTGGCAGGGTCATAGGACAATAGTGGAGGGAAGGTCAGCAGATAAACATGTGAACAAGGGTCTCTGGTTTTCCTAGGCAGAGGACCCTGCGGCCTTCCGCAGTGTTTGTGTCCCTGGGTACTTGAGATTAGGGAGTGGTGATGACTCCTAAGGAGCATGCTGCCTTCAAGCATCTGTTTAACAAAGCACATCTTGCACCGCCCTTAATCCATTTAACCCTGAGTGGACACAGCACATGTTTCAGAGAGCACGGGGTTGGGGGCAAGGTTATAGATTAACAGCATCCTAAGGCAGAAGAATTTTTCTTAGTACAGAACAAAATGGAGTCTCCTACGTCTACTTCCCTCTACACAGACACAGCAACAATCTGATTTCTCTATCTTTTCCCCACATTTCCCTTTTCTATTTGACAAAACCGCCATCGTCATCATGGCCCGTTCTCAATGAGCTGTTGGGTACACCTCCCAGAGCGGGTGGCTGCCGGGCAGAGAGGCTCCTCACTTCCCAGACGGGGCGGCCAGGCAGAGGCGCCCCCCACCTCCCGGACGGAGCGGCGGCCGGGCGGGGGCTGTCCCCCACCTCCCTCCCCGACATGGCGGCCGGCCGGGCGGGGGCTGCCCCCCACCTCCCTCCCCGACGGGGCCGCTGCCGGGCGGAGACACTCCTCACTTCACAGACGGGGCGGCTACCGGGTGGAGGGGCTCTTCACTTCTCAGACGGGGCAGCCGGGCAGAGACGCTCCTCACCTCCCAGATGGGGCAGTGGGGCAGAGGTGCTCCCCACATCTCAGACGATGGGTGGCCGGGCAGAGACGCTCCTCACTTCCCAGACTGGGCGGCCGGGCAGAGGGGCTCCTCACATCCCAGACGGTGGGCGGCCAGGCAGAGATGCTCCTCACTTCCCAGACGGGGTGGCGGCCGGGCAGAGGCTGCAATCTCGGCACTTTGGGAGGCCAAGGCAGGCGGCTGGGAGGTGGAGGTTGTAGCGAGCCGAGATCACGCCACTGCACTCCAGCCTGGGCAACATTGAGCACTGAGTGAGTGAGACTCCGTCTGCAATCCCGGCACCTTGGGAGGCCGAGGCTGGCAGATCACTCGCGGTTAGGAGCTGGAGACCAGCCCGGCCAACACAGCGAAACCCCGTCTCCACCAAAAAAATACGAAAACCAGTCAGGCGTGGCGGCGCGTGCCTGCAATCCCAGGCACTTGGCAGGCTGAGGCAGAAGAATCAGGCAGGGAGGTTGCAATGAGCCTAGATGGTGGCAGTACAGTCCAGCTTCGGCTCGGCATCAGAGGGAGACCGTGGAGAGAGAGGGAGTGGGAAAGGGAGACTGTGGGGAGAGGGAGAGGGAGAGGGAGAGCTCTGGTAGCTGATTTCTACCATTCTGAAGGCTTGGGGAATCTTTGTAATGTCTACCCAGCAAGATTTCAAGATCTCAGAATTCCTATGAATTCTGCTGGATATCTCCCATTCTTTCCCTTTCTGGAATGTGTTTTTGCTTTTATTGTATCCCATTTCCACAATTAAACACTAGGTGTCATGCGACTGAGGATATGCAGATACCTTGTCTTCTTATTTCATCTCTCTGAATCTAGAGATTATAGTATAATATGCAGAAACTTAGACTTTGAGCTTAAAGGAAGTGACTTGGTGAGACTTAGTTGGTTTTTGTTGGGGCATGTCACAATAAGGGAGCAAGAAAACATTTTTGTAACCAGAAGGGTCAACCGTGGCAGTGACAATTGTTTGTCAGTGGATATCCAGGTGTGGTCCCCTCACCCCAACCCCTGCATGGGCTATTCCCAGCCCCCTTGCTAGGAGCCATGTGTCTGTTTCTGGCCAATGCGCTGTAAACAGAAATGATGTGTATAACTCATAGGCTAAAATATTTAAGAGCTAGTTTGCCATCCTTATGGTTCCTTCTCCTGTCAAACTAACTGTGTAGGCCTCCTGTTGGGATGAAGAATCACCAAGATGAAAACAACCTGGATCCCCACACATAGGAAATCTTCCCTTGGATCTACAGTGGACATTGTAATACTCTATGGGAAAAATCCACACACTGTGGAATCCAGAAAGCAAATGGTTAAATACTAACTGACTTAGGGTTTTCTGGAAGCCAGAAAGCAAATGGTTAAATACTAACTGACTTGGAATCTAACCAGTTTTAGCAGTGAGGAGATTAAGAAGAGAGTCAATTTGTACCCCAAATTCCAGAAATGCTCTAAAGGTGAAGGTACCACCCATCTCAGAATGTGGAGCTATGTGAACAAAAAACAAGAATATTAGGAATTTTCAAAAGAAACTCTGAAGATCCTTGAAGCCCTTCCGTATCCACACAGTAGGAAAGCTAGTTCTCTTCAGCACAGTTTTAGAAATTTGTCATCTACCAACACTATCAGAGATACTCTGACCTTTGCCTCAGACACCAGGCAAAGTTGTCACAGTGAAAATAGAGAGCCACACTGAAAGTAGAGGAATAAGTGAAGGGCCATATGCTGTATAATGAGGTCTCCATCTCCCTTCCCTCCTCCACCCATTAACATTCCATTATACAATCTCCCCTTCCCTGCTCCCCACAAACATGTAGCAGATTGAATTATTCTAAATAATTGACTAAACCAAGAAAATTAAACACTATGTATCTGAACATTCTCACAATAACATGGCTCATTCTCATTAAACATTCTACAGTGAAGATTAACAGTCAAAAATATACACCCATCATTCTTCACAGAACTAGAAAAAAAAATCCTAAAATTCATATGGAACCAAAACATAGCCTACATAGCCAAAGCAAAACAAAGCAAAAAGAACAAATCTGGAGATATCACATTACCTGACTTCAAATTATACTACAGGGCTATAGTACCAAAACAGCATGGTACTGGCATAAAAATAGGCATGTAGATCAATGGAAAAGTATAGAGAACCTAGAAATAAAGCCGAATACTTACAGCTAACTGATCTTTGACAAAGCATAAAAAACATATCTCAGGGATAGGACACCCTAGTCAATATGGTGCTGGGAAAACTGGGAGGCCACATGTAGAAGAATAAAACTGGATCACCATCTCCCACCTTATACAAAAATCAACTCAAGATGGATCAAAGATTTAAAGCTAAGACTTAAAACCATACAAATTCTAGACAATAACACTGAAAAAACTCTTCCAGGCATTAACTTAGGCAAATAATTCATGACTAAGACTGCAAAACAAATGCAATAAGAACAAAAATAAATAATTGGGACCTAATTAAACTAAAAAGCTTCTGCACAGTAAAATACATAATCAACAGAATAAACAGACAACCTTGTGGGAGAAAATATTAACAAACTATGCATCTGAGAAAGGACTAATATCCGACATCTACGAGGAACACAAATCAGCAAGAAAAGAAAACTCATCAAAAAGTGGTCAAAGGACATGAATAGCCAATTATCAAAAGAAGATATGCAAACAGCCAACAAACATATGAAAAAATGTTCAACATCACGAGATGTTGGTGTGGATGTGGTGAAAAGGGAACACTTTTACACTGCTGGTGAGAATGTAAACTAGTACAACCACTATGGAAAACAGTATGGAGAAGCTTTAAGGAACTCCATTCAATTCAGCATTCAATCCAGCACTACCGGGTATCTACCCAAAGAAAAAGAAGACATATGAAAAAGACATATGCACACGGATGGTTTATAGCAGCACATTTCACAATTGTAAAGATATGGAACCAAGCTAAGTGCCTATCAACCATACACCATAGAATACTACTCGGGCATAAATAGGAATGAAATAATGTCTTTTGCAGCAACTTGGATGGAGTTGGAGGCCATTATTCTAGGTGAAGTAACTCAGAAATGGAAAATCAAATGTATGTTCTCACTTATAAGTGGGAGTTAAGCTATGAGGATGCAAAGGCATAAGAATGATATAATGAACTTTGGGGACTTGGGGAGGCTGGAAGAGGGTGAGAGATAAAAGACTATGTATTGAGTACAGTGTACACTGCTTGGGTGATTTTGGAGCACCAAATCTCAGAAATCACCACCAAAGAACTTATCCATGTAACAAAATACCACCTGTACCCCATAAACTATTGAAACATAAATAGCAATAAATAAATAAATAAATAAATAAATAAATAAATTCTTGAAAAATAACAAAAAATTAGGTGGGTGTGGTGGCGAGCACCTGAAAAAAATACATATGTACAGTCTTCAAATATTATTTAAGTACTTTTTACCATCAGAGTTGTAAGTTACTTGATACTGGAAAAATACTTCTAACTCAAAAAAGAGAACTAAAACAAATGCGGAAAAGCTTAAATACAAACAAGACTTTGCAGAAAACATAAAAAAGCAAACGAAGTTATAGTTAACATTCTCAAAGAGAAAAGAGTTCTAAAAAATACAATAGTTCTCCTAGAAATGTAAATGAGAATATTTTCTCAAATCAGCAAAGAGGATGAAAAACAATGTTGACGGCATCATCCAAAAAGTAAACCAAAAGTTTATAATAGAAAGTAATCAACTGAGGAAAGTTATCACCCCAAGAAAACTGTTTCTCATTTCTGCATCTGTCAAATTGGGATAATAATATTAACACCAACAACGATAATGTCCTATTAAACATGGTACAGTGAATAGCCAGCTCATGTAGTTGTCATTAGGATTAACTTAGTGAAGAGAGTTAGTAAAGGGACTTAGAACCATGACTGGAATAAAGAAAACACTCAGTAAGTATCAGAATTTGGTATCAACAACAATATTATTATGGTGAAAAATACATATTCCAACAACAGGAGAAAAAGTAAAAGGGATAGAGAGCAGATTAAAAAGAAATTACGTATAAAATACAAGATGTCTCCAAACTAAGAGTGTGTATCTCAAGATCTGAACTATCCACCCAGCATTCAACACAATTATTGAAAATAGATGCAGGCCAAAAGCAATTTTACAACACTAGGAGTAATGGGAAGATCATAAAGTTTTCGGAGAGGAGAAGGAGGAAAGGAGTGAAGAGATAAGTATATACAATGATTAGTAACTGGATGACATCTGAATTTTTAGTGGCTAGGTGACAAATGGAAACCAGAAAATAAAGGCCTACAATTGTGAGAGCAAATGCTCACTATTCTATAACTCTACACCCAGGGCATTATCAATCAAGATGAAATATAAACCAAAATCATTTTCAAATACGCAAAGTGGGAATCTTTACAAAAATGGTCATAATATTTTGCAGTTTCTCCTATCCCTTGAATCTGGGCTTAAGCATGTGACTTTCTTTGAATAATGAGACACTAGCAAGCATGACACAAGCAGAGAGGCTCAAAAAGTGGCTGTGCACTGGGGCTTGACCTCTTGTGCCACTGGAAACCCAGAGCTCGCCAGGAAGAAGCCAAGGCTAGACTCCAAGAATGAAAGATCAAAAGATCATGTAAGGGAATGGGGCCACAACCATCTCAGCCATCCAGCTGAAGTCCCAAATATGTGAATGAGGCCATCCTAGATTCTCTCATCCCAGCCAAGCTAGCCAGAGCACAAGAACCACAACAGCTGACTCCACAGAATTGAACTAACAGTTGTTTTAAGTCATTAAGTGTTGGAGTGGACTGCTACACAGCAAAAGTGAACTGCTATACCCTCATCTTTTCTCAGGAAGCCTCTGGAGAATGTACACCTCCAGGCAGAAAAAAGAAGATATAGTTGGTTCCAGGAAGCAGTTGATCCAATGCTAGGAAGTGGCAAAGAGAATGCCTTGGCATACTTTGAAGTTAGACACGAGACAGTAGCTAAGCAGCAAAAATGAGCAACAAGTCAGACTGGAGCAGAAAAGAGACTATAGGAAGGCACTGTCAAAGAAAAAACACAAGCAGAAATGAAGTCATTTTAGATTTGTGAAAAAAAAAAAAAAGGCAAAGAAACGCAAAGAGGCAATTACTAACTCCGGGGAAGCAGAATTACATAAGAAATGGAAAATTTTCATGCTACATGCTTTAAATCAGTTGTGAGTGACAATTATATATATATATATACACATATATTATATATTATATATACATATATTATATATTATATATACATATATTATATATTATATATATATTACATATATTATATATTATATATATTAGCTTAACACTGTAAGAAATGCCAAGAGTGTGCAGTAGAAAGCTGTTATTTGAAATACGACATTAAATATTTTACAGTAGCTGCCTTTAGGGAGGGCCAAGGAGGATTATGAAAGAGTGAGACAGAGGGCTCCTGATCTTGGAGTAGAGTTTAATGTTTTAACTTATGTAACTACTGTATTTTGGAAAATAGAAAATTAAAATTGAAAATAGGCAAAGCATTGAAGCAACAAATACACAGGGAAAGAACCTCTTACTAAACTTTTATCTCTTATGTCTCTCATATCTTATGTTTGTATCTATGTATCTTATATATTATGTCTATACTTATTTCTTTGAAAAGCTCTGGCCAAATACTTATCAACAAACTGCAAAGATTTAAACATTTTCAACCTTGAGTTATCTCTCATAATAATTACAAAAATAAATAGAAGCATAACAGGCATTACAAAGAATTTTGTCACAGTGTTTCATAAGAACAAAACAATTTAGAAGTCACATAAAAATACAAGAATTAGAAACAAGCAAACATCATATATTTATATAGTAAATGTTCTTCAATAAAATAATTATACTTTTGAAGAGTAATGCCATAAGGATAGGCTAATTTAAAATATAAGTAAACAGAGAAAAATGGAAAATAATATATCCAGTATTATACAAAATTTGTAAATAATATATATATATGGTATGCATATATAAAAGTTACATGGAAAGATGATTTCATTGTTATTTTGTCTACTTTTTAGATTATCAGCAATGATTTTGTATCACTATATATAACGAGAAAAGACATAATATTGGTTTACTATTCAACTTAAAATATTTAAAAAATTTTGTGTCTTTATGAAACTATAATTTCATAGAAAAACCTTAAAATATAATGGAAATGAGTTCAGTTTCTGGTAATGACATAGTAGCTTCTTGTAGATTGAAATTATAATCTGTGCACACAATATGAAAACAAAATATATGAAGGCACTGGAGAGTGACCAAAAGTAGGCAGAAACTGGAGGAGGTTCTTAAAAGAAGGAGACCCCAGGGAGAGAGATTCTTGTTGACTCAGCTTTTTCTTGGAAGACGCCTAGCAGTCAGAACAAAAATCAACAGACTTCAGAGAAAAATAAGAGTGTCTGGAGTCGGTATGATGTCCAAAAATATCACAAATTGTGACTCATAGACAAGATAAAATTTAGTCAGTGAACACTGACTCCAAGGTGATCTGGGGTAATGAAATTTCAGAGAAGGACTTTAAAGCAGCTGTTATAAATACAGTCAAGGAATTAAGAAAGAGATGGAAATAATGAGTGAAAAAATAAGAAATTTTAGTAGAGAACAACAATATAAATATGGAATTAAAGATATAATCATGTATACATATAATAAAACATATAAATAATGCAAATGAAGTAAATACTTCAATTAAGAGTTTTACTAATTACAAAATTTACTGCATGTCACCTGTATGAGATGAACTTTATATATAAAGATACAGAGAGATAAAGTAAAAGGATGCAAGGTACACCACATACCATGCAGATGTCAGTGTAAAGAATTCAGTGTTTCTAAAATATCAGACAAAACATGCATTAAGACATGGAATATTATCAGTGATAAAGGTCATTTTATAAAGGGTCGATTGGTTAAAAAGATATAACAGTCATAAATATGTATAAATATCTAACAAAGCTTCAATATACATGGAGCAAAAGCCAACAGAACTAAACAAATCTGTAATCATAGCGGGAGATTTCAACACCTCTCATCCAGTAATTGATAGAATACCAAATAAATCATTAAGTTTATAGAAGTTGTAGAAAAGAACAATTATCTTAACATAATTGAGATTATAGATTTTGTGTCTAACAATTGCAGAATATACATCCTTTTCAAATGCAAAAGAACTTCACCTAAATAGACAATAAATTATAATATAAGCTGCGGTAAATTACAAAAATGAATTTGTACAATGTATGTTCTCTGACCAACATAGACTTCATTGTAAACCAATGACACTAAGATATCGAGAAAATCCTTAAATATTTGTGAATTAAAGAACACATTTCTAAATATCTCATGGGTTAAAAAAAGAAACTGCATGGGAAATTTGAACATTTAGGGTAGAATGAAAATACAAAGATAAAAATATTAAAATATGTGTGATATACCTAAAGCTATGCTTAGATAATATCTTATAACATATTTGCTTTTATTAGGAGAAACAAGGTTTAAAATCAGTTATCTAAATTTTTACTTTTAGAAGCTAGACAAAGAAACTTAACCGAAAGTAAGTAGAATTAGGAAAATCAGAGTAGAAATCAATCAAATTAAAAACAGAGAGTAATCATGAAAATCTCAGGTGCATTACTTTCTGGTGGTCTAATTTAAAATGAGAAAAAAAGAAAAAGATCAGTTACAAACATCTAGTTTTTAAAATTAATTATCTTGAATATTAGGCATCTCAGGCAATTTTTTTGTCAAACACTTCTTGGGACCTACTTGATGGTTGACTTTTCTTATAAGAGCTTAAAGAGAGGATGATCTGTATTGTGGAAGAAAAGTAGAGAAGGAGACAGGACACAGCTAATGTTTGCATTAGGGCCAGGAACACATACTAGCAGACCCAGACATGGAAATGATACAGAAACATAAAGTCCTACATTACTGGGGGTATTTCATGGTGGTTAAATGACTGAAAAAGTTGATGATTCATACTTAATTGTATATACAAAATGAATGTTATCAGGGGCTACCCCTACTGAAAATGAGGAAGTTTAACTTAAAAATGGTCAGAACGTTTCAAGAGAAATCTTTAGTAAAAAAAAAAAAAGCAGGTTACTGTAGTTATCTTTGAGGATACAGAGCATGTTGACAGATGTCTGGCCAGCTAGAAAACACTTTTTTTTTTTTTTTTTTTTGAGACGGAGTCTCGCACTGTCGCCCGGGGTGGAGTGCAATGGCGTGATCTCGGCTCACTGCAACCTCTGCCTCCCGGGTTCAAGCGATTCTCCTGCCTCAGCCACCCGAGTAGCTGGGATTACAGGCACCTGCCACCACGCCCAGCTAATTTTTTGTATTTTTAGTGGAGTTGAGATTTCACAATGTTGGCCAGGCTGGTCTCAAACTCCTGACCTTGTGATCCGCCCGCCTCTGCCTCCCAAAGTGCTGGGATTACAGGTGTGAGCCACCGCACTCTGCTGAAAACGTTTTCTTTTAAACAATCTGAAATATATGTGGAAATATCACCCATAAAGGAAAACAAAAACTCCCAGGTAGCAAAAATAACAGGCATTGTAAAAGGAAAGAAGTATTTCTCACTAACCTGTTTGTGATTTTAATTCTGCGTGGCACTTCTGGGCTGTTCCAAAGCAAACTTACAGTCAATTCTTTCTTAACAAGAGCTCTTATTTTCTCCATTTCTCCTATCATTTTTGCTTCCTAACCCTCCCTCTCAAAAAAAAAAAAAAAAGAGAGAAAATAAAAGCAAAAGAAGAAGTAGTGAATTGTTTCAGATGCTGTAATTAAAATACAAAGATTTTGGCAAGAGCTGGAGTTGTGGGGAGAGGGATGGAAAAGATTTCCACTACGAGAGTTTCTGATCTTGCTAATAGATGTACGTACCAGAGACAGAAATAAGCTAAACAAGGTTTCCAGTTTCCCTGCTCCTATAGCAATGCCTGGTATTCAGTTGGCAAAAAAATTAGCCTTGGCTCATAAAATCTAATTCCAGGAAATATTGTTACCATTTTATCTCTACATTTATCTTAGAAAGGAGGAAGATAGGTTAAAACTTTGTATCCAACATACAATGGATTCAGAACAGTCTACATATAATTTTTTAAGTGGGTTCAATAAATCAATATGATGGCTAAGTACTTTCTTTGGTTTTAAACATGTCTGGAAATGCTCCTTTCATTATTCCCAATTTTCTGATAACTGGATGAATAAAAAAAAAGTTTCAAAGAGTACCAGAATACAGTAGTATTTCTTTCCTCTCAGATATATTTTTAATATCTGTGATTGATCTTCCAAATTAAACCTAGAAATACTTCTGCCTTTGACTTTCCAGTCATACACATTGAAATGTGATTTACTGCCTCTTAGTTTCCTAGATACAAGCAATCACATTGCTTGCATTTAGGACTATTTTAAGTGAAGTGCTGATAAAACCAGTTAAGTCTTCCCAGACCTAAGCACTTATTAGGTTCTATGCTTTCTGTAACCCTTCTTTTAAATGACCTAATATGATTTTGTTCTCATGAAATAGTTTGGAATGATATTAATACAGACCAAAATGTTAGAAAATATTAAATGTATTTTAAGTCACTTTTAATATTATAAAACATCAGCACAATTTTTCTCTTTTATAAAAAACAATCTAACAGTAATGTGGTTTTAAAAAAATACACAGACATAGTATTTTACCTCCTTGCTGTTGACCTTAACACAAAACCTTTCTGGGACCAGTATAACATTCCTATTCTTGAGTCATTACTCTGACTTTCAGTAGCATCCTATATTGATTTTAAGATCTCGCTTATGGCTTTTTAGGCATTTCATGGTTTAAATATTCTATACCTTTCAGATTGATTACTTCTATATTATCTGTCACTTTTTTATTGTTAGAGCAGGGGCCGCTTTCTGCTCTGTTGTCACAAATGGATTCCCATGAGGCTAACACTTTTCATGCATCTTGCCAACAGAAATTGCTACTCCTTGAAGTAAGTAATTTGGAACCTCTTGCAGCTTTTTAAAACGTAGGTGTAACTTTTTCTTTTCCACTGGATTTGGAATGCTCACTTATCTGAGGGTTTGTTCTTAGACTAACTGGAATGATTTTGGAGAAGCTTTTGTAAACACTAGATACATGAGCTTCTTGATAGTAGTGTTTATTTTATCTACTTCCCCTTCCTAAAAGTGTGTCAAACAAGCATTTTCTGGAATGCAACAGCTGTTTAAATTGCTTTCTTATCACTGATCTCAAGACTTTCCTAATATTATTTCTGTGCCTTCCCTAAAGGGGATGACTATTTCTTCAAGATGTAGTCTGATTTGCCACAGTTCTCAGTGATCTAATTGGTATATCTTCCTTTTTCCCTAAGAAAGCTATGAAAATACTTGTAGCCCTAGAATTTCCACAGAAAACATCTACCTTCAATCTACAGTTAGTACAAAAATCATCGTTAATTGTAAATCTGATATCTGTACTTTATTTCCATAGAATTACCTAAAAATTAAAATTTTAAATTCATGTACTCTAAAATATCAGTTTAAAATGCATTGTAATTTTGCAATTTAAAAAAACTAAAATTTGTATAAAAAATAAGCATTATAATTTAAAAAAGGAAAATTTTAGACCAATTTATATTTTAGTGCCAAATACTGTCATAATTCCTATAAGTTAAATATCATTACTATAAACATTCACAGAATTGCAGAATGTGGTATCTGAAGGGCCTTTCAAGATCATCTAATCCAAATTCTTTATTTCAAAGACAATGATTTGTTTAAGGTTAAATATTTAGTGAAAGGAGTAGGAATTACAATGTTATTTTTTGTATGTTATGACAAGCCAATTTTCTCTACACTAAAGTGTCTGCCTCAGAATTTTTTCCAAGTTATTGCCAGAGTGAAGATAATAAATTGGAAGAAAAATTTTAAAATAAAACTTGTATTTATGGAAGACCCAGGCTTACCTCCCATTTTAAAGGTACTTTAGTTATTAAAAATACATCATTTGAATGCAGTAGGTTTATGGGCTGACAATTTGACAGTATTTACTCTTATAATTGGATGAGGACAGCCTCGTCATATAAAAATTTTTAATACTATGCATAATAGAACTCACTTTTTCATAAGAAAAATGTTCTTATGAATAAACAACAGATTCTGCAATATGGAATAATAGAGGCCATGTGATTAATTTATTATGGGTCACAGTTATACATTTTTGGGCCATTTTCTGGTATATGTAACTAACGGCAAAAGTGTAAAAACTGATTGTAACAATAAATAATTTTCCAGATGTTTGCATTTGTGGAAGATCATGTCATATAATTCTTCTTTCTAGAAAATTACTGGGAGGAAAAAAATGTAAAATCTTTATGAAAGTGGCCTAGTGCCATTTTGTTGAACATTATGGTATGATTTTGCTGATGCAGCTGTAACAACTACCACAAAGTAAGTGGCTCCAATCAATACAAATGTATTCTCTTACAGTTCCAAAGATCAGAAGTCAGAAAGAAATCTTACGGGGCTAAAATCAAGAGGTTAGCAGAGCTAGTTCCTTCTGGAAGTTCCAGGAAAAGAATTTGCTTTCTTGGCTAGTAGCCCCAAATCACGTCTCACTTTCCATTATCATGTCACTTTTTTTCCTTCTGTTGTCAAATCTCTGTGCCTCTCTCTTATAAGGACATTTGTGATTACATTTTGGGCCTGCTCAAATAGATCCGGGTAATCCCCTTATTTCAAAATCCTTAATTTAATCACATCTTTAGAGTCCTTTTTTCCAAGTAAGATTACATTCACAGGTTCTGGTGATTAGGATGTAGATATCTTAGGGGACCATTATTTAGTCTACGAGAATTAATACTAATTTTAAGACATATGTTTGTTCTCATTTAAATAGTATCTATCTGGAGGTAGAAATAAACAGGTTTTTAAATACTTAAATTATCTTTTTGGGTAGTTATTTAACTCTAACCTATACAGAAAACTTCTAACAGGACAGACGACCCCTTGATTTAGTAACAATAGCATTCCTATCATCAGAGTAAGAAAGTGGTTATATTACAAAAACTGCCTTTAATTATCTCTTTTCAAAGATGTAAGGATTTAGAGTTCCTCTAAGGAAGAAGACAAAGCCCAAAGAAATAATTCAAGAGAGGAAAGTGTTGGAATATGGCCCTCAGGAAAGCTACTTACCTCCATGTTTCTGTACAAGTGAGTTTCTGCTTCAATGACTCAAGATAGCTGGGAGGGAAACATCCATTCCAAAGATCTAATTCTGGCATATAACTTATATGAAATTAAAATTTATTATTCATCTTCTATCACAGTCTTGGTAAATGAATGGTATTGAATTATATTTTCTTGAATTGAAATAAACACTTGAATTTGTGTTCACAGATGTCCTCTTTTAATTTACTTGACATATATGTCTTTTTAGCCACGTTTTTGGTAAATAATCTGTGTGATTCAATTTAAAATGCCTATACTGCAAACCACTACAAGTATTATTCATTTTGTCTTGTAATTTTATATTCAAGTATTCACATGACTCTCAATCTTGCCTTAGATAAGTAGAATTTTCAAAGTGTAAACACTTGGTCAATATTCTCTAATGTTCTCCTTTAGTCATAGGACACAGGTCAATAGCAAAGGTATTTCTCTCAATACTCTGTCCATCAAGAAAGCAGAGTGCTTTGGTTCTGGGCTCGGGGTTTATTTCCTAGTTAAAGGTCAACATCATTGCTCACAGAACAAAATCCTTATTTACTACCATTCCTGGATCTGGTTCCAGTCAAAGAAGCATCTTGGTTTAAGTGTTTCTGTTTTATAGGAGTCTGAGTCTTCAGCCACTATTCATGGTCTTGGAGACTTGAATGATATTTTCCAAGCTTTGGCGAGCAACCACACTACTTCCTCTCACATACCTCATGCTTTCTAAATACCCATTCACTTGACTGTTCATTACATTTTCCAAAAAATTACCCTGAGTAATTCTACCCTTTCTAGATTGCCAGATGCAAAATAGGAAAGAGAATGGCAACAATGTCCCCAAAATATGTAACTTTGGAAAATCTATTTTATTTCACACATAAGTAAACAAATTCTCAAAATAGCATTTCTAAAATTAAAAAATAGATCAACTGTTCTAGCCTTGTACATATGATTTAAAAGAGCAGAATTTTAACCTCAAGCTACTGAGAGGTATAAAAGAATAGAGAGCAACAAGAAGAATGGAATTCCAGGAAAAAAGAATAGTGGAGTTAAATTATCTATAGACCTTGGAAAATCAAAGATCTGCTTAGGAAATGCTTCAGAACACTGAAAGCCTATTTTTAAAGGTATGCAAAGCATTTTACCCATTTCCTGTGCCCAATTTCCACTTCATATTTCCAAGGCTATCACATGAACACCGAGACTAATGAAAACTACATGTGTGGAGTAGAGAAAATGGGTGACACATTCTATCAGGATTTAGTTTTACACAATATATGAAAAGGCCATTCTCTGTCCCATAACTTTCCAACTTTTTCTTACGAGGCTTACAATCTCTCCTTTACTGACAGCCTTCCTATTCATATTTTATAGATATATATTGGATTCTCACCAGGCTTGTTTGCAATTTGAATTGCCTCAAAAATTTCCCATGGGCAAGGGTTGGCAGGAATCCTCTCTTGATCTTATTTAAAGAGCAGAGGTTTAGAATTCTCCTAAATGGATAGAATTATCCTATCCATTCACAATTACCTTCAGGTTTTCTGGAGACTTACTATAAATAAGAATTTGTTTCCAGCTTCATCCATGTCCCTACACAGGACATGAACTCATCATTTTTTATGGCTGCGTAGTATTCCATGGTGTATATGTGCCACATTTTCTTAATCTAGTCTATCATTGTTGGACATTTGGGTTGGTTCCAAGTCTTTGCTATTGTGAATAGTGCCACAATAAACATATGTGTGCATGTGTCTTTATAGCAGCATGATTTATAATCCTCTAGGTATATACCCAGTAATGGGATGGCTGGGTCAAATGGTATTTCTAGTTCTAGATCCCTGAGGAATCGCCACACTGACTTCCACAATGGTTGAACTAGTTTACAGTCCCATCAACAGTGTAAAAGCTGGAAACCATCATTCTCAGCAAACTATCGCAAGGACCAAAAACCAAACACTGCATGTTCTCACTCATAGGTGGGAATTGAACAATGAGAACACATGGACACAGGAAGGGGAACATCACACACCGGGGCCTATTGTGGGGTGGGGGGAGGGGGGAGGGATAGTATTAGGAGATATACCTAATGTTAAATGACGAGTTAATGGGTGCAGCACACCAACATGGCACATGTATACATATGTAACTAACCTGCATGTTGTGCACATGTACCCTAAAACTTAAAGTATAATTTAAAAAAAAGAATTTGTTAAACCTCATTTGTAATAACTATCAATCTGAACTACAAATCTAGCTGAAATATTCTCAACATAATTTTATGTTTTTATTACTTTTTTAAACTATTATTTTAGGTTCAGGGTTACATGTACAGGTTTGTTATATAGGTAAACTCATGTCACAGAGGTTTGTTGTACACATTTCATCACCCAGGTATTAAGCCTAGTACCTATTAGTTATTTTTTCTGATCCTCTCCCCCCTCCAAACATCCACTCTCAAGCAGGCCCTAATGTCTGTTGTTCCTTTTTTTGTGTCCATGAGTCATCACCATTTAGCTCCCATTTATAAGTGAGAACACGAGGTATTTAGTTTTCTGTTCCTGCGTTAGTTTGCCAAGGATGATGGCCTCCAGCTCTGTCCATGTTCCCGCAAAAGACATGATGCCATTCTTTTTTATGGATGCATAGTATTCCTTGCTGTATATGTACCGTATTTTATTTATCTAATGTATCACTGATGGGTATGCAGGTTGATTGCATGTTTTTTTCTATTGTGAATAGTGCTGCAATGAATGTTCGTGTGCATGTGTCTTTAGGGTAGATGGATTTATATTCCCTTGGATATAAACTCAGTAATGGGATTGGTAGGTCGAATGGTAGTTCTGTTTTTAGCTCTTTGAGGAATTGCCATACTGCTTTCCACAGGCTGAACTAATTTACACTCCCACCAGCGGTGTATAAACGTTCCCTTTTCTCCACAACCTCGCCAGTATCTGTTATTTTTTGACTTTTTAATAATAGCCATTCTGACTGGTATGAGATGGTATCTCACTGTCGTTTTTGATTTGCATTTCTCCAATGATCAGTGATATTGAGCGCTTTTTTCATATGCTTGTTGGCCACATGCATATCTTCTTTTGAAAAGAACATAATTTTAAATAAAACCTTTTCAATGTTAAATTTTCAGAAGTCAAGTTAAAATATATAAACATATAGTCTGCCAACACTCAATGACTAAGCCAGGGCACATGTGATTTGTACATACAGTCCCAATTCTACAACACAAGTCTCATTTAAATAGATGCTTTTTACTATTTCTAAAGCAACAATGATAATAACATAGAAAATAGAGAACCATGGCCCTAGTATAAATGATGGAATCAGAATTCATTTTTCTCATAAAATTATTATCTATATACTTATCAGCTATTACTAAAAAGTCAAGTACCTGATAAAAAGGAGAAGAATCAACTGCTTTGGATAAGATTTCATATGCAATAAATCAATTCTGCTCTTCAGTACCCCCTTTTTCTAAGAACTTTGACTTTACTAAATTGCTATAGCTATTCTATAATAAAATAATTTGCATTTGACATGAAAATAATATTTACTAGTCATGAAACTTTGGCAGCCAAAACTAATCACATCAATTAAAAGGTACTAAACAAGCAAAATAATTCTTTGGTGTCAGAATGTTGTTTCAGTAAGTTTTAGTTAAGTCTTATACTATTTAAAAGAGTGTTACTGTGCAGCAATAATTTTTCCAACCATATTGCATAAAACCAATTGCATCTGTGGAAAGTTAAATGCGAAAATATATTTGAAATAATATAGTAACTTTATATCAGAACATGTATAACTGCATGTTATACATGTTATTTATGCAGTTAACTGCATATAACTGCAATTCAATCCATGGCTGATATTTGCCACACCCTGCTTCCACTTGGTTTATAGAAATATCTGTGAACTAAACTGAGTATCCTACGTAAGTCAAATTTGCTTACATTAATCATTCTCAAACATTTTTGTTCTCAGGATTCGCTTACATTCTTTTTTTTTTTTTTTTTTTTTTAACAGAGTTTCGCTCTTGTTGCCCAGGCTGGAGTGCAATGGTGAGATCTCGGCTCACCGCAACTCCACCTCCCAGGTTTAAACAATTCTCCTGCCTCAGCCAGCTGGGATTACAGGTGCACGCCACCATGCCAGGCTAATTTTGTATTTTTAGTAGAGACGGAGTTTCTCCTTGTTGGTCAGGCTGGTCTCGAACTCCCAACCTCAGGTGATCCGACCTCAGGTGATCCGCCAACCTCGGCCTCCCAAAGTGCTGGCATAACAGGTATGAGCCACTGCATCCTAACCAGGATCCATTAGCATTCTTAAAAATTATTAAGAAACGCAAAAGGCTTTTGATTGTATAGGTTGTATCTACTGATAATTACCATTTTGGAAATGAAAACTGAGAAATTAGAAAATATGTATTAATTCATTATAAATAGCAATAATAAATAACATATTTTTTGTGCAAAATAACTATCTTCCCTAGCAAAAAAAAAAATGGTGGTAAGAAGGGCAGTGTTTAACATTTTTCAAATTTCTTTAATATCTGGGTTAATTAAAAAAGAGATGGATTCTCTTATCTGCTTCTAAATTGGGTATATTGCCATTTGTTATTTTGGTTATAGTATTTGGAGAAAATCCAGCCTCAGATATGTAGCCGGAAATGGGAGGGTATTTTCAGATAATTGTGGATATTTTTCTTTGATACTACACCCCAACTCAGCAAGTGGTAGTTTTTCAAATATTATTTACAGTTTGGACTCAGAAGTCATATCAATAAACCTTTCATACCTTGTTGAATTAAAATCCACTGGTAATATCATGCATTGGTCATTTTGGTGTATCAGTTTGTGGAGTTATGCAGGTCTTCCAAATACTGATAAATGCATTATGTCATAAAAAAATCCCATTTGTTAATATCGTGCTTATCTTTTTAGAAAAGTCTGTACATTTTGGAAGGACGTCAAGCTCTCAATAGCACATACAATACTTTTGATACACTTGTGGTTTGAATCTGCAGATGTGAAAGTTTCTTTATCCAAGACAATGCAAAAATAATATGAATTAAAACAAAAACAAAAACAAAAACAAAAAAAAACAGCTGAGTGCAGTGCACATGCCTGTAGTCTGAGCTGCCCCAGAGTCTGAGGTGGGCAAATCACTTTGGCCCAGGAGTCCAGCCTGGACAACAGAGCATTACCCTATCTCTAAACAACAAACCCAATCTAGTATAACAACAACTTACACAGTGTTTACATTGTATTAGGTATTAGAAGTAATCTAGAGATTATTTAAGGATTCAGGAGGATGTGTGTAGACTATATGCAAATACTATGCCATTGTATGTTGGGAACTTGCATCCTCAGGTTTTGGTATCTGCAGGGGTCCTAGAACCAATCCCCCTTGGACACTGAAGGATGACTGAATAAGTTCTACAAAATTCTAATTTTCATTTGAAAGCTCAAATGTTTTATGGACAATAAATATTATAACTTGTTTTATTTGAAGTGACAGGCCCATTTTGTTCATTTTCAAGTAAATGTATGTCAAATGGTTTAGTCTGAATAATCACAGTTTGCCTGTCAATTGTTAAGTAAAAATGATGTTTTATTTAAAAAAAAAGGCTAGTTCAATTCACAGCCCCAAATATCACACAAGTGCTTTTCCTAGAGACAGCTTACTTTGACGTGCAGCAGAACTGTTTTAAATGTACTTCACATTTCATCACAAAGAATATGTACTAAAGTGTTGAGATTTAATGCAATTAATATAAATTTTATTTTACTTTTAATGGAAAAAAACGCAATTATTTTTGCACCAACCTATATTTACAACAACAACTAAACTCTTAATTACAGTTCACCATACAAGTGCCTAGCAGTGAGAAACATAGTGAGTACTGTTGGCACCACTGCCTTGGTTTATACTAAGGTATCAGCAGTTGTGTCTACCATTGTTTTTACACCATGAGCACAACTGTCAACAGAGTGAAAAAGACAGATATCTTACTACTATTTGAAAATAGTTTATAGGTCCTTCCTCTCCCCCTCTTTCTCCTGGAAAGGGTCTTATGGATCCCCAAGGGCTTATAGATCACACTTTAGGAAGTGTTGGTCCAGACAACACTGAACAAATAAAGAAAACACTTGGTAACAAGTTAAAAATATTGTTTTCAAATCTTAAAAAATTCAGTATTTTCTGAATATGTTTATATACAATAAAACGATTATTAAAAATAACTGTTTCCCTTTGTCACAAAATATTTTATTGCTTATAGAGGTTCTGGCCAAATGAATGACATAGAAACTTAGAGAAAAGGAAAAAAATCTCCCTAAGGCACTAGGTTCCAACTCTGATCCCAATTGGATGGCCTAGAGCTTAGAGCCCTTAAACTCGTTTTTCAGGGAATAGTTTCCCTACTAGATGTCTATAAGGAAAGAGTTGTGGTGCTATTGGTGAAGGACAAGATTCAGTAACATTAACACCTAAAGGAGATAATACAAATCCAAATCAAATAGACATTCATTTTCACCTCTCTGTCCCCATCATCTTTCTATCAGTAATACCTATTTATTTTCATGATTATGGAAGCCAAATTAAACTAGCACATGTGTTCCACACTATGCTGGCCTGTAGCTGACTTTTACATAAAAATTCATACTGGTCTGATTTGATTTTCTAACTTTTAGGTTCAGAGGTACATGTGCAGGTTTGTTATATACGTAAATTGCATGTCTCAGGGATTGATGAAGAGATTATTTTGTTACTCAGGTAATAAGCATAGCATCTGCTAGGTAATTTTTCGATCCTCACCCTCCTGCCTCCCCCCACCCTCAAGTAGGCCTTGATGTCTGTTGTTCCTTTCTTGTGTGCATATGTACTCAATGTTTAGCTCCCACTTATAAGTGAAAGCATGCAGTATTTGGTTTTCTGTTCCTGTGTTAGTTTGCTTAGGATAATGGCCTCCAGCTCCATTCATGTTGCTGCAAAGGACGTGATCTCATTATTTTTTAATGGCTGCATAGTATTCCGTGGTGAATACATATCACATTTTCTCTATCCAGTCTGCCACTGATGGACATTTAGGTTGATTCCATCTCTTTACTATTGTTAATAGTGCTGCAATGAACATATGCATGCATGTGTCTTTATGGTAGAGTGATTTATGTATACTCAATAATGGAATTGCTGGGTTAAATGGTAATTCTATTTTAAGTTGAGAAATTGCCAAACTGCTTTCCACAATGGCTGAACTAATTTACAGTCCCACCAGCCGTGCATAAGTATTCCCTTTTCTCCACAACCTCACCAGCATCTGTTATTTTTCGATGTTTTAGTAACAGCCATTCTGACCAGTATGAGACAGTATTTCATTGTGGTTTTGATTTACATTTCTCTAATGACTAGTGATGTTGTGCATTTTTTTCATACGCTTGTTGGCCACATGAATGTCTTCTTTTGAAAAGTGCCTGTTCAGCTGGATGCAGTGGCTCACACCTGTAATCCTAGCACTTTGGGAGGTCGAGGCAGGTGGATCACTTGAGGTCAGGAGTTCAAAACCAGCCTGGCCAACATGGTGAAACCCTGTCTCTACTAAAAATACAAAAAAAATACCCGGGCGTGGTGGCATGCACCTGTAATCACAGCTACTTGAGAGGCTGAGAGAGGAGAATTGCATAACCCCGGAAGGTGGAGGTTGCAGCAAGCTAAGATTGCACCACTGCACTCCAGCCTGGGTGAGAGAGTGAGACTCTGTCTCTAAATAAATAAATAAATAAATAATAAAAGTGTCTGTTCATGTACTTTGACAACATTTAATGGGTATTTTTTTCTTGTAAATTTATTTAAGTTCCTTATAGCTTTTGGATATTAGACCTTTGTTGGATGTATAGTTTGCAAATATTTTCTCCAATCGTATAGGTTGTCTGTTTACTCTGTGGATAGTTTCTTTTGTGCAGAATATCCTTAGTTTAATGAAGTCCCATTTGTCAATATTTGTTTTTGTTGCGATTGCTTGTGGCATCTTTGTTATGACATCTTTGCCAGGTCCTATGTCCAGCATGGTATTTCCTAGGTTATCTTCCAGGGTTTTTATAGTTTTTGGTTTTAGATTTAAGTCTTTAATCCATCTTGAGTTAATTTTTGTATATGATGTAAGGAAGGGGTCCAGTTTTAATCTTCTGTATATGGCTAGCCAGTTGTCCCAGCACCATTTGTTGAATAGAGAGTCGTCTTCCTATTGCTTGTTTTTGTCTATTTTGTCGAAGATCAGATGGCTGTAGGTGTGCAGCATTATTTCTGGGCTCTCTATTCTGTTCCATTGGTTTATGTGTCTGTTTTTGTAGCAGTAGAGAAAATACTTGCAAATAAGTTAAAAAATACTTTTTCAAATCTAAAAAAATCAGTCCTTTGTTAATTTGTTTATACAAAATCAAATAAAACCGTTAATAAAAATAAATTTTTAAAATCCAAAAACATGAAGTTAAAGTAAGCAGTTTGTTATAAAACTAAGAGCATTTGAAATATGAGTTAGGAATACAACTACCATATTGATTGAGATGTTTAGGAATGTACAGTTTTGTGTTTAACCTGAACTTACTTAGTAATATGTCCTAATGGTGTAAATGATTAGAATGCAGAGCTCTATTATTATTTACAAATAATTACTCTTAGTTTGTAAAATATTTTGAGCTGACAGAACTTAATTGGACCCAAAATAGTTTCATAATTGCAAAAAATAAAATAAGCCCAGTTAAAAAGTTTTGCTTACAATTCAGTTATTCAAATATTTAAGTAGTGTTTATCAAATTTCTCAGCCTACATCCAGTTATGGTTTTTGACAGCTAGTGTTCAGTGTATTTAGAGTACATGATTATCTTACATTACAAGGGTAAATTTTTTTTTTAACATCTGGATAGACAGGCAGTGGCCATTGCCCAATAGGTTGAAGCATTTCAATTGTCACTGAATCAAAACAGACCATTTGGCCACATATCTAAAACTGCAGGTAAGTTACGGAAATTTGCAAAGAGAATACACTCTTTTTAGTTATTCAAGTTTCTTTCTCTATCAGGCATTATAACCTAAGTAAAATGTGCATTCAAATCACTCCTGTTTCAGTTTCTCAAAAGTGCAATTTCAGCTAATTTAACAATTCATTCCTCTTAGGGATACATTTTACTGGGAGATTTAAGCTAGTGAAATCAGCCTGAGTAAATCATGCAGTTAACTGATTTTTGATAATAGAAAAATTTGGCTGGTTGGAAATGCTTAAAGACTGTGTAAGTACAGAATGTGGTGGGTCACTAGAAAAAAATTCTGCTTCTATAACCAGGAGGCAAAGGCTCAAGTTTCATGTCACTAACTTCAAGTGCCATTCTCTAAAAATCTATTCTTGGCCTATTACCCAAAAGCAAAAATTAGAAAGTTGACAGAAATAATAAATTCAGGGTTACACTAAAATATAATACAGAGCGGTGGTTGAATATCACGAGCTTTTATATTCCTTCTGTCAGATGCCAACTCTTTACTTAAAATTCTTATAAAAATTTCTGTTTGAAAGGCTAGATACCAGTGTGCTGTTTCCTATCTATACATGTCAGATTTTAAGCTTTAGAATAGCGAAAAAAATGCTCTGTGCTTGTAGTATAGGAACATATAATGGCTTGATTATATTAGAAAACAAAAGCCAGTATTATCATTTTCAATTCAATTATTGAATGTGACTTGGTTTCTTTGGGTGGTCACTTTAGGTACCACCTCTACGTATCATTGCACAAAGACAATATTCATCACCAGCTTACATAGCAAGCAAGACCTTCCTCAGTTTCCTCAATCTCTGCTGCCACATATACCAGCTGATCTCTCTTCCTCAAAACCAATACCAGCCATGAAATTCATTAAGTTCAAAGATGTCATGTTTTGTGGTATATCCCAGGCATTCGTGTGTGTGTGTGTGTGTGTGTGTGTGTATGCGTTGTGTGTGTGAAATGGCTCCTTCACTTTGTAGAAGGGTAAGAAAAGCCATGTAATGTTTCTTCAGGAAGACGTCCTTCTCTAGCTACTCTTGTAATCTAAGCAAGAAGTATATGGTTTCAGGGAGTTTAAGGCTCTGTGTAACCCAGAGCCTCTGTGTTAAGTTCCTGTTTATAAATTATTGGAATAGGCTAACAAGAAAGACTGTGAAATCTATAAGCATAAATGTTTCTGTTTTCTTGTTCTGATTTAAGAGGGGCATATTTCTTTTGAAGTTCTTTTGGATTCTTAAGCAAAAGAACTTATTAAAACTAAATAACTTATTATTTAGAACTTATTAAAGGAACTTATTAAAACGAAGTAATCACAAAATGAAGTAATTACTCTGGAAAGTGCAATTTAAAATATGTAACTACAGCTTTTGAAATACTTGGGTGTTATATATACAGCATAAATATAATGATATCAGCCGTGGGGTAAATCCTATCACTGTATACATATTGTGTAAAATATTGGTTAATAGAAAAATAATGACTTTAATAAATAATTACATGTTAAAATTACAAATAGTTTAAGTGATATAAATATAAATTGATGGAAATAAAATAGCCATATTGTTACAAAATTAATATCAATTTTATGTCACATACAAAAACCACTTAACTAGCTCAAGTTTTTCTATCATAAAAGCAGAGGATTTTTTTATTTCTTGGCTTGACAAGAGAACCAATTAAATGGATGTTTTCAGTTTATTAATAATCCATTGTGTTATTCTGGCCATTCTTATAACAACTTTATTCATCTTATAGTAGCACATTATTTTCTAGAAAAAAATACTGTTTCTGCTTTATGTTATGGTTTCTCTATGTATTACTTATCCATGCTATAGGTTACCTGGAGAAAGACTCCTTTTCCACTCATTTCTGGATTACAGGATTTTGCATATAGAGAATCTGTTTTTGTTTTTTTTCTCTTTCCTACTCCATCCTGAGACAGGATTGAAATTTATCTGTGAACAAACAGAACTGAAAAAATACACTTAAACCAGCTGAGGAAAAATAAAAGAGCAATAGATAAGCACGGGCCATAAAATAGACCTATCTACTTCCTGAAAGCAAATAACAAGTATAAGCCTACATATCCTAGCAGACACTATTAAAAGGGAAACCTGGTCAATTCAGTGCCCCTGAGATCAAACAAACAGAAGGTGCAGAATAAATCCTATTCACTCTTCCTGATACTTAAACCTGACAAAAATTTCTGGTCCTAAAGTAGGTATTGTGAATTTAATGGACAACATCCTCTTTATAGTGAACACAAAAATGAGCTTCATCGGAGCCATTTCTTACAGTGACCCTCAAGGTAGTAATTCTATAGAGAAGAGATAATACGGGATCAGAAATAGCTTTCTGCTGGTCTGATTTAATTCAAGAAGAGATTTTATATTACCTAAAAGAATGGATTACTGAATTGCAGTTTTGACCAAAGAGATCGTAGCTATAGAGAGTGTGTTTTTGACAATTCCTGCAATTGCCTGTGCTGTCAATTATAGAGGAACCAAACACCTCAGCACCTAGCTATGCTGGGGTAACAGTTGACATGCTGTTGGAGCAAATGTGTAGAGGAACAGTGTGTCTCTGCATAGAGAGGAGCTGAGGAAATACTCCTAAATTGGCTCAATATTTCTTTAGTTTCCTGTGTTCCCAATGCCAAGGTTAGTGGCTGGCAATGAATTGAATTTGCTATATTTGCGAAACTTCGGTTTTACTTTTGGTATTCAAACAACTTCTATTTACTCATGCCAAAATTCTGTTTTTTGTTTTTTGTTTTGTTTTGTTTTGAGATGGGATCTTGCTCTGTCACCCAGGCTGGAGTGCAGTGGCATGAACTCGGCTTACTGCAACCTCCACCTCCCAGGTTCAAGCAATTCTCCTGCCTCAGCCTCCTGAGTAGCTGGGATTACAGGCACAAACCGCCATGCCTGGTTAATTTTTGTATTTTAGTAGAGGCGAGGTTTCACCATGTTGATCAGGCTGGTCTCGAACTCCTGACCTCAGGTGATCCACCTGCCTCGGCCTCCCAAAATGCTGGGAGTACAGGCGTGAGCCACCACGCCCAGCCAATTCTTTTTAAAACAAAAGACCATTTTAAAATACAATTAATACCACTTGATATCCTTTTTCTGAATATACCTGTCCTTGACTTCACAGCTGTTTATATTTTATGTAAGTAGTTGACAAAAATCTCCTGTCCCTGGAAAATGTATAATTCAGATAGCCTTAAAATACAATCATTATATATTTAGAGTTAAATAAATATATGTAAAATGAATTTTTAAATGTAAAATATATAATATGCAAATTAAACAAAAAATACTTAAAGATAGCTTGAATCAAAGCTGTAATAATCATGAAAAATTTATGTTTATACATTTATATTTATAATTATATAGTTTTCAAATATATTAGGCATGCTATTTCCTAACCGTTAAAACCTTACTAGGGACATTCTACTATGAACAAATCTCATGGCCTTACCACTCTAGGAACATCTCATATAACCCTGGTGCTTTTAGATAGTATTTTATTTTTATTATGCTCATCTTCGTTCAACTGTATTTTGTTTATATTTTTGTTTTCTGGAAGATCTATGGCTTCTGGTGGGTGTTTTCAAAATTTGTTCTATATTGAAATCTATTTAACAAAACATGCTGCTTCCAAATTGTTCAAGTTTTTGCTGTTTTTAATGAAGGATGCATAATTCTTTCACTTATGAAGAAATGTACACATTTAGGCCTTTCTATCTTGTAAAAAAAATCCATGATTTTTAATAACTGATATATATCCTTCCTGTATCATAATTTTATGCTTCTTCAGAGGATGTCAAATTGATCTTCTAATAATGGTCATTATGTACAGCTCTGCTTGATTGCACTGTTTAAAATAAAATCCTTGCAATATTTTAGAGTTGCATTTAGTTTTTGTTTTTGTTTTTGAGACAGGGTCTTGCTCTGTTGACCAGGCTGGATTGCAGTGCCTCACTGCAGCCTCTGCCTCCTGGGCTGAAGTAATCCTCCCACCTCAGCCTCTTGAGTAGCTGGGACTACAGGTGCAGGCTACCATGCCTGGATAATTTTTGCAGTTTTAGTAGAAACGGGTTTTCACTATGTTGTCCAGGCCAGTTTCAAACTCTGGAGCTCAAGTGATCTGCCTGCCTCAGCCTCCCAAAGTGCTGGGATTACAAGCATGAGACACTGTGCCTGGCTTGCATTCAGTTTTATAGAAACTTCTAATTACTTGCTATTTTCCTTCTACAAAGCATGTAGGATTTTTATGAGCAATGCTATTTCGACCTTCCTCAAAAGTTTCAAAACTACAGGTGCCATGGCTTTAAAGAGTCACTGGATAAAAAGAAAAGCTGCCATAAAAAAGAACAGATGTCCTCTCTTAGGGCTCTTGTTATGCTTTTTTCCTTAAAGTTAGAGCAACTTCTAAAGTTAATGTTTCCTGCATAAGCACTCTCATTGTTACTATGTTTTCCCCAAGTCTGGTTCTGAATTTCATGAAAAGGGCAGAAATATTCCTTGCGTCCATCTCCTAACGTATCTTTGCCTTCTCTAGCTAAAGCTTCTGCCGTGACTGTCCTTCCTTTGTCTTGCATTGATGAGAACACTTGGTACACAGAGTTCTCTCTTCAGTGTGTCCTGGGTTCGTTTGGAACTTTCTCCTCACATCATTTAGCATTTTTCCTGTATTCTCGAGTTTTACAGTCAAATCAAAAGACTAGAGTAAAAGTGATAATCCTTGAAAAGCGCTTATCATGGCTAAGTAAGGAGATTTACAATTGGCTTTTACCAGAGAATAATATTAAGACACGGAGAAGTTGTGTTAGGCCATTCTTGCACTGCTATAAAGAAATACCTGAGACTGGGTAATTTATAAGAAAAGAGATGTAATTGGCTCACGGTTCTGCAGGCTGTACAGGAAGCACAGTGGCATCTGCTTCTGAGGAGGCCTCAGGAAGCTTCCAATCATGGTGGAAGGCAAAGGGGGAGCAGGTACGTCACACGGTGAGAATGGAGCAACAGAGAGTCGGCAGGAGGTACTTTTAAACGACCAGATCTTATAACAAATTACTCACTGTCGCAAAGACAGCACCAAGCCATAAGGGCTCTTCTCCTATAGCCCAAATACCTCCCATCAAGCCCCACCTTCAGCACTGGGGATTACATTTCAACATAAGATTTGGGTGGGGACAAATATCCAAACCATATCAGAAGTTAAATTAATTGTCCAAGATCCAACACATTCAAAGTTAAATGACAGAGACTTGAAATGAGTCCATTTGATTCCAGAGCGTGGGCTCTTAAATGTTATATTTATATTATTTATAGAAGCTTCCCAAGGACTATGAATGAGGACAGAGGATGAGATTTGGAATAGTGAACAGAGAGAACTGAAAGAGGACACTGACCAAAGATAGGTCATCGCATGAGACACTTCTGAAACCCCAGCATAGGAACCACCTGAGGATAAGACAAATCCTTTATTTTAAGGAGGAGGAGAGTAAATGTCAACACCATTCCATTTTCATTTGGTTTCATAGTCTTGATTTTATCAAATTATATAAGAACAAATACTTTCTTTAAAAAAACCTATCTTCTTCATTTTCCTATTTTTATTATATCCCAAACTACAGCAATAATAGGAGTAACCTTATCTCTCCTTCTTTTTTCTTTTCATTAACCAACAATTCCTGTTTCATATTAGTATTATTATTATTTTGAGATGGAGTCTTGCTCTTATTTCCCAGGCTGGAGTGCAGTGGCGTGATCTCAGCTCACTGCAACCTCTGCCTCCCGGGTTCAGGTGATTCTCCTGCCTCAGCCTCCCAAGTAGCTGGGAGTACCGGTGCCTGCTACCACCCGGCTAATTTTTTTTTTTTTTTTTGTATTTTTAGTTGAGATGGGTTTTCACCATGTTGGCGGCTAGTCTCTAACTCCTGACCTCATGATCCGCCCGCCTTGGCCTCCCAAAGTGCTAGGATTACAGGCGTAAGCCACCCCACCTGGCCTCTGTTTCGCATTATTGTATCCTTCTTTGCTTATGTATTGATGAGAATAGGAGCATTAACACAAAATCTGTCTTCAAATTCTTTTGTCCCAACCAATACCTTAAAGTCAACCTCCACCAGAATAATCCCTTATGTTTGCTTGAGCTTCTAGTTCTCCTTTTAATATTTTTTTCTAGATAAAGTTATTATTGCAGTTTTGTGGGTTTTTTTTTCTTTAGATGGGCTCTTGCTATGTTGCCCAGGCTGGTCTCCAACTCCTGGGCTCAAGATATCCTCCCGCCTCAGCCTCCCAGTAGTTGCGACTACAGGTGTTCCCCTCCGTGCCCAACTCTCATTATTGCAGATTTTAATTCATATATCTCATCTGAAGCACCAAAATAATGCCTACTTTCATCTGTTTTTGAACTTTGCAGAGGCAGTGCTTTGCTGGCTTCTATCTGAAACACTAAGCAGAGGCCACTGCAATGCCTTGACTACCTACAGTGATTATTCTCTGGCCTTAAACCGCTGAAGTGAAGCTACCAAGTGGGCAGACAGCATTTTGCTTTAGAGTTTCAGGACTTCAGAAAGAAGCTTAAAGCCTGTGACTCTGGCAGTGACACCCCTGTCTCTGCTGGTCTCTACCCCATATGCTGACATTATCCCTCTATTCTCTCTTTACTGTCATTGGAATAACACGCTTTGCTTGTACAACTGCCTTCCATCCAAAAATGTCTATTGCTTTTTCTGGAACCTCTGTTCTCTGATCAATTCTCCACTTTTTCATACTCTTCATAGAACATTCCTACTGATTTTTTTTTCTTTAACTGAAATCTACATCTCCACCAGGACACCTATGTAGTTAAGGGAGAGGTAGGCAGGTGTGTTCTCTTGTCTTTTATTTCCCCTTCCACACATCCCCTCCTCCAGCTTCCTATGTATCACTTCCTTTAAAGATCATGCCGTCCAGGTATAACACCTGATAACGTTTCATTTTACTTTCACTTATTGTCACTCTCCTACTTTTGCTAAAGACTTCTTTACACCTTAAATAGTGAGATTATCTTGGATGATTTTAACATCCATGGAGTTGTCCAATCTGACACTCTTAGAGTGCTTCGGCTTCCTCAAAGATTATATCCATAGCTCTGTAACCCCCTGAACTCATTGGCACACCCATTTTTGCAACCCCAAAATGTCCCGCTTCTGAAATTTTAAACCAATCATCCCATTTTGTAACTATAATATTTTTCTCTTACTATCATATTTTGTGATTTATTTGCTGGGCCCATCAAGAGATTTACTCTCTATATTTCACTCAGTAAATAAGAACTTTAAGGTGAGAACTGTCTTAGCTTCTCCTGTCTCCATCCACCGCATTTAGGTTTTCACAGCCATTTTTCCCCCTCTTTCACTAGAAGACAAATATCTTCACTTATCTGGGTACAAGTTCTCTTATGATTTTACTCTGTATTTTCCATTTACTAGCAAATTTGCTTTTCTTTTCCTTCCTATCCTCCTTAGATACCAATTCCATCATTTCAATTACTACAGTGTACTGTCTTCAGTACACTTTTTGTTTCATATTTGTGTTTAGGTCTCAAGCAATCTACAAAATTCCAGCTCTGAATTTTTTAAAAAATAAGAGTTTTCTTTTAAATTTGAGCTGTTGATATAGGAGAAAATGACCTGCTGCTACTACTACACATTCAAGGTCTATAAGTGAATCTGTTTCCTCAATGCTTCGTCTATGTTTTCAGCCAGCCACATCTCACTTATACTTTTCAACAATAAACCTCTTCACTAAATCTCTGACTTTACAATATTTTCATTTTCTTATTTAAAGATTGAACTCACCTCATTTAAAAACCATCTTATTGAATGAAATCATGTCCTTTGCAGGTACATGGATAAAGCTGGAAGCCATCATTCTCAGCAAACCAACACAGGAACAGAAAACCAAACACCGCATGTTCTCACTCATAAGTGGGAGTTGAACAATGAGAACACATGGACACAAGGAGGGGAACATCACACACCGGGGGACCGTCAGGGGGTTGAGGGAAAGGGGAAGGAGAGCATTAGGACAAATACCTAGTGCATGCGTGGCTTAACAGGTTGATACGTGCAGCAAACCACCATGGCACAGGTATACATATGTAACAAACCTGCATGTTCTGCACATGTATCCCAGAACTTAAAGTAAAATAAAATAAAATAATTAAAATTAAAAATTAAATAAAAAACCATCTTATTTGCCACCTTTCTTCTCTATCCTTTCTAACCAAGGTTAGTGCTACTGCCAGAACTCTGTGTGTTCCAATCCCATTCTGCATCCTTGGGGAGTTGGCTTTGTGAAACATCTCCTTTGCTCGTGTAAAACACATTAACATTTCTTCCTCTATTAGTTTTTTCTCCTTGGCAAATAAGCATGCTCAAGTGCCCCCACCTTAAAACAGTCCCTTTACTCTATTTCTGTCGACTAATTTCCCTCTTTCTAACACAATCTATGCTTTTGAAAGAATAAGCTATAATGAATTTGTCTACCATCTCACTTTCTAGTTTCTTTTCAGCACATTGAAATATGGCTTCTTCCTCCACCACTTTGTCAAACTTCTTAACTATGATCTATTAATTATCTCTAGTATCTTTTACTTTTCTGCATTATTTGACGTTTGACTACTCCTTTTCTGTAGAAACCATTTTTTTACTTTGCCTGATGGTTGGTTTTCTTCCTTTTTTCCCACAACTTATCATATGATCTTCTGAATGTTCATGCTCATGAAATTCTTATGTTCTCATGAAATAGGAGTGCTCCGCAAATTCCTCCGTACCCTTAGCAACCTGCTCTCACTTCTCTCAGCGCACTTTTTCTTTGATACTTTAATAACACCATATGCAAATGCTTCCCAAAACTTCAAGGCAATATTTGTCCCTAGGATCCAGAGATGTATCAACATCTTACATCTCTGCTTAGATGGGACAGACAACCCAACCCAATCTTTTCAAAACTAAACTCATAATCCCCTCTCCATCACAGGTGCTCTTCCTCTTAGTAAAAGACATTTGTCACTTACCTGGTTTCATAAGCTAGAAACCTGAGACTTATCCTCAACTCCTCTGTCCCACCAGTTCCCACATCCAATTAGTGACTAAGGTTTCAGCAAATCCCATTAATTTTCTCTCAAAATGTTCCTTTCTTCTCTTTATTTATCCCTATTCTCACTGCCTCTCTTGAAATATTACTTTAAGCCTGGATTACCGTAAGAATCTCCCATCTGTATTCCTGTCTCCAAACACATTCCAATCACAATTCAGTCTTCACACTGCTGACAGTCATCCTCTTTATAAAGAGTCAGAATGGGTGTATCCATTAGCACCTTAAAACCCTGGACTCACTTCTCTTTCCTTTCAGGATAATGTTCAGATTTAGTTTCCAGTGCCATTTGCAGCTCCGTACACGAAGGTCTCCCACTACAAGGCCATGCGGACTTTTACTTTTGGCTGACCTGGTCTATTCAGAGATAAACCATGTTTTCAATTGCACTGTTATCTTTGTCAACAAGTGCTTTCCAAATTTCTATCATATACTGTTTCTACCTGGCTAGCTCCTATATATTCTTAAAATTTTTAAATCAAAATTTAGATTAAAGTCATCTTATTGGTGAAACCCTCCATGGGCCCCTATTTTGATTTAGATGCTTCTTCTTGAACTGTTCAATGCACCCCACATTTATCACCCTGTACTTTTTCTTTCCTCATTCCATTTTTCTGTCTAGATTGTAAGCTCAATGCAGTCGGCATCATAGTGATAACAATTTTATATACAACTTTCAACAATATCTGGCATGTGTTAGTCCTTCCAGAACTGTTTAATGAATTTATTCCTTGATGGACTACTAAAGCACTCAGTAAAAAAAAAAAAAAAAAAATATATATATATATATATATATAAACTATATATATATATAAACTATATATATATAGTTTTAAGGAACATATAGTAGCATGGAAAATAATCTACTGCTAAGTGAAAAAATGTGTATAAAATTATAAGTTAATCATTACAGTTTTGTAAAAAATATAGATGTACAGAGAAAAAGAGCATAAAAATTTAATCAAATATTGGTGGTTGAATTATAGATCTGGGTTTATTGACAACTTTTCTCTTTTCAGAGTAATTTCAGTAAATACTTTTATTAACTAGTCTTAATTCAAATATTTTTAAAGCCATGTTTTGTCTTCTTGTTGCATTATCTGTTTGATCAAATTTAACTGTATATCATTCTTCTTTGTCTTCTATTCTCTGCCATAACACAAAGGAAATATAACCCAAGTATAATTTTAAAAAGAAATAGCAAACTAATGTCTCTCTCTGTCATAACACAAAGGAAATATAACCCAAGTGTGATTTTAAAAAGAAATAGCAAAATAGTGTCTCTTCCCCCAAAAGTTTTCAACACAGAGGTATAGAGCAATGTTTACCAATCAAATTGTTTATGCAAATAACTGCATCTAGATTGGCTTGTAACTAAGTGCAGTGGAAACTATCATTCACCTCTGATGAGCCAAGCAGATAGCATATGCAAATCTCAGAGCTGCATAATAGCTTTTTCTGGACCTCTAACTTCAGTTTCCTTTCAGAATATTAGTTTTAACACCGCTAGTCTACAAACTTCATGGACATTAATGGGACAGATTTCTTTTTTTAAAATTTTTTTGGCTTGTTTTTTTCTGGCAGAAAGTTTTTCAGGATATAAATGATAAATATATTATGCTGCAAATATCTGTTTTTTATAACACCAAATTATGGGACTTAGACATTTGCTTGGAGGCTATTCAAATAGCTTTTATGCAAAGCACTTAAGAATATGACTTGAAAATAAACATACATTAAATTTTTATTAAATGAGTCCATCATTTATTTTACCCTAAAACATCACATTTTCCTACTGAGTTTTGAAAATTGGCAAAATCTTAGGCATTACTTTCTTTTGCTGATTTGGTATTAGTGGTGTAGATATCAAAACTTGATTCCATACTGTACATAGGTACCTTATTTTTTCTATTTATGTATAACTAAGTCCTTCTTTATATCCATGTATCCTTAAAGAAAAGGAGAAATCTTCCCCCAATGTTAATACTTTTTTATTAACTGGATTACCTTTATTAGTAATTTTTTTCACTATTAACTCAACAGATCAGTAATTTTGATACATTTCATTAGATCCAGTATAATATATCATAATGATTTTAAAAGGTATGCTAATTATAAAATATAATCCAATGAGTCATACTAAATTTCTCAAAGACATCCTGGAAGAAATAGACTTAGAATAAAAATTACATTTTTCTGTCTATGTGTTGCTACAATTTTAAAAATGTGCTATTGTTATTGTCCAGTGTCACATATTTTAATCTCAAACATGTCACAGAATGTGACCTACTTCAATATTTCCTTATATATCAATTATATAAGCTACATTAGCAAGAAACCTAAGAACATATGCCATCACAAAACAGTTGGTATATGCAATTCAGGTACAATTTTCATTGCTGTACAAAGTTGCTTTGCAAATTTCCTTTAGCTGTACAAAACAAGAAGTAAAAACTTTAACGTATTGCTTAAATTGTGAAAGTATGGGGTAATTTCCTTCTACTCTTGGCCTATGCCACTTGTCTATGACAATAGCTTGCTATCAAATTTAAGACCCTTATTCAGGAGGTTAATGCGAGGTAGGAACTCCATTCGATGTTATTTTGGCTTAAGGGCATAATGTCACAATTTGGTGCATCCTCTAATGACTTTTTTTTTCTAAAGGCAGCTTATAGCTTACACCTAGTTCAGCGAATTTCCTTGTAAGGTCCTTGGAAGACTGGAGGAAAAAAAGTACAATTGATTGTGTGGCCAAATTTCTGTTCATGCCTGCTTACTGATTTTTGTTCATTTCACAAATAAACAAGGCATGAATACATCAACCCACAAACCATAAACAATAAAGAACTTCATCCTGTAAGTTTGCTACGGCCAGCAGTTTGTGGCTGAATCTGCTATTTGTCATAAGATAAATGATAAAGTGATTGCCATTTGTCACTGAATACACAAGAGGAGTGCTCAGCTGTGAACCACTCAAATGCAGACAACAGTAAATACTGCCATTCTTATACTAACTTCCTTTAAAAGGGCCCCCTAAAACTATAAAAATAAAAGGACATTCGTGTTTTGGGTAAAAATTCATAATCTTTTAACCTAAGAAGATAAATTGTCAAATAAACAATAAGCATCTGAGTACTCCCAGTTAAAAACCTTGTACTTACTACAACATGAAATGCATGCAAACATGGGCCATCTTTTATAAAGAAAGGTGTTTTATAAAGTTGAGCGTTGAATTTAATTTATATGTATTGTTCCCACTTTTGTACTGTTCAGTGATTTTTAATACAAACTTTTTTATGTTTCTGAGAATCAGTGGTGCTTGACGGCTTTCAACTATATTAATAGAGGTTATAACAGCGCCCATACATTAATATAGTCTGTGTTTTATCTAAACTCTGATTGAATTTAGGGAGTGCCTAAATTCTGTGTTGCTATACTTGCTGCCAACTACATAAACTTTATTAATTTCTTTCAAAGGCTACCTAACAACAACAAAATAGGGAAGTATATGCAAATGACATATTAAGAAAAAAAGTCACTAATCATAAAATCTCTTAAGTTATAACATTCCTTAGTGGCAAACACCATACTGTGTAATAAGGGAACATCATAATTACAGCATCTTATACTACAATAAAAAATCCCCAAAATGTGAAGCTCATATATAAAAGAAATTTTTACTTTGTATCATTGTGACTTGCAAGAAAAAGGTAAAAAATGCAAAATAGCTGACACATATTGTTTGAGATTTTAAAAAATGTTTATAACTCTCAGTTTTATCATGGAATATATAACTTTTCACAAGAGAACTCAGATTAAATAATACATAACCTGAAATATCTTTACACCATTAGACACAGTTCCTTCAAGACTAAGGCTGAAATACACTGGTGGAGAAATGTAGGGAAGTATGCACTTTATAGTATCTTTAAATCCAAGCTGAATAACAGTAGAAAAATAAGTATTTAGTGGCAGATATTTCCAGAAGCTCATCTTTTAAATTCAGATGATTGTAATTTTTCTAAAGTACTACAATAAGATTACATTTTAAAAAATCAAATTATAAGTCTGTCTTTTATACTATCTTTCAATATAACAAATTTCAAACTCTTCAAAATATACTTGTAATAACATTTTTAAAATCTCACTCTTTATATTGTGTGCTAAAGCATGTTGAGAAATCTTTCAAATCTTTGGTGCTGGGAGTTGAAATTTCCTGACATAAGCTAATACATTTTTCATCAAGTGCTAATAGATGAAAATGATTAGTTAGATCAAAGGAATGTATGCATAGTCTCTCACTATATATGTCAACATGACAAGTCAAATTAATTTTACAAATATTTAGTTATTGCTCTATTATACACTACTGAGATATATAAAAAAGTGTAACTCTAAAATCATTTAACATTATTGTGAATTTCTATACATTAAAATGGAAAATCATTAACATTTGTCTTATATTCATATATAATCATAAATATATCCCAATGTCTCTTTAAAAAGTATATTTGCAATGTGACCATTTGGTTTAATGATCAATTCTTCAGTAAGAGGAGCTAATACTATTGTTTTTAAAACATAAACATAGGCTATATGAATCTCAGTTTTTATTACATCACACCAATACTTGTTTCTTACCTTTTTCTCTAAAGAATTTATTTTTCTATTTATTTCTACATTATCTACCAGTTACTTTATTTTTCTATCTTGATAAATCTGGTTTTTAAATGGATTAGGTTATTTTACCAATATATGCATTTTATTGGCTTTACAACAGTCAAAATATTGTTTCAGGGGCTTTTTTTTTGTTGTGGTATATAAACAGAGAACAGAAAAAGGAAAGGCTGACTTTTAGGCTTTTGACAGGAGTCTTGTATAAGTGGAAGACTTTTAATTCTCAAATTGTTTCACTTCAATAACTCTTTTAAAGTTGTTGCGCCAAGATGCCTGGCAGATTAAGCTCCATTGCCTTTTCTTGTTTTGAACTAATGTATTCTTGATCACCGTTTAATGAAACTATATACCACATGGAGATTTCACATTAGATAAGCCATGTGAAACCCTCATCAGACAAGTAGCTCTGGCTGGTGGTAATCCTTCAGATGAAAATTTCAGACTAGCAGGTTTTCCAATTTAAATGAGCCCCTTTAACTATAAAAAATTGGCACGGTATGATTGCTAAAAATTATTTTTAAATTTTTATGTTGCCAAAGTACCCTGGTGGCTGTGAAAAACAGAAATACTGCCGTAAATACAGAAAACATTAACTGGTCACTGAGGGGATCCAATTTACAACCCATAGAGACAACTCACACAGCTCACTGACACTGGCGCTATTGGGTTTGTGATAGGGCATTCAGCTCTGCTCCCCCCACACAGAAGCCAAGCTCATCTTAAATATGCAATTAAATAGATTTATTCTACAAGTTTCTCTAGTCAGTGGTTATTACTCACTCTTACTTCATTGCACTCTGATCTATAGAATTTTCATGATGTGTTCAGGTAGCCTTTAGGAAGCAACAGAACTTGTTATGAATTTTCAATGAAAAATTATTTGGGGAGATTCACATGTGCTATTTAATATTTTATTAGAGTGATTCAGTTTATCTTAAAAGACTTATCTGTTCTCTACCTATGTTTACTCTAACCCAGAATCACTGCCACCTATTAATATGTCTACAGCTTAAAGTATAACTAGTGGAAATAAGTTATTCTCAGCTTAAGTTTGAACTGTAGATTTGGATTTCAAACAAGAAGGAAAAAGAGGATGTTTAGATTTGTTTTTTAGTGTATATAATATTTTGTTTTAGCCTGTCACAAATGTCAATGACTTGTGCACAAGCACAGATTATGTCAAGAGACTATGCCTCTCTTGTTCATAGTATATAACATTAGTAGATATTTGTTTGAAAAAAATACTCATGATGTATTTACTTCGGAATGCCATTGTCATCTAATTTTGACATATAAGATATTGTACAGAATAAAAGGAAGAGTGCTACCCAAGAAGCAAACAAAGTAACGGCTACTTACAAGGAACCAAAAGCTATGACTCAGTGCTTCGGATATGAGGAATAAGCAATGCAATCAATAGTTCTTTGCAAGCAGTGAAGACAGGACAAAAGACTAAATAATAAGACAGTCTAACATATACATACATTACTGCCATCAACCAAACAGATATACACTAACCAGTATACACTGACCAGAAAATGAAGAACCTAGTAAGTTTAAAATAGAAAGTTGCTGTAGCCAAAGGCATTCAACTGTGCCCTTCTTCAAATATTAGTCTATATTTGGGGGAAAACTTCATAGACTCAGAATCCTACAGGATTTTGTTTAATGAATCAATTGCTTCCAATTATATTTCCTTTATTGATGAACTACCAGAGCACATTCTGTAATAGTGAAGTATTATATAGTTTACTAAAAAATGATGGGAAAATGTGTACAGTTATTAACATAAGTATTACAAAATTTTAAAAAACCGACATCTTTCAAGGAGCAAAGTGGTCATTATTCAGGTTTACTTAACCTGCTCACAGTTACTTATTGAAATCAGGTCACTGTGGTATTACTGCTTCTTGTAACTAGTTGCACTGAAGTGAAGCAGAATAGAAAAGTTAATTTGCATCTATACGAGACCAAAAAGACTCAAGTAAAGATCTGTACACAGCTTTTTTTTTCTGAAGGTATGACAACTGCAATACTGTAAAGATAGCCATCTAATATCTTTCAGGTGAATGTGGGGGTGTGACTCCTTAGCCCCCTCTTCCACAGAAAGGTGCACTGCAGCTTAAAGAAATCATTTGAGAGAAGGTTGGGAAAGGGGTGTGCTCATCCTGCATCACAATTACTGCAAGAAAGGGGAAACTGGAAAGTACAGAGGGAAACTTGCAAGGATGAACAAGAAGAGAAAACCCCAATTTCTTCCAGAGTATGCAGTGTGGCAGGGAAAGTCTTGTTTTAAAGAAAAAGGAAAACACCTTCCATGACAAATGAAGGAATGCAGAAAAGAGATATGGATAAAAGGGGTAAGAGTACATTGCGAATACTGCTTTAAATCTTTGTAAACATGCAAACACAGGGGAAAAAGCACACTAAATCATTATACTCCAGTATGTATTATTATCTTTTCTAGTATCTGGTTTATATTAGCTACAGTATGAAACCACAATCTGCAGAGAAATTAAATAACCTCCTTTGGAACATTTTTAAAAAGAACGTTAAAAAATAAAAATAAAGTCAAAAGTAGAAGGTTATTACACAAGGAGATCGCAGTAAACAAATATAGAAAAGACACATCAAAAATTTTTCTCGCAAAGAGAAATTTAGATATATTTAGTAAAAGGGGAAGTTCTGATTTGGTACCACTTAATTTAAGGTAATCTTGAATACCCTTAACAAGAGCAGAGAAAACCTGGGCTTTTTGTATGAAGGTTAAAGAAGATGTTACATAGAAAGTATCGTCTTAAAATACCTATGGGTCAGTAGTTTCCAACTTTATTTTCTTGCTCTGGTGGTTCACCAGAATATCTCTAGAGTGAGAAAATGGGTATTGTTTGAAAGAAAAAGAAACCACTACACTACCACTACCAACACCACCAACACCAACCGCAACAACAAATCTCTCCAGGCTTTCAGAGTTCATCTTTCATCTGCCTTAATGATTCCATATTTCATCTATTCAGTCATGCCTCTAAGAATAATTTATTATCTAATATATGTCAAGTATTGTAATATGTTCAAGTTAGATACATATGATGTAGTTGATGGGGCCTGTTTCAAGATGCTTAGTACTCACATAAATATGTACAGTACATGATAAAACTTGGAATTTGCCATTCAAAATGTTTAAAATTACATATCATTCTTTCTACTATGAAATTATTCTGATTTTCAATCTAATAAGCTGCCTTACATGAGTAAAAGAGTGTGTATGTGTGTGTGTATTTTAAACTGGGTATTTTAATCTTAAATAGCAACTTAGCACTCTTAGCAGTTGTATATGGTGTCAGCCAATCCCAGACCACCTCTTCTGTCTGTAGACCAAATGCACTGACCATAGTATGTGTGTTAACAACCTGAGAAAGTATTTTCTTACATGTGTAGTGACCAAAACATAGTCAAAGATTATTTTTAAGTGACAATGTTCTAATTCTGCATAATTAATAAAAGAGAAACAAGGACGTAGTTGAGGTTAAAGTCTATGGAGCCATATGATGATTCATCAGCACAGAAACTCTCATCCCTGAGTTTCCTTGTTTAGTTTTATGTTGGGGTATTGAGATTGTTACTTTTTCTTTCAGCGCATCCTTGTGAATCTATCTAGCCTATAAAGGATTGCCCAGAGACCAAGATTTGGACCTTCTGCTAGACTGTGCTGTTTTCATGTTGTTAACTTGGAAACTCTTTTCCAGAACCTCTTTCCCCCCACAATTCTAGATTAGAAGTGACGAATACGTTAACTGGTATCAGATTTGGAAGGTGGAAGTGAAGCACTGACTCTTACTTTTAGAAGACCTTTGCAGTCAGAGAGAGCAGTAGAAAGAGGTCGTGATGGACAGACAGACATGCTGTATTAGTCCGTTTTCACACTGCTATAAAGAACTGCCTGAGACTGGGTAATTTATAAAGGTAAGCAGTTTAATTGACTCACAGTTCTGCATGGCTGGGGAGGCCTCAGGAAACTTACAATCATGGAGGAAGGCAAAGGGGAGACAAGGCACATCTTACATGGTGGCAGGAGAGAGAGAGAGAGAGACTGAGAGAGAACTGCCAAACATTTTTTAAACCATCAGATCTCATAAGAACTCACTCACTATCATGAGAACAGCATGGGGGAAACCACCCCCATGATCCATCATCTCCCATCAGGTCCCTCCCTTGACATGTGGGGATTACAATTCAAGATGAGATTTGGGTGGGGACACAGAGCCAAACCACATGATATGGCCCACCCTGTCTCCACTCCATGACTCCACATTCAGTTCATCTTCATCTGTAGCCTCTTTTCGCAATAGATGCAACCCTTTCTCTCCTGACGAAGGAAGTTACTCTCTTCTTGTATGACATTTCCTAATGTCAATCCCCTTCAGAGAAATACTGACCTCTTTAAGACACACCCTCAATACATCTCATTCCTTCTAGGCTTATAACCAGACTCAAGTTCAGGGAGGACTCAGGGATCAGATACAAAATGTGACCTTTGAGTATGCACCACATACATCAAAATAATGTTAAAATGTTAAAAATTTGTATAAACAAAAACTTGCTAGGCATGTATAGAAATTAGCCTAAAGATATTGGTTTATGGTGAAATAAGGCTGGATCAGGCCAAATTTATTCACACGATTGCACTAATGAGAGGTTCTGAATTCAAAGTATTTTCTTGAGCAGATAGAAGAATCTCCATTTGAGTGGTGAGTCATCTAAACCCAAGACCCAAAGTTGGCCAATGTAAAATGAAGTTAAAATGCTAGAACTTCCTTGGTATGTGAAAGAAGATAGCCAGTCTCAGGGAGATCAGAATCCTGAAGTGGATTTACCATGTGAAATCTACTTAACAGTTTCTGCCTATATTTTCTGGGTAGTTCGATACTCCCTTCAACAAGGCTTTGAAAAATACAATGGGGAAGGAAATACCAACATTCTTCAAGAGCTCGGTTATTCTTTGCTGGCTAAGAGTGACCTGGGGAAATATTCCATCAAAATCAATTATCTGAATGCAATAGGGATAAAGAAATGCTGGAGCGTAGGGAACAAATAACAGCACTAAGCCAGCAAAGACAATGTGATAAAATGGTGGACTCATTCATGGTGCCAGTTAGGTAAAATGCCATGCAGGATAGGGTAATGTTCTCCAGAATGTGGAACATGCTCTAAATCAGCAATCAGTATAGGGTCTGTGGTTTGTGGTTATGGTACTCAAAATTTTAAAGACGTCCCTCTAAGATTTCCATCTTAGGCTTATTCAAACACTACTCTGGGCACTGCTGAGAAAAGACTTAACAAATGAAATTAAGGGAATTAATCAAATGTCCTTAAAATATGGAGATTATCCTGGATTATCCAAATAAGCCCAGCATAATCACATGAGACCTTAAAAGCAGCAGCAGAAGGCAAAAGAGGAAAGCAGGAAAGATGAAACAAATGAGAAGGTCAGAGAGATTTCAAAGGTGAGAAGAATTAGATCCACCTGCTGGTTCTAAGGTGTAAAGGGACGCATGTCAGGGCCAGAAAAAGGTCTCTAGGACTAAGAGTGGCCATGGGCAATAACCAGCAACTAAGTGGAGGCTTCAGTTTCAACAACCACAGGAACTGAATTCAGCCAACGACCTGAATGCATTTGGAGGCAGATTCACCCCTAGAACTTCCAGTAGGAAATGCAACTCTGCCAACACCTTGATTTCAACCAAGCTTGTCAGACTTCTACAGATAGAACTGTAAGATATTAAACGGATGTTATTTTAAGCATTTTAGTTTGTGGAAATATGTTATGGCAGCAATAGAAAATGACTACAGTGGTTCATGTATTAAGGGATAGAAATAATAGAAAATTTTCCTGAGTGGATAATGTAATCGTCTGATTGAACTTGAAGTTGAAACTTCCATCTGGTCATTTTGGAATCCTGATGACAGTGAATCAACAGGCAAAAAATGTGATAGTCTACTAGTCTGGATGATTGATTATGACTTTCAAGGAGAAATTGAGCCACTACTACTTAATGCAAGTAAGGGAGACTAGGTTTGAAATGCAGGAGTTTCTTTGGGGTATCAGTTAGTACTCCCATGACCTGTGATGAAAGTAAATGGAAAATTATAACCAAGACAGGATGGCTAATAACACAAACCCCATGGAAATGAAGATTTGTGTCATCTGCATAGACAAGCAACAATAACAAGATGAGGGGTTTGCTAAGGGCAAGTAGTATAAGCAGCAGAAGAATAAAGTTATAAATAAAGTTGTAAAGTTATATGTGAGAAGATAACCAGTTGCAGAAACAAGAACAATTGCAATTATGGCTATTTCTTCTTTGTCTTGACATGAATATATTTGTATATTATATATGTATTTATATTTATATGTTTACATATATGTAAGTTATTTTTGTCCCATCTACTTCCAGTAATATTTAACACAAGATATAGTATTAGTGGTTAGCCCTGTATCTTGGTATTTACATTACAGGATAGCATACAAGGAGTGTTACTTAGTCAAATGTACAAAGTGATATGAACTGTGTATCCTATTTTGGCTAAGCAACTGGCATATTTTTGTTGTATGGAGACTAGTTTTAACATGAGAATCAGGAGAAGTATTTGCAATTGACTTTATTTAGAAGCAAAACGTATTTTTTAAAGGCATGTGTGGATGTCAAGCTCAAAAGGGTAGACTGCATTGAATTATGTTATTATCAACTCGGTTTAGTTGGGAACTACATTTCTCACAAAACCTTTCACTATAAGATTCCAGTTTAGAGTATGTCAAAAGAAAAAACATGAAGAATTTGCATGCGATTTTGAAAGCATACTGAAGTGGTAGCCCTAATCTTGGATGGTCACCATGGTCATATATGGTGACAGATAGATACGGAGATACCCAATGGATGCCAGTGTGCCCTTATTCTCTACTGTGCAACCAGATCATATGCTGACCATTGACACTGCTAAAAGAAGCCCTAGACTCACCAACCAGTGCTTGGCTGTGGACAACAAAGGTAGCTGACACCTAGAAGCAGTAGCTTCCTGCAGAACTCTCCATGAGTCCCCGCTTCATGGTTCTACTTCAGTGGCTGGATGTACTTGGCTTCTTAGAATTTTAGGAAGCTTAGACTTCTCCCCTATTCTAGTGATTTGGAAGACTAATTAGTGACTCTCTAATCCTCCAGCTTCTCTTTCCAGATCTTTCATTCAAGCTTATTTCATTGTGTATTAGGATGAATTCCTATAACACATCTCTTATTCCCATACTGCTCCTAAAAGGCTCTGTTTCTCAGACTGAATCTTGACTGATATAAATTCCTTCACAGCTACACAGAATTTGAGGAATGAGGCCCACACTATTGAGCAGAGACTCCTCTAAGACTACAAATAGATATAACTTTATAATTTTTATGAGTTGGTTGTTTCTTCCTTTCTATAATTTTGTTTTCTGGGTAATACTTTTAGTAATTATTTTCTCTAAGTATATGTGTTTAGTGTGAAACCAGTCAATGAAAAAAGCTTATACATTCTACATATGTTACAAACTTGAGATAAGTTGCATATTTCCAAGGTAGACATTTGATGCAATGTTAGGCAGAGCTGGCTCCCTAATGAACAATTCCAGAAATGAGAAAAATATTATAAAATTCCCTGATTCACTTTCATACTGGAGAAGCTAAGTATAATAGAGGATTATCCTTCACATCTGCAGTTTGGTGTTTCCTGCAAATATCTGCTCTGAAACATCAGCCAGAATCTTGGGTGTCGCCTTACCTTTATTTTTCAATCTTTTAACTTATTCTTCGTTATTTCTCTCTCTCATTACTTTCAATGAACATCCCAATAGTGCAGCAATATACTCAGTCCTTCTATTCAAATACACTTTGCCCCTCCATCAGCAATTTGCTTCTCACTTGCTCATATTATCTCATTTTTAAGGCATGGATATTCAACTATGTCAGCATGATGGTTTCAGTAATTATATGTATCAATTATACTATTAAACTTGTACATTTATCTATTATTCTGTTATGTTCCACAATTCTTAGCTATTTCTCAAACAACTCTAAGAAATTAGATTACCACATTCAGAATTCCTTCTTTCACTGACCTCAAGTTTGGGTTGGATGCCACCATAGTAGTACTCTACACACATATCTATTACTGGATTTGCCATATTTATTATTATTATTTTAATATCAGGTCTCTCCAATACATAGTGAGTTCACTGGAGACAAGATCTTTATTTATATCACATAATGCCTAATTCATGGTAAAGTGTCAACAAATGTTTGTTTTAGAAAATTTTGTCCTAAAAAAACTATCCCATATATTTTGTAAGAAGTCATTTATGATAACTACTTTATTTCAACTTTGAATTTATTTTCAAGGATTATAAGAATAATTTGCTGCCTATTTTCTATACTAAGAGAATTAGGTTCAGAGCAGGCTATGTAAGTATTTTCTGAGGATTCTATTAACGTAATGCATCCTACAAGAATATATAATACTAGATCAATTTTCCTGTCTGATAACATTAGCAATTTCACTTGGCGATTGGAGTTTTCACAGATATGCATTGAAGAGGTTTCACGTGCATAGAGAGTTCAAATTTTTAATTTTTAGTCTTTTAATATTTATTGGATTTATATGCCTTGTCATCTGTACTTCTGAATAGTAATCAAATAAACTCTTTCCATGAACAATATGAGATAGAAGAAAATAAAATGAGAGACAGACAAATACAAATTCCATGGTCAGGACAAAAAATATAGTGAGATAAATATCTATATTTAAGTAAAAATTATTTTGAGTGATGATATATTATCAACTCCATCAATTTAAGTAATAAACATGATTATCTTAATTTCCAAAGGCAACTGAGAAATTAGTAATACATTAAAAATATGGTAAAGTTGCATATGTTCTGTTATATGATAGAAACTGATAATGAATAAATGTTTAAAACTATATTTAGCCATAACTGTAGCTTTCATAACCTTGTTTAAATTGAATTTAAATAAATAAATAATATACAGTAGGTACTGTGGTGACATGAAAACAGTCGCTTCCTCCATGGACCATTTGTACTTATGTACAGTTGGCCATTGTACTTATGTCGCCTACAACTGTTATATTAACATGTAAGTCTCCCTCAACTTGGTTGTAATTTCCTATAGCAGAGTTTAATATAGTATGAATTCAATAAAAATACAGAAAAATACATGCAGCAGCTAGATAAGATAAAACGTTAGATATAGATCAGTTAAGCAGCTGAACAAAGGACTTCAGTTTGTCTGTGGGTAAGACACTAAACTGAATTTTCTCAGCACTTAAAGGGTATACTAACACGTTTACACTTAATAGAGACATGGTCAATATAAAAAATATATGATGTGGACATTAATAATTCCATTTTATATCAGAGCACTCTGATAGGCATCGGAGAAAAAGAAAAAAACACTGTCCCTGCCTGCACAATTATTACAATCTACAACAGAGGCAGGCTTTCCAACAGAAAATTGTAATAAACAGTGAAGAGTAAAATCCTCTCTATGGGCCCTGCGCGGTGGCTCACGCCTGTAATCCTTGCACTTTGGGAGGCCGAGGTGGGCGGATCACCTGAGGTCAGGAGTTTGAGATCAGCCTGGCCAACATGGCGAAACCCCGTCTCTACTAAAAATACAAAAATTAGCCGGGCATGGTGGCGGGCGCCTGTAATCCCAGCTGCTTGGGAGGCTGAGGCAGGAGAATCTCTTGAACCCAGGAGGCGGAGATTGCAGTGAGCCGAGATCGTGCCACTGCACTCCAGCCTGGGTGACAAGAGCAAAACTCTGTCTCAAAAAAAAAAAAAAAAAAAAAAAAAGAAAAAGAAAAAAAAATTCTCTCTAAGACTCAGTGGAAGCAGAGAATAAAATGACAAATCTAGGCTGGGCGCGGTGGCTCACACCTATAATCCCAGCACTTTGGGAGGCCGAGGCGGGCGGATCACGAGGTCAGGAGATTGAGACCATCTTGGCTAACACGGTGAAACCCCGTCTCTACTAAACAAAATACAAAAAAATTAGCCGGGCGTGGTGGCAGGCGCCTGCAGTCGCAGCTACTTGGAGGCTGAGGCAGGAGAATGGCATGAACCCGGGAGGTGGAGCTTGCAGTGAGCCGAGATCGCGCCACTGCACTGCAGCCTGGGTGACAGAGCGAGACTCCGTCTCACAAAAAAAAAAAAAAAGACAAATCTAATAAAGAGGTCTGAGGAAGCCTTTGAGGGGGCAGCCATTGAGCAAGGATGTGGCAGAGGAAAAAAACTAAAATTATCCAATTAATGACTTTGTTAAATATAGTTCAAATAACTGAGTCGTGCATACCCATGTTTATATGGAGAGGAATTCACATAGTAGACATTTTACTGTGGAATGCTTCATTTGAAAGTCTTTAGGTTGAAATATATTTAACTTTCCTAACTTCACATTGTACAAAACATTGCAACATTTTTTATATTTTTATAGGTGATTTCTATAATGTCTTATCTCACATAGAATTCTGGATCAGTTCAAGGAAGTAGCTTTTAATTTATATCAATATATTTTTTGAAAATGTTAATGTCACTACCAAATATATCAAATACCCATAGTTTATTGAAAAACTGTTACAGTAAACTATATTTAAGTGGTTATACTACCTTTTCTTGATTTACAGAGCGGAGTATATTCGTTCAGTTGCATACTGCATGTCTCAGTCTGTTTTGTGCTTCTATGACATAATACCTAAGACTGGGTAATATATAATCAACAGAAATTTATTTTCTCATGGTTCTGGACACTGAGAAGTACAAGATCAAGTCCTCCCAAGTATCTGGGATAATACTTGTGTGTCTGCATCATCACATGGAGGAAGGCAGACAGGCAGAGGCAAAAGGGGGCCAAATATGTTCCTTTTATAATGGTATTATTCCCACCCATGAAGGCAGAGCACTCATGGCCTGAACACCCTCCAAGGTCCCACCTCTTAATACTGTTACAATGGCAATTAAATTTCAACATGAGTTTTGGAGGAGACAAACATTCAAACCATAGCACTAAGTAAATATGTATTAACCTCTGTATATAGGAGCTAACGTTTATTGTGTACTTACTAGCTTACTATCTTCCAGGCAATTAAATAAATACTTTATAAATATCTCAGATAATCTTTATAACTATATGCTTGGTAGAAAATTGCCACTTAGAGTAGTTATGTAATTTGACCAAGATAATGAAATAGGTAATCCTGGAGTCAGGATTAGAACTGAGAGCTATTCAACTAGAGAGCTCAAGTGGTTAAGTACTGACATGTGGTGCCTGAGCACCAGTAATATATACACATATTTATCCCTCTGCACAATCTCTTGGGCAAGTCAATGCTTACCCTTAACTTCAATTAACTCCTGAATACTAGTGACTTCATATTCACCAACTCTAATTTCTGAACACACACCACACTCGCTTTTTCCCCCATCCAATAAAACTTTGTATCTCTATTTTGCATTTGACCTGTTGAACTTTCGTACTTTCTTCCCATCACTTTTTTTATGTCTTTTTGCTTTCCATGATGAAATCTTTACATATTTATCTAGTCAATTTCATACAACAGTTGATATGATGATGATCTTCTTGACTCATTTCTCTGGTTAACTTTTTCTGTGATATTTGGCTACATGCAAATAAAAAACACAATTTCAGGCTTGGCATGGTGGCTCATGCCTGTAATCCCAGCACTTTGAGAGACTGAGGTGGAAGAACTGCTTGAGCCCAGGAGGGTGAGACCAGCCTAGGCAATACAATGAGACTCTTGTTTCTACAAAAAAAAAAAAAAAAAAAAAAGAGAGAGAGAGAGAGGGAGAGAGAGAGACAGAGAGAGAGAGAGAGAGAGAGAGAGAGAGAGAGAGAGAGAGAGAGAATAGCCAGGTGCAGTGGTATGCACCTGTAAGTCCCAACTACTATTTGTGAGGCTGAGGCAGAAGGATCACCCTGGAGTTTGAGGCTGCAGTGAGCTATGATAGCACCACTGTACTCCAGCCTGAATGATAGAGCAAGGCACTGTCTCTTAAAAAAAAAAAAAAAAAAAAAGAGAGAGAGAGAAGAAAAAAAAAGAAAAAAGAAAATTAAAAAAAGAAAAATACAATTTTAATTATCTATACTAAAGAAAAGTTTAGTAAAATATATAACTCCAGATAATTCACACATGAATCTATATGATCTACTACTGCTTGTCTACCTGATCTTTTGCCTAAATCTTTGGATCTCTGAAACCAACCTCTAGGGTTTCATGGCCTTAAGTTAAAAAGCTGTAATGCCACACTGAGAAAATTTGATAGGAGAAAGGACCAGTAGTGATACAAAAGTTACCCTGGTTACCTGAGAGAAAGAATCAGCCTTTTATATGCACCTGTCCATTAGGCCTCATTTCAAAAACAACCTACGAACGTTAAGCTCAACACACACATAACTTCATTCTGCAGCTCTTTTCTTGCCAAGCCTGCTTTTCCTCCTGTGTTTTGTAGTACAGGTAAATATGTCTCCATCAATCTTACCATTCAGATGCATGGATATTTTTTCCTCAAGTCATCCTCATATACCTTCCCCTTCCACAGACTATTGAACAGTATCTTGAATAGTTTATCTCCTAAAAGTCAGGTATCTACTATTATGATTGATTACAGATTAAATAACTTCTTAGGACACAAGACTATATTTCTATATTTATTAGACAGAGTCCGATGGTAATAACTTATACTACACTGATGTTTTACTTTTTTCCTTTCCCCTACTGGAAATGTACGATCTATGGAATTCTACATATTTATCTGCATCCTTTGAGGCTGGATGTGGGTAAGGACTCATGTTTCAAGCTGTTAAGTAATGTCTGGTTTCTTGAGTAATTATTTGTGTAGAGTTGAATTACCTAAAGAGCAGTCTGGCCTTTGCCCTCACCTATTGGGATGACCTCTGGGCCTCTGGAATGTCTTTACTTGTCTGGGGGCTTTGCTGCTAGACAGTCAAATAATAGAACTTATAATGGGGACTTTGGGTCACATATTAGGTTGGTGCAAAAGTTATTTTGGCAATTACTTTTATCAGTAACTGATGCAATTACAACAGCATCAGTTCCAACCTCTGGAAAAACTGACGATTATCCTGACCTCCAGGAGGGGCTGGAGAATAAAGGTCAGCCACAGGGGCAATATGTGATTGAGCTCCAATAAAAACTCTGAATACCAAAGGCTTCCCTGGTTGGCAATCCTCTGTATGTATTGTCACACTTTGTGGCAGAGAGGAGGTAACACTATCCTTGACTCCAGGGAGCAAAGGATGAACGGAAGCTCCGTATTCAGACCCTTCCTGGACTCGGTGCTATATGTTTCCCCTTGGCTAATTTTAATTTATATTCTGTTAATATGATAAAACTAATTATAGACAGCACTTTTCTGAATTTTGTGAGCTTTCTAGCAAATTATTGAACCTGAGGGTACTTGTGGGACCCCTAAATTTGTAGCCAACTGGTGTCTGAAGTGAGGGCAGTCTGGTGGGGACTGTGCTCTCTGGCTGTGCAGTTTTTTTAACTTCTGGATGTTACGGGTACAGGGCCTACCACATGCCAAGACGTCAAAAGCTGAGCATACGAATGTCTTTAAACTAGGGGTGCAAATTATGGTACTACATTTTATTACCTCATAACTTCTGATAATATTTCCTGCCCAACATACATCACCTGCCTGTCTCCCATCATACAGGTAATGGTTATGGTGTTGTGAGAGGAACCTGCTGAAATTGGGAGTTTTTTGTTGTTGTTCTATGTGCCTGAGTAAAGTGCCCCTTGTAAAGGTAAGCCTGATTTACTAATGAACATTTTGAGAAGGACTTGATATATTGCTGGCATTCTGTCTACCTTTTAACTTCAGAAGTCACGTGATCACAAAGTTTTGGGGCCTTTATTGGGCCTTAATTCCCCTTGATTTATCTTAATTTTTTCATTTCATTTTAATTTTTTTGAGACAGGGTGTCACTCTGGTACCCAGGTTGGAGCGCAGTGGTGCTATCATAGCTGTCTGCAGTCTTGATCTCCTGGGCTCAAGCGATTCTCCTGCCTCAACCGCCTGAGTAGCTGAGATTACAGGTGTGTGCCACTATTCTTGGCTAATTTTTAAAAATTTCAATAATGCTGAGGGTTCACTATGTTGCTTCGGCTGGTCTCAAACTCCTAGACTCAAGCGATCCTCATGCCTTAGCCTCTCCAGGTGATGAGATTGCAGGTGCGAGCCACCGCATCCAGCCACTTGATCTTAGCACCCAAAGAACAATGACAAACGCAAGGGCATCTGGGCACTTGCAGGGAGTGGTAATAATATCCTACTGCTTTATTGTTTACTGAGGGCTTTCAGGATATTTGTGTGTAGTGGGGTAATGGGGGTTAGTAGAAGGGGGACCCATTATAATTCCAGGTGTGAAACTTAAAAGCTGAGTGATTATCAGAAAGTCTTGTTTAATATCTCTAAGTTTAAGCTTTCCAACTCCAACTGTAAAATTAAAAAAATGAAACCTTTGTGGCCTACCACACCGGATTGCTTTATCAAAAAAAAAAATACTTATACTCGAACCCTGAAAGATCAACTTAGAATTGCCAAAGCTGGGAAAAGAAGGATCCTTTATCTTAAAGTTGTTCTATTTCAGAATTCAACTCTAAACTTATGGGAAATAATGCAGAGATTTGAATCAAAAGCTAAAACTATTTCTACTAATTTTTTTTGCTTTGTACATTCATTGTCTTTTTCCATAAAGTGTGTTTCACATTATAAAAATCAACAAAGGTTATTGAAAAACATTTTCATTATTTTATATAGTACTGAAAATGAACATGACACTGTACAATAGTTTATATATTCCATTTCCTTTCTCTTTATAGCCTATTTCATTTTCTCTCAAACTGTTATTATTATCATGACACCCAAATTTGAGATATGCAGCTCCCTCAGGAAGTCAGATATACATGTTCTCTATAAGCAAATAAATCAGACAGTGGGAGGGCTACCTGGGTAATGTTAACAATACTCCCCACAGGACACTGTGCAAGTCATATTTGTGATATTTGTCAGAGCATCAGGGCCACATTCAAAAATCCTAACTTTAACAGGGAACACTTGGTGCTGTTACTTCTATGGAAAACCACTGATAACTCACTAAAGACAAAGTAAGAGCTAGCTTGCCTCTCTCTCTCTCTCTCTCTCTCTCTCTCTCTCTCTCTCTCTATCTCCCTATCTCTACCTCTCCTAAAAGGCTTAAACAAATAGAAATGAACTAGAAACATATAGTAACTAAAAACAATTTCCTGGCTCTGGTGGAACACTTTAGGCTAAGATCTATGCTTATGAACATTATAATCCTGTAGCTATCTCATTTATGCAACATTAAATTCATTTTTTCTGAAAGCAGGACAAGGTGACCTTCTTGAAGGTAAGAACTCTCAAGTAAAATTCATACTATTTAAAGGAAGGTGGACAGGACAACTGGAGGTCTTTTTAATTATATGAACAACCAAGATTTAAAAATATCTTATGCTATGTTTAGCAATGCTTAGCCCATTTTATGCGATTTGTAAAAATTCTTGATGATAGACACTGATATATAAATACATACTTATAATAACTTAATATTTTGTCGATGCCTTTAGTAATGGTATAGGTGAGGCAATACCTATCAAGTCTTGGTAGTCCCAGTAACTCGCTTTCTCTCCTTGAAAACTTTTCTGATAAAAGAAACGGTGGCAATGTTTAGAAGTTGCATTTTAACACTGTCCCTCTTTCTTGTTTCTGTCTGTGGTTAACAAAGCATATTAAAATGATGTTTATTATTCTGTCTCCTCTGTAAGGCTAATATGCTTCTCAGAGTTAAGGGATGTGCTTTACTGCAACAATCCTCAGTATCTAGAATAGTGTATTTAATGTAGCAGGAACTCAATATATATTCATTAACTGAACTAACAATTACCCCAGTCTAAACCCTTCCAATGTGAACTTTGGAGGTGCCATTTCTCGGTAAACAAGCTTAGCTATATTTTATCCTTATTTCAGAATACTAGATACAACTGTTTGTATTAATTAAACCTGGGTCTGAATTACAGACTGCTACTTTATTAGGGACCCATATACTAGAAGGTTTAATTGCAGTTAGTGTATACCTAGTTGCCCATTATTGCTTCCAAACCATTATTCCTCCATGCTTATGTGAAAATACTCCTGTTTTGAATTTATATTGATTAAATAATAAAATACTCCACCTTCTCTCACCTATTGCCCTGCCACTCAATGGTCTCCTGGTCATTTTCCACACTAAAGCAAAGGCTTTGGCCCATGGTACTCAGTCTTCTCTTCCTGTCTATCTCTTGTTCCACCTATCATACTCTTTTACTTCAGTATCTATTGTGATGACTTATCCAACATTTTAATCTTAGAATTTGTGGGATTACTCAAATCAAGTTAACTTCAATTACACATTCCATTAACCATTCATACCCATGGACACCATTCTAACTTGTCATCTGGAATGATGCCACCTCTGAAGTTTCAAACTCCTATACTTTGTTTTTTAATTACAACCTTTGAGTCTTTTGTTGCTGCTATTCTTACTCCCTTTTCCATCTCATAATCACCCAACCAGGGCTGTGTCTTGATATTTCTTCTCCAAGTTTCCTGTATTATTAAAGATTTCCTGAAGCATCTGATGCAATGCATATGCTTATAATTTCTGCAACCATATTCTGTTAACTGAATTTCAGATTCAGTTAACAGATTTCAACTGGGCACTGTACTCAGCTCCTCCAAAGATACTTTACATTTGATTGAATCCAGTTCCAAATCTATTCCTCAATTTACAGTTTCTGGTTTTGGATACCGACACCACAACTCTCCTGTTGTCAAAGTCAGAAACCTGATATATATATTTGGACAATTCCTCTCACCATCAGAACCCAAAGACTCAACAAGTTCTGTCTACATTAACTCAAAAGAATCTGGAATTCACTCTTTCATCTCACTAGAACTTCATAATTTCACTTCTAAATTCTTCATTGGTATAGCTTCATCAAATATCGTTTTTCTGTCTCCAACTTATTACATGTAATCAATGACAGTGAACCATGTTTATGTCGTGGAATGCATAGAAAAAGAAATTTTCACTTCATTGCACTGGGGTAATGGGACAAGGTTCTTTGATGGGAGAGGCTTCTAAGCCTAATCTCGAGCCATCCTTAGGCCATTCCCAACAACTCTAAGTGCTGACAAGATTAATGTTTCAGTCTACCAATAGCCTGTTAGTGCGACACTAACGCGAAACAGCAGTCCAGCGAAAACATCTGCAAAGTTTAGTGTGATGTTTTTCAGCTGGAAGTGTAGCTTTGTTACCCTTCTGGTCAATTATTCATAACCTAGCACATAAACTCCTTAGTATGACATTCAGAGCCTTCATGACATGGTTCTTACCTATATGTAGGACCTTTCTCCCTGCATCTGATCTACAAATGCTATAAACAAACTGCAGTTCCCTAAATGCATGCTGATTTTCGACACTTGTATGCCTTTCCTCCTAATGTTTTCACTACTTGAAGTATTCTTTTCTTGGCTGTCTTGTTCCCACTTGCCAAGATTTAGTTCTGAAATACTCACCTTCGCAAGTTTTTTCAGATTTCCTGCAAGCCCCTCTTCCAGGTTCTAGAGAACTCTGTGCTTAATTCAAGGAAAGTACTTGTCACACCTTATTTTAATTGGCTTGTGCCTGTTTTTTTCACCTTTGCTTAGGGGGGCTAATTAAAAGCAGGTGTTGCCTTTGTAATACGCTCAGAATCTCACACAGATTCTGACAACACATGACTTCAAAATGAACAAATAAATCGATGAATGAATGAACAAAAATCAATATAGTTTATCATTTCCAAAGTAAATTGAAATATAAATTTTACTTTTTCACTTATTTAAGGAGTTGCATCACTTCATTTGGACTTCCATTCAGCAAATGTTGATAATTTATTGTGTCCTAGACATTGTGACAGACCCTGGAAGGCTCACAGGAGTGAGGTATTATTCTGTACTTCAAAGCATTCACCAAGTGAAATGCAAACCAAATATTTAAGCAAATCCTGCATCACACAACATATAATACAATCTCTCACTCAATCCTGTCTCCCTTTTGCTGAAAAATATTTATTTCCGGTATTTAAAAGTTGCAAACAAATAAATTAAAACATTTAAATTCCTTGATTACTAAAGCCCTTGAAACAGTATTTCAAAGCTTCCCCTTTCCATGTACTTGCCCCTTTCATCTTTACATTTGATCTTCTGCCTTCACCAATGGACTGATGCCACTCTTTTTATCAGTGATGCTCTCCCTAATGGCAAAGTTAAGAATATATAACTCAACACTTTGGCAATGTTTGGCACTTTTGAGCCCCTGTGGAGCTGAAACTCAAACCTCTGGACTGATGCGAATGTCTCTGGGTTAAAAGAACAGGCTCTGCCAGCCTGGAGCACAGACTTCAGAGGCGGGGCTTCAGTTGGCTGGCTCTGATGTCTTTGATGTGGGATGTGAAAAAATCAGTTCTGCAAGCGTTGCAAAAGCCGTGGGTTGTATTAAGGTGAAGCTGTGGGAAGGAACTGCTGCTCCCTAGGAAGACGCTGACAAGAGCCACAAACAGACAGGAAGCTAAAGGAAGCCCACAGAGGAAGCAAGCAGTAAGGAACAAGTTTCTTTTTTCTCCTTAAATTTTCCAGTCTCCCTCTAGTGCCCCCTATTGGCAAAGCCTAACTTAGAGCCCGGTGACAAAGGAGAAACGTTGCAGAGCCCCCAACCGGTTTACCAAACTGAATAGAAAAGAGCTTAGAAACAATAATGTATTGAGTAACACATCCAGATTCCGTCTTCAAATATGTTCTACTTTATTTCAAGGTTTTTATGTGTTCCCCTGGTTTCAACTATCAACGCAGTGGCTGACTCCCAGATCTTATACTCCATTCTTACTCCTTATCCCAAACTCTACCTCTGCATGGTGAATTACTGGGTACATATTTCCACTTAAATAGTCTCTACTGGCCGGGCGCAGTGGTTCACGCCTGTAATCCCAGCACTTTGGGAGGCCGAGGCAGGCGATCAAGAGTTCAAGAGATCGAGGCCATCCTGGTCAACATGGTGAAACCCCGTCTCTCCTAAAAACACAAAAATTAGCTGGGCGTGGTGGTGCACACCTGTAATCCCAGGTACTCGGGACGCTGAGGCAGAAGAATCGCTTGAGCCCGGTGGGGCGGGGGTTGCAGTGAGCCGAGATCGCGCCACTGCACTCCAGCCTGGCAACACAGCAATACTCCATCTTCAAAAAAAAAGGATCTACTATGTTAAAAACAGGTCATCTTTTAAGAAAATTCAGTCGTCAAAAGTTCTTTGTACTGAAAATGCCAGCAAAACTGTTACCAGTCAACCAGGATGGCACCACCTCTTACCTTCTAATGTTTTCTTCACATGACACACGATTTGGCATTGGTCTCTGTGGGGTCTACATCCGCATTCCTATTCCATCAGTGCCTCATCACTTCTCTGACGACCAAATCACTTTTTTGTGACTTTTATCTGCAACTAGTGCCTACATTTCATTTCAGTTCATCCTGTATGATGCTCTCTAATTGATCTTGCTATACCGCTCATCTCTGAGCACATTACACTCCATACAAAGTTTTCATGTCTCCCCCTTCAAATTAAGTGTAAACTTTTCACTGAGTCCTCACAATATATTCTTTACCTGTATTCTCAGCCTTATCTCTTATTGTGTATCACATTACTAATATAAAAGCACACTTAGATGGAAATTCCTAAATAACCATTTTTGTATAGTTTTCTAATCATTTTTATAGGACATTTTTAATGTTGAATAGTAGTAGATCATAGCATATATTCTTTTAGGAGGTTTTGAAAGCATTGCAGAATTTCCATCTGGAAGGAATGGACAAATTCACATTTCCAATGCGGCTATTATAACTCTGGATATTAGCATAATTTCCTCTTTTCCTATATTAAGGTATATCATTATTGTATTAATTCAAGTCCTGAGATTATCAGAAATATTTATCAATTTAATATATATATTTGCTCTTATGAACTGAATTTTCATAGTTTCTGGAATATTTTGTATTGCTTTTTCATTTATAGACACTCAATAAATTAAAGATATTAGGTGCCACATATTTTGCAACTATTTTTCTTTTTCCAATGAGTCATCTGCCTTTTAACTTTGTTTTTAAGTTTGCTTTCCTGTCACATAATTTTTCTTTTTTATTAGGCATTATCTTTATCTTAACTTATGTAGTAAATTATAACTGCATTTGCCTTTCTTGTCTCTGCTTTATTGATATGCCTAGTAACTTGTTCACAAGCCAAGATAATTTACATAGTCATTGATTATTTTAGGAATATATTGACTTCATTATCTTATTATTATTACTGTTATTATTAACTTTACAAGTAGGAAATAAAGACGTTATTATTTCCACTCTCGTTCTCTGAACCAGCAGTCTCAGTGATTCTTAACCCAGTAGCCTCAGTCAATCTTTTCAAACATAAGTCAGGACTACCACTCCTCTGCCCAAAACCTGAAATATTTCCCCATTTCATTCTAAGTAAATGTCAAATTCCTTAAAAGGGTTCACATTATCTCTCTAGCCTCACCTATCATCCTCCTCATTGCTCCCTCTGCCCTACATTAGTTGGTGGCCTTACTGTTTCTTGAACATATAGGCATGCTGTCACCTGAATAGTTTGTCTCTGGAATGTTCTTCTCTCAAATGTCTATAAGACTAACTATGATAGCTCTTTTAAGACTCTATCCAACGTGGATTTTCAATGAGGTCTATGTAAGAGTTAGGGGAAGCTAACTTCTTGAACAAATAACCTCAAAATCCCAGTGGCTTCAGAGTTGACACTAATGTGAAGGACACAAATAGAGATCTCCCTGAGCATGACAAAGGAAAACAAAAGATTTTTAATTATATAGAAAACAGAAAACAAAATATAGTCCAGGAATAGTGGTATCAAATTTTAAAAGTCAAAGCAAATGCAATGTAAATAATACTGAAAGACAAAAATAGAACAAAAGTTTCCCAAACTCGAACTAAAAAACCCTGAGTTCAAGATTAAATATTTCATATTTATTTGAGCAAAATGAAAAATTATTAATTTAAAATATACAAAGGCAACTTTTTGATATTGTAAATGAACAAAAATAGGAATGAAAGGTTATCTTTAAAGGTAATAAAAAAATACCCTCAGGGTTTCTCTCAACCAAACAAAATACCAATAAACGAATAAGCAAAATCTGTAGAGTTTTTGAAAAGAAATAATAATGACAACAATAAAACTGTTAATGTGATGTCCACTTATTTTGTACCAAAAACTGTTTTAAGTGCTCGTGTTTACATGTTTAATTCTCACTAGAAGTCTCGAAGGCACATCTTGTAATTATTTTCTTTTACAGTTAAGGACTGAGATTGTGACATTAAAAAATTTATATACCACCATTTGTTGTTCATGAGTAAAGACAACTTGGAAAATGTATAAACTCAATTGCCTACTGGAAAGAAATCCCAAAATGTGTGGCTTGATCAACTAAGAGATGTATTGATATTAAAATCACTGAAGTGGGAGAGGTTATAGTTAAAAGAATTCTTAACAAATATGAAAATCCATTTACTATGTAGAATATTATAAAAATAATTATTGAAGATATGGTTACAAAATTAAATGCAAAAGACTAAACACTTTCTGAAAGTGGAAATTTACATGGTAAAAACAATAACAGCATGTTAATGATAAGAAAGCCATAATTCTTAGCACAATTAATTATGACCAGGAAGCAAGGAGGGAGAAAGGATAACAGAAGAAAAGGGGCCAAATTGTTCATATTGTCGGAGTAAGGTAAAAGTTTTGATTTATGACTTTGACAATTAATACAAAATAGATTTAAGAATACCTTTAATTATTTTAAGCAAAAATATAACTAAAAGTGGAATGTCTCCATTTTCTATTAACAGCAATAAAATTAAATGACAATAGTATACATACCAAAAAATAACAATAATGACAAAAGCAGAAAGCTATCACAGAAACTATTAAAATGACAGAAGCAAGAACCAATAAAACTATCATACAAATGAATCACTAAATAAGAATGGGTTGAAAAAGCAAAATCACTCTAAATATTATTATATAAAGCTTACAGAAGGCACATCTAAAAAATAAGTCAGAAGAGTCAATAATAGAATGCAAAATTAAAGTACTGTAATACATAGAAAAGCAGGAGTTAATAGTATTAACTTTAAAATATCACAAAAGAAAGCTGCCATTTTATAAAAAAATTACAATCCAAAAGATCATTTAATAATTATAGCCTATTATATTCACTGAATATTAAGACCTACAAATATATAAAGCAAAGCCCACAGAAATAAAACAAGTAGGAAATTCAATACACCATGAATAGTCTATGACAGATCAAGTAGACTGAAATATAAGAACTCTGAACATGTGGAATTTTAGTTAACAGATTAATTATTTCATTGATTTATTTGCTCAGAAATTGTCTATGGAGCAAAAGTTGGAGACCTCATACCAATTACTTATTTATTTGAGACACGTGTTCACTCTGTCACTGAGGCTGAAATGCAGTGGCACAATCACAGCTCACTGCAGCCTCAACCTCCCGGGCTCAGGTGATCCTCCCACCTCAGCTTCCCAAATAGCTGGGACTATAGGCCCATGCCACCACACCCAGGTAATTTTTGTACTTTTTGTAGTGACAGGGTTTCACTATGTTGCCAGGCTGGTCTCCAACTCCTGGGCTCAAGTGATCTGCCCACTTTGGCCTTCTAAAGTGTTGGGATTGCAGGCATACCTCACAGTACCTGGCCCCCAGCCATGCAAATTAAAGAGACTGTTTAACATAAATTTAAACAACACCTGACACCCTCCACTTTCAACCTGGGGAGATAAAAAAAGTTTTTTAAATAATCATTTATGTCAGCTATTTATTTATTAATTGCATCCCCCACCCCCCAAAAAGGCCTCAAGGCAGCTACATTCCCTAAACTGTAACTGGGTCAATGTGCAACTAAAAACATTAAATGCGATCACTATATATTTAAATTGCCTAAATTGCATTCAGACAATACTTGATCATTTGAAAAATTTGTTTTTAATTACTAAATTAGAAATAATGAACCAAAGTAGACAACTCAAGTTGCTTTAAAGAAAGAATAACTTATGAAAGTCAATCAAAGGAAATAATAAAGAAAAAAGCTAAAATTAATCAATTAAAAAACAAAAAAGAATATTTATAAATAAGAATTCAGAGTATGTGGAAAAACAAAATGTAAAAATTTATCAAGGCTAATCAAGTAAAAAAAAGAAAAGGCTAATGCACAAGAAAAGAAGTATGACTACAGAAGCAGAAGAAGTAAAAAATTGTATTTCATATACCTTAATGATAATTAATCATAAATCTTGTTAAAATAATTTTTTTCTAGAAAAATATAGCTTTTCAACATTGACTCAAAAGGAATTAGCAAACATTGATCACTCAGAACAGAAAATAAAAGAATATATTGTTAAATTTTTTCTTCAGAAAAGAGCCAAGCTCCAGTAATATCTGTTAGGAGCAATTCACCATGAATTCACCATACACTTCTTGTAACAGCTTCTATCTAGAACTCCCTTTTCAATGATGTTTGTATAGCAAAGGTAATGTCTTCCTCCAAGGTAAAAGTTGGGTAAGTTTGCTAGAAGCCCTCTGATAAAATTGGGAGATTCCTACATTAAGGATTTGTCAGCTGTGATAAAAACCTCTGATATATGTAGCATCCACATGGACCACTTTCATATCACCCTTTGAGTCTTGGAGTCAAAGGAAACAGTTCATGCTGCCTGTTGTGTAGTAATAAAGTCCTTTGTCTCTCAGGCTGGAGTTTCATGTCTTCTGCTAGCATCTGTGAAACTATGGCAGGCTAACCAGTTAACTTGCAAGGGTAAAATCTCAGACCCTTCACATATCTTGATAGTATCATGAGAGAATGTATCAAACCTTTAAGGAACTGAAATGCCCCATGCAATTTAACATAGAAAAAGAACTAAATAAACCTTCCTATTTCATTTTAAAAACTGTAGTAAATCTCTGTTCCAATATCTTTAAAAAAGTACAAAATAGAATTATAGACCAATAGATATTCTAAATTAAATGTTTGTAAATTAAATCTAGTAATGTACTAAAAATTTAATAAACCATAGCCAATTAACGTATATTTAAAAATGCAATTTGATATTTGAAAACATAATTATTTTAGTTGATCAAGAGAAAAATCCACATATTTTTGCTGTTACTCCACAGTGGGGTAAGGCATTGCAAAAGTGATAATATGATTTTCTCAGGGAACATTCATTTTCCATTCCCACTGGAAAATGAATGTTCCCTAAGAAAATCATAATATCTAAAGTATGTTCATTGGGTATTAGCACAACTATATAAGAAAAATACTAATTTTTAGAAAAATTGAACTATAGCCAAATAATTGCAATAGATGCTTCTAGGTAGTTAAAAAAAATAAAAGCTAAAAATGGTAGTTGATTGTCAATGCAGAAAATAAAAAATCTATTCAAATTTCAGATAGATATTACTTTAATATAGTATTAGCAGTAATTCTGCCACATATCCACAAGGAGTGACATGATGCTAGAGAGAGATTTACAAATAAAAGAAGCTTCTTCCTTGTTTAATGGATAATGCTCTAAGGAAACACTCAAAATCTATTAAATTTATATTTAGGAATCACCCATATCCACGCCCCATCCTTCCTCTATATTCTAGTGCTACCCTCTCCTGTTAAGTACTTGTGATCATTGAAGCACCGGATGTGTGCAAAAACATGAGGTAATCTGTGATACAAAATTAGCACTCTTGCCACCATCTTCAAATTAAAATGTTCATTCCTCAAACAGAGATAGATTTTAACAAGTTACTTTTAAAAAGCAATACGATAAGCCTAATTTATATAATTGTGTGTGATTAATTGACGCTCAATCCTATCAAAAGTACTTTTAAAAGAAATATTAATTATGTAAAACATGTTCCTAACTTAAAAATAATTCATGTTACACTAAAACAGTCTTTGCGACAGGAAGGTTGTCATTAAGGCAAATAACTCTTGCCCAGGAAATCCACTGGTCAGCTCCCCTAAATGTTTCCAGATTTATCACATATTCATTTCCCACAATTTAGACCACAGAATATGTCATGCTTTTTACTCAAAGTGATCTCTAATTTTTTTAGAACAGTGGATAAGGCCACAATTTACTGTTTGTAATTTGGATGTGGTCATGATATCTATAATTTGAGTGTGACCACTATATTCAGGTCTGTTTTTCAAATTTTCCATCTTCCTGCTGATGTGTCTTGAAAATGGAGTGTAGGGTTTTGGTCATTCAACATTGAGTGCCTTGAATACAGTAATACTCATGAAATAGTTGTGAGAATGTAGAAATGAAGAGTGACCAATAGGAGAATAATATACAAACTGTGATAATCTTTAGAATATCTCAGAGATTAAATTTGTTTGAAATGTTTACTATTCCAGTACCTGGTGGTCAAATGAAACAGTGTATTAAGCTAAAACTTTTCCACATGGAAGTGTCAAAAATAATTTTATATCCAAATCTGGGACTGCTATAGCCAGAGGAAGAGGTATTTCCTGAGAGTAGAAAATATGCAGCAGAATAAAAAGCAATTAACTCTACAAGGAATGGGAGATTGTCTCTACTAGAACTCAATCTGGAAATTGTTCTTCCAGTGTAGTTCATTGTATTTCTCTCATAAGCTAAATTATAGAGGGGACAGCAAATCTATGGAAAGAACACACAGAGAAAGGAAATGACATAGGCGATACAGCAGGTCTTCTAAGGACAACTCATAATAAATTATATCATATATAACCTACAATTTTGTATAGATCTTTCCAAAAGCAAGAACAAACATCACTAGCTAGAGCTACAGTCCTCTGATGAATATGGTACACTGAAAATTTGATCTTATGCAATGGCATTTGCAAATTATAGGCAGTTAGTAAAAATGCCATGACATTATTAAAAAATCTACCATTTATGGATATATGATATGGAATTGCCTACTGAAGAGAGATCAAATTTAACTCCAGAACCATGCTGTCTGTATGTTATCTGAAGTTTGTGTATATTTTCTTACTTTTATTAGCTGTTGGTATTTCTAATTCTATTGTGTGTTTTCTCATATTCTCCATTAACTCTTGTGGCTTTTATGAAGTATTTTATTAAACCATCCCTACAGATGATCCATAATTGTGATCAATTCTTTTGCCCAAAAGGGACACCTCAGATTAGCAACATTATATTTATAATGATGCCTTTAATGAGACTCTTTTCTTTGCAGGGATCCTTTACATTACATACACATTTACACCTTTACCACTTCCTAAACAGGGATGAGATCAGGTTTCTACGAGAAATCACATCGTCTTTCCACCATTTAACACTCAATAACTGATCATAATCATAAATAAATAGCATCATTAATGATAAGGCACATCAATCTCTAAACTCTGCATCTTCAGACTCTATGATTCTGGTCACATAAGGTGAATGCACAACAAAGAGCTATCCAAGAAACTGGTAAGAGACAACTTCATATAAATTTAAGGTTATCTGACAAGCACTGTTGACATAGTTAACAGAATCCTTAAGTGCTAGAAAGCAATAGATGATTTAACCATTTTCACTAGAGTAGGAAGTATCAGGAAAAGAAAGAGAATGAGACAGACAGAGAGAGAGAGAGAAAGAGAGAGACACACACAGACAGAGAGAGATTGATTCAGCTTCTGCACCCAGGATGAGTTTGGTAAAGTATCAGGAGTATCAAGCTGGTGGAGTTTGAACAGTATTTCTGAAATGCTCCTGCTTCTTGCTACTAGCAGCATGTGGACAGCAAAATTATCCAAAAAGCATCTATTATCTATCTATTTATTCATTCAACACATATTTATTGGGTACTTCTGGCCAGACATAGTACTGAGATTTTAGGATACAGAAAAGGATATAAAAGAAAATTCCCTCCCCTTAGAGAATACATTATTCTGGCAGGAGATAGGCAGACAAAAAACAGGTATAAATGAATTACCAAAACAAGTTCAGATAGAGATCAGTGCCCAGAAAAAATCATCAGACCATATAATGCTTCCAAGTGGCTGGGGGTGGGTACAGTTGGGAGTAGAAAGGCAGGGACAGGCTTTTTGATGAAAAGAAATGCAAATCTCAATAATTTAGAGGCTGGTTATAGAGGATGTTTTATTCATCTCTCTCCTGCTGACCATCTTTTGCCATTTCACTAATTATTATTGTTCCATTATAGTGCTGGAATGCCAGTCGATAAATGATTATTGAGACCCCACTGTGTTCTCAGCACCACTGTGACTAGAAAATGTGGTTGAATTCAAATAACTAATTCTACTGCTCTAATAAAATGTGAGGTGGGGAAGAATGCTTAAATCGGTAAATAACTTAAGCCTTCTTGTTTTGAGAGGTGCATTGGAGTCTAAGCTTCCTCCAGTCCATTCGTAGCTCACACATCTGAAACTCAGCCATCGGTTTCAGCAACTGCTCTAAGAAGAGGCATCATGTATTGCCACTAGATGGCACCAATTATTTTCATATTTTTAGGTCAAGAAAACCCTTTTCTAAAATGTAATGGCCACATTTAAAATAGAAGAATGTTACTTAGCATTGTTATTAACAAAGTATTATTCTCTTCTTAATAATTTTCTTATAGACAAACCAATAGAACTAAAGAAGATATGTTCTTTCACCCACATACTTGTTCATGCAATGTACATTTGTTCCAAACAGTCTTTAAAAAAAAGTTCTCACATGTCTTTAGATATGTAAAAAGTAGGGAAAGTAATGGAAATATTGATATAATAATTGAATATATAAATATCATATTTGAATATATAAATATGAGGATCAAAAATAGCTCATATATTATGATACTACATATACTTTGAAAACTTTCACAGAAAAGAGTTTTAAAATACTACAGAAAATTTTTTTGCTTCTTAGAAAGATGTCCCATTGTATCTTCCAAAAATGAGTAATATTTTTAAATGTAATTTAAATATGGTACTAATTCATTACAATTAAATGTAACAAAAACTATTGCAAAATTTAAAATGGGATAGGAATCATTTAACTGAATGCAAACGTTTTATAGGTATAGCTTAATATAATTTGATTAATAAAAATTCAGGCCTAAAAGAACTTTTAATACAATTTCCCTGTTTCAAACAAGTAAATTTATAGGTCCATTAGAATATTATGCAAAATTTTTCTACAGGAGAAGAGCGTGACATATTTTCATTCCTCAAAAAAGTGGTTGGTAAACATTCAAAGTATATTTATTCAGAAACAAATGATACCCATTCTCATTCTCACATCCTTCATTAAAAGCATAAAAGGACTCTGGAATAAATATAGCCTACATTTTTATATTAATAGACTTCAAAATAAAGTACGATAATAAATGAGAGTACACATAAAATGCATTGAAAAGTACAATATGCTCTATGAATATATCATAATTACTTAGAAGAAACAATGAAAACTTCCAGGTTTATTATGCTAACAAATTTATTTTTAAAATCTCAACACCCTTGCTACTTCAGGATAAAAATTGTCTCAAACTAGCTGCTAATTTGACTATCACTATATTCCTTTCAGTTTGAAACATGCAAAAATAATACTCACTTGGGTATCTCGAAGAGTTTTTTGTCTTACAGCAAGGAGCACTCTAAATCTCTGATCTTCCTCAAAGATTCTCTCTTCACAGTCTTTTTTCTCTTGCATATAATGATCAAACACAGCTTGTGCATGTTCCCTTTTAAATCTCATAGTTATAAATTTGTTCCTGTGAAGAAAGAATTCCATGCGCCACTAATCAATTCATATTTTATTTTTCAAAATGCATTTATGAGACATTTTAAAAGGACCAAAATGAAAAATCTTGAAGACCCTTGAGCTGACAGGCCTTGGAAAAATTCCCTGGTTTTTCCCAAGGTCTACTTCCATAGGGCTACATCTAAATCATCCAGGTAGAAGAAAATCTATGGAAAAACAGTGTATTCTCTTGGTTGCCTATCCAGCATGCTTTTGTTCTCTAGGCATTTCAAGAAAACCCCTCCTCCAAGCAGTATGCAACTCTAGAGATATATTCTGATTAGTCCAACCAGCATATGACCCATTGTCCAGGGGTGAGAAGCTATATTAAGATAGCTCGAGGAAATGAGTGAGAAGCTCTTAATTCCATGTAGAAGAGCTCATACCCACTAAATGTGACTTACACATCATGCTTTCAAAGTTGCTGCCAACAGCCATAGTGGAGAGAGAAAAAAATGAGTGCCTGGTATTGAGCTGTGGAATCAACCAACCCTGCAGCTTGCTCTGCCAATTATGTAAGATGACGCCTTTTTTATTGTTTAAGCTGGTGTTATGTAAGATGATGCATTTTTTATTGCTTTATGCTTCCTGTTATATAAGATGATAGATTTTTTATTGTTTAAGCTGGTATGTGAATAGGTGTATGTATGCATGAGTGTGCATGTCTATATTTTATCATTTGCAATTAAACATATCATAATGCAAAGGTAAAATAACTTTTATGGTGAACTCAGTAGTTATGTAAGGAACAATACTAGTAGAAAAATATCAAAACATGGTTAAAACAATACTGGTAACAATAACTTGCTTGCCAAAGTTGAGCAGCAACTCAGTGTCCAGATTAAGGTATCTGAAAAAGCTCAGCACAGTCTTATTCTATCCACATTAGTTAACAAGTCTACCGATACAGAAAATTAAATCACTTGCACAGTTAGCTATAAAGGCAGCAAGACTAATATTTTGGGAAGGACTAAACTAATATCTCTGCTTTTAAATAATATCCCATTTAATACAACAAAAACCACTCTATGAAATAATAATGAGATAGCCATCTAGAGTTGAGGAACCTAAACTTGGATAATTAATTAGCTTGTGTAAGCTCAACTAGTTGGTAAATGACAGAACCAGAATTCAAATCTAGTCCTGCCTTTTTCTGATTCAGCAGTTCAACATTAAGTACTCATTTTTTCTGCTCTTCGTTATAGCTGTTATCAGCAAATTTGAAAACATATCACTTTGTTTACAGTTAGTGGATGTGAGCCTCTTCTTCTACAGGAAATAAGGTTCTTCTCCTCTTTCATCTGTCTTGCCCTGGTTTTTCCTCTACATCATTCATACCAAAAACATTCCAAATTATTAAGTGATGTCTGATCAGTAGCCAATGATATTGACATCTTAGATCAGAGAGAACCAATGAAATTCACACAGGAAGGAGCTAGTGTGACCAAAACGATAAAATGTTCACAGTTGCTCCCAAAAAAACATTGATATATTTTGACCACATGTACTTTGTTCTCTACACTGTTTTGATATTGAATTATATTAATTATAGCATTGTATTAATATCTACACAGACATTTATATACACTATATACGTGTATATCTATGCAATAAAATAATGTTTCCTTTCTCACAGTGATAAAACAAGCGGACTTTGAAGTCCTATGGGTCTGGATTTTAATTTTCCACTTTCTAGTTAAGAAGCAATTATAAAAATTAAATGAGGGTCAAGGATGGCTTTGATTGCCATTATTTTTAACACCATATTTTAATTGTCTTGTTTATATAAGGTTTGTCTCTCTGCAAAGATCTTCAGACACTTGAAGATACACTTTCCCACTTGCCATTTCTTTGTCCTTATCGGGGCCTGGCAGTATGCCCACTATGAGTTCTCAATAAATAATAAGTAGCTTGTTGTGGGAACTTATTGAAAATATCAGTAGATTATTCATAAAACTGCTGATCTTCCTTTGCAATCCCACTTTAGGGGGTCAGTTGAAAAGGCACACACTTGGAACAGGTTGGAGCTAAGCTGAAGCTACCTCTACCACTACTTAAGAGTGTGATCTTAGGTTCCCTGAGCCTCTGTTTCTCAGCATTCATTGGAAATGATACAATTTAACCACTTGCTATAAGAATTGGATGAGACAAGGTACACACATTATCCAGGATGTACCTGGCACAACAGCAAGTCATTCAACGGTAGCTTTAAATATTATTTGACATTATATATCATCACTGCTAATTAACAGTTGTATAAGTAATTCCACAGTATTGGCTAATTCTTTTTCTCCTTTTCTTGCTGGAAGGCAGGGCTTTGTCAAGTTTAGAGAGAGAACTGATTCACTGGGACATGGAAACCACTCTTGTCTGAAAGGCCATATAATCCAGCTTCAGAAGAAGTTAGGATTGAAATGGGAGGAAGCCTGAAGAAAAAATTTTCATCAGCTCCTGAATTAGATCTTTATAATTTTAATGTAAGTTATATACATTTATATTTATATCTTTGAGTCCCAAGATATTCTTACAGGTATTAAACAAGGTGGATAAATATCTTTAAAAGTAAATGGTATGTTTCCCTGCTTTTTCACATAATATAGTGAATATGAGTACTGTTTTTCAGATAAAGCTGAATTATCATGTTGAAAATAAGTTTTACCCTATGATAATAGCTAAACAAATACTTGATGGGGGCATTGACTTGACTCCATTAGAATGCATGGCAACAGGCTGGGCATAAATTTTTTTTGACACTTTATCCCTCAAACATTATGATTTTGCTAATGCTTGTAGTAATCTTCTTTATTTAAAGCAGACTGTTGTCCCTAAATGTGGCCAATGCATGTTCCTCTAATACTCCCCCGAGTCCAGTTCTCAATGTTTTACAAGATAGGAAATGAGAAGCAAAATGAGTAAAGGAAGAGTAAATAAGTTTTAGGTTAGGGTCTATGGATACCCAATGAGCCTGAGAGCATGACCATTCTCTCAGGCCTTACTAACCCTGAACAATTATATCCCTGACTCATGAGGTGACTGATAAGAAACTTTTGAAATAATAAATTTGAATAAATTGCACGAGGCTTCATAGAATATCTGAGTCTGAACTCTTACCTCAAAACTAATCAAAAACATTTGGGTGAAAAACCATAAATTATTAAACATGGCATATAAATACTGATACATCTGAAAGTAATGAAGAATATTATTAATGTCATAAAGAATAAAGTTCTCCTCCTTGGAAAGGGAGAAACATTTCCAGTTATTCAAATAAGAACAAACCCGAGAAGCAATAATGAATGAAAGCAGTTTATGATTATGCTTTTATAAACTAAAATTATCCAATAACACATATATATCCACACTACGTTATAATTAAAAATATGAGCCATTTTAAGAATACATTTTAAATGTGGAAATTTGATCTTATTTATTAATATTTTTAATACACTTCATATTTTGATAAAGTTTAAGTACTTACTTTAATATTTCAAGTGTCTGATCAAAACTTTTCTTTTCTTCTTCTTTTGCTTTTAATTCCTCATTCATTTCATTTATTTTTGCATAAAAAATCATTGTCTTACTTTTAGTTGCTTCTAGGTCTTTAAAAATTGCTGAGCGTTTACTCTGAAAAAAAAATATACACAAGTGTTTATTTTAAATACTTGGATTTTCAAATCCCTGCTATTTACGAACACAATTACATTGGCTGTGTGAACAACTAAAAGTTAATAGTGGGCCACACCTGATGGCTCACTCCTGTAATCCCAGCACTTTGGGAAGTCAAAGCAGGAGAAGCCAGGAGTTCACTCAGAGCCAGGAGTTCACTTAGAGCCAGGAGTTCAAGACCAACCTGGACAACAAAGCAAGCACCTGGTCTCTACCCAAAGTTTTTTTAAATAGCCAGGTGCGGTGTTTCACACCTGTAGTCCCAGCTACTTGGGAGGCTGAGATGCGAGGATCACTTGAGTATAGGAGGTCAAGGATGCAATGAGCCATGATTGCTCCACTGCACTCCAGCCCAGGTGACAGAGTGAGACCCTGTCTCTAAAAAAACAACTGAGGTTTATATTCTCCACTGTTACATCTGATTAATTTTCTAAAAAATAAAATTGTTTATTCTCTCTGTCCCACACAAACTTGCTCCCCTTTCCAAACACACACCTAAATGCATACTTTATAAGCATGTCATTTCAAGATGCAAACATGTCGTCACTGGTTTTCAAACATGTACAAAGTGCATTGGCAGGCGGACAAGGATATATATATTGTTCTGATCTTTCCAGCAAAAGAAGCCAATATTTACTACCAGCACTTCTTTCCATGGTAGGCCTGTGCAATTCCAGAATGAACATTTGATTGTGCATCTATTTTTGTGTCATCCCTTTATGACTGTTTGTGTTCAAATGGGACTGAGTGACTCACTGATGGACTGTTATTGAATTGTTCCCCACATTCAGCATGGCTGCTAATTAATGTTACTCTCCCAACTGATTCTACAGATCTCAATGGCTCCTTCTGCCTCCACTATCTTCTATTTTCCCCATATGCTTCCAAATACTTTCTTTACTCATAGATTTCAAGAATAACAACTAATATTTTATATTTGTTTTACTATAAAATCTTACTGTTTGTCTAAGATTTTGAACATTGGGTACTGCATTTGAATTTTCACATCCTTCCTGCTTTGTTTCCTTCCTTTTCTCAAAGTTCTGATAATTTTCTACTGATAAATAAAAGGATTTTTTCTCCTTATACTAGAATGTAGTGGAAATATAACTAACTAGGATTTGTTGATAGGTCCACTGGAGTATTAAGTTATTTGGGTGGGGGTGGAAGTAAACCCAAAGACAGAGAGCAGACAGGTGTGAGTATGGACACTCTGAGTACTCCATGCTCTCTATCCCTAAACTTGACGTTTAGATCAGATTTCATCATTCATTTCTTAGTCTTAGCTGAAGAGTCTCCTCTTCAAAGGAATCTGGTTTTGCATAGTATATCTTTTAGCACACTGTAAAATTTATTTAGCTAATATATTTATGATCTGGTCATCTATGCTCATAAGCAAGATCACCAACGGATTTGTTTCTTGCACTATTAATTTTTGGTTATGATTGCAAGGTTTTAGTTTCATTATAGAATGATTTTAGAAGATTTCCATGCTTTCTTATGCTCTGTAAGTGGTATTTGTAGAGAGACTCATAAAGTATCTTGACTGATTCTTGGTTTTATTGGTAGAGTTTGGACAAATTAAATTTCTTCTATGATCATTGATCTATTCTTGTGTTTTATTTCTTTTGACCCAGTTTTCACCATTTTATAAAGAAATCATACAATTGACATAGATCTTAAAACAAATTCCTATTCAAAGTAGTATTTAATTCACTGTGTATATAATTATACCCCTTTTAATCATTCCCATGGCTGTTAATTTTCATTTTTTCTTCTTTGCCCTTAATAAATATGTTAAATATTTTTAGATTTCTTTAAAAATCAAAATCATTTATTGGTAATGTCAAAATACTATATTGGCCTATGTCATAAATTTTGCTATATAGTTTGTCATTATTAGTCATGTATAAATAAATGGTAATTTGTATTTTAGTTATTTCTTAGCACAGAAACAAATTAATAAAAGAAATGTGATTCTGAAATATTTCCAGTAGTGCATATACTTTTTATTTCTTTTTGCCCTATATTTTTGTCATTGATTTCTGATTTTAATTCATTGTATGCAAACTTGGGTGACATGACCAATACAATATAATGGTTAAGAGCATCTATTTCAGTGTCAGACTGTCTGGGTTGGAATTGCAACTTTACCTCTAATGAGTTATGTGAACCTGTACAAGTTAATTACGAAACAAAGCATCAGATTTCTCAACCGTAAGATAGAGGTAATAGCACACTCTTCATAGGCTTATCATGAAAATGAAATGATGTGCTGTTGTGTCTGTGCACTTAAAACAATGCCTGACACACATAAAACATGCAGCAAATATCTATTATTTTCTCTGTAATTTTTTTTATATTTCTTTTGAGGCCCATTATAAGACAAACATTTAAAAAATGATATGAGGACACCTCTCTCTCATGGCCCACATGCTTTCCACCAACAAATCCTATTGGAACCACATTTGACATACATCTAGAGGACATATTACTAGGTTAAAAACAATATTGGCTGCTTAAATGTCTTCCTTTGAGAAGTGTCTGTTCATATCCTTCGTCCACTTTTTGATAGAGTCATTTGATTTTTTCTCGTAAATTTGTTTAAGTTCTTTGTAGATTCTGGATATTAGCCCTTTGTCAGATGGGTAGATTGTAAAAATTTCCTCCCATTCTGTAGGTTGCCTGTTCACTCTGATGGCAGTTTCTTTTGCTGTGCAGAAGCTCTTTAGTTTAATTAGATCCCAGTTGTCTATTTTGGCTTTTGTTGCCATTGCTTTTGGTGTTTTAGTCATGAAGTACTTGCCAATGCCTATGTCCTGAATGGTATTGCCTAGGTTTTTTTCTAGGGTTTTTATGGTTTTAGGTCTAACATTTAAGTCTTTAATCCATCTTGAATTAATTTTTGTATAAGGTGTAAGGAAGGGATCCAGTTTCAGCTTTCTACATATGGCTAGCCAGTTTTCCCAGTACCATTTACTAAATAGGGAATCCTTTCCCCATTTCTTGTTTTTGCCAGGCTTGTCAAAGATCAGATGGTTGTAGATGTGTGGAATTATTTCTGAGGGCTCTGCACTGTTCCATTGGTCTCTATCTCTGTTTGGTACCAATACCATGCTGTTTTGGTTACTGTAGCCTTGTAGTATAGTTTGAAGTCAGGTAGCGTGACGCCTCTAGCTTTGTTCTTTTGGCTTAGGATTGTCTTGGCAATGTGGGCTCTTTTTTGGTTCCATATGAACTTTAAAGTAGTTTTTTCCAATTCTGTGAAGAAAGTCCTTGGTAGCTTGATGGGGATGGCATTGAATCTATAAATTACTTTGGGCAGTATGGCAGTTTTCACAATACTGATTATTCCTATCGATGAACATGGAATGTTCTTCCATTTATTGTGTCCTCTTTTATTTCATTGAGCAGTGGTTTGTAGTTCTCCTTGAAGAGGTCCTTCACATGAAAAAATGCTCATCATCACTGGCCATCAGAGAAATGCAAATCAAAACCACAATGAGATACCATCTCACACCAGTTAGAATGGCAATCATTAAAAAGTCAGGAAACAACAGGTGCTGGAGAGGATGTGGAGAAACAGGAACACTTTTACACTGTTGGTGGGATGGTAAACTAGTTCAACCATTGTGGAAGACAGTGTGGCAATTCCTCAAGGATCTAGAACTAGAAATACCATTTGACCCAGCCATCCCATTACTGGGTATATACCCAAGGGATTATAAATCATGCTGCTATAAAGACACATTCACACGTATGTTTATTGTGGCACTATTCACAATAGCAAAGACTTGGAACCAACCCAAATGTCCATCAGTGATAGACTGGATTAAGAAAATGTGGCACATATACACCATGGAATACTATGCAGCCATAAAAAGGATGAGTTCATGTCCTTTGTAGGGACATGGATGAAACTTTAAGCCATCATTCTCAGCAAACTATCACAAGGACAGAAAACCAAACACCACATGTTCTCAGTCATAGGTGGGAATTGAACAATGAGAACACTTGGACACAGGGTGGGGAACATCACACACCAGAGCCTGTCATGGGGTTGGGGAGGAGGGAGGGATAGCATTAGGAGATATACCTAATGTAAATGACGAGTTAATGGGTGCAGCATACCTACATGGCACATGTATACATAAACAAACCTGCACGCTGTGCACATGTACCCTAGAACTAAAAGTATAATAATGATAATAATAATAAAGACAATATTGACTTTCTCCCCTTTCCTACAGCCAATAATTCACGAGATAGAAATGTTAGCAATAAGAACTTTCATGGGGAAATATTTCTAATTTGGAAAAAGCCCTAAAGTCTCCAGTCACACATCCATTTGTTTATGCTGAATACATACTAACTTGGGGGTAAAATTTAGATGTCAGGTAGGAACAAATGTTTTGGTCTGTAGATTGCTCCCATCTGCAGAAACACAATACTCTCTGGTAGAGAACAAATCCCAGTCTCTACTTTGTAGAAAAGGCAATGGGGGTAAGGGAGCAATCAGTGGGTGTTACAACGCACCGATTACTGTACTATGCATTGTATTTGAACTGTGCCTTTTATGCCTCACAGTAGCAATATAATCAATGTTATATCCATTTTACAATAGAAAATCCAGAATAGTCTGGATGGTACAGCTAGTTTAAATGGTGATGACTGGTTAAACACTAGATTTCTCTGACTCCAAAGCCTTTACTATTTTCTCTATACCAAAACTGGCCCTTGCTTTTTGGTCACTGCTGCTAAAAGAAATTACATGAGATTTTACTATACATAGTAGGTATTGGCATGCATGAGTTTTGAGATTGGACAGAAGGGGATTCTTGCTACTTGGGAATTTAACCTCTATAAACCTCAGCTTCTAATTTATATAAATGCAATACTAAGTACTTCACAGGGTTGCTGTGAGAATTCAATGAAATGATCTGAGCCGTGTGTTTGCCCTTTGTCAGCACATTGAAATCAACATTAATAAATGATGTTGATAATAATTAATGAAGTTCATAAGAGGTAGCTGACCTACCTGACTTCTACTAATAACATTGGCTGAAGATAATACCCATGCTGGGAAAATGATTTTCTTTTCTGCTCTGAATTGAACCAGTCATTTTTCACTGCTGTAATAATCACAACTTCCACTTATGACTCCTAATTCCCAAATTATAGTGTGCAAGAAGTGCCACTACCAAGGATACTCTCTTAAGTATACTGGAATGTATTTAAGCATTTGCCTATTCAGAGAAACCCACAAAGCCCTGGGTACCAGACAGGGATGGAGCTGTTTACTGTTATGAAGTCTACACCAAATACAGCCCATGAACCCTGCAATTCACTCACTCCATTTTTTCTCAGAAGGGGTGAAGTCTACTCCCTGTCCACAGCCTCGCGCACTCTCAGTCATCTTCCTCAGAGAAGCTACACTCTCTTTCACCTGAAGATGTGAATATAGTGCCTAACAGACCTAGTAGGCACTGAGTTCATGCAGAAGACAACAGCATTAAACTTGCAGTGCTCTTTGACTTTTCTCTCCTTCTTTTGGCTAAAAAGTAAGCTGACTCTAACAGTCGAGTTTGGGCTCTAGTCCCATCTCTATTGAAGAAGTGAGTCTTGCCTTTGCCCAACTGCTATATTAAAATATTCTTGCTACACAGCTCGGTAAAAGAGGGAAAGAGATAGATGGACATGAGATAAATAGGAAGGGTGACTTTTCAGAAAATTGATGAGACACTTAGTGCCTGTAGTGTGTGAGAACACTGGGGGGAAAGGCAAAGAGGTATGTATAAGGAGTGCCCCTTGGGAGTGATGAGGATACCATTACAGTTCTGGTCACAGTGTCCTTTATAAAATGCAAATAAAAGTAAATTATTTTAAAATTATTTTTTGGCTCTTGAACTATACTTCTTTTGTAAGCTGTGACTCCCATAGGGCATCACATAATTTAAAAACCTTCTGCTTTAAGCTCTCCTCATCAAAAGCAAAGCCAGTGGAGGTCTTTTCCCTGGCAAAACAGAGTATCATTTTACTATGAAAGTCAATCCTTTATTTTAACTGACAACTAAATAAAGGCTTTGTGTACAAAACCAATAGTAAGATGAATAGAAAAAGCTGACTTTAATTGGCTAAGTGAAGATGCTTTCTAAGAACAAAATCTTAGTAGTAGTTGGCTTAAAATTTAAAGAATTATGTATACGATTTTAAGTTATCTTTTGGAATATTAAAATGTATAGTCAAATTATATGATACAATATTAATATAAAAATAATTAAATTACATTAGTGATTCTAAGTTCTCTATCTGAAAAGAAAATGCTCACTAGTTTAAGCATGTTTATATTAAATGTGATATTTTGTAGTTTCAGAGTGTCAGATTGATAATTTGGGGGTAAAACAGTAGACATATGTCAATAGAAGATTCTAGCCATTTAACAAAAGTGTAATCATGCTATTTTTTATTGTTTAATTTTGACTTCTTCCTTCCTTCCTCCCTCCCTTCCTTTTTTCCTTCCTTCCCTCCCTCCCTTCCTGCCTCCTTCCTTCTTTCCTTCCTTCCTTCCTTCCTTTCCTTCCTTCCTCCCTCCTACACTCCCTTCCTTCCTTCATTTTCTTTCTTCCTGTCTTAGTTTGTTTAGGCTGTTATAACAAAACGCCTTAGAATGAGTACTTTATAAACCATAGAAATGTATGTCTTAAAGTTCTAGAGCTAAGCAATCCAAGAACTAGGCAACAACAGATTTGGTGTCTCATGAAGCCTCCCCCTCTGCTTCAGAGATGGTGTCTTCTTCCTTCATACTCATGTGGTAGAAGGGGCCAGCAAGATTCTTGGGGCCTCTCTTATAGGGGCACTAATCCCAACGAGCTCTCATAATCTAATCACCTCTGGCCTAGCCTCTTATTGGGGATTATGTTTCAACATATGAATTTTGGGGGAACACAAACATTCAGACCATAGCAATTCCCCTTTTCCTTCCTTTTCTCCCTCTGTTCTTTCTTGTTTTCTTTCCTTTTTATTTCTTTTCTTCTTCTTCATTTTTTTTTTTTTTTGGTTTTTAATCTCCAAGTAAAAGGAGACAGCATGGCCATCACAGAAAGCAGTAGACTTCTGCATGAATCCAATATCAAATTTTCCTTGTATTTATCCTGATTAGGAGCTATGTCCCTGATAAACTAGACCAGTGAGGAAGATACTGCAAGAGAAAGTAAATGAAAGCACAAGGACTGTGTGTGTATGAGTGTGTGCACTTTTATCCCTAGTCGATTTAGTGCAACCAATAAGAAATGAGACACATTCATTTAAAATTAAACTTGCTTGAATAGTTTTCACTGACATACATAAACTGTAAATTCAAAATTAGATTCTGAACTTAAATTCTTACCTCAGTTTCTATTAATGCATCAAGGGTTTTCTTCCCCTTTTTTCGTAATTTTTTCTTTACTTTTCCCACCTTTCTTCTAATAAGATCTTTCTGATCAATTATATTATTAAGCATCTAGAAGACATTCAGATATTAAGATGTGCAGCATTTGCAACCCAGTTATCCTCATTTAGGCCAAATTGTACTTAAGTGACTATTTTAATAACAACAGCATTTATTTTGGCAAATAAAGGGAAAGAACCACCACACATAAATTACAGAAATATACTGTATATCCCAAAATTTCAATATTCTATTTGCACTATGTGAGAAAGCCAAAATCTAATGAATTTTAGTTAAGTAACAAAAATAAATAAGCTTACATAGAAAGTATGAATATTTGTTATAATATTTGTTTTAATCAAAACTAAAACTCCAAATACAAATAGTAAGCAATCACTACCAAAAAGTATGTAAAAACTTATTCTTCCTTACTGTGTGGTAAATTATTAATTCTTATAATTTATTAACTATTAAAATATAATCAAACAAAAAATGATTACTGAACTACAAGAAGATGTAAAACCATGGCTATTATAAAATAACAGGAACCAAAGATCATTAATCTTTTCTGGAATTCATTATGGTACTCAGGCAACCTCACTTAGGCTTTTGATGCAATTAATAAATTTCCATCATTAATGTAAGGGGGAGCCATCATTAAAATCATTTATCCCACTAGATGTTTGTACTGGTTATACATTCTTTGCAGGAGCATGATGATAGCATTTAGAAGCCCTAAATACAGTGGTACTCGGAATTTGTTGTTTCCATGCTTCATGACCTCATACACGTTGCTCAGGCTCTTTAAGCACAAGTTTTCTCAAGTCTTTGATACCAGTAAACTCCCTCTTGCCTATTTCATAGGAAGGCTTTGAAGCACAAAATAAACTTTTAAAATAGAAACACTTTTTAAATCACAATTTTAAGAAATAAAGACATTTTGAAAATTATCAAAGACTAAAAATATAAAGTTACATTATTATTTGCAAAGGAAAAAAGTTCTGGTGCTGAAATGTCTCAAATAAATATATGTATGGCCTCCCTGCAGGGAAGGACAAGAATGTATAACTCTTGCCACACCCTCTAGTTCTCCAAAAGACTAATGACAGGATTAATACATGTTTTTCGACTAAATTTTTCTTCGGGAAGGGCTAGTGATATCAGTTACTGCCATAAACTTGTAATTTTGAAAATATTTTATCAACATTTGCTTTATTTTTCATCCTAGCTGTCTAAACATCTACATGCATCAAAAATTTACCATGAAAATGTCAAGATCCCTTACATTTTATATGCAAATAAGCACAACTTTAGGATTTCATTAAGAAGGAGTGAAGACTTTGAATTAAGTTTAACATAATGAATGTTCACACCAGATAAGTCCCTACTCACGCACTTGAAACCTGCTTTTCCCAAGTACCCTCTAAGACTATGGGGTTCTAGATAATAGCATTAATGGTCTTGCTATAGAGTTTCACTGCAGATCAAGTTGTGTGGTCCTGAAATAGTTACTTAGTTTGCCCCTACGTGAAATCATAATTTTCCAAATAATAATGTAACATCACATGCGTAACTTACTAACGTATATATTTCTGCACATTAATTTTTGGATTAATTAAATGCTTACAACAGAATGTTCTTTGTAGAGAGTTCTGATTCTTTCAGCTTCATCTTCTAGTTGAAGCAGAGGTTCCTGTAGTTCTGCCAGTGACATGGCACATATTGCTCTATTTTTTATAAGCTCTTTCCGCTCAAGTGCCTGGACTTCGTAAATGGAATATAGTTTTTTCTGCCAGCAAAGATTTTAAATAATTCATTCAGTTATTAACTTAAACATTTATTGAGCCTCTTATTCAGTGACAGGCAGTAATATTTGTTTTTATTTGAAAATCAAATAATACAATAAATGTCACCATAAAAAATGGATACGAATGTAATATATATTACATATTACATATATTATAATATCCAAAAATCTCATGGATGTAATATAATATATATACGCTTTTTTTAAATTTTTTGAGGCAGAGTCTTGCTCTGTCACCCAGCCTGGAGTTCAGTGGCATCATCTCTGTTCACTGCAACCTCCACCTCCCGGGTACAAGGGATTCTTCTGCCTCAACCTTCTCAGTAGCTGGAATTACAGGCCTGTACCATGCCCGACTAATTTTTGTATTTTTAATAGAGAAAGGGTTTTGCCATGTTGGCCAGGCTGGTCTCGAACTCCTGACCTCAAGCGATCCACCCGCCTTGGCCTCCCAAAGTGCTGAGATTACAGGCGTGAGCCACCACACCCTGCCGAATGTAGTATATTTAAAGATAATACAGTTATTGTTAGAAGGAATGAGAGAAACACTTTAATAGACAATAAAAATCAAACATTTAAAAAAATATTTCCCAGCCCAAAATGTCAAAATCAATCATTCTTAAGTAAGGATTGGAGGACATCAAGTTAGAGAACACACTAATAACACATCGTGGAATATATGCAAGTACTGCAATATAAGACAAAACCAACTAACAGGTCTTTCCAGTTAGACACTTAGAAATAAAACATACGTATAGAAATAAATGAGGAAATTTAGTGTTTTGAAACATATAGAAGCAAACACTGCTTCTATGTTTGAAAATGGCAAATTTCATAACAGAAAAAAATTATAAAATTTAGGTTTACTTCAAAGAGAAGCAGAGGTGTAGATCATCTCAAAAAACACTGTTAGGGCCGGGCGTGGTGGCTCACGCCTGTAATCCCAGAACTTTGGGAGGCTGAGGCAGGTGGATCACCTGAGGTCAGGAGTTCGAGACCAGCCCGACCAAAATGGAGAAACCCTGTCTCTACTAAAAATACAAAATTAGCTGGGCATGGTGGTGCATGCCTGTAATCCCAGCTACTCGGGAGGCTGAGGCAGGAGAATCACTTGAACCTGGGAGGCAGAGGTTATGGTGAGCCGAGATCGTGCCACTGCACTCCAGCCTGGCGACACAGCAAGACTCTTTCTCAAAAAAACAAAAACAGAAACCCACCAACAAACAAAAACACTGAAACTGTTTTGACTCTTGTTTTTTTTCTTATAATAATAATACTAATTTCAAATATGTAAGTATTTCTAAAGGGGAGGCATTCTAGAAACACAGCATGGATCAAAAAACCCAATCTGGATTCCAAAGGATATGCAGGTGGTAGATAAAGATTTTAAAAATTCAAGTTGATTTTGCCAGCTTACATGCTTTATTTTCAAAATCTTTATATGGAAGTATCAAAGCATATTTTTCTTTCAGGGTTAAATAAAGAAATCCAAGTGAAAGACACTAAGAGTAAAGAAAACATAACATCATCACAAAGGAAACTAAAGAGTCAGACACTTAAAAATAAGATCCCACTGCCCTTTTACTAGACTGGCAGAAATTCCCATTATGCCACAAAATGAGATATGTGTATGGGAGGTCAATTTCTTTATGCATGATCAGACACCGCTGGTTGTACACAGAGGGCAACTGCCATCAGCTAAGGAGAGAAAACTGCTGGCTTGCAAACCAAGTAGTGACAAGATGCCTCATTACAGGCAAATTTAAAATGCTAAGTAAAATGCAAATTAAAGGAAGAATAAAATATTAAAACCAAATCAGTATTACCTGAAGCACCATTCCAGCAGCCACTTCACCTTGAGTGAGTTTTTTCAGGAATTCTTCTCTACCCTATATGTTAGGAAATTTTTAAAATGAGGATTTTCTTCATAAAACATCAAAAACATTTTTTTAAAACAATTGCTAATATAAGACACATTTTTAACATTTCAATATAGAGTAAAATATTAATTATAATTTATTGTATGTATTTTTAAAATCCTGGTGTTATTCGAGGTAAAGTAATTAGGTGGTACAGCACCAGGAATTAGACTACAAAATTTCAATCTTTCCAGTTTGCATTTTATAGTCCTAAACTGAAAAAATCAAAGTAATAAGAAAGTCAGACAAGGTAGTCATCAATTTCTCCTTTTAAAAACTATCAGTTTGTTTTTAATATTACTTTCTGGAATAAACACAATCAACTTTCAAAACAAGATACATGCAAGTCAAGTGTGAAGTGTGTAAAATAAGAGCAGACTCTCCATTTAGCTAGAACAATTCCTTTTTTTTTTTTTTAAATCATACCTTTCAAGTTTGTAGGGAAAAAATTTGGAAAAATGTTTTCTTTGCTACCTCGAAAAATTGTTGTAAATTGTTCACAGACTTGCTTTAAATTATCACACGAAACCAGAATTGGAAGTAGTTCATAAAGTTCCTTCTGTCTTAAAATTACATCTTGGAACCCCTGATTTGAGTGAGGAGTTGGCTGGGATTTAGGATGTCCTCCAGATTCAAAAGATATATGTATATGTGTGTGTATGTGTGTGTGTATATACATATATACATGTATATATATGTATATACACACACACATAATTTTGCAAGGAGGAACAATAAAAATTCAGAAATGTCTCTGATACCCCTACTTCAATACTGAATCCTTCATCATATCCCAGGGTCTACAGAGACAATACAAAGAAACAAGCCAGCAGGCCTCTGCTCTAACACTTTCTCTACTCAATATAGCAAACCAGCAAAATTATGTTCACCTCAAGCAAAAGAATAATTCCAAAGAAGGAAACATGAAGGTGGTAAATAAAGCAGTAACTTTGATATATCATTTTACTTAAGGATATATCTACATCTAAAATGAATTTATGCAACAATACATTTTGATAATTTTAAATAAATTAGCAACCTCTTCTAACATGATAGCAGATACAGCACAGTTTTTCAGTTTGTTTATTATTTAATAGAAATGGAACAAAATTCAAAATGGCTTTGTAGACTGGAGAAAAATATATCATATTCCAAAATAGCTCGATTTGACCTTTGTCTGAAACTAATTGAAAAATGTGTATGTATGGGCATGTGTGCTTTTGTTGTGTTTTATGTGTTGGAGAAAAGACTTGGTGAATGAGCTGAAGCTGAAGAAACAAACAACTCTTAGATTATGCAGAACCTTCCAGGTACATTAATAAAATTAGTGAAGAATGGTAAGCAAAGTGTGTTTTAGATCACTCTGGTTACAATATGGATTGATTCATTTGTGTTTCCTTAATATTCACTCATCCATTCATTCTTTGAAGTTTTTTTGTTTGTTTTTTTAATTGTCAACTAGTGAGAAAGCAAGTTATTATTGAAATGAATTCAAGTCACTTAAATTGGATAAATTAATATTGTTTGAAAAGAACTTGTGGATGTATGGCTTGGAAAGAACTGCAGGCAGTATGTGAGAAATTTAAATAGATAAGAAGTCTGAAGCTGCAAGAATAAGACACTTGTATTTCTCTGAAAAGAAGAAAGATACTACATTTGAAATCTGTGTACAAAACCAACTCAGCCTGTTACCAGTGGACAAATTTGTACACTGCATGGGCAAAACATCTGGAGCTTCTGTCTAGCGTCTCAAAGAACTTTACCAAGCTCCATTTTCTACCATGCCCCCAAACCTCTGTGATCCAGACAGCCAGGTTAAACGACCAGTCACCAGAAGAGAAAGTATTTATCACTGGCTGGGCTGCCAATTGCATACTTACACAAGACCCAACACCACAGGGAGTGTTTCCAGGCAGATGCTCAAGGCCTTCCTATGAGACTGTCCTCTTTACAGAAAATGGTCTACCCAAAGCACTGGGAAAATGCCAAGAGGCTAGACAGTTTCTGAGAGAACTACTGAATACTTCCAAAACACCATAGAGTAACCCCAAAGACTGATATAGGGAGAGCTCTGATGGTCAAAGGTCTTAGATTACAGGTCCAACATCTGAGAGAGGGGATTTATTTGTTTTCCCATCCTATTATCACAGGCATTGTTCCCTGTAAAGCTGACTCTAGAGTTAAGTTTAGTGTATAGGATACTTATTAAGGAGCATATTTGGAATCAACTCCTGTGGACAGGAGAGGAATGAAGCGGGATTGGACAGAGACATAGGCTGAGCTGCCATAGACTCCCAACAACAACCTCGATCAACCCCACAGCAAACCATGAGCAATAATGGACTGTCAGATTTGCCCCAAGTTGGACTAAGGTAGCAAGGCTATCATTCTATTTTTATTGGTCATTAAATGTGAGCTACCCCAGGAATGGGAATGACCTTAAGCAAAGTGACTGAGATGATTCCTGAAGGAGAATCTGGGCAGTTACATTCACATAACAATATAAATGCCATGTGTTCCCTCAATGATAAAACTACCATTTGTACTACTCCTAGTAATGATGGCTAAGATACATTATATGCTTTCTGGTAGAATTATCTTGTCTTAACTTCACAATGAAATCTATAAAATAGTTATGATTGTCCCTTTTGCACATAGGAAAACTGACAGAGAGATTACATAAATTGACCAAGCACACAAAGCTGGCAATTGATGGAACCAGGATACTAATTTACACAATGTGACAGAGAGCATCTCAGTGACACCCAGATATGTAGGAACCCTCAAAGTTATAGGAATATTTAATGTAGAGCCTTCTGACTCTCATGTGCCCCTTTTCTTGTACAGCCTCCTTTAACGTGAGGCTTTCCAGGCAAATGGGACACCTCTTTGAATTCTGAATCTTAGCCATCTATAGTTGAGATTGAAGAACCGAGACTTTGGGTGAAAGGGTTCCAATTAGCTAGTGATGCCATAGTTGGTTCTAAAATGGAATCTGCTAGAAACTTATGGGCTCCTGGGGAGATACTACCTTTCATTATTCAACATGAATTATGTAGCTGCTGAGAAAAAGCCAGGGTTAAATGAGTTCAAATTACCAACAGGAAAAATGTCACAAGAACTATAGTGTGGTCTGCTTAGTGAAATACTGATTGCCTACATTGGGCAAAATCCTCTAACCTAAGGCTATTTTATAATAACATGTTGAATAGCTCACATAATTTATCGAATGCCATACTGAGAGAGAGAAAAACAGAATGGCTGTATGAGTGCTCAAAGTATGGTCTCCACTGAATATGCATCACTTTCACACCATGGTAAAGTTGAAAAACTGTAAGTGGAACCACATTAACTCAGAGGCCGCATGTGTGTGTGTGTGTGTGTGTGTGTGTAAGTTAATTATCATATCCATTAGTGAAATAGCTATTATCCACTTTCAAATATGATAAAACCGAGGTCTAAGGTCATGGAATTTGTCACAGGACCAGTCTTCAAACATGTATCAGCACCAGGACTGCCTGCTACTAGAGCCGGACACATTCTACAGCTCTTCACAGTAAGCTCCCTCCTCTATCTCCTTGGCTGCTAGCACTTTCTGTTATATAATATTTGCCAAATGAATAATTTATTGAGCAAATGGGTTTATGATTAACAAACAAGCTTGCTTTTGATCTCTAGGTTGGGGAATTAAATTGTAAAAGTTCCAGATTCTTTCAAATTAAAAATATGTTATTTTTTTAAAAAAATATCTTTATATGAGGAGAAGCTCAGGGCCCATTACAATGTCACAATCACATTTATATATAGCATCTTTAAGATGGATGATACAACAAGGCCTCTGAGATGTTTTTCCTGAGATGTGGAGAGATGGGAGAGGTGGTAGAAAAGACAGTGAGGTTGATTCTGACTTAGGATTGCATGCAACATATATTCCTAAAGTATAAATACCTGAAAAAGCACTGAAGGAAGACTGCCTTCTCTAGAAACGTGGCCTGTGGCCCAGCTTGTGCTAAACGTTCAAGTTCTTCAAATTGCCAATTCATTGTAAAGGGAACGAAAGCCCAGAAAAATTGCCACATCTTTGTTGCAACTGTTCCAATAATGGATTCTACTAAGGATCGCTGATAGATTCTAAATCCACTGGGTGAAATGTGTTGGGAAAAAATAGCCATGTATTCTTAAATATCACTCAATTGATTACTTATTAATTACAATGGGGAAATGAATACATTTCTTGACCATAACTTTAACCAACTGATCAAACTAATATCACTGATAATGAGACAAACATAGACCATGTGCTTGTGGACACAATATTATATTATTATAATTATGTTATATTCCTCCCAGATGTGTTTAACTTGTATCTAATTATGAAGAAACAAAAGGATAAATCCATATTGAGAGAAATCCTGCAAAGTAACTGGCCTAGACTCTTAAAAATGTAACGTAGTGAAAGACAACTTTTTAAAAAAAAGGTAGAGATTTTTTAAGATTAAAAGAGACTCAAAAGTTATAACAGATAAATACAATGCATGGGGCTCAATGACATATACCAACCAATTGAAATAGAGAAATTTGCATGTAGACTATGCATTTGTGCTCATTATCTAATTATTGCCTCTTAGCTCCAAATCTACTGTTTTTAACTCTGATCTGTGATAATGGAGGTGGATCCTGTGAGCAGTTTCCTTTTGCAGTTTTACTTTTGGAGTAAAGCTAGGCTTTATCAACAGAGGGCAGGGGACAGGCAGGCAGAGCTGCAGCAGCAAGGGGCCCTGTGTCCTGGTTCCTTGTTTCAGCGGACCGTTGTTATTTTCTCCATTCTCCTGCAGAACTGCCACCAGCTGGTGTGTGGGGAGGTTCTCTGCCCACAAACTCCATTCCACCTCCATCAAGTCTCTCCAGCAACTCGCAGATAGCTGCTGCTGAACCCTGTGTTGAGACACAACCCCACCCTCTCCAATAACGCTTCACTCTGCTTGGGAGAGAGCAGCCTCTTCTATGCTTGTTCCTTCTTAGGGTGCTTTCTCTCAGCCCTCCAGGCACTGGCTGCTGCCTACGTTTGCTATTCCTGTGTTCTTTAGAACAGAGATGGCAAACTTTTTTTGTAAAGGGCCAGATAGTAAAATAAATATTTTAAGCTTTGCGGGTCATAAGGTCTCTGTCACAACGACTCAATTTTGGTTTTGGAGAAAAGGAATAAAAGAGATCAAAGGATCACTTTGAAGAGCTTGGAAGAAGCCTGGAGCAAAAGAAGTGACAATATCTCAGAAGCTGGAAAGAGGGCACATTCAACGGTCACCTTTGACCTGCAGCCTGGTTTTAGCAGTCACAAACCAGAAGGTGGCAGCAGAGAGCTACACTGCTGGAATAGATTCCTGTACTAGGACAAAAGATAGCTGAAAGGAGGACCAACAGTCAATACTGAGTCCGGAAACCCACATTCAAAGAGAAAAAGGGAGCAACACTACATAAACAGATCTAACATCAGAATCAAAGAAATGGCTTCAGTTTAATTTCCAGTGACAGAGAAGCACTAAGACCAAAGTTAGAGAATTTATGTTATGTAAGGTTTGAGATCAGGAAAGGAAGATGGATACTCTAAAGAATTACAATCTTAAAGCAAAATTTGAGATATGTTTAAGTGACTATGGGCTGGACTGAATTAGTGGGACCAGGTATCTCTGGCTATGGTTGTGCATTATTAGGAAACATTTTGGTTGCCAGGACCCTAACAGAAAGTATAGGTGGCAGCCCAAACTGGTTCTATCTGAAAATAGGACATGACACTATTTTATCTTTCTTTTTGTACAAAAGTATATGTGTTTCTGGTGAAATATTTTAAATTACAAAAAGAAATAATACAAATATTCAAATCCACAGATATGCGTTTTGACTTTTTGGTGTCATTTCTTTTCTAAGTCCTGAATTTAAAGTTATTATCTCTGGTAGAGTCAGTCTAACAAGATCTTTCTCATCTACTACAAAAGCAGAAGTCTCATTAATTTTTAAAAATTCTACATTGAATGAATTTATAATTTATCTTAATACTCATAGATTTAAACACTATTCTATTATTGAGAAATTTGTATATTTAAAATTTCCTGTTATATGTTATTAGTATATATTCATGGTTTCCATAAACATTTATTGAGTATCTGTATGAGCACTGTTTAAGCACTGGAATGCAGCAGTGTATACAAAATAAACAATTATTGTTGACCTCATGAACTGTGTTTTCAGTGGCTGTTACGTTAACTGTTAATAAACATCCTTAAACCTGCATCTCTGTTGGCTTTGTTCTTGGTTACTTTCTTAAAGTTGTATTTTTAGAAATAATGTTACTGAGTTACAGATTATGAATGTTAGGTTCTTTACATCTATTGATGAATTGCTTTCCAGGAAAGCTCTAATTTACACTGAATTGGATACTTGAGCACATATGAGTTGTTATAGCAAAATATCTTTACCAGTATCAAATATCAGTTTTTATATATGTAAAATTGGGATAACACTTTTTTTCATAAAATAAGTATGGGAGGTAAAAGAAGAAAATGTATATAAAGTAATATGCTTAAGGCATCACTCATATTAAGTACTCAACAAATAACTATCATTATGTTCAACGTGTTGTTTAGAACCCACGCATTTATCACAATTACTGGGAGACAGACTTAACAGTAAAATATGTAGGTAAGTTGTTAAAGATTGTTTTTTTTTAATGCTGAACAACAAAGGTAGCCTCACGCTATAGGAGTATTTTTATGCTACTTATGCCTAATACCTTTAAGAATTTATTATTTGTCAGGCTCCAGGTTGAATGTTTTATACACAATATTATGTATTTATCACCCAAAGGTACCATATAGATACTGTTACATTTATTTAAGAGATGAGAAACCTAGACTAAGAAAAGTTAAGTATATTTTTAATATTCTTAGAGCCAATAATTAGCATAACCAGCCAGGATTTGAATTAAGAAACATCTGACTCTAAAGTCCATGCTCTTTCAATTGAACCACATTTCCTTTCAAACAGGAAGAAGAAAAGTAGAAACAAAGTTCAGATAATTAAACGGAAATACTGAAAAGTCAACTTGCCATCCAATTTCTGACAAGCAAAGTACTAACCCAGTAGAATGGAGAAGGAAATTATGTTCCCATATGATATTTATAGCAAGCTAAATAAAGTTTTGTTATATTCTCAAATGTTTTGTACTATCAAGATCCATAAATGTTCAATGCTTTATTTCTATCACATTTTCATGTTTATTTACTTCCTCAAATGTGTCAGGAAAAATGAACTCTTCTGATGCTTGACTAAAGGGTTACTTAGCAGCCATTGTGGGACTTTAATCCTGCTGTACCTTCACACTATTTCTGTTTTCCTTGTATTCTCCTTCCCATTTTCCCGGCAACCATTTCCCACTAATACAGATTACACATTCCCAATATTATGATTAATAGCAGATTCCTTTTCATTCAATTTTGGCAAAGTATTCTGCCTATGAATGGAGTGGAAAAAAATCTTAGTAAACGAAGACCAATGAAACAAGCAAAAAAATACCAGATCAAAGTTATAAATATGGAACAGAGAGAGATAAGGAAGTGATTATCCTAGAAACGTTCAGCATAAATAACTGAGCTTCTAAGCAGCTTAACTCAGAGAGAAATAAGAAAGTGTAGGGAACTCTTAATTATTAATTAAAAAGAAATAAATTTTATCAAGAAAAAACAACTTTTTTAGTTTGGAAATCTAAGGTCAATTACTTTTGTAGGTTTTTTTGAGCATATTGACAATATGACTAACTCCCTTATTAATTTGAAAAACCAAGAAGCAATGGTCAATCTCAGCCATTACTTTTACCAACCTTTATTAAAAGCCAAGGATGTGATAGCAATTCATAACTCAATAAAAGCTATTACATGTGGGACAAGAGTAATATGCTCCAGATTTGACATGCTATAAGGCATAAATCCTTTGGGATAAAAATTAATGAATTAACAGAATGTTCATTTTATAACTACTTAAAAATATTGTCAGTCTCATCTGGAATTCTTATAGAAGTTGCATGGTGCATAAATCAAGCTTTAGTTTATTAGAGCTGTTTTGTTCTGTTGATTGAACTAAAGATGCTCTAAGTACTAGCAGAAATTATGCCCTCCAAGAAACTTTTGAGAAGGTTCTGACTTTTATTTTACTCAAAGGATGGGCCTATAAACCTTGTCTCAGAGGTGAAAAAATAGTAGTTGAAGGGAGGTCTGAGAACATAAAGAACAGTTTGAGATTAGTTAAAATATCTGAAAAAGCACTCAAGGCAAGTCATAGACTTCTAACGTTATGCACCAGATTACTGTGGACTGGAACTTTCTAAGGACTTAACACACTGTCTTTTTCTAGCATTGAAAATGACCCCCACCCCCAGTATAATTATTTTGAAGCTTTCAGCTTAACTGAATCTTTGTTGGTCAGAATGTAAGTCTAATGTCTTACGACTCTACCAAGACTGGCATGAGATGTCCTGGTCCCTAAACTCTACACAGTCACCTAAAAGCTTACCTTGGGAAAACCCCTTTACTCCCAAAATGAATGTGTTAATAACAATTGCACAGTTTTGTGAATGTTAAATTAATTAGCAATGTATAAGGGGTTTTTCATAAAATAGGCTTGAAGAAAACTCTTTATGTCTACTTTATTCCTTCCTTTTTACTAAGTTTCCACTTAGTTCTAGCACTATGATTCTAACCTGGAACCAGAGTGACCTGCTGTTCTCACTTTTCCACCAGAATTCCATTATATTCAAGCAAAAAACCCTTCGAGATTATGCAGCTTGCATAGAAGATTTCAGCTGGAGTGCTAGGAAGTACTTAACAACTGGTGAAAGCTCTCAAAATTTTTGGTTGCAATGTCGCATTCTTTAGACAATTCTAGATGGTTTTCTGTTCATTCCATCAACACTATAATTGAATACATATTACTATTAAATTGACTTATTCCCTATCCCAGTTGGCTAATTTTATTCTGACACTTGGCCAAACACCTCTTTTCTGAATAGGTCAGTTATTGGAATTGAAAATATGGAAAAACTGGGACAAATCATTTGTAATAGCTGAAAAATTAGAGAAAGTGCTAGACATACTTCTTGTTCAGGATTGCTTCTACTCTAAGACTGCCTAAAACTTATCTGGCATTTTACAGATGCATTAACTTGAGAGAACATAATTCATAAATTCTACCTCTAGAGTTTCAAAAGCCTATTTCTTGGAGCTACCCTAGAAGTGATATTCCTATAATTAATTTCTAGATGATGGATTAAAGATTAATTTCAGGCCAGGCTCAACAAATATAGAAAGTTACTTAAAAGGAAAACATAATTCTCAGATTTAGAGTGTTCTAAAGATTTTCATGAATCAGTCCATGAAAGATAATAGGGTCATTACACAGGCAAAAATTACAAACTTGAATTACTATAAACCTGAATTATCTAAGGAAAATCTAGAAATTTATTTTGAATTTATTTTGAACTCTGAAGCAGATAAGCATGTGTATATTATAGAAGTTTTTAATGCCATATATATTCAGGCTCAGAAATTAGCAGGAGTGATTAACCACTGAGAATGGTTTCTTAAGTGGACCAGTTTCTTTCTGTTGTTTCTTTCCAGTGATCAATCAGCTACCATGAGGTAAGGAAACAACATGATGAATACTTCCTTTAATTTTGCATGAATAAAGAGAGAAAGGGAGAGTGACGTCAACAAGATGGCTCACTAGAAGTACCTGGAGTTCATCCGCACCCCAGAAAGAACCAAAGCAACAAATAAATAATGAAGATTTGAATGCAGTGTCAAAGAGAGAATGCTGGAGTGGAGCAGGGGAGTGGAGAGGCAACTGTGGTAATTGGAAGTCCAAGAGAGCAGCATGAAGGCACCTGGCCTCTGCAGCCCCATCTCCTGTTCCTGAATCAGATGGGCCCAAAACTAGGGGCAACTTCCCTTTGCAGGAAAAAGGTAAACAGAGGAACCTCATCAGCCCCCACTGCCACTGTAAATACCTACAGTATTTAGTACAAGATAATTCCACAGTCCTCATAAGCCCTGAGCCCAGTTTGGAGAGCTGCTGAAAATTTGTACTGTTGCATTGCTTCAAATTAGAAGAACAACTTATGCACTCCCCCAACTCCCACCCACCTCCTGTGAGCCAAGCTGCTGCAGCACAGCACTGTCTTGATACCAGAGACACCTCTAGAGTGTACCCTCCTCTGGAGGCCAGTAGCCACTGCACCTCTGCAGCAATGGCGCTCCATCTTCATTCCAAGCCCAGTGGCTACACTCTACAACCCTAGCTGTGTGGAGCCTGGGTCAAGGATTGGCTGTGACTCTGGTCCTGCACATCGTGGAAACCAACCCCTCCACCCCCAGCACTTCCATCTAGGAAAGGATCTGAGTCCCACCCAGGGCAAACCCACCCTTGAACCAGCCAAACTAGTGCATGTCCACCCCTGAGTAGAAAAGGTCCCTGAGCCAATAAACAGCTGGTCTGCCCCTAGGCCAGCCAAGAAACCATACAGCCATGTCAGAGGCTTGAGAAACAGCTCCATGGGTTTCCACAGAAAACATGCTGCCAGGCCAGCTGATCAGCTTTGTGCCCATGTCGACTCGATAAACAGCCTCTTGACCCTCCCCTCCCCCTGGCTGAAATGCCCCCCATACCAACCAAGCATCTGCATGCCCATGTTCTAGGCCTGAGAAACAACACCATGGGCCACCTCTAGCAAACACAACTCCAGGCCAGCAAGGAAACCATATGGCCATGTGCTGGGCATGAGAAACGGCCCTACAGGCCACCCCTGGCAGACATGCCTCTAGGTTGGCCAAGTGGCTGTGAGCCTAGTCCCAAGACTGAAAAAAACAAAAACAAAAAAAAACAAAAATAAAACATGGGTTGCCCTGAAGACACACCTGAAGGCAGTTGAGCAACTACATGCCCATACTTCCAGGCAGAGTAACAGCCCTGTGGCCTCAACCCCAGTGAGCCAGACCCTAAGTTAGCTGACCTATCATGTGTACACATGTGTCCCTGATCTGAGAAACAGCCCAGTGAGTCCACTCTTAACAAAGTCACACCACCACAGATTCTCTGAGCTTAGGCAAGTGAGACACTTGCAAATGTCACTAGCATAGATTACAGCTGAAGAAACTACATAGAGACTACATTACTGTATCCACCTGGGACTAAATACAACAAACTCTAAAAAACTGATACCCCAAGACTCATCAACATGAATAAGTTTCCCTACATAACGTACTCCATAAAATCGGAAGAGCCAACTGTCCCACCAGATGCACAGATACCAACATAAGGAAACAATAAACATGAAAAAGCAAGGAAAAATGACACCTTCAAAGGAAGACAATAATTCTCCAGTAACATACCCCAATAATAAAGAAATATACAAAATGTCAGAAAAAGAATTCAAAATAATAATCATAAGGAAACTCAGAGAGATACAAGAGAATACAGATAGTTCAATAAAATCAGGAAACAATTTATGATTTGAATAAGAAATCCAACAAAGATATAGATATTATTAAAAAAGAACCAAACAGAAAACTAGAGCTGAATAATTTGGTAAATAAAATAAAAAAATAGAATCAAGAGCTTCAATAATAGACTAGTACAAGAAGAAGGCAGAATTTATGAACCTGAAGACAAGTCTTTTGAAATAACAAGGCAGAGGAAAACAATGAAAAGAATGACACCATTAATGGGACAGCATAAATGAACATACATTTGTATTATGGGCATTCCAGAAGAAGAAAATAGAAAGATGTAGAAAACATGTTTAACGAAATAATAGGTGAACACTTCCAAAGTCATGAGAGAGAGATGGACATCTAGATCCAGGAAGCTGAAATAATGCCAAATAGATTCAACATAACAAGTCCTGTCATAGGCACATTATAGTCACATTGTCCAAAGTCAAAGACAGAACAAATTTAAAAAGAGCAAGAGAAAAGCATCGTCACATATAAGAATTTACTATAAGACTAACAGTGGATTTGCCAGGAGAAACCTTTCAAATCAGGAGATAATGGGATGGTATATTTAAAAGGCTTAAAAAAAAACTGCCAGCCAAGAATATTCTATCCAGCAAAGCTATCATTCAGAAATGAAAAAGAAAAGTATTCTACAGAATGGAAAACCTAAGGAAATTCATCACCACTAGATAGGCCTTAAAAGAAATGCCCAATAGGTTTTACATCTGGTGGTGAAAAAAACAATAACTATCAGGAAAACATGCAAAACTATAAAACTCACTGGCAGAGCCAATATACACAGTAGAAAGAGAAAAGAGTCAAACCTTATTACTACAGAAAACCACCCAATCACAAAAATAAACAGTAAGAGATGAAGTAAGAAACATAGGACATACAAAAACAACCAGAAAACAATCACTAACATGACAGGATTAATTCCTCATTTATCAATAATAACCTTGAAAATAAACAAATTAAATTCCTCATTTAAAAGATATAGACCAACTGGATTGACTAAAAAGACCCAACTATATGCTGCCTACAGGAAACTTACTTCATTAACCTGTAATGACACATAGAGACTGAAAGTGACGTGATTAAAAAAAAAAAAGATTTCACACAAACAGAAACCAAAAGTGAGCAAGAATAGCTGTACTTATATCAGACAAATCAGACTTCAAATGAAAAACTGTAAAAAGAGACAAAGGAAAACATATACTAAAAAAGATTAATTCAGTAAGAGAAAATTTGTAAACACATACATGCATATATATACCTAATGCCAGAGCACCCAGATATATAAAGCAACCATTATTAGATCTAAAGAGAGACTGATCTAATACATTAATAGTTGTGGATGTTAACACCCCACTCTCAGCACTGGACAGACCACCTAGACAAAAACCCAACAAAGAAATATGGGATCTAAATAGCACCATTGACCAAATGGACCTAACAGATATTTAGAGAATGTTTAGAACTATTTCAATATTTAGAGAACATTTCATTGAACAGCTGCAGAATACATTCTTTTCATCAGCACATGAAACATTCTCCAGGATTAATCATATGTTTAGACACAAAAAATCTTAAAACATTTTTAAAATTAAAATTAAAATTATATCAAGTATCTTCTCTGACCACTTACAAGGAAACTAGAAATTGATAATAAGATTAAAACTATACAAATGCATGGCATTTAAACAACATGCTTCTGAAAGACCAATGGGTGAAGGAAGAAATTAAGAATAAAATTGAAAAATTCACTGAAACAAATAAAAATAAAAAAATATATCAACATTTATAGGGCACAGCAAAAGCAGTTTTAACAGCCAAGTTCATAGCACTAAATGCATACACTACATAGAAAGATTTGAAATAAAAATGTAATGATCTCAAGGAACTAAAACAGCAAGAGCAAAACAAACCCAAAGTTAGAAGGAAATAAATAATAAAGATGAAAGCAGAAATAAATGAAACTGAGACTAAAAATACAGTACAAAAATCAATGGAACAAAAAGTCAATGTTTTGAGAAAATAAACAAAATTGAGAAAAAGCTAGACTAAGAAAAAAAGAGAGAAGACATAAATGAATACAATCAGAAACAAAATGGAAACATCACAATAGATAACAACAGAAAGAAAAAGGATCATTAGAAACTTCAATGAACAGTTATACACTAATAAATATGAAAACCTAGAGGAAATGGATACATACAATCTACCAAGATTGAATCAAGAAGAAATGGAAAACGTAAGCAGGCCAATAACAAGTAACAAGATTGAATCAGTTCTAAAAAGTATTCCAACAGAGAAAAATTCAGGACTAGATGTCTTCACTGCTGAATTCTACTAACCTTTAAGGCAGAATTGAAACAATTTCTTCTGAAACTATTCCACAAAATTAAGGCAGAGAAAATTCTTCCTAGGTCATTCTATGAGGCCAGCATAACCTCAATATCAAATACAGATGAGGAAAACAAAAAATTAAAACTGCAGGCCAATATGTATGAAAATAGAGGCAATAACTTAAACAAAACACTAGCAAACTGAATCCAACAACACATCAAAAAGATATTACACCATAATCAGGTGAAATTTATCCAGGAATGAAAGTATGGTTCAACACATGTAAATTAATAAATGTGATACACACATCAGCAGAAGAAAGGACAAAAAGCACATGGTTACCTTAATAGATGCAGAAAAAGCATTTGATAAAATTCAACATCTCTTCATGATAAAACCTCATAATAAATTAGGTACAGAAGGAAAATATCTCAACACAATAAGGTCCATATATGACAAACCCACAACTAAGATCATACTGAGTGGGGAAAAGCTAAACGTCTTTCCTCTAGGAACTAAACAAGACAAGCATGCCCACTCTTACCAATCTCATTCAATATACCACTAGAAGTCCTAGTCAGAGCAATTGGGCAAGAAAAATAAGCAAAGGCATCCAAACTGAAAAGAAGAAAATCAAATTGACCCTCTTTGCAGATTATATGATCGTGTGTGTGTGTGTCTGTGTGTGTGTGTGTGTGTGTGTGTGTGTAGAGAGAGACTCTACCAAAAAAATTGTAGAACTGATAAATTCCTTAAAGTTGCGAGATACAAAGTCAACATGAAAATTCAGTAGCATTTTTATACATGAACAATGAACTAGTAGAAAAAATAAGATGGCCATCCTACTTACAATAGCTATAAAAAATAAAAATAAAATACTTAAGAATAAATTTAACTAATGAGGTGAAATATTTTTACAAGGAAATCTATGAAACATTGATAAAAGAAATTGAAGTGGATACAAACAAAATGGAAAAACATCCAATGCTCATGGATTGGAAAAATTAATATTGTTAAAATTAATATTGTTAAAAATTGATAAACAATTACTATTGTTAAAATAGTATGTTAACCATACTACTCAAATTAATCTACAGATTCAATGCAATTCCTATAAAAATACCAAATATGTTCTTAATAGAAAAAGAAAAAATCATCTTAAAATGTGTATGGAACCCCAAAAGACTTCAAATTACCAAAGCATTCCTAAGCAAAAAGATCAAAGCTGTAGACATTATACTACCAGACTTCAAAATTCACTACAAAGCTGTGTTCAAAGATAGCATGGTACTGGCATAAAAACAGTCACATAGACCAGTTAAACAGAAGAGAAAATCCAGAAATTAATTCACATATCTACAGCCAACTGATTTTTGACAAAGGCACCAAGAACCTACATTGGGAAAGGACAGTTTATTCAATAAATGGTGCTAGGAAAACTGGATATCCACCTGCAGAAGAATGAAACTAGACCCTCTATACAAAAATCAGCTCCAAATGGGTCAAAAACCTAACTGTAAGACCCCAAACTACAAAACTACTAGGAGAAAACATAGGATAAATGCTTCAGAACATTGGCCCAAGAAAAGATATTATTCCTAAGACCTCAAAAGCACAGGCAACAAAAACAAAAATAAACAAATTACATTATATTTAACTAAAAACCTTCTGCACAGCAAAGGGAACAGTCAACAGAGTGAAAATACCACCTAAAGAACAAGAGAAAATATTTATAATATTTTCATGCAACAGGGGATTAATATCCAGAATACACAAGGAACTCAAACATCTCAACAGCAAAAAAACAAAAAAAATCTGATTTAAAAATGGGCAAATGATCTGAACAGATATTTTTCAAAAAAAAAATCATACAAATTGCTAACAAATACAAGAAAAAAAGTTCAACATTACTAATTACCAGATAAATGCAAATCAAAACCACAACTGTATCATCAAACTCCAGTTAGGATGGATAGTATAAAAATATGAAAAAATAACAAATGCTGGTGATATGTGGAAAAAAGAGAATTCATATACTGTTGGTGGGAATTAAAATTAGTACAGACACTATGGACAGCAGGACAGAGGTTCCTCAAAAAACTGCAAATAGGAGTACTGTATCATCCTGCAATCCCACTATTGTTTATTTATCCAAAGGAAATTCATATATTGAAGAGACATCTGTATCCCCATGTTTTTTTTTTTTTGGCACTATTCACAATAGCCAAGATGTGGAATCAAATTAGGTGTCCAACAACAGATAAATGGATAACAGAAAGTGGTATATATACACAATGGAATACTATTGAGCCATAAGAAAGAATGAAATCCTATCATTTGCAGAAACGTGGATGGAACTGGAGGACATTATGTTAAGTGAAGTCACTCAGGAATAGAAAGTTAAATACTACATAATCTCATTCATGTGTGAAAACTAACCAAAATTGATCTCACAAAAGTAAAAAGTAGAACAGAGAATACTGAAAAGTGGGGTGGGTTGGAAGAAGTAGGAGACAGAGATTTTTTAAAGGATGCTAAATGATGGCTAGATAGAAGGAATAAGTTCTCGTGTTCCATACCACTGTACGATCACTATGGTTAAGAATAATATACATTTTCAAATAGCTAGAAAGATGATATTGAATATTTTCATCACAAAGAAATGATAAATGTTTGAGATGATGGATATGTTAATTACCCTAATCTGATCACTATATTATACATGTATGGCAATATCACTATGTACCCAATAAATATCTACAATTATTATATGTCAATTTAAAAAATAAAATTAAAAATAACAGAAAAGGGGGCACTCTATTTTGGGCTGGCAAAGCAATTACAGTGGAGTTAAATCAAACTTGCATTGAATCTGTAAGTTCTATTTTATGGTATCAAAAAAATTTAGAAAAATAAATAATCCAGTGCAACATCTCTTTCATAAGTGAGTACCTCAGATAAATGAAGCAATATGTTCGAAGAATTAAATGTAGTTTGTGACAGCCACGGGGAAAATATGTGAAAGATGACAAAGGTTTCGAGTCAATTAGAAAAATTGAAATACACAGTTAAGTGGCCAAGTAAGTGGATGATGATATCTTCATTGATATCCTCAAAGAAAAAAAAATTAACTGACCAATATACAGAAATATATTGATATTATTTTAAAAAGTATAAACATCTACAATATTATTGTATATGCTAAACCATATAATCGTATGCCTTGTATTTTAATTTATTCTATGCATGTTTACTTTGCTTACTCACTTATCTCATAGAATATATGATTAACCCATTCAACACCCATTAGGAGAGACATAGGTCATTTGAACAGCTGGATTCAATGTGGGAAAAACATCCCAATCTTTCAGTACAGAAACATTTACACATCCGAAATTCAGATATCACAAAGGAAAGTATTCATTGACGATAATGCTAGCAACAGATGTTGGAAATGGTGTACAGACTGTATATTTTCTAGGTATTTTTTTTTTGCTCATAAGTCTTTAAGAAAATAGCAAAGACAGGAGACACGTATGTGTGTAAGATGGATGAAAGCAGCCTGTTGAAGTGGTCCTGCAGGTGCAGTAAAGTGGGGTGGACTTTGCAAGTCTGATATGGTTTGCCTTTGTGTCCATACCCAAATCACACTTTGAATTGTAATAATCCCCACATGTCAAGGGTGGGACCAGGTGGAGATAATTGAATCACGAGGCATTTCCCCCATGCTATTCTCATGATAGTGAGTAAGTTCTCATGTGATTTGATGGTTTTATAAGGGGCTTCCCCATTTGCTTGGCTCTCTTTCCTGCCATTCTGTGAAGAGGTGCCTTCTGTCATAACTGTAAGTTTACTGAGGCCTCCCCAGCCATGCAGAACTGAGTCAATTAAACCTCTTTTCTTTATAAATTACTAAGTCTCAGGTATTTCTTCATAGCAGCGTGAGAATGGACTAATACAAAGCCTCTACCACAAATGGCAGAGAGCTGCTAGCCAATACATCTCTCACTTAGGAGTGGGTTTGAAGCATGTGAGCAATTATTTCTGCAGATATGTAGTCTACAAATTTCCAGGTACTCTAGAATTCAACAACTCATATGCCTACTAGAGGTACTTTCTATTCTCACATTACATAAGGTAGACGAACACCTCTCAGAATCCCTTCTTCCTACTATAGGCAGACATTATTATGTGTTAGATATATAGGATAAAGATGAACTGAGCACCACACTCCTGGTGCTCCAAGTAGTTTATGGTTGATAATAGCAAAAAGTAGAAACAATTGTGGATTAGCTACATTGAGCCCTCATCCTCTTCTATTCAAGCTGAGCCTTTGGAGAGAGGTGGTTTTCTTCTCATTTATAAGAAGTGAGTTTTTGAAAAGACTGTTAACCCTTAAATTAAAATCTAATTATCAAGATGAAATCGATACAATTCAGGTAAATTACTCTTTTTTTCATCATGAGTAAGAGGAACACAAAGATACACAACCTTGAACTTTCTTCTCACTTCTGCTATTTTATCTTCCATTTCATCTGTCTTGTGTTTGGTTAGGTGGAAAAGAGTACCAATGCGATAAGCCTCCTTATAGATGTTCTTGAGATGTTTATCATTCTTTAACTTCATTATTGTCAAATATTTTATTTCAGATTCGTATTTTGATTTTTTCCGTATGCTGTAAAAGTAAAGCAAAAATTAATATTATTGAGTATATAGTGAGACAAATATATTTAATAATAGTAAAAAAGAATAAGATCATATTTTATGTTGTCAAAAATACAAAATTGCTGGATAATTAGCTACAACTTGAAGACAGAACATGTGTCCTAGGACTCCATTTATTCTGCTGCTTCTGATGGTTACCCCTAATTGTCAGGCTGTTTCCAATTTCAGAAGCATAAGAGCATCAATAAGAAAGGCTTGGGGAATCCGGGTGCTTGGCTTTTTGAACATTCAAAATCCCTTCTATACTCCTTTCCATTTCAATTTGTGACTTCCATAAAGGTGTTTTTACTAGAGAATATGTTCAATGGAAAAGCCTAAACAAAAACCAAAGCATATACAAGAGCAAAGTTTCTCAACTTCGATATTATTAACATTTGTGGTGGCACAATTCTTTTTGTAGGTGGGATGTCCTGTGCATTGTAAGTAAGATATTTTGCAGCATCTCCCACTAGATGCCAGCAGCACTGTCTCAGTTGTAGCAGCCAAAAATGTCTCCAGCCACTGCCAAAAATCCCCTAAAGGTACAAAATTATCCCTGTTGAGAACCACTTGAATAAAGCAATGGTTCTCAACACTAACTCCACATTATAATAACCTGCAAAGCATTTAATAAAACTTTGTGCTTCTAAAAATGGATTAGTAGGCTTATAATAATATACAATCAATCTGGGGTAAAGCTCCAGCGTCACTATTTTTAAGCATCCCATTTGATTCTAACATGCAACCAGAAAGCAAACTATAGATATTAACTGGAGCGGTATCTAAACCTTGTATACACATAAAAATCACAGGGAGAGCTTTGAAAGTCACAGATTCCCAGGCTTCACTCTCAGAATGTGGTTCATTAGATGCAGGATGGGTCTGAGAATAGCTCCCAGGTTGACGACACTTGGTTGCAGAGCACACTCCATTCAAGTAGCACTGCTCAAGAGGTTGGGGTGAATACACATGATTAGCTTTCACTTAAGAGAACACAGAGAAGATTGAATTAGTGTGGCCAAATCAGCTGATGATGAGCTGCATTGATCCTTCATTTTCACCTATTCCAAAATAGGATGAAAGAATGATGTAGAAATAAGAATAAACATACATTCAAGGCAAGCAGGAGACATAGCTAGGCTCACAAACAAGGTAGAATAGAAATGGGGTCAAAAATCAAAGCATAAGTAGAGGAGAAGAAGCATAAAACTAGCTGAAGGTGTTGCACCAGATGAGCGACCAGTGCAAGGTTCACTGACTCATGACAGGGCTTTGCATGAGCTGTGCTCGATGTGAAAGGATCATTCACTGACTGGGGCTAAAGACACATAGAGAGCAAGGAGCAAAGGCATTGAGGAGAACAGATCCTGAGACCAATAACTCAACAATGCTGCCTATTGAATCAGTAATTGCAATAATGTTATCCCCAATATCATCTTTGTATGATCACTGGGAATCAGAAAAGATGACCATAAATGGAAGAATTTAAAGATTGGTTAATTGGGACCAAGTAGGGTGAGGTAGAAGCAATGACATAATTTCAATTGGAAAGAGATAAACAAGAAGATATGTGTGTAGGAGAGAAAGAGAGGGGTGTATGTGTATATATGTAAGTGTGTTACGTGTGTGTGTGTGTGAGAGAGAGAGAGAGAGACAGAGACAGAGAGACAGAGACAGAAAGAGAAAAGAGACCTGCTTATTTAGAATGGGAGGCCTCAAAAAGGAGAGCAAAACATATTAAGAAATACCTTGTTTCCAAAGACCCAGCAATCAGAGTGTGAACCCAAAGCACTTTAGGTGATACTGATTTTATGAAACATTCTGACAAAGAACTTAAAATAAGTATATATAAAATGCTCAAAGATCTAAGTAAAGAAATCACTGATTTTGTAAAAGGAAAAGAAATTTTGACACACAGCAGAAATTAGACAAAAATAGATAGATGGGGAAGACAACAAATTTTAAGGAATAATGAAAAGAAATATGGACAGAATTAATTAAAATAGTTTTGAAGTAGAACCAAAAAACCCCAAACTGGGAAGAGTCAAAGAGAGTTTTGGATTAATAGGAAGGAATGAAGTACTAAGGTATTTACTCAAATAGCACAAAAAATATGGGGTGTGTGTGCAAGCACACACAATATATATGTGTGGCATGTTTGTGTCTATACATAGTGTGTGTATACTTTTGAGTCTATGGGTACTTATGTTTGTGTACACATGCATATTTGTGCTTGTGTATACTTCTTGTGTTTACTGTGTACATATGTGTATATGTGTGTTAATCTTTGTGTATGTATGTGTATATATGTTGTGCATGTTTATACATGTATTTGTTTTGTGGAAAACACAGTCCATGCATTAAATGGAGTGGGATGAATGTGTGGTGTGTGTTTGAGTATGTGTTAAGTGACATTCCATTTGATTTGCAGAAGGAACAATAATAAGGTATGTTGTGTAAAGACTAGAGAAATTTTCTATACTCCCTATGAAGATTAGTTTAAAAATGCGAGAAATTTCTAGACTTGAGAAAAAAATAGGACCACAGACCAGATAACAAAATTAGTTGTGAGTACTGAACATTATAAAAATAAAAAATCTATAGCTAAAGATATTGTGATAAAACAGCAGAATATTAAAGATACTTATTAAGGACATACAAAGTGATGTAATAAATGCCCAAAGAAAATTATTATCTTCAAATCTAAGCAAAAATAAATGTGAAGCTATAGTTCCATACATTGCCAAATTATTATTCAAGATTGATGAGCTAAACTGACATAGCTTAAGAAAATTTACCAGAAAGCCTTTATTTTTTTTATTTTTATTTTTTATACTTTAACTTCTAGGGTACATGTGCACAATGTGCAGGTTTGTTACATATGTATACATGTGCCATGTTGGTGTGCTGCACTCATTAATTCATCATTTACATTAGGTATAGCTCCTAATGCTATCCCTCCCCGCTCCCTCACCCAACAGGCCCCAGTGTATGATGTTCCCCTTCCTGTGTCGAGTGTTCTCATTGTTCAATTCCCACCTATGAGTGAGAACATGTGGTGTTTGGTTTTTTGTCCTTGTGATAGTTTGCTGAGAATGATGGTTTCCAGCTTCATCCATGTCCCTACAAAGGACATAAACTCATCCTTTTTTATGGCTGCATAGTATTCCATGGTGTATATGTGCCACATTTTCTTAATCCAGTCCATCATTGCTGGACATTTGGGTTGGTTCCAAGTCTTTGCTATTTTGAATAGTGCCGCAATAAACATATGTCTGCATGTGTCTTTAAAGCAGCATGATTTATAATCCTTCAGCTATATACCCAGTAATGGGATGGCTGGGTCAAATGGTATTTGTAGTTCTAGATCCTTGAGGAATCGCCACACTGTCTTCCACAATGGTTGAACTAGTTTACAGTCCCACCAGCAGTGTAAAAGTGTTCCTATTTCTCCACATCCTCCCCAGCACCTGTTGTTTCCTGACTTTTTAATGATTGCCATTCTAACTGGTGTGAGATGGTATCACATTGTGGTTTTGATTTGCATTTCTCTGATGGCCAGTGATGATGAGCATTTTTTCATGTGTCTGTTGGCTACATAAATGTCTTCTTTTGAGAAGTGTCTGTTTATATCCTTCGCCCACTTGTTGATGGGGTTGTTTTTTTCTTGTAAATTTGTTTGAGTTCTTTGTAGATTCTGGATATTAGCCCTTTGTCAGATGAGTAGATTGCAAAAATTTTCTCCCATTCTGTGGGTTGCCTGTTCACTCTGATGGTAGTTTCTCTTGCTGTGCAGAAGCTCTTTAGTTTAATTAGATCTCAGTTGTCTATTTTGGCTTTTGTTGCCATTGCTTTTGGTGTTTTAGACATGAAGTCCTTGCCCATGCCTATGTCCTGAATGGTAATGCCCAAGTTTTCTTCTAGGGTTTGTATGGTTTTAGGTCTAACATTTAAGTCTTTGATCCATCTTTAATTAATTTTTGTATAAGGTGTAAGGAAGGGATCCAGTTTCAGCTTTCTACCTATGGCTAGCTAGTTTTCCCAGCACCATTTACTAAATAGGGAATCCTTTCCCCATTGCTTGTTTTTGTCAGGTTTGTCAAAGATCAGATGGTTGTAGATGTGTGCTATTATTTCTGAGGGCTCTGTTCTGTTCCATTCGGCTCTATCTCTGTTTTGGTACCAGTACCATGCTGTTTTGGTTACTGTAGCCTTGTAGCATAGTTTGAAGTGAGGTAGTATGATGCCTTCAGCTTTGTTCTTTTGGCTTAGGATTGACTTGGCGATGCGGGCTCTTTTTTGGTTCCATATGAACTTTAAAGTAGTTTTTTCCAATTCTGTGAAGAAAGTCCTTGGTAGCTTGATGGGGATGGCATTGAATCTATAAATTACCTTGGGCGGTATGGCCATTTTCATGACATTGATTCTTCCTATCCATGAGCATGGAATGTTCTTCCATTTGTTTGTGTCCTCTTTTATTTCATTGAGCAGTGGTTTGTAGTTCTCCTTGAAGAGGTCCTTCACATCCCCTGTAAGTTGGATTCCTAGGTATTTTATTCTCTTTGAAGCAATTGTGAAAGGAGTTCCCTCATGATTTGGCTCTCTCTTTATTAAAATAACTATTAAAGAATCATTTTAGCCACTGGAAAGTGAACAAAAAGGATGAACAAGAAGATATAAAAACAAAAATGAATGAGAAATGTCAGCAAATATATGTATTGATTGTGAAAAATTATTATTTAAAAGTGAAACTAAGGCACCAGATAACTATTTTAAAAATAGGACAAGTGTAAAGATGTTCAATAATAATTTATTTTTTGCAAAAATATGTGTAATGCTCAGGAGGATAGTAGAAAAACTAAATAATTCCAGATTAATTTAAAATGTCTATAATTATCTAAACATGTTTTAAAACTAGTGTCACTAATTAGGTTTATCATAATACTATGTTTAAAAAATAAGCTTCACTGCTGCCTAAAATATAAAGACTGGGGACTAAACCACTCAAAAATTTGAAAATAAACATTAGTGCAGCAACAGTAACATCACAAAATATAATTTAATGAGAAAATCAGGAATAAGAAACAAGGTAAAAGTAGATGATAAAAGAAAACAATTCAACAAGAAATGAAATATTTATTTACTTCAATGTCTCTGACTATGTATTTTCAAAATATGTAATAAAATTGCAGAATTATAAGAAGCAATTCACAAATCAACTATCAGACTCCTATCGGAACATCATAGGACAGGAAATAGGATAGATAGGCAGCAGGTGTATATAGCAAAACTATACCCGAAAAATTTCAGTACCAAAACCCAACAAGGATCATCAAATTGAAAAGTCTTACTTAGTACTAAACTGAAAAAATTACACACACACACATAGCTACAAACAAAATTGTGAAATTTCAGAACTCTTAAATAAAATTCTAAAGCTCCCAGAGAGAAAAGACAAATTATTTACAAAGGAATTATATGCAAAATATCATCAGATGTCCTACCAAGCAAAACTGAATAAGAAAACAATAAAAAAAACCCTTCAAATTAAGGAGAAAAATTGACATTGGATCCAGAATATGACACTGAGAAAAGCCTGGTTGAGTGGATTCAATAGAGAATTAACTGTGAGTTCACAGAAATAGACGTGTTTATTTTTTAAAGTTTTGCTACAAAAAAAATAGAAAGAGATGAGTTACAGGACTAAGGTTTATTTTGTGTTTTCATACTTTATAAAATGAGCAATATTATGCAAAGCTCATGGGCTGCTAAAGATGAATAATGATTCATGGGAAAAAGGATATACTCGTATTGTGTACCAGTAAGCTGGTAAGAGATTGAGATAATTCTCATTCATTATATCTATACTCCCTATGAAGAGGATGATTAGTTTAAAATGAGGATAACATGGGTATTAGGAGTCAAGAGAGGGAGAAGATATAAAATAGTCATCAGAAAAGTGGAATTGTCTAGAAATTTCTTGGTCGTGCTGAATATCACTCAAGATTTATGGTCACAGAATTTAAGTTGTACTCAGAAGTAAATTTATTGTGCTGCTAATGAAGCTTAAACATGAGGGCCTCTAATTGGCCCCAGTCCCTTACAAAGTCCTTCGAGTGTCTCCCTAGCAGTGTTTTCACATGGTCATATGTTTTTATAAAGTTTGTAGAAACAAGATATTTTAATCAAAATTGATGAAGATCATTCTCTCTTTCTAATGTAAGGTCTCCTCTGTCAAGTGGTATTCAAGTGACTGTGGGCATTTTGTATTCATAATATTGTTTTATTTTATCTACTGGCCCCATATACTATAACCTCTAGGGCCCACCAAACCAGGGTCCACCCTGTGAGGCTACTTAGCATACTTGTGTTTTATTTTAGCCACATTCAGCTGCTAGGAAAAGTTCAATGAAGAAAGCTGCTGGTTTAGTTAGGGATAGGGCTTTTCAAGTCATAAAAACACAGTCTTGAATGTTATTTAAATATGTGCTTATTTTGATCCAATGTAACTAGCTTCTGTAAGAAGGGAAAGAAGGACAATAAGGTGGGATGTAAAAATGTAGTAAGAATGATAGTTTGGTCATCATAGTGTCAAATATTTGTTAGAGTGAGGGTGCTAGTAGAGTAAGTTAGAAAAAGAGGTGTTGGTTATCTGAGAGCGGATACTTAAAATTGACACCAGGAAATAACTCAATTCTTCGAAATGACAAAAACAGAGTAAAACTATAAGAGAAGGTGGTTGGTGTAGGATGGAAGAAAAGATTGTTGAAAATGAGAAAGCTAATGGATCGAAAATCTAAGTTCTTGCATGGACTGTATCACCCAAATTCATATTTCAATGCCTCTGCAGAGGTAGAAAGTAGGAATAGAAAATATAATTTATTTTTAGTATTCAACTCTTGGAAAAAAAAAGTCTAAAATGGGCTAACTAACATGTGGGTGAGTAGTTAATTTTAGATGATGTATATATCATTTTAATGCATTATTTGTATACTTTTATCTTTTAATGTCTGAAAAAATTAAAAACCAAAAGTAAAATCATTTAAAACATTGATGCAAAAGTTTGTTGTGCAATGCTGGAAAAAGAAGAATTTGACACTTCTGTGAAGCAACTCAAATTAATAGACTGGTAAGGCATAGCTAAATGGGTATGAAAAACACAGCACCCTGTGGATTCATTCTAGGTATTCCAGGCTATTTAACAACTTCAGTAATATTCGAATTGCTATCTCTACAAATAAATCACCACACTGTTACTTCTTAAAAAACAAACTTCATAAAATATGCCAATATATCTCTATATTGTTCAATAGCTTTTTTGCTCATTTCCCTCAATTACCAACCCCATCTTTGGCTCACTGCAGTTACAATGGCATTGTCTTGCTTAAGATACAGTTGAACACTAGAAATAGATATTTAGAATGTTTTACAGAGCTTGAATGTAAGAAAATGACTATATAGAAATTCATACCACACAGTTAATTTCAAGCAAACTAAATCTAAGTTAATCAATTTCAAATCATTTTAAACAAGCTCATTTTCCTTGACTTAGGTTTTTGAACCCTGCCTATCATGTGAATAAGCAATCAAGTAAAATTGTTTGCTCAAGTCAAATGTCCCAAATGTAAAGGGTCTATTTCTAATGGATGCTCATTGGTTTGAAAGACAAAATTATCAAATTATAAACTGCTTCTGTAAGGTAAACAATCATATCATCATCGTTGTCACAAAAAGGTCTAGTAAGTATTTGTATGTATAGGATAACTGAACAACGTCTGTTAACAAATATGGCATCTGTGTTTTAACGTTGGCATTCTGAAGGTAAACTATATATGAACAGTATATCATATATTGCAGTAATTATGTAATTTATTTAAACAGTGTAAAAGTCTGGAAATGACATCAAATGTTGAGATAGTTTTCTAATGGAATCTTAGTGTACATAACAGTTCCAATATGAGGATGTTTCATGGGGATATTCACTAGACTTATGAAATCAGTGATTTGCTTTTTAACCATTAAATTATGTTTGGACTTAAGGAAAAAGAGAAACTGGGACTAAGGGGAAGGTGATTCAGATAAATGGTAGAGTTAAAAAAGATAACAAATAAAGGAGAGAGTAAGAAGAACAGAGCTTCCTGAGATAAACAATGGATATAGTCAAATGTAGAGATGGAGAATTAAGTTAAACCATAAGCTTTTGACTTTTTTTGAAGTAGGTTTTGTGTCCAAAATCTTCTGTAACATGTCAGAAATAAGAATCAAGACTTACCTAACGGAAGAGAAGAGGCTGTGTTGCTAAGTGGAAAGAACATAAATGTTGGAGTTAAGTAGACCTGTATTCAAATCCTGATGGCTCCTTATGTAATTGGGGAGGATGGTTTCATACTCAATTTCCTTATCTGTAAGATTAATTTAATAATACCTATCATCAAAGTTGTAATCAAGATTAAATAAATTGAGGGTAATATATACACACTGCTTACCTGCACTGAATAACACAAATGATTCAATAAACAGTTTTTATTAATTAAAATAGCATATAAAGACTGCATGACTCTTTATAGTGTTCTCTGCTTTAGTGAGATGACGCACAATGAGAGGGAAAAAATATAAGAAAAATAATCATTAGTCCTGCTTTGGAACAGAAAGAGACACAAGTGGATGTGACATCAGAATACATAGCACAGAGAATAGGAGGACAGAGATACTGAAGCAAAGGAAGAACCAAGAATAAACTTTTATATTTAGCTATCATTCATTCACTATGTCATTTATTCAACATCTATTGAGAAACACACACACACACACACACACACACACACACACACACACACACACACACACAGATACATATAATGAAGGCAATTAAGCAGCTCAGGCCAGACAGGAAGCAACAAATAAGCAAACCGGCAGTAACTGTACATAGTGTGGGAAGTGCTAAAAGGGAAGTATGGAACCAAGGAAAGTTAGTTAAATGGATACTTATTGAGCATTGATTATATGTCAACAGCTGTGCTAGGTGACTGAGATATGAAGATAAATGGAAACAAGTTTATACTCTCATGAAGGAAACAGGAAACAAAAAACAGATTCCAGTGCAATAACAAGGACAATAATGGAAGAGGCACTTTACACTGTTTTGGTTTGTAGACAAGGGAAGATAAGTTACCAATAGGACAAGCTTCTGGGAATAGTTAATGTCTGAGCTATTATACAAAGGGTGAATTAATCAGATTTAAAAACATGCTGAAGAAGAAGATGAAGAGAAGGAAGAGGAGGAGCAGGTGGAAGGAGAAGGAGGAAAAAGTAAATTCCTATCAGAAGAATATTGGAGACCAAACTGAAGCTGAAAACAATATGAGTTCAGATGCATAAGCATTTTAATAGGCTGGAACATAAGGATTGCTAGGGTTTGGAGATAGTTTGTTTGTCACTGTTAAAACCCATGTTGACATCTGATCCCCAATGTGACAGTGTTACGGGGTGGGGTCTAGCAGGAAGAGTTTCAATCATGGCAGCAAATCCCTCATGAATGGCTTTGTGCTGTTCTCGCTATAGTGAGCTCTTGCTTTGGTGAGATCGGATTAGATTTTATGGGAATTAATTAGTTCCCATGAGAGTGGGTTGTTATAAAACCAGGATGCCTCTCAAGTTTTGTGTCTTTGTACCTGTTCACTTCCCCTTTGACCTTCTCCAGCATGTTCTGATGCAGCACGAAAGCCCTAGCCAGGATGGGGTCATGCCCTTGAACTTCCAAGCCTGCAGAACCATGAACTCAATAAACCTCTTTTCTTTATAAATTACCCAGCTTCAGGTATTCTGTTATAGTAACACAAAACAGACTAAGATCATGGAAGGAATAATAAGAGATGAGTTTGAAGTTGGGCAGGTGACAGTTTACAGTGTCCAATCTATCAGTCTGGAAGCATGACTTTATCCAACAGCTGGTAGGGAGCCTATGAAATGTTTTTAAGCTGCTGAAAGAAAATAGTGTTCCCATCATGAGACAATAAGGGCCTGGTTTATTTTATTGGTAATTGAAATAGAGAAAAAAGAAAAGTACCCATTGGAGAGATATCTAAAGAAGTTGGTAAGATGCTGGAGTGAGCCAGGAGAGAGGGATATAGAACAATGCCCAAAACAGGTAACTTGGTGGATAACAGTGCAGGATTTAAGTTAGGGGAGAGAGTAGATACTCCACATGATACTGTTGGTAGAGCTAGAGAATGTCGAGTGAGATTAAAGAGTCAAAAAATGTACAGTACATGTTAAAATAAGGGGACCAGGCAAAATTTCTGGGACAGGAGATGGAGCAAGGGTATAAATGGGCTGAGACTAGTACCCTAAACTAATCAAGGACAGCAGAGATATATCAGCTGCTCTAGGATTCCTGAAAAGAACAGCTTCACAGAATTAAAGGAAGAACTGGAAGAATCAAGAGAATGGCATCCTGAATCTCAAAAAGGGATAGCATCAAAGAGGGCATAGACACAAATGCTTGGGTAACATGTAGAAAGAAAGAGAGAAAAAAAAAACCCAGCCTACCACAGGACTGAAAAATGGCCTCATGTATTCAGGAAGAAAGGTCTATTTTGCACTTAAGTAAGATAAATTTTGGTAGCATGGGATTTAAGAAGCTGGACTGCTTTATGTCAAAAAATGATTAATAGTGAAGGAAATATTTCTAATAATCTAGCAAATATTGCTAACTATGTGTAATTTTTAATAAGAGTAAAAGGGAACTATTGAGTGATTTGCTAAAAGTACAAATAGGATGAAAGCAAACCTTTTATTTTATATTGGAGGAGGATTAATGATGTCTATAGACTAAAAAGATAAGGAAGGAAAAAAGATAGTGAATAAAGATTTCAAAAATGGAAGTGATACGAGTAAAACTATGTCTTGAACAGGGCAGAAGAGGTTGAGACCAACAGCACAGATGGACACCTTGGTCTTGAACAAAAAGTATTATTTATCCCTTGGTATCTAAAGAGGAAGGATGCAGATGCTGTCCCTATAGAATACATTTGTTTGACAAAAAGCATGCCATGCCTTTAATTTCTCCTTCCAACTTGAGTAAACTACGGTTTAAATAAATTAAAGTTTTATTTCTGAGTTTATGTTGTGTGGGATTTATGCTGCTGTTTGAAGCTGAAAATCTATGTTCTAAAAATTATAGATCATCTGCCATTATCTTTTTGAATACTGCTTTCCCCATTCTTTCCTTTATTTCTCATTCTATTTTCCACAACTTGAATATTTCTTTCAGATTTTCTCTCTTTTTCTCTCTGTGCTGTATTCTGGGTTCTATTTTTAGGTACACTAATGAATTTCCCCCAGCTCTTTCTACTATTCAATTAATAGAATCTTCAGTAGAAATGAATCCAGTTTTAATTTTTACAAGTTTTGGTGGATTCTTTTTCAACTGCCTGCACTTTTTGGATAGTGTTCTATTAGTTTGTTTTGTTCCCATTAACTATTTAAAACTTAGATGGAATAAATCTTATAATTGTACAATCTGAGTTCTATTTAATTCTTTATTTGAAATTTTTGCTGATAAATTAAGAACCTTATCATTGTTTCTGATAACTCCAATTCATGTTGGAATTTTCCTTATGTGCTTTATAATTTTGTAAGTTCATTTTTAAAAGCCTTACTTTTTGTGTGAGAATCTTGTATGGCCTCAGTCTAGGGTTTATTCCTCCAGTGACTATTTGAGCTGAGCAGGATAACTTTTCTATGATAATTTCTTGGTTAGGGCCTTCTAAAAACACTTCAATGGTGTAAATTAAAACATCAAACCATTGTGAAAAGAGGCCAGACTGGGAATGTTCTCACTTGCTTTTCTTTCACCCAGGTCCCAGAAGTAGACAGATGCTTTCTTCCTTTGGCCTTTGCTCATGGGTAGATTATTTTCTATTCACTTAAGTGCCCTTACTTTATCCAACTCCTCCACTTGCACAGATCCATAGCCCATGACCTATCATTTGAAGCCACTAAAATTTAATTCCCTTGTTTACCAAGTTCAACAAGGCTATTCTTCCACCCATATTTTCAGGGAAGCCAAATATCAGTTGGGAATTCAGCCTGCAGTTGTTCAATTACTTTCAATGCATTGACCCCTGAGAATTTCCTTTACTTGCCTGTAAGCCCAGCTCTTCATTTAAAAGATGTGAGCTCTGTGTATGCCCCATTTATAAGTGTTCTGTAGCAAAAAACTTTTCATGTTCTCCATTGTCCATATTGCACAAAATGTAAATTCTCATTACTTCTCTGCCTACACGCTCTTTTTAGACATCTCAAACTGTCCCATTGTTTAATTTTATGACTCCAAATTTGTCTTTGGGATCCTCCTCATCACTGGGCTGTAAACCAATGTACCTAATTGTTACCTCTCATTACCATTTCAAGAGCTCATAAGAATCTGAAATTTAATATGGCCTAAGGAGACATATCTTCCCTCCTCAAATCCTCTTCATACCCTCTATAAGCTCCTGTTATTTCAGCAAATAGCCAACCAGTTTTTCCTTCACGTCTTATATCCCACCTACCAAAAGGTCGCGTTAGCATCCCTTCCAAAACATATCTGAATGTCCTACCATTTATACTGCAAAAGCCTTTATCTATATGTCTTAATTATTATAATTTTTTTGAATTACCAAAAAAAGCCTTCCATCTTAAATGCACCAAAGTCCATCCATCACTAAGCAGCCCAAGTGATCTCTCTAAAACATAAGATTATGAAAATGCCTTAATCATAAGCCTCTATCATTAGCACACTTACAGGCTTTTAGTATATGAGCCCTGTCTGCCTTACCAACATTTGTCTCTGTGAATTACCCCTCTCATACAATTTTCTAACAACACCGGCCTCCATTCTCTCTTCAGAGCACAAAGAATTTTTATCTGTCTCAAAGCTTCCTCTTATACTTGGAATTCTCTTCCTCAGACCTGCTTGACTGACATGTCTTCATTCAGGTCTCAATTCCAATGTTAGTTTCTCAAAGAGGTGACACCGAATATCCTTGCTAAAGCAGAGTCCTCAACCCTGCCCTGGCCTGTCATTCTCTACCACATTATTCAGTTTTATTGTCCTCACAAGAGTACCAATGACTACAATTTTAATTATATATCCATTAGTCAACATGTTTATTATTATTTTCCTATACAACAATGTAAATTTAAACATTGTCATGAGCACCTCAAACGGTGTCAGACACAAAGCAGGTGCTCAGGACACACAAACACACTCACACACCTGCTTTTTAAGTCTGTTTTCTTTAAATATAAATATATTTAGTCCTAAGTATAAACTTACAATATTAGTTTATTAATCATAGTTATAATGTTATTAAATTGCTGTTTGAAAATATTTTAAATGAAGTACAAATAAAGATATATGGAGCTATTTCTCAGATAAAGTGCTAAAAGATAAAAATTATTAATCTCTATATTATTTTATGTATTTTATACAATGTAACAAGTTACACATAGTATACTACAAATGAATATTTTCTACTGAATATATTGTATAGCACATAACATACATCAACAATGTTTCAGAAACTAGGTTAGTCCTTGAGGATCCAAAAATGGGGGAAATGATGACATAGGCCCTAGGTGCAAGCAGTTACAAGGTGGTGGGTTTGTAACTGTAAAAAAAAGGCTGTGCATTTTATCTTTCTAATTTTATATGTAAAAACATCACAAGGCCATATTACCTCAAAGAGAAAAAAATTAACAAATGTAATATCTTCACAGAAAGCAGGGTAAAGGAAACCGCAGAATTAAGTTTTTTTGCTTGTTTGGTTTTTAATCCCAGGTAATCATAGTCACTAATAGCTAAATGAGCTGCAGTGCAGAAGCTCCTGCTAGCTCCTTTCTTGCATTTCTTACTGTACTTATTAGGCTACTGTATCAGTCCGTTTTCACACTGCTATAAAGAACTACCTGAGACTGGGTAATATATGAAGAAATCAGGCTTAATGGACTCACAGTTCTTCAGGCTTAACAGGAAGCATGACTAGGAGGCCTCTGGAAACTTACAATCATAGCGGAAGGCAAAGGGGAGGCAAGCACATATTAGCATGGCTGAACAGGAGAGAGAGAGAGTGAAGGCGGAAATGCCACACGTTTTCAAAGAATCAGTTCTCCTGAGAATTCACTCACTATCATGAGAACAGCAAGGGGAAGTCTGCCCCCATGATTCAATCACCACCCCCACCAGTCCCTCTCCCAACATGTGGGAATTCAAGACGAGATTTGGGTGGGGACTTAGAGCCAAACCATATCAGCTACTGAAAAACATAACTTCCATATAATTATGTATTTTCTTGGGGGCTCATTGAAGGCAGGAAGTTTTCCACATATGTATTGTAACTTTAGAACCTACCATAATGTCTGCATACAATATGAATTCAATAAATGATTAATAAGTGATTGAACACATTTTAGTTGGACTGAATTAACAATTTATGTAATTTAATATTTATTTTAAAAGTAACATTTTATTGAAATAGAACTTTTATACAGAAGAGAGTACAAATCAGAGTATAGATCAATGAATTTTTAATGTGAATACACCAGTACCACCCTCATTCAGAAAAAAAATACATATATATATATATGTATATATTACACACGGCCAGCAGAATCCCAGGAGTGTGCTCTCTCAGTCACTACCACCCCATAGGAACTGCTATCCTGACTCCTATGACCATTTTGCCTGCTTCTGAACAAGATCATATAGTATATACAGCCATTTTGTCTACTTTTACTCAATATTATGTTTCTAAGATTCATTCATGTTGTTGTGTGTAGCTGAAATCTGTTTATTCTCACTGCTGCAGAGTATTCCTTTGTATGACTATGTTATATCTTACCTATTCATTCTACTCGTTCATGATTACTATACATTTGTTTATCCTCTTTTGTGAAGTGACTGTTCAGTTCTGCAGATTTCTGTTTGATTATTTGCTTTTTCTATAATTTTTAATTATTTTTGTTATTTTATATTTATCATTATATTATATATTTGTTATTTTATTATTTACTCATTTTTCTTCACCAATTTTTTTGGTTTATCAATTTATCTTCTCAGATATAGCTATAACAAATATATTTTATCAGTCTGTGGTTTACCTTTTCTCTGTCTTAATGGAATGTTTATTCATCAGTTTTTTTCTCTATGATGGTATTTATTTTCCTGTTTAAGAGAACTTTACCTGACTCATATTTATTGATATTTTTCTATGTTTTCTTAGAATTTTGCATTGTTCAAACTTTCACATTTACAACTATGTTCCAAAAAAATAGACTATTGTTTGTTAGATAGGTAGAGGTAAGACTTTTTTTTTGTTTTTTTTTCATACGGCTATTAGGCCATTTAGTCTTTGCTGCACTACAGTGGCACACTTGTCACAAATCTGGTGAATGTATACGTATAGGTCTGATTTTGGACTTTCTACTCATTTCCACTGGTCTATCTTTTTACCCTAGCACGAGTAACGAGTCATTTTACATATTGAGCTCTATTGTTAATTTTGAAAAATGGTATTATAATTTCTGAAGCCTAGTTCTAAAACATTGTTAAATATTTTCTCCTTCTTTAATTTTCCATATACATTTTAATATCAGGGGTATTTTTTCGGTTTGTTTGTTTGTTTTTTGAGACACAGTCTCGCTCTGTCGCCCAGGCTGGAGTGCAGTGGCATGAGCTTGGCTCACTGCGAGCTCCGCCTCCTGGGTTCATGCCATTCTCCTGCTTCAGCCTCCTAAGTAGCTGGGGCTACAGGCGCCCGCCACCACGCCTGGCTAATTTTTTGTATTTTTAGTAGAGATGGGGTTTCACCGTGTTAGCCAGGATGGTCTCCATCTCCTGACCTCGTGATCTGCCCACCTTGGCCTCCCAAAGTGCTGGGATTACAGGCGTGAGCCACCACGCCCGGCCTGCATGAGTGAGTGTTCCAGTTCATGGCCAAGGTATGCCCCCCTCTATTGATTAACATCTTCTTTAATTTGCTTCAACAATATTATGTGGTCTTCTGGGTAGTATTATCAGACACCTTCTTGCTAGATTCATTTTGTGGATTTGATGTTTCAAAATTATATTGTAAGAGATATCTTTTCAATTTTATTTCTGATTGCTGTTGCTATCTACTTATATTTCTGTTTTCTAGCTATCTCAACCTTGAACAATACGACAGAGTTTAACGGTTATATAATCTTTTTCACATTTAAATATTCCATAGGGCTATTTGTCCCCATAAATAGTCATTTTAAAATTACCTTGATTAGTTATTTTATTAAATTATAAAATAAAATTACATTAGGAGTTTAGTTACAACTGCAATAAGACTTTTAATTTACTTGGTTAGAACTTGACATTTTCTCATAACTGGGTCATATTCAAATTTTTGACATATCCCTCTATTCATTTTTAAGTATATTTTAATCACATTTGGTACTCTTTTCATAGAAACTTCCTACTTTCTATGTATGTCTTCTTAGTTGCATTTTGGGTATAATTTTCTAATGAATGAGGTTTTCTCTTATATTTTCTAAGTAGACATTCATGATTTCATGAAAAACCAAACTATGGGTTAGTAGATAGGGTCTATAAAGGCCATTAACTATATTTATTCATTCTGCCCTATCAGATATTGGGGAAATTTTACATTATACTGATATATGGCCAATTGTTATAATTTTTCCATAAAAGTTCTATCTATAAAAATTCAAATTTTTAAGAAACAGATGACGGAAAAAATGTGAAAATATTTGCCTGATAATTTAAAGTACTTCTGCATTTTACATCTAACATCTATCTCTATGACTATCTTTCCACAATTTCAGACTCACAAATCAAAATGATTTCCAGATACTTACATTTGTATTGTGCCATACACAATCCCAATCAAACATAGCAACATTTACCCTCCAACCTTCCTTTTTTTCATCTACCCATTTTTCACTTAATGTCTGGTACCACCATCAAACTAGTTTTTCAAACCTTAACTCATCCAAATACCACTAAAATGACATATTTAAAAGGAAAGTCTGATCATATGGCTTCTTTAGTGGACATCTACAGTCCTCAACCGAGTCCAAATGCCTTAAAATGACTCATTATCTGGCATGATGGTTCCTTAGACTCAATGTTGTCACCTGATGGCCTGCTACATAAAAACACGTATTGCATGCAAACACACACATACACACCCAGACACAAGCACACAGGTCAGATCATGCACTTTCTCTAAGCTTCAGCCACATCAAAAGTGTAACTCTGTGAACCTACCACCATCTTATCTGTGCCCCAAAATATTAATAACAGCAATTTTAACATTAGATCTACTATTTGTAATTGTTATTATTCGACTGATTTATCGAGCATATTTGAACATTTACTAAATGTCAGTTAAATTTAAGTCAGATTAAACTGCAAAAAATGAGAGGAGGTTAATATTCTGAACCTGAATATAGAAAGTCAGATTTTAAACTCCAGCTGTGGGACTTTAGGAAAGCCACTTTGCACCTTAGAACTTTGAGTTCCTCATTTCTTCCTTGGAAACACACAAGAATTATTTAGAAAAAGTAGAATTCAATAGAGGTTGAACAAATATTCAACCTCCCTAGTAATCAAATAAATGGAGTTCAAAACAATATTAAGAAGGTAGTTTTCATTTATCATATTGAGAGAGATTTGTTACAACTATAACACTCAAGTTAGCACAGGTGTGTGAGAGGACAGGCTCATGTACTGCATAACCTCATGAATGGGATAGTCTTTCCGGAAAGTACTTTTAGAGATGAAGTGGGAGTTTTAAAAGTATTATACTGAATCAAATTCTATGAAACTATTTTAAATTTTAAAAAGCCAAAATGTTGATAAAGATTTCTAAACAAAATAATCCACTGCCATAATATTTACAACAAGTAGTTAAAAATGAGAGCCATCCAAATAACAGCAATTTGTACATAAATCATAGTTCATCCATATAATACACTTTTATACAGCTATTTAAATGGTGTATTTAACAGTTGTTTAATATTGTGAAAAATCTATTATATCATGCTGGGAATAAGATCAAAACTCATAATTAGTTATTTAGTAAGAAGGAAAAAATTCAGTAATATATTAATAGCTATATTTCTATGAATTGAAACAATGTTAGGGTCTCAATCTCCTTTTATACATTCTGTATTTTCCAAATTTCTTACAACAAACATGTTACAGACAGAGTGCTAAATAGAGAAGACGTTACTACTCTTAAGGCACTGGAACTTTTGGTTAAATGGAGCTTTGTTAAATATGGCGTAGGAAACAAAATCATAGTCTAGAGCATATCCAAGGACACAAGTTGAAAAACAGAAACTTTTTCATAAACATAAGATTGCAATGATTAACTCAACTTTATCCTAGGACTCAAAGATTTTCTGCAAATAGTGTTCAGAAGCAAGTGGACTACACATGGTTAAAAAAAAAATAGCCAAGAATACAAGTGAAAAAGGCACTGAAGCATGAGCTAGAATAAGAAGTAGAAGCAAATTACAAAGACTACAGACATTTAAATTATTAGGTGCAGATTATAACTATTCACACTGTTTAAGAGATAAAAGATAAGATTTAAATATCTGTGTCAAACAAAAAAATCATAAAACAACCTAGCAGATTTGGAAGAAAAGCAAATAAAACTTTAGGAAATGAAAGATTACAGTTGCATACATTTGTAATGTAATATATGCTTGCTGCGTACATATAGACTTGCCAGTTTATATGTGCAAATAATTGAAATAGACAAAATTATTTGCATATATACATAAATGTGATAGATATATACAGTTACCAGTTAGAAACAAGAATATAAGAACTATTTTGATATATGAATTGGTAATTATCTCTTTGTCCTGTGTTTTAATCTTCTCTTCTTTAGGAACATGACTTAGATATATGGTAGACCTGACTCTTGCCTGCAAATCTCTTAATCTCTCTTTCACTTTATTTTACTGATTGTTTATTAATTCTCTGTTCAGCACCATGTAATCCGCTGTTAAAAATTATCCATTTAATTTTTAATTCCTAGTAAAAATTGGGGGGAAATTAAACGATTAAATAATTAAGTAACATCTCAAGGTGCTTTCTGGGTAAGCAAGATATACACCATGGAAATCCTTCCCCATAAATAGAGCTGCATTCCCACTGCTTGTGATAGATGTACTTGTGTTCCCAATAATTCACTACATCTATTCTTGAGAGAATTAGACTTGTCATCCCACTGACATCAGACTTGGCCATGTGACTTGCTTTGTTCAAAGGAATGTGAGTGGTATTAACATGTATCACCCTCCTGTGGAAGCTACAAGAGCCATTGAGTGATCTCACTAATGTACTTTTCCCTCTATTACCAGCTAAATTACTATTTAAGTGAGAAATCAACCTTTTTATTTTGAGTCACTAAGATTTGGGGGATGTGTGTTACTGCAGAATAATCTCATAAGTGCCTGCTGTCACACACTCTCCCTTTCCTCAAGATGAGTGTCCTTATTAGATCACCGACTCTTCAGATGTTTGTTTGTTTTTGCTCCTCTGGTTCTTTTTCTTTATAAAATAAAATGATAAAATGTAGTAATATTAGCAACTACAGTTTTAAGTTATTCTTTAAAAACCAACATCCTTAAAAAAGTATGTTTCACATACAAGAAAGTTTTACAAATTGTTCCATTTCATCATTTCCAAAGGTAAAATAATTCTAAGAAATTGTATCAAACTTCCAATACAATAATCAAGTATCATGGTCATTTTTTCCTGATAGCATAGTATGTGTCAGACTCTCTGCTATATGATGAGGATTCAATAGCGAAGGAAAAGTAGTCATGGTCTGACCTCATGGATCTTCCCATTTTCGAGGAAGACAGAAATGAAACAAATATTCATACACAAAAAATTATGAATGTGAGAAGAGATGTGAAAAAGAGAGGCATGTGTATCACATGTACATATGACAGAGGCATTGAATTTCACAGGATAGTCAGCTGTAATCTTAAGGATAAGTGGCAATTAGGTAGAAGGAAGTGGTAAAAACATTCTAGAAAAAGAAAGTAGCATAAAAATACCATGTATGGGCTGGAAAAAGTGATAAATGGGAGAAACTGAAGTACTACTACTGTATTTGAACCAAGTAATAAGGGTGAACTGGGAAGAATATGAGACTGTAGAAGCAGATGTGCCTATTCAAGGGACCTTGCAGGATATGTGCTGGGGGGTCTTTGGTCCTTTCACGCCTGTTAAAATTCATGCAGATATAGAGGGGAATTGATCACACTTATGTTAAGATAAATAAGAACATGCCTATCAAAATGTAGATAATGTATTAGAGAGTGATTGCAGGTAGACCAGTTCTGCCAGTCACTGTGAGTTCATGCCAGACATGACGATAGCTTGTACTAGATTGTTGGTGGAGCAATGAAGAGAATAAACTGAAAATACATTTAGTATGTGGAATAGTTCTTGTTGATCCATTAAATATGAGAGTTGAAATAGAGGAGTCATGAAAACTCATAGGTTTCCAAACCAAGAATACTAGTGTAGTAGTTGCAGGAAAAATTGAGAGTGGGCTGAAGGAGATCATGAGCTTGATAAGACATACATAAGATCCTCCATATCTGCAAGTTTTGATTCCTGCAGGCTTAGTTACCTGAGGTCAACTGTAGTCTGAAAAGATTAAACGGCAAATTCCAGATATAGACAATTCATAAGTTTTAGATTGTAGGCTGTTCTAAGTAGCATGATGAAATCTCATGCTCTCTTGCCCCAGATGTGAATAATCCCTTTGTCCAGCATATCCATGCTGTGTATGCTACCTGTCTTTTAGTCACTTAGTAGCCAGCTCAGTTATCAGATTGCAAAATTGTAGTATATATAGGGTTTGGTACAATCTGTGGTTTCAGACATTCACTATGGGTCTTGGAACACATCTCCCATGGTTAAGGGGGGGCTACTGTATTTTAAGTTTAAAGTATTTTTGAGTATAACAGGATAGTCAAAAAGAGGTAAGATAAGGCTGTGTAAAGCTGCTTATAAGATAACTTTTTACAATTATTTTGACTTTTCTTTTTTTTCTTTATTTTATTATTATTATACTTTAAGTTTTAGGGTGAACAAAGAGAACACATGGACACAGGAAGGGGAACATCACACACCGGGGACTGTTGTGGGGTAGGGGGAGGGGGGAGGGATAGCATTAGGAGATATACCTAATGCTAAATGACGAGTTAATGGGTGCAGCACACCAACATGGCACATGTATTCTGACTTTTCAAAGGGAACCCAGAGTGACTAAAGGCAACATTTTGAATAGAACTTAAATTTAAAGCTACTGATAAACAAAAACACCACCATATAACTCCAGGGACACAAACTGGAGAGGTTTATTGTATTTAACATATTGGATTATGGTATATAAGAAGAAAAGTATTTGCAAATTTACCTTTCATTGGTTTTTTCTGTTATTTTGTTAATATCAATCTCAAGTTTTTTATTGTCTTCCGTCAGTTTTGTACATGCCAAAGAAATAGCTGAAAAATCTTTTGCAACATCAGAAAGCTCAATATCCCATGTTTTTTTCTTTAAGAAAAGAATAAAAGAATCATTCATACATGTCTAATTATCAAAAGGCAAAACCTATAATAATGAAATCACTTTTAGATATATGAGTTAATATTTGGAAATAGAAAATGGCGTTCTAAGTGGGAAGTAGGAAAAAATCAACTTACTGCAGCATAAAAATTATTAACTGCTTCCAGATACTGATTTTCATGACTTTTTTGCTTCCAGGTTAGTTGGTCATAAACTCTTCTCAAATCTTCCAGCTAAGAAAGAAGATATACAGAATAAAGTGAATTGTATAGCTTTTCATCCTTCCATAAGGTAAAAAATAAATTAATCATGATAAAGTAGAATTTGTTTCAGTTACATAAAAATTGAAAAACAATAGAAAATTTGGAATTATAATTCATCACATCAACAGGTTAAAGGAGAAAATAAGCATGCTAACACTTTGCAAAACAGTCATTTAATAAATTCACTCACTGTCTAGTTTTCATATCTTAAAAAAACTAGTACAAGAAAAAAATTATTCAAATATAATATAAAGAAACAATAGCAAATACTAAAATGAATTATAAAATACTGAATGTATCCTCATCAGACTCAAGAATAAGATCATATTATCTTTTATTACATTATTAATCATGCTTTAGGAAAGACTAGGTAAACACAATTACATAATAAAATCAAATATTACTATTATAATACTGAAAATGAATAGGTAATATATCTTCAACTTTAGATAACATAATTAAATACCTAGAAAAATAGAAGAATTCCATTTAAAACAACAATAAACAATTTTGGTAAAATGGCTGGATATAAGGATTAGGAAATGAATAGCTTTTATCTATAAGAGTAATAATCTGTTTTTAAAATATAGAAGAAATAATTTTAAAGTTTTCTCAAAAATATAAATTATTTGGGAAAAAATTTGACAAAAAGAAGAGGACCTAAATAAAGTAAACAAAAACTCTTATTAAAAATCCTAAATCAAGTTTCACATGAAAAGGATGATTTATTACAAAATGGTTTAATAGACTATAATGTGTGTTCTCCCAACATTACTGTAAAAATATAGCAAAATGGAGTAGTCTTTTTTGAACTGCACTAAATGAAGTTCACATGGAAAAAAGGTATCTGAGACTACCCAAAAGGTATCTGAAAAATAAAATATTGGAAACTTGCTACCAGATACTAAAACATCCTATAATACTTCTATATTAAGGCAACATTTATTTTCCTAATCATAGTAAAGATCAGAGGGAAAAATTAAAGGCCAGAAATAAATCCGAATCAATATTTTTAGAAAATGATATCTGAATTCAGTGAGAGAGAAGTTGTTTAATTAATGGTACTGAAATAATGTGAAATCTCTGTTTAAAAAAATTCAAAGTGGTCTCTATACCTCACATCTAACTCATATAATAACAAAAGTAATGTTTCAGATGAATAAAAATCTAAATGCAAACACAGAACATGTTCAAATTAGAGTAATCAATAAGATTTCATTTGCATAATCTTGGGCTAAAGGAGAGTGTCACCTTGCCGAGTAAACCAAGAGATCTGTTGATGGGTTTGACAGCACATTTTATAAAAGTATGTGTCAAAAAATACCACCATAAACAAAATGTAAATTAAATAAGAAGACCATGAAAAAAATGTAAAATAAAAAGCCAACATTCCCAGATTATGTCCTTGCAGAGACATCAATGAAAATAGTGAAGCAGGAGTCTCTGAAAACTCCCTCTTATATAAATGTAATAAAAAAAAAACTGACAAAAAAATGTCAAATCAGCCTTGTCAACACTCGAAATTAGCCAAAGGCTTGCAACAATCTAGGGAGCACTGATTTAATAAAAACAGTCTAAACTTAGTAAGAAGAGTGCGCTTTGTGGTGTTTCACCTTCTAGTCCTATCACTTCAGCTCCACAGAAGCCTCAAAGAATAATTTATTGTTAAAAGCAGCCTTCTGGCAGCCACCAGAGAGAGTAGAATCAGGCTAGAATGCATTCAAAGCCTCGTTCTCAAAAAATTGTCTTTATTTGACCTGTCTGGTGGTTTTTATGGAAACCTCCACTTGCAAGGATGTCTGCATTTGATTTGATGCAGAGTTCACCAGCACAAAAACTCTCTCCCAGAAAAGCTTTTTCCCCAGAGCATGGTTGTCCAAAAAAATTACAGGCAATTGATAAACTCTGTGGCCACCTGAGATTGTGGCTAAAAATTGGAACAAACAGTAGATGAACTAACAAACTAAAAAGGGAAAGCTGGTGGAATTACATCCATAGTACTTTGTAAAGCTCCAACATACTCCTGGGAATCTAGAGGGCTGCAAATATCCAGGGATGTGTGAAAGACCAGGGTATTCACATGTTCTGGAAATACCTGAGAAGCCATTTAACCTCTCACCTCCTGCTGATCTTGAGGCTCTATGAAAGCAGGAAACAACAACAATAACAAAAACTACAGCAACGTTGGCAACTGCCTGGTTGTTTATTAAAGGTGAACCTAAGCAAGCACACAGAACTTTTCTGCAAAGACAGAGATAAATTTTTTACAGATTTTAAGGATTATTATCCAATGATTAACAGACCCTCAGCTGAGAAGAGACTTCAGGGGCTGCACATGAGAAAGACAACAGACTTTACTTAATTAAGTTAGAAAGTTCTCTAAACAAAACAAAACAACAAAAATTACTACTTCAGCAAACAGCAACAGGAACAAATCCTGAGGATAAGTGAAAATATGATATCCAGTATAAATACATTGTATTTAAAATGTTCAGTTTTCAACAACTAAAAATGAGACATTCAAAGAATTAAGAAAGTATAGACTATGCAGAATAAAAAATTAGTCAATAGAAATTGTCTCAGGGGAAAATTAGACATTTTATTTATTAATCCAGTTAGAAATTTGAAATATGTTCAAGGATCTAAAGGACTAAAACAAAGCATTAAAATAATGTTTTAGCAAATAGAAACTATTAATAAAGTGATATAAATTATTTTAAAACTCAAATATAAATTTGACAGTTGAAAAGTACAATAACTGAACTAAAAAATTTTTGCTATCTGCACTCAACAGCATATTTGAGTAGGCAGAAGAAAGAATCATCAAAACAATGGGAAACAGAAGGTATATACTAGCATATACAAAATACAGAAAGAAAAGTACCGAGAATCCTATATCAAGCAAAACTAGAACTTAAAAACAATAGATATTAGGACATTCCCAGATAATCAAATATTGGGATAAACCTGTTCTATAAAAAATACTCAAGGGAATCGATTCCTTCAAATTGAGATGAAAGAATGCTAGACAGTAACTTGAATCCACAGAAGAAATAAAGACAACCAGTAATCATAACTTTATAGGTAAATATTAAAATTTATAAACGTATTATTTTGTAACCCTTTTTCATTGCCTAATTTAAAAGACAATTGCATAAAGCAGTAATTGTAAATTTCTATTGATAGTCACACAATGTATAAAGATATAATTTATACAATAGCAAGACAAATAAATAAAGGAAGAAAGAAAGCTATAGAGGAGAAAGAAATGTGTATACTATTGAAATTGTTAGTATTAATCCAAAATAATTTTTTTTGTAAATTAAATTGTGAATTCCACTCCCAGGGCAATTGCTGGGAAAACAGTTCAAAAATATATAGTCAAATCAATTACAAAGTAATTAAAGTGTTACACAAAAGAAGGCAGTAATGAAGGAATAGAGAAAATATAAAGACATAAGACACAGAGAAAATAAGTAGCAGAATGGCAAATACAAATCCTACCTTATCAGTAATTACATTAAATGTAAATAAATTAAACCCTCTAATTAAAGTATAGAGATTGATGGAATGAATTTGACGGAAATGGTCCTATCATATACTGTTCACAAAAGACACATGGGAGATCAAAGAAACAAATATGTTGAAAGTAAAGGCTGGAAAAAGAAATTCCATGCAAACAGTAACCATGTTAAAGAAAGTCCATGCAAACAGTAACCATGTTAGAGCTGAAGTGGCTAGATTAATATCAGACAAAATAGACTTTAGAATAAAAATTGCTAGAACAAACAAAGAATTACATTTTATAATAACAGAAGGGTCAATTAATCAAGACATAACAATCACGAATATGAATCCACCCAACAACAAAGCTTCAAGATACATGAAACAAAAACTGACGGAACTAAAGAGAGAAATAGAAAATTTGACAAAAATAGAGACTTTGATACTGCATGACTGAAGTCATGCAAAGTGCCTTCTCCAGCCATATTGGAATGAAATTATAAATCAATAACACAAAGAAATAACAGAAGGAAATTCAAAACATATGGACATTAAACAGTATGTTCCTTGATAACCAACAAGTATAAGAAGAAATCTCAAGAATGATTAGAAAATATTTTGAGATGAATGAGAATGAATGTACAACATATTGAAACTTATTGGATGAAGTTAGAGCAGTGCTTTAAAGGAAATTTCTAGCTCTAATTGCCTACATTAAAGAAGAAGTTCTTATGTCAGTAACCTAACTTTACATCTAAAAGAATTAGAAAAAGAGCTAACTAAACCCAAAGCAAGTAAAAGAATGAAAATTAATTTTTAAAAAACTACAGTGAGAAAAATATGAATTCTAATACATGCAAAAAGTGGAGAGAATCAACAAAACCAAAAGTTTGTTCTTTGGAAAGTTCAAGAAATTTGATAAAATACTACATACACTAACCAAGAAAAAAGACATTTATGCAGCCAAAAAACACATGAAAAAATGCTCATCATCACTGGCCATCAGAGAAATGCAAATCAAAACCACTATGAGATATCATCTCACACCAGTTAGAATGGCAATCATTAAAAAGTCAGGAAACAACAGGTGCTGGAGAGGATGTGGAGAAATAGGAACACTTTTACACTGTTGGTGGGACTGTAAACTAGTTCAACCATTGTGGAAGTCAGTGTGGCGATTCCTCAGGGATCTAGAACTACAAATACCATTTGACCCAGCAATCCCATTACTGGGTATATACCCAAAGGACTATAAATCATGCTGCTATAAAGACACATGCACACGTATGTTTATTGCGGCATTATTCACAATAGCAAAGACTTGGAACCAACCCAAATGTCCAACAATGATAGACTGGATTAAGAAAATGTGGCACATATACATGATGGAATACTATGCAGCCATAAAAAATGATGAGTTCATGTCCTTTGTAGGGACATGGATGAAATTGGAAACCATCATTCTCAGTAAACTATCGCAAGAACAAAAAACCAAACACCGCATATTCTCACTCATAGGTGGGAATTGAACAATGAGATCACATGGACACAGGAAAGGGAATATCACACTCTGGGGACTGTGGTGGGGTCGGGGGAGGGGGGAGGGATACCATTGGGAGATATACCTAATGCTAGATGACGAGTTAGTGGGTGCAGCGCACCAGCATGGCACATGTATACATATGTAACTAACCTGCACAATGTGCACATGTACCCTAAAACTTAAAGTATAATTAAAAAAAAGGAAAAAAAAAAAAAAGAAGATGCAAATTACTAAATTCAGAAATTCAAGAGGGAGTATTGCTATGAACCTTCAAAAAGTGATTATAAGAGAATACTATAAAACATTTTATGCCAACAAATTAGATAAACAACATGAAATGAATAAATTCCCAAAAATACACCACCTAACAAAACTTACTCAAGAAGAAACAGAAAATCTGAATAAATCTGTTAACAAGCAAATACACTGAATTAATAATCAAAAACTTCTCACAAAGATAAGCCAGAACAAAATTGCCTTACTGGTGAATACTACTAGATGTTAAAAGATGAATCAACATGAGTCTTTCACAAAATCTTCCAAAAAATAGAAAAGAAATATACACTTACCAGCTTATTCTATGAGGCAGTCTCACTGTGATAGCATATCCTGACATGACATCACAAGAAATGAAAAGTACAGACTGATATCTCTTGTGAATTTAGACACAAAAATCCTTAACAAAATAGTTGCGGAATCCATAAACATATAGAAAGGGTTATAGACCACGATGAAGTGAGATCTATCTAGAAATGCAAGGTTGGTTCTACATGTAAAAATCAGTAAATGTAATAAACACCATATTAATATAATAAAGGACCAAAGCCATTTCCATTATTTCAATGAATGTAGAAAAATCATTTGAAATATTTCTATACCCTTTTGTAATAAAAAAAATTCAGTAAACTAACAATAAAGGGAAATTTTCTTATCCTGATAAAAATGTACCTGTGAAAGCCAACATCATACTTGATGAAAAGTGGATCATTCCACTAATACCAGAAAGGATGGGATATTTGCTCTTATTGTCTTTTTTTAACATTGTATTTGATGCTCTAACCAAAGTAATTAGGCAAAATAAAAATAAAAACAAAAATAAAAAATAATCATTTCCAGATTGAGAAGAAAGAAGTGAACATCTGTATTTGCAGATAAAAGGATTTGTGTAGAGAAAGTCCTAAATAATGTATTTTTAAAAACTATAGAGCCTAATGAACAACTTTGCAACTTGCAGGATACAAAGACAACACACAAACATTGGTGGTATTTCTACACACTAGCAATGAGCAATACAAAAATGTAATTAAGACAATTTTATTTACAATAGTGTCAAAATGAATAAAAATTTAAGAATAAATTTTACTAAACAGTGTAAGATTTGTACACTGAATATTACAACACATAGTTAAAAGGAATTAAATAGGCCTCAATGAAAATATATCTGTAACCATGGATTTAAACACTTAATATTACTAAGATGACAATGCTCTCCTCATTGATTTACAAAACTCCAGTAATCAAGACATTGTAGTACTGGCATAAGGAAAGACATATAAATCAATGGAATAAAACTGAGAATGTAGAAATTAACCCATACTACATTAATTACCAATTGATTTTAACAACAGTGTCTAGACAATTCAATGAGATAAAATAGTGTTTTCAAAGAATGCTGCTGAAAATACTGAATATCCACTTACAAACAAATGAATTTGAACTTCTACTTCATACCATACACAAAAATTAACTAAACTTGGATTAAAAAATATAAATGTAATAGTTAAAACCACACAAATCTTAGAAGAAAACATAGATAAAAGTCTTTCAGACTTTGGATTAAGCAATGGTTTCTCAGATATGATACTTAAAGCATAGGCAACCAAAGATAAAATAGATAAATAAGACTCCATCAAAATTACAAACTTTTAGTTTTTAAACTTTTTAATATCTTCTGCTTCAAGAATACTAACAAGAAAGTGAAAAGACATGACATGGAGTGGGAGAAAATATTTTCAAACAATCTATCTGATGAGTGTCTAATATCTGGACTACAGAAAGAATACTTACAACTCAATAAAAAGTGAAAAAGAACGGAATATAAAATTGACAAAAGATTTGAACAGACATTTCTCCAAAGAAGATATACAAATGACAAACACAGGAAAAACCATTTTCCATTATTAGAGACTATGGAAATGCAAATCAAAACCACAATGAGATGCTGCTATATATCCACTAAGGATGGCTTTATTTAAAAAGGGGTTTAAAAAAAAAAGGACAGATAATACTGATTGTTGCTGAGAATGCGTTAGAATTGAAACCCTTATAAATCACAATGGTAATGTAAAATATTGTAGTCACTTTGGAAAATAGTTCGGCAGTTCCTCAAAATGTTAAACATAGAACTATCACATGACCTGGCAATTCCACTCCTAGATATATAACCAAGGAAAATGAAACACATTATGCAAAAACTGTAGTGAATGTTTAAGAGTGGCTTTATTCTTAAGAGTCAAAAAAAGTGGAAACAGCCAAAAGTCCATCTACTAAAGAATGGATAAACAAAATGCAATGTACTTAGAAAATGGAAAGTGCTCAGTCATAAAAAGGAATAAAATACTGACAGACTCTACTACATAAAGGACGCTTGAAAACCAGGGTCTATTGTCTAGCCTCAGGTAGCTCAGATGCATAAAATTATTTTATATTTTACATACCAAACAATTGTCAATCTCTAGAAGTAGGTTTACAAAGTATTTTTCAATGGAAAAAAAATGAAAAAATATACATGAAAATTCAGTGCCTAAGGGTAAAAATTAATGATTTGCACCACTATGCCTTTGATAAATGCCTGTGGAAGGCTTACTAAATGAAATTATGAGACAATCATGAGGACACTTTAAGCATTGCATGTGTAATTCTTGCAATCTGCAACTTTTGGATAAGTACAATTACTTTAGCCCTGGCCTAAGTAATAAGACCCATGGAGTCACTAGTATTATGTCCTTATTCCTTTCCTAATATAAATGATAATAAATGTACAACTTCAAAAATATTAATCATTGGAATATCTAAAATCAAATAGTATGCCATTAACGGAAATCTTTGCATTAAAAATGAAATTTAAATGGCTAATAAGAAAAATATGTATTTACTTTGCCATCAGGCAGGAACATGAAAATTAATGTAACCTTTTTTTACCCAACAATTAGGTTGGTATAATTTAAAAATACCAACCATTCCGGGAAAAATGAGAGAAATCATACATTTCTATCACTCCTAATATATAAATATATGTGCATACGTATACATATGTTTTAGAAAATATTTCAGAAATATTTATTTTGAAAAACATACTTAGTTCTAATTCAATAATTCAACTTTTGAGAATCTATCCCATAGAAAGAACCAATTCATAACAACAACAAATATAAAGTTATTCATTTTAATATTGTTTGCAGTAGTTAATAACTATTTTCAATCTGAATTTATTTAAAAGTTAAATAATTGAATACATTGTCATTGAGGTTCATTTTCCTTCTAATGGGCTTTCTTGGGTAGCAAAGGCTAGGAAAATAAAAAGAACAGAAAGGAAGGTAGGGATACTAAGAGGAAAGGAAGGGAAGGGGAAGGGAAGAAGGGAGGGAGGGAGAGATTTCTAGTTTTACTTGGAGGAAGGGTAGGAAAGGGGAGGGGAGGGGAGGGGAGCGGGGAGGGGAGGGGAGGTGAGGGAAGGGAAGCTGTAGCTTCTATGGCCAATCTGGGAAACATTTTTGCATGTCCAACCCAGAGTTTTTTCTGCCAGCTTTGCAAATTCATTGGTCTCTAAATTTTTTTCTACCTAAAACAGAGGGATTTCTGTTTCCTGCACTGTTCCCTGATTGAAATTATGACATGTTCCTAGTATGTAATATTTGTTTACTGTTTAAAAGAGTGCATTAGATTCATATCTAATAACCTTGATATATATCCACAATATATCTTTAAGTAAAAGAGCAAGATTACTAAATGTAAACTGGGCAACAGAGCAAGACCTTGTTTCTAAAGTAAGTGAGTAAGTAAATAAATAAATAAATGACAATATTAGATGGGACTGTGAATCTGAAGCTGGACTTCTCAGACATGATGTTAGGCATGGAAAAATACATAACTCTTTGGGAAAACATTTTTGCATTGTCTACTAAAGCTGAACATGTGCATTCTTTGGCCCAGAAATTCACAAAATAAATGAATGTTTCATTTTAATAAATGAATGCATTTCAGTGCATATTTCAAATGTTGTGGCCTGAAAAGCTGGAAGGTTTGAATTGTCATAAACTGAAATAGGGGAGAATGCAGGTTATAGAGTGGTTCCACATCTGAAGTACAATTTTAGGACAGTTAAACTTGAGATACTTACTAGATATCTAAGTGGAGATTCAGAGTTGGCAGTTGGATATATAAGATTTGTTACAAAAGACTAAGCACTGAGGTTCTCAAATGCTTGGAGTTTGAGGAGATATAAAGAAACCAGTAGAGGGAACTGAGAACAAGAATCCAGAAAAATAGCAAAAACCATGAAGAATGTGTTCTGGAAGCCAAAAGAAAAAGCTTTCCAAGGCTAAGGGTAGAATCAACTTGGTTAAGTGGCATGTGTAAGTTAATAAAGATGAGGACAAAAGAATAATGATTAGATTTAGCAAATGGAAATCACTGGTGACCTAAGGCTTAATGGTGATGGTAAAAAGAAAATTGGGGTGTGTTTAAGAAAGGATGAACGATATAATGGTCAAGTAAGATTTATTCCAACAATTCAAGGTTCAAATTAGAAAATCCATTAATTTAATATACTGTATTCTAGATAATGAGAGAAATATTACATGAGCTTCTCCCTAGAGGCAGAAAAGATTCTTGAGAAAATTCAATACTCATTCCCAATTTAAAAAACTACTCAATACATTGAAACTGACAATACTTTACAACTTGATAAAATGTATATTGAATCTTAAAGCCAGCATCATATTTAAGGGAATAAAAAAACTAGTAGCAATCCCATTAAGAGCGGGGCATAGCGAGGATGCCACTTATTTCCACTACTATTTAACATTGTATTAAAAGTATTAACCAATGTAATCTGATAAAAAATAATGATTAAAGGCATAAGAATTAATAAAAATTAGTATCTCTAATTGCAGATGAAATAATAGCATTCCTGGAAAACCCCAGATAAACAATGATGAGTAACATAAATAATTTTAAAAATTAGTAAATTAGTGCAGTAAGAATTATCATTATTTACTTCATAAACCAAATATAACTAGTTAGAAGAATTAATAAAAGAGAAATCCTCAACTAGAAGTACAAAACAATAATTTACGAATACACTTTTCAAAATCTTGCAAATTCTATATGAGGAAACCTTTTAAAAATGCTCCTAACACAAAATGTAATTGAACAATTGGAATAGTATCATCTTACTGACTTAACATAATGCCTATTTACTATCTCATTTTCTATAAGTCAGAATGCTGGTGAGCTAGGTCAGTACTCTGCTTAGGGTCTCACAAGCTGTAATGAAGGTTTCAGTTGGCCTGGGCTCTCCTTTAGTGGCTCTGGGGGATAAACCATTTCTAATCTCATTAAGGTTGTAATCTCATTACAGTTCCAGGCAGAATATATTATGTTTTCACAGTTTCTATGTGGCCCCCTCCATCTTCAAGTCAGCAATGACTGGCTGAGCACTTCTCATGCTTTGGAACTCTCTGACTCTACATTTCTCTGACTTGTTCTTCTCTCAGCCAAAAGAAAGTTATGCTTTCAAAGACTCATGTAATTACCATTACAATCCAGGATAATCTCCCAATCGAACGGCACTGATTATAAACACAATTACATCTACAAAATCCTTCTGCCCATGTAACCTTGCATATTTACAAGCATGACATGAAGGGCACAAATTATGAGGATCCAGATTCTGCATACCACACTGCACTGCCTGGGCCCATGATCCACATCCCGCCCATATGCAAAATACATTCACCTCCTCTGAGGGTGCCCACAAATCTCCAACCAAAGCCCAAACTTGCATCTAAATATTATCATCTCTAATGTCCAAAATCTCATCATCTAAATCAAGTACAGATGAAACTATATAGGTTTGATATATCCTGGGGTGAAATGTCTTCTTTTTTTTGGACCTTTGAAACTAAAGAAAGAAATCATGACTTTCCAATGATCCTAAAATACATATATATATATATATACACATACACATATATATACAAATACACACATATATATATATATATATAATATTTACTTCATGAGAAAGAAGCCAAATCCATCATTTTTTAAAAGATAATCACTTCTCTATTTTTGGCTACACTGAAATAGTTGAGGAGTAACACCCTTAAATTTCCTTGATGCCCTCTTGTTTAAGGAGTCTATAGATCCACCCTTCTAAAAGTAACTTCAATTAAAATTGATTGAATAATATTTTTATATTATGCCTAAACATAAAACTAAATTTTAGCATTTATATATGGAATATAGGCTTTATTCTATCATATACAAAACCAACACAGCAACTAGAAAATGACTGAATTTACCAACCTTCTAGCATTTATCCTTTAGGGAATATTACTATTAGCAACAAATACTGACAGTATTTAATACACAGAAGTTACCTCTAAATGCGGACTGTGAAGTACAAGAAATCTGCTGGACAATATGGAATGATAATACATATAAAATTAAAGGGATGCAAGGCTGGTTCAATATATGCAAATCAATAAATGTAACCCAGCACATAAACAGAACCAAAGACAAAAACCACATGATTATCTCAATAGATGCAGAAAAGGCCTTTGACAAAATTCAACAACGTTCATGCTAAAACGTCTCAATAAATTAGGTATTGATGGGACGTATCTCAAAATAGTAAGAGATATCTATGACAAATCCACAGCCAGTATCATACTGAATGGGCAAAAACTGGAAGCATTCCCTTTGAAAACTGGCACAAGACAGGGATGCCCTCTCTCACCACTCCTATTCAACATAGTGTTGGAAGTTCTGGCCGGGGCAATTAGGCAGGAGAAGGAAATAAAAGGTATTCAATTAGGAAAAGAGGAAGTCAAATTGTCCCTGTTTGCAGATGACATGATTCTATACCTAGAAAACCCCACTGTCTCAGCCCCAAATCTCCTTAAGCTGATAAGCAACTTCAGCAAAGTCTCAGGATACAAAATCAATGTACAAAAATCACAAGCATTCTTATACACCAATAACAGAGAAACAGAGAGCCAAATCATGAGTGAACTCCCATTCACAATTGCTTCAAAGAGAATAAAATACTTAGGAATCCAACTTACAAGGGACGTGAAGGACCTCTTCAAGAACTACAAACCACTGCTCAATGAAATAAAAGAGGATACAAACAAATGGAAGAACATTCCATGCTCATGGGTAGGAAGAATCAATATCGTGAAAATGGCCATACTGCCCAAGGTAATTGATAGATTCAATGCCATCCCCATCAAGCTACCAATGCCTTTCTTCACAGAATTGGAAAAAACTACTTTCAAGTTCATATGGAACCAAAAAAGAGCCCACATCACCAAGTCAATCCTAAGCCAAAAGAACAAAGCTGGAGGCATCATGCTACCTGACTTCAAACTATACTACAGGCTACAGTAACCAAAACAGGATGGTACTGGTACCAAAACAGAGATATAAACCAATGGAACAGAACAGAGCCCTCAGAAATAACGCCGCATGTCTACAACTATCTGGTCTTTGACAAACCTGAGAAAAACAAGCAATGGGGAAAGGATTCCCTATTTAATAAATGGTGCTGGGAAAACTGGCTAGCCATATGTAGAAAGCTGAAACTGGATCCCTTCCTTACACCTTATACAGAAATTAATTCCAGATGGATTAAAGACTTAAATGTTAGACCTAAAACCATAAAAACCCTAGAAGAAAACCTAGGCATTACCATTCAGGACATAGGCATGGGCAAGGACTTCATGTCTATAACACCAAAAGCAATGGCAACAAAAGCCAAAATTGACAAATGGGATCTAATTAAACTAAAGAGCTTCTGCACAGCAAAAGAAACTACCATCAGAGTGCACAGGCAACCTACAAAATGGGACAAAATTTTCGCAACCTACTTATCTGACAAAGGGCTAATATCCAGAATCTACAATGAACTCAAACAAATTTACAAGAGAAAAACAAACAACCCCATCAAAAAGTGGGTGAAGGATATGAACAGACACTTCTCAAAAGAAGACATTTATGCAGCCAAAAGACACATGAAAAAATGCTCACCATCACTGGCCATCAGAGACATGCAAATCAAAACCACAATGAGATACCATCTCACACCTGTTGGAATGGCAATCATTAAAAAGTCAGGAAACAACAGGTGCTGGAGAGGATGTGGAGAAATAGGAACACTTTTACACTGTTGGTGGGACTGTAAACTAGTTCAACCATTGTGGAAGTCAGTGTGGCGATTCCTCAGGGATCTAGAACTACAAATACCATTTGACCCAGCAATCCCATTACTGGGTATATACCCAAAGGACTATAAATCATGCTGCTATAAAGACACATGCACATGTATGTTTATTGTGGCTCTATTCACAATAGCAAAGACTTGGAACCAACCCAAATGTCCAACAATGATAGACTGGATTAAGAAAATGTGGCACATATACACGATGGAATACTATGCAGCCATAAAAAATGATGAGTTCATGTCCTTTGTAGGGACATGGATGAAATTGGAAATCATCATTCTCAGTAAACTATTGCAAGGACAAAAAACTAAACACCGTATGTTCTCACTCATAGATGGGAATTGAACAATGAGAACACATGGACACAGGAAGGGGAACATCACACTCTGGGGACTGTTGTGGGGTGGGGCGCAGGGGAGCAATAGCATTAGGAGGTATACCTAATGCTAAATGACCAGTTAATGGGTGCAGCACACCAGCATGGCACATGTATACATATGTAACTAACCTGCACATTGTGCACATGTACCCTGCACATTGTGCACATGTAAACTTAAAGTATAGTAATAATAATAATAATAATAAAGAAACACACACAAAAAAATAAATAAAATTAAAATGGATAGATTCATTTAAGAGTTAATCATACAGCATCAAATGTATACAAAATTACAGTGATTTTAAATATGTGCTATTTATTGCAATGAGAGTAAGTTTTCTTAGTTCTCCATTTCACTGAAATCAATTATAAAACTTCCAAAATCTATCTCTTTTACAATATAATAATTATTAAAGACAAAAACAATTTTTATCTTAAAAAATAAATAATTTAAATCATAAATTATATTGAAGGAAAGACACCTCTAGATTTAAACAATATAAGCAGTAAGAGTTATTATGTAGTTTTGGTTATGTTTAAAGTCATGTTCAAAACTTATTTTATATTCAAGGAAACAATGCCAATACCAACATCTAAATTATACAATTAAAGGGTGAACATAGTACAAAATTGTGAACCAGTTGCCATACAAGATCCAATACACAATGTGACAAGTCTCATAACCCCACAGAATTAATGATATGAAATTCAATTCAGAAAGATGTCTTCTTAAAAGTGAATTGAAAAAGGGTAAAGTTAAAGTTTTAAGAATTTTGGAAAATGTGAAAATACTGGCAAATTATTTAAGCTTTGGCAGAATGCTAAGGTGTATCATTCTTACGTGTGCTTCTTGTACTACTGTATAATTCAACTTTCATTATTTGTTATCACAATACCATTTTGCTTAAAATAAATAGTTATGTTCAATTAAAAAGTTTTAGAGATATTTATTACAGCTTCGTTTATAATACTTAAAAATTAAAGCACACTTAATATCCAATGACAAGGGTTTAAGAAAATGTAAAGAGAGAGAGGGCAAGATGGCCAACTAGGTGCAGATAAGTGGAACAGCTCCCATGGAGGCACTGAGACTATTGGCGTGCTTTTAACAGATCTTCAGAGGGAAGGCACCAAGAGTGGACACAGAAGCTGGGTTGAAGGGGGAGAAAGCTGGGAACCCTGTAAGGGCTATCGCATATGGGGGCTCATTTTTGAACCACAACAGTTCCGGAGGAATAGGTGAGTGAAACTGGCTAGGAGCAACTTGCTCTTGCCACGGGCCTCTGAAACCCGGCAGGAAGGGACCCCTTGACCACCATGGACACTTGAGGTGGCAAGGAGAGCCTCCTCGAGAAGTGCTAAGGGCAGCAAGCCAGCTGATGTGGAGCCCAGAGGGTTTGGAGCGAGAGCATCTGTAGTGCAGCACAGCTAGGGGTGGCCACCATAACTCTAGGCTCGACTTGCTCCTGTGAGAGACTTCAGCCCTAGGGGAACTGTCGGACCTGATCTCTGCAAGCTGGTCCTGCACATCAGATGGGACTAGTCTGACCTATGCACTCCTTGTTCTGCTGGCCTCTCCTGGGTCCCCAGCCTGGCCATACCTGCTTATACGGCAGTCTCAAGTGGGGCCCACACCATAGCTTCTGCATTGGTAAACCATACCTAAGAAATAGAGAGCTCCAGTAAGATGGCCCCTGTGCCCACACACCAGCCCACATGCTCTCTCTCCATACTTCAGCTTTCCCTGGGCTCATGGCAACTCACCACATCACTACCTGGCACATGTCTGCACGGGAGAGTTTTTGCTTTACCTGCCCTGCCAGCACATGGGAGTGCAACTGGACCCTCAACATCGCTGCTGATGGCCATTGCAGAGAACCTCGGAGGGCCCAGAGCCAGCAAGCCCGGCTCCCCGCCAGTGCCTCCCCCTTGTGTTAATACTGTGCAGAGAACAGGGGATCCTCCCACACCCTGAGTGATCACTCCTGCTTGCAGGGCACAGAGAAGGCACCCAGACCTGCCGGGACCAGCACTCTGGCCCCAAGCCAACACCACCTCCAAGGCAACCACACACACAGTCTCCAGCAGGGGCCTACTTCCCCCACCCTCCAACAAGCTGCATTGCCTCTGCCACTGTGGTGAAAGCTAGCAGGGAGGCAGACACCCCTGCATCCACTAGCACTCTGCTGCAGCTGCTGCACCTCGGCATCCCCCAGAGCAGACCAAACCTCAAGGAGCCAAGAACAAAGTCAGGGCCCAATACAAGTCCTCCCAAGTCAGAGCATGCAGTCTAGGAGTTAGGAGCTGAACACTGGCCCCCTCAAATCTCCCAGAAACGAAGTCAGTCGGCTGAATCCTCCTTATATTAAGTATAAATTAAACCCCCAAGGTCATCAACAGGATTAAAAAAAGAAAAAAAATCCGAAGGTAACCAACCTCAAAGACTGAGTGCCTTCTTTGACCAAGATGCCAAAAGCAATTGCCACAAAACTAAAAATTGACAAATAGAACCTAATTAAACAGTTTCTGCACAGCAAGAGAAAGTATCAACAGAGTAAACAGAGAACCCACAGAATGGGAGAAAATTTTTGCAAATTATGCAGCTAACAAAGGTCTAATATCTAGCATTTATAAGGAATTAAATTTACAAGAGAAAACCAAGTAACCCCATTAAAAAGTGGGCAAAGGACATGAGCAAACACTTTTTAAAAGCTTACATGTGGCCAAGCATATGAAAAAAAGCTCAACATCACTGATCATTAGAAAAATGCAAACAAAACCACAATGAAATATCATCTCACACCAGACAGAATGGCTATTACTAAAAAGCCAAAAAAATAACAGATGCTGGTGAGATTGTGGAGAAAAAAGAACGCTTATACACTGTTGGTGGGACTGTAAATTAGTTCATCGTTGTGGATGACACTGTGGTGATTCCACAAAGACCTAAAGGCAGCAATACCATTCAATCTGGCAGTCCCATTACTGGGTACATACCCAAAGGACTATAAATCATTCTGTTAAAATACACATGTGTACGTATGTTCATTGCAGCACTATTCACAATAGCAAAGACATGGAATCAAACCTAAATGCCTATTAATGATAGACCTGGCAAAGAAAATGTGGTGCATACACACCATGAAATCCCATGTAGCCATAAAAAGAACAAGATTATGTACTTTGCAGGGACATGGTGGGAGCTGGAGGCCATCAGCCTTTGCAAACTAACACAGGAACAGAAAACCAAATGCCGCATGTTCTCATTTATAAGTGGGAGCTAAATGATGAGAACACATGGATACACAGAGGGGAACAACACACATTGGGGCCTATCAGAGGGTGGAGGGTGGGAGGAGGGAGAGGATCAGGAAAAATAACTAATGGGTACCTGGGTGACAAAATAACCTGTACAACAAACCTCCATGACATAAGGTTACCTATGTAACAAACCTACACATGTATCCCTGAACTTAAAAGTTAAAAAAGAAACTCTAAAGCTTTTAAAATTAATTGTAAAATATAATATCGAAATAAGTTTTTATGTCATGAAAGAAGAAACATGCCATCAATTACTGTATGCATATGATAATATCATTATTTATATATATTACAAGGCCTGTGCGTTTATATACAAAAAAAATGAACAGTGACTACATCTGGATGGTGTTATCATAGATCAATATTTTCTATCCGCCTGAGTATATTCTAAACTTTGAGGAATCAGCATTAAGTATTTGTGCCTTTCAAAACATGCCTTAAAATAACTTTATATCATAGTTTCTATAATGAATCCCATCAGATTTTTTGAGGGTTGTAAGGAAGAAAACAGGATTCATTAATAGCAATTGAAGCAGAGTTTGTGGGGCAGATCCTGACTGGAATAATCTTATGTGAGAATGCAAGGAGAGAAACTGAAGACAGAAATGACTTTCAAAGAATTTTCCACAAAGAATATCAGGAAATGCAACTGTACTGTAGCTCTTGGGGAAAGAAAGAATGCACACACACACACAGACACAGACACACACACACACACACACTAAACATGAAAAACGGGGAAGTGAAAAGTAAAAAGTGAAAGAATAAGCCTAAAGAAAAAAGAAAGTAATTGTAACCATAAAATTACATATTAACACATTAAAAGTTTGAAAATTCTACAATTATTGAATCTACAAATCGTTTCTTTTTAAATAAATTATTAAAAATTTTTAAATCTAATTTAAAAAGTGAAAATACGTATACAATTAGAAATAACATAACAACAAAAATGGAAGCAAGCATTCCGCGTCATGCTATGGTAATATATTTGAAAATCTTAATCCATTTAGATTATTTCCTGGGCCATTAAAAAATTAAACATTAACCTCAGGAAGAAATACATAGCCTGATATGACAATTCTGTTATTAAATAAAACAGTGGCCCATGAAAAAGAAAATAATAATTCAAACAATGGAAAAAAATCACCAAGGTGTTCTATCAAATTTTCAAGAGAAAGTTATTTAAATATGTATTAATTATTTAGGTAATAAGAATGGAAGAAAAGTTTCAAAATTCATTTTGTAAAGCTGGCATAATCCTGATAAGAGCATCTATCAAATATAGCACAAATTAAGAACACCGGAATACAGACTCACTTATGAATATGGATGCAAAATCTTAAATAAAATCCTTGCAAATCAAACTCAGCAGTAAATTAAAAGAACAATAAACCATAACCAAGCAGAGTTCATCTAATGAATTTAAAAATGGTTAAATATTAATATAATACATCACCTCAATAGGTCAAATGAGAAACTAAAATCATCTTCACAGCATTTTCTATAAATGAACATCTATTCCTATGTAAACTGCTTTGATAATCAGAGTATATTTTTAAAATCTTTAGCATGGCCATTAGTATATATTTGAAATCAGCATTTAGAAAACATTAAGCACTTCTTTAAAATAAAAGATAGTAAAAGCCAATTTCACAGATGTCATTTAATATTTAATATATATGCCACACAAAATACACACATAAAAAGTGTTGAAATCCTATTATTTAAAAAATTAGCAATGTGCATTTTTTTTTTTTTTTTTTTTGAGATGGAGTCTTACTCTGTCACCCAGGCTGGAGTGCAGTGGCGCAATCTTGGCTCATTGCAACCTCTGCCTCCCGGGTTCAAGTGATTCTCCTGCCTGAGCCGCCTGAGCAGCTGGGACTACAGGTGTGCACCACCACACTGGGCTAATTTTTGTATATTTTAGTAGGGATGGGGTTTCACCATATTGGCCAGGCTGGTCTCGAACTCCTGACCTGGTGACCCATCTTCCTCAGCCTCCCAAAGTGCTGGGATTACAGGCATGAGCCACCACGCCTGGCCAGCAATGTGTATTTTTCTAAATGTTATACTATTTTATCTACAAAACACATATATGAATACTGTGTAATGAAACACTACTGTTTTCATAGTCTAAAAATTTGGGTTGTAGTTTGGCTCTGCCACTTAATAGCTTTGTGTCTGTTAGAAAATCACTCAGCTTCTCTAGGCTGGCTTCCTATTTGATAAATTGTTAGTATTAGAAATAACTATTGTTTCTCTATTTTTGAGAAGGAATTTGCTTAATTTGAAAATTTTTGAGGCAAATGTATGAATCAAAAGGCATATTTGAATGGGTATTTTGTGGTGTTTAGATTCATACTGTATAATATATAGGCCAATATGTTAGTAATGTAAATTAGCTTTCTATGAACAAAAACAATATTCAAAAATTATGAAAATACCAACTAATATACCAAAGGAATCCACTTATATGCAACATTTATATGAAAACTAAGTTACTAAAAAATAATTTTGTGTGTCTATGTGATTGTCAATAAAATATAAAATTCATAAATATTTCTAAATCCCTAAAAGTTATTTTTATTATCAATTGATAAAATCAGATATAAATGCCTTTTTTATATTACAAGAAACTAAAAATTGCACATCATAAAATTATTTTCTTAAAAAATATTCTGAACCTTGGGAGTAGACTATAAACATGGGAAAGGGATTTATAGAAAATTCTTTGTTTTACATTTAAAAAGTATTTGATCTCAACATTACTTTAATGCACTGAGCCAATTTCAAGAGGTTTTCTGCCTAACAAAGGCCATTGTTTTTAGAAATGAAAAGGAAACAATGTGTTTTCATAGATCCAATGACACAAATTAGAGAAAAGTGTATGTTAATGAGGTAAAGACTCAATTGAAAGCACAAAATGCCTTGAAATTAAAAAAAGAATCATTTTAAGTTGTATGTGCAATTAGGCAGCACAAATCTTCTATTTTTCTCTTGAACTGGGAAGTTTCAATTGCATACCAAAAAATAATGCATGGCAATAATGCACATCATTGCTTTTAATTGAATGCTTAACATGTGCTCTTTGAAAATCTAGCTTAAAGGTTTTATAATGAGCAAAATACAGAAAAAATTAATATATCTAAACTTCATTTTTCTCATCTCTTCTAGAATGTATGATAGTCTCCAAATGATTTCTATAATTAAAAAATATCACTAACCTTATAAATACATACCCAATTTCTCATCAAAAATAACATTTTGTGGCCAGCCATGGTGGCTCACACCTGTAATCCCAGCACTTTGGGAGGTCGAGGTGGGTGGATCACCTGAGGTCAGGAGTTCAAGACCAGTCTGGCCAACAGGGCGAAACCCCATCTCTACCAAAAATACAAAAAATTAGTTGGGTATGGTGGCTCACACCTGTAATTCCAGCTACTCAGGAGGCTGTGGCAGGAGAATCACTTACCTCAGGCGGCAGAGGTTGCAGTGAGCCCAGATTATGCCACTGCATTCCAGCCTGGGCAACAGAGAGAGACACCGTCTCAAAATAAATGAACGAATAAATAAATAAATAAATAACATTTGGTTAAAACATCAAATTGAGGAGGGCCAGCGTTTTCATTTTAGAGATGATCAAAGATATAAAAAACTGACTGTAGGTTTACTCAATAATTGTTCCCTTTTTGAAAATTTTATTCATGCTGACATTTTTATAGATATAGACAAATTTCAGCATGATTATTAAACCAAGGTAATAATTATTTGTCAACAGTATGTAATATTTTTAAAACTTTTATTGATTATGCTATACTTCCCTGGGGCTTTTATAGTAATCCCTGGGAAAGCTACAGGCATTCTTTTAAATTAAGGAAGATTCTGTGAATGACTACTCTCTACACTCCAGGCCACCAAGTTCTTTACAGGCTCACAAGGTGTAGGATTTCCCCTCTTCCCATTTACCTTTACTTCCCTACCTCCCTCCTCCCCTCCTCCTCTCCCCTCCCCTCCTCCCCTCCCCTTCCCTCCTCTCCCCTCCCCTCCTCTCCCCTCCTCTCCCCTCCTCTCTCCTCCCCTCCTCTCCCCTCCCTCCCCTTCCTTCCTTCCTTTTCTTCCCTCTCTCTCCTTCCCTTTCTTCCTTCCATTTATTCCTTGATTCACTCACTTACTCAACAAGCACTTATTGTCTAACATGGGAAAGGCATTGGACAAATTACACAGAGACAAAGAAAGAGTCACAATGCATCTCCTGCCCTTAAAAACCTTAAGAAGTAGACAACTAATAACTAATTTCAACACAGTGTTATAAGTGCCAGCATAGGGGTAAACGCAGAATGTAGTTAGAGTTCAAAGCATAAGGAAGAAAGTTAAGAGATGGTTTCACCAAGGATTTTCTTCTTTCCAAGTTGAGATTTAAAATAAAAGATTTCAGCTACACAATGATAGGACTGAGAGAATGAACAGTGTCAAACAGACATTATATTATGAGGGAAGAGTATTTATAAAGAGTTGGAAGAATGAAAATATGTGGCACATTCTGTTGTCCTGAGGTTGTTTCAGGTGGTCAGAGTATAGAGTCAGAGGGAAAGTGGGAGCAAGAAAGAGGCTGGAGACAGAAACAAGGGCAAATGTAGAGAAACTCATACTACTATCTATTTAAGATCAGGTTCTTCCTTCTCATCAATGCCATTTCCTCCTCCTCTAGTATTTCAGCCCAGTGTTTTTGGTTTAGTGGGTTGGTTTTTTTGTTTGCTTGTTTTTGTTTTTGTTTTTGTTTAGTATTTTCAGCCTTGTCTATTTCTGGATCCTTCTCTCTTGCCTATGTAGCAGTGTAAGTCATTCTCATATGAATTCAGGTTAATATTCTCCACACTGCATAAATGAGACAAAATTAAGACATTTAAAAATGAAAATAAAATTTAAAAAATTTTTGAAAATCTCAAATCTTGAATCTTATTTGCAAGAGGTAGAGTTTAAAAATAATTTTAAAAAATGGCTGGGCAGGGTGGCTCATGCTTGTAATCCCAGTGCTTTGGAAGGCTGAGGTGGGTGGATCACCTGAGGTCAGGAGTTTGAGACCAGCCTGACCAACATGGTGAAACTCCATCTCTACTAAAAATACAAAAATTAGCCAGGCATGGTAGCACACACCTGTAATCCCAGCTACTGGGGAGGCTGAGGCTGGAGAATCACTTGAACCCATGAGGCAGAGGTTGCAGTGAGCCAAGATCACATCACTGCACTCCAGCCCTGGTGACACTGTGAGACTACCATCCCAAGAAATAAAAAAAAACAAACAACAACAAAACTTTTTTTAAAAAGGATAAAAGGAATTTCAATTAGGAAAGTCTAACGAACAGATAGAGTTGTGTGCAAAATATTAACCTGGGAATAAATATAAACAAACATTTATTGTGTAAATTAATAATAAATTATCTTAAGAAAATTAGTAAATAAGATATGCATAAAATGATGGAAAATTGAATATATGTCAGGAGAGGATCACAAAATCCCTAAACTGTTCAGGAAAAAGTTAAAGATATTGAGTATGCTTAACATCTGTCAAGTGAAATATGCATTCCACAAACTTTATTAATCATTCATAACTTCAAACCTTGCAAATAAAAGCATAATAAAAAAGCTCAACTCTAATCATTCTAAACTTATGGCTTCAAAATTCATAAAGCAAAATTTAGGAAAAATGAAAAAAGTAATCTATCTCCCTGAGATATTTTAATTCATCTCTTACAGTAATTGATAGAAGTGTCAGAAAATAAACCAGAAATATAAAAGATTTAAATAACACAATTAGCACAGATGGCTAAATCAATCTACTTAGAATTGTATCCCCAAACCAGAGAAAACATTTTTGTCAAATGAAATATTATGCAAATTGCCCATATATTAGAACATGAATTAAACCATAATAAATTTTAAACTATTTCTACCATATAGACCAATTTTATAAACATATCAGGATCACACTACAAATCAATTTTTAAAAATAACTTTAACATTAGATGAAGATGGAAGGGTTAATTTATCTCATCACTGTCTGATTTTGCAAAGACATAGTTTGCCTTTTGGAAAGTTCCAAGAATATTGATTAAGGTTCAATTTGGGAAAACAACTCAAATAAACAGAGATAGATCATGGGTATGTTTAGAAGTCCCTATCATACAGATTTGATTTCTTCCCCAATTATTCCATAAGTGGATACAGTTTCAATCATAATTCTAACAAAAAATTTTAAAGAAATGAACCAGATAATCCTGAAACCTATATGGAAGGGCAAGAATCAAGAAAAGCCTAGAACTCAAAAGAAAATATAAGATCAGAGGATTCACTATAATAGATAATTAACACCCATTATGGAATTTTCGTGACGTAGCCATGGAGTGTTCAGGTGAAGATGGTCAAATAGATCAAAGTAAAAAGTGAATGGAAAAAGATCCACACAAACATAAAAGCCTAATATGGGACAGAGATAGCACTGATTATAAATATATAAAGAAAACTCATCAGTAAATTGTATTGTAACAACTTGTTTTCTATATTATAAAAAAAGTAACTGGAAACTCACTTCACATTACACCCATACATTAATTTCATATTAATTATGCATCACATCTGGCAAGTGAAACATGCATTCCAAAAATTGTAGAAATAGCTTTTTATTTCCAAATTTGTAAATAGAAGGCAGAGCGAGAAAAACAACCCTAAATTTTGAACATTCTAAACATAGTTTCATCTAAAACTATCACATAAATATTAAAAGCAGAATTCAGAAACATTGAGAATGAAATAACAGAAAATATTTTTATAATCTCAGGGGTGGGAAAATTTCTTAAACAAGTTCACAAAAGGAAAATGCACAAAGGAATGTATTTATACCTGATACTACATTAAACTGAAACGTCTCTTCATCAGAAGTTACCATAAAGAAATGAAAAAAGGTTGGGTAAACATATTTTTAACATTTGTAACTAGAAAATATTTAGTATCCATGATATATAAATTCTTACAAATCAGTGAGATGACACTCAGTATATAGCAGGAAAATCATGAGCAGGTTTTCACGGAAAAGGAAATACAAATCACCCCGCAAAAGTCATTAAAATATGTTCAGTTCCATTAATAACTAATAACAAACCATAATGAGGTACAATTAAAAAGCCTTATTGTAGAGAAGAATGTCTTTAACTCTAGATAGGAATGCAAATTGGCATAATAATTTATATATTATTTCCTTTTACTATACTATTATTTATTTTATCTATTATGTTCTTATACAACAGTGAATGAGATATGGCAGAAAAAGAAAGCTTCATCTTCAGGAAAGATGAGTCATAATGAAAGGTCAGATGCTTCCAAGCAGGAGCACACCACTGCTGATTTTAGAGATGAAGAGAACAAACAGCCAGGGAATGCAGCAGCCTCTGAAAACTGAGTGTGATCTCAGGCTGACAGATGCCAAGGAAACAAAGGCTTCAGTTCTCAAACCATAAGAATTAAATCATGTCAAAACTGAACACCTCAGTTAGAATGGGTACTATCAAAAAGACAAAAAATAACAAATGCTGTTGAAGATGGAGAGAAAAGGTACTCTTAAATGTTGTTGGTGGGACTATAAATGAACACAGCCACTGTGGAGTGGAGATCACAGCAGTATGGAGATTCCTCAAAAAAAAAAAAAAAAACCCACTAAGAAAAGAATTACATATGATCCAACAATCCCACTGCTGGTTATATATCCAAAGAAAAAGGAATCAGTATGTCAAAGAGATATCTACACCTTCATGTTTACTGCGGCACAATTCACAAAACCCAAGATATGAAATCAACCTGCTTCCATCAATGGATGAGTAGATAAGAAAATGTGATGCACAATGGAATACTATTCAGCAATAAAAAGGAATGAATTCCTGTTATTTGCAGCAACATGGATGGAACAGGAGGGCATTATGTCAAGTGAAATAAGCCTAGCACAGAAAAATGAATACCATATGTTCTCGTTCATACATGGAAGCAAAACAGGTTGATCTCACAGAAGCAGAGAGTAGAACAGTGATAACTAGAGACTAGGAAGGGTAGGGGGTAGGGACATAGAGAGAGGTTGGATAAGAGATAAAAAATTATAGCTTAATAGAGAAGTAAGTTTTAGTGTTCTTTAGCACTGTAGAGCGACTCTAGTTAATAATAATTCATTCTGTATTTTCAACGAGGATTTTCAAAATCCTCGAAAGAGGGCGATTTTGAATGTTACCAACACAAAGAATGCTGAATGTTACCCTAATTTCATCATTACACATTGTATACAGGTATCAAAATATCACACTAGACCCCCTATAAAAATGTACAATTATTATGTGTCAATTGAAACAGAAACTGAAGAAGTTTTTGTTTGAAGTTTTTCTTCAGTTTTTGTTTTAATTGACACACAATAATTGTACATTTTTATAGGGGGTCTAGTGTGATATTTTGATACCTGTATACTAAAAATAGTATTATCCTGGAGTCTCCAGACAGAAGTGCCAGACTACTGACACCCTGATTTTAGTCTTGCTAGACCTGGGGCAGAGCAACCACTTGAGCCATGCTGTGCCCAGACTTCTGACTTACAAAAAGGTTGAGATAATAAATGGGTGCTGTTTCAAGCTGCTAAATTTGTGGTAATTTATTATGCAGCAATAGAAAACTACTACAGGCAAATTGGCTAAATATAAAAAAATTGGCCAATTGCTATTTAATTATTGACAAAAAGGTTTACTATTTATAACTCAAAACAAAAATCAGTATTTTTTATTTCTAATATGAAAAACTCACCGTTTTTGATAGAGAATGTAATTCATTTTTTGATGACTTTGTTTCCCTTATTGCTTCAGTCACTTCCTCTTCCTTCTCCTCAATATTAGTATTAACATTTATCACTGATGAAGAGTAATGATCAAATAGACTGTTAAGTTGATATATCTCTCTCCTAGGGATAAAAACACAGTTTATTATATTCACATTAAAAGAAAAAATATATTTTAAATTATACTTAGGCCAGGCTTGGTGGCTCATGCCTGTAATCCCAGCACTTTGGGAGGCCAAGGTAGCAGATGGCTTGAGTCCAGGGGTTCAAGACCAGCTTGGGCAACATGGAGAGACAATTTCTTTACAAAAAAAAAATTGAAAATTAGCCAAGCATGGTGGCACATGCCTGTAGTCCCATCTACTTAGTAGGCGGAGATGGGAGGATTCATTGAGCACAGGAGGTTGAGGCTGTAGTGAGCTGTGATTGATCCACTGTACTCCAGCCTGGGTGACAGAGTGAGACCCTATCTCAAAAAAATTATATAAATGAATAAGTAAATAAATTATACTTAAATTAGCTTTAACACGCCGATGAATCAATGGAAATCCATCCCAACGTAACTTGACAATTTCTAAAAAAATACTACTTAGATGTTAAGTAAATAGTGAGGAAAAAAGTCATCAATAGTATTGTTTCCAAGGGAAAACATAATTGAGAGAAAAATCAATTATAAATGCTTTCAAATAAACTGTCTTTGAATCTGATTTCAGGTAAGAGATTTATACACTTTTAATTCAGAAGCTGGGTAATACAGGGATGGAAAGGTAAGGAAAAAAAAAGATGAAAAAAGAAGAGAAGAGGAGGCAGAAGTGAAAAGACCAAGCAGTTATTGCTTTCACAGGCTTAGAGGTAAAATAAAGGAAATTGTAGCTTAGGAAAACACAGGGCTTTTTAAAAAGAAGTAATAGTCAAAGAGTTACTTGTTCCTATCTGACCCTCCCAAGAGGACCAATGCTAATCTGTGAACCACACAATCCTTTATCTAATCTAGCAGGTAGAAACCACTTTCCAAATAAAATATTATCTTTAGATACTGTTATGGTTGTTTAATGGAGCAAAAAATCACAGTGAGAAAATGATAAAATTACCATTTTCATAAACTATCAGCAAATAATATAGATAATTACAACTTTTTAAAGACACCTTAAACAAAATAGTAGACTAGGAGATTTATTTGAAACCCACATAAGAGTAAAACATTTATATGTAATAAACTCCTACAAGTCAATATGTAATAGAAAAATTGTACAATAGAAAAAGGCACAGAGAATATGAACAATCACCAATAAATATATGGTGTGCTTATTGAATTGGCCCAGATTCTTATGCACCAACCCTGATTCCAGCAGCATAGTCAAATGAAACCGAAATCTACAATCCCACTATAGAAATGAAAATTAAAGGAACAAACAAATAGGCAAGAACAAGATTCTTTACATTTCCATGTCTGCAGAGTATAGACTTACCTGTCAGAGTCCTAGAAGCCAGTTAGGCAATGAGAGTTAGATAGCCTCAACATTCAAAATGTGTAAGTTTGATTAAGTTTTCTTCTTTTGAAATTAGTTCTTCTTCTCTCAGTGTTATCTATTGCCTCCAGTCCAGAGAATACACTATGGACTTTTGCCTGAGTGATGGACAATTGCCCACTGTCATGCAATTTGGGAGTTATTATTTTAGTGGTTCACTTATTTCAATTTTTTGATGAAGTTGATGCCACTAATTCCTCAGCCTTTTGAGGGTTTCCCAGAAAAGCAGTTTATACTATGCTTGTATCCACTGTTATTTTAAATTTCCTCATTGTTATATCAGCTAAATCAGAATAAATTTAGAAGAATAAAAGGGAAGAATCACTCTACCTGTTTTTAAGAATTACTATGCAAACTCTGCAATCAAGAAAGTGTGATATTGGCAGAGGGACAGTCAAATAGATAAATAGAATGGTCATAGACGACCCAGAAATAGAGCTACACAAGCATGTCTGATTCTTGACAAAGTTACAAAATCAATTTAATGAAAGTAATTTAACATATGGTGATGGAATAATTACATGTTCATTGGCAAAAAAAGGGAAGCTCAAGCTAAATCTCACATTTTATATACAATCTAACTAAAAATGGCTTATATATCTAAATATAAATTGTAAACCTATAATATTTTTAGAAAACAAATTTCTTTGTGACAGGATTAGGGCAAGATTTCTTGTGTGTGACACCAAGTACCTGATGAATAAAAGAAAAAAGTGATAAGTAGAATTTTAGAAAAATTAAGAACTTCTGCATTATAAAACACCCTCAAAGACAAAAAGACAAGACTTTACTAAAACATAGAATATATTTACATATAACATATCCGATTAAAAATCTTATATTTTCAAAATTAAAGAATTCTCTACACACAACCATAAGAAAACAAACATTACAATGGGAAAATGGCAAAACATTTGAACAGACACTGTATGAAAAAGAGAATTCAATAACAAGCACACAAAAAGATGTACATCACAATTTGCCATTAGGGAAATGCAAATTCAAATCATAGTGAGATATCACTACAAACTTACTAGTCTAGGCTGAAATTTTTTTAAAAAAATAGTGTTCTCTTGTAGAGAAACTGGATCTCTCATACATTGCTGGCATTCATATAAAATGGTACAAGCCATTCTGGAAGACCAGTTTGGCAGTTTCTTATAAAATTAAACTTACAGTCAACGTACATCCCCAAAAAATCACACTTTTTGATATTTATCCAAGAGAAATGAAAAACTTATGTTCACACAAAAACTTCTACATTGATATCCATGGCAACTTTATTCAAAGTAGCAAATAACTGAAAACAAACTAAATGTCCCTCAAAGGGCAGATAGTTTCAAGCTCTGGTATATCCATACAATGGAATCTCATTCAGTGATAAAAAAGGAATGAACAGTTAATACCTTCAACAACCCAGATTGTTCTCAAATGCATTATGCTTAATAAAAAAAAAGCCCAAATCAAAAGTTAAATGTTATAGGGTTTCATTTATATAGCACTCTTAAAATGGCAAGACTAGAGATAGAGAAAATAATAGTGGTTGTCAGGAGACAGAGAAAGGACAGTGGATATGAATAAAAAGGGTAGCACAAGGAATGAAACTAGTCTGTATTCTGATCGTAGTGGTAGTTACTGAATCTATACGAGATAAAATGGCATATAACAATAAACACACACACACATACATACATGAAAATATGTAAAAAATCATGAAATGATTAGGCTTATCTCAATTTCCTGGTTTTAATACTGACAACAAGTACAGTATATACAATACAAGATACTCCCATTGGAAGAAGCTGGAGGAAGGGTACACAGGACTTTATGTCTAAACTCCTATGAGTCTATAATTATTTATGAATAAAGATTTAAAAAGCAAAATATTAAGATGAAACAGACCTGCATACTTATCAAGATTGAGATAAGACACATAAAAAATCCCACATACTCAAATAGGGGAAAGTGAACTCTAGTGGTTCACTTGAAAACCTACAAGGTATCAGTCTAATTAAGAATCATATTTTGGACCGGGCATGGTGGCTCACACCTGTAATCCTAGCACTTTGAAAGGCAAGGCAGGTGGATCACCAGAGGTCAGGAGTTTGAGACAAGCCTGGCTCATGGTGAAACTCTGTCTCTACTAAAAATACAAAATTAGCCGAGAGTGGTGTCATGCACCTGTAATCCCACCTACTCGGGAGGCTGAAACCAGAGAATTGCTTGAACCCAGGAGGCAGAGGTTGTAGTGAATCAAGATTGTGTCACTGCACTGCAGCCTAGGTGACAGAGCAAGACTCCATCTCAAATAATAAACAAATAAATAAATATATACAAATACATTAAAATTAAATGACATATTCCTGAAAGACCAGTGAATTAAAAATACAATTAAAGAATTAGTTGAAATAAATGAAAATAGAAACATAATATGCCAATTCTATGGGACACATAAAAAGAAGTATTAAGAAGCAAGTTTATAGCAGTAAATGACTATAGCAAAAACTGGAGAGATTTAAAATAACCTGCTGATGCACTGCAAGGACCTAGAAAAGCAAGAACAAACCAAAGTTACAATAAGTAGAAGGAAAGAAATAAAGATCAAAAGCAGAAGTAATAAAATTGAGACTAAAAAATACAAGAAATTCACAGAACAAAAAGTTAGCTTTTTAAAAGATAAACAAATGGACAGATCATTAGGTAGATTAACAAAGAAAAAAACGGAAGACCCAAAAACAAAATCACAAATGAAAAACGAGTTATCACAATGGGTACCACAAAAAATAAAAGTATAATTAGAGATTACTATAAACAATTTATACGCCAATAAAATAAATAACCTAGAGGAAATTGATAAATTCCTAGACACATACAACCTATTAAGATTGAACCAAGAAGAAATAGAAAGCCTAAACAGAGCAATAACAAGTAATAAGATTGACTCAGTTACAAAAAGTTTTCCCCCAAAAAAATCCAGTACCAGATGGCTTTACCACTGCATTCTATTGAACCTTTAAAGAAGAAACAACTGGCCAGGCACGGTGGCTCACGCCTGTAATCCCAGCACTTTGGGAGGCCTAAACAGGCGGACCATGAGGTCAGGAGATGGAGACCATCCTGGCTAACACGGTGAAACCCCGTCTCTACTAAAAATACAAAAAAATTAGCCGGACGTGGTGGCGGGCGCCTGTAGTCCCAGCTACTCGGGAGGCTGAGGCAGGAGAATGGTGTGAACCTGGGAGGTGGAGCTTGCAATGAGCCGAGATTGCACACTGCACTCCAGCCTGGGCAACTGAGCGAGACTCTGTCTAAAAAAAAAAAAAGAAGTAACTCCAATTCTTCTAAAACTATTCCAAAAAATTGAAATGAAAGGAACTCTCCCTAACTCATTCCACAAGACCGCTGTAACCTTGATACCAAAACTAGACAGGGACACAACAATAAAAAAACACTACAAGCCAATATATCTGATGAACATAGATAGAAACATCTTCAACAAAATGCCAGGAAACTAATTCCAACAATATATCAAAATGATAACACACCATGATCAGGTGGGATTTATCCCAGAAAGTCAAGAATGATTCAACGTGCATGAATCAATAAATGTGATACATTACATCAATGCAATAAAGGACAAAAGCCATATGATCATCTCAGTAAAGGCAAGTAAAGTATGTGATAAAATTAAACATTTCATCATAATAAAAAATACTCTTAATAAATTAGGTGTAGAAAAAAGTACCTCAACATAATACAGGGGCCGTATATGGCAAAACCATAGCCAATATCATACTAAAGAGGGAAAAGCTGAAAGTTTTTTCTATAAGATCTAGAACAAGACAAGGATGTCCAGTCTCAGCACTCTCATTCAACCTAATACTGGAAGTCCTAGCCAGAACAATTAGCCAAGAGAAAGAAATACAGGGCAGCATCTATTTTGGAAAGTAGGAAGTCTAATTGTCCGTCTTTGTAGATGACATAATCTTGTATACAGAAAAACCTGAAGACTCTACCAAAAAATGCTTAGAACTGATAAATGAATTCAGTAAAGTTGCAGGATTCAACATCAACATACAAAAATCAGTAGTGTTTCTATATACTAATAAAGATATAACTAAAAAATAAATTAAAAAGGCAATCTCATTTAAAATAGCTACAAAAAAAAACTAGAAACATATGTAACCAAGGAGGTGAAAGACCTCTACAAGAAAAACTGCAAAACACTAATGAAAGAAATTGAAGAAGATACAAAAATGGAGATATCCTAGCTCACGGACTGAAAGAATATTGTCAAAATGACCATACTACCCAAAGCAACCTACAGTTTAAATGCAATTCATATCAGAATACCAATGACATTATTCACAGAAATTTTTAAAAAGTTAAAAATTTATGGAACCACAAAAACCCCAAAGAGCTAAAGCAATTTTGAGCAAAACAACAAAGCTGGAGGTACTGCACTACCTGACTACAAAGCTGTTATATCCAAAACAGCATGGTGCTGACAATAAAAATGGATACATAGACCAACTAAACAACATAGAAAACCCAGATATTAATCTACATATCTACAACCAACTGATTTTTGACAAAGACAGAAAGAATATACTTTGGGGAAATGACAGTCTCTTCAATAAATGGTTCTGAAAAACCTGATATTCATATATGGAATAATAAAAATAGACCTCATCTCTTACCCTATACACAAATCAAGTCAACATGGATGAAAGACCTAAATGTAAGAACCAAAACTTTAAAACTAGTATAAACACAAACACACACACACACACACTCAGAGGAAATGGTTCAACACATTGTCTTGGGAAAAGTTTTATGAATAAGACCTCAAAATTACAAGCAACAAAAGCATAAATAAACAAATGGGATAATATCAAACTAAAAAGCTTCTGCACAGCAAACAAGCAACAGTGTGCAAAAGTACAATGTACACAATGGGAGAAAATATTTGCAATCTATTAATCAAACTGCAGATTAATATCCAGAATATACAAGGATTTCAAACATCTCAACAGAAAAAAAAAAACACAAAAAGCAAAAAACAAAAAACCTTGGGCAAATAACCTGAACAGATATTTCTCAAAAATGCTTGATATCACTAATCATTAGGGAAATGCAAACAACAATGAGGTATCATATCAGCCAATTAGGATGGATATTATCAAAAGACAAAAAATAACAAATGCTGTTGATATAGGTTGGATATTTGTCCTCTAAATCTCATGCTGAGCAGTAATCCCCAATGTTTAAGGTGGGGCATGATGGGAGCTGTTTCGGTCATGGGGATGGATCTCTCATGCATAAATTGGTGCTGTCCTCAGGATAGTGAGTGAGTTCTCACAAGAACTGGTTGTTTAAGTGTGGCCCTTCCTCCCTCTCTCTTTCGCTCCCACTCTTGCCATGTGACATGCCTGCTTGCCTGCTCCCACTTCACTTTCCTCCATGATTTGTTACCTTCCTGAGGCCCTCAATAGAAGCCAAGCAAATGTTGCTGCCATGCTTCTATAGCCTGCAGAACTGTGAGCCAATTAAGCCTTTTTATTTACAAATTACCCAGTCTCAGGTATTTCTTTATAGCAACACAAAAATGGCTTAATAAATAAAATTGGTATCAAGGAATTGGGCATTGCTATAAAGATACTTGAAAGTGTGCAAGTGACTTTGAAACTCAGTAATAGGCAGAGATTGGAGGAGTTTAGAGAGCTCAGAAGAAGCCAGGAAGATGAGAGAAGGTTTGGAACTTCTAAGATACTGGTCAAATGGTTGTGACCAAAATACTGATAGAAACGTTGACAGTGAAGGCTAGACTGATGAGGTTTCAGATGTAAATGAGGAAGCTATTGGGAACTGGAGTAAAGATTACCCATGTTACACCTGAGCAAAGAGCTTGACTGCATTGTGTTTGTGTCCTAGGGATCTGTGGAAGTTTGAACTTAAGAGTAATGACTTAGAGTATATGGCAGAAGAAATTTCTAAGCAGCAAAGTGTTCAAGATGTAGCTTGGCTGCTTCTAATGACCTATTGTCATATATGGGAGCAAATGAATGACTTAAAAGTGAAACTTATATTTAAAAGGGAAGCAGAGTGTAAAAGTCTGGAAAGTTTGCAGCCTGGCCATGTGGCAGAGAAAAATTCCAAGAGGCTGCAGAACAACCACTTGCTAGAAAGATTAGTATGACTAAAAGAGAGCAAAGTGCTAATATCCAAGACAATGGGAAAAAGACTTTCAAGGCATTACAGAGATCACAGAGGCAGCTCCTCCCATTACAGGAAAAGTGGCCCAGGAGGAAAGAACTGTTTCAGGGGGCAGGCCTGGGATGCTGCTTCCCTGCTCAGTTTAGGGACACTGCTCCCTGCATCACAGCTGCTCCAGCTACAATTATGGCTCAAAGGACCCCAGGTACGGTTTTGGCTGCCACTCTGGAGGGCACAAGCCATAAGCCTTGGTGGCTTCCACCATGGTGTTAAGCCTGTGGGTGCACAGAATGCAAGCATGAAGGAAGGTTGGAGGCTTTTAGCTGCATTTCAGAGGATGTAGGAGGAAGCCTGTGGGCCCAGGCAGAACCCTGATCCAGGGGCAGGGCCCTCACAGATAACCTCTACTAGGAAAATGGCAGAGGAAAATATGGGGTTGGAGGCCCCACAGAGAATCCTCACTGGGGCACAGTCCAGTGGAGCCGTGGGAAGATGGCTGCCACCCTTCAGCCCCCAGAATGGTAGCTCCACTGACAACTTGCACCCTGAACCTGGAATCCACAGTCACTCAACTCCAACTCATGAGAATAGCTGCACCTTGCAAAGCCACAAGAATGGAACTGTCAAGGTCTTAAAAACTGACCCCTTCCAGTGTGTGCTCGATGTGGGACATGGAGTAAAAGGAGATTATTTCAGAGCTTTAAGATTTAGTGACTGCCCTGTTGGATTTCAGACTTTTATGAGGCCTGTTGCCTCTTTCTTTCGACCAATTTCTCTCTTTTGGAATAGTAATGTTTACCCAGTGCCTATACTACCATTGCATCTTGGCAGTAAATAACTTGCTTTGATTTTATAGGCTCAAAGTTGGAAGGAGATGAGTCTCAGATGAGACTTAGGACTTTGGACTTGATGCTGGAATGAGTTAAGACTTTTTTTTATTTTGCCATGTGAGGGGGACATGAGATTTGAGGAACCAAGGGTGGAATGATATAGTTTAAATGTTTGTCCCCTCCAAATCTCATGTTGAAATGTAATCCCCAATGCTGGAGATGGGACATGCTGGGAGGTGTTTTGGTCATGGGAGTGGATCCTTCATGAATGGCTTTGTGGTGTCCTCAGGATAGTGACTGAATTCTCACAAGATCTGGTTGTTTAAAAGTGTGTGACACCTCCTCCCTCTCTCTCTTGCTCCCATTCTCACCATGTGACATGCCTGTTCCCACTTCTCCCACTTTGCCTTCCACTATGATTGTCAGCTTCCTGAGGCCCTTTCCAGAAACAAAGCAGATGTTGCTACCATGTTTGTACACTGTGAAAAACCATAAATCAACTAAACTTATTTTCTTTATAAATTACTGAGCCTCAGGTATTTCTTTATTGCAATGCAAAAACTGCCTAACAAAGCTGGTGAGAATGCAAAAAAATAAATAAATAAAAATAAGGAGCTCTTCTACACTGCTGGTGGGAATGTAAACTAGTACAGCTGCTATGGATAATAGTATGAAAATTCCACAAAAGTTACAAATAGAACTACCATATGATCCAGCAATCTCACTACTGGGCATTTATCCAAAGGAAAGGAAATCAGTATTGAAGAACTCATATGCACGCCCATGTTTATCATTACACCATGCACAATAGCCAAGATATGGAATCAATCTAGGTGTCCAGGTGAATGAACAAAGAAAATGTGATATGTATACACAACGTAATACTATTCTCCACAAAAAGAATGAAATCTTGTCATTCACAGCAACATGGGTGGAACTGGTGAATATTACATTAATGAAATAAGACAGTAACAGAAAGTTCAAAGTTGCTTGTTCTCACTCATGTATGGAAGCTAAAAAATAGTTGATCTCAAAGAAGAAGTAAAAATTGAAACAGAGGATATTAAAGGCTGGGAAATGTAGGAGAAAGGGGGGATAGACAGAGATTTTTCAAAGGATACACAATTACAGCTAGATAGAAGGAATAAGTTCTAGTGTTCTGTACCAATGTAGAATGACTATAGTTAACAATAATATATAGCTTCAAATGGCTAGGAGAAGGATTTGGAATGTTCCCAACATGAGAAACAGTAAATGTGATAATAGATATGCCAGTTACCCTGATCTAATTACTCTATATATTATGTGTATTAAAACATCATTACATACCCCAAGAGTATATACATATTCTATATGTCAATCTTTAAAGTTTAAAAAGAAATAACCTATCAAGCCATGGAAAGACAAGGAGAAAATGTAATGCATTTTACTAAGTGAAAGAAGCCAATCTGAAAAGGCTGAATCCTATATGATGTCAACTATATCACATTCTTAAAAAGTCATAACTGTGAAGACAATAAAAAGGTCAGGGATTACCAGGAGTTAGGTGGGAGGAAGCAAGGAATAAGTAGAGCAAAAACGATTTTTTTTAAGAAGTACAGTGCAATTATTGAATAATATTATAGTTGTGTACACGTCTTTATACATTTTCCAAACCCATAGAATGCACATCATGGGTGAGCTCTATTGTAAACTATGATCTTTGGGTGATAATGATGTGTCAATGTAAGTTTGCTGTTGTAACAAGTGTACCACTTGGATTTGCGATGTTTGGTATGGGATGCAGACAGTATAGGGGGTGAGGAGAAAGGATAAAAGGGAGTTTTCTAAACTTTCCACCCAATTTTGCTGTGAGCCCAAAACTGCTCGAAAACATAAAGTCTAGTTTAAAAAAAAAAAAAAAAACTATGAAAAAAATTTAAAAGAAGATAGTTTTAATGGTAAATTGTTGTGTTAATCTGCATCTTCTGAGAACCAGACATCAAGAAAGCATTACAAGTTCAAGGATTTTTTAGGGGAAATGCTTGTGAGAAAGGAAATTGGGAGGAAGCAGTAGTCAGGGCACACTGCCTGTCTTGAGTGTAAGTCTGCCCCAGAGTAAATGAGAGAGGGAGGAAAGCTTGAAGCCTCCTATGCAGTTCATGGAATATTTGAAGAAGCCACCGGGAATCCTCAAAGTTGGCTGTAGGGGATCCTATTTTTCCCAGAAGCATGCCTGCCTTAGTATACCTGCAACAGTCAGTCATCAGCTAGGAATAGTGCATTGTATTTCCATGGCAAAAAAAAGCAGTGATAGATTTTGAAGTGTAGCATCAGGAGCCTGCATTGGCTATCCGTTGCTGCATAAAAAGTATAACCAAACTTAGTTGCTAAATTCATTACTATTTACTATCTCACCAGTTCTGTGATCCCCTAGGTTTTCCAGCTCTGGGTCTTTTACCATGACTGGCAAGGACCTGTTTTCTAACATACTACAAATACTTCTGCCGTCACATTGCTGGTTGTTGGCAGCAATTCTCAAGGGTGGTTGATTCTCAAAGGTGGGTGGACTGAAACTTATGTTGTTTCCACACACTGTAGGCCTCTCCATAGAGCATCTCAATACATGGCAGCTTGATTCATCAGAGCAAGTAAACAAGATGGCAAGAAAGAGAATGCTAGCAAGATAAAAGTCACGAATTTTTGCAACCTAATCATAAAACGATGTTCTATTACTTTTGCTTTATTCTGTTTATTAGAAGCAACTGAGTATAGTGCACATTCAAGCAGGGATTTTACAAAAGTGTGACTGTTCCCCAACATAATGCCTGCATGACATAGCTGAATTTCATCCCTTCTCTAACTCTGCTTATCTTTAAGAAACAGGATGCCTGGATAAAAAGTTCCCTTTGTAACTGGGCCAGCTGAGACTAGTTAGAACCAAGATGGTCAACTGGACTGAACAACTTCAAAAAGACCTCAAGCTTTATTATAATGTCATTTTCATGCTAAATGACCCTCTCACCAGCACCATGATAGTTCACAGTCCTCATGATAACAGCTGGAAGGCACCATAAAAGGACAAAAAGGAAAGCAGCGCTCAAGTTCAGGGAAGTTCATTTCCCATTTCCAGAAAAGACATAAACATTCCTCCTTTTGATTTTAATGTTCAACCTTTTCATTTTTGCCCCCCTTATCCCTCACTAGTGGAAAAGTTGATTTGTGAGCCTTGCTCTTCCTTATCAATTCTGTGTTCTGCACTGCTTGACACTCACTTTTAGTTTCATGTATTAGCTTAATAAAACCACACAAGGAAGGACCCCATCTGTTGAAGGATTAGCTTTCTCTGTAATCAAACTGGTGACCCAGCATCTGAACTAGATAGTCCACTTCCTTATTTGGGAAGCTTTTTTACATGCTCATAGACCCAGTAACTGGCATGTAAGGGTTTACAACCGCATCTGCCAGCAAAGGACATGCATTAGTCCTGACTCTGAGTGCCAGGGATCAGCTTTGGAAAAGGTAGTATATCATTGTTTTGAGGTCATAAGCAGGCACACAAAGAGTTATATAGCTGTACTGGAAAGAAAGCTCAGAGCTAAGTATGATGGGGACACTCACCCCAAATCAGGGTTGTGCACAGGGATGCCTGGCACAAGGTCGTGGTCCTGTACTCAGTAGAGGTCCCTGCTGGAGTCCTTGAGAGGGTGAAGGAGGGACCAGTGTTTTATTCTGAGTAGAGACTCCCTTAAGAGTCTTTGCAAAGGTGAGAGAGGAACCTAAGGGCTGACACTCTAGACTGCAAGATCAAGAAATTACCTGCCAGTAAGTCTTTTGTGTATGAATGTGTATTCTTCTCTGTTTCTATTTACTCCTCTTAGTGATTTTACTCTTATGTCTGTGAAAACCTCTTTCATGCCAACTTTCTTGCACCAGAGGAGCTTAAATTTACACTCTTCCCAGAAATACTTCCTCCCCCTCCTCCTTCTTCTCCTCCTTGCTGAAGCCCCACAGACAAAGTGGCCTTGGCTTTTCCCCTAACAGGAGGATGACATACAGTCTGGAAAGTTAAGGGATCATTTTTGGGGGATTGGAGGAAATCTGCATTATGAGGTTAAGACACCTAGGGGAGACTGCCTGAGACAGGGAGCCAAGGACACTCAGCTGGCCTTCAAGAAGACACCAGGGATCCCTGGGTGCAACGGCCAGTATTGGTTTTCTGCATAGTAAGAAAAATTTAGAGCTAAAATGATTAACCTGCAACTACAGAATTAACTAGAGTCTTCTAAACTTCTCTGTCTTCCTCTTTCCTTCTCTGCCTGCTTTGAATCTGCTGTTATTAAGTTGTTCATCCTAAGACTTATTCTTTATGATCTAACTGAAATGGAAACATTAAAAACTCATTTGAAATTGACGAATAAAAGGTAAAAGAGCCTTTTTCAAAAAAATGAATTACCATAAAGACCTCTTTATCCAACTTTTGGTCCACAGCCTTCCTTGGATTACCTATTGGGAAAAACAGTTTGGCCACTGGAACAGGTTCCAATTTTGTCAGAAAAATAATTTGGACCCAGCTATCGTTTATAAAATGGTGAGTTTGTGTTATTATCTCATGGCCAAAAGTCCAAGGTAACAGCTATTGGATCTTTGTGTGTGTGTGTGTGTGTGTGTGTGTGTGTGTGTGTGTGTGTGTGTGTACATATGGTTATATATATATATATGGTTATATATAATATATGGTTATATATAATATATGGTTATATATATATGGTTATATATATGTGGTTTTTTATATATATATGGTTATATATATATAAGGTTATATGTTATGTCTAGCATGCTACCAAATGGCTTATAATCATAAATTAAATTCAAATACTCTTCAAATTCACGTGAACTTAGTAATTGATAAGATTTTGCTGTGTCCCCACCCAAATCTCATCTTGAATTGTAGCTCCCATAATCCCCACGTGTCCTTGGAGGCACTAGGTGGGAGGCAATTTAATCATTGGGGTGGTTTCCTTCATGATATTCTCATGATAATAAGTTATCATAAGATCTGATGATTTTATAAGGGGCTTCCTCCTTCACTCAGCTCTTATACTTCTCCTTCCTGTCACCATGTGAAGAAAGATGTGTTTGCTTCCCCTTCCACTATGATTGTAAGTTTCCTGAGGCCTCCCCAGCCCTGTGGACTGTGAGTCAATTACATCTCTTTCCTTTATAAATTACCCAGTCTCAGGCAGTTCTTTATAGCAGCACGAGAATGGACTAATACAGTAAATTGGTACCAGTAGAGTGGGGTGCTGCTATAAGCATACCTGAAAATGTGGAAATGACTTTGGAACTGGCTAACAGGCAGAGATTGGAACAGTTTGGAGGACTCAGAAGAAGACAGGAAAATATGGGAAAGTTTGCAACTTCCTACAGGCTTGTTCAATGGGTTGGACCAAAATGCTGATAGTGATATGGACAATGAAGTCCAGGCTGAGGTGGTCTCAGATGGAAATTAGGAACATTTTGGGGATTGGAGCAAAAGTTACTCTTGCTATGCAAAGAGACTGATGGCTTTTTGGCCCTGCCCTATAGATCTGTGGAACTTTGAACTTGAGAGAGATGATTTAAGGTATCTGGCAGAAGAAATGTCTAAGTGGCAAAGCATTCAAGAAGAAGCAAAGCACAAAAGTTTAGAAAATGTGCAGCCTGATGATGTGATAGAACACAAAACCCTATTTTCTGGGGAGAAATGCAAGCTGGCTGCATACATTTGCATAAGTAACAAGGAGCCAAATGTTAATCACCAAGACATTTGGGAAAATGTCTCCAGGGCATGTCAGAGACCTTCACAGCAGCCCATCTCATTATAGGTCTGGAGGCCTAGGAGGGAAAAACAGTCTTGTAGGCAGTCTTTCCCCCTGCTCTGTGCAGCCTTGGGATGTGGTGCCCTGCATCCCAGCTGCTTCAGCTCTAGCCATGGCTAAAAGGAGCCAATGTAAAGCTCAGAATGTTGCTTCAGAGGGTGCAAGCCCCAAGCCTGGGTAGCTTACACATGGTGTTGGGCCTGTGGGTGCATGGAATGAAGAACTGAGGTTTGGGAACCTTTGTCTAGATTTGAGAGGATGTAGGGAAACACATGGATGTCCAGGAAGAAGTTTGCTGCAGGGGCAGAGCCCTCAAGGAGAACCTCTGCTAGAGCAGTGCAGAAGGGGAATGTGGGGGTCAGAGCTCCCACAGGGTTGCCACTGGGGCACTGCCTGATGGAGCTGTGAGAGGACAGCCACTGTCCTCCAGACCCCAGAATAATAGATCCATCAACAACTTGCACTGTATGCCTGAAAAAGCCACAGACACTCAACACCAGCCCATGAAAGCAGCCTGGATGGAGACTATAACCAGCAAAGCCACAGGGGTGGAGCTGCCCAAGGCCATGGGAGGCCACCTCTTGCAACAGCATGCCCTGCACATGAGACATGGAGCCAAAGGAGATCTATTTTGGGACTTTAAGATTTAATGACTGCCCTATTGGATTTCAGACTTGCATGGGGCCTGTAGCCCCCTTTTTTTGGCCAATTACTCCCATTTGGAATGAGTTTATTTACCCAATGCTTGTACCCCCACTGTGTCTAGGGAGTAACTAACTTGCTTTTGATTTTACAGGTTCATGGGCAGAAGGGACTTGCCTTGTCTCAGATGAGACTGCACTTAGACTTTTGAGTTAGTGCTGGAATGAGTTAAGAATTTGGGGAACTGTTGGAAGGGTATGATTGTGTTTTGAAATGTGAGCACATGAGATTTGGGAGGGGCCAGGGGTGGAATGATATGTTTTGGCTGTGTCCCTACCCAAATATCATCTTGAATTGTAGTTCTCACAATCCCCATGTGCTGTGAGAGGGACCCAGTGGGAGGTAATTGAATGATGGGGCAGTTCCCCCATACTATTCTCATGATAGCGAGTAAGCTCTCACAAGATCTAATGGTTTTATAAGAGGCTTCCCCCTTCATTCAGCTCTCATACTTCTTCCTGCCACCATGTGAAGAAGGATGTGTTTGCTTCCCTTTCCACCATAATTGTATTTCCTGAGGCCTCACAAGCCTTGCAGAACTGTGAGTCAATTAAACCTCTTTTCTTTATAAATTACCCAGTGTCAGGCAGTTCTTTATACTAGCATGAGAATGGACTAATACAGTAAGCTTTGATAAATAAAAATGGTTTTTAAATTATTGATAAAACAAAAATTTTAAAAAGTCTTCAAAATTGTTGGCATACATTTTTATCTTGGTTTAATAATTATTTTATATCTGCTTGATATTTTAAGATGTCAAGGTTTGACATAAATGACATAAGGCTATAAACATAGCCAAAAATAAGCTTTGTGTTTTTTGACAAAAAAAAAATTAATATTAACTCATTCCACAAAAACTGCTAAAACTTGTGAATCAGTGGTAAAAATACCCATGTATTTAACCCATGTGTTTAAGGTTCTTACTTAGGTGAATACCTGATATTCACAGGCTAAAAAAATGGCCAATAAAAAATAATGACTGGAAATAATGACTAGCTTTGTCTAGTATCCAAGTTTTCAGAAATACTCTAGATAAACTATTAAAAATTGAAAGAATTAAATACACATAAATAGGATACATGCTTGTAGAAAAACTTTGTGTAATTCAAAATCTTAAAATTATTTTAAATTCAATAATAAATGCTTATTAAATGTCTGGGTTATTTCCAATTAAAAAGGGGTTATAACATGAAAAAACATGTTTCTAAAAATTATGAAGTGGTTTCATCTATAAAATGCCAACATCTGAAAAACAGTTCGTGATTTCTTTTTTCCTAGGCTTTCACTGAAATTTAAGGTTATTGAGAATAAGAATTCTAATGAATCTATAGTTCTGTAAGTTGTGTCTTATTGAGAAAAAATAATAATTTTATGTAATTTGGAGATTAAAACTCATTTATCAAACAATATTTCAAAAACTAAGTAGGAAAGATGTAAAAGTGTTATAGACATAAAGATGTATTTTTGCATAAGAAATGTTATAAAAATAATTTTGTATGCAAACGGATCTTATATGGTAAATATTTGTCCAAAACAAAATGATTGTTTTTTTTTCTTTTTCTTTTTTCTTTTCTTTTCTTTATTTATTTATTTATTTATTTATTTTTTTGAGATGGAGTCTCACTCTGTCACCAGGCTGGAGTGCAGTGGCGCCATCTTGGCTCACTCCAGCTCCTGGGTTCAAGCAATTCCCCTGCCTCAGCCTTCTGAGTAGCTGGGAGTACAGGTGCACACCACCATGCCTGGCTAATTTTTGTATTTTACTAGAGACAGGGTTTCACCATGTTGGCCAGGATGGTCTCAATCTCCTGACCTCATGATCCACCCACCTCAGCCTCCCAAAGTGCTGGATTACAGGTGTACACCACGCCTGGACAATGATTGGTTATTCTAAAAGAGATAGTATAGGACAAATCAAAAGGTCCACACGTGTAGATGGCCTGTGTATGTCATGATAAAGTTTGTGAAAGAACATTTAAAAGACAAATTGTACATGGAATTAAGTTGGCTATAATTAAAAAGGAATTACTGGCTGGCCACTGTATATCACACCTGTAATCTCAGCACTTTGGGAGGCCAAGGGTATATTGCTTGAGCCCAGAAGTTTGAGATCAACCTGGGAAGCAAGCTGAAACCCCATCTCTACAAGAAACAAAAATTAGCCAGGCATAGTGGCACATGCCTGTAATCCCAGCTATTCAAGGGGCTAGGGAGGGAGAATTGCTTGAGCCCAGGAGGTGGAGGTTGCAGTGAGCTGAGATTGCACCACTGAATTCCAGCCTGGGTGACAGAGTGAGAGCCCCTCTGAAAAAAATAATTAATTTATAATAGTTTAAGATTGGCCCCCTATGTTAAAACAATATTTTCTTAAGGTATTATTTTACTGTCAATGAAATTACAAGACATTTTTATTTTTAACTCTGTTAAGAATCTTTGACATACAGTTCCCTTATTCCCAATGGCCTCTACAGGCAACACTTTCCCTGCCTACCAATCACCCTTGGACTCCTCTCAGGGAGTCAACCCAGACAGTAACCTAGAGTGGGGCATCTTGCCAGTCTTCCTCTATGATGTCCTGGCATGTCTCCAATGGAAAAAAAGAGGTGGGTACTCTATATGTATGTTCTCTTCACAACTTTAGATCTTTATAACTGAAAGTCTCATTCTAAAGGACTAAGGAAAGATCCTCAGGGGTTTCAAAACCTCATTTGAAGTATTATAAGATTCATCATACTAACTGGGAAGATGTTCAGTCCCTTTGGTACATTCTCCTCACTGGAGCAGGAAAACAAAACAAAACAAAAAACAAACAACAACAACAAAAAACTGTTCTCTAATGGACTTGGGAGGAAGTGGGACTGAGCCCATAAGTACAAGACAAACAATCCTATTTTATGTCTCAGAGCACATCAGACATTAGACATAAACTCTTAAAAGTAAATTTAGAGCTAGACGCTCTCATCTCAAGACTAGTAGACCTGGCCAATAAGGTATTCAACAACTGGGATAGGGAGGAGGAACATAAAAAAGACAGAGAGGCCACATGGCAAGCCTACCAATGGGCTATTGTTCTCCAGTGCCAGCTGGATAACTCACAGGATACCTATCAATAGAGAACCTCAGCTCCAGTGAGTGTCCCTCAGTCCCCTAACCAGGAGAAAGGATCCTGAAGACCTAGGAGACTAGGACCACACCAATGTGTCTTCTTCAATGTGCCTCTTCTTCAGAGAGGGTCACTGGGAAAACGCCTGTCCCCTCCACATCTGAAGGGAAGGGACAGAGGGCTTGTACCACCAAGGTGCTTCACACAGAAAGATGGTCCAAGTAGGAAAAAAGATTGACAGGGCGTGGGGACTCCTCAGTTGGCCCTCCAGGTATCCCCCAAGGAGCTACAACTTTTACTGGACGTAGGGTGCAAGACTGTTGATTTCTTGGTTGACACAGGAACCACCTACAAGGTTTTGAACACCCCCTGGGGCAGACTTACCCACCAAAATTGCAGGATTATAGGAGTGTGAAGGAAGACAAAAGATAGCACCTTTACTGAGTCTCTAAAATATAAACTAGCTCAACCAAGAGGCACTAAAAGGGATAGTCCTAGTAATTAATGAGTTGAGAAAATAGGGATTCTTGACGGCCTGCCAAGCCCCATGCAATATCCCTATCATCTCTGTTAAGAAACTAAATGGAAAATATCAATTTGTACAAGATTTTAAGGCAATTAATGAGGTAACAGAAAACATGCACCCAGTGGTAACTAATTCTTATATTCTACCATGTTACTCTGTCCCTGAGTTGGACGTAGTACTCAGTCCTGGGTCTAAAAGATGCCTTTTAGATGCCTTTTTCTGCCTTCCACTGATACAGACTCTCAGTCCCTCTTTGCTTTCAAATATCAGGATCCCCAGACAGTCAGGAAACAGGAGCTAACATGAACTGTGTTAACTCAGGGGTTAAAAAACCTCCTGCACGATATTTGGAGAAACCTTAACAAGGGACCTGGGGGATCTGACACTTTTGAATGGATGGCAGCATGTGACCAAGTGTTCCAAAATCCTAAAACCCAGCTCATGAGGCCCCAGCAGTATCCCTATCCAACATAAACAAACTTTTCTATCTTTATGTTCATGAGAGACAAGGAATTGCCCTAGGAGTACTAACTCAAGGGTTGGGCCCACTGAGCCAGGTAGTGGTCTACTTTTCCAAGCAGCTGGACTCAGTTGCTAAAGGCTAGCCACCTTGCCTTTGATCTGTTGCAGCTGTGAAACTCCTTTTAAAAGAAACAGAAAGTTAACCTTTGTGCACCCGCTAACCATTTGGGCTTCCCATCAGACTCGGACTGTCATAAAAGAAATCTGGGTGGAATGGCTGTCACTACACAGGGCTCTCCAGTTACAGGTAATGCTTATTGATAATTCCCACATAATATTGAAGATGTTTAACAGCTTGAATCTGGCCACCCTCCTTCCATCTTAAGATGGTCACTTATCTCAGAACCACTTAGGGGTGACAAAGGAAGTATACTCCAGTGGGCCAGACCTTAAAAGTAAACCCATTAAAAATGCAGAAGCCTAATGGTTCACCAATGGGAGTAGCTATATGCAAGAGGAACAGAGGAGGGCAGGTTATCCTATAGTCTCTCTCACAGGTGTAAAAGCTGGTGCTCTTCCACTGGGATGCTCTTCACCAAAGGCAGAGCTTGTTGCTCTAGCCCATGCATTAGAGTTGGAGGAAGGGAAGGTCCTCAATGAATACAATAGTTCCAGGTACACCTATTCCATCTTACATGCACATAGGGCTATTTGGAAGAAAGGGGCATGTTAACCTTTGTTAATAAACAGGTAAAAAATGGTGTTGTTATTTTAAGGTTATTAGAGGCTGTAAGAAAACCAGCCCAGGTGGCAGCAGTTCACTGCCATGGCCACCAAAAGGGAGGGGCTGAGATAATTAAAAGAAATAATAAAGCTGACCTTATGTCAAAACAGACAAAGGGTCATTTCCAAATGCCACTTTTGCCTTCCTTCCAGGGTCCTACTCCTTTTATCCCAGTTTTCTCTCAAAAAATGGAATAAAAGCCTCCAAATGTAGTTATATCAAAAGTCCTGACCATCCAGGATGGCTAATAAACCCTCATAAACTTCTTTTCCCAAAAGCAGTTACATTGCAGGCCATTTTCTTAAAAAAGCCCATTCTAACACTCTGGCCAGGAAGTCCTTTATAACTGGGTTTGCAAAAGTATGACTGGGATCTTCATGGAGCTACAACTTCAGGGAGCTCTCAGGGAGCTAATCAAAGAGGTGGTTGAGACTTGCCCCACTTGCTATGTTAATAACCTTAATACCCACCCTGCATGGGAGGGCCAAAAACAGGTCACTCAGCTGGTCCAATACCAAGGCAGATGCCCAGGGGAAGACTGCCAAACTGATTTCAGAGTTAAGCTCAGCGCCTCAGGACACCATTAATGCCTAAAGCCTTTGCCACCAAAACTGAAATCGCACATGAAGTGGCAAAGGTGCTATTAAAAGAAATTGTGCCTAGATTCAGGCTGCCATGGTCAATCCAAAGTGGTAATAGACTAGCATTCATATGCTTAATTACTAAGGCTACTTCTCGGGATCTAAAAATTCAATGGTGCCTACATACCGCCTGGAGCCCACAGTCTTTGAGGTAAAGTAAAGCACACCAACCAGACAGACCCTCAAAAGGACTTTAGCCAAATTATGCCAGAAAACTCATCTCTCATGGATTTTGTATCATCCCATGTCCTTGTTAAAAATGAGAATAGTTCCACAAAGAAAAATAAAACTGAGGCCTTGTGAGCTAAGACTGGTCCAAGTCTGGTCAGATAACCAGGAGGTCCTCAGAAATATGGAAAAAAATGAGATGGCACCCAAATTTTAAAAAGTAGTAAAAGCCCTTCAGGCCTATAGAAACTGAAAATTACCTTCACTGTCGGATCTGACCTTCCATCTCTTCCAACTGGATACTATGCTTACTTAAAACCTGCAGATGGGGGAGGCCACAAGATCATTTACAACCTAAATATACGAGCCTATATCTGGTAATGCTCATAAATAACTCTGCCTTAATGTTACCAGGAGTGATGCCTTAAGTTCACCACACCTGAGTAAAAGCAGCCTCAGAACCTAAGGAAAAAAGTCCCACTAACCAAGCTGAATTGCTGTCAGATCTAAGATTCCTGCTCAAAATGATCGACAGGAAACCTTAAAATACATGACATCCTGGAGAATGAGCCCTAGGGCACCGAATCCCCAGACAAGTCAAAATGTTTAATGGTTTCCTGTCCCCCTCTCACCTGAGGAATAAAAGGCAATTAGGCTTATTCTGGCTGGTACTGGGATAGCAGGTGGTCTCATAGCCCCTAGGGAAGGTTTGCCTACCATGAATTTACCCTCTGCAACCTCACAACAGGTATAGAAATTCTAGCCTATAAGACTAGTGATGCCCTTACCCTCCTCAAAGTCTCCCTAGACTCACTAACTAACACTGTGCTTGATAATCGTCTGACTTTTGATTATCTCTTTGCAAAAAAAGGTGAGGTACGTGTGGTCACCAGCTCTTTCTGTTGTGCTTGGGTAAGTAATTCAAGATTAAAAACAACGAAAAGACATTAAAATCATCTACAACCAGACAAAGTGGTTGCACCAATTTAACCAAAAGGGCACAGACCCTCAAGGAATATGAAAATGATAAAACAGGCCAGCCCTGATTTCACCCGGTTTCTACCCTTCCTGAGCCCTTTAGCTACCATCCTACTTATCTTGATCTTCAGGCTCTGTCTCCTAAACTCTCTGGTCTCTTTTATGTATAAGCAAATCGAGGCCATACACGGATATAAAAAGGTAGGCTTATACCCAGGAGAGAACCAGATCTACCTAAGACTAGCTAGGAAAAAAATTCACTCCTCTAACAGGCCCCATATTGTCAAAGGTGTTCGAACCAGAGTGACTCCATTTTGACTGGGGGCTAGGAAAATGAGGCTGGTCCTTGAAAGGCTGCATTCTCAGAAATTTAGGCATTCCTGGCCTCTAGATGTTTATGTTAAGGGAACAAACTAATAATGTTTACTGAACAGACCCAGATTTGGGAGTGTCCATATATCCCCATATCTGGCAAACAAAGGCATTCCTAATTTTGTGTTAAAGATAATAATACCGATTCTTGCAAAATATAGTAATTAAGAAAATTAATCCTTCATCACAAACCATTGTAGCAGAGCACATCTCCCATATATACAAGCATTGTACCTAGAGTGGACACGTTCCTCCTCTTACTTTCAGAAACGTCCTAGTCTGTCTACGGAGTATCTGTCCTTTTGAGAGGTGACAGCGTGCTGGCAGTCCTGGCAGCCCTCGCTTGCTCTCAGCGCCTCCTCGGCCTTGGCGCCCACTCTGGCGGAGCTTGAGGAGCCCTTCAGCCCGCCGCTGCACTGTGGGAGCCACTTTTTGGGCTGGCCAAGGCCGGAGCCAGCTCCCTCAGCTTGTGGGGAGGTGTGGAGGGAGAGGCGCCGGCGGGGACCGGAGCTGCGCGCGGCGCTTGCGGGATAGCGCGAGTTCCGTGGGCGTGAGCTGGGAGGGCCCCACACTCAGAGCGGCCAGCTGCAAGCCCAGGGCAGTAAGGGGCTTAGCACCTGGGCGGGCAGCTGCTGCGCTCGATTTCTCCCCAGGCCTTAGCTGCCTCCCCGTGGGGCAGCGCTCTGGACCTGCAGCCTGCCATGCCTGAGCCCCCCGCACCCCTCCCCCCACACGCCGTGGGCTCCTGCACTGCCCTAGCCTCCCTGACGAGCGCCGCCCCCTGCTGGATGGCGCCCGGAGCGCAGGTGCAGGGCACTCCTGGCAGCTCCACCTGCCGCCCCAGTGGGAGATCCACTGGGTGAAGCCAGCTGGGCTCCTGAGTCTAGTGGGGACTTAGAGAACCTTTATGTCTAGCTAAGGGATTGTAAATACACCAATCAGCACCCTGTATCTAGCTCAAGGCTTGTAAACACACCAATCAGCACCCTGTGTCTAGCTCAGGGTTTGTGGATGCACCAATCGGCACTCTGTATCTAGCTAATCTGGTGGTGACTTGGAGAATCTTAATGTCTAGCTCAAGGTTTGTAAATGTACCAATCAGCACTCTGTGTCTAGCTCAGGGTTTGTAAATATACCAATCGACACTCTGTATCTAGCTAATCTAGTGGGGACATGGAGAACTTTTGTGTCTAGCTCAGGGATTGTAAACACACCAATCAGCACCCTGTCAAAACGTACCAATCAGCTCTCTGTAAAACAGACCAATTGGCTCTCTGTAAAATGGACTAATCAGCAGGATGTGGATGGGGCCAGATAAGAGAATAAAATCAGGCTGCCCACGCCAGCAGTGGCAACCTGCTCGGGTCCCCTTCCACACTGTGGAAGCTTTGTTCTTTCGCTCTTTGCAACAAATCTTGCTACTGCTCACTCTTTGGGTCCACACTGCCTTTATGAGCTGTAACACTCCCTGCGAAGGTCTGCAGCTTCACTCCTGAAGCCAACGAGACCACAAACCCACCGGGAGGAATGAACAACTCCAGACGTGTGGCCTTAAGAGCTGTGACATTCACCGTGAAGGTCTGCGGCTTCACTCCTGAGCCAGCAAGACCATGAACCCACCAGAAGGAAGAAACTCCGAACACATCCGAACATCAGAAGGAACAAACTCTGGACACGCCGCCTTTAAGAACTGTAACACTCACCGCAAGTGTCCGCGGCTTCATTCTTGAAGTCAGTGAGACCAAGAACCCACCAATTCTGGACACATTTTCACCACTTTACCTCTCTTAATAAACTTGCTTTTGCCTTGCACTGTGGACTCACCCTGAATTCTTTCTTGCACGAGATCCAAGAACGCTCTCTTGGGGTCTGGACTGGGACCCCTTTGCTGTAACAATATTAACACCCAACTTCAGATTCAGAAAGTTGTAGAAGACAGACTTTTACTCCTCAGCACCATTCAAGAATGAGAAGTGAATATACAGAAAAGGAGAGATTTGTTATCCAGTGTAATGCCTACATGACATAGCTGAATTTCTACCCTGCCTTAACTCTGCTTATCTTTAAGAAACAGAACACCTGTGATTAAAAAAAGTTTCCTTTGTAACCAGACCAGCTGAGACAGGTTTAAGCCAAGATAGCCAACCAAAGGACTTCAAAAGGACCTCAGGCCTCATTATAATCTCATTTCCATGCTAAATGACAGTCCCAGCAGCACCGTGACCATTGCCAATCCCCATGAAACAACCGGAAGAAGGCATAGGAGGACAAAAATGAAGCAGCACTCTGGTTCTGGGAAGTTGACTACCTATTTCCGGAAAAGATAAGAATATTCCCTCTCCTTGCTTTTAATGTCCAACCTCCTCATTAAATAAATCCTATATTTTAACACCCTCACCCTTCACTAGTGGAGAAGTTGAGTTGTGAGCCATGTTACTACTTCTCAATTCCATGGTCTGCACTGCTTAACACTCACTTTTGGTTTTGTGTATTGGTATTGTGACTCCAAACAAGGAAAGATTCCATCTTCTGGGTGAGTGGCTTTGTCAGTAAAATGAATATCAGGGAGGAGAAGCTGAGATCATTGGAAGCCATGTCAGATGCTGCTAACAACAGAGTCCTTTGATCAATTGCATTTCTCATAGTTGGTGGTTGCCAAGGTGCAGTCATATGGTCTTCATGTTAAACTCAGGACAAAAGGAAATGATTTAAATAGATAATAAGCCAGAAGAAAGTCTTCAGAAGGCTTGAAAACAGAATATGTGAGAAAACGATCAAGAAGTATGGAGTACACAATAAGAAAATCTAATATATGTTTAATTTGAGCACAAGACATAGAAAATGGGACCAAGGAAATTGTTTGAAAAGATTATGATTCAGAATGCTCAAGATTAATGAAAAATCCAATACACAGAAACAAGACGACTAACAAATCCCACTGGAATAAATAAAAATTAACACCTAGAATATCTTGAAAAATAAAATTAATTAAAATTCATAACAAAGAGATGGTCTTAAAAACAGGCAAAACAACCAAAGGAAAAAATATATAGATTAGATGCATAAAACTGAAAGTCAAATGGTCAGCTTCCTTCTTAATGGCAAAAATGAAAATTAATAGATTATGAAATGTTATAATTAATATATGAAGGTCAACTAAGAATCAACAATTCTACAAGAAAAGAAAATATCTTTCAAACAAAAATTCTGAAAGTTTTTCATCAGGAAAACTTTGCTAAAGGTTATGCTAAAGGATCTACTTCAGCCAGAAAGCACTCTCTCTTTTTTTAAATATATATATTTTTTATTATACTTTAAGTTCTAGGGTACATGTGCACAACGTGTAGGTTTCTTACATATGTATACATGTGCCATGTTGGTGTGCTGCACCCATTAGCTGTTCATTTACACTAGGTATATCTCCTAATGCTATCCCTCCCCACTCCCTCCACCTCATGACAGGCCCCAGTGTGTGATGTTCCCCTTCCTGTGTCCAGGTGTTCTCGTTGTTCAATTCCCACCGATGAGTGAGATCATGCGGTGTTTGTTTCTTTGTCCTTGCGATAGTTTGCGGAGAATGATGGTTTCCAGCTTCATCCATGTCCCTACAAAGGACATGAACTCATCCTTTTTCATGGTTGCATAGTATTCCATGGTGTATATGTGCCACATTTTCTTAATCCAGTCTATCATTAATGGACATTTGGGTTGGTTCCAAGTCTTTCCTATTGTGAATCATGCCACAATAAACATACATGTGCATGTGTCTTTATAGCAGCATGATTTATAATCCTTTGGGTATATACCCAGTAATGGGATGGCTGGGTCAAACGGTATTTCTAGTTCTAGATCCTTGAGGAATCGCCACACTGTCTTCCACAATGGTTGAACTAGTTTACACTCCCACCAACAGTGTAAAAGCGTTCCTATTTCTCCACATCCTGTCCAGCACCTGTTTCCTGACTTTTTAATGATCACCATTCTAACTGGTGTGAGATGGTATCTCACTGTGGTTTTGATTTGCATTTCTCTGATGGCCAGTGATGATGAGCACTTTTTCATGTGTCTGTTGGCTGCATAAATGTCTTCTTTTGAGAAGTGTCTGTTCATATCCTTTGCCTACTTTTTGATGGGGTTGTTTTTTTCTTATAAATTTGTTTGAGTTCTTTCTAGCAAGGCTGGTTCAACATACACAAATCAATAAACGTAATCCAGCATATAAACAGAACCAATGACAAAAAATCACATGATTATCTCAATAGATGCAGAAAAGGCCTTTGACAAAATTCAACAGCCCTTCATGCTAAAAACTCTCAATAAATTAGGTATTCATGGGACATATCTCAAAATAATAAGAGCTATTTATGACAAAACCACAGCCAATATCATACTGAATGGCCAAAAACTGGACTCATTGCCTTTGAAAACTGGCACAAGACAGGGATGCCCTCTCTCACCACTCCTGTTCAACATAGTGTTGGATGTTCTGGCCAGGGCAATTAGGCAGGAGAAAGAAAGAAAGTGTATTCAATTAGGAAAAGAGGAAGTCAAATTGTCCCTGTTTGCAGACGACATAATTGTATATTTAGAAAACCCCATTGTTTCAGCCCAAAATCTCCTTAAGCTGATAAGCAACTTCAGCAAAGTCTCAGGATACAAAATCAATGTACAAAAATCACAAGCATTCTTATACACCAATAACAGACAAACAGAGAGCCAAATCATGAGTGAACTCCCATTCACAATTGCTTCAAAGAGAATAAAATATCTAGGAATCCAACTTACAAGGGATGTGAAGGACTCTTCAAGGAGAACTACAAACCACTGCTCAATGAAATAAAAGAGGACACAAACAAATGGAAGAACATTCCATGCTCATGGATAGGAAGAATCAATACTGTGAAAACGGCCATACTGCCCAAGGTACTTGATAGATTCAATGCCATCCCCATCAAGCTACCAATGACTTTCTTCACATAATTGGAAAAAACTACTTTAAAGTTCATATGGAACCAAAAAAGAGCCTGCATTGCCAAATCAATCCTAAGCCAAAAGAACAAAGCTGGAGGCATCACACTACCTGACTTCAAACTATACTACAAGGCTATAGTAACCAAAACAGCATGGTACTGGTACCAAAACAGAGATAGGGACCAATGGAATAGAACAGAGCCCTCAGAAATAATACCACACATCTACAACCACCTGATCTTTGACAAACCTGACAAAAAACAAGAAATGGGGAAAGGATTCCCTATTTAGTAAATGGTGCTGGGAAAACTGGCTAGCCATATGTAGAAAGCTGAAACTGGACCCCTTCCTTACACCTTATACAAAAATTAATTCAAGATGGATTAATGACTTAAATGTTAGACCTAAAACCATAAAAATGCTAGAAGAAAACCTAGGCATTACCATTCAGGACATAGGCATGGGCAAGGACTTCATGTCTAAAACACCAAAAGCAGTGGCAACAAAAGCCAAAATTGACAAATGGGATGTAATTAAACTAAAGAGCTTCTGCACAGCAAAAGAAACTACCATCAGAGTGAACAGGCAACCTACAGAATGGGAGAAAATTTTTGCAATCTACTCATCTGACAAAGGGCTAATATCCAGAATCTACAGAGAAAGTAATCTTAGATGAAAAGCCTAACATTTATGAAGGAAAAAATAAAAATATTTATTTTGTGGGTAAATTTTAAAAATAACCTTGACTACTTAAAACAATAATAATGTACTTATCTGTTATACAATGAAATATTCAGCAACAGTGACAAATATTTAATTCGGAAGAAATGTAATAACTAGAGTAAAATTTTTCTTAGTTCCTTTCATTGTCCAGCAGGATAACAGTATCAGATATTTTTGGAGTCTGACAACATTAAGTTTGCCTGTGGTGGTAATTAATAGGATTTCCTACTAAAAGAATAGAAACAAAATTATAATAATCAAATTCAAGAAATAATAAAATACCAATAATCAACATGAAAAAAGGCAATAAAAAAGAAAAAATACAACAAATGTGGCAAATAGAGTAAGTTATGTGGTAGTTTATATCCAAATATATTAGTGATTCATGAACGCACTTAATGGTCCACCCTTGAAAATATTTTCAAACTGAAAAAAAAATGTGTCTACATGGTGTTTACAACAGATATATCTAAAATATAAAAACTTTAAATTATTGAGATTAATTAAAATTATTAATCAAAAGAAAGCTAGTACAACTGTATTCATGCCTTAATTGAGTTTAAGCAAAAATGTTCCAAGAGTCAAAAAAGGTCAATTCATAATGATAAAGGAGGTTAATTGGTATCCCAGGAAGATATCAACAACTTCAAATTTGCATGCACCTGAGAATATAGCCTCAAAATATAGGAAGCAAAAACTGATAAAAATAATTATGTAGACAGATGTATCACCATAGTGGGCAATTACAGACCTTCTTCATTACTTGACAGAAAAAGTAAAAAAAAATTAATAAATGGAGCAACGCTTCTCAAACATCACCTCGGGGTATTTTAAAAGTGCATATTCTCATTTAATAGGTCTGTATTGAGTCTGATTTTCTAAATTTTGAATGAACACCTGGATAATGTTAATGTTGTGGTATAAAGATTAACCTCCATGCTTAGTAAACTTGATCTAATGAAAGAGTAACAACAGTACACTCAACAAGTAAAGAATGAATGTTATTCTCAATTACACAAGGAGTACATGCCAAAAAATGCACTCTTAATTAAGACTGAACAATTTTCATGGTTTGAAACTATATAAATTTTTCTCACGGAAATACAATTCAACTGGAAAGCAATAATAAAAATTAATTAGAACTCAACATAGAAATTTTAAAAATACATATTTCTTAATAACCCATGAGTCAAAGAAGAAATCATGATAAAAATTAGAAAATATATCCAATTGATCAAATATAACTAATCAGATTAGTTATAAAAGAGATTTCTTTATTAACTAAATAGATAATATTTAAGTACATGTTGAAATATACATTGGATGTGAGGAAATATAAACACCTTAAGAAATGAATGTTATCTAGGTTGTGAAATTTTGTATAAATTAATTTTGCTTATATGTATATGACTGTAACTCCCATACTGACTATAAATTCTTTTATGCTAAATCATTGATCAATTTTTAATAAATAAAAATGCTATTACATCACACAGAATCATAAAGAAGTTATAGTCAACAAAAGAAACTGAAGGAATATCAGAAAATAAATACATCAGGAACAAATGTAGAAAAGAAAAAACTCTCAATAAATAATATGCCAAAATAATCTATATATTTAAATATTTTATTTCATTCGTAATCAAATAAATTCAAGTTGAAATATTACATGCTAAGTTTACAACTCATTTATTGATATCTAATTAGTTTTTAATCATATCCCATGCTGGATTTTTTAAAAATAGTTACTTTTGCACACATAGTAGGGATATTTATTGTTATAACATGTCCTCAGGCAATTTTGGAATATATATGAAGAGCTTTAAGATGACACAGAAATATAGTACTTTAGGGATTTATGCACAAATAATTTTACATATATGAAATATATATCTTTTTATTTACATATAAACTTGGTGATAAGACAGGTATGAATAATTTAAAATTTTATTTTTCTCTTTAAATTTTCTATATAGAAATATACATTACATTTTTACTTAACATTTAATTTCTAAATGCTATAATTAGTGTTTGCGAAAAATTCTTACTTGTAGGCCTCTATGGTTTTTTCATCCTGGTAAATATCCTTATCAATCTCTTCTTTAATTTGCTGAGCCTTCAATCTGGCATTTTCACAGGCTTCTAAAGCTTCTTCAAGTTCTTCATTAACTTTTCTGTGTAGGTCCATTACCTAGAAATGAAAATATTTTTGCTTATATTTGCACTTAATGGTTAATTAAAAATAATAACTTCAACTTAGTGTAGTATTGATTTAGATCAAAAGTTCTTTAGAAACATTTTCTTCCCACATTTAGCCTATTGTTTGGTAAGTGGAATTTCAGCCCTGACAGGCATTAATGCTGGGAATGTATAAATGTTACTGAACAAAATAATTTCAATATCCGAGTTAACATGTCCAAAATGAAATCATTATCTCTTCACTCATAAAAAATTTTTATTACTCAAATAATACTTTATTATTTAAAAAATCAGAAAACAAAGATGAAATATCGCAAACAAAGTGACCTGTACTCCTCTCCACTAAGAAAAACCATTATTCTTAGGTTGGTGCAAAAATAATTGTGGTTTTTGCCATTAAAAGTATGCACCAACCTAATATCTTAGTGTAATACTTCAAAATATTCAGTTTTTACTCTTTTTACTAATGAACAAACATCATACTAATCTCCTCTTTTACTAATTAACAAACATCATACTAATGCTCATGTCTCCATCTCTTCTTTCTGTCTCTCTCTCTGTATATCGCTGTATCACATTACTTTTACTTAACATTCCCTTATATCACACATACTCATGATTTAACTCATTGTCAATTATATGAGCATCATGCACAGTTTGACATGCGCAACGCATGTATGAGGGACATATAACATCAACAGTACTGTGATGAAGAACCATGTAAGGAAATTGCACAATCTATAGTTATACTGCATGTTCTTGAATATTTTCTTCAAACGTACTGTTAAAACAGAACGTAAGGTATTAGCATATATTTTAAGAATTTTGATTAATATTGGTTGCCAAATTACTCTCCAGAATAAGTGGTAACACTTTATATTCTCACCAGTGGAACAGAAGAAAGCCTATGTTCCAAAACTCTTTCCAGCATTTTATACTACTTTTTCCTAATAATATTATTTAAATTGACAGGCCAAAAGGTTATTGTGTACATTTTACTAGAATTTGATGGCTGTTTCTATAACAATTTTGGAATGATTGACATTTTTACTACAATAAGCCTTCCTGTCTTAGGATATATTATGTGTCTACATTAATTGTCCCTTTATTTTCTTTAATAAGATTTCATAATTGTAGTCTTAAATGTCTATACCTTTATAAGTTTCTTCATCAATATTTAATGACTTGGTAGTAAAGGAATTTTCTGTTTATATTTTTAACTATTTATTGAAAGTATGGAAAAAAACTTTATTTGTGCTAGTAAAAGTATGTTGTATTGGATGGTTTAGTTCTGGGAATACAAACTTATTTTGAAAACAACAGTCTTCTATTTGGTGTTTTAATTATAATAATATTAAAATAATTTTATTTCACAATTTTTAAATGTATATCTTTTATTTCATTTTATTGTCCTATTACATAGCAAAATTCCCCAAAATGATGTTAAATTATAATAGGGATGTCAGGTTTACCTGATTTGTTCCTATTATTACAATTTTAGCATTTTAATGATTACTATGGATGCTTGTGTGAAATAGTTCTTTATTTAAATTAAGGTGTTTTTCAAATTTTAATTATTATAATTGCCAGTTTTTGAATAATGAATACATTTTAAGCATCATTTGATAAAATTCTGTTTTTTAATCATGTTAATACAATAAATTATATACCTAGATTTTCTGCTGTTAAACCATTGGCACATTGCTATAATACATTTCTTTGGAGTGATATATTTTTCTTCCCTTACATTGAAGAATTATTTGGCAAATAATTTAAGTAATTTTTCAAATATGTATTTATTGGTAACTTATATATATGTAATATTATTTTTATAGAATTTCCATAAAGTTTTGGTATTGAAATATGTCACCTTCATTTAATTTAAAAATTTCCCTCCTCTTCTTTGGACTAAATATTTAAAACAATATTGAAATTATTCATCTTTTACAGGTTAGATCATACGCAACTGCAATATCACCAGCTTTAGGGTTTATTATTAAGTGCAATAATTTGATATTTTATTTTTGAGTTTCCTTTTGATACTGGAATAATATCTACAGATTTTTCTTGTGGTTAAGGTATTTTTGAGGGTATAATTATTTTTTCTAGTTTTATGGGACGGTGATCTTACAATGCATCTTTTGAAATTTACCCTTCTAAATTTTCTTAAGTTTATTTGTTGAAGTACAACTTATATAGTATAGAATGAGACAAGTTAAAGTGTACAATTCAGTGGCATTCGGTGCATTCACAATGTTGTGCCAACATCACCCTTTTCTAGTTCCAAAACATTTTCATCATCCCAAAGGGAAACCCTGAACTCATTAAATGGTTGCTCCCTAGTCTCCCCTTCCTATTTTAAAAGATTCTCCTAGTGGGAAGGCACAACGCAGTGAAACTGGGCTAGGTGAAAGGCAGAATTCTGTTACTTACAGCTCCAAAGGAGAGATGGCTACCACGTAGGGCTGTGTTAGGGGTTTCAGCTGGGGACAGGTTAGCAGCAAGCTGGAGCTATAGGGGACACCTTATGGGTGGCAACCAGTGGGTGTGGGTAGCTAAATTTCAGGAGATCTCTGTGGAGTGGCTAATTTTAATCATTTCAGCAGACGCTGAAGTACAGGGGGTGTCCCTACTTGTCTGGGGCCTGTCTCTGTTGAGAAATAGGATGGGTACATAGTGGTGTGGAATGTGAGGGCCCAGGAAGGGGTTGGATATGTGGGTTTAATCAGCTGCTCAAGAAAGGGAGCTCAGCCTTTAGCCACAGCCTCAAAACTGGGTAAGACAACACAACACACTGTGTACTCCAAGAGGTAAAATATGTGCCTTGGCTACTCCATCATGCCTGGAACTCTGGAGGGGCTGAGTGTCCTTGGAAGCCTTGTTTTATGGCCTTAGCATATCTAGAGACATGTGGGACCTTGATTTATATTTTGGCTATCTATGAGGCAAGGGATTCCCAGAGTTGTTTACTCTAAAGGGGCAACTCTTTACTTCCCACTCTGTATCTTGTTGTTTTTGGGTTTTTTTTCTTTTTTTCGTGTTTTGGGCTTCTAGTCACCATCTTTGTCTGCTAACTTATATTGCATACCTTCTCGGTGGTTACAGAAAAAAGGGATTGAGCAGCCCTCTGGCCTAACTTGAAGGCAGCCTTCTCTCTCATTCGAAGACATCAAGTCTACCTCCCAGGTATTGGGGTGTGCACTTAAAGAGGTAGAGCAGATTCCCTTTGTGAAAACTCAATTAGCCCAAAGTACCAGTCCTTTGACATGTTGTAATGCAGCAGCATTTACTAAAGCCCAAGCACACTGGCTAGGGGTTTTGAATTTTGTAAGCAACTGGGTAACTTCAGCAGGCCTCTAGCCAGGGCCTTAAAACTGGGTCAAGATTGCATAATAAAAAAATAATAATTTTAAAGAGTTTTAAAACTTTATTACAAACAAAACATGACAAACAAAACTCGATATTACATTTCCCCCAGCCCTAGGCAGTCATTAATCCTTCTGTGTCTATGGATTTACCTATACTGCATCTTTTATACAAATGAATTATGCAATATGTGACCTTTTGTGTCTACCTTCTTAGCATAATGCTTTGACGTTTTATTCATGTTGTAGCATGTATCGGTACCCCATTTCTTTTTATGGCTTAATAATATTTCATTCCATTGATATATTGCATTTTGTTTATCTCAGTAAACAAACATTGGGCTGTTTCTTTTGGTTATTGTTAATAGTGCTACTAATGAATATTTATGTACAAGTTTTTGCTTTTCTTTTTGTTTTTTTAGTCTCAGCTTTTGTTTCTTTTAGATATATACCTGGGAGTACAATTGCTGAAGAATATGGTAATTCTGTGTTTAGCTATTTTAGAAATAACCAAAATGTTTTCCATAGTGGCTGCACTATTTTTGCATTCCCACCAGCAAATTACAACAGTTCCAGTGTCTCTAGGGCATCCTTGTTACTTTCCATTTTATTTTTAATCCTATCCTAATGGGTATGACTGGTATCTTATTGTGGTTTTGATTTGCATTTTTTAAAGACTAATGATGTTGAACATACATCTTTTCATGTGTTTGCTGCCCATTTGTATGTCTTTCTGAAGATATGTCTATCTGTTCATTACTATGAACAGATATATAACAGATATATGTATATCTGTTCATGGCAAGTTCTCTGTTTATTTTAAATTTAGTTGTCTTTCAGTTGTCAAATTATAAGAATTCTTCATATATTCTGGGAACTATATCCGTTTGAGATACATATAATTTGCAATGTTTTCTTTCATTTTATAGGTTGTCTTTTTACTTTCTTGATAGTGTCCTTTGATGCAAGAATGCTTTTAATTTTGACTAAGTCCAATTTTTCTATCAGTGTCATATCTAAGAATCCATTTCCAAATCCAAGGTCATAAAGATTTATCCCTAGTTTTTTTTTTTTTTTTTTTTTTTTTGAGACAGAGTCTTGCTCTGTTGCCAGGCTGGAGTGCAGTGGTGCCATTTCAGCTCACTGCAACCTCCACCTCCCAGGTTCAAGCAATTCTTCTGCCTCCAACTTCTGGGTAGCTGGGACTACAGGCCCGTGCCACCACACCCAGCTAATTTTTGTATTTTTAGTAGAAACGGGGTTTCACCATGTTGGCCAGGATGGTCTCGATCTCTTGACCTCATGATCTGCCCACCTCAGCCTCCCAAAGTGCTGGGATTACAGGCGTGAACCACTGCGCCTGGCTATCCATAGGTTTTCTTTTAAGAGTTGTATAGTTTAAGCTCTTATATTTATGTCTTTGATTCATTTTGAGTTAATGTTTATATGGTGTGAGGTAGGGGTCCGCTTTTATTCTTTTGAATATATATGGATAGTCAATGTTCCAGCATCATTTGTTGAAGAGGCTACACTTTCTTTCAATAAATGATTGTTCTTGCACCTTGTTAAAAATCAATTAGCTGTAGATGTATATGTTTATTTCTGAAATTTCAGTTCTACTTTATTTATCTATTTCTTTATACTTAGGCAAATATATTTTGCTTACTACAGCTTTGTAGTAAGTTTTGAAATTGGAAAATGTGACTTCTCCAATGTGGTCTTCTTTAACAAGATTATTTTTGCTATCTGGGGTTCCTTGCAATTCCATGTAAATATTAGGGTAGGCTTTTCCATTTCTGCAAAAGATCATTGAGCTTTTGTTCTGGATTGCATTGATTTCATAGATATTTTTAGGTGCTACTGACACTTTAACAATATTGAGTCTTCCAATTCATGAATACAGGATGTCTTTCAATTTATTCAATTCTTATTCAATTTATTTCAGCAAAATATTATAGTTTTTGCTATATAAATCTTTCACCTTCTTAAAATTATTAGTATTTTATTATTTTTGATGACCCATATATGGAATTGTTTTCTTAATTTTTTTTGGATTGTTCACCACTAATGTATAAAAATACAACTGAGCTTTGTGTGTTGAGCTGAATTCTGCAAGTTTGCTAAATGTGATTTTTAGCACTAAGAGACTGTTTTGTGAATTCTCTGGTATTTTCTATATGTTAGATCATGTCCTCTGATAATAAAGAAAATTTGACTTTTTAATTTCTAATTTGTGTGCCTTTTATTTCTTTTACTTGCCTAACCACTCTGGCTTGAACTTTCTGTACAATGTCAAATAGAAGTAGTAAAACTGGGTATCCTTCTCTTATTTATGATCCTAGAAGAAAAGGTTTAAGTCTTTCACCATTATTTTCAGTATTACCTGTGGGTTTTACAAAAATGTCCTTATTCATAGTGAGCAAGTTTTCTTCTTTTTCTAGTTTGTTGAGGGTTTTTATCATGTAAGAATTTTGGACTTTGTCCATTGTTTTTTCTTCAACTGAGACAATCGTGTGTGTGTGTGTGTGTGTGTGTGTGTGTGTGTGTGTGTTTCCTTTATTTTATTCATGTGGTACATTAAACTAATTTATTTTCATATATTGTATCACATATGTATTCCTGGGATAAATGCCATTTGTTCATGATGTATAATCTTTTTAATATGCTGCTAGATTTGGGTTGCTAGGATTTTGTTGAGGATTTTTGCGTCTATATTCATAAGGTATACTGGTCTATAATTTACTTCCTTGTGATATATTTGTCAGGCTTTAGTAACTAGGTAATGCTGACATAGATCAGTTAGGAAGTGTTCCTTCCTCTTCCTCTTTTCCTTTTGGAAGAGTTTGAGAGTTGGAGAATTATTAGAGTGTGTGTGTGTGTGTTTGGTATAATTCACTAGTGAATCCACTTGGTCCTGGGCTTTTTTTTTTTTTTTTTTTTTTTTGGTGGAGTGGGGAGGTGGTTAATTACTTATTCAATCTCTTTACTTGTTATACACCTGCTCAGATTTCCTATTTCTTCTTGATTCCATTTTATCTAGGTTATCTAATTTGTTGGCAAGAATTTTTATGGTCTCAATGTATGTATTTTTATTTCTCTCTGAGGAAGTATTTGGGCCTCTCAGTGCTCATAATTCTGCTTTTCATTTTTGAGTATTGTCAGTTATGCTCATTTTATCAAAGAAAAATGTGTTTACTTTTACTAAGATATCACTTTTCTTCTACCTTATATTAGAGAGTTTTCATATTTTGGCTGCATGACATTTATAGCCTTTCCTAATAGCATCTCAGTTTCATGATGGGGAATTATTTTTTCTTGGGGAATTACTTTCCCTTGCATTGTACACCCACAGTGGATGGTTTCACAGAGTTTATGGCTCACACTACAGAAGCCAAGAGGTCTAAACTCTCATTTTGACCCCTGGAATAGTTAGAAGGTCACCAGCTGACTTAAAGGCAGGTAAGCAGAAGCACTGATCTAGGAATTTAAGATGTGATGGAGTAGCACAATAATGATGAAATAAAAGAAGGGCAGTCATTGCATTAATGGTGACCATATTAGTCAGGCTTCTCTAGAGAAACAATCAACAGGAGCGAGGAAGATGGGGGAGAGAGAGAGACTGATTTTAAGGAAAAGGCTCACACTATTTTGGAGGTACAAGTCCAAAATCTGCAGGGTAGGTTGGCAGGCTAAAGACCCAGGGAAAGGTTGCTGTCCCAGTCCAAAAGTAGTGTGCTTACAGGATTCCTTCTTGCTCAGAGGAGGTCAGTTTTTGTTCTGTTAAGACCTTCAGTTGATTGCACAAGGCCTACCCACAATATGGAGAATAATATGTTTTACTCTAAATCTACCAATTCAAATGCGAATCTCGTCCAAAAAATGTACATTTATTGAAAACATCTGGAATAATGTTTGACCAAATATCTGGGCATCATGGCCCCATAAGTTGACAATTAAATTAACTGTCATTTTGGCCCTGATAAGCTTTACACAAACATTGCTTTTCTTTTTTTTTTTTGGTCTGCTAGCATGAATTCTTTCTTCCCATTCACAAGCCTGATCTTCCAGCTGCCCAACAACTCCACTTGCCCTGCTTATAATGTACCCAAGTTCACTATCAGCAAAAAACACAGTAAAACAAAGCGATACCAATTAAAACACATATAGACAAAATTTTAAAGAATGACAATAAAAATGTTAACTAAATTGTGAGTTATACCAGTTAGCATTGAGTTTTGCTGTAAGTTATAGAAATAAACCAAATAAGTTGCTTAAACAAGGTTGCAGTTAACTTTCCTCTCACAGAAATATATCTGACTATCCTTTTGCTCTTCAGCCATCCTGAGTTGTGGCTTCCATCCCCAAGGTTGCTTCATGCTGTAAAATGGAAGTTAGAGCTGCAGCTATCATATCAAGGTTGCTGGAAGTTTAGTAAATAGCTTATTTGGCATTTTCTAAACTTCCAGCAACCTAGGTATGATAGCTAAGGCAAATGGCCAAATAGACTACCTATGTGAGGCAGTCTATTTCAAAGAGATTTCCTAGAAATTGCAGCCAGTAACTCCTACCTACATCTCATTAGAAATACAATGAGAAAAGGGAAATTGAGAAATATCTTCCAATCTGACACATTGTCACCCAACTATATAGTGGTCTATTACTAAAAAAGGAGGACAGTACTTGCATTCTTGTCCACAGTGGATAAATGAGACTTCAGTATTGCCACTACTTCAGTAATAGAAATTGTTATAGGCACTCTGAAAAATAACTTGATGTTATCTAATAAAATAGTAAATGTGTATAACCCACAATCCAGTAACTACCCAACTAGGTATATAACCCCACTAGGAAAAATTCACATGCAGATACAGAGGAAGGTATTCATGTGTGATTATTGTTTACAGTCAAATAAGCAGTTCTGTTGCCAGATATTGGAAACAACTCAGATGGCCAACAGAAGATGAAATGGTAAGTAATTACATTGTGAAATATCTATTTGATGGAACATTGTAAGTAAAATGAATGAACTAGATCTATACATATCAACAGTAGCTTGATTAAACTAAAAAATTGTCAGATTAAAAAATAGGTTGCAGAATATTGCACAATGTATGGTACTGTTTGTGTGATTAAAAATACTATGTATTGTTTATTAACACAGACACATATATATAATTATACAAATTTGGCCTATAAACACATGAAATTCATTATAAAGATTGTCTTTGGTAAAGGAGGAACAAAAATGGAACTGTTGAGGGGAACACAGGAGACATTTAACAACTTGTTTTATTTACTTTAAAATGCTCAAAAATACATATAATACAAATTTAAATTTGTTCATTTTGTGACAATTATCAATAAATTATTTTCATATTCCACAACAGGAGAGTTAAATATCTAATTAACCTTTAAAAATACTTTTATTTCATTTATATATTTTCATAAACAATGAAATTAATATATTTTACTTCTATTTTTGCTCAGTATGATTATGGCTTAAAAAAAAAACCCACAATTTTATTTTTCTGAAGTTCTTGTTTTGTTTTGCTTTGCTTTGAGACAGGGTCTCACTCTGTCATCCAGGCTGGATTGCAGTGGCACAATCACGGATCACTGCAACCTCAACCTCCAGGGGTCAAGCAATCCTCACACATCAGCCTCAACCTCAAACGGTCAAGCAAGCCTCCCACTTCAGCCTCCCAAGTAGAGGATACTACAGGCACGAGCCACCATATCTGGCTAATTTTTGTATGTTTAGTAGACATGGGGTTTCACCATGTTACTCTGGCTCATCTCTAGCTCCTGGGCTTAAGCGATGCACCCACCTCAGTTTACCACCCGAAGTGCTGGTATTACAAGCATGAGCCACCACACCCGGCCTTACCTGGCTATTTTAAATGACCAAAATTTTACTAGAAGTTTGACTAAATATGCTTAATAATCTTAAATATAATGGTAAGAAAAGAAGACATAGTTAAAATGAATACCAACAGTTAGTAATGTGTAGAGATAAAGAGCAGGTCAATTTTAAGAAAAAAAAAAACCTTTAAAGCTGTGTTAATTTCTTATGGTTGAAAAGTTTTTGCATAACTAAGTAATAATTTATGAAATGCTCATGCATTCGTTTATTTACCTCCATTTTTTTTTTATAATGGTTCTTCAGATCTTGAAGTTCCTGATTCTTCTTAGAGTCCAGTAGAGGGCCATGTTCATTCATATAGTCTATGTCTGCTTGAATCTTTGCATTTGCTTCTTCTAACTCTGTCTTTTGTTTTTCAAAATGTTGTAGTTGATTAGCTTTATCTTCAAGACGCCATTGTAATTCTATAACATCACTCAAATAGGCCTCATGTTCTAGATATAGAAGGATAAGAACAAAAGAAAATCTGATTGGAGGAAATATTTGATAATACATAAATATAAAACATTTTAATTTCAGAAATTCGTTATTTGTGAATCTTACTACTTTTTTTTTTTTTTTTTTTTTCGAGATGGAGTTTCGCTCTTGTTGCCCAGGTTGGAGCGCAATGGCACGATCTTGGCTTACTGCAACCTCCGCCTCCCAGGTTCAAGCAATTCTGCCTCAGCCTCCCAAGCAGTTGGGATTACAGGCATGTGCCACCATGTCTGGCTAATTTTGTACTTTTAGTAGAGATGGGGTTTCTCCATGTTGGTCGGGCTGGTCTCAAACTCCTGACCTCAGGTGGTCCACCTGCCTCGGCCTCCCCAAGTCCTGGGATTACAAGCATGAGCCACCGCACCCGGCCAAATCTTACTACCTCTAAAATAAAAGGTACTATAAAATATATTACTTTCTTAATTCATCATCAAAAGGATTAAAATATATGTTTCATAAGATAATAGTTATTTTAGTACAAATCCTGTTTATGTTGTATAGTCAATGTATATTCTGACCATTCTATAAAGTACTCTATGTAACTGCTTCAAAGTGAGAACTGCAAGAGTAGAGGCCTTCCAAAACTACCTAGAAGGAAAATGATGAAATAAGACTTACAAATATCAGAACGAAAAAGGCAAAAGTGATTATTATTTTCTTATAGAAAAACACATGAAATAGTGAAATGAAAATTATTACAAATAAGATAGTTCAATTAAAAGTAACATAAAAAATGCTTACCTATATATAAATATGTTGAAAACAGAATATCTCACAATAGCAAAACTAAAACATAGAATAAACTACATAAATCTATCAATAAACCTAACATGAACTGGGTAAGGTCTGTAAGGGGAAAGTGACAGCATGCTATCAAACAACACAAAAGTGAATTTGAATAAATGAATAAAATTATTTTTTCTGTATAAAAATATTTGAAATTTTAAGCACAGGAATTTCCTTGTATTAATGTATAAATTTAATTAAATCCCAATGAACAGAGAAGGACAATTTTAGAAAAAAACCATTAAAAGATTTTCTCATTATTTTAAGTTTCTGGCATTAACTGAATCTTGCATTCTTGGAATAAAATTAGATGGGCTAGTTTATTTTCTTTTTTATCTTTTTAAAATAAATTTCTTGATGGAATTTGCTGATGTCTTTACTTGGGATTTTCTGCATTTATACTTGTAATTTTGGCCTGTATTTTTCTATAGTTGTGCTGTGATCATTTAATTTTGATTTATAATTTATGATAGCTTCTTATATAAGCTGTAGTTTCTTTTGATTTCTTTTCTCTAAGATGTTGTGGAAGTTTGAAATTGCATATTAAGCCCCACGGCCCTATGTATATATTTATTTATTTTGTGAGGAAGGATTTTTAGTTACTGGGTCAAAATCATTCCTTTAATGACTATATGAATATTTTGATTATCTATTCAGCAAGCTATTTTTCTCTGTAAATTTATTTAGTTTGTCAGTTTCAACAATATTCAAAGAAATTTGTTCTTAATGTCGTCATCACTATTAATCATTGCTACATCCCTATGTATTTTCATTCCTAATCTGAATCAGTTATACATTCTCACTGTGTTTTTTGTTAATTTTGCCATTGGTTTTACATTATGCTCTTTCTACTGAGCCAACTTCAGCTTTGCATCTCTTCTGCATTACGTATTTTTATTATTTTACCATTTTGTTGTTGGGTTTCTCCTTTTTTCTTTGTATTTATTTTGCTTTTTTCCCTAACTTCTAAACTCATACACTTTGATAATTAATTAAGCTACTGATTTCTCTTTAATGACTTGGATTTTTCCCATACATGTAATGATACTTTTAATGATTTTTTAAATGAAATACTTCTAAATGTTTTTTTATTTTCTGATACATGCAATGTTTGATAATATCTTTTTTTATGTTTTTTTACCCTCACCAATTAGACAGTTAGATTTTTGTTCTAAAGAGTCAGACATTATTTTGTTAAATATTGCCATTATTACTTCCATGAGGATCTTCTATTAAATATTCACGATGCCCTCTCATTCTATATGCCATGTTTTAAATATTTTATTTATATTTTTCTCTCCTTGTCTTGCTGTGATGCATTCCATGCAATTTCTTCAAGCTTTACAGTTAACTATTACTTCTCTCTGAGTCTAATAAACAATTTAACCAATTATTAAATTAATTTTATGTAATATATTTTTCATTTCTCACAGTTTCTCATTTGTATATTTTGCTTTCTTTAAAAAAGTTTCTTGTCCTTGCTTTTATTTTTAAACCTTTTCATTTCTTGAAATGTATCAAACACTTATTTTATAATCTCAGATATAATCCTATATCTGACACATTTTGAGTAAAATTATGTGGTCTGCTTCTACTGATTCACACCCATTGAACCTGTATCTTCATGTGTTTTATGATATTTAATATTGAGCTACTTCTTTTCTTGGAACATTATCTGAGATAAATTTTTCGTGCCTGGGTTGAAATTTTAGTCTTGCAGAGCAAATTTGCCTTTGATCCTGTCAGTTGCCTGACTTTACTACTAACGTACAGAACATTTAAATGACATTCTCCACTTAACAGTTTTTAAGCACACAGACAGCAGGCAGTGGGGGATCAAAAATCTATTTGAGATTAGTACATCCTTTACAAATGTTCAGGAAGCATTGTTTCCTTCCATTGTATAAGAGAAACAAACAAGTTTCTTGGCTGCTCAATCTGAGCCACAGGTTTATTCATGGTTCACTCTTAGGCTGAGGATTAGTAGACCTTTGGATTCTCATTTTTATGTCCTGATTTCTAATTAGACTTGTCACTCTGGGTGAGACTTAAGCTTTATTTCCAGTATCCTGTACCCTACACATATATCAAAATGGCAACTCAAGGACATCAGGGTTTCAAGGATTCCCCCAGGGCTAAATCTAACACTGATGTCTATTTATTTCCAGAAATTTCCATTCCAAACTTAAATGTTGGCCATGCTACATTTCTTATGTTCTTGACAGTTGTCAAGCGTATTTTAAATGATTTGAAGAATTAAACTACATGAGCAAATCTGACAATTGAAATTATCACTTTGATATTACTGGTTTATTTTCTGAATTAATAGGTAAAATGAACACCCTATTCTCAAAACTCAATGAATAACTAGACAGAAAATTCTTAAGGAGATAAAACACTTGAACAGCACTATCAATCAAATTGACCTGATATTTATAGATAGTCTACCCAACAACAGCAGAGTATATATTAATTTGAACTAAACAGAACATTCTCCCAGACAGATAAAATTTTAGGAAATTTATAAACTATAAATAATTTAAATACGAATTAAACATTAAAAAAATGTTTCTATGGCCTTATAGTATAGTTTGAAGTTGGGTAATATGATGCCTCCAGATTTGTTCTTTTTGCTTAGTCTTGCTTTGGCTATGCAGACTCTTTTTTTAGTTCCACATGAATTTTAGGATTGCTTTTTTCTAGTTCTGTGAAGAATTGTGGTGGCATTTTGATAGGAATTGCATTGAATTTGTATGTTGCTTTTGGCCATATGGTCATTTTCACAATATTGATTCTATCCATCCATGAGCATGGGAGGTGTTTCCATTTGTTTGTGTAGTCTAAGATTTCTTTCAGCAGTGTTATGTAGTTTTCGTTGCAGAGGTCTTTCACATCCTTAGGTATATTCCTAAGCTTTTTTTTTTTTTTGCAGCTATTGTGAAAGGAGTTGAGTTCCTAATTTCTCAGTTTGGATGCTGTTGGTGTAGACCAGGGCTATTGATTTGTGTACATTAATTTTTGTAAACAAAATTATTATCTTGAAACTGCTGAATTAATTTACCAGTTCTAGGAGCTTTTTGGATGAGTCTTTTAAGGTTTTCTATGTATACGCTCATGTCATCAGCAAACAGCAGCAGTTTGACTTCCTCTTTACTCATTTGGATACCCTTTATTTCTTTCTCTTGTCTGATTGCTCTGGCTAGGACTTCCAGTACTATGTTGAATAAAAGTGGTGAAAGTGGGCATCCTTGTCTTGCTCCAATTCTCAGGAAGAATGCTTTCAACTTTTCTCTGTTCAGAACAATGTCAACACAGCATGGTATTGGTATAAAAATGGGCACATAGACCAATGGAACAGAATAGAGAACCCAGAAATAAGCCAAATACAGCCAATTGATCTTCAACAAAGCAAACAAAACAACATAAAGTGAGGAAAGGACACCCTATTCAACAAATGGTGCTAGGGTAATTGGCAAGCCACATATAGAAGAATGAAACTAGATCCTCATCTCTTGCCTTATACAAAAATCAACTCAAAATGGATCAAAGACTTAGATCTAATACTTGAAACCATAAAGATTCTAGAAGATAACACTGGAAAAACTCTTGTAGACAATGGCTTAGGCAAAGACTTCATGACCGGGAACCCAAAAGCAAATGCAACAAAAACAAAGATGAATAGATGGGACTTAATTAAACTAAAAAAGCTTCTGCTCAGCAAAAGAAATAATCAGAGGTAACAGACAACCCACAGAGTGGGAGAAAATTTTCACGAACTATACATCCAAAAAAGGACTAATCCAAAATCTACAAAGAACTCAAATCAGCCAGAAAAAAATCAAATAATCCCATCAAAAAATGGGCTAAGGATATGAGTAGACAATTCTCAAAGAAGATATGCAAATGGCCAACAAACATATGGAAAAATGTTCAACATCACTAATTATTAGGGAAATGCAAATCAAAACCACAATGTGATACCACCTAACTCCTGCAAGTATGGCCATAATAAAAAAATGAAAAACATTATAGATGTTGGCATGGATGCAGTGAAAAGGAAACACTTTTACACTGCTGGTGAGAATGTAAACTAATTCAGCTGCTAGGGAAAACAGTGTGGAGATTGCTTAAAGAACTAAAAGTAGATCTCCCATTTGATCCAGCAATCCCATTACTAGGTATCTACTCAGAGGAAAAGAAGTATATGAAAAAGATACTTGCAAATGCATGTTTATAGCAACAAAACTTGCAATGCAAAAATATGGAACCAGCCCAAATGCCCATTAATCACTTAGTGAATAAAGAAAATGTGCTACATATACCATGGAATACTACTCAGCCATACAAAGGAATAAAATAATGGCATTCACAGCAACCTGAGTGGAATTGCTGACTATTATTCTAAGTGAAGTAACCCAGGAATAGAAAACCAAATATCGTATGTTCTCACTCATAAGTGGGGGCTAAGATATGAGGACTCAAAGGCATAAGAATGATTTGTTGGACTTTGGGGACTTGGAGCAAGTTTTGGGGGTGGCAAGGGGTAAAAGACTACACATGTGTACACAATGTACAGTGATAAGTGTACACTTATCACTCGGGTGATAAATGCACCAAAATCTCAGAAATCACCACTAAAGAACTTATTCATGTAGCCCAACACCACCTGTTCCCCAAAAACCTAATAAAATAAATAAATAAAATTTCCTAGTACAATATAATTAAATTAGCCATAACAGAAATTTTTATGAAAATTTCAAAATAAATGCAAATTAACCAGCAACTTCTAAATAAATAGATTCCATAAGAAATCACAGGGATATTTGAAAAGATATTTTGAAGTAAATAATAATGACCTCATGGCATATGAGCATTTATAAAATGCAACTAATGACATTCTGAGAAGAAAATTTACAGCTTTTAACTGATAATTCTAGAAAATAAAAATGGCATCAAGTAAATAATCAAAGCATCTAATTTATAAAAAGAGAAATATAGAGGTTTAAATTATTCCCAAAGCAAATAAGATATGGGAAATCAGAGGAAAAAATTCAATGGTATAAAAGCTAAAACATAGTAATCAATAAAGGAAGCAAAAGTGGACTTTTTAAAAAGATAAACAAAATTGACAAATCTTTTGCTTGAATGACCACGAAATAAAGACACAAGGCACAAATTACCAAAGTTAGGAATGAAAAAGATACTATCACTACTACTATTACAGAAATTAATTATAAGAGAATTTCATGAAAACATTTAGGCCAGCAAACTAGATAGCTACAATAAAATGGACAAATTCTTCAGAAGATATAAATTACTGAAAATGACTCAAGCAGCAACAGAAAATGGAAGAGACCTTGATATGTTTTGGCTGTGTCCCCACCCAAATCTCAACTTGAATTGTATCTCCCAGAATTCCCACATGTTGTGGAAGGGACCCAGGGGGAGGTAACTGAATCGGTGGTGGTGGGGGTGTCTTTCCCATGCTATTCATGTGATAATGAATAAGTCTCATGAGATCTGATGGGTCTATCAGGGGTTTCTGTTATTGCTTCTTCCTTATTTTTCTCTTGCCACTGCCATGTAAGAAGTGCCTTTCACCACCGGTCATAATTCTGAGGCCTCCCCAGCCATATGGGACTGTAACTCCATTAAACCTCTCTTTCTTCCTAGTCTCGGGTATGTCTTTACCAGCAGTGTGAAAATGAACTAATACAGTAAATTGGTACCAGGAGTGGGGTGTGCTGAAAAGATACCCCAAAATGTGGAAGTGACTTTGGAACTTGGTAACAGGCAGAGGTTGGAACAGTTTGGAGGGCTCAGAAGAAGATAGGAAAATGTGGGAAAGTTTGGAACCCCCTAGGGACTTGCTGAATGGCTTTGACAAAAATGCTGATAGTGATAACAACAATAAGGTCCAGGATGAGGTGGTCTCAGACAGAGATAAGAAACTTGTTGGGAACTTGAGCAAAGGTGACTCTTGTTATGTTTCAGCAAAGAGACTGGTGGCATTTTGCCCCTGCCCCAGAGATGTATGGAACTTTGAACTTGAGAGAGATGATATAGGATATCTGGTGGAAGAAACTCTAAGCAGCGAAGCATTCAAGAGGTGACTTGGGTGCTTTTAAAAGCATTCCATTTTAAAAGGGAAACAGCATAAAAGTTCAGAAAATTTGCAGCCTGATGATTCAGTAGAAAAGAAAAACCCATTTTTTGAGGATAAATTCAAGCTGGCTGCAGAAATTTGCATAAGTAGTAAGAAGCCTAATGTTAATCCCCAAGACCATGGGGAAAATGTCTCCAGCCATGTCAGACACCTTCATGGCAGACCCTCCCATCACAAGCCTGGAGGCCCAGGAAGAAAAAGTGGTTCTGTGGGCCAGGCCCAGGGTCCCCATGCTGTGTGCCAGGCCCAGGGTCCCCATGCTGTGTGCAGCCTAGGGAATTGGTGCCCTATGTCACAGCCACTCCAGCTATGGCTGAAAGAGGCCAACATAGAGCTCGGGTTGTGGCTTCAGAGGGTGGAAGCCCCAAGCCTTGGCAGCTTCCACATGGTGTTGAGTCTGTGAGTGCACAGAAGTCAAGAAATGAGGTTTGAGAACCTCCGCCTAAATTTCAGATGTATGGAAATGCCTGGATGTCCAGGCAAAAGTTTGCTGTAAGGGTGGGGCCCTCATAAAGAACCTCTGCTGGGGTGCTGAGGAAGGGAAATGTGGAGTTGGAGCCCCCAACAGAGTCCCTACTGGGGCACTGCCCAGTGGAGCTGTGAGAAGAGGGCCACCATCCTCCAGAGTCCAGAATGGTAGATCCACCCACAGCTTGCACATGTGCCTAGAAAAGCCACAGACACTCAACACTAGCCCATGAAAGCAGTCATGAGGGAGGCTGTACCCTGCAAAGCCACAGAGGTGGAGCTGCCTAAGACTGTGGGAACCTACCTCTTACATCAGCATGACCTGGATGTGAGACCTGGAGTCAAAGGAGATCATTTTGGAGCCTTAAAATTTGGCTACCCCATTGGATTTTGGACTTGCATGGGCCCTGTAACCCTTTTGTTTTGGCCAATCTCTCACATTTGGAACAGCTATATTTACCCAATACCCACACCTCCATTGTACCTAGGAAGTAACTAGCTTGCTTTTGATTTTACAATCTCATAGGCAGAAGGGACTTGCCTTGTCTCAGATGAGACTTTGAACTGTGGACTTTTGGGTTAATGCTGAAATGAGTTAAGACTTGGGGGACAGTTGGGAAGGCATGATTGGTTTTGAAATATGAGGGCATGAAATTTGGAGGGGCCAGTAGAATGAGATAGTTTGGCTGTGTCTCCAGTCAAGTCTCAACTTGAATTGTAACTCCCAGAATTCTGACATGTTGTGGGAGGGACCCAAGGGGAGGTAATTTAATCACAGGGTCCAGTCTTTCTCATGTTATTCTCGTGTTAGTGAATAAGTCTCATGAGATCTGATGGGTTTATCAGGGGTTTTTCCACTTTTACTGCTTCCTCATTTTTCTCTTACCACCACCATGTAAGAAGTGCCTTTAGCCTCCTGCTGTGATTTTCTGAGTTCTCCCTGGCCATGTAGAACTGTGAAGTCCAATTCAACCTCTTTTTCTTCCCAGTCTCAGGTATGTCTTTATCAGCAGTATGAAAACAAACTAATACAGACCTAAAACTAGGAAACAAATTGATTTACCTATTAAAAATTTACTGACAACTTTGGGCTTAAACAGTTTGGCATGGATTAAAAAAAACTCAGTAAATGACCCTGGGTAGAAAAATAATGACTTGAAGGACATAAAAAACTCTAACTTGAAACTTAAGAAGGTTTAGAGATCAAAATTCAGCTAAGAAATGAGTATGATAACTGATCTAGAACCAGTGAAACTCCTAGGATTCTAGTAGAGGCAAAAAGTAATCAAGGCTTATTGGACTTCTACAGAATAAATAATTAACAATTGAAGATGAGATTACTATGAAATATGTTGAAACCATAGAATATCAGGAATAGTTATAAGAAACAAGATATGATATATATAAGAAAGAATATGATATGTTTCAAGTAATCAAGGCTTATTGGACTTCTACAGAATAATTAACAAATGAAGATGAGATTACTATAAAATATGTTGAAACCATAGAATATAGGAATAGTTATAAGAAACAAGATATGATATATATAAGAAACAAGATATGATAGATACGTTGTTCACTACCCTCTCCCTTGGGATAGAGATAATTTCTTATCATATAGATTCTTGTTTTGGATGTGATACTTATTTGGGCTGTGTCCCCACCCAATCTCAACTGGAATTGTATCTCCAAATGGATGTGAGAAGTGAAGGTATGCCAGTTCCAAGCTGACACTTTGAGCAGCATCCTACGTTTCTATTCACCCTTTTGTATTCTTGCCATTTGCCACATGAAAACCATACTCCTGGGAAGGTGCTAGCCAAAGAGGATGAGAGAGACATGAAGCTGACCTGAACCCAACATACAGCCTTGAGCCAGCGCAATTGGATCTGCGGCCTGAAGAAGAGCTTCCCTAGCCAACTCACAGAGCCATCAGCAAATAAGAAAATGCTTATTGTTGTAAGCCACTGAGTTCCAAGGTGGTTGTTACAAAGCACAATTGTAGTAATAACTGAACAACTGAATAATTAACAAAGACAAAACAATTCAAAACAAAATGGAAGATTTAACATTCCATTAATTACTGAGACCTTCTTCCATAGCAGTGGCATTCTGGTGAGCATATATATGGGACATAATTATCTTTGTAATCTGTCCTTTCTGATTACACCCTTTCTGTCTCACCCCCTGGGGTGATTAGCTTTCACCCTTCCCATCATGTGACTGGAATGCAGTAATTCTCCAAATTATGTCTACATACTATTCAAATTCATTCAGAAACCAGAGCTGTGATTTTTTTTTCCCCTTTCATCAGATCATTATAGGAAAGTACCCATGGAGCCATAGTGTAGATTATGAGAAAGACAGGTTATATATAGAAGCAGGTACAATGGGAATACCTGAGGAGCCTGAGTCACAAGTTTACTTGTGTCTTCAGATAATGTTTGGGTATAATATAATATAGGTACTCTTTTATTTTGCAAGGGAACACTGCTATGCATATCCAACTTTTAATTTGTAGGATCATATACTACCAAATTCATGATGGTAAGCTTATTTCTAGTTATCTTTTTTGATAGGAAAAACAAAAAGCATTTGCTAGTTAATTGGCTACACGTTGGATGGCAAGGGCTGTCATTTTCAGGAGAGGCATGCAGTCAGCTTAAAGTGACCAGATGGAGAGTGGGGCAGTCAGTGCTATAAATTCCCCTGCCTCACCTATCCCCATTATCTCCCCATGGTCTCTTGCCACTGATTCCCATTGGTTGAGCCCAACAGGAAGACAGAATGCAAACAAAATCTTTGATGCAGTCCACTATGAATCAGCCTCCTGGCCCACAAAACAAAAAATCTAAGTGGGATTGGGGAGTTGAGGGGAAAGATAAATCTGGAAGACTGACCAGAAAATATCTAGAAAGAAGTGAGTTTCCTTAATTTTATTTTTGAAAAGTATCTAAATTTATAACAAATATAATACTTAACATTAAGTTTGTTAAGGAGATTAAAATTTTTTCCTGTCTTACATGCTATATACTTTTGAGAATCTAAAGACTATAAAAATATATGACTCTATACTTTGTAAACAAATTCATAAAATTTAGAGATTATATTCTACATAAATAATATAAAGGCAGAAGATTCCCGAGAACACATTACCTGAAACGAATATGTTTAAAAGAGAAAGCTATTAACTTTAAAAAATACATAACAATAATGAATTTAAATTTCATTGCATATAGTGGCTACTTACGTAAAATAAAGCAGACGAACATAAATCTGTTTTCTAAGTAGATCTTGTATTGATTAAAAGGTAACCCAACAATAAGTTGTCACCCATAACAAATATTTATTCCATAGTTCAAAACGTATTTATTAAGTACCTATAATGTGCACATATGTATCTCAATTTCTAGAACTCCTAAAACTACAATATCTAAGCATTATTACAAAGGGTATATGAGATTATATGTAAATTTATCAGCAAACAATTAAATAAAACCTTCCCTCCATATTTTTTCTACTACTACTAACAGGGAAGAACCTCCCAAACAATTAGGAAAATTGTGCATGACTCCTGTTGTTGCGAACAGAGTCTATCAAGAATCTACTGGGATCCAGAATTTCCCAGGGTGTCTTTTCTGACCCTATGGCAGCCTCATTGCCTCTAAAGCACACACACACACACACACACACACACACACATATATATTTATAAATTATATAAGTCTACTATATTAGTGGAGCATACACAGTATAAATTCTATTCAAAAAGAAAATTTCAAAAATGATAAAATTTACAAATATATATAAAAGTTCTAATCTTTTCTTGCAACTCTCCGGAATTCATACACCCTACTTTGGTAACTACAGCTTTAGAAGACATAAAATTATAACAAAAGTCTAAATATGAGTACACTGTGACCTATAATTTGAATTAATGGCTGTTGGTCTGGGAAATAATTAATAACGTCCCTTTTTTCTCTCAAAGATTTCTTGGTTTAAATGATAGATCATATATGGGCACCCTAATACTAATAAAAAAGCTCTTACAAAACATGTGCATCCTGAATTAAAATGTTTATCCTATGAGAGAGTAAAAATCTTTCAGCTTCAGGCAGAATCAGGAAGTCAGGCATGTTTTCATAGGTACAGGGTTTGCAGAACAAACAAACAAACAAAATCCAATACCTTTAGATTCTTTAATCCTTCACCATAGGTCCCTCACTCTGTGAGCTAAAAGAATTTCCTTTTTTACCTTTCGTTAAAGGTAAAACACTTGTTACCTGCATGACTCTTAGAAACATTTTAGGTTTTGATACCTGCTAGAAGTTCCCAAGGCAAATTTACTACTAAATTCTCAAAAGCATATGCATTTAGTGCCTAAAATATCACTTAAAACTCTTTCAATTTTCCTAGACCTAAAAATGTGGCTAATGACACCAACTGGCAATCACTTTAAATTCCTAAAGTTCTAGAAATTCAAATACTGTAGTCATTATAGGATATATGCCAAATGTTTGCATGCTCTGTGGGTACCATAAATGCCACTGGATTTCTAACAGACCCAAAGGACGTCAGGTCCAGGTTTGTCCAGTGCAGTCTCACAGTTTGCATCTGTGAACCCAGCATTATCTTCAATAACATCTTTCAAAAGTGTTGGTTTATATGCAAAACAATATGGTCACTCTAAACAGGTGATATTTATTTATTTTTTGAGACAGGATCTCACTCTATCACCTGGGGCTCACTGCAGCCTCAATCTCCTGGGCTCAATCAATCCTCCCACCTCAGCCTCCCAAGTAGTTGAGACTACAGGTGAGCACCACCATGCCTGGCTAATTTTTGTATTTTTTGTAGAGACAGGTTTTCACCACGTTTCTTATGCTGGTCTCGAACTCCTGGGCTCAAGTGATCCGCATCCCCAGCCTCCCAAAGCGTGGGATTACAGGCATGAGCCATGGCACTAAGACAATTTTTTTTTAAATATACAGACCTGTAATTAATTATCTGTGCCCCCAACAGAGTAAGAAGTAATATGAAAATCCCTATTATTACCTTTCTGCACAGCCAATGGGAGTTCTTGAAGTTTCCAGACTGACCAAGAGTCAATTTTCATGTTAATCATATTCTTTCTTGATCTCTGTTGTTTTAAAGCTTCTTCAGCGTCTGCCCGGTCAGTTTCTAGACTTTTAATGAGATGAATGGCCTCTGAGAGCAATGTTTCCATTTCCTGCTTTAACTCTGGACACTTTTCATCTTAAACAGAAATAAATATTCACATTTGTTAATAAATCAGTCAATAAGCTGGATGATGGGAACATGGGTCTTAGTTGTATTATTATTTTTTCTATATATTTAATAAGAGAATGTTAGAAAAATGAATTACCTTTAAAAAAAGTTTTATTATAATACAAATATAAGATTAATTATAAACTTTGAAGACCTATTTTTAATAAACATTTTATAAAATAATTACAATAGCTAAATCTCAACCAATATTTTCAGGAATAATACCATTTTATCTGAAGGAAAAAACACATGTGCTATTTATAAGCTGTACTATAGAGGTTTATTTTAAAATCATGCTTGTGCGTCCTCCTATTCTATAAGAAAAACATATCATAATGATTATATCAGGTAAATACTGAATAATCATAATGGTTCCTAGAAACAAGACATATTCTTCAATCTCATCCAATAAGAACTTCTCTACTTAGCTTTGCCAGGAATTCATTGGAATTTTGAAACTCTATTTATTTAGTTGTAATACTAAATTAATCCTCAATTAACTCCTTTAATGAGAGATATTTGTGATTCATGGTTCACAGTTCTGGAATGATGAGGCTTAATGTTAACAAAATTATTACCACGGGTACTCATTTGACCATTTATGAAATAAATGTGTAGAGCCCATTACGTTCCGGGAACAAGCACATGGTCTTTGCTGGAGATAAGTAAGGTAAAGAAGACAGATATGAGTCCTATCCTTGTAGGACTGATGCCTATAAACACTGACTTTTGCCAAAATGTTATATAAACACATAAATACAAAGTGTTAAGAAATAAGGCCCCGAAAGAACTGAGGCTAGAGGAAAAATAGCTAAACTGCACCAAGAAGAAAGAAAACGAATAGATTTCTTTTTTATGTTGCTTTTGGACAATAAAGACAATGATTTTCTGCTAGATGGGAGTATTAAATAACGGTGATAAGCGCAAGCTCAGCAGTCATACAATCACTATTTTTTAACCCATTGGACTTGTCAAAGAAATCCAGCATGCTGCCTCAGAAGCATTCTTATAAAACCGGTTTCCCTATTTTTAATGCATAAATACGATTTTCTCTACACTGGTCCTTTATTTGGCATCTTTGAATCTATTGTTTTCTTTTGTCAAATTCTACCACATCTTGGATACTTTAAAATTAATTGTCTTTTTTAAATGAAAACATATTCACTCAACACTTGTTCTCCAGCCAATTTGTGATTCATATCAATTACAATAACAAGATTTCAGTCTGGAATATATGAATAAATTAATACCACTTATAATTAAAATACTTCTGATTGAATATATATGTGTTTTAGCAAAGGTGTTCATTATGTTTCTAGGAGCTGTCTTTTATACTATTTCAATAATAAATTCCAAAACAAATGCTGTATAGGTAGCTTGAGATGCCTCAAATTCATTGTATTTAACATCTCATTTTTTTTCTTGAGTGCCATCTCAGTTTTGCAGTTTCATATTACTGTTCTAAGCAACTACCTGCAATTTTTTAGCATAAGGCCTTGATTACAACAAATCTTCCTCATCCTGCTATTGCTGTATGTTTTAGACCTCAAATGTACATACTGAAAATAAACATAATTGTAGCTAATGGAATTGTAGTTGTGATTGTTAATATATCTATTTTTTCTCAGCATTTGTTATGTGAAAACTTGATAAGTAATGATTAAGGTCCTCATTTTCACTATAGGCACAAATAATGAAAAATAAAACAGTAGAAACAAAGCTTTGCTATGAATGAAAGCTTTGAAAAACAAAACATTCTTGCTTTTAAAAAGTCCTGAGTTTATTACTTAGTTTTCACTCAAGGATTTAGCAATTTTTTGTGGTAGGGGAAGAGGAGGTACTACATAAAATCTCAATAATATATTTAAATACACTGAAGTAGTGTCAACACAAATTTTATACCAGTATATAAAATATATTTTATAAATTGTGATAAGAATATTTATCACAACTTAAATATATACTAGAACTGCAATTTTCAATATGGTAGTCATCATCCACATGCAACCATTTACATTTATATGCAACTTAATTCACATTAAACTTAAAAACTAAGTTCCTCAGTCTCACTAGCCACATTTCAAAGGTTCAACAGCTGTACGTGGCTAGTAGCTATTCTACTGGACAATATACACATGGAATACTGATTATCACAGAAAGTTCTATTGGGCAACACTAAACTACAAATAGCTTCTTGAGAAGTGGATAGCCATCATTATACACTCATCACCTAAACCAGTACTTGGTGTATAATATTCACTAATAAATATTTGTTGAATGAATGCTTAATCAAATGATATAGAGGACTATTTTGTCTATTAAACATTCATAATAATTATAAAATTCTTAAACATGATTATTGTGACAATCAGAAATATATTAAATGAAGTCAATGAACTTTTAAATATATACAGTTATTCAAGTAGGAGGAACAACTTTACCTCTCTTCTCTCCTGGTTTGACCTCTTTCACTGGTGTAGTTACACTCCAATCTTCTTTCAGGTCTTTTGTGGAAGAAGTTCTGCTCCTATATAATGGGAAAGAAGCAGTAAAGAAGCATTTAAAATTAGTAAAACAAATTTTAGGTTATGCTCGTCCATTGAATTTTAAATATTTGTGGTGAAACTTACTATACAAGATAATCTTACTGGATAGGAGACTAATATAGCAAAATTCTAATAGATAATGGGATTTATACTTAATGGTAAATTAATAAAAACTTGAAATTAGTTACAAATGACCCAAAATGTCTTGAGAAGATATTAAAACTACATTTTTTTAAAGAAATTGGTCATTCCTAGAAAGTGTTTCTATAAGACAAAGGGTATTCTGTGAGAATAATTTGGATGTATGATTTCTGTAATTTCAGTTCAGTAGTTTCTGGGAAATCAATGTAAATTACAATGAGTAAAAATATCATTTCAGATAATAAACTTTTAGAAAAATATCTAAATTAAAATGTTGTTTCCTTCCTAGTAGCTATACTGTTGGAAAGTACAAATACAGAACATTGATTATCATAGAAAGTTCTACTGGACAACACTAAACTGTAGTGTCTTGAGAGGTGACTATAAATTAAAATGTTATTTCCTTTCTAGCTAAAATTCTGTATGTTGAATAATAAACTATTTCTCCATATTTCTCTGGTGTGATTCTAGAATCCTAAACCAGCCTTCATTATACATTTTTTAAAAGTGTTTTTTCTCTAATCAAAGTTACAAGAAAATTGGTATCAATAACAAAGCAGAGAATTTCTTTTTGAAATTTTCATTACATTAGTTTTTATTAAAGTATTCTAAATTAAGAAAACTGTATACATACCAAAATCATAAAAAATAATATAATCCATATTTATTCTTCAGAGATCAAATAGAATAGTCTAATGATATTTTAATTCTTATAAAATTAGAGTCACAATTATACATTCTGCTTTAGTTACTTGAAATTATTTTCAGTGTATTTTACTACCATTTCATATTTCTAATGGCTACAAATTATTTTTCTTGTCATTGTTCCACAACTTATCTAGGTAAGTCTGTCAATTCCAAGGTCAGAGAAATATCCTTTATATTTTCTTCCTTTAGTTTTCATATTTATTTCAGAATATTTTTGTTGAAAAGTATATTTTTTCTGATTTTTCTTTTAAAAAATTGAAAAATAATTATCACAGCATCAACTATTAAATAGTACTTTCCCTGCTGGCTTTTAATACCATTTACATGATATAGTAAATTATTATACATAATTAGATAATTTTGTGTATTATCTTCTAAAGTTCGGTTAATTCTTGGACCAGTAAAATTCTATGCTAATTTTTCTATTTTTTAAATTGAGCCAAAGTCCCATAACATATTAAACGTTTGAAAGTGGAAACTTTAGTGGCATTTAATACATTCACAACATCGTACAACTATCATCCCATCTCATTCCAATATATTTTCATCACTCCAAAAGAACATATGCTACTTATTAAGCAGTCTCTCCCCTTTCTTCAACCCACTATTCCATAGCAATGACTAATCTGCTGTCTTTGTGGATGAACTTTCATGAATATTTTATAGAAATAGAATCATATAAGTGACCTTTTGTGACTTTTTAAACTTAGCATAATAGTTTCAAGATTTCTCCATGTTGCAGTATGTAGAAGAATTTTATTTCTTTTAATGGTGGAATAATATTCCATTGTGTATATACAACACATTTGGTTATCTATTAATCCATTGATGGATTTGGGGATTGTGTCCACCTTTTGGCTATTGTGAATATAGATGTTATACACATTTGTATATGAGTTTTTGTTTGAACATGTTTTGAATCCTTTTGGGTATATATCTTGCAGTCAAATTGCTGAGCGATAGGCAATTCTAGGTTTCACTTTTTGAGGAGCCAACAAACTGTTTCTCGGTGTCTAAACTATTTTATATTCACACCAGCAATATGCAAGGGTTCTAATGTTGAAGAAAAGTGGAAAGAGTGGGCATCCTTGTTTTGCTCCTGTTCTTAAGATAAAAACTTTCAGTCTTCACCATCAGGTATAATATAAACTAAGGGTTTCTCATAAATATCCTTTATTGTGTTTAATAAAGTTCCCTTACAATCTAGTTTTACTAAAGGTGTGGGCTTGTGTCACATGTTAACTAATTTTTGTATGCTAAACCACTCTTGCATTTCTAGGATAAATCTCACTGATCATGATGTGTGTGTGTGTGTGTGTGTGTATATATATATATATATATATATATATAGTTTTTGTTTGTTTGTTTGTTTTTTTGAGACAAAGTCTCACTGTCGCCCAGGTTGGAGTGCAGTGGAGCCATCTTGGCTCACTGCAACCTCTGCCTCCCAGGTTCAAGTGATTCTTGTGCTTCAGCCTCCCAAGTAGCTAGGATTACAGGCGCCCACCATCACACCCAGCTAATTTTTGTATTTTTAGTAGAGACGGGGTTTCACCACATTGGCAAGCCTGGTCTCAAACTCCTGACCTCAGGTGATCCATCAGCCTTGGCCTCCCAAAGTGCTGGGATTACAGGCGTGAGCCACTGTGCCCGGCCGTATAATTATATTAATGCATTGCTGGACTCAGGTTGATAGTATTTTGTTGAGGATTTTGTCATTTTTTGTTTGTTTGTTTTGTTTTGTTGCCCAGGCTGAAGTACAGTGGCACAATCACAGTTCACTGTAAACTTGACCTCCTGGGCTCAAGCAATCCTCCAAACTCAGTCTCTGGAGTAGCTAAGACTACTGGCATGCACCACCACACCTGGCTCATTTTTTCATTGTTGTTGTTTGTTTGTAGAGATGGGTTTTGACTATGTTGCCTAGGCTTGTCTCAAACTTCTGGGCTCAAGTGATCCTCTGCCTTGGCCTCCCAAAGTACTTGGATTACAGGTGTGAGCTACTGTGCCCGGCCTGTCATGTATATTCAGATATATTCTATAGTTTGCTTCTGATGTCTTTGTCTGGTTTCACTATCAGGTTATTGCTGGGCTCATAGGATGACTTAGAAATTATTCTCTTCTTTTCTATTTTTTGGAAGAGTTTGAGAAGGACTGATGTTAATTCTTCTTTCAATGTTTAGTAGAATTTACCGGTGGAGCCATCTGGTCCTGAGATTTTTTTTGTTGGGGAAGTTTTTGATTATTGATTCAATCACTTTATTTGTCATAGTTCTGTTCAGGTTTTCCACCCCTTCCTGAGACAGTTTTAGTAGTTTATGTGTTTTTAGGAATTCGTCCCTTTCATCTTCGTTATTTAGTTTGTTGATACCCATTTGTTCCTAGTATCCTCTTTTAATCCTCTTTATTTCTGCAGAATCTGTTGTAGTGTCCCAGTTTTTATATTATTTTAGTTAATTTGTAATTGAGTCTTCTTTTTATTTTTGGTTAGTTTAGCTAAAGGTTTGTGAATTTCATTGCTCTTTTCAAAGAAAAACCTTTTGTTTTAATTGATTCTGTGTACTGCTTTTCTAGCCTCTATTTCATTTATTTCTACTTTAACCTTTATTTCCTTCCTTTTGCTAACTTTGGGTTTAGCATACTCCTGCTTCCTTAAGGTATAAAGTTAGGTTACTGGATTTGAGTTCCTCTTTTTAAATGTAAGCATTTATAGCTCTAAATTTCCCTCTGTGGACTACTTTTGCTGCATTTTGTAAGTTTAAATACATTGTGTTTTCATTTTCACTCACCTCAAGGTGTTTTCTAATTTCCCCTGTGATTACTGCTTTGACTCATTGGTTTGTAAAACATGATTTGTTTAATTTCCACATATATATGAAATTTCCAGTTTTCCATTTGTTATTGATTTCCAGTTTCATTCTATTGGGTCAGAAAAAAATACCATGTATAATTTTGATCTTTTTAGTTTCATTGAGATTTATTTTGTGGCATAATATATGATCTATCCTGAAGAATGGTCCATGTGCACATGAGAAGAATGTGTTTTCTGCTGTTGTTAAGTGGAGTATTCTGTATAAACTGGTTAGGTCTTGTTGGTTCATGTTATTCAAGTCTATTTATTTATTAATCTTCTGTTTAGTTCTTTTATCCATTATTAGAAGTGGGGGCATTAAATTCTCAAAGTCCTGTTGTAGAACAGTCTATTATTCCCTTCAATTCTGTTAGTTTATATGTCTGTTTTGAGGTTATATTGTTAGGTGTGTTATATTTATAGTTTATATATCTTCTTGGTGGAATGACACTTTTATCAGTGTGTCAAGTCTTTTGTCTTCTGTAACAGGCTTTGATTTAAAGCCTATTTTGTGTGATATTGGTATAGTCACTCCAGCTCTCTTTTACTTACTATTTGCATGGAATATGGTTTTTCATCCTTCCACTTTTAAGCTACTTATGTCTTTGTATCTCAGGTGACACTCTCATAGACAGAATAGTTGGATAACTATTCTTATCCATTCTACCATGCTCTACCTTTCAATTGGAGAGCTTAATCCATTTATATATGAAGTAATTACTGATAAGGAAGGGATTATTTTTGCCATTTTGCTATTCATTTTCTATATTATTTATTTCTGAACTCCTCCATAACTGCCTTATTTGTAACTAGTTGATTTTTTTCTATATATTGTTTAGTTTCCCTCTTTGTTTTCCTGTACTTTCTAAAATAGAATCTTAGTGTTTATCCTGAGGATTACAATTAATATCTTAACTCTATAAAACTTGAATTAAAATCAATGTAGCTTCAATAGTATACCTATCTATTTATATATAAAGAACTCTGTTCCTTTATGTCTCTGCTCTTTCTCTTATGGTGTCAATTTCACAAACTACATAGTTATCCATTTTGTGTTCATTAGCATAAATTTATAATTATGAATTTTATCCATTTGACCTTATAATCATATAGGGAAACAAATAAGAACTACAAAACAAAAATACACTTATACTGGATTTTATACTTACCTTTGTAGTTACCTTTATTATTGTTTATTATTTTATCATATGGCTTCCAGTTACTCTCTAGTGTCGTTTCATTTCAGCCTGAAAGACTACTTATAGGATTTCTTATAGAACTGGACTGCTAGTGATACACCCCTTTGGTTTATCTGAGAATGTCTTAATTTCTCCTTTATTTTTGAGGATACTCTTGCTGGATTCAGAATTCTTCATTGACAGTTTCTTTTTTTTCTTCTGGCATTTAAATATGTCACCCCACTGCATTCTGACTTCCACAATTCCTAATGAAAAATTCACTGTTAATCGTACTGAGGGTCCCTGGTACATGAAAAGTTGCTTTTCTTGTGCTGCTTTCCAGATTCTCTTTGTCCCAGGCATTTGAGAAGTTAACTAAAATGTATATGGGTGTGGATCTGTTTGACTTGATTCTATTTGGAGTTCATTGAGTTTAATGGATGCATAGATTTAAGTCTTTCATCAAATTGAAGAGTTTCTTAGCCATTGTTTCTTCAAATATTTTTTCATTCTCTAGCCCTTTCTTCTCACTTTTTGACTGCTATTATGCTTGATGGTATCCCTTAGGCTTATTAGGCACTTTTCATTTTTCTTTATTCTCTTGTCTTTCTTGTTTCTTAGACTAGATAATCTCTATTAACTTATCAAATTCACTGATTATTCTGACTGCTCAAAGCTGCTACTGAACCCTTCTAGTGAAGTTTTTAATTTCAGTTAGTTTATTTTTCAGTTCCAGAATTTTTTTTTTTTTTTTCCAGACAGAGTCTCCCTCTGTCACCCAGGTTGGAATGCAGTGGCACGATCTTGGCTCACTGCAACCTCCACCTCCCGGGTTCAGGTGATTCTCCTGCCTCAGCCTCCTGAGTAGCTGGGACTACAAGTGCATGCCACCATGCGCAGCTAATTTTTGTATTTGTTTTTAGTAAAGATGGGGTTTCACCATATTGGCCAGGCTGGTCTTGAATCCCTGACATGATCCACCCGCCTCGGCCTCCCAAAGTGTTGGGATTACAGGCATGAGCCACCGCACCCGGCCTAGAATTTCTATTTGGTTAATTTTTATAATTTCTCTAATTGAGATTTTATATTTGTTGAAACATCACTTTTCTGCTTTAACTTAGTTATTTGTTCATGGTTTCCTTTATCTCTTTGAAGATATTTAAGCCAATTGATTTATCTTTGTCCAGTAAGTCCAAATTTTGGGTTCCCTTGAGAACAGTTTATGTTAATTTATCCTTTTTCACTGTGAATGACCCAAGCTTTCTTTTCTTTGCATTCTTCATATTTACTTTTTGAAAACTGGACATTTTGAATATTTTAATGTGAAATAAAAACCAGATTACACTATTGGATTTGCTTTTTCTGTCTGTAGTGGGTTATTGTTTGTTTAGTGACTCTTCCAAACACTCTTTCATAATGGCTGTATTATTTGTCATGTGTAATCATTGAAATCTGTTTCCTTAGCTTACTGGTAAGCTAGTGTTTTGTGTGAGTTCACTTAAATGGCTGGCAACAAAAGAAAGGAAAAAGAAAAACAATACTCTCCAATCTTGGCAGATTTGGTCTGTGTTAGGGTAATCCTTCGAGGCTTACCCAGGCTGTTTAAACCCTGACTCTGTCTTCAATTCCTGCCTATGCAGATCCTAAAGGTCAGCCAGAAGTAAGATTAGGATCTTCTCAAGTCTTTTTTGAACATTTTCCCAGCCCTCTGTGTTCTATCAAATCTCCAGTATATTGAGAGATTTTCCTTCCTGTATCTATCTCTTTTTCCAACCTATTTTTTCACAGGAATTTTCGTCTGGTTAATGCTTGTCCTAGCTGTTATCTATAGCCTCAGGCTGCTATGGCAAGTATATGCCTTTAAATGCTTTTTGCAAACACTGTCTGTAAGTAGCCCCAGCCTTGTGATTCCTCCAAGTCAAGCAAAGTCCTTATGCTAGTCTTTCTGGGAGCTATCAGACCACTCAAACACAATTCTTTGAGAATGATGTTCCTACTATTCCCTCTGGCACTAGGAGTCTGCACCATAGGTGTACACTGCTCTCTTCATAGCTGCCACCAGTCTGAAGGCTGGAGAATGCTGAGCAGGCAAATTACAATGCCACAGTGCTCTCTTAATGCAATGAAGCAGCTTCCTTCTTCATTGAATTTTCCCCTAGTGGTTATTAAATTTTTACTGGATTCCAGATTTCTGTAAAAGTCGATTCTGACTAATGTTTTTGCAAATTTTATAGTTGTTTTTGTGGAGGGATGGAGCTCTGGAGATCTCTAGTTTGCCATTATCAGTGATGTCCTCATTCTTATATTTTAAAAAATATATTGCAGTATCTATTGTGAAAAATCTTGCATTCGATTTTCTATTCCTTTTGAAGTTAAACTGGATTATAGCAGATGATTGAAATTTTGACATTAAAAATAAAATAGTTTTAAAAAGCATGAAATTTTCTTACCATTCTTCAAAAGAAGTTTCAAACTGTCAAAACAAAAGATCTCAATAAAAATCAAATCTTAAACATATTAAAAAACAGTGAATAAATGTCACTTAAACTTGTCAATTCTCTACATATCTCTACTTCATTATATTTTTGTCTACTTATACTCTCGGTTGTATAAACCAAAAATAAAATTCTAAGCCCCCCAACTGACTGAGTAGGTCCCCCCAACTCTTGGCCAAGGGGACCCCAAAGAAACCTAAAAAACCAGTTAAGGACATGATAGGAAAGGGGGTTAGACATGCCTCATTATAACCTCCTGCCTTTGTAATCTAGACACAATAGACCAGCATTAAAATTAAAACAGAAATCTTAAGATAAACAAAAAAGACTCTTTGTAGCAATAATATACCAAATTCCCACCTGATTCTGATATAGCATCACATGACAGATAACAGGCCTTGAAAGAAATCAAAGTATTTCACTCCAAAATATACTTCTTTGACATATTCAGAAACAGTCCTGCAAAACCGTCTCTTGAGGCAGAAGTTCGCATTGTGTAGAGAATCTCTTTCCCTTACTAGGTCCTTTTTAGTGAGCCTGACACTTTCAAGGTCTGATAAGAGACATTCACCACCTATTCTCTCTGAAGCCTGCTACCTGGAGGCTTCATCTTCATGACAAGAAATTTGGCTTTTTTTTTTTTAATGGTGAATTCAACAATTCAGGCAAGTCATATCTTTCAACCAATTACCAATCAGGAAACCTGAATTCACCTATGACCTGGAAGCCCCCATTTCTAGATGTCCCACCTTTCCAGGCCTAACCAATGTGTAACTTGCATGTATTGATTTATGTCTTTCCCTGTAACTTCTGCCCCCCTAAAATGTATAAAATCAAGCTGTAACCCAACCACCTTGGGCACATGTTCCTGGGACCTCCTGAGGCTGCCACGGACCATGGTTCTTAACCTTGGCAGAATAAACCTCTAAATTGATTAAGACCTGTCTCATAAACTTATTGGTTTACAGTTGTTTCCCAAGAAGTACATAAATCTCTTATCTATTCATATTGTTTTATTCTTAACCCCACCTAATTGTTCTGACCTTGTCTCTGTGATTCTAAATCTTACACATTCATCAAGGGACAGTTCAACTGCTATTTATTCCCGAAAGACTTTCCTAACAGTCAGAAGTACATGACATCTATTGAATTGTAATGTGTTACCAAAGAGTAGTGAATACAAAATTATACCTGAGTTCACATATTTAGCTTTCCATAATATTATGCCTTTTCTGGACTATAAAGTCATTGGCAGGGTTATTTCCTACAGATATATTCTAAGAGTACCTTGGGTTGTACAAGTCATAAATTATCAAAAATGTAAAACCAGAATGTTACAGGTTTCATAGATTATCTCTCATTCAAGATGTTTATTTGGCATACATGATTACTTCTCTCTAGTTCCCATATCCTACCAAAATCTGAACAAAAAAATTATATGATATATATATGTGTATGCATGTGTGTGTGTGTATACACACACACATTCACATTAATATATACATATATAGTCATGTGTCACTTAATGACAGTGATACATTCTCAGAAATTCATTGCTAGGCAATTCTGTCATTGTGCGAACATCATAGAGCATATTTATACAAACCTCAGTGGTATAGCCTACTACACACTTAGGCTATATGGTATAGTCTATTGCCCCTGGGCTACAAACCTGCACAGTGTGTTACCATACTGAATGCTGTAGGCAAGTATAGCACAATGTATTTGTGTATCTAAACTTATCAAAATATAGACAAGATACAGTAAAAATACAATATTGTAATCTCATGAGACCACTGTTGTATATGTGGTACATCATTGACCAAATAATGAAAAAGACTAAATTCATGTACATAATAAAAAACTGAGGAATGCAATTATGTTTAAAATCCCAATAGATTTTTTCATATAATATGACAAGCTTATTCTAAAATTTATATGGAAGAGCACTGCATCAAGAATACCCAAAGAACTCTAAAAAGGTAAAAAGAAGTACCATATGAGATATCAAAACATATTATGACTCATGTAAATGACTGAAAGCAGATATTGGCATAGGGAGGTAAAATTGACTAGTGGGATGGAACAGGCCAGAAATAGGTAAAATAATACACGAAACTTTGATGTATGATGGATATGGTATGGCTGACTTATAAGAAATTACTGGATTTGAAATAAAATCAATGTGGAAAAAACTAATTTTCCTTAGTAAAATTAGCTTTCTATTCCATTCATATGCAAAACAATTTCACATTATTAAGCAAATCTCCAAAGAGAAATTAAAATTTTAGTAGCTATAAAGTAAAACTGTTATAGCATTGTGGTATGGAAATTTTTCTTAAACAAGACACAAATCACTTAAAAGCAAAAGTAAAGTGATAAATTTAATTACATTAAAATTAATAAAGTAAAAAGACAAGTCACAAACTGATAGAAAGTGTTTACAACATATACAACTTACTAAAGGTAACAAGTTCCTAAAAGTCAATAAGAAAATACAAGTAAACCCAAAAGAAAGTGGCAAAAGATAAATTGGCATTTTGCAGAGAAGAGAATAAAACTTCAGTGAGCATGTTAATAAGATTCTAAACTAATTAATAATCAGGAAAATGTTATTCCTTGATTTTAGAAACTGGCATTCACAGTCCTGCATAATGCAGAAATCCACATGATGTTGATTTATATGACAGTTCTAAGAAGCCATTTGAAGTTGAAGTATCACAAGAGAGTCAGGGGAAAATTGGTTAAGAGGCACTTCAATGAATTGTGATATAATTATCCAAAACTTCTGAAGTCCTCAAAAAGTTAGTAATAATTAATAGTCTCAGCTTGATCTTTATAGCTCAATAGAAAATCATTTATTTTATAAAGATAAAACATTATTACTCCAAATTTTTGAAGCAGAGTGCAATTTCATATGAAGAAACGTTTTAAGGTAATATATCAAAACATTACCTTAGCAACTTTGTTTAGAAGTAAGTAACAAAGAAATAATTAAAAAATTACTTTAGTCAGTCTTTGATCTGATGTGTGGAGGCAAAATTTCTGGTACCTAGCATTTAAATACTATTTATTCAGGATATTGAAGTGGTTAACACAGAGAAGGCCTACAATTCCAGAGAAACATTTGAAGTCTTATATTCATAACTGCCTATCTGAAAAATCTGGACACATTTTAGAAGTTTCTCAAAGTCACTTTAAATCATTATTTTAAATAAAATTCCTGATTATAATTAAGCTTAGAATTTCACTTGTCATAAACATTTGTGGTATGTAGATGCTTCGATGAAAATACCTAATATAATCAATTATATCAAACTAACTACAAGACTCCATACAATTCTCATTTCTGATTTTACCAAAATAGCAAATGAAAACAAAGGAGGAGGGAGAGCTAAAACTGCCTGATTCGATGTAGTTTAAAATATTATTACATTATGGGGGAAATGAAACACTTCATTTACTTACAGCTCTAAGCCACATTGCCCACAAACTTCTGCTTGATAAATCTAACATTTTCATTGACCTTGTTTATTTAAGTCTATATTTTTATTGTAAATTATTACCAAATACTTAAATATTTAAATGCTATTATTGAGACAAAAAGTATTCATGAAACCTTCTATTTTCCACTGTAAAAATAAGAAAATAATAAACCTTATGTTAGAAATTTTTTTTAATGGATGATAACAAGTGCTGGTAAGGACATGAAGAAATTAGAACACATTTATATTGCTGGTGGGAATTTAAAACAGTTGGGCTATGGAAAATAATTTGATGGTTTCTCAATAAGTTATATATAGAATCATCACATGATACAGCAGTTCCACTCCTAGGTATATACTCAAAAGAACTGAAAACAGGTACTTAATCAAATCCTTATATAATATATAATTATATAATATATACTACATGCATGTTCATAGTAGCCCTCTGTACTATAGACAAAGGGGAACAACCCAAATGACTATCAACAGATGGACAGATACCAATCGTAGTATATATACGCAATAGATTATTCAGCTATAAAAAGAAACAAAGTACTGAAACATGCTACAATGTGGATCGACCTCCCACATCATGTCAAGTGAAAAAAATGCAGGTCACATATTGTATGATTTTATTTATATCTAATATCCAGAATAGATATAGCTATCAAAATTGAAAATGAAAAAAGGAAAATTATCTCTATTTGCAGATGACATGATCCTATAAGCAGAAAACCTCAATGCTACACAAAAAAAACCTGTTAGAACTAATAAATTCAGCAGTTGCAAGATACAAAATCAATGTACGAAAACTAGTAGCATTTTTATACATGAATAATGATCTAGCTGAAGAAGAAATTAAGAAAACAGTCCCATGTATAACAGCATAAAATGCCTTGGAATAAGTCTAATCAAGTAGCTGAAAGATTTGCACACTAAAACTATAAAACATTAATTAAAGAAATTGAGCGTGATGCAAATAAATGAATAAATATGTGTTTACAAATGGGAAGAATTAATATTGCTAAAATAATCATAGTACTCTAAGCAATATATAGATTTAATGCCATGTCGATAAAAATTCCAATGACTATTTTCACAGAAGTAGAAAAAGAATATAAAATTAATATGGAGCCATAAAAAAACACCAAAAGTCCCAACAAGACTGAGGAAAAAAGGTAACGTTGGAAGCATCAGACTTCCTGATTTAAACTTATATTACAAAGCAATCATAATCAAAACAGTATGGTCCTGGCATAAAAACAAAAACATAGACCAATGGAATAGAACAGAGAGTCCAGAAATAAGTTAAAACACAGATGGACAACTAATTTTTGACAAAGGCATCAAAAGGACACAATGAGGAAAGAATAGTCTCTTCAATAAATGATGCAGGGAAAACTGAATTTCTATCACCAACAGAATGAAATTGGCTCTTATCTTAAACAATACACAAAAATCAATTCAAAATGGATAAAAGACCTAAATTTAAGATCAGAAGCCATAAAACTCCTAGAAAAGAACATAGAGGAAAAGCTCCTTCACACTGGTCTTGACAACAACTTTTGGGAATCACACCAAAAATTCAGACTTCAAAGACAAAAATACAGAAATGGAACTGCATCAAACTAAAAAAAAATGAAAAGTCCAGTTACATACTAGGAAAAAAATAATTGGAAACCACATATCTGATAAGGAGTCAATATGAAAAATGTATTAAAAACTCTTAAACTCATTAGCAAAAACCAAATAAACTGATTTAAAAATGGGCAAAGGACATGATGTATCTTCAAAAAATATATAAATGGAAAACAGGTATGCACAAAGGTGCTCAACATCACTAATCATCAAGGAAATGCAAATTAAAACCACTATGAGATATCTTCTCACACACATAAGGATGACTACTATAAAAAAGACAAGAGATAAATGTTGGTGAGGGTATGGAGAAAAGGGAGCCCTAGTACAACTGTTGGTGGGAAGGTAGAATGGTACAGCCATTAGAGAAAACAGTACGGAGGTTCCTAAAGAAATTAAAAATAGGACTACCACATGACCCAGCAATTCATCTTTTAGGTATATATACCCAAAGGAGATGAAAGCACCAGCTCGTAAAGATATCTTCACACCCATATTCGCTGCAGCATTATTCACAATAGCCAAGATATGGAAACAACCTGAATGTTCATCGATGAATAAGTGAATAAAGAAAATGTAGGAGTGTGTTTGTGTCTCTGTGTATGTGCACATACACGCATGTATGCATGTGTATGTGTGTCTACATGTTTATGTGTGTATGTCTGTATGTATATATATACATATATATATATAGCTAATATTCAGCCTTATAAAAAATGGAGAGCCTGTTATTTGCCACATGAATGGACCTGGAAGACATTATACTAAAGGAAATAAGGCAGACACAGAAAAATGTTGCATGACCTTACTTACATGTGGAATATATTTTTTTAAGGAGTTCAAATACACAGGTAGAGAATGAAACAGTGGTTACCACAGGTGGGAGTCGGGAAGAGGAAATGCAGAGATGCAGGTCAGAGGATACAAAGCAGCAGATATGGAAAATGAACACATCTAGAGATCTAATGTAAAACATGAGGACAAAAGTTAATAAAATTGTATTATATTAGGGATTTTTGTTAAATAAGTAGGTATTTGTTGCTCTTGTCACAAGGATGTCACTATGTGAAATATATGAGACTAACATAGATATGTTAGCCGGCTTCACTATAGTAACCATTGTACTACTATACCATCTATATGTGTCTGTCTGTATGTATCCCAAAACAGCATGTTGTAAACCTCAAATAAACGCAATAAAATTTATTTCAAAAGAAAGCAGATTGGTATTTGCAAGACTTGGGTTAAGAAGAGAATCAGGAGTAAATTCTTAATGGATATGGGGTTTTATTCTGGAGTAGTGAACATGCTTTGGAGCTAAATATAGTGGTGATTACACATTACGTAAACTAAATGTTACGGAGTTGCTCACTTAAAAATGGTTAATTTTATGCGATGTGAATTGCACCTCAACTTTTAAAATCACTTAGGAAGTCTGAGTAAATTACAAATTTTAATTATAAATGTGTCAATACTGGTTCATTAATTACAGCAAAGATACCATACTAATGAGATATTTTTAAAAACTGGATCCAGAATATACATGAACTCCCTACACTATCTTCTCAATTGTTCTGTAGGTCTTAAGTGTTCTAAAAAAATTTATTAAAAAAAAACAAATTAGAGGAACATAAAATATAATTATCTAATTCAAGGAAAGTATGTTTTAATAAAGCAAATAAAGCAAAAGAATATGGCTGGGGCTTTTGGGGCATGGAAGTAAACCAAATCAGATTCATACGAAACTTCAAAGTTTTCATTAGAATTGTGGCATCTTGGACTAAAAACCAAGAGACAGTTGAAAATGCAAAGAAGCTTCTGAGCTCTCAACTTATAAGAAGCAGGAAGAAGTCTGAGATAGGAACTCAGATCCATTTTCTACAGAAATGAAAGTACCTCTGGAGCCAAGAGTTGAGAGTAAATCAAACAGCCAGTGAGGACCACAGACCAATAAATTATTCCCAATGAGCAGAACTGGGTTCTAATAAAAAAACATTTCTTGGTCCTAGATTTGGGGAACCTGACACCATATGCTGATAAAATTCAGAATTTTATGGATCAGTGAAAGCCCTATGTCTTCATTCTTCCCCTTTTTGAATGAGGGGTTTATTGTGATTATTCTATCCCTTCTTCACTGTGTATACTAAGTATGCAGGAGCAGTATTTGACTTTTCACTTTAGTTCATAGATCTATGGGTCAAAAGAAGTTGCACACAAGGAACTTCATCGGTATCAGATCTGTTACAGAACATGTAATTATGGATATTCATGATACCAGAAAGATATAAAACTGTTTTAAGAAAAGGTCATTGTAGTTTGCATTTGGGGAGCAGTATTAATCATGTGGCAATGGACTGATAGATTGCTACCTAAATTGTCCCCACAGAATCTTGTCTTCTGGATCCACATCTTTTTTAGTACTCTCCTGCATTAACAGTGGGATTGACTATGTGCTTTGCTTTGGTCAGCGGGACTTCAGCATACATGACACAGGCAAAGCTTTGTTAAGCACTTGTCTGTTGAGATTTGTCCTCTTGAAATATGCTCTAACAGCCAACAACCATGTGAGTGAGACCATTTTAATCATTATTCCCAATTGTGCTACCAGATGTGTGTATCCACATGATTGGTCCCAGGCAAGAACCAGCAAAACTGCCCAGCTGAGTCCAGAACAAATTGCTGAATGGTAACCACGTAAATGCTTGTGTTCTAGCCACAAAATGTTGGAGTACATGTGTATATGTACGTATGTGCATGTGTACCAATAGGTAAAAGAAAAAAGATAAATGGTTACTTTGCTCAAAATATTTTCATTAGAATGGGGGAAAATTCTAGACTGCAAAGAATAAATGAGTGATTGGGAGGTGTGGAATTAGATACTAAATATAGGCAACTTTCAGATGCTATGTGGAATGGAGAAAGAAAGACAAGGGGAGATATTTAAAGGTCTGTATAGAATTTTAAAATGTTCTTAAAAATAGGAGATACATCAGTATCTTCAATGTGTACAGGATCTAAGAAAAAAAGGAGATTTTTAAAGACAGAATGCTGAGAGAAGACACAACTGATGGAGCAAGATCCTTGCAAAGGTAGAATATGCAATGCAGTGAGGGGAACAGCTCTAGGTGGGTGGGGGACAAAAAGAACAATATTTGTGGAGTTCAGGGATGTCCATAGGTGAGATAACAACAGTTTGAAGCATTTCTGTTGTAGCTCCTTTTTTTTTTTTTTTTTTTTTTTGCAAAGAAAGAAATGAATGAGCTGTAAGGTAGAAGATTTAGAGATTTGAACAAAAAAACATTGGAGTAGCCACCACAGACTACTAGAAAAATTTCAATTGACAAACAATAATTTCAGAGCACTATACAATGTACAACTGAGGTTGGAGACTATGGTTACATAACATCTTACATTTTGTGTAATGTTCTCCAGTACCATTCAGCAGACCAGGGGTGGGAGTGGGGATGGCAGACCATCAGAGATATTTGGGGTTGGCATTTTGTCAGACTAGAAGGATGACAGGATAAAAAGTACAGGACCAAATACTCCAATTGATGAATGTTTAGAGAGATTAATTGATTAGGCAAGAAACTAAAGGAAAATAGGAACCACAGAATAGGAAACCAGATATATCAGCATTTGAAGTGCTCATAAGTTTCAAGTTAAATACAACAGAACTAATAGAATGAGAGAACTCAAAGTATAAGAAACTTAGTAAAGAGTCAGGTGTTAAATGTTAGGTTTCAGAGTTAAAGAATAGATATGAAGTGGTATAAAAAGAGCCAAGTTTTCCAATGAGAATGACAAACATTTTAACATTCATGTCTTTGGTCTTAATAGCTGACACATTGTCAAGGACACGATGTCATGGCACGGTGCTGAACTGGATGTGCTTAGAGCTCGGATACACCTGGTCTGGATGCTGGCTCTGCCACTGACATTGGATCTCGGGAGAAATCAGCCTCTGAAATCATTTTCCTCATCTGCAACTGGAAATAATGGCAGTTTCTATCTAATAAGGTTTTAATAAGAATTCAATGAAATTATGCATATTAAGTGTTTAATAAGTCTATATTTGGTAAACATTTTATAAATATTAGCTTTATTATCATAGTTGATGTTATTAATTTTGTACAATATATTGTTAACATTTTAAAGAATGTTTTTTAAATGCTTTCTCTCTGTGTTATTCTTTTAAATTACAGTAGCATCCTAATGACTGATATTGATTAAATGAAGAGGAAAATTTTAATTCTGTAGTGCTCACTCTAAATTAAATAAAACTATTTACAGTCTAGGCAGTCTAAGAGAATAAGGTAGAGGAAAAATATAAAACAAGAGTCTTTTATTTGTATGAGAAGATATTCAGGTGATTATTTTTATCATTGTGTGATGTTTCCAGATTCTTTGCAAAAACAAAATATGGGGAAAATTCTCATAGTAACTCCACTCTGAAGAGTTTTTCAGTGGAGATTCAAATTGAAATTAAACTGGAGTGGATAGAAAAGTCCGTGGCAGATGCATTGCTGCTAACCACAGGCGTCCAGAGTGTTCTGACTACATTGGAAATCACTGTGGACAGAAAATTGTAAAAGACTGATCTTTTACTCATTCAGTGTATGTTATACCCAGGGTAGATGTAAGCTTTATAATTACTTATAGAATTTTATCTAATGGGCCTTACATGGTGGCTCATGCCTGAAATCCTAACCTTTTGGGAGGCTGAGGAGGGAGGATTGTTTGAGGCCAGCAGTTCAAGACGAGCAGGGCCAGCATAGTGAGAGCTCAGCAGGAGGGGTTTAAATAAACTTACACTTGGCAAATACCTCTTTCTCTTTTGCTTGTTGCTGGGCCCTTCATTGGCCAGCCTGTCCTTCCTCATCATTGCACCAAACTTTTCTAACAATTAGAGTCATAAGACATGAGATATGGGTAATTTAGAGAGATAATTAAACCAGTTGCTTGCTTTGACCTCTAACATTAAAACCCAAAGGAATTCAGATGATCTACAACTCAGAATAAGAATTTTGTGCAATTCATGATGGAGAAGTATATATACAGATATAATAATAGCTTTAGTGAGATAATTTACATAGCTTAGAGTTCACCAATGTATACAAATCCGTGGTTTTTAATGTATTTACAGAGTTGTATAACCATTACGATAATCACAGATGACTACATATTATATGTAATTGGGGTGAAGGCTCCAGCTGATCATCACCAAGCATTGTTCCTCTGCCTTGCTTTGCCCTCTGCCTAACCCCTGGAAACTGGTGAAAGGGTGGTCCTGTTGTTCTCCCAGCACCAGATACGTTATCAGACAGGCCTGGGACTGTAGGTGATGAATGAATATATATTCACATATATGTATATACAGATACATTTACAGACAGAAAAATGTTCCACTTCCTCTCAAAGTTACAGTCAGTTGACAACTTTACTGGGTAAAATGTTAAGTGGCAAAAATGTTGAGAAGAAATACCCCTTTTCTGCATTTCCCTCAGGCATTCTGGAGGAAAAATGCACCCAGCACACATTCATATTTAGTATTTTCTGCAGGTAATTATTCATTTTAAATATTTTAAAAATTTTCTCCATTTGTAATTTTTGTGGGTACATAGTAGGTGTATATATTTATGGGGAACGTGTGATGTTTTGATCCAGGCATGCAATGTGAAACAAGCAGGCACAGAAAGACAAGCATCACATGTTCTCACTTTCTTGTGGGATCTAAAAATCCAAACAATTGAACTCATTAATATGGAGAATAGATGGAGGATTGCCATTTTAAATATTTCTTACACACATAACTCATTTTATGTGACGTGAGGATTTATGCTTAGGTTAATTCTGAATTATGATCTTTATTTACTTATTTGGAAATATTAGATGCTATTAGCTTTGATTTCAAAATATCAGAAGCTATCTTTTAAAGAGTTCTTTCCAGTTGTGCCTGCTTAATTTTATTTTTGAGGAAATTTAAGTTCCTATGTCAATGTAAGGTTGTCTAATATTACCAACATTTTTTGGTAATATTATCACTTTTTCCATGTGATAATGGGAAGATTTTTTTCTTATTGTGATAGGTTAGTCAGAAAAAATTTTTTCATCTTTCAAAAAGATAGCTGGCCACCAGTTCATTCTTAAAATATTAGTTCAAATACTGCATAGATTTGAACTAAATATCTAATGGAGAGTCCTCATCATTGCACCAAACATACTACTTATGTTCTATTTATCAGTTCAACACTAGCAAATCTAACTGCACAGTCAATAATAAAACAAAATAAGATAATTTTTAAATATAGAAAATAGAAAATCTACAAAATAACCTTGAAAATTAACAGAAAGTTTGTCATTAGCATTTATTTCATAATGAATCTCCTTTCAGATAAAACTTGTATTTATTTATTTCTAAACAAAGAATTATCATTATTGAAATTTTTGTCTAGAAGTGTACTTTTCTATCATTGTTATTGTGTGTTTCTTCTCAAAATACCAACTAATATTCTCTGAAATAAGAATTAAGTTCTCTCCAAGGATATAAAACAGACGTTGAATGGACTTTGGAGTCAGATGGAACTAAGTACAAATTCCAGCTGTAGTGCTCACTACCTGTGTGATGTGTACATATAAGATATTTGACTTCTCTATGCCCTAGAATTCTCATCTGTACAGTAGAATTTCTATAAAGGGCAAAACAATAAATATTTATTAAATGCCTAGAAGATAGGAGAGGTTAGGTACATAAATCACCATTACCATATGGAGTGGATAGGTGCCTCAGATGTATGCAGAATAGAAAGGTTCTGTTTTAGATCTTCATTTACTTTTGTATTCATCAGACAGTTATTGAGTACCTACTATTTATCTGGCACTAATCTAGGCCCCAGAAGACAAGAGTAAAGAAGTCAGCTCTGGTGCTTCTCCTTTTTTGAGGTTTTTCAATATATTTACATGAGAATAGCTCTTTTTTTCAGTTTTTTTAAAGATAAGATGTAAAGTATCTTGGCTTATTTTGTAAACTATTTTATCTAAGGTAATATTTTACCTGCCCTATTATCCATAGTATCTAACAGTTTATCAACTGTTCAGAGCACCAAGTCGGATTCAGGAAAGAATATGGGCTTTGAAAACAGACAGAGGGTGTGTGAATCCCAATTCTGCCTTGTGAGCTTGAACAAGTTGCTGAATTGTTTTAAACAACTATTTCCCTATCTATCAATTAGGTATAACTATAACCATTCAATAGTTTTGTAAGGTCTAAGAGCAATGATGTAGTAAAACATAATGTCTGACTTATATTAGTTTTTTAATCAATGGTAGCTGTTATAATTATTTATTAAAATACCTGTTTTAATTATTTATTAAAATACCATTATACTATTTTAATAAGTGGTAGTTGTTATAATTATTTATTAAAATACCTATGATTTTTATCATTTTTAACAACATGGGTAATTGTTAATTAAAACTCATAGGAAGTATATAGCATATCATAGCAATAAATATTAATTTCTGCTCTTTATTTCCTTGCCATAGTCTTCAAAGCCCAGGACACCATCAGTCCTGTGACCTATAAAGCATTTCCTGAAGGGGTAATCTGATTTGGAGAAATATAGAAACAACAAAGGTAACACAATGCTGATATAGAATGATATAAATAATATAGAAGTAACCGTGACAAATATATATTGAGTGCATATCACTTGCTGGTACTTGTTCTAATATAGTATCACTATCTCTTCATTCCCATCTAAGGTCATCTAAAGGCTGCAATCTTGAAGACTGTACTCTAATGATCTCTAACAAGAGGTGACATCCTAGACTGAGAATTGTAAGTGGCCCATCAGAATGTTTGCTGAGCCAGATCCAGTAACAGTGGAGAGAAAAAAAAATAGCACAGGTCTCTGGAAAATTGATCTCCCATTTGAGCAGTCTAATTCTGCATTAGTTGTTCAGAAATATAATCTTAATAAAAGGTATGAGAAGTGGTATTTTTTGTCATTCTTAAATCATCCTTTGAAAATAATTGCCTTTCAAGATTGAACTCCCTTCAGAATAATAAAGGCAAACTTTTAACAGGTTAAAAAGACATAGAATCATTATATTCCTTTTCAATAGAACTATTAAGCATTTCTTTAGAATAAAACAACTCATTAAAAAGGGCACACTGTCCTTTTATACACCAATTTAATCATCTAATCAGTTTAGTGTCCCAAAAAGTATGTAAATACTACTTAATTTACTAGTGAAGTTGGCTTATGGAAATTACCACTTAGCATGATTGCCTCTGGATAAAGAACAAACAGGTAGGGAGAAAAAACATCGATTTAATAAGGTCGTTTCACCCTTCTGGAGTGAGACTATCAAAAACATGTCTAGACTAGTAAATTATGCAACTGAGCAAAGATTCTTAAAAAGCATTCCAATTATCATTTAAAAAGTCCAGAGTTTCCTGGGTTCTTTAAATAACCAATCCTTAGAGGGTCGATAAAGCTTACCAAAATATCAGCATTTTAAATTAGTCTCTTACCCTTTTCAAATGCTCCTGTATTTTGGACTCCACATCTTGGATGTGTGAAATCATTTTGTTGACACAAGGTGCTGGGATGTTTACTACGGCACAGCTGTGACGTCGACATGGGTAGCTGAAGTAAATGCCTTTATTCACCCCTAAAGAGAACAAACAGAAGTTCATTACTCATTCTATACAAAGTAGTAAATTTTGATGTTCAGAATAAGCAAAAAAATTCTGCTTTATTAGTGCTAATACTCTTAGTTTCCTTAATAGAGAGGCTGAGAAATCTGTCAGAAAATTATAGAACAAATCTTCAAAAAACGTACAAGCTAAAATAAAATAATCATTTATGATTTAATTCTGTAACAAATAAAAAATGAACCCGAGAAGCCAAAATAAAACTTCAAGCAAAGTTGAAAAACATAGCATCGTGAACTAAACATAGGAAAAAATGAAGGAAAAAAAAGGCAGAAAAAACAGTTGACCCATGTGTTACTAAACAGATTCGGAATCTCTTAAAAATAACTTTGAAATATATTTTAAATATTCCCTTCAAAGAGATGCTCTCTTTCAATGTAAATAATATCCAACTACTCATGCATTGAAGTTCTTCCTTAAATCCAGCATGAGTTTCTCTTGCTGAAAAAAATAAAAGCAGGTCTCCTTCATCCTCATAATAACCTCATTTTCTACCTTCCATTTCTGAAAATTGGAGTCTCATGCGAAGAGTGATTAATGTTCTCACTATAGTAAAGCTGTACTCATCATAAAATCCACTCAGTCCGATGTGCCTCAGTGATGCTAATCCTGGCATGTCCCAAATCGACTGAAGGTTGCAGAAGCACAGCAAAGTTGTCCATGAAACTCCACCAAAGTGCTTACTTGCAGTCCTTTTGACTCTAAGGACTCTATTGGGCTGGATTATAGTTGCAGTCACTGATCTTAAATGGGAGACACAAAATATGCTCAGCGCCTCAATGAGAACAGTGTGATGTCCTCATTTCAATTGACCTTGAGGGAACAGAGAAATAATCCTGTTGTGTTTTGTTTCAATGCCAACCCACAGAGATGGTAAATATTTTTGGTATCTTCATTTAAACTGCAATCTTTTAAATATCTTTTAAATGAAGCCTTATAATATCTTCCTCTAGAAACACAATCTCTTGTAAAAATGGCATGTTTCATTTATAAATAAAAGTGTTCAGTCTATTCTACAATGTTCGACTCTCTCTCATATATATGTGTGTGTGTGTGTGTATATATATATATATATATAAATGACCTTTTTATGAGCACTAAAAATATGTGCCAGACATAAAGCTAAGCTAAAAATTTTTGATGCCACATTTTTTAAATCCCCACAACAATCTTATAAAATGGGATTATTATCTTGATTTCATAGATGAGGAAATCAAGGCTTAAATAAATTATATAACTTGTCTAAGTCTATGGAACAGGTAGGTAGGAGAACTGAGACTTGAACTAAATCTCCCTGGTTATGGAGTATAAACTGTGAAGGCTGTTTTTATGTTTTAAAAGTATGGCAAAATAAAGAGAAACAGTACTAAAAATATATTTCAGGGCATCCCGAATGTTTTGCTTGTTTTTACATTTTGAATGCTCCTTCATAATATCAGTGCTGGTATCCTATGTCTTTTAGTTTGCTTTGACCATACTCTGAACACATATACTTGCTATAACTATTTTTTGTATGTTACAGTCCATCTTTCCTCTTTAGTTCATAAACATACACACACACACACACACACACACACACACACACACACACACACATATATATGTAATAGTCAAAAGACCAAAAGAACAATCTAGTAAAAATTGCATACTGATCTCCTATCCAAGTATCTTGATAAGGGCATGTTGGCCCTCCCTTTAGAAATAAGAAGGTTTTGATACACATTTAACAAACAAGCAGTCACTGTTACAGTCAAAACATTTGTTTTGCTTCATTAAATTTGGTGAAAACAAGAATAGTGATGATTCCTTTTATATTTTTCTTGACTGTGCCACTCTCAACCTATTTTGTGAATACTAATTAATTTCCATAGCACTCCTATGGTTTAGGTTGAATATGTAACATATGGTAAAGTAATGGGAATCACGTACTACAAACTTAAATTTGCACTAAAATCTGTAAAAGACATGACATCCTAAGTAGCACAAGATTGAACCAAAATTCAGTGGTTCATGTTACTCTTTTTATTTCATTGCAAGCATGGCATAAGTTAAAACTTTCAATTTTTAAGAATTTTACTCAGTTTAGGGTGACAGCATGATATAATCAAAAGACAGCTGAACTAGGCATCTGTATTTTCTTGACTGAACTGATAACTAGCTGCACATCTTTAGCTAAAACGATTCAGTCTTTAGGTCTCAGATTTCTTATTTAATAAATTAATGTATTGGTAGGATGTTACGTAAGATATTTTTCACCTAAAATTCCAAACATAAATCGAGGGAGTCCTCCTTGTGAAGCCTGTGCACAAATGGTCAGTGTGAGTATATTAAGAATTAAGCTCGGCGAGACTTTCATCCTCTCTAAACATGCCCCTGACTCCAACTTCCTTGCCCAGAATTAATGCATAAAAGACAAGATCCTCCTGGCTCCAAGCCAGAGTTGAGGTTTGCTGAGACTCTGCAACATGAAACTTCCATTTGAGAAAAAATATCAACTAGTTGTTTGTGTGGGCAAATGAAATAGAAAGACTATGTTTATAAACTTTCAACTCTTACTGCTCAATGAATTTGATCCTTATATAATTTATTCACCCAGCTCCAATAATTCAACATTTTATCACAAGAGTCCTTCCTTTTCTTCTGCTTTGTATATGCGCTTCCTTTATGTACGTTACCCCAATTATTCTATCATCCCTTTATCTCAACTCAGAACGCTTAGGAAAAACTCTGCTGAACGCATATTTCCTTTTCACATTGTTATCCCTTTTAACATCTTGATTTTCTTTCCAAAATGTAACATAAGTCAGTGCTCTTGAGATTAAAAATAATTTGTCCTCCATGCAAAGACTCTTTCACGATGAACATAAAGCATCTTTAATCTTTTATGGAAAACAAAGATCTCTTTAGCTTTTGTTATACATGAGAAAAACAAAAACACCTTTCACTGACATTAGAGTTATCACATTTTCATTGGACCTTAAACTGTTGGAGACACTTATCACTAAATATCTAGAATAATACACACGGACTCTCAGAGTCGGAAGTGGCTAAAAACTGCTTCTACTCTAACTTTAGTCAATGTGCAATGCCGCTGTTTGGTGTTCACTTACTGCCATTTTCTTCTCTTCAAAATCTGCAACTTCAATACAATTTTTTTTTTTTACTTGCCTTGTATACTCACAGGTCTCCCCACTACCTTGCCTGACCACTTCCTATAGCTATTATTCTATATCAAATTTTGCTTTCACTAGCAATTTTTTGAATGAACTGTTTATACTGGCAGCTGCAATATCCTCATCTGATCTCTTCTTCAAATTACAATTTATATACAAATATTAAGATCCATCTTACAAGGTTCCTTGCCTGTGCGGAATACTCAGCTCTTTCAGACATTTGAGTGCAGCTATAGCACTTTTCATTTCTCTTATAAGAATGGATCACATTGCACTCTGCTGTTATCACATTTATGTTTTCCTATCTTCCCCATGAAGTTCTTTCCAGAGAACAATATTAAGTGCCTTAAATAATTATTGAATAAATGAATAAACAAATCCTCTATCATTTTTTAAACTTTTTACCTGGCTGTAATCTGATTTTTGTTCTCTCCATGAAAAATTCATTCTTACATCCCACTAAGCAGTATATCAACTACCATCCATGAAGGAGTAACTGATATGGAATTAGTTCTCCAGTTATAAGCAACTCTAAATCTGGATTTTAAAATATGAGACAACTGGTTTCGGACTTTGAAAAATGGGCAGTTCAAGGTTTTTATTTCTGAGAAAAGGGAAATTGATAAGGTGGAGTCCCACAATCACCAAGCTCTCTGCCAAGGGACAGTTTCCCAACTGCAATAAAGAGATCTGGGAGAAAAACAGAGCACAGTAATCCCGCTGAGTTGAAAAGTAAATATGAGTTTCGTGGACAGTGGAAACATCTGGAAGAGGGCAGGAACTCAAGAAGACAGAGCAATGCAGAGAAGAGCCTCAGAAACCCACGTGGGAGGCCCCTCTGACATATGGCATAGAATCCCTGACCAATAACTTCTACCCAGAATGTGCAGAGAAAATTCACAACTTAATATTCAGAAAATAGGCATAAGACTTGGACTCTTCACAAAAGACAATATACAAATGACTATTGCGATGTGAAAAGATGCTTAACATCATTAGTCATAGTCATCAAGAAAACGCAAATTTAACTAACAGTTCAATACAACTTCACACACACACTATAATGCCTAAAATTATAAAGGTTTGCAATGCCCAGTATCAGAGAGGATATAGAACAACTGGAATTTATACATTGCTAGTGGAAATGTAAAATTGTTTAAACACTTTGGAAAACAATTTGGCAATTTCTTATAAAAGTTAAACTTACCATATTACTCAGCATTCCTCTTCTTTATATTTCCCCATGACAAATAAAAATATGTCCACAAAAAGAATTGTAGGTGAATGTTCATAATAGCTTTCTTGATGATAGTCAAAAATTGAAAAAATCTCAAATTTCCATTAAAGGCTAAATAAATTGTGCAATATTATACAAGGGAAAGGTATTAATCAATAAAAATGAACAAACTACTGATATATGAAACAGCATGGATGAATATTACAGACATTTTCCTGAGTCTGAAAAAGTTGGGCACAAAGGAGTACAAGTGGCATAATTTCATTTATTTGAAATGTTACAGTGGTAAAACTAAAATCATACTGGGGTTGTGGGAGTCAGTTAAAGTAATCTTGTCTGTAGAGGGGGCATGAGTGAACTTTCTGGAAAGATGGAAATTTCTATACAGTGTTTGGGGTGGTGGTTAAATGGATGTGTGTGTTTGTCAAAAGTCATTCACTTATACACTGTAAATGAGTGGATTTTATTGCATTTAAGTTGTACCTCCATATGTCTGTTTTATAAAAAAGACCACTAAGCATATCCTAGTGACAGAACTCAATAACCTTGTATCGTTCTCCTACTTTAACTTTTTATACTAAAAAACATTGTAGACAGCCCTTCCTTGAAATGTTCTTTTAATAACTTTCTCTAGCTTCCTGTTCACCTATTTTTTCTCATATTCCTTAAACATGACTATTTGATAAGAAATAATCTTTTCCTCTACGCTTTCTCCTTTGATCATCTCCTTTAAGTGCTTAACTCTTAACTAAACAGCTTTAGACTTAACCTTGCCCTGAGCTCCTTGCCAAATGTACAAATTTCCCAAATCTGTCCTTCCTAGACTCCTATCCTGGCATTGAGAGTAAGGAAGGGAGGTCTGGGCCTGCAGAATCCTATGCAGAATGGGAGAAGCATGATAGATAAAACTAAAATGTACCCATTGAGAAGTTGATATACCACAAACAAGGAAATACATTCACAACAGTAAATTAAAATGCCAAAGCAGAAAGGCTACGGAAGAAAAGGGACACATTTGTATGATCAGACATAGAGCTGGAAGGGATAAAGGAGGCATCCACGGGAGCTTCAAGATGGAAGAGATCTGATACAGTACAAGCAGTGAAAATGATGCCTGGTACAGAGGATCCTCAGAAATGATTTGAAAAGTAAAAGAACTGTTATTAGTGGAAGGTATCCAAGTTACTGGTGGCAAACCTGTACTGGTCCGCAGCAACTTCAATTCTTGCCTCCTCAGACAAAATAATTCGACTGAGAAGCATAAGGCAGAAGGACAGACCAAGGCAAATTTCAGAACAGGAGTGAAAGTTTTATTAAAAAGCTTTAGGACAGTAAGGAAAGGAAGGAAAGAAAAGAAGAAAAGTACAACTTGGATAAAGGCCAAGCGGGTGATTTGAGAAACCAAGTGCGCAGCTTGACTTATGGACTTGGGTTTTTATACGTTGGCATACTTCCAAGATACTGCATTACTTCTCCCCACTCCTGAGATTTTATCGGGAAGCTGCTGATGAGTTTAAGGTGTTTTCTATTAGGAGACTGCCTTTCTCTGGCACTGACTGTGAGCAGTTATTACTTTAGATCAACAGTTAACAACTGCTTGACCATCACCTGATGGTCACCCAACACTCCTGGTGTGTTGGGGGAGGGGCGGGGAGGGCGTGGGCAGGAGGGGAGAGCCCTTTTTTGCCCTGCTCATACCTGAGGCTACCTACTGTAACAGAATGATAAGAAAGCAAAGATGTTCCAAAATAAAACTTTTAATTAGCCTTCCCTCTGTCCCCAGTCTGTTTGGATTCTTTTTTCTTTTTTATAATTTTGACTTTCATTTTAGATTCAGGGAATGCACATGCAGGCTTGTTACACAGGTATATGGTGTAATGCTGAGGTTTGGGGTTTGATTGCTTCTGTCACCCAGGTATTGAGCATAGTACATAATGGTTAGTTTTTTAACCTTTGGCCCCCTCCCTCTCTCCTCCCTATAGTAATCCCTAGTGTCTATTGATGCCATCTTTATGTCCATGAGTACCCATTGCTTAGCTCCCACTTATAAGTGAGAACAAGAAATATTTGGTTTTCTGTTCCTGTGCTAACCCACTTAGGATAATGGCTTCCAGTTGCATCCATGTTGCTGCAGATAACTTGATTTCATTCTTTTTTATGGCAGTATAGTATTTCATGGTGTATATGCACCACATTTTCTTTATCCAATCCACCATTGATGGACACCTAGATTGATTCTATGTCTTTGCTATTGCGAATAATGCTGTGATGAACAAATGAGTGCATTGTCTTTTTGGTAGAATGATTTATTTTCTTTTGGATATATGTCCAGTAACAGGATTGCTGGGTTGAATGCCAGTTCAGCTCTTAGTTATTAGACAAATCTCAAAACTGCTTTCCATAGTGGCGAAACTAATTTACATTCCCACCAACAGTGTATAACAATTCTCTTTTCTCTGCAGAGTTGCCAGCATCTGTTGTTTTTGGCTTTTTAGTAATAGCCATTCTGACTGGTATGAGATGCCTTGCAAGAGCTTCTGAAGGAAACACTAAACATAGATAGGAAAAACCATTATCATCCACTACGAAAACACACTGAAGCACACAGACCAACAACTCTATGAAGCAACTATATTAACAAGTTTGCAAAATTAACCAGCCAGCACCATGATGACAGGATCAAATTCACACATAACAATATTAACCTTAAATATAAATAGGCTAAATGCCCCAATTAAAAAACACAGAACGGCAAGCTGGATACAAAGATGGAACCCATCAGTGTGCTGTATTCAAGAAACACATCTCACATGCAAAGATGCACATAGACTCGAAATAAAGGGAAGGAGGAAAATTTACCAAGCAAATTTGAAAGCAGAAAAATGCAGAGGTTGCAATTGTAGTTTCTGAAAAAATAGACTTTAAATCAACAAAGGTCAAAACAGACAAAGAAGGGCATTACATAATCTTAAAGGGTTCAATTCAACAAGAAGAGCTGACTATCCTAAATATATGTGTACCCAATACAGGAGCACTGAGATTCATAAAACAAGTTCTTAGAGACCTACAAAGAGACTTAGACCTCCACACAATAATAGAGGGAGACTTTAATAACTCACTGTCAGTATTAGACAGATCATTGAGACAGAAAATTAACAAAGATATCCAGGACTTGAACTCAGCTCTAGACCAAGTGGACCTGACAGATATCTACAGAACTTGCCAGCCAAAACAGAATATAAATTTTTCTCAGTGTCACATGGCACTTACTCTAAAATTGATCACATAATTGGAACTAAAAACTCTTCAGCAAATGCAAAATAACTGAAATCATAACAAACACTCTCTCAGACCACAGTACAATCAAATTAGAACTCAAGATTAAAAAGCCCACTCAAAACCACACAACTACATGGAAACTGAACAACCTGCTCCTGAATGACTCCTGAGTAAATAATGAAATTAAGACAGATATCAAGAAGTTCTTTGAAACAAATGAGAACAAAGCAACAATGTATCAGAATCTCTGGGATACAGCTAAAGCAGTGTTAAGTGGCAAATTTATAGCACTAAATGCCCACATCAAAGAAAGATCTCAAATCAACACCCTAACATCACAACTAAATGAACTAGAGAACAAAGAGCAAACAAACTCCAGAGCTAGCAGAAGACTACACATCACCAAGCTCAGAGCAGAACTGAAAGAGATAAACACATAAACATCACTTCAAAAACATGAACGAATCCAGGAGCTATTTTTTTTAAAAGAATCAATAAAATAGGCTGCTAGTGAGACTAATTTTTAAAAAAGAGAAGATTCAAATAAACAATCAGAAACGATAAGGGGGATACCACCACTGACCCCACAGAAATACAAACAACCATCAGAGAATACTATAAACACCTCTATGCAAATAAACTGGAAAATCTACAAGAAATGGATACATTCCTGGACACATACACCCTCCCAGGTGGGTGGGTGAACCAGGAAGAATTTGAATCCCTAAATAGACCAATAACAAGTTCTGAAATTGAGGCAGTAATAAATGGCCTACCAACTAAAAAAAGGCCCAGATCCAGATGGATTTATAGCTGAATTCTACCAGAGGTAAAAAGAGGAGCTGGTACCATATCTTCTGAAACTATTCCAAACAATTGAAAAGGAGGGACTCCTCCCTAACTCATTTTATGAGGCCAGCATCATCCTGATACCAGAGATACAACAGAGATACAACAACAAAAACAACAACAACAACAACAACAACAAAAACTTCAGGCCAATAGCCCTAATGAACATCTATGCAAAAATCTCAATAAAATACTGTCAAACCAAATATAGCAGCACATCAAAAAGCTTACCCACCATGATCAAGTCACCTTCATCCCCAGGATGCAAGGCTGGTTCAACATATGCAAATCAATAAACGTAATTTATCACATAAACAGAACTAAACACAAAAACCACATCATTATCTCAATAGATGCAGAAAAGGCCTTTGATAAAATTCAACATCCCTTCATGTAAAGAACTCAATAAATTAGGTATTGAAGGAACATTCCTCAAAATAATAAGAGCCATTTATCACAAACCCACAGTCAATATCATACTAAATGGGCAAAAACAGGAAGCATTCCCCTTGAAAATAGGTACAAGACAAGGATGCCCTCATTCACCACTCTTATTCAACATAGTGTTGGAAGTTCTGGCCAGGGCAATCAGGTAAGGGAAAAAATATAGGGTATTCAAATAGGAAGAGAGGAATTCAAATTGTCTTTGTTTGAGGATGACATGATCCTTTATCTAGAAAACCCCATCGACTCAGCCCAAAAGCTTCCTAAGCTGATAAGCAACTTTAGCAAAGTCTCAGGATACAAAATCAATGTGCAGAAATCATAAGCATTCCTATACACCAACAACAGACAAGCAGAGAGCCAAATCACGAATGAACTCCCATTTACAATTGCCACAAAATACCTGGGAAAACAACTAACAAGGGAAGTGAAGGGCCTCTTCAAGGAGTACTACAAACCACTGCTCAAGGATATCAGAGAGGATACAAGCAGATGGAAAAATGTATCATGTTCATGGATAGGAAGAATCAATATCTTGAAAGTGACCATACTTCCCGAAGCAATTTATAGATTCAATACTATTTCCATTAAACTACCATTGACATTCTTCACAGAATTAGAAAAAACTATTTTAAAATTCATACAGAACCAAAAAAAAGCTCACATAGCCAAGACAATCCTAAGCAAAAAATAAAACAAACCTGGAAATATCATGCTACCTGATTTCAAACTATACTATAAGGCTACAGTAATGAAAACAGCATGGTACTGGTACAAAAACAGGCACATAGACCAATAGAAGCGAATAGAGAACTCAGAGAGAAAACCGCACATCTACAACCATCTGATCTTCGACAAACTCGACAAAAAGAAGCAATGGGGAAACGATTACCTATTTAATAAATGATGCTGGGAGAACTGGCTAGCCATATGCAGAAAACTGAGACTGGATCCCTTCTTTACACCTTATACAAAAATTAATTCAAGATTAATTAAAGACTTAAATGTAAAACCCAAAACTATAAAAACTCTAGAAGAAAATCTAGGCAATACTATTCAGGACATAGGCATGGGGAAAGACTTTATGATGAAATTGCCAAAAGCAATTGAAACAAAAGCCAAAATTTACAAATGAGATCTAATCAAACTACAGAGCTTCTGCATAGCAAAAGAAAGTATCATCAGAGTGAACAGGCAACCTACAGAATGGGAGAAAATTTTTGCAATGTATCCATCTGACAAAGGTCTAATATCCAAAATCTACAAAGAACTTAAGCAAATTTACAAGAAATAAACAAACAACCCCATTAAAAAAATGGGAAAAGGATATGAACAGACACTTCTCAAAAAAAAGGCACACATGTGGCCAACAAATATATGAAAAAAAGCTCAACACCACTGATCATTAGAGAAATGCAAATCAAAACTACAATGAGATACCATCTCACGCCAGTCAGAATGGCAATGATTAAAAAGTCAAGAAACAACAGATGCTAGTAACGTTGCAGAGAAATAATTCTTTTACACTGTTGGTAGGAGCATAAATTAGTTCAACCACTGTGGAAGACAGTGTGGCAATTCCTCAAAGATTTAGAACCAGAAATACCATTTGACCCAGCAACTGCATTACTGGATATACATCCTAAGGAGCATAAATCATTCTATTATAAAGATACATGCATGTGTTATGTTCAGTGCAGCACTATTCACAATAGCAAAGACATGGAATCAACCCAAATGCCCATCAATGATAGACTAGATAAAGAAAATGTGGTACATATACACCACGGAATATTATACAGCCATAAAAAGGAACGAGATCATGTCCTTTGCAGGGACATGGATGAAACTGGAAGCCATTATCCTCAGCAAACTAACGCAGGAACAGAAAACCAAACACTGCATGTTCTCACTTATAAGTGGGAGCTGAACAATGAGAGCACGTGGACATAGGGAGGGGAAGAGCACTTACTGGGGCCTGCAGGGGGAGGACAGGTTAGGGGAAAACCTTAGGGAAAAGAGCTAATGCATGTTGGGCTTAATACTTAGGTGATGGATTGATAAGTGCAGCAAACCACCATGGCATGTGTTTACCTATGTAAAAAACCAGCACATCCTGCACATGTACCCTGGAACTTAAAATAAAATAAAATAAAATAATTATTTAAAAAACGAAAAATACACCCCCAAAAACGTTTGTCTTCTTTCTTTTTCTTCTAAGAAACATGTCCTCAATGAACTGGAAATGTTCTATCTAAAACAGGCCAGTCACAGCTTGGGTGATTAAGAATTTATTTCAAAATTCATACATTTCTGAAATTACATAACAATTCATAAACCCAGATTATACATTAACAATATACTATTGATACAATATACTACATTATATCTTACTATTATATATATTTACTATGTTAACAATTAATGATATGTAGGATTTATTTCAAAATAGAAATAGTATTGACATTATAGACTAATGAGATAATATAAATATAGCTTATATAGTTTACTATATGATTTACATTCAGTCCTCACCTTCAGTATTTGTCATTTTACTTTCATGAAAACCTTCACTGTTCTCCTTAGAGGCTCCATATAGAACCAAACTTTGAGACGTGGCATTGCCTTTTAAAAAGAAAAAATACATATTTTAGTGAGTAGTTAATATTATAGAAAATTTTAAAATAAGCACCACCATGTAAAAAACTACGTTAGAGAAGTGCTCTCCTTAAAAGAAAAACAACTATGATACAAATATTAATCAAAATCCACAGTAGAGTATCTTCAGATATTTTCTCTGTGCTCTTCAATTGGTTTGACTCTTTCATAAGAAGGTATTCAAAATAGCATGAGGCTGTTTAAAACAAACAGATAAGTTATTATGTGTTGATACAGAATGTATCCAGGATACACTGTGAAAATTGGCAAGGCAGAGATTTGTGTGTAAGCTTTGTTATCATTTTTTTTAAAATGATATGCATGTGTATGTGTATATATATATACTATTATATATCTTAACTATGTTAACTATTGATATGTAGGATTTATAATTATAAATCCTATATAAGTTATGTATGATTTATAATTGTAAATAAATAAGATATGTAGGATTTGTAATTGCTAGATTAAGAAACTGTTGTTTTCAGAAAGAGGAAATGTAGAGAGAGAGGCAAAACGTTTTATTTTACAATCTCTGAGGAAGTGTTTCAAAATTCTAAAACATAAAAATATATTATCATTTATTTGACATTTTCTTATAAAGCTAAATATATGTACACTACAATGCAGCAACTCCAGTCTTAAGCTTTTAACAAACAGAAATGAAAGCATAGGTCCACAAAAATATTATCCCAGACCATTCATATAACTTTATTCATAACAGTGAAAACTGGAAACAACCTAAATGTCCATCAGCAGAAAAATAGATTTAAATAAATACTCTGTAGTTATGCAATAATATAATGTGGACCAGTGAAAAAGAATGAGCTGCAAATACATGGAGTAGCATTGGTGAATCTCAAAAATATATTGAGCAAACAAAGTCAGATAAAACATACTCGATGCATTTAATTTCATTATTACAAGGTCCAAGAAAAAGATAAAACTAAGCTATGGTGATAAAAATCAAAATAACAGTTGCCTACAGTAGATGAGAAACTTTCAGGGGTGATGGAAATTTTTTCTAGCTTGAATGTCATGATAGTTACATTTACGTACACACTTATCAAAATGTATTAAATTATAAATTTAAGATGGCATTTTCTTCCATGTATGCTATAAAAAAAAATTGTTTTACTCTAAAACCATTAAAATATTTTATATATTATAAATACATACACACATACATACATAAATATAACGTTAAAATGCTTGCAGATTAATTTATGTTAATATATTAATATTAATACCAATTAATATATTGGTATCTTGTAGTATAAATTTACCATAATTTATTAAACCAATGAGGATGAAAAAAATCTCAAAGTGAGAATGACTAATATTTATTGAACATATACATGACAGTTGACTTCCACATATTTATTATACTATGATACTTAATCTTTACAATAACACATATTAATTTTCATTTTACAAATGAGTAAAATGTGGCCCAGAAAGGTAGTGAACCAAGCCAGGTTCACAAAGTTAGCAAGTGATAGAACTAAGATTTAAACTTTGTGTCTAGTTCCAGTCTTTCAACTACACTAGCACTCTTTAAATCCTGTTTACAATATATAATTCCAAGAGATTCTTATAAGTATGGAAACCTGCAGTTCTACACTCAAATAACATATTACTTAAGAAGGTTTTTTCATTGCAAGACTTATTAGAGCTTTCAAAGTGTTAATGCTCATCAAAAAAACTTCAAAGAAAATATAAATTTTACAAAATTTCTCAGTTTTATTTTACCTCAGAATTATTTTTTCCTTAAGCATATCTTGGAATGTATATTAAATAGTACACTGTTTGAATAATATGTCCTAAAGCACATTATCTCCCAAATTTGAGAAGAAATATAATTCAGAAGAGGATTAAACTTGTTAAATTATATAAGCCAGAAAAATTCCTCTTATTATAAATGTATAATTCAATAGAAAATAATAGTGTATATAATTCATATTTCTTGGAATGGCAGGCTAGGTTTATCAGATCTACTTTTCCACTGAAAATAACTTTAAAAGGCTGTGTGTGTGTGTGTATATATATATATATATATATATATATATATATATATATATATATATGTATATGTATACATATATGAACAAGAGAGTTACAAACTACTAGGACAAAATCTAAAGGAGAGCAGAAACTATACTTTTAAGTGGAGCACAGGGTGCAAAATGACATTTGACACAAAAGTCATTGACAATTCCTAGAAAATTTGGGCAGGGTTTGATGACTTGTAAGTTTTAGAAAATAAAAAGACAACCTAGTCTCAGGGCCCATAGACAAAATTTAAGTGATTCGTGAAACTGGATGGGGAAAAATTACTCTATTTTTAAAATATTTCTGTACTTCTTATAATACATTTAAAAATATAATTTTCATGCCAGAGAGTATAAGCTTCAACAAGCTTCAAAGGGCCTATAGCACAAAAAATTAGAATGCCTTCACTCCCAACTAAATTGTAAAACTCGTTTTAAATTTGGATAACAAATGGTTATAGCCCCAGAGCAAAGGTTAACCAGAAATTACCAACCCAATGACCTCTACCAGAGCTCAAGACATTGTAGAGACATTTTCTCTGAGTATACACTAAATATACAAAAATAAAAACAAAAGCAGAAAACCTCACCCCTGTGACATTAAAACTTTGGCTGTTCATCACTTAAATTTGCAGATTAGGTTTTCATCATTGGACACTCTACCGAAGCCTCTATGCTTGAATTTGTTTTAAGTTTGTGCCATATTGGTACAACGCTATGTTCCTGACAGAAGCAAAAACATGTATACTCGGAAGAAGTCATCCATATTTTAAGCATCATGGGATGCCCACGAATAATTTTTCAAAAGCAATAAGGAGTACAGAGTCAAAGTAATCAAACGCAAAACAAAGGTAGACACCATAACTTAAATAGCACACAAAAATCAATTCCAGGTGGATTGAAAATCTAAGTGTAAAAGTCAAAACTCCAAAATGCTTAGAAGATGATTTGGACGAATATCTGCATGACCTTGGACAAGGATTTCCTTGAAGAATATGTAAAAAAGCTTTGACTTGAAAAAATAATAAGAATGCTTGTGCATCAAAAGGCAATATAAATAGATTAAAAATAAAAGGCATAAACATAAAAAAATTAGTTAACATATGTGACTGATTTAGAACTAGTATTCATATTACACAAGAAATTCCTAAAAATCAATGTGAAAAAAGACAAATGACTCATTAGAAAATTAGAAAAAAGATATAGTCAGTTTGCAAAAGTGGAACTCAAAATGCCAAAAAGCACATGAAAAAATTTTCAACATCAATAATAATCAGGCAAATTTAAATTAAAACCACAATAAGACATTGCTACATAGTATGGGGATTGTCAATACTTTAAAAGTCTAATATTGTCAAGTGGTAGGAAAAAAATGGAGCAACTGGAACATTCCTACACTGTTATGTCACTGTAAATTCATGTAATTACTTTGGAAAATAATTTGGCATTATCAAATAATGTCAACGATAGATATACCACATACTTACCAATTCTGCTGATAGGTATGCCTTAGAGAAACTCACACAGGATATATGTACAAGGAGGTTTCTAGAAGCATTATTCAAAATAACAAAAAATGGTATGGTACAATGGTACAGCAAAATGGATGAAAGCCACAAATTACATTGAGCAAAAAAAGTAACAAGGATAAACATAACAAGTAATGTTGAACAAAAGTAGCAACATACGTATATTAACTCAGTTTAATTTCAATTAACAAGCATGCAAAATTAAATTACATCTTTAGGGATGCACACATATGGAACACTACAGTTAAAATTAAAAAGAAAAGGAAATTAGCACCACAAAAGCCCAGGTAGCGGATGGCATAAAGTATTGTTCAGGAGAGTACAGGGAGACCTTCTGAAATGCCGGGAATGTCTATGTGTGGAGTGAGTGAAGGTGATACAGATGCTTCCTCATAATCATTTATGAAAAAAACCCACATATTAAGTTTGTACACTCTTCTTAAGTATGCATTATTCAAAATGAAAAAGGAAACACAGGAAATGGAGTATATAACATATACTAGCAATAGATAAGTATTTTTTTAAAGAAGGGTTGCGATTATTCTCATTGATAGAACATCAATTAGGAAGAACAGAAGAATGCCTGAAATTATTTTCATGCTTACAATTTTTTGAAAACAATTAATATGTGACAGAAAAAAGAGATGAAAATTATATGTAATAGCTGTTGGATACCTTCATTTGTCCTTGACCATGCCTTCTCTCTGAGAGCCTTTACTTCCTGACATGTTAAACCTATAAAAGGTAAAATAAAACAAAATAAAATATCTGCTTCCTGAGTCAAATATTCTGCCCTATATTGCACTAGTAAGGATACGGGAAGAAAATCAGCATCAGAATAAAGACATATAGGATAAATTACATAAGAAAGGGCTGAAGGGGTAAGTAGGAGAGAAAGACAAAGTTTGATGGTGTTTCTCTGCAAAAGGGCGTTTGATAGAAAACACTGCAGAAGAAAATGGGAAGTCATCTTGGGTGACATTCTGGGATGATAAATAGATTCACAATTTTAATAGAAGCTTTCTGTGTAATTTCTCTGTTTAGTGTTCAAGAGAACTTAAATGAAGGTTTAATCTAATTTCCAAAGTTATATATGGATTTAAAAAATCCAACAGTATGGGAAGATTGGCCTTGTGACATAGCCCAGTTTATTGAAAAAATACAATACATGAAGAAAGATAAACGCAATTATTTACACACGTCATAACTGCATCTCTAGAAAATCCTCAGTACAAAATCAAAGTGATTAAAGAGAGTTTACATATATGTGACATAAATAATACAGCATGATTTTTATAAAAGAAAAGACAGCATTGCCAACACCAATAACCTAAAAATACACCCTAAAGACATATCATTATAGTTACAAAAGTATAACTTATGTAGGAACATATTTAATAATTATATCTAGGCTTTAAAAAACTGTGGTAGTACAAAATATTACTAGAACATAAAAAAAGTTTAAACAAACAAGAATGTAAATTATGCTTCACATTAGGAAGATAAACATTGTAAAAGTATCTCTTTTTTCCAGTTTAATAACCTATAAAAATATGAGGCCTATTTTATTTGTGACTTAATAATTATTTTTAAATTTTAAAAATGAGCAATAATATCAAAAAATCTAAAAATTATGGCAAATATGTGCATGTGTTTGTAGTGGAGAGAGGGCCTTGTCCTTTAAATATCTGAATATGTCTAATATTCTAAGGATATATTTCAAAGACTGTTGCAAGAAATAAATGTCTAGATCAATGAAAAGAAACAGCTTCTTCTCTATAGAAAAACAGACATATGAAAACAAATTATATTCCATGATAAGATATGATACCCACAAAAATTAAAAATTTTGAAAAGCTATCAGATAATTTTATAAATATTTTAGGTATCTCAAAGAAATTTTTAAAAAATTTAGATTCAAACTAGAAAATCTACAATTTACAATTATAAAATTGAGATTTGTGCTAATAAGAAATCATCATATGAAATGCAAAGACAGAATATCCCGAAGTTCAGCATTCATAATGATTTTCCTAAATTACCAAGATAAATTATGATGTCTCTCTCCTTCAACACACAAGTTTCGTGAGGGCAGGGAGTTTATCTATTTATAGCCTCTGTATTTTCGGCAAGTAGCAAAGAACCCCAGACATAGTAAGTGTTAATACATATTTACTGAATGAAAAATACAGTTAACTGGAGGAATGAGGGAACACGTTAGAGTGAAATAATGACCACACCAAGAATACAAGCATACCTCGGAGATATTGTAAGTTCAGTTCTAGACAACTGCAATAAAGTGAGTCATACAAAGTGTTTGGTCTCCAAAAGCATATAAAAGTTATATTTTATACTGTAGTCTATTAAGTGTGTGATAATATTATATCTAAAACAATAAAATATTTCTAAACATTGTCTAAATATTGTTTATGTCTAAACAATAAAAAGATACTTTAATTAACAATATTTCAGTTTTAAAAAGTTAATGATTGGCCAAGGTGGGTGGATCACCTGAGGTCAGGAGTTTGAGACCAGCCTGACCAACAAAGTGAATCCCTGTCTTTACTAAAAATACAAGAATTAGCTGGGCGTGGTGGCAGGCGCCTGTAGTCCCAGCTACACGGGAGGCTGAGACAAGAGAATTGCTTGAACCCGCAAGGCGGAGGTTGCGCTGAGCTGAGATCACGCCACTGCACTCCAGCCTGGGCAACAGAGCAAGACTGTCTTAAAAAAAAAAAAAAAAAAAAAGTTAATGGTCACGTGAGCCTTCAGCAAGTCATAATCTTTTCACTGATGGAGGGCCTTGCCTCAATGTTGATGGCTGCTGACTGATCAAGGTGGTGGTTGCTGAAGGTTGGAGTGTCTGTGGTTATTTCTCAAAGTAGGACAATGAAGTTTTCCTCATGGATTAACCCTTTTACAAAAGATTTCTTTGTAGCATGCGATGCTGTTTAATAGCATATTATGCACAGCCGAACGTCTTTCAAAAAGGAAGCCAATCCTCTCAAACCCTGTTGTTAATTTGCCAATTATGTTTATGCAGTATTGTAAATATTTTGTTGTCATTTCAACAATGCCTACAGTATCTTCACCAGGAATAGAGTTCATCTCAGGAAACCACTTTCTTTGCTCATTCCCAAGAAGCAATTTCTCATCCATGAAACTTTTATCATGAGATTGCAGCAATTCAGTCACATCTTCAGGCTCCACTTCGAATTCCAGTTCTCTTGCTCTTTCCACCACATCTTCAGTAACTTCCTCCACTGAAGTCTTGAATCCCTCAAAGTCATCCAGGAGACTTGGAAGCAATTTCTTCCGAATTCCTGTTAATGGTATTTTGACCTTCTCTCATGAATCATGAATATTCTCAATGGTGTACACATGTACACTTTCCTCAAGGTTTTTTATTTATTTTACCCAGATCCATCAGAGGAGTCACTATCTATGGTAGCTATAGCTTTATGAAATGCATTTTTAACTAATAAAACTTGGAAGTTAAAATTACTCCTTGATCCACAGGCTGCAGGGTGGATATTGTGTTAGCAGGTATGAAAACATTAATCTCCTCGTACATCTCCATTTCACCTCTTGGATGTATATGTTGTCAGTGGAAGTAATATTTTAAAGAAATCTTTTTTTTTTTTTTGAGCAGTAGGTCTCCATAGTGGGCTTAAAACATTCAGTAAACCATGGTACAAACAGATGTACTGTCATTTAGCCTTTGCTGGTTCATTTATAGCACACAGGCAGAGGAGATTCAACATAATTCTTAAGGGCCCTAGGATTTTTAGAATGGTAAATGAGCATTAACTTCAACATAAAGTCACCAGTTGCATTAGTTTCTGACAAAAGACTCAGCTTGTCCTTTCAAGCTTTGAAACCAGGCATTTATTTCTCCTCCCCAGCTATGAAAGTTCTTCTGATATAAGGCTGTTTTGCCTACACTGAAAATCTGTTGTTTAGCATGTTCACCTTCATCAATTAGCTTAGCCAGATTTTCTGGATAACTTGCTGCAGCTTCTGCATCAGCACTTGCTGCTTCACTGTGCACTTTCATGCTATGGAGATGACTTTTTTCCTTAGACTTCATGAACCAACTTCTGCAAGCTTCCAACTTTCCCTCTGCAGCTTCTTCACCTCTCTTAGCCTTTATAGAACTGAATAGAGTTAGGGCCTTGCTCTTGGTTAAGCTTTTGTTTAAGGGAATGTTGTGTCTGGTTTGATCTTCTATCCAGACCACTAAAACTTTCTTCGTATCAGCAATAAGGGTGTTTTGATTTATCATTCCTGTGTTCACTGGAGTAGCACGTTTAATTCCCTTCAAGAACTTTTCCTTTGCATTCACAACTTGGCTAACAGCTCAGCACAAGAGACTATGTTTTCAGTCTATCTCAGCTTTCAACATGCCTTTCTCACTAAGTTAAATCATTTCTAGCTTTTGATTTAAAGTGAGAGACACATAATTCTTCCTTTCCCTTGAACTCTTAGAGGGCATTGTAAGGTTATTAATGGCCTAAGTACGATATTGTTATGTCTCAGGGAACAAAGAGGCTACAGGAGACAGAAATAGATGTGGGGGACAGACAGTGGAACAGTAAGAACACATGCAACATTGATCGATTAAGTTAGCTGTCATATGTGTGTAGTTCATGTTACACCAAAACAATTACAATAGTAACAACAAATACCACTGATCACAGATCACCATAACAGATAAAAATAATGAAAAAGTTTTTGAAATATTGCAGGAAGTATTAAAATGTGACATAGATACATGAAGTTTTTCTGCATGTTGTTAGAAAAATGCTGCCCACAGACTTGCTGGAAGCACAGTTGCCACAAACCTCAAATTAAAACAAAACAAAACAAAACAAAACACAGGATCTGTAAAGTGCAAAAAAGTGAAGTGCAATAAAAAGAGAGGTGCCTATAGTCAGTTTCTACAAAGAGTTGCACATGAAACAGACCCTGAAAAACATTTGTTCAAATAAATTCATGCTCTAATTCATGTTTCTGCCTTGGTGGATAACTGTATTGTTATACAATATTCCAGTTACAAAATTCCAATAGCATGTATTCATCAAAACCACTCTATCAGTAAACAAATTTTCTAATGTAAATTCCTAATGAACTACAGAATTTAAAATTTTTCAAAATATATTAAAATTATAAAAATTAACATGATGTATAACATTTAGTCATGCATTTAGATTTAATAATTTAACAATATATTAAAAATGATACTTTTATCTTCTTTGACTCAAGACAGAAGTTCATAAGCTGGATGGGCAATTATTTTCACTAAATATGACACAAAAAGAAATAATATATAAAGGCTTCAGGTTTTATTTATATAAGTTGAAAACGTTAACTATTAACAATCCATCATCAGAAGGTCCAAATGAGAGAAGATTAAATAATTAAATGAACACATGGAAATTATTTATATTCTTTGGTAATAAAAATGTAAAGTAGAGCAATTGTGGTCATTTTCTATTTAATAAACTAGCTATTTAATAATAATCAAATAAAATCTGGTATTAATATGTTGTGGTAATACTGATAAACAGTTGAATGTGAGGTACATTTGTGGAAAACAATATAAAATAAATATTGAAGGCCGCACAAATGTTCACAGCCTATGTTCCCCAAATTTCAATTCTGAATACTTAACTTGAAACAAAAACCCATAAAAGACAAAAGTTAAAAAGAGATATCAGAGAAAATGATAAAGACCTTTGAAAAATCTACCTCTCCATAAATACAAAGATTAAAAAAGGCAAAATTGTCAAAATCAACATTTTCAGAATTCCAGAAATATAGCAAAGGCTTCCAGCAACTGTGTGAGCAACTATTCAAGAAAAACAGATAAATCTTGGTAAGAACACAAACATTTGCGGCTTCTTAACTTTCCTTGGTCCCAGCCCTGACTCTGAAGGTCAACAGAGCCTTCAAAAATAAAGGTCCACAATTACGATATCGGAGGAGGAAGAAGAGAGTTGGAGTTTTTTGCAAGCCTCATTCCTAAAGAATTGTCATTTTTAGAAATATCTGGTTATTCCCTGCAAGACTTCACTTCTAAAGCTGTGAGCATGATCAGGAAAAAGTCAGGCTAATATTATCGGAAAGAAGAGATTTAAAGGAATTAGCGTCTATCAAAGTCCAACTCTTCTAGAGATATCTTACATTTCTGAGATATGAGAATTTACATATTACACTTATCTATTCAGTGGTTCTTAACCAGAATAGTATCCGGATTTTGAGGACTTTGTTGTTGTTGTTCCTGTTAGAGGAAGGGTCTCATTATGTCGCCCAGGCTACATTCAAACTCCCAAGCTCAATCAGTCCTCCCATCTCAGCCTCCCAAGCAGCTGGGACTACAGCTGCTGCACCGCCATGCCTGGCTTCAAGGAAATATTTGTAAACATACATGTCCATGCTTTATTAGACTTACTCTATCAAAATCTTCAGGGGAGAGCCTAGACTTGTAGATTTTTTTAAATTTTTCTGCAGGTTACTGTGATGCACAATTCTAGTTGAGAACTAGTGCAATAGACAATTACTTCAGTCTCATCTCTCACCCATATAACCAATTCCCTTTATCATTTGAGGATTTGGCACACACACAGAAAAGACCCATGAAAGCCCTAATCTCTCACCTCTGGTTGACCTTGAGACTCTGCATGTGCCAGAAGGAAAGGCTAAGGCTGAGCTGTCAAGTCCTTGGATGAGTGTTGAAGATGTATCCGAACATGCACATAAAGATGCTCAGCAAAGACAGAGATTTGATTCCAGGAATCTAGAGAAATATCTGTTCCGCCATTAATTGACCATTAAGCCAACTGGATAGAGGTTTCAGTGGGTGGCCACAGAGGGCTTCAGAGAACTAATTCAGAAAAGTTGCTAAATTAACAACTACAAAAATCAGCAGGGAAAGCAAACCCTAGAGAAGAAGAAGAATCTGATGTCCACGGGTTTTCACATTCTATTATTTTAAATGCCCAGTTTTCAACAAAAATGTATGACATCCAAAAAAAAAAAAAAACGGACAAATGTTTCATACAGAGGAATAAAGCAAATAGACCTTTGTCAAAATCAGTTTGGAAATTACAGTTACACTTTGATACATAAAAATCTTGAAAGTCAGCATTCGGTTTTTCTTAAAAGAAAAAGCTGAACGGAAATACTCAACAATTTGAACGGAAATACTCAACAATTTTTCCTAGGTCCATCAGTGAATTAAGGTTACAATGTAAACTGACACCCCAAAAACTGGAGGGTCAGGCTAATGCAGAAGTTGCTGGAGCCAAAAATGGGTAGAGAAGTGTAAGATCTAATTGATTAACTATTGGAGGCTGAGTGTGGACTAGTTTGAGAGTTAAAAACTTCTGGGGAGTCAGTATTAGAGGGCCAGGTATATTTTTACTTTTATCTCCAGCTCCACCTTGTTCTCACAGTTGAAATTTGAGGAATACTCCTTTCAACTTCTAGAAGAAGGGGAAAAGTAGTTATTTTGAATTATTGCCAGGGTAAAAATTGCCATTTTGAAATATACCCAGAAGGTTTGGTTTACCACTACCCCTCAAGGGAAACTACCTTAACAGAGACTAACCAATTGAAAGAGGGAAATATTCACTTCAGCCCCTCTAGACTTCTTGTTAAACCTAAGGTGAAAAGAAATCTGAGAAGCATGAGATAACATTATGCATTTGTCAAAACCCACAGATCTGTACCACAAAAGAATGAGTCATGGACCTTAGTTCATAAAAATGTATCAATATTGGTTTATCAACTTTAACAAATACACAACACTAATGCAAGATGTTAATAATATTGGAAATTGTGAATGTGGGTTAGGAGATAGTGAGTATATGAGAGCTCTGTATTACGTACCAGGTTTCTATAAACCTGAAAATAAAGACAGTCTACTAATTAAAAAAAAAATAAGTGAAATGTCACTTCACAGCCACTAGGAGGCTATAATAATAAAGTAAAAACAAACCAAGAAACTAATAACTGTTGGTAGGGATGTGGAGAAACTGGAGTCCATGTATTTTGTATTATGAAATGTAAACTATGGCTGCTTCTGTGGAAAGCAATTTGGCAATTACTAATAAAGTTAAACACCGAAATTACAAAATGACCCAGCAATTCCATTCCTAACTATACACCCAACAGGAATGAAAACATATGTTTGCACAAAAACTTGTATTCAAATATTCATAGCAGCATTATTCATAACATTCCTAAAACAGAAACAACTAAAACATCTATCTACTGATGAATGTATAAACAATAGGTGGAATATCCATAAAGAATAATATTATTCAGTCATACAAAGGAATTAAATATGAATACATTTTACAACATGGATGAACCTTGACAGCATTATCTTGGTTGAAAAGGTGAAAGACATGCAGAGCCAACTATTTTATAAAATCATTGATATGAAATATCTAGAGTAAACAAATCCATAGAGCAAGAAAACAGATTTGTGGTACCAGAGGCTGGGTAGAGGAGGAATGGGGAAAGAATGCTAGTGGTACAGGGTTTCTTTCAGTGGTTATGAAAGTGTTCTAGAAATAGATAATGGTAATGGCCACACAAACTTATACTAAAAATTCTAAATTGTAAACTTTAGAAAGGTAAATTTTATGCTATGTGAATGTAGCTTAATTTTAAAAAGCTAAACACAGTATCAATTAGCATATATGCCAAAATAGAACAATAGTTATTTAAATTATGATAAAGAAGACTGAGAACTATTATTCAATAAAAACGTAATTATCAAGAATTACAAAAATGTATGTTATTTATATAATTTAAATTTTAAAATTATACTTATAATGCATCTGTATAAATACATGTATATCCATTAAAAGATAATGTATATGAAAGAAAACAGTAGTGTTTTACTATTAGGCATGTCATATTTTTTGTATTTCCAAAATTTTTATATTCTAGTAAAATTTTAAACAGTAAAAAATAAAAATAAAAAATCCTTTGGAATCTACATAAGAATACTAAGTTGATTATAATTAGATGAAAATAAAATTGGTATGATTTGATGTCAAATGACGATTAGATAATACATTTAAGATACTCTCATAAACAAAAAATAAATTATATTAAAAAGTAAGCCAAATAATTTATCAAATAAAACGGTCATTCAAGTATATAGGCCAAAGATAATTGCTATGAACATTCAAGAAATGAAAGAATATATTTCCTGGGATCCCTTTCTGAACCCACTAGAAAGTAGATGTAGTACAACAAAAATGAAGGGAGAAATTTGGCATAGTACAGGCAGTGAATCTTGAACATGTTAGCTTTTTAACAAATATCGAAGGATCGGAAACGTATAATAGGCTGGAAGGCTTATGTACTTATGCTCTGACAATGCCGATCCAGTACTGATGATGCAGATACAGTACTAGTACCAAAAATATGGTGTTGGGTGTGGAGTGGGAGTATATGCAAAATACAATAAGAATACATTATAAGTATAAACCAGGAATAAAACAATATTCCTTAATTAAATGATAGGAAGATGGAATGCAAAGGCAAGAAAAGCTTCCTAGCTGATTTTGGTATTGCTCATAATAAAGATCCAATACACATTATCTAAGAGAGAGAGAAGTAAGATATTAGTATCATAAACTTTTCTAAGTGTTAAAAAGGACAGCAAATAATGTACAAAATACATATGTATAAATGCATTTAAATATAAAAATGTAATGAAAATGAAACTTCATGAGTCTTATTTGTAATTGTAAATGGGCTTAAATCATCAATAGTTAAGTGAACTGTAAAAATATGTTGTATACATCACACAAAGTGATTCAGAAAGTTTTAATTTAAGTGATGGGCAGAAATATACTAGGCAAATGAATAGAAAATACAGCAATTGTCATGATCTTTATATCTGACAACATAGAATTCTGATCAAAGAATATAGTGGGGCAAGTTTAAATATTTCATAATATGAAAGACTACTATATAAAATAATAGTATTACAGCTCATAACATTTATGCACCTAATTACATGGGACCAAATTTGAGGAGATGAAAAGAGAAACAGAAAAATCTACCAAAAGTAAGTAGATTAACAGATTTCTCTCAATCTAATAAAGATTGAAAGGATAAAAATTAGTAAAAACATATAGTAGATTTCAGTGACATAATCCATAAGGTAGATCTTATAGATATTATACTCTTACCCAAAATATTTCATAGGTCTAAATAATATATGTCAAAAATAAATCAAAACCAATTAAATCTAAAAGTTATAGCAAGTCTATAATCCATACCTTCCCATGGGGAGTAAAGGAGAGGCCCCCAAATAAAGGAAACAGGTAACCAGGTCAAATCCCCTAACAAACGTGCTAATAACAGAAATTCTGGCAAACATACTAATTGACGTTTGTTAACTGGAGAGTTCTTATCAACAGAAAGCTTTCAGCAGGATGTTTTTGGCTGTTTGAATTATAACCATAAACAAACCTGAACCTACGTGTTTATGGGATATGGCTCCCTGAAAAACATCATGTTAACTATTAAACTACCTTAATAAAAAATGGAGCTGTTTCATGACTAGAGGGCAGTCTTCTGAATGAGTCGCATGGCTGCACATACATGCTTAAACACATAATTCTTTAATCTGGAGCAGAGTACATCCAACCAGGTGAGACAGGACCTGGAGAGCTGTTCTGATGGTCCCAGATGTATCCCTGCTTCAACTGTACTTGAGAATTTCCTATAGCTTTAAAATCGTTAGCAGAGATACACACTTTATATGAGTCTGATTTGATTTGACTCTCCAAACCTTTTTATTATCTCTATGTTATTTCAAGGGAAACTTACAGCTTGACATAACTATATTAAAAAAGAAAAAAGCCTGAAAATTAGCAATCTAAGCAACCAAATTTAAAATATGTGGGACAGCAAACTCAAAGAAAGTAGAAGGAAGAGAAGGAAGGTAATAATATCCCAAATTCATAAAATATAAAGCAAAATAACAACAAAAACCTACAGATAATCCAAAAGTTTTGATATTAGCAATTTGAAAAGGTTAACACAAATGAATTACCTCTGGCAAGACTGTCAAGACTAAAGAGAGAACCAGAAGAAACAAAAACAGTATTATGAATGTAAAGAAGAAACAACTGCATATAGAGAGATATAAAAGTAAAGACTATTATTAACAGTATTGTACAACAGTATTGTAAACATTTAATATTTAACCAAATAGATTTTTAAAAGAAAAAATTATAACTTGCTAATCAATAGTGAATAGAAGATAAACAGAAAGTTTGAGTAGTACTAAGGCCAATAAATATTTTGTATCAATAATTATATCCCTCCAAATTAAGAGGTAATTTTAGCCAAATACTCCAGAAAAAAAATAATAAAAATATATTATCTTTTTTGGAGAACAGAAAATAAAGAGGCACTCTATAATTCAATCTAGAAGTAATAAAACCCTCATTACCAAAACAAGAAATGTTCAGAAAACTTAGGGGCCAATGTTACTGAATAAGAAAGATGCAAACATCCTAAACAAATGATTATGAAACAAAATCTACAAATATATTAAAATACAGTAAAATTTAAAAAGTTGTTTGTCCCAGTAATGAAGTTTATTTAAAAATTGTAAATCCATGTATGCAAGTCATTAAATTTAAAGATTAAAGGAAAAAAAAGTCCAGAAAAATGTTAGTAGATGTAGAAAAAGTATTAATAAAATTCACAACAGGTTCACAATTTATAGAAAATTATAAAGAATGATCTTTACAAACCATAAAAAAAATTAATGGCAAAACATTAAAAGTCTCACTTTAAAAATCATGAACAAGAAGATGTGTGCACATTTTAGTCACCTTCATTCAACAAGGGGCACACACAAAAAACCAGCCTAGTGATAGAGAAGAAAATGGGAAAAAATTACATTGAGAAGAAAGTAAAAATTAAAACTTACTATTTTCAAATGATTTAACAAACATTAGTGAATTAATAGGAGAGTTAAACTTGTTAGATGAAATAAAATATATAGAACTGTATATGTATTACATTTATATTTATATGTAATATATAAAATTAAATGAGATTTGGAAGAGATGAGTGAACACCAGGTTCTATTCTTTAAGCCAAATTATAAGTGCACAAATATATAATTTTATCAATATTCTTTAAACTTTACATGTATTTTCCAGATATTTTTACACATGCAAAGTATTTTCTATTTTAAAATATCAAAACACTATTCTGTAAAAAAATTCATTCTCTGCCTGTTATACAGAAAACATATGTTATGGAAAAGACACATTGGAAAAACCTTAATAAATAAACGCACTATCAGTATTTTGATACAAATAAATGTGATGCTGCCATGAAATGCAGTTTTGTATTTAGAGAAAATACTGCCTGCAAAGCCAAAAAATTATAGTTTGTTAAAAGGTCCTGTTAATTGCAATAAAAATTGTTAGCCCAAACAGAGCTAACCATTTGTAAATGTGAGTCATCTGAAAATACTATTGGTCAGCTTGTTTAAGATATCTGGCTGTAATTTTACAGAACAATTTGAAAAAGATTAGTAATTTATTTTATGATTTATGTCAACTGAGAACACAGAATAATCATCCAATTAATTATTTTTATTTTTATTGTTTGTTTTTTGAGACAGGGTCTTGCTCTGTCACCCAAGCTGGAGTGCAGAGCCGCATGCGACATCTGCCTCCTTGGTTCAAGGGATCCTCCTATCTCACAGCTTCCCAGTAGCTGGGACTACAGGCACATACCATCAGGCCTGGCTAATTTTCATATTTTTTGTAAAGACGGGGTTTCACTCTGTTTCCCAAGCTGGTCTCCAACTCCTGGTCTCAAGTGATCCACCCACCTCACCCTCCTGAAGTGCTGGGATTACAGGCATCAGCCACTGCGCCTGGCCCCATTAATTATTTTTAGAATGGTGAGAGTTTCCGTATGATTGTAGTAGTTACATCATGAACGAAAGAACATCAAAAAATGACTTTATTTTGGATAATTTTAAAAGTGTTATTATGCTGACCTCCCACAGTGTTCTTGTGATAGAATTAATGACAAACTTTTTCAAAAGTTAGTATATAATACATAATTAAAATCTTCAAAGACATAGCAATAAACACTGGCAATAAACACACAGGACTGATAAATTCTTGTGGCTTAAACACAGACATTTCAATGCTTTTCTGGATTAGCTGTATGTTGTTTATAACGGCTGGTTGTCTTACATACAGAATAGGAAATTTGATGAGGTGTGAAGCCAAAGTGACAAAAGTAAATTTTAACTGATAATCCCCATTGATGTTAGCATTCCAAATATGGCTTTTAATGTCACTTAAATACAAAAGTCCTAAACTTGCTCACCAAGCACATTTTAAAAGACAATTTATTAACTATATTATTTTCCAAAGTGTTAGCCAAACAGACATATTTTCATTTCTTATGCATTTACAGATGTCTATATCACAGAAGACTTACATTCCATTAAATCATGTGATATGTAGTTTTATCTGCTATGTATATCTATTGCATCAAATGATGGTGGGTGGCTTAAGTCATGCTTAATATGATTGACTTTCTAGCTTTTGCTTGCAAACAAGTGTAGACTGGATCATTTTCTGTTCCAATTTAAAATAGGCTTTGTCAAGTCATTCAAAGGAAAATCACCAGCGCAGCTCTCTGAAGTCTTGGAACAAACTATTAGTCTTTTTAATTCGCATTATAATCAACCCCAAAACTTTCAGTTCTTTCAACTATTTAAATATGAGTTACACACCTGTATGATTTTCTGTTCATTCCAAATTGTGTTTTTGGGGAAATTATTTTAAATGAATAACTTGTTCCATGTTACTAATCTGAGATTGGGATCAATTTCCAGAAATAAAAACAAGCTTTTGCTTAAGCTTTACAAAACAAACTCTATAAATGAAAATGAAATAACATTTTTTTTCAATTAATGCTGATAGAAGAAATAAAGAGCTACAAACCAAGGTTTTTCAAATATTTTGAAAATATGTGGTGATGAAATAAGATTCTAACCCAAGGCTAATAATTTTAAATAAAATCCATTCTGTCATGACCTTATTCACATTTGGAATTACTAAATGACTGCTTTCAATTATAACCCTAAACAAAATTGTAGTAAGTTGATTGCAATAATAACCCCAATAATTTTCTCCTCCCCGTATTCACTTTCCTTTGCAGCGTGACTTTGCAGCATCTTCCATCAAGAGGTGGAGTCTAATCTCCTACCCATAGATCTGTGCTAGTTCTGTGATTTGCTTTGATCAATAAAATGTGACAGAAATGACAGGGCACCAGTTCTGCGCATTGGCCTGAAGAGGCCTTCTGTGCTTCTGTCCCTCCTCTTGAAACTGCCAAAACCCAGAGATCAAGCCCCTTAATAGTATGCTGGAATATGAGAGACAAGCAAGTGCAGAGCTGAATCAGCCTAATTTTTCCAGCCAAGACCCTAGACCTGTAAACAAGCTCAGTCAAAATAAGCAAGATCAGTAATGGTACTGAATTAACCTGTGGCTTACTCCAGATGCATGAGTGAGCTGTACTGAGCCCACCTGATATCAGCAGAACCATCCAGCCGACTCATGCACAAGTGAGCATAAAATGAATGTTTATGATGCTGTATGCACCTGCATTTTTATGGTTGGTTGTTACATAGCATCAGTGCAGCAGTGATAACTGATACAAAGACTACCTATTGTTCTCAAAGTATTCAAGGTTAAGTTCTATACCAGGCTTGGCAAATGTTTTCTGGAAAGCATCAGATAGTAAAAATTTTAGATTTTGTGGGCCAAATGCAGTCCCTGTTGCATATTCCTTATTGTCTTCTTTTTTCTTTTCTTTTCACAACTCCTTACAAATATAAAAACCATTCTTAATTTGGGGTCTGTAAATAAAAGGCTGCTGGCCAGATCTGGGCAATGGGCTATAATTTGCTGACCTCTGTTTTATATCATGCAAAGATATGACATTGCTAACATGATACAGAATAAAAGATGTCAGAGCTCAAGATGCAAAAAAATAAAGTAATGCAATAAAATCATATAATTTTAAAAATAGAATTATATTAGTATTTTCATTTTTAATATTCCATGTTTAGCTTCAGTGATGTGATGGTAAAAGTTTAATATCCAGCTGTTAGTTGGTAATAAATACTAACACCATGGCCAATTTGAAGTTACCAGTGGAGTGGAATCGAGAAGAGATATATACAAGAGCTGATTCCAGCACACCATTGTTGTACTGCTAACCTATTTTATTACCTATAACACAGTTCATCCATAATTATAAAATAAACTGATTATAATTCAGATAATGTGTTTTTGTTACGCTGACTCACTCTTTTCTCTTAGCTCACTTTACTGGTGCCAGTAAGTTTTGGTTTTGTGACCATTATCCTGGAAAAGATTATTATCTTTGCAGTTGCCCTCCTCTGTAAGTGATGTGAATTCCATTTATCTATGAACTATTTTCAAAGAAAATCAATTTATGATAAACTTACCTATATTGGTTTGATCATCTCTAGTGGAAGAAGAGGAAACTGTCTTGTTTTCAGTCATAGTTATAAGAATATTTTAAAACCTAATTAGAAAGAAAAATATTTAAATATGAATCTAAATTAGTTTATATTTAATTTTACTAAAAATTGTCAATTCAAGAACTGATAGTGTAAAATGTAAGGATGTAAAATGTAAGGAAGTCCAACAATGTACTTTTTCTTATGAGGACTATTACGATCTCATTCAGAAATATCAAATATAAAAATCTTCATTAAAGAGGGATCTTTGATCTTCTACTTTGCTGGTGACTTAAACCAATACCTAGGCTGACTACGAGATAATTTAGCATTGGCAATTGTGGCTATGGGTTCACAGCCCTGGGGGGATTCTAGAACCTACAATGTTTTCATTTCATATAATGAAAGTTTAACTTTACTACCATCTCTTCTTTACCTTCCTTCAGTTCCTTTTTAAAATATTTTAAGAGTAGAGCAAAAAGTGCAATGGATTTCTATATCTCCATCAACCAGTTTCAACAATTATCAATTTGTGACCAATTCTGAATTCTATACACCCACAAACTGCCCTGTCTCACCTACTTCTGATAATGGTTAAGCAAAACACAAGTATCATATTATTGTATCTGTAAATATTTCAAAAAATTTTTAAACATACCCATAATACCAATAATGTAATTAACACAATTAATGATGTCTTAATATCACTAAACATATTTTGTGTTCACATTTGTCTCACATTTTCTGTTTTTAAGAATTGTTTAAAGCAATAATACAAACAAGGTCCATACATAGCATTGAAGTGAAATGTCTCTTAATTATCTTTTAGTCTATGCGTTCTCCCTGTACTTTTTTTCTCCCTGTACTTTACCTAAGTAAATATCAAATATTTTGTCCTATAGAGTTTTCCACATCGCTAACAACCTCCCTGTGCTGTATTTAACAAGTTTCTCTGTTCCCTATAATTCCTGCAAATTGGTATTAATTAGAAACTCAAAGTGCTGAACAGAAAGAAAATAATTCTATAAACATAGAAATAACAATTGTCTCATTTAATTTGCAGATCTAAATCATTATATAGTTTAGAGACTGGAAATCATCTAATTTATTTTTTGTTTGTTTGTTTTACAAGTCAGAAAATCTTGACTGAAATTAGTAAATTAATGCAATGAAAAAAGACTTCTTAGACAAAAGTGCTATGAAAGAAAACCCTAAATCCAAGCCTAGTGCTCTTCCAAATAAACCACTCTACCTCATAAAGACCAACTTTTAAAGAAAAGTAAGCTATAGAAAAGAGCATAACTAAATGTTGAGAGAACATAACAGTGTTTTATGGACATTAACATTTTTTAATTCAATGAAGATTATAGTTGAAACATATAATTTTATTTCTTCTACTACACAAAATTACTGGAAAAATTAAATAATATTAATAAGAAAATGAATTCCTCCAGTAAGATAGAACTGGGTAAATTGAAAACAAAATGCTTCTACTGCTATTAAAAAAATCTGGTTGAAATATAATTTTTGAATCTTCAAAAAAGCATCTAAGAATTAACAAGGTAATAAGGAATACCTAGTTCCAGATCTAATAGAAGTCAAAAATCCAGAGAAGTGAGACTAACATTTTAGGCCACTCTTTCCCTGGGGACAACATCTGACCCAGGAGAGGCAACTGAGAGGTTGGGCAGTACTTGTGAGGGCCACACAAAACTTTGGAAACAGAAGATGGAATCCAGACTCTGCCAAGTGTAGGTGCCCTGAGAAATTAACCCATTCCTAGGACTGAGACCCCAAAAGTCTGTATTTCAAGAAACAGACTGAAACAGAAATAAAGTCTATGAGAAGACTGCCCATAGACTGAAGCCCAGCCTCAAATTACCTGGGTAATTCCAAATCTCAGTAAGGCCATTCTTGCCCATTTTGTGTGTTGACTCACAGGACGCTCAACATACAAAATGACTATGTAACCAAAATCAACAGAAACAAAAGACAACATAAACTAATCCAAAGACACTCTAAATAGCAAAATTACCAGATAATATATCACTAGACAACTTTGCTTAACATCTTTATAAATCGATCATGTTTATAACATCAAATTTTAAAATGTCAAAACTAAAAATAATAAAAATTAATATTGTCGATTTGAAAAGCAGCCAGTTAGAAATCTGTGAACTGAAAACTGCCATAACTGCAATTCTAAACTCCCTGGTTTAATTTTAATGTAGCTGTGACTAGGCTGAATAAGGAATCAGTAAAGCAAATTTAGAAAAAAAAAAAACTACCTTGAATGAAGCATGCAGTTACATAAGAACAGAACAGAGCCCTCAGAAATAACACCACACATCTACAACCATCTAATCTTTGACAAACCTGACAAAAACAAGAAATGAGGAAAGGATTCCCTATTTAATAAACGGTGCTGGGAAAACTGGCTAGCCACAGGTAGAAAGCTGAAACTGGATCCCTTCCTTACACCTTATACAAAAATTAATTCAGGATGGATCAAAGACTTAAATGTTAGACCAAAACCCATAAAAACCCTAGAAGAAAACCTAGGCAATACCATTCAGGACATAGGCATGGGCAAGGACTTCATGTCTAAAACACCAAAAGCAATGGCAACAAAAGCCAAAATTGACAAATGGGATCTAATTAAACTAAAGAGCTTCTGCACAGCAAAAGAAACTACCATCAGAGTGAACAGGCAACCTACAGAATGGGAGAAAATTTTTGCAATCTACTTATCTGACAAAGGGCTAATATCAAGAATCTACAAAGAACTCCAACAAATTTACAAGGCAAAAACAAACAACCCCATCAACAAGTGGGTGAAGGATATGAACAGACACTTCTCAAAAGAAGACATTTATGCAGCCAAAAGACACATGAAAAAATGCTCATCATCACTGGCCATCAGAGACATGCAAATCAAAACCACAATGAGATACTATCTCACACCAGTTAGAATGGCGATCATTAAAAAGTCAAGAAACAACAGATGCTGGAGAGGATGTGGAGAAATAGGAACACTTTTACACGGTTGGTGGGACTGTAAACTAGTTCAATCATTGTGGAAGACAGCATGGTGATTCCTCAAGGATCTAGAACTGGAAATACCATTTGACCCAGCCATCCCATTACTGGGTATATACCCAAAGGATTATAAATCATGCTGCTATAAAGACACATGCAAACGCATGTTTATTGCGGCACTATTCACAATAGCAAAGACTTGGAACCAACCCAAATGTTGATCAATGATGGACTGGATTAAGAAAATGTGGCACATATACACTATGGAATACTATGCAGCCATAAAAAAGATGAGTTCATGTCCTTTGTAAGGATGTGGATGAAGCTGGAACCCATCAGTCTCAGCAAACTATCGCAAGGACAAAAAAACAAACACCGCATGTTCTCACTCATAGGTGAGAATTGAGCAATGAGAACACTTGGACACAGGAAGGGGAACATCACACACCAGGGCCTGTCGTGGGGTGGGGGGAGGGGGGATAGCATTAGGAGATATACCTAATGTAAATGACGAGTTAACGGGTGCAGCACACCAACATGGCACATGTATACATATGTAACAAACCTGCACGTTGTGCACATGTACCCTAGAACTTAAAGTATAATAAAAGAAAAAAGAAAAAAAAAAAGAAAATTCAAAAGCAAGCATAAATTCAACACTCCTGACCTCTACTTTTGGGAAGATGGAATAGATATACACTTTCCCTTATTCCTTCCTGTAAGTACAATAAAAAAAAAACTCTGGGTGCATTATATGTAAAACCAACATAAGAAGACTGAAAGGTGTACAGAAGAAGGCAGACTAGCTAGGAGACTTGTTACCAGAGAAACAAGGAGGTAGTAAATTTCTGAGATTTTCTCTATGCTTTGTATATTCCAAACTTGAAGTAGAAGAGACCAGCAACCCAGAAATGCCAATGGGTATAGACAAAATAAAGCTCCAACAAAAGCCTGCTTTCTTTAGCCAAGAGACCAGGAAAGGGGCGGCTTAGTAAGAGGGAATGCATTTAGACAATAACATCTCTACTCCAGCTAAATACATCAGAAAAAAACTGCCCGGGCCGGGAGCGATGGCTCACGCCTGTAATCTCAGCACTTTGGGAGGCCGAGGCGGGTGGATCACGAGGCCAGGAGTTCGAAACCATCCTGACTAACACGGTGAAACCCCGTCTCTACTAAAAATACAAAAAATTAGCCGGGCGTGGTGGCGGGCGCCTATAGTCCCAGCTGCTCGGGAGGCTGAGGCAGGAGAATGGCGTGAACCCAGGAGGCGGAGCTTGCAGTGAGCCGAGATCGCGCCACTGCACTCCAGCCTGGGTGACAGAGCCAGACTCCGTCTCGAAAAAAAAAAAAAAAAAGAAAAAAACTGCGCCTACAAAGACTGAATCAGAAGCCTAGACTATATCTACCCTGGATAGGCTATAATGAGGACCCCAAATTTCCTACTGGGTAGTGGTATCAGAGTAAATAAACTGTAGGGATTCAAGACTTTCATCTTTACTGATAGGACTCAAGAACCACACCCTACTCTCCAACTCTCCCAGCACCTCAAGGTCATTTGGAAACTATGTGGGGAGCCTGGACTTCCACCCACTCCCACAAGTAAAGAAGTACCTTTATTCTTCCCCACTGGGTAGTGTGAGACATTACTTGCACCACAACCCAGCAGTAAAAAGGCTACACCACTCTCAAGGTGTCAGTGAAAGCCACATAGGGAGAAGTAATAAGGCATTCCTCCTACCCCTTCCAGCCAGAAAGAACTGGAACTCCCACCCTTGCCCAGCAGTAAAAGTGCAAAGTGCAAATTAAAACCATAATGAGATATCTATCTATGAAAATGACTAAAATTAAAAAAAAATAGTTGCAACATGAAATGCTGGCAAGTATGTGGAGAAACTGGGTCACTTATGCATTGCTGGTTAGAATGCAAAATGATGTAACCACTCTGGAAAATACTTTGGCAGTTCCTTTTAAATCTAAAGATGAACTTAACAATAAGACGCAGCAATTGCACTCTTAAACATATATCCCAGATAACATTTTCATTCAGATTGTACATGAATATTCTTAGCAGTTTTGTCCACAATAGCCAAAACCTGCACGCTACCTAGATGTCTCTCAGTGGGTGAATGGCTAAACAAATTGTGGTACATCCATACAATGGAATACAATCCAGAAAAAAAGGAAGACTATTGATACATGCAACAATTTTGATGAACTCCACACTAATTATGCTGAGTGAAAAAACCTGCAATCTCAAAAGGATACATATTGCATGATTCCATTTATATTCATGACATAACATAATTACAGAGTGGGAGAACAGATTAGCAGATGCCTAGGCCTAGAGATAGGGGAGGAGTAATATCAAGGAATGCTGTGGTGGGGTAAGTCTCATGATTTGGTGGTGGTATACAAAGCTACACATATAATAAAAGTTCACAGAGCTGTACACACACACACACACACACAAATAACTGCAAGTATTACCGCTGAAATCTGAATAAGTTCCATTGCCTGTATCAATATAAATGTTATGGTATTATTGTTATTATTGTTGTACTATAGTTATATATGATGTTAGTATAATATTGGGAACTGATAGTTGAAGGGAGCACAGGACTTTCCTGTGTATTTCTAAGCAATTTCCTATAAAACTATAATTATTTCAAAATAAAAAGCTTCTCAAGACTGAACCAGGAAGAGATTGAAACTCTGAATAGACCCATAACGAGTTCCAAAATTTAATCAGTAATAAAAAGCCTACCAACCAGAAAAAGCCCAGGACCAGAGAGATTCATTGCCAAATTCTACCAGACATACAAAGAAGAGCTGGTACCATTCCTACTGAAATTATTCCAAAAAATTGAGGAGGAGGAATTCCTCCCTAGACTCATTCTATTAGGCCAGCATCATTCTGCTACCAAAATCTGGCAGAGACACAATGAAAAAGGAAAATTTCAGGCCACTCTCCTTGATGAACATAGATGCAAAAATTCTCAACAAAATACTAGGAAACCAAATTCAATAGCACATCAAAAAGCTAATCCACCACAATCAAGTCAGCTTTTTAAGTGGGATGCAAGGCTGGTTCAACATACACAAATTATGTCATTTATTACACAAACAGAACTAAAAACTACATGATCATCTCAATAGATGCAGAAAAGGCTTTTGATAAGATTTAACATCCATTCATGTTAAAAACCTTCAATAAACCTGGCATCAAAGGAACATATCTCAAAATAATAAGAGCCATCTAATAACACAAACCCACAGCCATCATCATACTGAACGGACAAAAGCTGGAATCACTTCCCTTGAGAACCAGAAAAAGACAAGGATTCCCACTGTCACCACTTCTATTCAACATAGTACTGGCAGTACTGGCCACAACAATCAGGCAGAAGGAATAAATAAAAGGCATCCAAATAGAGAGACGGTTAAAGTATCCTTGTTTGCAGACAATACATTTCTATATCTAAAAAAAAACCCGATAGTCTCTGCCCAAAAGGCTCCTAGATCTGATAAAGAATTTCAGCAAAGTTTCAGGATACAAAATCAATGGATAAAAATGAGTAGCATGTCTATACACCAACAACACCCCAGCTGAATGCCAAGTCAAGAACACAATCCCATTCACAATAACCACACACAAAACATTACCTAGGAATACAGCTAACCAGGAGGTGAAAGATCTCTACAACGAGAATTATAAAACACTGCTGAAAGAAATCACAGATGACACAAATGGAAAATTATTCCATAGTCTTGGATTTGAAGAATCAATATTGTTAAAATGGCCACATTTCCCAAAGCAATTTACAGATTCATTGCTATTCCTACAAAACTACCAATGACATTATTCACAGAATTAGAAAACAAGTATTCTAAAAAATTCATATGGAACCAAAAATTTTTTAAAAATCCCCACTTCAAACTATACTACAAGGCTACAGTAACCAAAACAGCGTGGTACTGGTACAAAAACAGAGACATAGACCAATGAAACAGAATAAAGAGCCCAGAAATAAAGCTGCACACTTTCAACCATCTGGTCTTTGACAAAGTCGACAAAAACAAGCAATGGAGAAAGGACTCCCTCTTCAATAAATAGTACTGGGATAACTGGCTAGCCATATGCAAAAGATTGAAACTGGACCCCATCCCTACAGCACTATATTCAAAAATCAACTAAAGATGAATTAAGACTTAAATATAAAACTTAAAGCTATAAAAACCCTGGAAGATAACCTAGGAAATACCATTCTGGACATAGGCCCTGGCAAAGATTTCATGAAGATGCCAAAAGCAATTGCAACAAAAACTGACAAATGGGAGCTAATTGAACTAAAGAGATTCTGCATAGTAAAATAAACTATCAACAGAGTAAACAGACAACCCACAGAATGGGAGAAAATATTTTCTAACCATGCATCTGACAAAGGTCTAATTTCCAGAATCTATAAGGAACTTGAGCAAACTAACAAGTACAAACCAAAGAAACCCATTAAAAAGTGGGCAAACGACATGTAGACTTTTCAAAAAAAAAGAAATACACGTGGCCAACAGGCATATCAAAAAATGCTCAACATCATTAATCACTAGACAAATGCTAATCAAAACCACAATGCGATATCATCTCACACCAGTCAGAATGGCTATTAAAAAGTCAAAAAATAACAGATGCTGGTGAGGTTGTGAAGAAAAGGAAACGCTTATGCATTAGTTCAGCCACTGTGGAAAGCAGTTTGATGATTTTTCAAAGAACTCAAAACAGAATTACCATTCAACCCAGCAATCTTTCTTTCCTTCTTCTTCTTTTTTTTTTTTTTTTGAGATGGAGTCTCACTGTGTCACCCAGGCCCAGGCTGGAGTGCAGTAGTGCAATCTCAGCTCACTGCAACCTCCACCTCTCACAACCCACCAATCTCATGATTGCATATATACCCCCCAAAAATAAAGAATTCTACCATAAAGATACATGTACATGTATGTTCATTGCAACACTATGCACAATAGCAAAAACATGGAATCATCCTGAATGCCCATCAGTAGTAGACTGGATAAAGAAAACATGGAATGTTTACACCATGGAATAGTACACAGCCATAAAAAGAATGAGATCATGTCCTTTGCAGCCACATGGATGGAGCTGGAGACTGTTAAATCTTAAGTGAAATAACACAGGAACAGAAAAGCAAATATCACATGTTCTCACTTACATTGGGTACACATGGACACAAAGAAGGGAACAACAGACACTGGACCCTACTTGAGGGTGGAGTGAGGGAGGAAGGTGAGGATCAAAAAATTATTAGGTTGGTGTAAAAATAATTGTGGATTTGCCATTATTATTATTATTTTTACACCAAGTCTCACTGTCTCCAAGGCTGGAGTGCAGTGGCATGATCTTGGCTCACTACAACCTCTGCCTCCCAGGTTCAAGCGATTCTCATGCCTCAGCTTCCTGAGTAACTCGGATGACAGCCATGCACCCCAACACACGGCTAATTTTCTGTATTTTTAGTAGAGATGGGATTTCGCCATGTTGGCTGGGCTGGTCTTGAACTCCTGACCTCAGGTGATCCATCTGCCTTGGCCTCTCAAGGTGCTGGGATTACAGGCATGAGCCACTGTGCCCAGCCTGCCATTACTTTTAACACCTATTGAGTACTACTAATATGCTTATTACCTTGATGAAATAATCTGAACACCAAACCCCCATAACACACAATTTATATGACAAACCTGCACATGTACCACTGAAATTAAAATAATAGTTAAAAAAGTAAAAAAATTATAAAAAGCTTAAAATAAAGGCATAAACGAAAAGCAAAAAGATAGCTAGAAAATCCTCATGCTTGTGGAAATTAAAAAATACACTATAAATAACCTATATAAAAGAATATATCACAATGGAACTTAGAAAATATTTTGGACAATGATTATGAATATAAACATATCATAACATGTGGAATACAACCAGAGAAGCAATTAGAGGACATGGTGTGGAGGTGGGAGGGAGTCTATTTTAGACAGGTTCTTCTGAGAAATTCTCTTTGATGAAGTGACATCTACCTATAATTAACTGAAGGAATGTGCCAAAGGATTTTAGGGAAGAGTTTCCAGGCATTGCTCACAAATATGCAAAGGTTCTATAGCAGAATGTGCTTAGAGTGGCCCAGATAAAGTAATGATAGGTAATTATTAATTCTAGAACCAGTTCTAGTACAAAAGTATAAACTAACAACAACAACAAAAAGATCTACTGCATTTCAGCTGATATTGCTGCAAAGCATTCCATCATGCTGGCCCCAGCTTTCCTTCCTGCAACCCTCAGGCTGTTTTCATCAATGTGGCAGTAGCTTGGCTTGTTAACTTGCCAGGGTAAAATCTTATATCTTTCGCAGTTCTTGCCAGGAAGCTGATTGTTAAAATTTTATGAATTTTGCAAGCCAGTTGTGGTTTTGTTGGTAGCTCAAAATGAACTATGGTGAATAGATTTATAACATAGAAATCAGAAAATGCTACAAATCAAGATTTGTTTTTGTTTTTGTCTTGAGAGCTAGTTGTTAAACATTTATGAGTACACCACGACCAGAGAAAGATTCATGAAAAGACAGGACAAGGGCTGTATCATTTGGCAGAACATAAGGTCATTGGAAGAGCAGATGAGAGAATTACAGATGTAATGGCTGAGCTGGGTTAGGTTATCAATGCTGGAATGGGTTACGCTCAGTCAGAAAACAATAAATAGATAATTTGGTGGTTCTAGAAACAGGGATATGAGAATGAATAGAGTCATAAAAATGGACTGGTAGAAAAGGAAAGGTACTATTTTGTCTAAAAAGTTTACACATCAATTGTTTCAAAACTTGTGTCTTCTTAAACTCTCTATTTCCAACTTCTCTCTTTTGAAAATAATCACCTCCTACTTCAGAAACGAAATAGAAGAAATCAGACTTAGATTTGAATTCACTATCCCAAAACCCACAAAGCAAAGATATCTGTGCCCTTCCTCACATGCTTTTGCTTTGGCAATGCAGGGGTCTTCCTCTACTGGTTTCTTATTCTTCTATTTGTGCTAGGGAGCTCATACATCCTCTTGAATTATTACTTCAATTACCATTTTTAAATTATTATCTTACTAGGAATCTCTTTTGTGCTCTTTTCTTAGAATAATTGTTTCTCTTGGCATGCATGAAGCCACACATTCTTTTCTTTTCTACCCCATTACAATAAATAGAAATGCTTTTTTTCCTCAATGTTATGATCTAAGGAAACCATTTCATTATTGTTTACAGTCTGATTGTCTTTACCCATTTTCCTTTCCTCTCTGGCCAATTATTCTATTTTCTTCTAATGACACATTAACATTACATTACACTTTTACGATCTTTTCCTTTACTTTCTCTTTTTTCCATTAGAATATACAATCTGTGTTATTCACTTCTCTAATCTTAGCATCTTCAGCAGCAACATCCAATAGAACTTTCATGATGAAAATGTCCTAAATCTGTGCTGTTCAAAATGGAAGGCACTAGCCACAGTATCACCTGAGATCACTTCTGATCCCTTGAATATCAATATAACTTGGCTAAAGCAACCAAATAATTGACTTTTAATTGTATTTTATTTTAATTAATTTAAATAGCTACATGTGGCTATTGGCTACCATACTGGACAGCACAAATCTATGCAATGCCTGGCACATCTGGTTGAAAATGAAAGGAAGCATGATGAAAAAACACATGAATGAATGAAATACCTGCAATCTGTTTATAATCCTACAGATTTGCCTGGAACTTCACTTTGCCCTCTGTCTATTAAAGTTTTCTAGCATTGGTTCTGTTATCCAGTTTTTATTAGAATATTTACTTGTTTCCACATTTCAAGAGTATATGACGCATATACATCCTTTTGTTTCACCATTCTTATGCTAGCATCTCAGCAAATCACTATATTCCTCTAATTTTGTTTGCTTCTTCATAGCTAAAGCAAAAATTCTGATCTATCATTCTGGTCAGAAAACCTCACTTTACCCATTTTCTCTCACAATTGTATTGGTAATTGTCTTGCTTTATTTACAGTGAAAAATTGCATAACAGTATAAAAATAACGTTGTACCCTATAACCCGGCCTAAAAAAATAGTTAATAATACAATTTAAATTCTTATTTAGTCCTCAGTGGTCACATTTCCTTTCTTGCCTCACCAGAAATTACAGCCATCAAAATCATAATCCAATGATTTCAGTATATTTTTACCGCATGTATGTCCTCCAAACAAAATACTGTGTAGTGTTGGGTTAGCTTTAAAACTATCTGAATAATAGTATACTGTAAAAAAATTCGACATAACATTTTCCTATTTAGAGCATGTTTTCAGGTGTATTCATGTCACCACACGCAGCTATATTGTATTCTTTCACTGCTGTATAGAATTTTATTGTATTAGTATATCTATTCTCCTATTGATAAACACTTCCATTGTTTTTAAATATTTTCCCTTTTGTAACCAATTTTGTTTTAAGGATTCTTGTACACTTTTCTTTGTGTATAGCACTAGAGTATCTCTAGGGCAGGCATGTGGGGAAACACATGTTGGTGTGTGTGTGTGTTTTACCTTCAAGAGTTCTAGATAAAATACTTTGTTAATTCTTTGCATTATGAAGATCTTCTCCCACTTTATTCCATGTTGTTTCTTTGACAAAGTGTTGATTCTTTAATGGAAAAAAGCATCCGTTTGGATCATCCATTGCTCAAATCCACAAATAATTACTAGAGTTAGCAACTAGACAACTTAGAAAACTCATTCCAAACGCCCATAAAAATTAAAGCCTCAAAGTCAATGATGGTAAGTGCCATCTACTCTTGTAAAATCTAATACTTAGCTGTATTTATAGATTTTATCTTCATCATATTGTTTCTTTTTATCTACGTTATTTTAATAGCTTTGATATAGCTATGCAATTAATAATAAACTACTTTCCTATTCTTTCATATTCTCATGAAAATATTAAGTTTAGTTCATCTTAAATAATTTCATTAGCCATTTTTCCCTCCTTTATCTTTTCCAGTAAATAGTGCAAATATATTGGTATTCTTCCAGTAATTATAAAAATCATATTCACCTGTTTACTTTTACTGGTTTTTATCTATAGCTTAGCTGATTCACTTTATCCAAATATGCCCAATATTAGTTAGAAGTCTACATGTCTTTTGTAAAGAAGATAAAAACGGTTTAACAATGGAAAATACTTCCTAATCTATAGAATATTTGAAAAATAATGACTTGCTTTTTTCCAGCTTTACACCTATAATACAGCTGAAAGTTTGAACTCACTTAATGTCATAGTGTAAGGTACGTGGATGCGCTTTAGTCAAGGAATAGGCCAAGGCAGACATCCAGGCCAGCGTGACTCAGCTGGATTGGTGTACAGGCGCACACCTCCACTTGTTATATAACCTATTTGTGTAAGTTCATACTTGGTTCTAAGCCACTAGTGTCTGTAGAAGGTATAACTACCCTTCTGACGCTGTGCATAGGGCTTGACATGGCGCTGGCACCCACAGAAAGAGACAGAGAGAGAACCACAACTGTCCGTCTTGCACACAGACACAGGGGAGCCACGGCATGGCCCAGAGGGAGAAAGAGTTAAGCTGCTGACCCTAAAGGCAAGGGAGAGGCTGACGTGCAGGCGTGGGGGTGGCAGGAGCCACAGAGCTGGAGCAGACAGCTCAGAATAGGACAGTGTGAGAAAGATGCTAATGAGAGAGCTAGCCTAAGACAGCTGCTGATGAGAGAGCTGCTGAATTAAACCGCACTTCACCTGCCTACAGCCCCCTGAGTGTTCTTTCAGCTATCTGCCCATCCACTCACTCCCCTCAAACCTTGGCATGGGCTTGAACCTGACCCCAGGCGTGACATTTGGTGTAGTCGTGGACCTAACACATAGTTTAAAAATTGTGTCAACGGGGCTTAAAACCTAGATGACTGATTGATAGGGGCAGCAAACCACCATGGCACATATATACGTATGTAACAAACCTGTAAGTTCTGTACATGTATCCTGGAACTGAAAGTAAAAAATAAAATAATGTCCAATATTTTATCCATACAGCTTCTAAACCCTTATGCAAGGTTAAACATAACAAATAAGACCACAGAATACACAAACAATCGAGCAAGGCAGCAAACAGGAAACAGAGACAGGATCTCAACCAAGGTCTGAAAACAGGAATTTGAATATTAACAGAAGCAGTAGAATGACCAACCACTACTGAGACTACCAGTTTAAAATGTCTAAATCAGATTGCCAATTATATTGACTGTCCTCAATTAATTTAAAAACAAAAATTAAAAAAAAGAAAACCTGTAACCTGAAACACAATATTTATGGAAAAGATACTGGGAAATTTCAGCAGTCCATCCATAAGAAAAACAGAATTACAGGGACTCACATGCTGTCAGCATTCTCCCTGCCTTGGCCTCAGATTCTCTTTTTATAGTCATTTCAATTTTCTTTCTGCAGTTTGACTTTTCCGTGTTTCAGAAATCTTAGCTGCTGACACCTCCTGAGTTTTATAACATAAAGCTTCAGCCACCAAAGAGAAGCTGACTCTTTCTTACACTTGATTCCAATTATCTCTAGAGGATTTTAATTAGCCTTACTTAGACCAGGTGTCTGTATCTGATCCAATCAATTGTTGCTGGGAAGTCAGGATACTTGTACTGTGCTGCTTGAGTCTGTTCTCTTTTCCCTGGCTACATTCATGGACAGGGTGAGGATGCTGTCTACTAACATGGCTGCCCTCATGATGATACTGGGGCTGATGGGGCCGAGGAGAGAAGAGAGGAGCAAGTCTAAGTTGACATTTCTAGAGGCTCTCTTCCAAAAATAGCGGTCAGATTAACAGGTGGTGGTTCTACAGCCAGTAGGAAAATATTTTGGCTATCATGCAGAGATGTTCCTGATATATTTTTTCTTTTTTCGTTTTTTCGTCTCATCTCTGTAAACACCTGGAGATGGGATGTTCCTGATAAGCAGTTTTTCAACAGAAAACAAAGCTATATTATGAGGTAGCAAAGATTATATCACTAGAAGTCATAAAGGAGAAGCTATAAAATAATTTATTAAGTATGATATAGAAAGGATTAAAGAAATGTCTAAGAGACTTAACTGAATTATTCTCGATCTCCTGACTTCGTGATCCGCCCACCTCAAGCTCCTGAAGTGCTGGGATTACAGGCGTGAGCCACTGCGCCTGGCCTAACTGAATTATTCTCTAAGATCCACTTTAATATTCTATAATGCTTGATTTATTTCATTTCAGTCACCCATTGTTTCCTTTAGTAACATTAGCTTGTAGCTTTATGTTTATGTCACTGTGACTTATTTAGGAAACAAAGATGAATAGATGAATAAGGCAATTTGCACCCTCAAGGAATCCATCAATTTGACCAGACACACCTTTTTTGGTAATAGCAAGGAATTTTTTCACAGGGCATAGAAGTTACATGCCCATGAGACAATAAAAATATTAAATCATACATTCCTGCCATCTCTTGCCTCTCTATTTTACGTTCTGTATTCTAACCACACCAGTCATCAAGACAAGCCATCTGCTTCCATGAAGCCATTCCTTTGCAAAGTCTCCTTACTCTTCCTTTCCTTAGGTCTCTAACTAATATAAAGTTTCCTTTTATTTCTCACTACAAAACATATTTGCTTTCTTCTTTCCTTGTACTTTCTTATCAATTCAGTATCATATTGCACTTATAGTCTCTTGAATAATTGTGTACGTGTGTTACTTTTCCTACTGAATTAAGAGATCTGAAATGGTAAGGGCTTTGTCTGTTTTATTTTTTATAATCAAAGCCCAACAGAGTATAAAATTATTTAATTGTATTATAATAAAATGAGGATTGTCAACACTGGGAAAATTTCTGAAAAATGAGATCTTGAAAATCAAAGTTTGAGTTATTGTTAATAAAATAAAGTAAAATAATTAACATTTACACGTATTTTAAAGAGCTTCCAGACTTAATATTTGCTCTTAATGTGAAGGAGCATAATCCTGCCTTAAACATAGAAAAGATTCATATTTTATAATAAACTATATGTCAATATTCTACTCACAGATTCTAGGGAAAATATTCCAGTTTTCAAGATGCAATCACTATGATTCATTCTTAACAATTATTTTCAAAGTTATTTCAAAGAATAAAGAAAAATGATTTTCAAATAAAGCAAAAACAATAAAAGCAGACAGAAATGCCAAAAATGTACTTGTCAAATATTGACTATTATTTTAACTTAAGTTCCAAAATGTAAAAATCTTATTTTAGAAAATTTATAGTAACTTAATAGGAGACAAGAATAAATCATGCCTTGAGAATTGCTTTTACAAAGAATATCTTCTTTACAATCTTTTTTATTATACAATAATAGACTAGATTTTTTGTAACAATGCAGAAGGTATTACAAAACAGTAAAAAATCATGAAAATATCATTGTTCCACATCTTTCCTATACACAGTTACAATAATTTCTTTTATAAATCTTTAAACTCTGTAACTATGATTCCTAATCTCTCTTCTCTTTCTTTGATAAAGTTCTATTGACTTTATATTATGTCTGTATTACATTCAATAGATTAGAGTTAAGATGCTTTAAATATTACATCTCATGGTTTTGCTAAAGCCAAGCACATCTTCGGAAAGATTAAATATTATTTTTCTCATATAAATCAAATTAGAACTCACAGAGTCAGCTTCTACCCATATATCCACAAAGATATCTCATACTGTATTCAGAATTTGTCTGAGTAAAGAGATGAGCCTTTCACCTTCTGGTAATTACTTGAGACTTAAAGAGTGACAGGCAATTCAAATCAGCCTTCACGATGTTAAATTATTTCCTAGGTCAATATCATGTATCATGTGTTATTATTTCACCTCTGAGTTACATCAAACAATTTTGCAGTGAGTATCCTACAAGTATTTACATTTTCTGACAAAATATAAAGTACTTACATCATTTATATTGAATAAGTATTTTTTGTCTCAAATGTAAAATAAATTTTGATAAATTTGAAGCTTCAAAATTCTTATCAAAAAACTATTTTGTGAATTAGAAAGTACTATTCTGTTTTATTATGACATAGCTTTTGTTCCTGAAGAAATTTCTTTCAATTCTATTTTTAAGAATGTCAATAACTATTTATTGAACACTTCTGCAGATGTTTGATAGACATATGGAGGTATATAAGAAAATAATGAGACAACTCCTGCCCTCCAGAAGTTTTTATTTATTTGGAGATATTACTAACACATAAAATATCTAGAAAAGTCTTAACCCAAGAAAAACAAAAATGATGGCTTACACTTAAAACATACCAGTTATTCATTTACTCCTCAGCAGCCTACTGGCCCTATTTTTATAGAGAAGATCCTAAAGCACTGAGAGGTTAAACCATTTACCAGGTGCTATCGCTGGGCAGTGCAGAGTCCGATTTAGCCCAGGAGTGTGTCACCATGTAATCCCAGCACTTTGGGAGGTCCAGGCAGGCAGATCATGAGGTCAAGAGATCAAGACCATGCTGGCCAACATGATGAAACCCCGTCTGTACTAAAAATACCAAAATTAGCTGGGCATGGTGGTGCATGCCTGTAATCCCAACTACTCGGGAGGCTGAAGCAGGAGAATCACTTGAACCCAGGAGATGGAGGTTGCAGTGAGCCAAGATCGCCCACTTGCACTCCAGCCTGGCAACAGAGTGAGACTCTGTCTCAAAAAAAAAAAAAAAAAAAAAAAAAAAAAAAAAAAAAAGAGAAAAGAAAAAAAAAAGAATTAGGGAGTGGATGGAGTGAGGGTAATATAACAGGGTTCCTAGGGTGAAAAAAAGTAAAGAAAAAAAAAGTTCTCAGGACCCTTTAATGTGCAATTGTGCGCAGTAATGCTTTTAAATGAGAATAACGTGTGCAGTATTTTTCAATCAAACTTTAAATTGTAAGCCTGGTTGAATGGAATCAGGGGAATTACAAAGTCTGTGCTTGAGACCATAGAATTAGTCTCAAAATCAAATAGATTAAAAGTTTAAAAGGAAATAAACAAAACAAACAAGAGAAATATGATTTATAAAAGATCAGACTCTTGAGCATAACATCAAAATCACAAAATATTTTAGAGCTATGACTTCATAAATACATAAAGCTTCTCCGCATTATCACTCAAGTCAGGAAAAGATACTGCAAATGTGGATAACAAAGACTTTCCGGATTAATATATAAATAGTTAGAAAAATCAGTAATTAAAAATGAAATATCCAAACAGAAAAGGTGAACTAACGACCTGGAACTGGCAACCCCTACACAAACTGAGAGAGAAAGAGGAGAGAAGGAGACAGGGAGAGAGGGAGAAAAGGAGAGAAGGAGGGTGGGGGAGAGAGAGAGAGCAAGCAAGGGACAAAAGTCAGTCTTCGGTAACCAATAACAAGATGAAACAAGTTTTGCAGAAGTTATAATAAAATAGAAGAAGCAAATGATCACATAGCAAAATGTAGTAGAGACATGCAAACTGCAAAAGAATGGCATATAAAACAATAACATATTTACGTTGTGAATGTGTATATTAAATCCTATAAGGGATAGAAAATAATATATGATATAAATATTACACATTTGTCTTTGAGAAAGGAAAGCATGAAATAAAAAGAACCTCTTTTAATTCAGGGAAACTTTCCTAATGAAATAACAAATGTAAAGAAAAATCACTTTATCTAGCAAATTTAAATTCAGATAACCATGTTGTAAATCACTTATCTTCAATAGTCATTACAGTAGAGAATACAGAGTATTTGCAACCCTGGGAACCAAAGAAAGAAGCTATTTCTTAACAAAAGTAAGCTTAAACTTGAGATAGCATTACTGTTAAAGGTAGATGATATATGCTATTTCCAGCTGTTCTGTGTCAAAGGATAAATCCTTTCATGTGTAAAATTATAGTCTCTTCCACCCAAAACGTAAACTTTGTTTTCAATGCAAGTTTAGTATGTATTTAGATAATAATGTGACATGATAAAAGCAAAGCTAAGAGATAATATTGGTTCAGAAACTGCATTTATATTAATCATTTCAGATATATCTGTATCTACAAAGAGTTATCTACAAAAAAAAAATAGTCTTTTGTTGTTCTAAAATCAAAAAATTGCCACAACAACTTTACTTGAGTAAAATAAGAGTAAGCCTCTGACAGCTTCTAAACCTAAATATAATAAAACTATTTGGAGCTTTATTTATTCTTAGACATTATTTTTTGTCAATGTATAACTGTTCGTTAGTAGTAAATATTATATGAAATGCACAATGAAACACTTTTGATGAAATAGTCTTTTATATCTTAACTACTCTGGATTATATTTTGGGATTGTGGTAGAAGTAACAATATGTGTTCATTGCACAATTTCCTCTTTCTCAGAAATAGGAAAACAATATTTGCCGGCCTCTCTTGAAGACAGTTTCAGGACCATGTAACTGGAATTCTGGCCAATGGAATGTAGAGTAGATCTTGACCTTAAAATCATTCCTTTTGCCTCTCCAGCCCTTTTCCTTTCCATGGAACCTTAGAAGCCATGTGTTCCAGATGGTAAAGCTACAGTGAAAGAAGCTGGATCCCTACGCCACTCCTTCAAGAGGACCCCATCAAGGAAAGCTGCCTTAACCACATCACTAACATCATCAAAGAAGAGATCTTTGTTTTGTTAAACCACTGTGATGTTGGACTTTTGCAAAACATAGTCTAACCTGTTCTAATAGAGGGCTGCACTATTAGGTTTATTAACTAATCAAAATATTAATCAGTAGCTTAAAATCACAATTGTTTAAAAATGAACATGAGCTCACGCCTGTAATCCCAGCACTTTGGGAGGCCCAGGCGGGCGGATCACGAGGTCAGGAGATCGGGACCATCCTGGCTAACACAGTGAAATCTCGTCTCTACTAAAAATACAAAAAATTAGCCAGGCACGGTGGTGGGCCCCTGTGGTCCCAGCTACTCGGGAGGCTGAGGCAGGAGAATGGCATGAACCCAGGAGGCGGAGCTTGCAGTGAGCCGAGATCGCGCCACTGCACTCCAGCCTGGGCAACCGCGCGAGACTATGTCTCAAAAAAAAAAAAAAAAAGGACATCAGCAACAATAATGGAAATGGCTCAGGTGATGATTCACTGTCCTCAAAACCAAAAGAATGAAGTCTACATAAGTGAAATACAAATGATTTAACTTTTTTTTTTTTTTTTTTTTTATACTTTTAACAGTGGAGTAGGAGAGCATGGGAAACTAACCATTTATATTATTTGGGACGTTTTCTTTGTTGAAAGCCAAGAAAACTTCCTGCATACTAAGAATCTTCACAACTTCCTTAGAATATCTGAATTATAGCATTCTCAATTATAAGCATAATAACAATTTTTAAAAAATTCAATAACATGATTTTTCACAGAAACAAGGTCATACTGGCTATTCACATCTGGTTATTTGGATAACACTATCATACTTTTTGTTATTTTTGCTTACTCTTTGTAGTGTTATTTAAGTCAATTTACACCAATTCACATTGGGATTATATATTTTCTGGTAGATATGAAAATAAATACATAGCTATTATAACACAAATTTTCATATACAACTTTAAACTAATCTTGTTACTGCAGGTGATATAAATACTCCTACTAGAAGCCACTCTATAATAAAGGATGGTAGGTTCCCAGGTAATCAAACTGCACCCTCCTCCACCCCAAATAGCACCATGTTTGTTAAAACATTATTTTATCAGCTGAAGATATTGAATTATTAATTGCATCTGTTCTCTCTATTCAGTCCCGCAGCTGGTCTACTCCCATTTTTATAGCATAACAAGACTTTGTAGTTTTTTGTCTAAAGGTTTTTGGCCTGGAGAAAAGCTGAAGCAGTCTGAAATCTCTTTGATCTTAACTCATGGGATATCCTGGAGAGGAATGTAGGATGAGTGAGGTGGTGATGGAAGAGGTCTGTGAGCCCAGCAAGGCTGTGGTAGCAGCAAAGGAGATGACCAGATTTTGGAGACATGACTGCTGGGTGCACTGCAGGCTGCATCACAGGCATGAGAGCTCCCAGCTGCACTCAGCTTCTTATGGGCCTGGGAGCCACATCAAGTCAGCAGTGATCTATGAGATCCATGAAAAGGCTGGTACTCTCAATGGAAGAGATGACACATGGCAGGAGGGTTTGGTTGGGTATGGGGAGGCGGATGCAAGTGATAAGATTGTCTGAGGGTAAATTTGCTGCTAAACTAGTAGAAAGGCGCCACAGAATTGGAATTTAGTTGACTTAGAGAAAAATCTTAAGTGTGGTGTTCTTTACATACTCCGTTTCTGGGCTATGATCCATGCTTTCTATACCAGCAAAAGTATATTAGAAGAGCCTAAACATTTTTAGCAGAGTTTTTCTAAGCGAACTGTAAGTTTTGCTTAAAGATGGTAGTAATAGATTTCTCCAACACAATTTTTAATATAATTCTCTCATGCCTTCTCCATACACACACACACACACACACACACACACACTAACTGAATACTCCTTGATGCACATACCAATACCCCGTGATGCTCTTCCTTCTAATTTTATACACTCCAGGTCCCTGTCAGTAGCAAAGAAACACATCTCTTTGAGAAACACATCCAGTAACTTATCTAAAGAAAGACTGAATCTCCCAATAAGGGAAACATTATCTTCATGCCGTTTCTACCTATGGATTATTTATGATGCTCTGTAAGATAAACGTCAGAAATATTTTTTTTAATTGCACAGCTTTGTCCATTAATTTAATTACTTTTTTAAAGGTATCAAGAAACAGCTGCCTTGAACTTTTTCAAATCTACTGTCTGTTAAGGAACTAAATGTTGAGAACACAGTTACATTGATTAATGTGGTATTAAGGCATATGAAATATGATCTTTAAGAGGTTTAATTATTGCCTTTGTAAGAGAGACTGATATTATCAACTATTTTGAGGTTATGTTTGAATTACAAAGAAATTACTCAGTGTTTGTTAACATTAGTTTAGAAATTTTAACACTCACCAAGTTCTGTTTATTCTTCTAAAGCATAACACTCCATTCTATTAGTCATTTTTATAAACCTTGTAGGGTTTAAAGTTTGGATAACGTGAGGGGAGTATTGAGTTTCCCACAGAGGATACATCTAAAATTCTATTGAAAATTGTTACCTAGGGCTGATTTTTCTGCTTCTGCAAAAGGATATCCATGCATTGGCATGGCATCTCCAGAGTATATCCAATTTTTATTCATCCAGATTCCCTAAATGATCTTCCTCAAAATGCAAACTACTGAATTAATACAAAGCATATGTTGCTAAATAAAAAAACTTCTAGTTCATATGAGCTACCAAATTAAAATGTAATAAAAATGGAAAGACTAACTCTCCCTTAATTACGACCTTGTCAAAAGGTCATGAGTTTTCTTTTCCTACTAGAGGCCTTCAAACACTAAATTGAAAACGGGTAATGCACTGTTGCCCTGCCCCCAACCCATCACCACTAGTCATTCAATGTTCCTCCACTTAACGATCTTTACCAGATCCCAGTAAGCCATCTATAGGGAAGGAAAATATCAGACTAAAATGAATAAGAAAATAAAGAAGAATAGAGTGAAGTTTGAACAATGTGGTTTTATTTCCCCATAATTACAGCTTTAAGCTGTTAGTTGAGAAAATGTAATAAAACGCTAAGGTTTCCTATTATGTTTCATTCTAAACAGTAAAGCGCCTTAATAGCTTCCCACTCCATGACTGACCAATAATTCAATAGCAGAATTTGTGTGTGTGTGTGTGTGTGTGTGGAAACATATTTTCTTATACGTTTCATAAAGAAAATAAAAATGGATATCACTCTGGATTTATCATTATGCCATAGGGGAAAAAGGAAGTAATGCTTTCATTAGTAATTCTATTATTGAAATATGTTTAAGTATAAATGTTTGGACTCTTTTAAATCACTATGACTAAGCAAAGATCTCAACACAAGCAATATTTAATATTTTTCTAGAAATTTGTTAATATTCAGTAAAGAAATCAAAATTCATCCAACAGTATAGCTTTTGAGAAGCACTAAATGAAGCTGGAAAATTAAGCTTTCCACTAATTTCCTATTGTTGTTAAATTCTTCATTAAGAGAAACAGGTTTTGTTGCTGCAAAACAAACCAGAGATATAAATAAATATAAATAAATAACAGCACCCACTAAGAAATCTGTGTTTAGTGAAATAACAGACAAATAAGAGTGCAAATGTGTAGCCATCTGGAGAATAAGAAAATCAAAAGTAATAAGCAGCATTGGGAATTTATTACAAAGAAATTACGCCAACAGCTTCTTACAGCAGTTTTCTATGGAAATGTTCAAATTAGTGGGTAAAGAAATACATTTTATACTATATATTTGGACCCTACTGATATCATTTTATACATGATTTCATGGCATAATATTTGCTAAGTAATCTAAATTAGCTTGGCTATAAATGCTGTCATACTGATGCAAAATTTGCTATCACACCACAGTCAGTCCCCAGAAATGACACAGTTTGATGGAACTGTCTAGAGCCAGAGGTTGTGACATGGGGCTGTCTGCGACATTGTGTTTCAGAGAAATTAATAAATCTGAAAGCAACTGAGATATCAGGAAGACACAAAATAGAAGGTAGAAAGGAAAGGAGATAATGAAAACTACATAGGTCAAAGAAACAAGCAAAAGTTCATCCCCACTGCACTTCAGGAGGGGTGTATATTTCACATGGGGACGTGAAATGATTCCCATCATCATAAGATTCATTTTGACAATTCTAACTCTCATCTGCTACTTCAGAATCTAGATGTAGGAGAAGGAAGAGGGAAAAAATATTTAAAATGTTCTTTCTCAGTGTCTTCATCAATTTTCAAATTTTCCGCTAATTTTCAATATTTCAGAAATCAAATTCCATTATCAGGTGACATTTTCGGGCTACATCTTCAAATGCGGAAATTGTTATTTTGTTTATCTTTGAACCCACAGTACCTGGCAAATATTATGTGCTCAAAAATATTTCTTGAACAGAATTGTTGAACTATGAATGAGGGACCGTCTGCAGAATTTTTGTTTAAAATGGTCATAATTATTGGAGCAGAAAAAAAAAGCTTTAGTTTATTCCACTTAAAAGTTAATTATATTTTTTAAAAAGAGCAATTTTGGGGCATATTATCTTAAAACTATGCTGTTCTCTATCATAGCCACTAGCCATATTCAATTTAAAAATTAAAAATACAGTTCCTTGGCTACATTAACCACCTTCAACTACTCAATAGTCACATGTAGCTATAGGCTACTGCATCATAGCACAGTTCTATGATTGCAGAAAAGTCTTTTGGACAATGTTGTTTTAGAGCATATCCTCATTTCCCATGCATATTTTCTAAATTGTATGTTAATTTGTTCATTCAAAAAAGTATTCAATATATATTATATGCTTGGCACTGATGATGCCAGAATAAATGAGACCCTTTTCTAACTACTTCAAATCTTTTGTAGGAACATATCAGTCAACAGACAGTAACACTACAGAGAGAGAGAGGCAAGTGCTATGCCATGGAGGGCTTATTGGAGAAGACCATGATTAGAGGCAACAAATGATCAAGAAGACTACTGAAGTGATCACAGTAAACATTATTTATAATAATAATATATATTATTATAATACAATAATAATTAAGCTACAAGAAGTAGAAGTGGAAAGGAGGAAAAAGAATCAAATGCTATTTAAGAGACAGAAACAGTGTGATTTGATGATAAATTAAATGCAGTAACAGAGAAAGACGGATCTAGAATGACTCCCATATCTCTGGCATGAATGAATGAATAGCCTACACTCCCACTATCTGAAATCAGATCTACGTGAGGAAAACCAGGTGGGCAGAGGAGAGAGGACCACTGAAACTTCACATATGGGTGCTTTTTAATGACGATGGTATATGTGTGTCCAATATTCATGAGAAGGTTTGAGACTGGATACATAGTTTTGGGAATTATTATTATAGAACTATAGTTGGATCAGATCACATAACAACAGCAATAAAGAAAAGGAATTTTGACATTAAAGTCAAGAATAATTAACATTAACAATTTCTAGAGAAATTGAAGGATAAAAATGAATGGGATCATAGAAAACAAGAGAAAGGAGTTTCAACCTGGAGTCAAGTTTCCAAAAAGTACATTAAGACAAAGACTAGAAAAAATACAAACAGGTCCATTTCATCTAGCAGAAGGTCATGAATGACCTTAACACAAACATTTCCCATAAATGATAGGAGCAGAGTTTAGGTAACAAGATGTCCAGGACAGAAAGAATGAGGATGATGAAAGACATGCATAGACCACTCTTTCTAGGACTTGAGCAGATACGAGCTGGAAAGAGCTAGACATGAAGTGAGATATAGATGCAAAGGAGGATGCTATTTGTTTTCTGGTTTTAATGGGGAAAAGACTTGAACACTTATTGCTGTGTCCACAATCTACGCATCTAATAGGTTCATCTTAGCCAGTTTGGATTGATTGCAGTTTATCTCCAGAGCTACTGACCCTTGGCCAATGCTGTAAAATGTATTAACTAAAGATAAATGATGTTTTGTAACCATGGATCCATGAATTGTTTCAGAGCAAGATGTATCAGCCTGCCAGAACTGTTTAGTAATAATAATTGAATTTATAATTGCACCTAATTTCAGTGGAGCCTGGGGGAGGAAGACATTCAAAGTAAAGGCTGGTAACATAGCTAGAATATGTCTATATGAAAAGCTTATTATAAGAGATCTCCACTGTGAGCAGATTTGGGTCTCCTGCTACAGAAGTGCTTCACATGCACACCAGTAGTTGTTACAGTCTGGTACAGGCTAAGAGCACCTGCGTGACCCAGAGGTGGGAGAACAAAGAAACCTGTGCCTGGGACCTCTAGGTCCTTTTTCATGCATATTTTTCTTGTGTTGTTTCTGTGTTATGCTATAGCCTTTGCCCGTTATAAAATTGTTCTGGGAGTACAAACCGAGCAAATGGAGTTTCTTAAGCAATGGAACACTTAAGGTGATTAAAGTGTAATTACCTCTGACTAACATAATTTCTCTAGCAAAAATGCTTAGCCTTTTCAGCCTCTCAAAGAATTTGTCGCAAGTGTAATTTTTAGACTCAACAGTTACAATTTATGAGGATAGTTTTTACCTCAAGGAAAACAAATTTAATAAAGTCTCATTTACACAAAGAAAATTTTTAAAGAAACAAAAATAATTGTCTAGTTTGTCCATTAAACAACTTACCATCAATACAGGGATGTTCAAATAACTAATTTCCATGCAAACTATAACTTGTTGGTTGTGTTCTTTTACTGTCTGTTCAACCATATTGTTGCCCCTCCACCTTTGCTATTTTATTTAACATGCCCAGGTGTCTCATCCAGTTCATTGGTTTGTGGTTAAATCCAAAGGTTTTCCAGGATCTTAGGGTAGGTTGAATCCCTTCGGTTCATATGAAAGGTCTCCTAATTACCTCTGTTCACACACACATTCAGTAAGTACCCAGAAAGGGAGGCCAGATGGTAATGTTCACGGATATAAATTAATATAAAATAGACATATCATGATTAAAGTAGTTTAATCAAATGCCAAAGAACATAGCTTTTCAATCAGTTAGATGTAGAATTCAGTTCCTCATGGGCCCCGTTACTGGCTGGCTATCTGACCTTGGGAAGGGTAGTTAATGTCTTTGAGCTTCAGCCTTTTGCTGTGGAAAATGGTAAAAATAACAATACTTCGCAGTGTTATTGTGAGGGTTAAAATAAGATAATGTGTACAGAATATTTAGTCCAGTCACCAGCATATAATAACCACTTAATACATGGTAATAATTTAAATTCAGTGAACTAGGGTTCATTAACAAATTACATGTCCATAAATACAATGTGTGCAAATATCAGTTTTCTAATATAAGTTTAAATTTACCTAACTGAATTTTTATGAACATTGAAAATATAAAGGGACTATGGCCAGACCACATATGAAAATAAAACTCTAATCCACACATCTGCATCAACCAGTCCAGAAAGCCAAACCATAACTTCCACAGTGATCAGCATGGAACAGTCAGGACTTTGTTGATGACTGCCAGCTTTCCTAATTATTGCCCCAGTTCCAACTCGAGACCAAGCAGAGAAAGCCAGATAAGATCCTCAGACCAGTCACATAAAATATCCTGCTTCTAGTTAGCCCTCCTTCAGCATCCCCATGTCAACAACCTCCAGTCAAAACATACCTGAAGCTTCATAGCTTCCCCACTCGCCTGTCTGCCTTTGAGTCTCTGTCCAATGCAAGTAATAGTAGCTCACTCCCTTCCTCTAGCAAGATCTGAATAAATAGCCTTGGCTTGTTCTAATGTGAGTGGTCTTCTTCTATTTCAGCAGCATTATAAATGAAGTTAAAAGTTCAACATCGATTTTAAAATGCCATATACGGCATACACACACACACACACGGCAAACACACACACACAATTTGTGTTATTGTGCAGAAAACAGACATGAAGTTACCATGGCCATTAGAGCTCACACACATGCAACCATCTGCTTGTAGATGTACTAATTTTCCACCAGGTATATAACCCAGATGCTTATAAAATAATCAGTCCAATTCTCTCCCTATATCATTACCTCAATACAAATTCTTCATCTACTTTAAATATTCCAGTTGCTTAATCTTTCTGCTTTTCCCTGCTCATTCACCATACATCATCTTCCTTTCCATGTTGTCTGTAATCTGCCGTCTAGCATTTTAGCAGCCAATATTCTCATTAATCTCATTAATCTTCAGTCCCATAAGCCTAGATAAACTCTGAGTAGACAAATGTGGATTTTCCCCCAGAAATTCTCCTTCCTAGAGGGCTCCTTTTTTGTGTGTAATTGTTTTCCCACTCCATCCACATAGTCTGACATTGCTGCCAATCGTAGTAACCCTATCCTCAGCATAAATGCTCTTGGGACAGGCAAATTGAACCAACTGAGGTCAAGAAGAATCCATTGAGCGTTTCTAGATTTTCTTTATAGGTGCAAGTTTGGGAATTTATGAGTCCAGTGCTCTTGGAAATCATGGTTCTAGACTGGTGGAATAAGCCAGTGTGAGAATGAAGTTCATACTCTAAAGATAAAAGAAAGAAGAATATATGCAATTATCCCGTTCACTGCTATGGAATATAGAACAGGAAGAAAAATTCTGAGGATATGGTAACAAATTAGTTGAGTCTAAGGTTGTGTTGAATCTGAGGTGGGAGCAGGAGAGAGAAGTCTGGGTTGTGGATAAAAGCTCTGGTAGCAATCCCAACCCATCCAGGGATAGTGGGTAGACTAACAATCAAACTCATATTTTCGATAGTTCTGGAAATCAGACAGATATAGTTTATAATAAAACTTTATGACTACAACAATAAAGTAAGAAGTATTATATATTCAAGATAGAAATACACTAGTTTCTGTACGAATGTCTAAATAACAGTTGAACATAAACAGCTGAAAATCCTCTGGATTCTTGGATTTGTCTTACAACTAGTCATGTCTCTGAGTTCTTAAACTTGGTAAGTGGTGTTCTAAAACCTATTACTACAGCAGGACCAAGAAACAATATTTTGAGGGTAGGAGGGAGATGTCAAGAATGCTGTATTTGGGTCAAGATGCCCAGAGCAATCAATACACAACAGATTATCCAATGATAAATAGGAGTGATAAGCTACCAAGTCAATTCACAAATATTTATTGAGCAGTGGATGAATGTCAAGAAAACAATAATAGAAAATGCTTTGAATTGGCAATCGGGAGATTCTTATATTCCTGAGTTTGAAGATTGCTGGATCTGACTTTTGTCAAATCACAAATCAGCTCTGAATATCACTTTTCTCACCTGTAAAGGGGAGGTGTTGGCGTGGATCATCTTATTTGGGGTGCTTTCGAGCAAGCAAGTATAAAATTCTCAGCCTCTCCGCCAGGAAGTTGTTCAGTATTTGACTTGATTGAGCAGACACTTAAAAAATTAAGTATCAAGAAAAGAAATCAATAACAGTTCAAAGGAATAATACATGAGCCACCACAAGGCGGCCTTATAAGCAAAATAAAAGTTGAAATAATTATTTTAAAGGAATAAGACGCTAGAGACGCAGTTACAGACAAGATGAAGTTCCTCTAGGCGGCCAGCGGAGGGAGACTCTGCTTCCCTTCCCCTGGCAGTGGGGACTGGGGGACTGAGAGCTGAGGGACTGGGGGACTTGGGGACTGGGGACAGGGGTTGGGGGATTGGGAAATTGGAGGACGGAGAACAGGGGGACAAAACGACTGGGGGACTGGGGAATTATGGGACTGGGGATTTGCGGAATTGTTTTCAAACGCGCGGGGCAAGGACTCCCCGCCGCCTCCGGAAGGGGTGAAGAACTAGGCGACTCTAACTGCCGCAGGGCGGCCGGGGAATTGCATTTGGTTCTCCCGCGGGAGTCGTGCGGGCGGGCGGCCAGGGGGAGTGGGCGCCGCCCGGCAGCGCCCCGCGCCGAGGCGCAAGCGCCCCCAACTCACCGGCTCCGCGCGTCTCCCGGACCCGCGCCTGCCCACCCCTCCGGCTCTGCAGCGGTCGAGGCCCCAAGTCGGTTATCCCGTGACCAGGCAACCGCGGGGGCGGCGGCGGCGGCGTGAGGAGCGGACGGCTGCTGCTCCGGGGCCTCCTGGCTCGCGCCCTTGGCCCCCGACTCCCGGCGTTTCGGCGCCCGATCAGCGCTCCAGGCCGCCGCCGCTCCGCCTTCTCCCAGTGCCTTTCCCTTTCTCTTGTAACCGATTTGCCAACCCAACTCCTTTCCCTCTTTACCGGAGAAGGAAGGAGTGGAGACGAGTCAACACCCCTTCGTACAACAGTGAGGTTAGAACGTGAGGGGATCACAGACTTTGTCCACCTTCGGGAGGGCTGCAGGACCTCTTTCTTTCTTGCCACTTGGGATGATACAACCAGGACTCCATGCGATAACCCCATGTGGTTTGGTTGTGACTTCAGTATTGAGAAACCTCAACAAACTGTTAAGGAAGAAAGGAGAACTTTTCCTAGTGTCTGAAAGTGGGGAAAATGACTAATTCAAGCCTAATTCAAGCCATTTCTCTAAGGGTCTGTTTCTTTCAAAAACAAATTTTCGAAGCATTGATCCTTCTGACAAAATACTAAGTGGCAGGCCGGGTGTGGTGGCACACCCCTGTGCCAGGCGTGTCCTGTCCCAGGACTTTGGGAGGCCGAGGCAGGAGGATCGCTTGAGCCCAGTGGTTAGAGGCTGCAGTGAACTGGGATCGTGCCACTGCACTCCAGCCTGGGCGACAGTTCAATAAATACATAAATCAGTGGCACAAAATGTATTACCTACATTTTGTTTCATCTGTGAATATACACTGTGAGCTGAAATAGGCTTCAGAGGACAGTCGTGTCTTACACTATTCTCACCGTCTTCTTGAATGAAAACAAACACTGGACTATAAACTGAAGATGGTTAAAAAAAAAAAAAACAGAATCAGAATAAAGATTCGCATTCTCATCCAGAGAAATCATTTTTCCAGGCAACACTGAGAACAGGCAATTGCCTGCCAAGGTTAAATCAGCAAAGTCTATTACTTTAAGAGGCAATTTAATTAGTAATCCTTTCTAAGAGGGGAAAACCGGCAAGTCCGTACCTGGAATGTGATCCTTTCAGCCAAAGATGAAAAAAAGGAAGCAATAACTAACTAACTGGTGGAAGGTCTTAATCTTAAATTAATATATGCAGAAGCAGAGCTCTTTTTGTAATTAAAAAATGGATTCAAGAATGCACTCCGCTTTCCCATCTCCCTCCATTAATTATTAAACTTTGGCTTGTTCTCAATACAATGTTAAATTATAAACCAAATGAATCATTTGCATGCCAATAAATATGTATTCATGAGGGTTCACAATATCTAAATGTGCATATTAAAACAATAGCTAGATTTTTTTCTCATAAAATAAAACTTTACCTACTAGAAATCTCATTATTGACAAGTTTCTCTTAATTAGAACTCATTGATAATTGCTAAACCCCTGTTCTGGCAGGCAGAATTCTAAAATGGACCCCCATGACCCTACCCCTTGGTATACACACCTGCATCTTAGGACTTTAAATTTGGTGGATTTCATTTTCCTGATTAGTTTGTTACATGACACAATTGACTTGAAAAAGGGAGATTATCCAGGAGGGGTTGGCCTTTATTAGGTAAACCCTTAAAAGGGACTGACCTCTTCCTAGAGTCGGAGGTTTGAAGCATCAGAGGGATTTATCAAAGGGATATTCTCTATTGTCAGCTTTGAAGATTGACAAGACCCTATGGTAAGGAAGGCAGGCAGCCTCTAGCAGCCGACAGTGATCCCAGGTGACAGCGAGCAAGGCAATGGGGACCTCAGTCCTACAACTGCAAGAAACTGAATTCTACAAATAATCTGGATGTGCTTGGAAGAGAACACTGAACTCAAAATGAAAATATGTCCTGGCTGGGCATGGTGGCTCATGCCTGTAATCCCAGCATTTTGGGAGGCCAAGGCAGGCAAATAACTTGAGGCCAGGAGTTCAAGACCAGCCTGGCCAACATGGTGAATCCCCGTCCCTACCAAAAATACAAAAAAATTAGCCAGGTATGGTGGCACGCACCTGTGGTCCCAGCTACTCAGGAGGCTGAGGTGGGAGGATTGCTTGAGCCTGGGAGGCAGACATTGCAGTGAGTCAAGATTGTGCCACTGCACTCTAGCCTGAGCACAGAGCAAGATCCCATCTTAAAAAAAAAAAAAAAGGAGATTATGGATTATGTCCTGCCATCACCTTGATTTCAGCCTCATGAGACCCTGAGCAGACAACCCAGGCAACCTCACTTGGGCTACTTACTTAGAGAACCGTGAGGCTAATAAATGGACATTGTTTTAAACTGCTAGACTTACCGTAATTTGTTACACAGCCAAAGAAAGTTAATACACATATTAACTTACTTCACATAAACAAAAGTGGGTATTTTGAAATTAAAAAATGTAGGAGTATCTCAGTAAACCCAGTGCAGGATTGTGGCTGAAACTCAAATAGAAGAGAAATCAGACACTGCAAAATCAATACCAGACTTATCATCATAAACAAGAACCTAGTAGTGATGGGGTTTAGGACATGCTGCCCTAAATTTTTTTAAGCTGAAGAAATTTTAGAAAATTGCAGAAGCAGGAAAGTCACTCTGACCTTCCTCTCCATCTGTCTCCCTGGAAGGTCATAAAACCTAGAAAGGATTTTCTTACCTTCCCCAGGCTCAGGTCATAAGACCCGCATGTGGGAGGTGCCCTCATATACCTGGAGGAAGGGAGCATCCTTATTCCTTATTGCTGAAGACACAGGGACACAGAGAAGAATCCAACCAAACAGGCCTTGTTAAGTTTCCCCCAGTTTATTACCATTAGCTCATACCCTTTCTGTGTGTAATATTTTTCCACGACTATTCACTTTTCATTGAACCTACTAGAAAAATCACTCAGGTTTAACTGTTTTTTTGGATATTCGTTTCCTTGTGAAGGCTCCAGGGTCATGTAAAACTTCGGTGTGTATGCTTTTCTCTTGTTCATATGTTTTTTCGTTATAGGGGCCTCAGCTATGAACCTAAATGTATAAAGGAAAGGACATTTTTCCTCCTGTACAATAGGCAAGGTGATCTTATTAGCAAATAGCAAACCAGATTTTCCACAAAAGCAGAACAAACATAAATATCCAATTTTTCTATAGCAACAATAAAAGACAGAATAAAGTGATATAATAATCATGCAGAGAGAAGACAATAATCAAATAATACATTTCCTACAAAACTATCATTCAGGAGCAGAGTTAAAAATATTTTCAAAGAAAAAAAACCAAATTTTACCATTTGCCAGCCTACACTGAACAGTGTACTTTAGGAAGAAAGAAAATAGTAAGGACATTGGACAGACGTATAGTTAAATCTAAGAAAGCTTTCAGTATATGAAACATGTTCAGCCATACATTTGTCTTCCAAGTGTTCTTGGTTTTCTCTCCCTAACCATCTTTTATCCAATTAGTCCTTAGGACCTGAGCATGCTTATGTTTTAATATATTTCCTGACAATACTAGACCATTTCATGAATTAGATTTAACAACGACTATTCTATGCTCCTTTTAAAACTTGCATCAGAATTATTTTCAGCCACTTTTAGGGTAACTAAATGTATATCACACCTGTCATGGAGAATGAGCTAAGATCTCTTACTAATAGTAATGTTTTATTAAGATAGAGCATAAGGGTCCACAGTAGGTAATTGGAACTGGTATCTAATTATATCTGAAAGAGTGACATGATATCAATTTTTCTAAATTAAAAATTATTGTCTTTGGCAGCCATTCTCCAAAATTCAATTTGCTTACGTCGAATTACTTCTTACAGTAACCAATTCATTTTTATTTTGTAACTGACACTGATATACAATGAGAAAGTAAGAAGTTCCAAATGAGTATTACTGGTATTTCCCTGTAATGGCCTATTTTTTTAAATATTTCAAATCAGACCATTTTGCCTTTTCATAGATGGTATAGAATGTGGAGACCATCTTAACCCCATTTATGTGCTAAAGATTACCATTACAGCTTCCTAAAGCTAATGTTAAATGATCCTAAATGCTAAACGTTCCTACAGATATCCCTGTTGTCACCCTCTGTAAGTTGTAGTCATTTATCCAGGCCAGTGTGCCTCAAGTTTCATCATAAGCTCTAATTCTTCCCATCTGTTTGTCATAAAGCATGTGGATCTGCTCTCAATCTGTATGCTTTCAGAATACCTAGGCTCCAACACTTCATCAGAGAACACAGCCTCAGACTCTCTCTGGGCAGTTTTAATAAAGCTTGCCTGAAAGGATACAATTTACAGAATATACGTTGTTTTAAAGATGTAAAGTACTGTGCCTTTTGGACATGCTTTCAGCTCTTTTTCTGAATCAGATGAAACCAATGCCAGGTTATTGATTAAAACATTATTACCTTACTGCATTATAGAGTCGTTTTTACTGTGTTCCATCACTCTTTCTAATTTATCAAAGAGCACTATATGAAAAAGACATATGAAACATACTACTACACTTTAAAAAGTTTCAGATGATATTGTCCACCATATCATTCAATGGTTCCATGCAAAATTCTATGTAAGAAACGAGTGTGTGTGTGTGCACACATGTGCATGGGCTAGTGTGGGGGGGGGGGGTAGAGAGAGGGAAAAAACGAGAAAGGTTTAAGGAGGTTGAGTGCAAGGACAAATCAGACAGCAGTTGTTTAACCCAAGAAAATAGTGTAAATCATGTATAAATTGTGCCGCTTATGTCTTGTCTACCAGATGTTAAGCTTAATATAAGCAATTATGTTAACTCTTTGGTCCTGATTTTCTACTGATACTTATGTTATGTTAGTATTTCATTATATATTTTTGTTGTATTGGCCTTAAATTTTTTGTGAGAAGTGAGTTGTAGAAAAGTAAAAATAAAAGTGAATATAAAGGGAATGCTCAATAAAGGTACAGCCTGTGAAATTCATGCCATTTAATAAGCTGTCAGTATTATTTCTGCACTGTTTGGGGAAAATTAAATTGTTATTCTCTAAGACAGCCATGATGTTACCTGATTCATAACAGTCTTAGCACATTTAGATATTGCCTATAAGATAGCATTGTCTAAAACTGAATCTAGTGTCCTAGAATTGATCATGATTTTGGAAAGTAGCAGACTCAGAAGCTGTTACAGGCATGGCTTCTACATCTCTGACTCCTCATGGAAATAGATTTAAATCCTGTAGTGAAAAATTATTCTGGTGGCTTAACCTTACTATCTATGCCAGAAATCCTATTTCAACTACCATGCACAACAGTCCTTTTAGTCAGCAAGCATCCTCCCATATTTGATAGTCTTCATTTCCTTTGACTTTTCCTTTTTTCCCCTTAATGGTAGGAACCTAGCATTCTGGTATAAAATTTTCTTTTTCTTTAACTGTCAAAACAAGTCAATAGAGAATACACTTGAACAGAGAGGCATATAGATACATGTGTATATATATATATATATATACACATATATATATGCGTGCATCAATTTATCTCTCTCTCTCTCTCTCTCTCTCTATATATATATATATATGCATGTGTGTCTATATATATTCACACACATACACATATCATGACTAGGTCTCCTGAATTGTCTTTCACTAAAAAACTACTAAGAGAAAATGAAGAAACACTTATCTTTTCTCATGGCTATTTCTATAATCAATGAGCATAATCACTTGCTAATTTCTAAGTTTATTCATTGGTGATTTACTTTTCCTGAAAAAGTTCTGAATAATAATTACAGTAGTTTTACTACCATTTATTTATTGAACACTGTCACATGTCAGATTGTACACTTTCCCCTCCTCAAATCTATCTCTTGAAAAAATATATATTATCTTTCTTTTTCATAGCAACTGTGATTTGGAACAAGTGACTTGTCCAGAGCCACACAGTTTGCAATGAGTAGAATTAAACTCAAACCAAACTGTGACTCAAATCAGTGTACTTCACAATATGTTACTCAGCCTATTTTATAGGCATGCATAAAAAATCATCTTCAAATGCCTAATTAAGCATGGTTTACTCCATTTTTCCTGTGAAACACGAGCCAAACAAAATGGTCATAATAATCATGAGGGGGGTGGATGATGAATGTCATAAAGAACAATGTTTTCATTAGTTGGGATCCTGTCAAGAAATAGATGAAATGCTCAAGTGAGGTCACTGAGCAAAATCTAATAAAGACAGTGTTTACCAAATGTGGCAAGGTTAAGGGAACCCTCAGGGGTGGTGTACTCTATAAGGCTACCAATAAATGAAAGCTGTCACCACTCCTGGGCCTGAGAAAGCAAGGATGGACTCGGGCACATACAGAGCTTAGAAGTCACCACTTTACCCTAAAAAAAAAAAAACAAGTTTCTTACATACATTGCAGAAGTGAGGTCACAGGGAAAACCATGGCCCCTCAAATTGGAGAGTGATAGGCAAATACATCTTTAAATAAAAAGTTATGAAACATACAAAAAGTTAGGAGATATACAAAAAAAAGCAAAAAATAAAAAAAAATGGCAGTGTGAAAAGACAGCAAGCATCAGAACCAGACCAGGATAATGGCAGGGATGTTGGAATTATCAGACTATGAATTTAAAACAACTATGATTACTATGCTAAGGGCTTTAATTGAAGAGGTAGATAATGTGCAAGAACAGATGGTTAATATAAGCAGAGAGATGGAAATTCTTAAAAAAGAATTAAAAAGAAATGCTAGATATAAAAAACACTGTAACAAATAAAGATTGTCTTTGCTGGCTCATTATTAGACTGAGCATGGCTGAGGAAAGAATCTCTGAGCTTGAATACATGTCTTTCAAATTTGAAAATCTGGGACAATAAAGACAAAAAAAAAACAGAACCAACTATCCACAAACTGTGGGACAACTACAAAAGGTGTAATATATTCATAATGAGAATACCAGAAGAAGAAGAAGAGAGAAGGAACAGATATTTCAAGCAATAACGAGTGAGAATTTTCATAAATAAATGTCAGACACCAAACAATAGATCCAGAAAGCTCAGAGAACACTGAGCAAGATAAATGCCCCCAAAAAGCCAAATGTAGGCACATCATATCCAAACTGCAAAGAAATCAAATTTTTTTTTAATCATAAAAGGAGCAGAGGGGAAAAAAGCACCTTACTTAGAAAGGAGCAGAGTTACAGCTGACTTCTCAAAACCCGTGTAAGCAAGAAAAGAGTAGACTGAGATACATCAAGTTTTGAAAGAAAGAAACCCACCAACCTAGAATTCTGTGTCCTGCAAAATTATCCTTCAGAAGTGGGAAAATAATGACTTTCTCAGACAAATTAAAATTGAGGTAATTTGTTGCCGGTTGACCTGCCTTGCAAGAATTTTTTTTTGTTTTTTTTTGTTTTTTTTTGAGACGGAGTCTCACTCTGTCACGCAGGCTGGAATGCAGTGGCGCGATCTTGGCTCACTGCAAGCTCTGCCTCCCAGGTTCACGCCATTCTCCTGCCTCAGCCTCCTGAGTAGCTGGGACTACAGGCGCCCGCCACCACGCCCGGCTAATTTTTTTTGTATTTTTAGTAGAGGCGGGGTTGCACCATGTTAGCCAGGATGGTCTCGATCTCCTGACCTCGTGATCCACCCACCTCGGCCTCCCAGAGTGCTGGGATTACAGGCGTAAGTCATCAGGCCCGGCCAGGAAATTTTAAAAGAAGTTCTTCAGAGAGAAGAAAGATGATATATTTCAGAAGCAGATCTACATTTTAAAAATGAGCATCAGGGAATGAGTAAGTAAAGGCAAATAAATATTTCTTTGTATTCTTAATTGGTCTAATAGACAACTGTTCAAAATTACAATAAAAGCAATGTATTGAATGATTTTACCATTTTGATAAATGAAAAAATGACAGCAATGTCATAAGTGTCAGGAGGGAAAAATTAGAAATAAATTACCTGCATTACCCATGAAGCAGTGCAGAATTTTTCGAAAGTTACATTAATTATAAAAGTATACTGCAAATTCTAGTGCAACCACTAAAAAATTAAGAAATATATCTGATATCCTGAGAGAAGACAAAATGAAATCATATAAAATGTTCTATTAAAACCAGAAAAGGCAGAAACAGAGGGGAAGATTTAAAAAGACAAGCAACCAAGAAAACGTTCAACAATACTAAAGTGTTGTAAATATGCTAGATATTCCCGCAACTATATCAATAATCATTTCAACTATAAATGGTCTAAATCACCAATTAAAAAAGAATCTGACAGAGTGACTAAAGAGCCAGACCCAACTATATGTTGTCTACCAGAAACACATTCTTTTTTTTTTTGAGACAGAGTCTTGCTCTGTCACCCAGGCTACAGTGCAGTGGCGCTATCTTGGCTCACTGCAAGCTCCGCCTCCCGGGTTCACGCCATTCTCCTGCCTCAGCCTCCCGAGTAGCTGGGACTACAGGCACCCGCCACCATGCCCAGCTAATTTTTTGTATTTTTAGTAGAGACGGGGTTTCACCTTGTTAGCCAGGATGGTCTCGATCTCCTGACCTCATGAGCCGCACATTCTTAATATAAGGACACAGATAGAATAAAACTAAAAGTTGAAGAAAGATACACCATGCTAACACAAATTAAAAGAAAAATTGCCTGGCTTTATTAATGTCAAACAAAGCATACTCTATAATTAGGAATATTATAAGATATAAAGATAGGAATTCCATAATGATAAAGGGGTAAATCTTCCAAAAAGACATAACAATTCTGAATATGCTTGCAACTTGATGTGTATCCACATCAAAATACATAAGGCAAAAACTAATATAACTGCAAAGAGAAATAGAAAAACCACCATTATATGGTCATGTGTCACGTAAAGATTGAAATACATTCTGAGAAGCCCATCATTAGGCAATTTTGTCATAGTGCAAACATCATCACATGTACTTACCCAAACCTAGATGGTGTAGCCAACCCCACATCCAGGCTACATGGTATAGTCTATTGCTCCTAGGATGGAAACCTGTGTAGCATGTTACATTACTGAATAGTCTAGGCAATAGTAACAATGCTAAGTATTTGTGTATCTAAGTCTATCGAAATATAGAAAAGGTACAGTACAAATATGATATAAAAGATAAAAATGGTACACCTGTATAGGGAAACTTACTATGAAGGAGCTTGCAGGACTGGAAGTTGCTTTGGGTGAGTCAGTGAGTGAGTGGTGAGTGAATGTGAAGGCCCAGGCCATTACACTACTGTAGACTTTTAAGAACCATACACTTAGGCTACAATAAATTTATTTTAAAAATATTTTCCTTCTTCAATAATAAATTAACCTTAGGGTATTATAACTTTTTAACTTTATTCATTTTGTAACTTTTTAAAAACTTTTTGATTCTTTTGTAATAATAACGTAAAACACAAACACATTGTCAGCTGTACAAAAATATATTCTATAATATATTTAATTTTCTATTTATTTAATTTTATTTCTATTTCATTTTGTTTTTTTCTATTTAATTTTATTTTTACTCTTCAAGTTAGAAAACAAAGACACAAATACACACATTAACCTAGGCCTATACAGGTTTAGTATCATCAATATCACCTCTTCTACCTCCACATGTCATCCTACTAGAAGCTCTTCGGGGCGAAAATATGTATGGAGCTATCATCTCCTACCATAACAATCCCTTCTTCCAAAATGGCTCCTGAAAGGCCTGCATTAAGCTGCTTCATAGTGAACTTCTTTTCTTCTTATAAGTAGAAGTATACTTTAACAATAAATAGTATAATACACACATACATCAGTGACATTTATTATCATTATCAAGTATGTACTATACATAATTGTACTTCTTGTACTTTTATAAGACTAGCAAGACAGTGGGTTTGTTTACACCAGCATCAACACTAACACGTGAGTAATGCGTCGCACTACAAGCTTATGATGGCTATGTCATCACTGGACATTTTCAGCTTCATTATACTCTTATCAGACCACCACTGTATATGTGGTCCCGGGTTGTCCAAAACATTGTTACGTGCTGTCTGACTATAGTTGGAGACCTCAACACACTTCTAACAGTAATTGAGAGATCTAGCAAGCAGAAATCAGTAAGGATATAGTTGAACTAAACAGTATAATCAATCAACTGAATCTAATTGACATTTATAGAATACTTCATCTAACAACAGAAGACACATTATTGTCTAGCTTACATGGAACATTCACCAAGATAGACCACATTTTGAACCATGAAACATAGCTTAACAAGTCTAGGAGAATTAAAATCATATGAAGTATGTTGTTAGATCATAATGAAATTAGACTAGAAATCAATAACAGAAAAAATGGTCAGAAAGTCCCACATTATTTGGAAATTAAACAATATACTTCTAAATAATACACGGGTCAAAAAATTGGTCTCAAGAGAAATTTTAAAAATATTTTGAACCAAATGAAAATGAAAATATAACTTGTCAAAATCTGTGGGATACAGTGAAAACAGTGCCTACATTGAAATTTATAGCATGCAAAGCACAGAATAGAAAAATGAAAGATATTAGATAAATAAATAAAGTTTCCCCCTTAGGAAGCTGGAGAAAGAAGAGAAATATAAATACATAAAACAAGCAGAAGAAAAAATAATCATAATAATTGAAACAGAAATCAGTGAAATTTAAAATAAGAAAATACTAGAGACAGTCAATGAAACCTAAAGCTTGTTCTTTTAAAAGGTCAATAAATCTGACAAACCTTTAACCAGGCTAACCAAGTAAAAAGAAGAGGAGACATAAATTATGAATATCAAAAATTAAACAGAGGTCATCACTACTGATGCCATGAATATTTAAAGAATTATACAGGACAACTATAAGCAACTCTATATCCACAAATTTGATAACTTAGATAAAATGAATCAATTTCTTGAAAAACACAATTTACCAAAAATAGATAACCTGAGTAGCCTTATATTTATTAAATAAATTGAATCACTAATTAATAATCTTCCAAATCAGTAAGTGCCACATCAAGATGTTTTCACTGGTGAATTCTACCAAACATAAGAAAACATGATACCATTTTCTACAACCTCTTCAAGAGAACAGTAGCAGAGGCAACTCATTTTATGGGGACAGCATTACCTAGTACCCAACTGGACAAAGACATTATAAGAAAGGCAAATTATAGGCCAATATTTTTTACGAACATCAATGTAACACTCCTCCAATATATTAACAAATTAAATCCAACAATTTTATAAAAAGAATTCTATGCTAATACCAAATGAGATTTATTCCAGGTGTGTGAGATTGGTTGAACATTTGAAAATCAATTAATTCATCACACCAGCAGGCTGAAGAACAAAATTATATGATCCTATCATTAGATGCAGAAAAATAACATTTGACAAAATCTAACACCTATTAATGATTTTTAAACTCTCAGCAAATTAGAAATAAAGGGAAACTTCCTCATCTTGATAAAGAAAACCTACAATAACCTACATATAACATCATACTTAATTGTGAGAAGCTAGATGCTTTCCCCCCAAAATCAGGAGCAAGGCAAGAATGCCTCCTCCCACCACTACAACTTCATCCTGGAATTCCTAACTCTTGCAAAAAATGGGTATAAGAGATATGAACATTGCGAAGCATTACATACAATCACCTTTGTTTGCAGATACTATGATGGTCTATATAAAAAAATCCAAACAATGAATGAGAAAATTCCTGGAACTAATAAATTATTATAGCAAGGTTGCAAAAGACCAAATTAAAACACACACAAAAAAATTGCTTCTCTATGTATCACCAATAAATGATTGGAATTTGAAGTAAAAAGTGCAACAACATCTACTTAAGCTTCCCCATAATTAAATACTTAGGTATAAATCTAGCAAAGTATATACAAGAACTATGTGAGGAAAACTATAAAACTTTGATGAAACAAATAAAAAAATTTAAATAAATGGAGAGATATTCTATGTCTGTGGATAAGAATATTAAAAACTGTAAAGATGAAAGTTCATTATGACTTGATCCTTGTTGTAGATATCAACAAACTTATTCTAATATTTATGTGGAAAAGCAAGAGACTCAGAATAGCCAACAAAATACTGAAGAAGAAATAAGCCGTATGACTGACGCCACCTGACTTTAAGACTAACTACAAAGCTACAGTAATCAAGACTGTGGTATTAGTGAAAAAACAGACAAATAGAGCAATGGAACAGAAGAGAGACTCCAGAGAAATGTCAAAACAAATAGTCAGCAGGTCTTTGACAAAGAACCAAAGGCAATTCAACTGAGAAAGGACAGTCTCTTCAAGAAATGGTCCCAGAACAATTGGACATCTCGTGCAATAACAACAAAAAATGAATTTAGACAAAATTAACTAAAAATGAATCATAGACTTTAATGTAAAACACAGGCTACCTCAAAATAGATTATAGACCTAAATGTAAAACACAAACCTATAAAATAGGAGAAAACCTAGGTGACCTTAGATTTGGGTATGACTTTTTAGGTATACCAAAAGCACAATCCATGAAAGAAAAAAACGATAAGTTGTACTTCATTAAAATTAAAAACCCCTATTATTCAAAAGATGGTGTTAAGGAAATGGAAAGACAAGTTACAGACTATGAGAAAATATTTTCAAAACACATATGTGATAAAATATACAAAGAACTATCAAAATATGCTTTAAAACCCAACAATAAGAAAACAAGCAACTTAATCTTAAAAAATGTCCAAAAGATCTGAACAGATACTTTATGTACATATCTGATACCTGTGAAGGGAGAGAAGCAGGATGAACCCCAGGCTATAGTGCAGTTCTGAGAATGTCTCAGCCAACCCAATGCGAAACTCCAAAGCAAAAATGTCTAATATACAAGTCACATGTTGGGTAGATATGGCCTGGCTCTAGTGCTTCTGCCAAGCTCAGGCATTGACTGGGAGAAACCTAAAGAGAGCATGGACTCAGTGTGAATGCTATGAGGTACCTCTAAGATGCATCACCTGGAGGCTGTCGACTAATTATACTACTTGTAGCATATTCCTTACTTTTTTTGCAGGGAGATCTGAGCCAGGCATGTCTATGGCTTGGAAGGTAGTATATTCTGTGTAGTTTGGTATCCTAGTTAAAATGTATGCCTTTAAAGAAGCCTGGTATCAAGTTTTCTATTTAAATAACAGTTTTCAGCAGGACAGTTCTTGACCTTTGACAAACCAAATGCAATTTGATTCCTAGTGCCATTTGCCAGACATTCTGAAAAACATCTCAACTTGTGACAGACTTCCCTAATTCTGTTGCATTTGGTAAGGCAAAAGGCAAGAAGCAGAATAGTTTACCCTACACCTTCAATATGCCACAAAGCAGTTTACAGCTTCAGGTGCAACTCAAAACTGACCACATTAAAGGTTACCTGGTAAACAGGTCAGAGCAACATACACAAAATTAGTATATTTATCCTTCTATATCCAAAGAGGTTCACCAAGTCTTTTGCCTCTTTGATTAGTGATATTATGCGCCATCATTTGCATCTCTCTGTAGAAAACATATCTTGATGTACCCAACACCACTGCTAAATATGTAGTATATTTATTTACACTATATACATCCTGGATTTGGGAAAATAACCACATGATTTGTGGATGGTCATAAAGAATCCAGTGGAAGGAGAAAGGGGACCAAGAGTCCCCACATCCCCTGGGATTCCCATTGCCCTCACTCTATTATACTTTGGTGGTATTCAGGGTCTCTGAATATTAGCACTATTTCAGAGGCAGGACCTAATAATACCAGAAGTTCTGGGTACATTCCTTTACCCAATATATATGGTAATGGCTATAGGCCCTTCAAGGCAAGGTTTAGAGGGAGAGTCATAGCCTATGCCAGTGGCTACTCAGTTAAGGTATTTTGTGTCAGCCTCCTCTGGGAAGCTGAGGTCTGAAACTTGGTAAAAGTATATGAATCCCTTAAGGAGACTTGATCTAGGTTTTGTCCACCAGATCTACAGACTCAGCTTATGTCACAAAACACCTCATAGGCTGCCTAACTATTTTATTCCTAGAGACCCTCTGAGCAATTGAACATCATCACAGTTTCCCATGGAACATTTAATCTGCTGTCACTCTGTCTGTGTAGCTCATTATGATCACTATTCCAACCTTGTATGTGACAGTAAAGTGCATCCACCAGCCTTCTGCAGAAAAAGGGATGACTCAGTCAACAATAGAAGTTCCTTGAGATTTGGGGGTTCCAATTGCATAGCCTTGTTCATCTCTGCCCAATATTGCCCTTTTGACTACTCAGTGAGTCTCTGCGTCCCCACCCCTGCCCTAAACTTAGTATAAAAGACCCAGAAGTCTCTTCTAAGTACTGGCTCTCTGCCTCCATTAATTAATTGGTGGTGGATCCCTGCCTTCATTAGAGTCAAGCCATTGGCTTGATTCTTAATCGTATTTGTCCTGAAACTTGAGGAGATGAGGACTTCAACAAAAGCTGACATAGGAGCTTTCTCATTTTCAACTCATGTTCTGAATTAGTGTTCAAGGCCTCAGTTTGTTATTTTCTCTGTATATACTATGCAGGGTCATGTGACAAAGTTAGCTGACAACTCAGCCTTTATAATCATTATTGTTGCAAAAGAGAGACTAATTTACAAACCAGCTGATTCCTAACACCTTACATTCTGTCGAATAATGATGTTATCCCTTGACTCAGACTACTGTGTAATACTTCTCTCTAGTGAGCATGTTGGCCATGTGCTTCTTAGCTATATGAGAAACCAATCTCAGAATCCCAATTTGAAGCTGTGTTTGCTGGGGCCACATATGCTACCAAATACTGCTATGAACAAAAAGAAGGCATTACAAATAGGTACTGTGCAGAGCTAAATAAAAGGATAACATACAACATATGAGCAGGATTTGGGGAAATCAAATGATTGGTTAAAATTCCTGGGAATAACAAAATGGTGAGTTTTTACCATCCACAGCCAGAGCACGTAATAGGAAATAGAGGTAGCAGAACCCAGAAATATCAACTATACTCCTAGAAGAGGGTCATCTGACAGGAGTTCTATCTATCAGTAGAGTAGTAAGAGTGAAACGGGAAAATTAATTTCCAAATATCACCCTTCTTCTGCCCTCCAATCTCTTGCTGGAAATCCCATTAGGAGATGGAAGCCAGAAAGCAAGGGTTCTCCTTTATTTATTCCAAATAATTCAACCATTTAGAGCACAGAGCAGGATGGTGAATGGTGGAGAAATAGATTCAGATGAGCAAATAAAAGTATCCAACGGGGTGTTAAATGCTTCTACAGGTGTCTAGGAGGGTGCCCTAAACCCACGTGACCCAATGTGGGTCTAGCCTCAGGATAAGAGATAATAGGAAATAGCAGAAATTCAGGATAGTTTTGATAAGGATACAAAAGGTTACTGGGTTACTTTCTGGTTGAAACCCAAGAAGATGCTGACCCTCAGAGAGCAGTCCATAAAACCAGCATGGTATAATAACAATATATTAGGAATTGTGACAGAGCAATTCCATGTAGAGGTAATCTGAGAAAGCCTCCATCATGCTCCAATCTCTCACAGTCACAGAAAAGAGAGAAAGTGAGACTGAATCTTTCCCATATTCACTGCTCTTCTTGAGAGGGCTACAGGGCATCTGAGATGGTGAGATGAATTGATGAAATCCCCTAAATAGTTATGGAACCCAAAAACCAACGCATAAAAGCTACCGTGGAACCTTAAACATGGCCTCAGATGCCAGTGGTACTAGATGCTAACAACCAAAGACCTCAGGGTAGGCTCCTTCTCAGATGTGTGGCATAAGATAGAGGACATACCACACCCATCGATGACAAGAAACTCCATAAAACACGGTGAGTAGAGGAGTCTTGAGTATACTCTGAGTTCATTAAGTACAATTGAAACAAAATGTACTAAAATATATAAGCTCCATTGAAACCTACTAGATTCAATTATGAGCCATCAACCAAGTATTCAAAACAGAGATTATGTAATTGATAAGTAAAAAGTTACATTTGCCACCTGCATATGTGATTTGAAAATTCCTACCCAGAAAGTTGTACACACACACACACACACACACACACATATTATATCTACATAGTCTGTTGCACTAAAAATAATTTGAGCAAAATTTAGATTAGGGTGAATAGAAAAATTTTTCAATACCCATAGTTCTGTTCTGACTACCATCAGGCATTTCAATTTGTAATTCCAATAAAATATATTACCCAAATGGCCTACTGTGTTAATCAGCACCATTTAGCTTAAACTCCACAAGTTTTATCTTCTACATACAATCTATAGCTCAATGTCATAAAAAAGTTATGTTTCTAAAGAAGAAAATACATTTGCAGTTATTTTATTTTACTTTAATCTGTGACTAATTCTAACTGATAGTACTTAAAGCTTATAAATTTTACAAAAGGAATAACACAGTGATTATTCCTAATGAAGCACCTAGGGTGTGTAAGTCCAAGCAGTGATGACCACCACATGTCTTATTTAGCCTTCAAATTTTCCCTCTGACACAAGATGCTATTGCTAAATTAATTATGATGTAGAATTCCCATTATGATTATGGGTATGTGTTTCCTTGCAGTCTTTAACGTTTAACCATAAGTTCAAAACAAAAATTTCCATTGTAATAAAACTCTACTTTCCATTAAATTTTAATACATTAGAAATATAAAACTAATGTTTTTCTTGATTTTTAAAAGATAACAATGAACATTTGTGAATAATGAGAAGACATTTGTGCTTCAAATGAACACAGCATATGCCAGGTTTCAGCCCCAAGGTAATTTTTATGACCGAGTTACCAGATCCTAAAGTTTTTATGGTAGATATGTCACCTCTTTAAATATACATACAATAATTTCAAGTCTTTTGTCATATGAATTATTTCTGTTAATAATTTGGAAGCTCAAAAATGATTCTCCATTCTTAGTATGTCATCATGTCTGTTAAAATGTTATTTTATATCTTCTATCTTATTGAAATTTTCTGCATCAAGCTCTATTTTTTATTGTATGATTGTATACCGAAATACAAAAACACACTAACAAAAGTAGTGTTTCTAAGGCTACATGGACTAATGGTTGCATTTAGGAAAATGTTACATTTAAAAGATTAATATTCTTCTTAAATTATTATTAAATATAATGCATCTACTAACCTAGTAAGTAGCTTGCATTTAGCTATTGCTCTTAATTTTTAAATTCTTTGCTGCTAAATCTCCACTGATCTGCAAACATATTTAGGAGGAAGAAGGAAGTATAGCAAGCATTTATTATCCTTACTGGATACCTATTAAATATCAGATGCTGTTCTAAATGCTTTAAATTCATTAATTTATTTAATCATCACAAAAACTATCTGGAGTAGTTACTAATACTATGCCATTTTTATAGATGAATAAACAAATGTATGTTTGTAGAAAATATCACAAACAATAGGTGCAGAAAGCTGTCTAATCCAAGCAGCTAAATTACAGACTCATAATCTTAACCACTTTTCTGCCTTACTGCAAATATGGGAAAACACAGGAAAATATAAACTGTTTACTCTAAAATTACAGTCTTATATTTTTAAGTAAAATTTAGGTAATCAGATTTTAATTCTATACCTGCTGAAAATGTTTTTTAGAATCAACTGAATTTAGAAGAATAGGATCAGTTAAATCATATGATTCAAGAAACAACCATAAAAAAACTTACTGTCAAAAGAAGTTTAATTTTCCTGAAAGATACATTTCTTTAATATCTCAGAGCTATGTTATGTGGCAGCCTTGATGATAGAGGAAGTTATTGCCTAACACCACAATATCCTGAAAGATAAACAACATATATTAACTTGTTCGAAAACATATTTTAGGCTTCGGTGCTAAAGGGATATTTCTAAATATAGCAAATCTACCTCCAAATTATAATTAGTTCAATTTTGTTACAATGTTAACACTAGAATTTCTTTGTAATAAATACCCCTATGACTACTTTACTAGTCCCTCCAGATTACAAAAAATCTTCAAAATAGCACATTATGTAGGAAATGCTTCACCTGTGAATGTGTGAGGCAAATTGTTCTACATACACAAAAACCTCCTGGTTTCAGTTCCAATGTCCTCCCTCACCTATCTCTGCTTTTCACCTCCCACAAACTTGCATGCATCTCCACTCCCACCCATGCCACATAGAAGTCTTTCTAGCTCAAGGAATATGTGAAGAGGATAGTAAATGCCTGACAAGCTCTAATTCTATCTTGTAACAATCAGAACTTTTATTTCCCTGCAGGTTTTTCACCTCTGGGAAATGAGAGCCCATTATTCCACCTGACACATGAAGCATAAATAAAATACAGGGAAAAGTAAAACAGGCTGTGATAACCATAACCTTGAAGGAAACAAATAGCTGAAGAGGTTAAATGTTAGTATGATCTAGTATTGATTCTTTAAATATCTCATTGGAAAATAAGAATGAAACTAAACAAAATGTATTATTATATTTAGTAAGATTTATTTTTTCTAATTTAAAGATCTAGCATTCCTACTATGCCATAGAGCTTTAAATTACTCTCTTGAAATTATTAATGATAACATTAAGCATCCTAAAGCAATTCTTTTTAGTTAAAAGAAGTTTTATTTAAAACTTATTTTATTTTTATTTAAGTTTTATTTAAGAAGTTTTATTTAAAAGAGCAATTTTATTTAAGTTATTAGCAATGGTTTGTAGATAAATGGATTAACTAATGAAATTAACTCTTAGGTTTAAAACAATTTATTTGATTTAACATGTAGTTGGAAATGAGAAATTATTTTCTTAAAGTAGTCAGCATCAAAACTATTTTTGATAAAGTGTTTTTTTTAGAAAATGAAACTATCCATACATTGAGTCATTTATTCATTCACTAAACAAATGTTTACTAACCACTTAGCTATTCACCAAAATTTTTATTGCAGTGAACAAAACAAAGGCTCTACCCTGATAAAGTTTACATTCCACTATGGGAAACAGACAATTAATCCATACACAAATGGATATGTAATGTCAGGTGCCAAGAAGAAAAATAAGAGAAGTTAAGGAGGTAGAGTTATGAGGGTGGGTATTATTTTAGATGTATTGTTTAGGAAGATCTCTTGGAGAGGGAATCATTTAAAGAGAGATTTGAATGAAGTAAGGGAACAAGTCACAAGGCTATTTGGAGAAGTGTCACTGACTGAGGGAACTACAGATACCAAGACCCAGAGGCAAGAGAATGTAGGTGTTTCTGCTATTTTTATATATTTATAGTAGTGTTGGAGGGTCAAACTGCTTTCTGAAAAGTTATGTACTGAAATTAATTGGATTTAAAGGGAATGAATATTAGGAGCATGATATGGTTTGGCTGTGTCCCCACCCAAATCTCATCTTCAATTGTAGTTCCCATTATCCCCATATATCATGGGAGGGACCCAGTGGGAGGTAATTTAATCATGCGGGCCATTACCTTTATGCTGTTCTCATGATAGTGAGTGAGTTCTCAGGAGATTTGATGGTTTTATAAGGGGCATTTCCTCCTTTCGCTGGGCACTTCTCCTTGTTGCCACCATGTGAAGAAAGACATGTTTGCTTCCCCTTCCGCCATGATTGTAAGTTTCCTGAGGCCTCCCCAGCCATGCTGAACTGTGAATCAATTAAACCTATTTCCTTTATAAATTACCCAGTCTTGGATATGTCTTTATTAGCAATGTGAGAACAGATTAATACAGAGCAGATCACACATTTTTTACAACTTCAAAAGCGATGACATAAACAGTTGTAGGTACCACCAACTGGGTCACCTAGGTAGGTAGTTAAGCATGACTGGGTGCTACCATAATGTGGGTCTTTAAAATGCACAAAATCAATAACTTGAAATCAGTTGGCAACTCTTAATATCAGACCTAGGCTTGCAAGAGCTGAGAGAATGAAGAAGAAAATGCAGTTGTAAGAGTTTGAGAGAGCCATTGAGTGGGCATGGGAGACAGTCCAACCCACACAGCTGAGAGTTATGCAAGGCTGGGGGGTAAGGTGTGCTGGTAAACGTGCCTTGTTTTTTCTTAGAGTGGGTTCTTAACCTCCAATACAGCAGCTGAGCAAAGGCTTATTTCTTCCCCGTGGAAGTAGCTATAACTTTTCTCTTGCCATGTAGTTCCCTTTGCCTAGGAAAACAATCATATATAGATGTAGTACAACCTTGCATTATGCTGACATCATTACCCTCCTCACCTATCAAATAGAGGTGAACCTGCATTGCTGAAATATGTATTATAGAGAAAAATAATCTTGGTGTGTTTGTGGAAGAAAAATTAGGACAGTGTGCCTGGAGGCCAATGAGTGAACAGAACTGCTAGAAAATTACATCAAATAAGCAGGTATGTAGTGAAGACCAAATCCTGTAAAACTTAGATATGGCAGCAGGGCCAAATCATACAGTCATTAGGACTTTAGATTTTACCGTCAGTGCTATGAGAAGCAATTGGAAGGTTATGAGCAGGGGAATAAAATAATCTGTCTTACATTTTATAAGAAACACTGGCAGTTGTGCAGAGGATAGGACCTAGGAGTTGAGAAAGGGAAACTGAAGTGTTAGCTAACTATTCTGATGAGGGATTATTGCAGATTAAACATCATCTAGTCATGCTTATGGTAATAAATGGTCAGATTGTGAATATACTGTTACAGATAGAGCAAGTAGGATTTTCTGATAGACCAGGTGTTGTTAGAAATAGAGAGAAGTCAAGTATAACTACAAGATTTTTTCTTTTGCTCAATCCAAATGAATGTAGATATCATTTAAAATGATGGAATACACAGGAAAAGGAGTATTTTAACAGAGGTTCAGGAAGAAATCAACAGTCCCATTTTGAACATATTAAGATTGAAATACCTAATAAAAACCCAAGGCAGGATGTAGACTCCAAGATAAAAGAGAAAGGCTAGGTGAGACATATAAATCATTGCATCAGAAGCTTAGGCATAGCAGTTGAAAATATGGAACTCAATGAAAGTCTCTAAGGAGTAAGTATAACTACAGAATAAGTCTGAGACTGATTGCTGGGCAACAACAACATTATTGTTATTATTATTATTATTATTATTATTATTTTGAATCTAGAAACTTGACAAGGGTCCAGAGAAAGAACCTGGGAAGGAGTGAAAGACAAAGGACACTCAGAAGAGTAAGAGCATCACCAAACTGAAGCAAACCAAAGGTTTTAAGATCTAACAAGTGTGATCGAGTGTGTCAAATAATCTATATGAGGTGAAGATTGACAATCAGTGAATCTCAGATGTATAGGTCTTTGGGGTTCACAACTGCATGATCTCAGTGAGGCAGTAGAGTGCAATGAGAACAGGATGGGAGAAGAAATAGAAGTATACACAACAATTGTGAGGCATGTAATATAAGACAAAATAAAAGTATGGCCTGAAGCTGCAGGAAAATGTGAGGTAAAGAAATATTTTAGTAAGCTAATAAATATTACTGCATGCTTATGTGGCAGTGAAAATGGCCCAGTATAGAGGAACACTGGATGTAATAGAGGCAACAGATAAATGTGGGTTGCAAAACAATTAAGTAAATGTAAAGAATGAGGATGAAGAAGCATGGTAAAATTACACACTGAATAAACCACTAGGCTCAAACCACAGGCTATAAAAGGAGAACATTTTAGAAATATATAACTGGCCTCACAGACAAGTTAGATATTCCTAAGAGATGAAACAGAACAGAAATAAAAAACAGCACCAGGAGCAGAAGTTGTGAGTTTCCTGTACTCCAGAAACCAACAGAGGCACCTGGAATTTAAGTCATCCTGAATAAGAGGGACTAAAAGTGCTCTACAAGAGTCAGTGACCAGAACTCAGCTTACTTCTGGAACCCTTTTGTTTACCCTGGTCCTACTTTTGAGCAGGTTCTGGATAAAAACAAGAAAGCCCCCAACATTGGTTGGGTCTTATGGCTTACATGAAACTCTGCTGTTAGGAAAAAAGAGGGCATAGGTAAGTGTGGCCACATGTCTAGAAATGGAGCAAACTCACCTTCTGGCAAACCAACATAAGGAATATAAAAAAGAGAAGCAACAAAATCAACAATTTGGAAGTAAATTTACTTTATGTGACAAAAAATTAAATGGTTTTTGCAAAATACTCTAAATAATTATATTTAGAATCCTAGATGATAACAAATATCTATGAAATGCCAATTCAATGCTAGACATAATTTTAGGTGTTGGGAATAGCACCAAACAAACAAGACACACAAAAATCATTACCTTCATGGAATTTAAATTCCATGGATGAAATAATGAAAAAAATTTCATATAAATATACAAGAAACTCTGAAATAGAACAAGATGAAATAAATCATAAGCAATCTATATGAGGTGAATCAAATTAAAATGTTGGAAATATAGTCATCATTAACATTTTTAAATGCAAAAAAATTAATAAGCCCTAGACTGAAAACTTGAAGAGAATCAATAAATTGGAAAACCAAGAACACATATAGAAACATAACAACATTCAAAAATATGAAGAATGAATTTTAAAATGTAAACATTATTTCAACACACATCTAGTAGGAGCTCTAGATCAGGGGTTAAAGAGCCAGATAGTAAATATTTTAGGTTTTGCAAGCCAGACAATACCAGAGCATCTATAGACAATTCAAAAGCAAATGAGTAATAAAAGTTTGTTAACAAAAACAGGCAATGTTCTTAGTTTGCCAATCTCTCTTCTAGAATAAAAACAGAAACTGGTGGAAAATCAGTATTAAGAGGTAAGGGTAAACAATTTTCCAGGAATAAAGAAATTCATTAGTACTCCATTCAAAAGGACTTTCTGACAGCAAAGCAGAAGTAAAAAAAATAAATCAACACATAGATGCATTATAGTATAACTACAAAATATCAAAGACAGAAGATTTTAAAAGCCACCTGAGGACAAGAACTGCTGACTTACAAGGGAACAATAATTAAACCTGTAGCAGATTTCTTATCAGCTCAATAATGCCAAGAAAAATTGAATAATATATGAAAGTTGTCAACCTAACCCAAAATCTGATACCCTACTAATTATTCGAGAAGGTAGCCCAATTAAATTACTTTATAATAAAAAATACTACAATATGTTAACACTATCGAGCAGACACTAAAATCTGTAAACCATAAACTTCAGCAAGAAGAAAATCCAACACAGAATGAAGAAATGGGGATTAAAATATACACAGCTGATTGTCATTATGCACAGTGATGTTCTATATAGGTGTTGGAAACTGAATTTTTGAATTCTGAGCCATTGCTCCTGGTAGAAATTTATAAGTGTATATCTATATCTATAGGTCTACATCTATATCTAGATATATATATATATCACATATAATGTTAAATCTTAAAAAAAATCACAGTTGATTCTATTTTATTTATTTTGCAGAAAAGAAAATGAGGTTCAGAGTGTTAAGTGACTTGCCATATCAAAGTTGTGTCAGAGTTGGGAGTCAGACTCAGTCCCACTAACCCCAGATCTGGAGCTTCTTGCACTACATCGAATGCTCCTAACATCCCCATTCTCTGGTCATCTGTGCATGAGATCTGAGCAACAAGGCAGAGCATAGTCTTGTTCCGCCTCAACTGTGAATGTGTGTCTACTTCAATTTCTCACCACCTGAGTATGGATTTTAGGGTTCCAAATAAATTTCAGTGAATAGGCAAATTTACAAATATTGCATCTGGGAACAACGAGGGTCAATTTCATACGTATCTGTATTCATGATATCAGTATAGTTTCCTATTACATGAAAAACAAATGTGATATATTTGGTTTTGTGAAAACTTAAGCTACAAATTTCAGACAGAAAAATAAGATAGAGTGGCATCATTCGTGAAATAAGTATATAAGATTGACTTCCGGGCCGGGCGCGGTGGCTCACGCCTGTAATCCCAGCACTTTGGGAGGCCGAGGCGGGCGGATCACGAGGTCAGGAGATCGAGACCATCCTGGCTAACATGGTGAAACCCCGTCTCTACTAAAAATACAAAAAATTAACCGGGCGTAGTGGCGGGCGCCTGTAGTCCCAGCTACTCGGGAGGCTGAGGCAGGAGAATGGCGTGAACCCGGGAGGCGGAGCTTGCAGTGAGCTGAGATTGCGCCACAGCACTCCAGCCTGGGCGACAGAGCCAGACTCCGTCTCAAAAAAAAAAAAAAAAAAAAAAAAAAGATTGACTTCCGTATCTCTCTGGGGAGTCATTTAGACTTACCAAATTGTGCAGAAAAGTGGTAACATGTTAATAGGCCTGATATTGCTATCCTGAGATACTCCCCTAGTTAGTGCTTGGTTGACATTTGGGAACTAACATTTCAGGAGGGTTCTTACTATTCCCTAACTGATAAAGGTGGCTCACTGGACATAAAGTATTAGTGCAAACAGTGTAGCTTGCCAAATACCTAGTTTTCTTCTGGGAGTGTGGGATTTTGGTACATGCTAGGCAAAGGGCACTCAATCTAAAATCCCTGGGCACTGAGTTTTTAATGAGCCTCCCTGGCAGACGATATCTCACTCATGTTGCCACAACCCATTGTTAGAGGAATTAAGTGATCCACTAGGAGAGGACTCTTGGGAGCATGTGCCGGGTTTCTTCAAGACTTTGCTCCATGTGCCTTTTCCATCTGATGATTTTGCTTTGTATCTTCGTGCTGTAATAAGTCAATATATCAAGGTCCCTAAGTATGACTGTATGTTGAGTGCTGTGAGTCCTCCCAGTGAATCGCTGAAACTGCAGTTGGTTTCAGGGACCACTACTCATGAATGAATGTCTATTAATTCTTTAAAAAGGAGATCCTGCCATTTTTGACAACATGATGAACCTGGAGGACATTAGGCTAAGTGAAATTAACCAGATATAGAAAGTGAGATGCATGATCTCACTTACATTGAAATTTTAAAAAGTCAAATACAGAGAAGTAGAGAGTAGAATCGTGGTTACCAGGGTCAGGGAGTTAGGGAAAATAGGGAGATATTGGTCAAAGGGTACAAAAGTTCAGTTATGTAGAGTGAATTTGTCTAGAGAGATAATGTACAACATGATGATTGTAGTTAACAATACTGTATTATAAACTGGAAGTTTCCCAAGACAGTAAGTTTCAGTGCTCTTATGACACTTACAAAAAATGGTAACTGTGAAGAGATGGGTATGTTAATTTGCTTGACTGTAGCAATCATTTTACCATGCATATGCATATCAAAACATCATATTGTATACCTGAAACATATACAATTTTTACTTTAAATGTTTTAAACTCCAAAACATTTATAATTATTTGTGAAAATTTTATAGCCTTAGGAAGCATTGCTTCCAGATATAATTCTATATCTTTCTAAGTACTTTTTTTAACCCAGTACAATCAACTATAAATTGGACAAAATATATAAGCATCTCTTTTTTTGAACATTAGAAAACAGGCAAAGCAGAATTCTAATCTATGAGAGAAGGAAGAGCTGCACATGAGTTGAGCTGCACATTTGCCCAGTTCTCTGTCCAGGATATGGTCCCCTACTGTGGCACAGGGAGCTGGGGCCCAAGGGTAGTGGCAGTCTCACTGAACTGGGAAATGAGAACTAGTTAAAAGCTGCTGAAGCATTAAATTTGGGGTTCAAGGTAGCAGAAAACAGGGAGCTGGATGGAGTTGGCAGAACTCTCTGTACCTCCACTGCCACTGGTAAGGATAGAGGTACTGGGAAGATCCAGAAAGAGAAGTTATTTCCCAAAGTAACAGATCATGAAGACTCAGTGCCAGGCACAGAAGTCATTATTCAGAGTTCACAGAGTTCATTCTCATGATCATTAAGCAGTAAGGACTTAGCAAGGTGATATTGATTGGATCTGTGTTCCCTCCCAAATCTCATGTTCAATTGTAATCCCCAATGTTGGAGGTGGGACTTGATGGGAGGCGATTGGATCATGGAGGTGGATCCTTTATGAATGGATTAGAACCATGCCTTTTGTGCTATTTTCATGATAGAGTTCTCACAAGATCTGATTGTTTAAAAGTAGGTAGTTCCTCCCCACCCCCCTTTTTCCTGCTCTGGCCATGTAAAGTGCTGGCTCCCTTTTTGCCTTCTGCTATGACTGTAAGTTTCCTGAGGCCTCCCCAGAAGCAGAAGCTGCAGAACCATGAGTCAATTAAAACTCTTTTCTTTATAAATTACCCAGGGTCAGGCATTTCTTTATGGTGATGCGAGAACAGACTAATGTGCCAGGGAAGAGCTAGAAAAAGTAGAGTGTGAAAGCAAGAGAGTTAAGAATAAGCCCTGATAGACATTGGAAGTCAGTTTCCCGATAATTAAAATGCCTACTTTTAACGAAAAATTGTAACCATCATGGGAGAGATGCCAGCAGTTAATTAGTGAGAAAGCTAATACATAAAATGTCCCATTCTTGTATTAAATTTTCTATATGACATCATGGTCTGACACTAATGTTTTTGTCTCATATTTTACAATGTTTCCTTTATGCCTATATATTTTATTGTAAACAATCATCCAGACAACATGTTATAATTAAATGTGTTTAAAATTTACCAGTTTATGAAATTTAATGAAGCAACTATCCTATCCAATCCCTAGTCTTCTTCCTGAACGCAGATTCAAACTAATACTCAAGATTGCCACAAAATCTTAAATTGGATATAATAAAATACACAGACACACTCGCGCACGCGCACACACACACACACTAGCTTCTCCAAATCTTATGTTCCTTTGCCTCCTTTTGTGATTAATACAAATTAATATTCACGGTACTTATAACACAAGACTTTGGAGTCATATTTGAACACTCCTAAAAGACTCAGAGTCCAAAACACCTGGAGTCACATTTGAAGGCTGTGCTGCAACATCTCCCACCCTACCCTGCTCAGCAACCAATCGGTTGCCAAATCATGCAGATCCCATTCTGCACTCCAAAATCCCGATAGAATAATGTCCCCAAAGCACAGCTTTAACCACATCATTTTCCTGCTCCCAAACCACTCTTCACCTAGTGCACATTACTTTAATTGAAGAGGAGCTATGAAAAATAAATACTCTCATATACTAAATTTATAATCTTAAATATGGTAAGGACAGTAATGTTGCAAGAACCCTGAATCATCACAGCCCTGGAGGTTAAGGAAAGCATTGTGTGTCAGTAAGCCACTAATAAAGTACAGTAGACAAATCTAGTTACAAAATAAAATGGCAGTTGCTTAAATAATGGTAGCCTGTTTAGTATGTAAATAGTAAATTTTGCCCCTGGCAGACTTTGGTTTCTATTTGTCAATTCTCAAAAACATTAAAGATATTTCTAAATTGTGTGTTTGTGCGTGTGTATGTGTATGTGTTGTACGTGTGTGTGTGTGTGTGTGTGGAAGAGAGAGACAAAAAGATAATTTCATTTATTTTTAGTAATCTATTCTGGTCACAGCAATGCCCACTGGCAGAAATACTTTGATTTTAGAGGACAAAGAATATATTACCAGCCAAATCCATCTGGGATAAAAGGGTTGCTCTATGTGTAATAAAACATTAATTCACCAGAAATATAATATATATTATTCATATTATAGTCGTACATTATTAGTGTTCTATGCTAAATAAAAGAAGATGGACAGGAAAATGACACATAGAAAAAAAGCTACATGTTCATTTCATTTTTGGAATAATGTAAATAATTGGAAATCTGTTTAAGAGCAAATCTTATTTGGATTGATACTAATTCAAGTCATGGAGCTCATTGTTATCTAAGCACTCCATGCCACTCAGTAATTTTATTTATTCCCTTTTAGCTCCCGCTCTCATTCATACCACCACTACTCACCAAAAGTGTACTGGTAAAGCCTCTAATTCCTTAATTGCCTTACTAATTTATTGTAAAACAAAAGTGAGATTTTCACCACAAACACCCTCAAGTTACTACCACTGGTCTTTCAGAAAATTACCCAGAGTTGGACCCATCCTTCTTCCTATAAGATCATGTGATATTCTTCCTATTCTACATCAATTCCTCTACTTGAATTTTTTACTTTTATAAATCATTTTATTTTTATTGAAAAATAATATACATATGTCTATATAATTTTTAAAACTAAGCTACAAAAATAATATCAAGGAAAAACAAATCTTCTTACACTAAATCTTCAGTGCCCCATCCCTAAGAAGTTCTTTGAAAGCTTCAAGAAATTTAAAAACTTTTTATACAAATGAGGACATACTGTTTACCCTTTATATTCCTTTTTGATCCAATATGATCAGTTCTTTTTCCTATATGTTCAGCCTTTCATTTTATTATTTTTTCTTCACAGCCTCCTTTACTTGACCCTTAAATTTTCTACAGGTCTTCTGTTCTGTCATTGCCTTTCCTTCCAAACTATGAACTCTCACTGCACTATATATAGTATCTTGGTTTTAACTCTACTATCTATTGCTTGACATTTACAAACTTCTATCTTTAAGCAAATTAAAGCCTGCTTAAAGGTAGCAAATCCAGGTTATATGCATATTTACGATATACCTAAAGTCTTCAAACTTTTCCTGTTCAAAACTGAACTATGGTTGGGAAATGACAACTTTTAAAAGTCACAGGCTGTTAAGCCTGGGCTGGTGATTTTTGGCAATACAGTCTTCTCAATAAATTAGCAGAGTTCCATTTTATTTGTGCCTGGTCATTTTTAAGTATCCAGAAACATGGATATAGCCTAGTCACATTCAATAAACCTAAAAAATCTTGTCCTTTGCTTGCAAACCATTATATCAGTCTATCATCTTCTTTTGCTTAGTGTTCATTAACTAAATGTTCTTTGAAAGTCTAGGATTTAGTAGGAAGATTATACCATAATCCTATTTTATGCCGCATAAGAACTCCAATCTAATATCCTGCTAAGGCCAGGACTTTGCTGCCTCTGCTAGTATCGATTTCAGCCTGGGATAGGAATGTTGGTTTTTTTCAACACTTAAGGTTTCAATTTACAATTTCAGGAAACAAAAAAGCTGCATGTTCTGCCCTTCTTGCTTTCAGACAGGCTACCTCTAGTCTATCTACTTCTTGTAGGGCACTGATACATTTCATTAAAATGTAAGTATTACCTGCCAACATTTTAGATTTTTCCATAATTAAACTTATGAGGCATAATAATGTTCACCTAACACCGACTTCACTTGCCTTTAAAAATGATAAAGAACAGGAAAAAATAGAGCATTCACAGCAAGAGCAGAGAAGTCTCAGGACTCCCACACATACGTTCCAGTTTCTCAGTCATTACTCCTTCCAGATATGCATGGTCATGAGAGATAAGGATGAATGTGGGTGGAAAAATATAAGCTAAGAGAAGCAATCAGCTCTAGGGTACTTTTATCCTGGCCAGTCATGCAGTCCCTCAGGTTTAGGCAACTAGTCACACCACTCCCCAAAATGTTCTTGATCATTGGGTCACATAGCCTTCTCAGCTGTACTGCCTAGTCATAGTTCTCTGGGACAGCTTTATGTCATCAATACCACTGAGTTATATTTTATTAATAGCAATGAGAATGTAAAAGAAAAAAGGCTCGTTCCAATATATAAAACTTGACTGAATTCTCACATACCTTGGATCAACTCTGTGTAATCTATCAACAATTCCTTGAGTTAATGTCACAAGAGAATTTCCCAAGAGTCAAATCAGAAATGAGACTTGAGGAAAGGCTTTCGAAACAGCCATTAACTTTTCCTTGCTACCATTTTGAGCTTTGAATTCCTGTGGCTGCTCAGCGCACTTTTCTATCTCCTTCAATCGGTCAAACACATATTTAAGGGTCTATTATTTGTAGCATCCTATTTCCAAGTAATGACTCATATTAGGTAAATATTGTTTCTAACCACAAACAAGAAAATGGCCAAATAACAGATGCCAATACAAATAGTGAATACTTTACTTACTTAACAAGAAGTCCAGAGATAAAGGTTTACTACAATTGCTTCAGCTGCTCAATGATACCACTAACAACCCAGCTGTATTATTTTTCTACCTGACCATGCATAGCATTTGCTTTATTTCAGACCTCATGATACCACATCCATATTCAAGGCAGAAAAAACAATAAGGGGCATTTTTTCATAAAATCAAAGCATATTTCTTTTTCTACTTCGTTGATGAAAACAGTGGCTAAGAAAAGCATTATTAGCTTTAAGAGTCTATATTTTGAAGACAATAAGAGTAAAGGGTCTCTGTAAAGGTAGTGGATTAACCAGTGGATGATTTTTGCCACAGCGAGTTCTCTAAAATTAATATAATGATTAAAGAACCTACCCAAAATGTAGGACAAACTTTTGCCTCAACATTCAACCCAGCTACTCATAATTATAAGCCTCCTTCAAGAGTCTGATAAGTAAAAAATAGTGTATGTGTATAGCGTACTTCTGAAATTACATAAACCAAAACATCATCTATTAGTAGTATTATTAATTCTTTATTCTGTTTGCTTTTACTGTACTTTTTGGATTTTCTACCATGAATAAATAATACCATTGAAACATATCTCTTAAAGGAGTTGTATAAAATTTTATACATTTGTGGAAATGTCAAAGGCATTATATAGAGATAGATATAGATATATTTTTTAAAAGAATCTTTTTGTAAATCTATATACAGCACATACACGTATATGTATATATACAGATCATATATGTATGTACACATATATACGGGGAAAATATTTTACAATTAAATATACATAAATACATATGTATAAATACATCTGTTTCCCTCAATTTTCTCAACATAATCACAACCCTTGATATGATTTTTTTTAATTTTAGAATTCCTGTCTTGCATTGAAACCAAAATCAATTCTCATTCTCCAAATTTTATTTTTATAGTTACCAGTAATTATGACCTCATAGTTATTTTTATACTCACATTAAGAATCTATTATCTTTGTTTTCCAATCTGGTTTAATATTCACTACTATTTCCTTTCGTTTTCCCTATTCCATTGAATTTATCACATGAGCTGCTCTTATTAAGTAGCTAATGGCATTCGCAACTGGCTCACAAGTATGTTTTTCTTTCAGTTTGGAATAGAAAAATGACACTGTTACTTCCTTAAGTGAGCTAAGATTTGATATGGAAAATAGAGACATATACCAGAAATTAGAATGGAGAGGAATAACGTATGATACATGGGAGAGGTATGTACACCTAACTATAAAACTGGGTAGGTAGTGTTTTTAGGAGAGGGTCCATTACAATAAGTGGAACTTTCAATACGGTTTTATGTTAAATGGCTCTAATGTATAATATTTTAAAATTCCATTTTAGAGTGAGAGATGCTTCTTGTATAGCCCCTCTAGCTTCTGTCAACATAGGTACTGAACCTAGGTATTTAACTTAGTATAAACTAATTGGTCATAAATTAGTCATAAACTTATGACCAATATAAGTCCATAAAAAAACTTTTGAACTTTATGCGTTTGTAGTTTTGATTATGTCCAAACATGAAAATATTTCAGTGTTAGATTCCTAGTTTTAGGAATGATTATCAGGTTTGTACACTGCCGGTAAGTTAATTGTGCTCTTTAATTTTACTTTGAAAGTTGATTCTTTTATTTGGTTCCAATTACGATACCTGTTTATTCAGATAGTATTTAATGAGAATATAAGAAAGAACTGGAAGTCATCTTCCCCACATCACCAGAAAAATATGTTGTTTTTATAGCCAAATCACAAAGGCACTATATGAATTACCAAGAAAAATTCCTATATTTAATATAGGAGATATTGTGCAGATTACTTGTCTAATATTTAAAATTTTCTATTTTTATATTAAATAAGAAATGTGGAATCTAAAATGTGTTCTTAGACGGTAGCTATAGAACAATTTAATTGTTGAAAGATTTCACTGGGGAAAATAAATGATTGGGATCCTCAGTAAGGCATTTTTACTTTAGGTTGCTGTTTTCTTTGCTTAAATTCTACAGATGATTGCAAAGGTATTGCAAATGGGCTTAGATTTGCACCAAAATAAACTATTTTTTTTTACAAGTGAAAGGGAGAAAATACCCTTCACTGGCTTAAAATGTCAGAGAACTCTGGCGTTTAACCTCTGGATGATGGCTTAACTAAGCCACATGGAGAAAGAACCACAGGAAAAGCTTATCAGAAGCTATAAATCGTGTCAAGATGAATCTTTGATTGTGGCTGGCACATTTATCCGTCTGTTTAAATTACTTGAAAATGCTTTTATAGGTGAGCGTAATCTTGATGAATTAGATCTTTTAAAAAATACGTTGTCGAGTTTCTTTCTCTTAATCAGTAATTTTCTTATTAACACAAGTGTAAAATATTTAAAGAGAAATGTATTATGAAATAAGGCTATATAATTCAAATAAAGTACCTAAAACTCTTTAGTTAAAAACAAACTTTGTGAAATATGCTTATTAACTCTTGAAGCATTTTTACTTTCTTTTTCAAATGGGGTTGCCAGAGTTAGGGGGAAAAATAAGGATGCTGAATAAAATTTAAATATTAGATAAAAATACATAGAATTTTAATATAAGTATGTCCCATCAAATATTTTGGAAATCATTAAATTATCACTCATTTACATGAAATTCAAATTTATATAGATATTTATATTACCTAGCAACCCTATTTTCAGCGTGTGAACAGAAAACATAAATCTCTTTATTTTAGTAATATATGTATACTTAGAATCATAAAGACTATATTCTGATATACATTGTCTTTATTTATATTTTTACTCCTCAATTTCATTTGTCTTTATCATCAAGACTAACTAAAATTTACATGACCACAAAAAGTAAGGGATTAAACATTTAAAAATTCCATTTCGACACAATGAGATATATTCTACATGTAATTAAACATGAATATATTGTTCACTTTAATGAAGGCGATGAAGTCAACAAAAGTATCATTCATTAGAATACAAACTTGTGTACTCATTCAAACACTTTTTTTTTCTAAATAATATGCAACAACTCTAACATCAAGGCTTTTGCTGGATAACAGTGTCAACGGCTTGTCAAATAAAGCACGGCCTGAAGGAAATTTTATAATACTGATCTCAAAAATCCTCACATTGGAATAAAGTCAGCTCAAGGATGGCCGTAGGGATTCTGTCCCACTCAGGATGCTTTCTATTTAAAGGAGCTGGGAAGTATAGGTTCATTCTGTGGCTCATTCTGGGCCTCTCTAAGGTTGGTTTAGCTCATCTGTTTTGTTTAGTAGCCTGTTGGTGAATAGGAATCAATAGCCTAGAGCAATCTTAAATCAGACTCACTGTGCTAGACCAGTCAATTCCGTGTCATTGCTAAATCTTCGATCTAGTCCAATTCATATCATCATACTCCAGTCTCCTAGCTCCTGGAGATTTTCTTCTCTGCATGGACAGAAAATGTAATGTTCTTACAGCAAAATTCACATAAAATAATGTTACAAAATATCAACAATCCTCATGTGCTTTGTAGAATAATATTAGAACTAATTAAGATTAACCAAAGAACTAATAGTTCTTTATGGCCCTACGTATAACATACAAATAATCCAGATTAGCTTGCCCACCTGCTTCATATTATAGACACTCAAAAGGAGTAAATATTAATAATGAATGACAACAGCTTGTAGCACATATAATTTGCTTCATACACAGCATAACTTTTCAACTAATTGTGCACAAATTATTTACCAGAGGGACACATTATGTTCATTATGGTAACTTTTCCAAAGTATACATGCTGGAGGTCCATTCCTTGATTTTCTGATTTGGTAGATATAGAGTTAACATGATGCATCCAGTTAAAAATTTCTGAAGGGAGCTGATGCCCTTGTTTGGTTGAAACCATTTTTTTCTCTAGCCATGTCTAGGTGAGAAAAGAAATTCTAAATTGTTTCATGTAAGCAGGTAGGATAACCAGTGCATCATTATTGATTTATTTATTTTGTGGCTCTAAGGAAATCCATGGCAGATGATGTGGGAGCATAGTTTTATAATTTTTCTCATACTGTTTTTTGACTTTCGCATTGAATGATGAGCTATCATGAGAAGTGCTGAATGTGAATTCTGTAAATTAAAACAAAGTTACCCTAGACTCTTCATCTCGGGTAACTTAGATTCCAAAAACAAGAGTATCTGGCAATTTTTATGCTGTACATTGAAACTTTGGAGATTCAGTTTTTGCAATCAAGCCCATTTGAGAAGTAGGAAATCTTATAGATAAAAGGAAGAGACAGGGCTTTAGAGTTAGAAAGAATTGTGTTTGAATCCCCACAGCTCCAGCTTACTAGTCCACATTTAGGGCTTTGGGCAATGCTTAGTTTCTTTATCTGTAAAGGGGAATAAGTCACTATAAAGATGAAATAAAATAAAACCCAATTTTTTTCTCATTAAAGTTTAACAAAATTTATTAATCACTAGTAAGTCTGATCAACAACAAAAAAGAAAAAATACAATGAACCAGTATGAAAATTGAAAAGGTTATATCGTTAGCGATCCTATGAACATTAATAGGATAGTAAAATTTATAAGCAACTTTCTGCTAATAAATTTGACCACATGGGTGAAATGAACACATTACTGGGGGGAGTGGAGGAACTTACTAAAACTGACAGAAAATGTAACAGAAAATCTGAATACTGTTATACTTATTTTAAAAGTTGACTTTGTAACAAAAAGTATTCCCCCCAATAAATTCCAGACCTAGCTGATTTCACTGGTGAATCCACCAAATGTTAGAAGAGAAATAATACCAATTCTGCACAAATACCTTTAAAAAATAGGAAAAACGGGAATATTTATTCACTCATTTTATCACAGCACTAACATGATATCAAAAGCAGGCAAATAAAAATAAATAAAGTGGTATACGAATAAATCTTCTAAAGATATAAAAACTTTAACCTAATGTAAATGACGAGTTAATAGGTGCAGCACACCAACATGGCACATGTATACATATGTAACAAACCTGCACATTGTGCACATGTACCCTAAAACTTAAAGTATAATTTTAAAAAAAACTTACAAATATCAGCAAGTTTAATAGAGCAACAAATAATTCTATAATAAATCATAATCAGGTAGGATTTACCTCAGGAGTGCAAAGTTCATTCAATGTTAGAAAACCAAGAATGTTGCTCATTTATTCAACAGAAAAAAAAAGCCATCTTTCACCATTTTAAAAGATATCGACAAATCCTTTGATAAAATTAAATACCTGTTAACAACATCAACAACAACAACAACAAAACTTTGGGGCAGGTGCAGTGTCTCACCCCTGTAATAGATAGATAAATAGATAAAGAAAATATCAAAATATCAAAATAAATTGATAGATAAATGGATAAAGAAAATATGGCATATGCCTGCAATGGAATATGGTTCTACCTAAAAAAAGAAAATCATGTCACATGCCACAATAAGCATAAAACTGTAGGACATTATGTGAGGTGAAATGTATGATTTCATTTATGTGAGCTATCTTAAGTAGTCAAACTCATAGGAACAGAAAGTAGAATGGTATTTGTCAAGAGCCAGGGAAAGGGTGAAAGGGGCAGTTGTTGCTTAAGGGCTTCTGAGATTTAGTTTTGCAAGATGTAAAAGTTCTAGACATCTGCCGCATAACAATGAATATACTTAATACTACTAAACTGTACATGTAAAAAGGTATAAGATGGTAAAATTTGTGTTTTTATTGCAATTAATATTTTGTAAAATGATACTGAAAAGAAATACAGTGTTATAGCATTCCAAAACTTAAAAATAAATAAAATAAAATAAAATAAAGAAACAGCTTGTTTGTGAATAGAAAATTTCAATAGATTTAAGATTTAAATTCACTCCAAGTTAACACAGAAATTCAACACAATCCCAAAATACACTTTTTTGTAGAAATTAATAATTTTAAAATTCATATGAAAACAATCTGAAATAGTAAAAAGAAATTTAAAGAAAAAGAAAGAAGTTGGGAATCATACAGTATCAGATATCAAAATTTACTTAAAACACATATCAGGACAATGTGATATTGAAGTAAAGATAGACAAATAAGTCATTGCAATAGAATAGAGTCTAGTCATATATATGTTTAATGTATTGTCAGTAAGAGAACCAGGACAATTTAATGGGGGAAAAAGAATAGGCTTCTCAATAAATTGTGCTGAAACAAATGAATTTAATATAAAGAAAAAATAATATTAACATTGATGCTTACATAGACAAAAAGTGAGACTTAAAAATAAAGGTAATACTCTAAAGCTTCTGAAAAAATAAAATGTCTCCATCACATTTGTTGAAATGAAGACTGATTTCTTTAAGAGGACACACAAAAAATCGATATCAGAGGCCATCAAAATTGAAATTTTCAGCTCATCAAAAGAAATTGTTAAGAAATTAAAAGGTAACTCCCACTCCCAAAAAAGAGTATTTGCAATATATATTTGATGAAGAGTTTATACCCAGGTTATAAAAGAATTCCTACAATTCAGTAGGAAGTTTCTTATAAAATTAAATATTCACCTGACTATAACAATTCCACTTATCAGCGTTTTCCACTTCTACAGATAACTCATAGTAATGTTGCTCATAAAATCCAAAAATTTGAAACAACCAAAATGCCAATGATAGCAGAATAAATTTTTAATGTATGTATTCATATGATAGAATTTCTTCAAACAAGTTAAAAAGAAAATACTGATATATGCAACAAGGTTGAATCTCAAAAACATTGTCAGTTGAAAGAAAGCAGACACAAAAATTATGCTTATGATTCTATTTAAATGAAGTTCAAAAAGTAGACATAACTAATCTAAAACTATAGAAATGAAAACAATGATTTCCTACAAATTTAAGGTTGATGATCTGAGACAAAAGAAAATTTTCCAGGGTGATCTTTTTCTTTTCTTCTTCTTCTTCTTTTGTTTTTTTTCCTCTTTTGAAACAGCATCTCACTCTGTCACTCAGGTTGGAGTATAGTAGTGCGATCTCAGCTCACTGCAGCCTTAACCTCCCGAGCTCAAGTAATCCTCCTGCCTCAGCCTCCACAGTAGCTGGCACCACAGGCACATGCCAACATGCCCAACCAATTTTTGTTTTTTTTTTTTTTTTTTGTAGAGACAGAGTTTTGCCATGTTGCTCAGACTAGTCTCAAACTCCTGAGCTCAAGTGATCCAAAGTATTGGGATTACAGGCGTAAGCCCTGTGGCCTTTCAGGTGGCTTAAATATGACCTTAATCAAATTTGACCTTAATCAAAAAAGAAAATTTGAAAGACATATACACAAGTCATATCCTTTTTGGTTTTCCTCTTCTGCGTATCATAAAATAATATTAAAATACTAATTTGGGCCTATTTTGACCGTTTCTACCACTTCTCCTATTAAGAAGGCAAAATTGTACTCTATATTTCCGACGCTCAAGGACATTTGCAAGGATAAATCAAGAAGCCAGAGGACGACAAAACATTGATAAAACGCTGTTCATGAAAGTCTAACATCACTGAGGAGAGTTAGATGGACACCCAGAGTGGATAGCCAGAGTGTTTGAAAGATAGAGACTAGAGAGCCTTGTGAAGGGATGAAACTTGAGGGTTGAGAAAAGGGAATCTTTTTTTTTTTTTGAGACGGAGTCTTGCTCTGTCACCAGGCTGGAGTGCAGTGGCGCGAACTCGGCTCACTGCAAGCTCCGCCTCCCGGGTTCAAGGGATTCTTCTGCCTCAGCCTCCCAAGTATCTGGGATTACAGTCGCCCGCCACCACGCCTAGCTATTTTTTGAATTCTTAGTAGAGACGGGGTTTCACCATGTTGGTCAGGCTGTTCTCCAACTCCTGACCTCGTGATCCGCTCGCCTAGACCTCCCAAAGTGCTGGGAATATAGGCGTGAGCCACCGCGCCTGGCCAGGAGTCCTCTTGTGTAGTCCTAGCGAGGTGACAGAGCCTTCAGAAAGTGTTTCCTATTCAGGGAGCCTAGGGAGGCTAGTAAATAGCCATTGGGGTTGGCAGACCTGAGAAAACACCCCTGTGTGCATGGCAGCATCACATCAGAGCTACTGGGCTTCATAGAATAGGGGCTACTCAGAGGTAACACACGGGGAAATGTTAGTGTATAGTATACCCCCAAAATTATTCTAAGCATAAGACACCCATACACTCCCCTTGGGATCATCACACAACCCTGATAATAAACTCTAATAATTATGTATATTTAACTATCTCACCTCATATCTGTCCTTTAGAGTTGGTTTTTTGTGTGCACTTGTAAAGTTCTATTATCAGGAGTCAAGAAGGAAACTGCACTCAGAGAAATACCTGCTTACTACCGGGAATCATGACTTCAAAGACAAGGACCAAGAAGATTCCAGGGTTCCAGAGAGCTCAGAGGCAGCTGCTATGGGAGGTGTCAAGTGGGAGCTATAGAACATTCACAAGACACTATACCCTGCCTTACCTCCAACACTGACAGGCTCAGCAACACTGCCAGCCTCAGAACCACCAGGGTTATTCTCAACATGGCCCTTTACCCAGCATTTCCAGGCCTTCCATCATCTTCAAACTTCCCATTTTCTGACATCATCTCTCATCCTTCCTCACCTGTAATTGTTTCACTACCTTTCTTGGAACATAGGAAGCATGCCAAAGAAGTGACGTATATTTTAAATGCATCTGAAGATTCTAACAATGTTCAATCAATAGAATGGAATATGTACTTTATAAGGATAACCTGGGTACCATGGATTTGAAACATAATTATTCTGCCAGGAACAATTGTGGTTATCTCTGTGGTGCAAAGATGGGAAAGTCTATAAATAATGAAGTAAGTAATCCACTTTCTATGAGCTGGGTATGTGTGGGTATATTTTCTTTTAAGGAGTATTATTTATATCCGAAGGGTTTTCTTGATTTGTTTAATCTTTGGCTGAGAGTTCTGATCTGCCCCCTTTCCTAACTCATGAAACCCTTCCACGTTCCCTCTGGAAGAAACAATTCTGTATCCTCAGTCTCCTCACCATTTTCTCTGAGCGAAGTCTGGTTCTCCCTGAGGACACTGCTTCACTTGTGGCCATCTCAACTGGTGGCTGGTATCTCTTCCACACTCATAAAACCACTGGGCCTGGAGGTGGAATAAGAGTATTCTTTGCTCCTCATTTCAGTTTTTAGTTTACTCTTTTTTCCTCCTCCTTAAAATCAGCCAATTTGAATATCTTCTTATCAGACTTCACCACCTATGACTCCATCTTGTTGCAATCATCAGCCAAGCCTTCAATTGCTCTTCCTTGTCTGTGCTTCACTCTCCCACCCTTCATTACAGTCCTGTCATAATTCTTGGGTGAATTCAGTATCCAGGCATACAGTCTTTCTAATATCTTGGTCTCTGAGCTTGTTGACCTATTCACTGTCAGTAACCTTGACATCCTATCTCTATCCTAAGACAATCTCCTTCATCACACTCTAGGGCTCAACACAAATTCATGAAAGCCTACATACTAACAGCTCCGTTCCATAATCACCACCTTCTGTCTTTCAGGCTTACCTCTCCTTCAGCCACAAGTCCAGTAATTTCTCAACAGTATAGGGATCCACAATCTATTTTCACTACCCCTCACACCCTAATTTCCTCTTATCTAGCTTAATTCCATCATCAGTTATGGTAATCCTTCCCAACCATGTACTATCTATTCTCTTTTCTTTTGTTCTGACTTCTTTTGTCTTGACAAAACCCAGTCATTCTAAAATCCAGCTTACTACCTATTTCCTACCTGTATACCTGCTTGAGGAAAGTTTTAAATAATGCTGTCTCACAATAAATTTATAATCATTAACTTCAAATCTGCTTTTAATGCTGACCTACAATCATTCCATATTCTTCAATTGCATTTATTCCCCCAATCTCCTATGCAATTATTTTATCTTTTCCTTTCTCCTCAAACCTCAAACATTTCCTCTCATCCTTAATCTCCAAGTGTCTTTTCTGTACTGCAGGCTCATCCAACTGCTTACTTTACATTTTCATTTAATTGCATAATTAATTTTTCAATTTTACCATGTCCAAAATCGAACTCTAATCTTCCTCTGAAATCTGCTTCTCCCAGTTTCCCCATGTTAGATAATGCCAAATCTTTCTGTCAGTTCTCAGGTGAAAATTCTTGTGGTTGTCTTTTATTCCTCTCCTTCATGTGACACATCCAAGCCATCAATAAATCCTGAGAGATCTGCCTTAAAGACTTCTACAGATTTTGACCAGTTATCATCACCTCTACTATTGCTACCATTCAAGCCACCATCTTCTCTCAAGTGGCTTATTGCAATAGCCTCTTCATTGAGCCTGCTCCCTGGTTTTGTCTTTGGCCATCTTCATTTGATTCTCAATATAGCACTTTCAGTAATTTTAAATGGTAATTTAGTTCTGTCCTTTCTCTATGAAAATCACATATAATGGCCTGTTGTCCCCTATATGATCCTCCCAAGTCTTCCTGAACTCATCTGTTCACTTTGCTTCTTCCGCTGTACCCAAGTTGATATTGTTCTTCTGTTTCCCCAGTGCAACAGGGCTGTTCCCACCTCTGACCCTTTGCATTAGCTGTTCCCTCTGCGTGGAACACTCTCCCTGTAGCTATATGCATGGATCAATTTCTCTTTTTAGTTTAGTTTTTGCTCAAATGCCACCTTATTATTAAGATTCCCATGGCCACTGTATTTGGAATTTCAACCATGTTATATCTCCTGATACCACCTATCCTTTTGTGTCATATTTTTCACTAGGCATCTTAAAAATGTACAGTGGTCTATCTATTTCACTTATGGATTTTTATTACTGTCTGCCTTTCCCTACTCAAGTTCCATGAAAGCAGGTATTTTTACCCTTTTCATTCACTACAGCATCTTAGCTGCTAGGACAATGTTTGTCACCTAATAAACATTCAATAAATATTTATCGAAGACATGAATAAATATGTCCAGAATTGTGGTGACATGTTACTCAGGTCTGATATCTTTCCACTAATGGAGGAAGCAATTTCCCTGGCTCTGCCAATCACTTGTTTAGGCACATATTCATCACAGTTTCAGGGCGTGCACAATAGATAATTATTAGCAACATTATTTCTTAAGTTTACAAATAACTAACAATGTAGAATTTTCAAAATGAAGATATCAAATGAAAACAAGGTAAATCAGAAGAAAACTACTGAACTAGAAATGTGAAGAACCTCCAAAATCCAGTGCTTAAACAATTTTGTCATTGATCATAGGTCTTAATGAAGACCTTAATTAAAGTCTTAATGAATTCCCAGAACCAAAAAGTAAGGCACAATTATGACTTTTTATATATACCTGTGGATATACACAGGCATATACCATGAGACATAAGGGTAGACCTGGTGGCAGCTAATTAAGGAAGTTAAAATTGTAAACATTATCAGTGGAAAAGAGACTGTTCTCTTTAAATGGCCCCAGAGTCAAAGTTGAATCTATATATTAATTATAAAGCTATTCATGGATTCTCTGAGCAGGGGATATAAAATGGAAGCAATAGTAATGAAATAGAGTTAAGCAGACTCAAAATCCGAGGCCTGGGGAGAGTTTAAAGCAAACCATGATTTCAGCAGAGGGAAAAGAAATATGTATCATAAAACAGTTGAAGCTATTAGAGCATGTAGAACAAAGCAAGATGGTTCTGGATTTCTACACTTGAATGTTCAACACTAGGTACTACACTGGTTTTAAAAATACAAGGAAAGTGGAAAATTCTAACAGCAGCAAAGGATCAAATAGTAGTCAATACAAGAAAATAATTGCCTAGGAGTGCTCTGTCCATCTCCTCAACTGAGTGTGTGCTTATTTCATCCCCCCACCTCTTTTTTTTTCCTCTTTCCACTTTTGTTTTAGGTTCAAGGGGTACTTGTGCAGGTTTGTTACATGGGCAAATTAGTTGCTGCTGGGGTTTGGTGGACAAATAATTTCATCACTCAGGCAGTGAGCATGGTACTGGAGAGGTAGTTTTTTGACCCTTACCCTCCTCCCACCCTCGAGTACTCAAGTAGTCCCCAGTACTGGGGACTATTCTATTCCCCTCTTTGTGCTTATGTGTACTCAATGTACATCCTTGTCTTATTCTGTTTTGCTGTTGTTGTAACAGAATACCACAGACTGGTAATTTATTTTAAAAAGAAACTTATTTCTCACAGTTCTGGAGGCTAGGAAGTCCAATATCAAAGAACCATCATCTGGTAGGGGCCTTTGTGCTGAGTCATCCCAAGGCAGAAGGCAGAAGAGAAAGACAAGGCGAGAGTAAGAGAGGCTAAACTCGTTATTATAGCAACCCATTCTCACAATAACTACATTAATCTATTCATGAAGGTAGAGTCCTATGGCCCAACCACACCTCAGTGGTCCCAACTCTCAACACTTTTACAATGAAAATAAAATTTCAACATGAGTTTTGGAGAGGATATTCAAACCACAGCAATCCCCACCCAGACTCAGATAGTAAATGCCTAGTATGTTTCTTCACCAACTTTTCCACACACACACACACACACACACACATTTTTTGTGCATTATTGTTGCTCATTGGTTTTTATCAGAATGGAATCATACCATCCACCACTTGCCTTTTTTGCTTAACAATACAACAAGAACTTCCCTTCAGCCAATGAACATAAATGTATCTCACTCTTTAAAAAAATCGTATATTTCATATTCTAGATAATATTTCATATGCAGTTTTTTTCGAACATTTACTACTAAAAATAATGCCATAAGTGTCCTTATACAATTATTCTTCTGTATGTGTATGTGCACACGCACCTTTATTTTAATTGTGTGTGTGTGTGCACGCTTGCACATGCACCTTTATTTTTATAGGAGAGAATCCCAAAGTAGTTCATTTGATTCAAAGCATTTAATCAAGTTTTATGAAATTACTTTCTGAAAAGTTTCACTTTGCCATCAGCAATGTATGAGTGTATTCATTTTCTTTTATTGTTCCTTTAAATCATGGCCAGTGCGAAGGGTGAAATTGTTATTTCATTTTGCTTTTATTAAAATTTTTCTAACTAATTTTGAGGGTGAGCAGCTCTCATATATTTGTGCCATTGCATTTCCCTATCTGTGAATTGCTAAATTGTAGCCTTTATTTTCCCAACAAATTGTAGGATATTTTCTTATCTTACATATAAAATCTGTTGGAATATTAGTAATATTACATACATGAGATGTAATTTTTCCCTAGTTTATTACTAGTCTTTTGGCTTTTTTATGGTAGCTTTTTCATACCTAAACTGACTGTCCTTATCTCCTCTGACAAGTTTATCTTTCTTTTAATATAGCTTCTGGATTTCCAGTTTTGCTAGGGAATGTTACCTTTAACAAAATTTATACGAATGTTTTCTTAAACTTGATTATAATTTTATTGTATAATAAATATGTTGTATTTATTATACAACAAATTATACATATTTATTAAATTGTCTTTATTATATAATAAATTATATATGTTTATTAACTTGTATTTATTAAATAATAAATTCACTGCATTTATTAAATTAATTGTATAATAATCTAATTTTTATTTGAATCCTTCACCCATCTGGAATATTTGTTTGAATACAGTGTGGGACAGAGGATTTGACTGATGTATATTCACAGGGGTGGCCAATTGTGATACCACAGTTTACTGACTAAACATTATTTTCCAGTAAATTAAAATGTCATCTTTGTCATACATTAGATTACTATTTATATATATTTATGGCTATTCTTTGGTAAAAATTACACTATTTGCAGTGTAGTGGTTTTGTGACCAATTTTTAATTCCATTAAACCAGTCCTCCCTCCCTATTTTCTTCATTACTTTTGGCAATTCCCAAATATTTAGTTTTTTTAATGTGAAATTTGAGATTGTTTTCTCCATTCAAAAATTCCATAACATTTGTAGGTTTTCTATTTAAAAATTTATTAAATTTACATATCCAATTTTTCAGGTCCTGCTTCATGCTGCTCAATTGTATTTTATGAAAAACTTAGTATATGTCCTACACAACCCTCCTTAAATTTCTTCAACATATTTTATAGCTTTTACTCCAATGGTGCATGAATTACTTTTATCCTTTGCACCCCTGTGTGTTTATTGGTTGTACAGAGAAATCATATTGATCTTTATGTAACCCAGGCTGGAGTGCAGTGGCCTGATCATAGCTCACTGCAGCCTTAAACTCCTGGACTCAAGCAATTATCCTGCCTCAGCCTCCCAAAGTGCTGAGATTACAGGTGTGAGCCACCATACCCAGTCCAGCAAACTTTAAACAAAATTAATTCTAGGAGATTTTATTAATCTGTTGTTTTTTTTTAGGTATAGAATTAGACTACCAACAACTGAAGATAGTTTTGTCTCCTGTCATGTGAATTTTCCTCTCTCACTGCATTAGCAAGGACCACCAACAATATTGAGTCACAGAAGTAATAGTGAGGCTTCCTGAATATTCTGATTTTCAGAATTTAGTTTGTTAGCGATTTTTTGAATATGCTCTTCGTTAACTTAGATTTTTTTATTCCTATTTTAAGATTTTCTTAAAAGTTATTGCAGTATTATATCAAACATCTTTTCAGTATGTCATGATATAATTAAAACACATTGTAATTATAAATGTTAATGAAAAGATTTATTGATATTGTATTCCCAGAATAAGCCCTGCTTTATCCTTATTTTTTTAAAGCACTGTTCTAGTTTCAATTTGCAAACACTTTATATAAGATTTTTGCAAATTTATTCAGAATGAAAAAAGTGTCTTGCTTTGTTAGGACAACTTTGGATAATTAAAATTATATCAGCTTCATTGAACAAATTAAATATATTTCCACTTTGTGTGGTCTAATGTATGTTAAATGACATACAGATAATTTAAAATTGAAATAAATATATATATATGAATTTAATATGTAGTATGGGTGACATTTCTCATTGGGAAAAATAAATATTATTAAATAAATAATGTGCAATAAATGGGTAGTATTCAGATAAGATAACTTCACTGCTTATATATTTCCAGTAGAACTAAGATTTAAATGTACAATAAATGCAACCATAAACACTTTAGAGATAAACAGGGAGGGTAACAATTTTTGCTACATCTTCTTTACCTGAAAGAAGGGAAAGCCTTTCAAAGTACGACAACAAAAAGAAAAGCAGTAATTAAAATAGACGAGTTTTACCCCATTAAAACAAATATTTTTTCATAGCAAAAACCAACTTCATGAGTCAGGATCCCAGCCAAAAACAAAAGTAAACTCAGATGGGTTTAGAAGGAAAGTCTTCAATGAATGAAACACCTGTAGCAGAAGGATTGGATTAAGGGAGAGAGGAAGTGTTGAAGCAACCAGAAATTACCAATGACAGGAAAACATTTCCACCCATTGGTTTGAAGGGGAAAGGGGATGAAATTACGTTACTGGAACTATGGAGTAGTGGCAGCCCATCAGTAGAGATACAGCAACTGCCAGAAATGAGTCTCAAAGCAGAAAGGAAAAAGAAAAATAAAATTACCCCAACCTATCTTTCTCCTGACTCCTTGTGATAGGTATAGTTCTAAGACAACCCTCAATGATCTCAACATCCTGGATTTTGTACGCTTGTGTGATATTCTCCTTTTCAGTGTAGGCTACACCTAGTAACTTGCTTCTAACCAATAGAATTCCACAACATTTTTATAATTAGTTTACGAAAGATTGTAACTTCCTTTTTGACTGTTTCTATTGCCCTCTCAGGTTACATACTTTGATGTAGCAAGCTGTCATGGTTTGGTTTTGTTTTTGTTTTTGTTTTGAAACGGAGTTTCACTCTTGTCGCCCAGGCTGGAGTGCAATGGCCCAACCTCAGCTCACTTCAACCTCCACCTCCTGGGTTCAAGTGCTTCTCCTGCCTCAGCCTCCTGAGTAGCTGGGATTACAGGCATGCACCACCATACCCAGCTAATTTTGTATTTTTAGTAGAGATGGGGTTTCTCCATGTTGGTCAGGCTGGTTTTGAACTCCTGACTTCAGGTGATCCACCAGCCTCAGCCTCCCAAAGTGCTGGGATTACATGTGTGAGCTACCACGCCCAGCCACTGTCATGTTTTAAAGACCTACATGGCAAGGAACTTAGGGAGACCCCCAGACAAACACTAGAGAAAAGCTGAGGCTCTCAGTACTAGAGCGCACAAATAACTGAATTCTACAAATGATCACTTGGGCTTGGAAGTGGATCCTTCCCCAGTAGAACCTCTAAAGGGGACTTAAATCTCAGGCCAACACCTTGATTCCAGCATTGCTAGAGGCCATGAAGCTGAGAACCTGTCTAAGGCATGCCTGGATTTCTGTATATTTTTTATAGCTGCTATGTTTTGAGGTAAATTGTTAAATGAGTATAGATAACTAATAAAGATTTGATAGCTGGAAATGGGGTGCTACATTATGCACAGATGCATAACAATGTGGGAATGGCTTTAAAACAAAGCTGAGGTGAAGACAGAATGGATTTTGCTGGTCATGATAGAGAAAGCCTAAATTGCCTTAAACCAACCATTAGAAAAAATCATGCTGCCAGTGGAGGCTCAAAGGGTGGGACAGAGGGAGTGTGGGTGTCAAGAATCTGTTATTGGAAACTGGTGTTGGAGGACCACAGCTCCAAAGAACAAATGCCTTTCAAGCCTCTGTTGGCCTTGTTTGCTAAGGATCCATTGGCCACAGCTTGTCACATGTCCAGTGCAAATCCATGGGGTGGAAAAATCAATCCCACCTATGATGGAAGATAAAGAATGTTTGGTCATTTTTTAAAATTCTACTACAATATTCCCTCTAATTGTAAATTTCATGTCTCTCCCATTTGCAAAACATTATCCTCAATCCAGGATCCCCAGTGTCTCTTCCTGTTAGGGCATCAGCCTTGAAGCTCAGAATGTCATGATCTGCATCAGATCTGAATATGACTCCCTGGATGTTGCTCTTGGGGAGATCTATGCAGTAAAAAGATAAGTTATCTGACCATTCACATCCAAAATGCAATAATAAGATAGGGATGGGATAGCTACAAGTGTCTCCTTTCAAAAAGGGAGGAATGTACCCCAGAAATATATACAATCATTATGTATGAATTAAAAATTAACAAAAATAAAAATTAAAAAATGTAAGAGTCCTACCCCAAAAGGGGGTGGGGAGGGATGGGGAATCAGAGGTAATAAGCAGTCCCTGGCCCATAACAATTCTGAAATCCACCAGGGAAAATGTCGCAAGTTTCTCTTACTCTGGAGATCGGAATGTGCCTTGATTAAGTCCTCGTTATGCTCCTAGGAATGGCTCCATTATCTAGTGTTCTATCTATGTCTTAGTTTGGACCCTTTACTATTTACTCAGTCTTCTGAGACATCCCTCCTTCCTATGGACAATTGCAGATGTTTAGCTTTCATAGCCTGCCTTTTAACTGTAAAATATTGTGGGTCAGGGACATCTTTTTGAATTTGAGCAACCAAAGTCCATTTTAATCCAAGTTGGTAGCCTTCTTGCTAGTACAATCTCCTAAAAAGGTTTGTAGGCTCTCTATGTATTAGATTATTTTCATATTAAATTTCCCTTAATGAAATGAAAACCATAGCCATAATTATTCTCAAGACAAGATTTAAAGATATATCTTTCAAAGACAGATTTTAAATAGTTTCTGATGTATTAAAAGTAGTTTAATCGGATATTATCCTTGGGTCTATTTTTTGTAATCAGCTTTACTGAAGTATGATTTACACACAATAAAATGTACTTCCTATTTGCCTAATTAATGGACTGAGCATACCCTATAGCTGTAAGAAATCTTCAGGCAAATAAAAGAAAATTTGGTTTGTAGGGAAAGGAAAGAAATTTTCCTATTTGTTTTTCCTCTTCACTGGCTCCTGATCTCAGGCCAGTTACAGGAAAAACTAAGTCCCACCTCTGCCTTCCCACCTAGATCTGACAGCTTCATGTAAACTAATAGACTAAGCCAGATTCCTGAACTGGTTGTGATATTTCTCCAGAGAGTGATTAAGAAAGAGAGAATTGGATGTGACATAGATTTGTTTTTCTCTGTTCCTCTTCACTTAGTACAATGATAAACTCTGAAAATTACACAAGGCAACCACAAAATAACTTTGAAAGGTGAAAAGAGGAAAACAAACTGGTTAGGAACTATTGGACTTGAAGAACAACTCAGCAGAAGGGTGCCACACGAATCCTCACTTGTTATGGACTGAATCTTTGTGCCCCCACAAATTCATATGTTGAAACTCTAATCCCCAGTGCAATGGTATTTAGAGGTTCAGCCTTGGGAGATTTTCAAGGTTAGATTAGGTCATAAGGGTAGATCCCTTATGATGGGATTAATTGTTTTATACAAAAGGAAGAAACACAAGATCAATCTCTCTCTTCCCAGTGTGAGGATATAATGAGAAGATGGTCATCTTCAAACCAGGAAAAGAGCCCCCACCAGAATTCAACAATGATGGCACTCTGAATTCAAACTTAGCCTCTATAATTGTCAGAAACAAATGTCTTTCATTTAAGCCTGACTAGACTAAGACACTACCCAACAGAAAAAGGCAACCCAATTCCAACATTTCCTGATGCTCAACCTTACAGCAAAAGATGGCCCAGAGAGGCTCATTCCTCTCCCAAATCAAGCCAACAACAATACCAGGCAAGCCCAATACCATTGGCAAAGGTGATGGATAGAGAGGCGTGATGACAATAAGCAGACAGAGAATCATGCTCTTGCCCTGAGATTACCTTCACTGACCAAGAGACACTGAATAGTCAGGCAGCACTAGCAAGGGGATCCTGCCACAACAAGCACTAGTTTTGGGACATGCTCTCCATCTCTCACAGGAAGGGGAGTCCCACAGCAGCAAGTGCTTAGCCTAGAAAGGGCTCTCTTTCCTGATTGGCCCAAGAATCCTCTCCCCAGTAAAACACACTGGGGGAGAAGGGTGGCGTAGGAGCTGGTGAAGGCAAGGAAGACTCCTCAACAAAAAGCACCCAACCCAGGAAGTGCATCTTTTGTGGGAAGGTACCAGGCAGCCTACTCTGTGGAAACTCTTTCTAAACCCTCAAGCAGCACCAGCAGAGACAATCAGAGCCTCTGCAACACCAGATAAACCAAGCAGACCAAAATAGCACTGCAAAGGCTCTGAAATTAAACTTCTTTTGAGTCTGCAGCCCAATAAGTTAAGCCAGGACCTACATGCTAACCCTAAACAGTGAGTAGTTGTCAAAATAAAATACTTAAATGGGCCAGTCTGCTCACATAATAGCCAAAATGCCCAGAATACAATAAAAAATCAGCTGTCCTACCAAGAATCAGAAAAATCACAACTTGAATCAGAAATACAGTTAACTCACGTCAAGTCTCAGGTGAATTAGATGTTGATGCTATCTGACAAGGCTTTTAGAATGGCCATCATAAAAAGCTTTCAACAAACAACTACAAATTATCTGGAGCAAATTTTAAAAATAGATAACTTTTACAAAAAAATTATCTAAAAAGGAAAATTGTAGAATTGGAAAATGCAATAACAGCAATAAAAATCTAGCTGGGTAGGCTCAACAGTAGAATGAAAATGACACAGAATAGAATCAGTGAATTTGAGGGTAGCACCATAGAATTTATCATATCTAAACAACACAGGCAATATCACCAGAGCTTCAGGTACTGAGGGACAAGAACAAGACACATAACATTTGTATCACTGGAGTCCCAGAAAAAGAGGAGAAGGTGAGAGAGGTTAAAAGAATATATTTTTGAAAATAGCTGAAAATGTCCCAAATTTGCCAGTAGGTATAAACCTACACATTTGAGAAGCTGAACAAATCCTAAATATGATGAATCAAAAGAAATCCACATGAAGACAAAACATAACCAAATTTGCCAAAAGCTAAAAACAAAGAAAAAAATCTGGGAAGTATCCAGATAAAAATGACACCTTATCTATGAAAGAACACCCCTTCCGATGACAGTGGATTTCTCATGTGAAACGGGAAGGCCGTAAGGAAGTCACACTACATTTATCAAGCGCTGACAAAAAGGAGCTGTTAACCGTGACTTCCATGTTTAGCAAAACTACTCTTCAGGAATGAAGAGGAAATAAAGACATTGTCAGACAAAGAAAGACTAAAAGAATTTGCCACTTGCAGAACTATCCTTAAATAATAGCAAAAGGATGATCTTCAAAAAGAAAGGAAATGATAAAAGAAGAAATCTTGGAGTAACAGCAGGAACAATGGAAAGAGGGACAATATAGGTCTATACAATAGGTGATCCTTCTTATGAGTTTTATAAATCATACATAATTACTGAAATGTAAACTATAACACCATCTGATATATTCAGGATAATGATATTTAAAAGTACAGAAAGTAAAGGGAACTAAATAAGAATACATTTTCCACATTTGACTCCAAGTGGTGGTAAAGTGGTGTAGGGAGAAAGTGTGTGTTGTTATAAAAAGGCAGCAAGAAGTATGCTTGTGGTGTTGGAAATGTTCTGTATCTTGACTTTGGTGGCAGATACAGGAACTACACATGTGATAAAACTGCATAGAAATAAATACATGAACACAAACACACAAACGAATACAAGTAAAACTTCGTATGTCTGAATGACATCTGTGCATGGTATCAATGCCATTCTCCTGGTTGTGATAATATACTATAATTCTATAAGTTATTATCATTGGGGGAAATTGGGTAAAGGATATATCAGATCTTTGTATTATATCTTATAACAATATGTGAATCTATACTCATCTCAAAATCAAAAGTTAAGTTAAAAAAGTTACGAAACTATGACCCTAAAAACCCTAAAAGTAAATACCCTTCCATAGTTTCGTTCTTTTTAGATATTAATAAAATTACCAAGACAGTTTTCTCCTTGCTGCATTAACTTTAATAAACTGTTTTGCTAAATTATAAAAGAAAATAGAGGAGGAGTCACTGACGTGTACATACATTCCAAAGTTTCCAGAATCTACTCAGATGCCTACTAAATCATTTCCATATTTTCTGCTAGTCATCAGCCACAAGAAATAGTTGTCACAATCTTCTCAGAACCTTGGCTTAATCTTAGTTTAGGTTAACTGTGATTCTGTTTTGGCTGCTCTTCTAAAAGTGGGAGCTTTTTTGATCATCAGAGCAATGCTTCCTTGAACCTCCTCCCATAACGAAGTACTTGGCTCTGTATCTACACATCATCACAGGAACCACTCTTAATAATGAAGACAATATAGTGAATACAGTCAGAAAAAGAAAGCTTTAATAGTCAAGCCAACAGATAGTCCAGAATATGCACAAAATATGCCTTCTCTTCAGTTTTGCATTATTTTCCAAAATAAATGGAATCTATGAGTGGAGGAAGTATGTGGAAGGTCTGAAATTTCTCTTTTGTTCATTTCAATGTATAATCTACTTTATCAAAGTGTGAAGGTTCTTCAACCTATGCTTGCTGTCTGTGCCAATAGGCTGTGTCTCTCACTAGAGTCACTTCCCTTCAAGGGAATCCCTTTCTCCTCTCTTTTCATCCTATAAACTCTGCGTCCCCATATCATCTTTGTTCCTTTCTATTTGGAAACGTGATTTTTATAGTAGTCAATCATTTTGGGGGAGGCTTTGACTTTTATGACTAGTGCATCTGTTATACAGTTAGACATTTTATCTTATGAAGATGGGCTCCTCCTTGTCTATCTTTTTTTATTATCATGCTGAATAATATCTCTAACTCCTTCTTTGTCTTGATAATGACATGATGTTACCATTATCTCGGAATATCTCTTCCTTATATAGGAAAGAAGAAACAGAAAAAAAAGGTATCACTCTCTAAGTACCCTAAGTATATATGTGGCTTATCCATCAGATACAGTCTATGCTTGTCTGGAAAATATTTTATGATAAGATAAAACATAATATATGTCTTAGACTTACTAAAAATGTAAATCATCACAACTATGACCTTTCAAGCAAATGCATAAACTTTGGATTTGATGACAAAAACAAAGATAAATAACGATGGATTCTGTTATTTTTAACCTTGGGCTTTGGCACCAAAGATAGATATAGCCTCATGAATTTTATGTTACAAATACTGTAGAAAGGAAGCAAGACTTAACATGTTTATGTTGAGCTTACGTTCTTCCAACAATTTATATAGGACAGGTTAAGAAGGAAACCTTGTGATACAGGAAATAGAACTGAGTATTGATGTGAAGTTTCATTTGTAATCATTTAAGTCCCACAGAACTGTGATCATAGCTATTTTTAATGGCAGTAGTGGTAAATGTCACACAGTCAACAAATTAAAAAGATAGAATGAACTGAGACAATACATGAATTCAAAGAAAGTTCTGTTCAACAGGTAGCAGAAAAAGAGCTCAGTTTGGAGTTAGGAAGGCCTGAATTTGGACCTGGTTTGGCCACAGGCCATGTAACCTTAACCAAGTTATAAAATCTGTCAGGACCCAAGGTTCCCTAGTGTAAAATAGCATAATTATAGTAACCCCTTCCCCACTATTGCTTATAGGGTTTAAGCAATAAATGATTTAATAATGCTGAAAATTTAAACATCCCCAGCTGATAGTATTTCATAAGTGTTAGCTGTTACATTTTGTTATGACTTTTAGTTTTACTTCCCTCCCCCTATTTTATCTCTTCCTTTCCAATGCAGTTACTAACATTTTATGTATGGCTCTCCTTCTCCTTTCTACTCTCTCCATAAACCCCGACCTGCCACTTACATTACTAATCCCAGTGCAGACCTGAGTGGATGACACAATCCCAGTTGGGACATGTGCTATGGTTTGAGTTTGTCCCCACCAAAACTCATGTTGAAATTTGATTCCCAATACGGCAGTGCTAGGAGGTGGGCTTAGTGGGAGGTGTTTGGATCACAGGGTTGGGCCCTCATGAACAGATTAATGCCATTTGCAGGCATGAGTTCTTTGTTCCCATGAGAGTGGGTTGTTATAAAGCAAGGCTGCCTCTCGTGTTTGTTCTCTTTGCACACACCTGTTTGACTGTCTGCTTCTCAGCCATGTTGTGATGCCACACATGGCCCTCATCAGGAGCCAACCAGATCTGGCCACCTGATCTTTGACTTCCAAGCCACCAAAATTGTGAGCAAAATAAACTTCCTTTATTTGTAAATTACCCAGCCTCAGGTCTTCAGTTATAGCAACACTAAACGGACTAAAACAGCATGTACGTGGCAGCTGGAGGCTGTCATCACTAGTCAGGTCAACACAGTCCCATTAGATCACTGCTAGCCAGTCCAGGGCTTGCATGGATGGCCCCTCATGGTCCCACAGCCAGTCAACCTCACTCAGAGATGTTGCTTTCCTAACATGGGACAGAAACAGTTCACAGTATTTTGCCTTTATAATTCTACCTTGTTCTCCACTGAACTCCACCTAACAGCTGACCTAGACTCTGTGCCCAGTTGAACTTTCTGCTTGGCAGGAAATTTTCCCTCAGTGCTCAATATTTAGTCTCTATTTAATAGTTTTGTTTTCTAAACAATATGTGTAATAATACCAGGTTCTTGATTTTCTTGATTAGACTTTTTTTTTTTTAATATGGAGTCTTGCTCTCTTGCCCAAGCTGGAGTGCCATGATGAGATCTCGGCTCACTTCAACCTTCGCCCCTCTGCCTCCTGGGTTCAAGTGATTCACCTGCCTCAGCCTCCCAAGTAGCTGGGGCTACAGGCACCCTCCACCACACCCAGCTAATTTTTGCATTTTTAGTAGAGATGGGGTTTCGACATGTTGGCCAGGCTGGTCTCAAGCTCCTGACCTCAAGCGATTCATCTGACTTGGCCTCCCAAAGTGCTGGGATTACAAGCATGAGCCATTGAGCCTGGCCTAGACTTAGTTTTCTTTTTGAAAGTCATATGAAGTTAATACTACTCCTGTAACAAATTTCTACAACCTTAGTGGTTTAATATAACACATTCATTTGCGTATTGCTCTGGAGATTAGAAGTCTAAAATCCATTTCACCGGCGAAGGTGTCAGCAAAGCTGATTCCTTCTGGAGGCTCCGAGGACAGAATCCATTTCTTTGCCTTTCTCATCTTCTAGTGGTTGCCTGTGTTCCTTGGCTTGTGGCCACCTTCCTCCATCTTCAAAGCACTTCACCCCAGTCCCTGTTTCCAGCATCATACCACCTATTCCTATGACTTTGACTCCCTCTGCCTGCTTCTTATAAGGACTGTTTTGATTATAATGGGCCCATCGGTACAATTGAGGATTATCTCCCCATCTCAAGCATCTTTATTTAGTCACATCTATAAAGACCCTTTTGCCATATATGGCAACATTCACAGTTCTAGGAATTAGGAAGTAGAAATATTTAGGTGGTCATTATTGGGCATACAGCAAAAATGCTTTTAAGAGAAAATGGGGAATAAAGGAAGGAAGGATACAAGAAAGAGAGAGGAGGAAACAATAAAGAAGATTTTTGCAATACATGTGTAAAAGCAAAAGCAACACAGATCTTCTTTGTTGAAGCACAGAGCAGCATATTATTAAAACCAAGTGGGCTTCACGTTCTTAAAAAGAGGTGAGATTTGCTGTCATAAAAGAAGAAAGAGGGAGAAAGGAACCCAGTAATGCCGTGTCCAATTTGTTAGAACCACAATCTAGAGGCATGTGAATTACTTAGGAAAGAATTTTAAGAGGATCCTACAGCAGAGATTCAGAATAAGAGAAAAATAACAGATCCTTGTTTTAGTGTAACTCAAGTGAAATCCTGCCAAGAAACAGCCCTTCCTGTAATCCTTTTCCTATCCATTCCTGCTCACAAAACATCCTTCTGGAATAAGCCTGATGGGTCATATTGGAGAGCTTAGTGGAGGAGAGTGCCACCACCTGCTTGATTTCAGCAATAACATCCTACTGGATGCCATAGGGGAGGATGCTCTCACACTGTGTTCCAGCTATGTCAAGGCTGGGCTGTTTTGATAACAGCCTACTTTAAGAGCTGTAAAGGGGTATAAAGGCAGTGGGCAGATTTATATTCTGGGGATAACTTTCTCATAAAAATTTCATTTCTTCCTAGATGTCCAGGCAGAAAAATAGCTTAAAGTTCAACAAAAATTGCTATAGCATAGTAATTTACTCACCATGAATCCGGGCTAGAAACTATTTTCGTTAAATTTGTATTTTTAATAGAGTAACAGTGTTAATTATTCATAATACATAGGTATTTCATTTGAGCTAGCTTGTCATGTCATTAAATTAATCATGAATATGTATTTGTGAAACATTTTCATCATATCTCATGATTTACAAACGTTTCTGAAAATGCCCGTAATGCATTCTTTCATTAACTTTGCTGAGCTAAATGCATTTTCAAAAAAGAAGTCTTAAAAAGACCATGAGATGTAAGCAAAATAACTAAACTAAATCCTAACATGGAAATTTGTTTAATAAAGATTATGAGAAAAATATTCATGAAACACAAAATGAGAAGGTTATTATTCAAATAAAACAGAAAGAGCTTCTATTTTTGTACACTGACAAATGCCAAAAAACAGAAAAAAAGAAAAGTGAAACTCCTTCAGGGTTTTCCTTTCAATATAAGCAATAAACTGCTAGACATGTAAAAGAGTTATTACCATTTAATGCAAGCAATAGTCACATTTGTTAACAGAATGAATTAAGGAATTGGATAGTTAGAATTCACACGCATACACTGCTATAAATTTCAGTTAAATCAGTACTATTTGGAAAATGGATAGAGATAATTAGAATATATACTAAACTAATTCACTCTGGTTTAAAGCATTCGAAAAATAACTTATTATTCAAATCAAACATATCCAACATGAAAGAGAGGACAAAACAATGACAACATTTCTCAAAGCATTTTATTTAGGAAAATCCAAACGTGTATGAGTTTTACACTCTTGTTTTCTTCATTCCTCAATCAAGTATTTATTAAAAACCCATTCTATGAATAATTCCTAGACAAGATATTTTGTTAGGTACTGCTCAGTGTATTCATACAGTGTATCATGGGGAACCATTTTCTCTTATCATCTTTAGGCAAAACTAGGAAATGCATTAAACTAGAATGTTACATGTACCGTCTCTAACTACTAAGAGACCCACATTCACGTGCCTCTTCCTCCCTTTCCCAACTCAGGCCAGGCCACAGGTTCAGGGGTTTTTCTGATGGCCCTTCCCAAACCCAGCATTTGTATATTTGTCCCATTTTTTCAGGGTCTTCCTATGTCACTTGCTGGTTAACTGGAAAGATTAATTCCATCTGTGAGGTGGTAAAGACAGATCCCATGCTTGTTAAATCGTAGTCTGGGCTGGGAGAGCAGCCAAAGCCACAGGACAAATATGGAGTATTAGCATTAATTTTAAACTCTCTCGAATACTATCCTATACAGAATCTCAATTTTGGCCTCAGAAAGACCTCGTTAGAGACTATAGTATATCTCCTTGAAAACCTGAGTTTAAATTACATTACTTTAAATGTAATACATTGATAACTGTCCTTGAAATATGTATGTATTACAAGCTGAGAACCAAAAAATTATTTCAGGAAATAAGTATTGTTTTGAATGAAATTGTTATTTAAAAACAGAAGTGATTGTGTGATGAAGTACCTATAAGCTATGAAAAAACATTTTGTTTCTTCTAAGAATAACAAGAGTAACTATTGAATTTTGTCCAATATCAAGCCAGCAATTGAGTGGCTAATTAAAATTCCAGTCAGAACACAAAAATACTATACAATAACATTCAATAAGATTGATTAATAATTGTAAAGTAGAATCATTTCTATTTCGTAAAAATATTTAGAAAAATTATTGTGCTCCAAGATGATAGATATTTTTAAATTTTGCAGAAAAAAATGAACAACAAACTTCGCCTTCCACTACATATAAGAGAAGACCTAAAATCCAAATTTGGGCAGTTTTGGGCTATTTTAATGATCCATTCAATCCCAGTACAGTTCATTAAGTAAATTGTGCCATGTTAAGATGGACTTATAAACTAAATCAACTGGAAAACAGCTGATTTGTTGGTATGGTTCAGCACAACCTTAATAAGTATAGTCACTTCCCCAGATTTTTATAGAATTATTTCATGTGATAGAACTTCACTAATGCAAATATATGAAAATTTTACTAAGATTCAGATTTTACATTATTTATGAAGAAGGGATATGCCGAGCAAATTGACAGATGAAGATCCTAGGAATGTTTTATCTATTTGCAGCTGTTTTCAAATACTGTAGTAGTAACCATGTGTGCTAAAGCAATTAATGTGCTAATTACAGATGTGCCTTTATTCTAGTCCTTGGAGCAGAGTCAGCAAGGCTTCCATTCGGCAGGGCTTTTCACTTTAGTTTGAATAACTGAATGTACTTAGAAATAAAATTGCCTTTAAAAAAAAAGAAAGAAAGAAAAACTCCAACTTCATATGGCTCATGATTCCCCAGATTTGGATATCCCACTCATTGAATTCACCCTGTAAAACACAACAGTTGCCTAACATAAAGCTCTGTGGCAATGTAATTAATTTATAAAACAGGTGTTACTCCCATTTCTTCCATTCCTCAGTCGCATTGTTAAAAAAAAAAAGTGGCTCATATAATTTATAATTCAAATATTATGCTAATTTGTAAAAATTTTCTAATCCTTACTACACAAGCGGGAAATTGGTCCATGGAATATTTGAAAGTGCTAATTTATTGATTTTCAATGTTAAACTCAGAAGCAGCATAGGAGAAAGAAGAATCCAGGAGGGATTGTTTTTATTTTTGTTTTTTATGCTGGCTGCCATTCCTGTTTCCTGTTTTTTGGCAGCCTATGTGGTTTTCTTCCAGTCACATGGCATCTTATTCTAAAAGTCATATTCACTACGCCTGCTTCCCTAGGACCCAGGTGCATAGTAGTAATGGATTTAGATAAACAAGTAGCATTACGGTGATAGTGGCATAACTTTGTAGGGTTTCCCATTTGCTGCAATAGTTCTGCTGTTTCAGGGCCTATTCTCCTTTACATTTGCCCTAATATGTTAAAGGTGAGGAAGGAAAATATTTAGTGAACTCATGGTAGTTAAGAAGATAAAAGGAAGGAAAGACGGTGGGAAGAGGTGGGGAAGTGAAAGAGGGGGGAATGGAGAGAGGGAGAAAGAAAGGGAAAGACAAAATATAGAGAAAATAGAATTTGGTATTATTGGTATTATAATGAACTCCTGAGCGACACCTTCAGAGGATCTAAATATGAAAAATTATGTTACTCTGATGGAAGAGAGGGATTCAAGACTGCAAGAGAGCTCAAGGGGGCTTCTGGTAAGGTTCTGTTTCTTGATCAGCTTACTGGTTACATAGGTAGACTCAATTTGTCATAATTCATCAAACTGTACATATATGACATGCGTACTTTTTAGTGTGTATATTATATTTCACTAAAATATTTTAAAATAAAACGTGCTACAGGGGAACAGGCATTATTTTCCATCTGTTTTAAGTTTTCCTGGATAAAGTGACTTTGAAAGTGACTTAAAGCATCTCTCAACTTCATAGTCAAATATGATCTTTACTTATCACAGAAAAGATAGTACTGGACTGCTAAGATTAGGTTTCAATTATGGCTCTAGCTCTTTGATAAACTGACTGTTCTTAGATAAGTGGGTTTACCTCTCCCAAGGTTCAGTTTTCTATTTTGGAAAATGTTACAGAATCATTTAATGAGATATTAATTCCTACCTTGTTTTTCTTGTAGTAGTATGGACAGCCAGTCTGATGTTTACTTGGCTTCTCTGCTCCAGAAATAATCAATTTCTTTGGGTTTCAAGATCCATCCTAAGAAAAACCTCAAATGAGTCTTTGAAAGAACCAAAGTGCTGTTTGAAAGAAAACTGCAATTTCTGCCAAGTTGGGTGAATGGAGGGCAGCTGGTGCATTTTGAGGAAGACAGAAGACATAGTTGGAGTCTTGCATCTGAAGCAGGTGGAGGAGTACTAGGATCAGCGGAGTTTTGGTCACACTCCTTAGTTCTTAGCAATCAGCACAATTTTCATGAGTCTGCAGCTGAGAGCAATTTCTCATCTTGACCCTACTGATGTATTGTGCCACATAATTCTTTTTTGTGGGAGCTGTTCTATGCGTCGTAGGATGTTTCGCAGCATCCCTGGCCTCTACCCACTAGATGTCATTAGCACCTCCTTTCTAAGTTGCAATAACCAAAATTGTCTCCATTATTGCCAAATATCTCCAGAAGGACCAAATCCTCCATATTCCCATTGAGAACTAGTGGCATACAGCAAGGGGCTAGATACTGAATTTGTCATTGAAAGGATGAAGGGGAATAAATATCAGGAGCTGCAAAGCCACTTGGCATTGAATGGGCCTCTAAAATCGAACAATACACTTATAAAATGATTCCCATACAGACTAAGCCAAATCCAACTTCCCCAGATTGTGTAAACCTAGCTTGTGTAAACCTCATATCAATCCCAAGAATTGTGGAGCGGGGGACTATTGAGAATGTCTTTTCATAAACCCTGCCAGGTGGAGGAGATTAAGACAGATCTGATTTGATTTAGAAACCTAAAGAAATCTATCCATTATTTTATGTAGGTGTCATGGTGAAATTTGTACCTGTTACATGTGTTTAAAAAAACTTAGCAATTTTTCTAACATATGGAAAACACTCAACAAATGTTAATCATGTTATTATCACCCCTACTTTATAGATGATAAAAGTCACAAAGAAGCAAAACTACATTTCTGAGAACCAGAGCTAATAAACAAAATGAGGACCAAAATAAATTACTCCTGGTGTCCCCACTCTGTGTAACTCTGTTGCTTATATTGATGATTAATTTTTTATTGGAGTGCCTGGAAACTGTTACTTTATCTCTTCTCAGTTCAATTTAGAAAATACGGGTATCCATCATGTTCTTTACATCCTATTCAGTCATTTCAGGATACAAGAATAATATATAGCCCAATGTAATTATTGTGTTTGTGTGTGTGTGTGTGTGTGTGTGTATGTTTCTTTTGCGTGTTTTGTTTTATTTGTTTATTGGACAGTAAAGACACCTGAAGCAATATAAAAACCTTCCAGAATGTAGGCACTTAAGTATCAGAATGATGGATACAGATTGTACGTGCTAAAAGCATTCTGAAAAAGAAAGCTCAAAATAAATCAGGGTAGTTGAGGAAGGCATCATGGGCTTTGAACGAGCAATTTAAGAATGGGACTAAATTAAACTAGCAACTTAAGAAGTACAGGTAGAAATGTTTGAGAAAAGTTTAATAACCAGGAAAACAACATATGCATTTCTACTGCATAAAAGCCCCACAATCCACCCCAGATTTTTATCTCCAGCCTCTGTTCTCTTTACTGCTTCTGTAGAGCCCATTCCTCCTAAATCCTCATGTTTTTTTAGTCACACTATGCTTTAACCCCCATTCAGGACTCGAGGCCTTTGTACATACTGCTCCCTTTGCCGGTATGCTTGCCTGTGGTCATTCTACTCACTCTGGCCCACTTCACTTGCAAATTCCAATTTTCCCTTCAAATTCAAAACTCAAATTTACCTCCTCATATCTCCTAAGAAGGAAATAATGAACTTCTTCTTCTTTATTAGGTGTCCCCCAATGTATCCTATATAGAATCTCTGAGAAGTTATCTATATTAATTCAGTATTAATCCAGTATGATTCAAAATTGGTTTTTGCCCTTTAATAGAGTACCACTATCAAAACTCACCTACAGAAATACTTACCAGACCCTTTTAATTCATTTTTATCTTCACAACCTATACATAATGCTAATTTTCTATTACATTTTTCAAGTAAGTTACAACCAAATCTAAAATTACTTTTGGTCTCCATCCTCAATCCCAGTATTCTCTTTCATTCCCCCAAGGTAATTACTATTATGTCCTTTCTTCATATTTCCATTTTTTTACTTTAATATGTATGTGTGCTGTTATAAATTTTTTCTTGAGTGTGTTTTTATTTTGGTGGTACCACATTCTATGTAGTAAACAATATGTGATTTTTAAGTATCTGTGTTAATGCCTATGGATTGTGTATTTTAATTCACAGACAATATTTCATAAAATATACATTCCATGTTTGATTTAAACCTTTGTGAAAGACACTGTTTGTTTTTGATGTTTTGATTATCCAAATAATGCTGTAGTGAACTTTATTTTGCCCAAAAGTATGCATATCTAGAAGTAGAATTGCACGGTCATAGGCTCAAGACATTTATTTTTAATTGTATTTCCAAATTGCTGCCTAAAGTGAGCAAATCCATATACAGTATTCATAGCCTAAAGATAACTCAGAAAAAGTCTTGCTCTCCACATACTTACTGACACTTTTTATTGTCAGGTTTGTTTGTTTGTTTTTACTTCTGCTGAGTGTTAAAAAAATCACTTTTTTTTTGTTTTACAAATATTCTCTTGATTAGACTAATTTGAGAAAGACAGTTTTTTATAGTTGAATCAATTGCAACAATTTTTATTGGCGCATATTGATGCATGTTTCCCACTTAAGTTTTAAAAAATTATGTTGGGGTATCATTTACTTACAGGGAAATTAATCTCTTTTTGTGTATCCTTCTGAATTTGGACAAACACATACACTTGTAATACGAGTGTAAGTAAATGATACCACCACAATCAAAGCAATTCCATTGCTCCCCAAAACTTCGCTCATTCTGACTCTATGAATGTTTTTATAATATTGAATATTTTCATTTATAAATGTAGCAGGTAGTTCTGTGTATTTAGATACAAGTGTAAGCAAATACGCTTGTATCTAAATACAAGTGTAAGTAAATGATACCACCAAAATCAAAGCAATTCCATTGCTCCCCAAAACTTTGCTCATTCTGACTCTATGAATGTTTATATAATATTGAATATTTTCATTTATAAATGTAGCATAGTTCTGTGTATTTAGGTCTATTTATAGCATTGCATTGAATTGTTATGTCCTTCTTTATACACATCTTGAATTTTTTAGTTTGTTGTTGTTGTTGTTCCTAACCAGGCTACTGTAAACAGGTTCTTAGTTTTTCTTTTTTACTGATGAATAATTTTAAAAATTTGATTTCTGCATGGGGAATTTTATCCAGGCAAATTGCTAAGTTCTTTGACTAGTTCCATTGTTTATGAACTTATTCTCTGAAATGTTCTAGGAAGACTATCAGATCATCTCAATCTTTAAGTAAATTTTTCTTTTCCCAATTTAACTTAAATTGCTAACTTATTGTTCAATAATAGTATTAGTAGATATTCTGTACTTATTTCTGACATTACAGGACATGTTTCTAATATTTCATTATTAAATATGTTTGCCTAGGTTTTTATCAGGTGATTTTTAATGCATTAAGAAAGTATTTTTCTATTTCTCATTATTTAAGAGTTATTATCACGAAAGGATATTAGATTTTATAAAATTATGTATCAGCAGCCATTGAAATAATTATATAACTTTTCTTCTTTAGTGTATTAACAAAGATAATTGTCTTGATATAATTTCTCATAATCCATTGTTGCAATACATGAATAAATTTTTTGTTCAGTGTTTTGGTTAGGAATTGCATTGAGCTACTAATAAGAGAAACAGGGCTATAGTTGATTAAACACACAAAAGCTTATATTTCTGAAATAACCAGAAGTCTAGAGTAAAGCAATTGCTGACATTGGTTCAGCAATTCAAGTATATAAAAAAGAAGACCTCTGTTTTCTCTTGGTTTTTCCTTGTAATTCCAAGATTACCACCAGAGATCCGGCCCTCACATCTTCATCAGAGGCCAGAAAAATGAAAAAGTGAATAGTAGGGAAACAATAGTCTTCCCAGAAGTTACAATCCACAATTTCTTTTTGCATTTCATTAGCCACTCAACCTCCAAAAAAATTGAGAAGAATATATATATATTTTAAGTTGGCCAGACTAGTGACTGAATTAAAATCAGAGTTTTGGTTACTTGAGAAGAAGAGAAATGAGTATTTAGTAGGTATCAAATGGCCTTCAACACAGTCATAATACATTGTTCTGTTAACACATTGCTTGCTTTGAATGGCTGAAACTTTATTTGTAATTTTTCATCACCATTGGTACAATGAATAGTGTTTATTCAGATGTCAACAGTTATATGTGCACTTAGTTGTGTGTGGCAGAGACGGGGTATAACTCTATGCAACTCTGTAACATTCATAGCTTTAGGTAACCACCACCACAGTCAAGATACCATCACCACAAGACTCCTTGTGCCATCACCACAAGACTCCTCCATTCTACTGCTTAATAGCCATATTAACTCCTGCTTCCATATCCTAATCACCAGCAATCATTAATTTGTCTTTCCACTCTGTAATTATGTTATTTCATAAATGTTATATGATGGAATCGTGCAGCATATATTCTTTTCAGATTGGCTTTTTCACTCAGTATAATTTCTTTTAGGTTAAAGCGAGTTAGTGCATGTTTTAATAGTTTCCTCCTTTTTATTCCTGAATAGCATTCCATAGCATGGATGTAGTGTTTCATTAACCACAACCCATTGGATTAGTTCATTCTTGCACAGCTATAAAGAAATACCTGAAACTGGGTAACTTATTTAAAAAAAAAAGAGGTTTAATTGTCACATGGTTCTGCAGGCTATACAGGAAGCATGGTTGGAGAGACCTCAGGATACTTTTGATCATGGCAGCAGGTGAAGCAGGCATGTCTCACATGGCCAGAGCAAGACAAACAGAGCAAACTGGAAGGTGCTACACACTTTTAAACAACCAAATCTCATGAGAACTCACTATCATGAGAACAATAAGGGGAAAATTCGTCCCCATGTTCCAATCACCTCCCACCAGGCCCCTCCTCCAGCTTTGGGGGTTACAATTCAACATGAGATTTGGGCAGGGACGCAAATCCAAACCATATCACCTACTGAAGGATGTTTGGATATTTTCCAGGTTTTAGCTACTATTATAAAGCTGCTAGAAACATTTATGTACAACTTTCTGTACAAAAATAAGTTTTCATTTCTTTGCCCTATTTGCACAATAATACAATTGCTAGGTCATATGTTAAGTCCATTTTTATTCTTAAAGGAAACCACCAGACTATTTTCCAGAGTGCCCGTAACATTTTATATTCACACCAGTGATCTATAAGAGCTCTAGTTTTCCATGTTTTCACTGACTTTTGTTATTATCACTATTTTTTATTTGAGCATTCTGATAGTTGTGTGGTGATATCCCACTGTGGTTTTAATTTTCATTTATCTAATAGCTAACAATGTTGAACATATTTGCATGTGATTATTTTTCATCTACATATCCTCTTTGGTAAAATATCAGTTCAAGTTTTTTGTCCACCATCTACTGGTATTGTTTGTTTTTTAATGTTGAAGTTTGAGAGTTCTGCATGTATTCTAGATACAGGTTCTTCAACAGACATGTGATGTGCAAATATCCCCCCGCCATCCACTGCTTGACCTGTCTTGTCATTCTCTTAATAGAGTCTTCCAGCGAGAAAAGGTTTAATTTTCATGAGGCCTAATTTACCTATTTTTAAATTTTATTTTATGGCTCATGCTTTTTGGTGTCAAATCTAAGAACTCTGCTGGATGTCAGCAAGAATGGCTCAGTAAAGACCTCCAACAAACCTCTCCTCCATAAAAGCACTTATAATACTGGCAAAAATTTGTCAAAATCAATGTTTTCAGAACACTGGAAATTAACCAAAGGTATTCAACAACCTGGTAGTGTTTATTCAAGAATACTGGCTGAATCCTGGTAAGAATTGAGAGGTTTGTACTATTTTAACTTTCCTAGTTCCATGACCTTTGTACTAGCCTGTTGGTAGCCTTGAAAAGCAATCGCTCCCAAATCACAGTGAAAACCAACAGCCTAGGAGCCTGTAAAGGGCAAAGAATAGGGTTGGATCTTCTCAAAATTCTAATTTCAAGAAAACTATCATTATTTGACCTTTCTGGAGCTTTCTGACCAATCCCACTAGCAAAGCTTGTCTTTATTTGATCTGACATTGAGCTGACCCAGTGTAAATAGCTTTTTCTCTGAAGCCATTTGTCAAAAACAATCAGCCACAATTATTTAATATCTCATGTGGCAATAACTATTAGGACAAACAAGCAGATCCAAAACCTTCAAAGGAAAAGCTTGGGAACGAGATATACATAGGTGGCTGAAAAACTCTGATATATTCCTAGGAATCTGGAAGGACATGTGCACATGTAGGGCTGTAAGCATAGCCATAAAAGATGGAAGATGACCCTAACTTCTCACTTCTGTGTGAAATTGAAGGTCTGCACAAATAAGAAGTAAAGGTGAAGGTTGACTTTTAAACTGTCTGCCTGGACAATGAAGCAATGCCCACAAATCACACAGAGACTTTTGGCAAAATCTGTTAGACTTGTTGTTCAGGCATTTAAAGAAATTTCTGTCATACGTTAGCTAACCATTAACCTAACTGAGCAGACATCTGTAGCCACAGATTTAAAAGAATATAGATTTAAAAGTATTTAACAAGAAATAGCAATAACACAAACACTAGTAGTGAACAGCAATAACAAGCCTATTTTAAATGTCCAGTTTTTAAAAAAATATGAGATACATAGAGAAACAAGAAAGTATAGCTCATATTCAGGGGGAAAAAAGCAATTGACAGAAACTTTCCCTGAGCGTATCCTGACATTGGATTTACTAGACAAAGACTTTAAATGAACTGTCCTAAATATGCTCAAAGAACAAAAGGAAACCACATCTGAAGAACTAAAGGAAAATATGCATCTTTGCATGTCTCATAAATTTTTGTTTTATTTCATACATCATGTACACAAGAACAATGGGTATTGATGTGTCAGACTTTGTTTTTTTTTTCCCTCTTGGAGATTACAAGTCCTTTAATTATTTAAATTGGACTGAGTATTCAAATTCTTCTTTCAGTCAAGTTGAGCTGATGCTATTCCTTAGCTTTAGTTGCATGAGTTTCTCCCGTTATGTTTCTGACACCCAACTTACACACCTGCCTTTTGAATGTAATCACTTTTGTAAATGTGACACTTTTAAAGACAATCTTTTTTATTGTTGTGCCTTGAATTCTGATCATAATATCATTGTTAATAGAATTTAGTTATTTTCTTTTCGTTAGCATTTGCTACAATCTTTTTTTTTCTATTTCTTTATTTTTCACAATCTGGTGTCACTTTGTTCTAGGCATGGGTCTAGTAAATAAAATGCAGCTTGATTTTTAACTATAAAGAGCTAAGATAATTTAACAAAAATTAATTCATTATTATTGTTTATTTATTTGAACTTAGTCCTGCCATCTAATATGCTGTTCTATATATATGATACTCTTTCTCTTTTTTTAAAAAAAATTCTATTATTTGTCTTTGTTCCAGTTACTTACCTATAAATATAGAAGTTTTAAAGTTTCTTTCAAGAATAATAATTTCGTTTAAACTTTTAATACTCATGCAGGATACGATTTTTAACAGCATTTAGATTTAATCTGTTCTCAGTCTCTCTCATATACTTAGCTTGCCATCTTGAAGCCAGATGTCTTTCTCAGATATGTGAGGTCATGCTTCACTGAACTTTTGGGGAGATACATTTTATTCATATGTCAGCAATCACTTATGCTTTCAAAATTTCTCTTTTCCAACTCTGGATTTCAGTTCCCAATGCTTTGCTGAATTCATACTCTGGTTTCTGACCCAGTAAAAATGACAGTGAGATACAAGGGAAATTTCCCATGAACCTAGAGGGAAAGAGACTTGGAGCCAAAACTATGGTGATTGAAAAGAAGGAAAGAAAATTAGTCACTAGTTTGTTTTGCACACAAGTTTCTGGGTTAAGATAATACTTGCTACATATTTAAAATTGAGCAGGAATATATTTCAAGGAAAATATATCTTGCCTGTAGATTGTATATGAGAATGATAGCGAAAAGTTCCTAAAATTCTAACCCCAAACTCAGAGATACAAGATATCTGAACTGAATACCTCCCTATGGTCCAGGGATAGTTGTTGTACAAAGGTGAACAAAACAGATATTACACAAAGACTTTTAAGTACACAAATAAATAAATTTGTATTAGCAGGCTACATGAGAGATGAAATGTTTAGGCTTTTTAAACTTTTTTCCAGCAAAAGAGATACCAAAACCATAAAAGAATCACTAAAGAAAGCCCTTCCCCTTCCTAAAGAATGAGTTTAGGGACTCTAGAAGGAATGAACTGTTCAATTCAGTTGTCTGGGAAAAGTTAAGGTAATTAGACTTTTTGTTCTAAGGGATGAAAACAAAAAGCTGTCTAACTTCAAAGAAGTGGATTCCCAAGAGAAAATGTTAAAGTACATATATAATTCTACACTCTCTACCCCCTCTCCCATAACAAATATGTGTTTATCTGTATTACTGAGATTGTCCTTTTTCACAAGTAGAGATAATGCTTGTGCACACTGTAAGCAAACCTTACTAGGTATAAGTACTTTGGAAATTTTTAGCCTTAAAAAACTACCAAATGAAAGGGTGAAAACAGAATTGAATATAGCATCATTTCAAAAGTATGACATTAGCAAGCCAATGCAATATGCAATGGTGACAGGTGGGCCATACCTTGCATTGATAAAAGATTTGCCTTCCGGATAGGAATATGAAAAGCAGTGAAAACAGAAATCATACATTTGTTGACATGAACAATTGATTAAACTAGTGTAATTAACAAATAATCAAACCAAGAAAACTAAGGTCAAATTCATTAATTTTTTTTTTTGAGACTAAGTCTTGCTGTGTCACCTAGATTGTGCAGTGGCACAATCTCAGCTCACTGCAGACTTCGCCTCCTGAGTTCAAGCTATTCTCGTGCCTAAGCCTCCTGAGTAGCTGAGATTACAGGCCTGCACCACCATGCCTGGCTAATATTTGTATTTTTAATAGAGACAAGGTTTAACCATGTTGTCCAGGCTGGTCTCAAACTCCCGGTCTCAAGTTATTCACCCACCTCACCCTCCCAAAGTGCTGGGATTACAGACATGAGCCACCGCACCCAGCCTCATTAATAATTTTAAATTAATCATGACAATGATATTAATAACATTTTTTGCATTTGCATTGAAAGAACATTTTAGAAAATAAATATGTGTGTATCAGAGCTTTTAGAGGAGTGGTTCTCAAAATGAAACATGAATCAAAATCTTCGTGGGAGAAGAGGCTTGTTAAAAATGTAAATTATTGGGCCTTACTCCTCAACCCAAATTTAAATTCCTTACTTGTGAAAAGGGTCCGGAAATCTGGATTTAACAATTCCATCCCCCTGCTCCCATATACACACAGTCATTCTGGTCATTCTGTTGCAAATTATTGAATAGATAGATAGCACTTCAAGCACATGAATCAAAAGGTAAAACATAGATAAAAACTAAGAAATTGTCATGTTATCCAGTGTGAGTTAGGATTCAGTTATTTTCATTACTTTATATTATTTTAAAATAGTGATTTTGTGTTTAGGTAATAAGATTTAGTTAGCCGTAGAAAGTAATATGAGTAAATCTACAAAGTAATGAAATTATTGCAAAATAAATTAACATAATTAAGAAGAACTCTAGATTGGTTTTCTAGTAAGATGTTAGAAAGGTATGATGGTTGTCTCCCTCCTCCAAGAGTAACAATAGAAAAACTAGATAGGGAGGAGGGGTGGAGCATCATGGCCAAATAGGAGGCTCCACTGATCATCTCCCTTTCAGGGTCACCAAATTTAACAACTGCCTACACAAAAAAGCATCTTCATAAAAACCAAAAATCAGGTGAGCCCTCACAGTACCTGGTTTTAACTATACATTGCTGAAAGAGGCACTGAAGCAGGTAGGAAACACATTTCTGAATTGCCAATGCCATCCCTACCCCATCCCCAGGCAGTGGCCCCATGGCACAGAGAGAATCTGTGAACTTGGGAGAGGGAGAGTGCAGCAATTGTGAGACATTACATTGAACTCAGTGCTGCCCTGTCACAACAGAAAGCAAAACAGGGCTGAAGTCAGCTGATGCTTGCCCACAGAGGGAACATTCGGACTAGCCCTAGCCAGAGGAAAATTGCCCATCCCAATGGCTAGAACTTGAGTTTCGGCAAGCCTCGCCACCACAGACTAACATGTACAGAAGTCCTAAATAAATTTAATATGCATTCTACGCACAAGGACTGCAACTGCTAGGGAAGTTCCTTATGCTGAACTGGGCTAAGAGACAGTGGACTTGAAAGGCATGCAACCTACTGAGATGCCATCTGGGGTGGCTAAAGGAAGGCTGTCTCACCCCTCCCCTCATCTCAACCTGCACATTCATGGCTACAAGAAACACCTTTCCTTCACTTGAGGACAGGAGAAGAAAGAGTAAGAGTACTGTATCTTGCATCTTGGATACCAGCTCAGTCACAGTAGGATAAGTCATTGGGCACAGTTGTGAGGCCCCTATTCCAGGCTCTAGCTCCTGGATAACATTTCTAGACACTCCCTGAACTGGAAGGGAATCCATACCTTAAAGAGAAGGACCCAGTCCTGGCAGGACCCCCACCTGCTGACTAAAGAGCGTTTGTCCCCTGAACAATCAGCAGCAAAACTCAGGTAGTATGCCATGGGCTTGGGTGAGACTCTGAGACTTGCTGGCTTTAGGTGAGTCTCAACACATTCTCAGTTGTGGATGATATGGCAAGAAACTCCTTCTGCCTGAGAAAAGTGGAGGAAAAAGTAGAGGGAAGTTTCTCTTTCACCTTAGGTCCCTGCTCAGCCACAGAGGGATAGAGCACCAAGTAGGGTCTTTGGGTCCCCAGTTCCATGCCTTGGCTCTCGGGTGGAATTTCTGGATGTGCCCTGGGCCAAAGGGGAGCTCAGTTTTAAAGGTTGAGTCCCTGGCCAGACAGCATTTCCCACAAGCTGAATGAAGAGCCTTTATACCTTGAGTGAACATCCCAGTAATCTGGGCCTGTGGTGGTAGTGGCTATGGAGTGAGGCTTCTCTGACTGTGGAAAGGGAAAGGAAGAGTGGGAATGATTGCATCTTGTGATTTGAGTGCCAGCTCAGCCACAATACAATAGAATACCAGGTAGACTTCTGAGGTTCTTAACTCCAGTTTCTGGCTCCTGGACAGCACCTCACAACCTGCCCATGACCTAGGGAAACTCACCACCCCGAAAGGAAGGACACAAGCCAGGCTGGATTCACTGCCTGCTGATTGTAGAGCCCCAGGGCCTTGAACAAACATAGGCTATATCCGGGTAGTGGTTACAGTGGGCCATGGGTGAGACCCAGTGATGTGCAGCCTTCAGGTCTGAACTAATACACTCCCAGTGATGGTAGCCACAAGGGTATTTGTGTGTCACTCCACCTCTAGCCCTAGGTGGCTCAGAGCAGAGACAGAGAGACTCCATTTGTTTGGAAAAAACTAAGGGACAAGCATAAGAGTCTCTGTCTGGTAATGCAGAGAATTCTTATCCATGACCACCAAGGTGGTACCTCTACAAGTCTGCAAGAACTACAGCATTAGTGGGCTTAGGGTTTCCCCTAAGGCCGATACAGCTTAGATCACAACACCCACATTCTTTCCAATACCTGGAAAGCCTTCCCAAGAAAGATGAGTACAAACAAGCTCATACTAAGAGGATTATAATGCCTAACCCTTTAATGCACAGACACAGACAAACATCCACAAGCATCAAGACCATCCAGGAAAACATGACCTCACCAAACAAACTAAATAAGGCACCAGAGACCAATCCCAGAGTTACAAAGACATGGGACATTTCAGCCAGAGCATTCAAAGTAGCTGTTTTGAGGAAGCTCAAAAAAATTCAGGATAACACAGAGAGGGAATTCAGAGTTCTACCAGATATATTTAACAAAGAGACTGAAATAATTAAAAAGAATTAAGCACAAAGTTCGGAGTTGAAAAATGCAATTGGCTTACTGAAGAATGTATCAGAGTATTTTAATAACAAAATTGATCAAGCAGAAGAAAGAAATAGTGAGCTTGAATATAGGCTATTTGAAAATACACAGTCAGAGGAGACAACAGAAAAAAAGAATAAAAAATAATGAAGCATGCCCACAGGATCTAGAAAATAGCCTCAAAAAGGCAAATCTAGGAGTTATTGGCCTTAGAGAGGAGGTAGAGATAGAGACAAGATTAGAAATTTCATCTGAAGGAATAATAACAGAGAATTTCTCAAACCTCGAGAAATATATCAATATCCAAGTGCAGGGAGGTTATAGAACACCAAGCAGATTTAACCCAAAGAAGGCTACCTCAAGGCATTTAATAACCAAACTACTAAAGGTCAAGGATAAAGAAAGGATCCTAAAAGCATCAAGAGAAAAGAAACAAATAACATACAATGGAGCTCCAATATGTCTGGCAGCAGACATTTCAGTGGAAACCTTATAGGCCAGGAGATAGTGGCATGACATACATATATATATATTTTTTCTTTTTTTCTTTTTTTTTTTTTTTTTTGAGATGGAGTCTCGGTCTGTCACCCAGGCTGGAGTGCAGTGGCACAATCTCAGCTCACTGCAACCTCTACCTCTCAGGTTCAAGCAATTCTCCTAGCCTCCTGAGTAGCTGGAATTACAGGCACCCACCACCACTCCCGGCTAATTTTTGTATTTTTAGTAGAGACAGGGTTTCACCATAGCAGTCAGGCTGGTCTCAAACTCCTGACCTCAGGTAATTCGCCTGCCTTTGCCTCCCAGAGAGCTCGGATTACAGGCGTGAGGCACCGTGCCTGGCCTGGCATGACATATTTGAAATGCTGAAGGAAAAAAAGTTTAGCCTAGAATAGTAAATTAGTGAACATATTCTTTAAATATGTAGGAGAAATAAAGACCTTCCTAGACAAAAGAAAGCTGAGGGATTTCATTAACACCAGACCTCCCAAAATTATAAAATGAGAACTTCAGTCAGAAAGAAAATTAATGAGCAACAAAAAATAACCTGAAGGTACAAAACTCACTGGTAATAGTAAGTGCACAGAAAAACACAGATATTATAACACTGTAACTGTGGTGTGTAAACCATTCTCATCTTAAGTAGAAAAACTAAAAGATGAACAAATCCAAAATAATAACTACAACTTTTCAAGACATAGACAGTACAATAAGACATAAATAGAAACAGCAAGAAGTTAAAAAGCAGGGAGATGAAGTTAAGGAATAGAATTTTTATTAGTTTTCTTTTTTCTTGATTGTTTATGCAAACAGTGCTAAATTGTTATCAGCTTAAAATAATGGGGTGTAAGATAGTATTTGCAAGCCTCATGATAACCTCAAATCAAAAATACATAATGGATACACAAAAAATAAAATGCAAGAAATTAAATCATATCACCAGAGAAAATTACCTTTACTAAAAAGAAGACAAGAATGGAGTAAAGAAGGAAGAGAAGGCCAAAAGACAAACAAACAAAAAAATGGTATTAATGAGTCCTTACTTATCAAGAATAACATCGAATGTAAATGGTCTAAACTCTCCAGTCAAAAGTCATAGAATGGCTGAATGTATGAAAAAACAAGATCCAATGATCTGTTGCCTACAAGAAATACGCTTCACCTATAAAGACACACATATACTGAAAATAAAAGGATGGAAAAAGATATTCCATGCCAACTAAAACCAAAATGTGCAGGAATGGTTACATGAATATCAGCCAAAATAGATTTCAAGACAAAACTATAAGAAACAAAGAAGGTCACTATATAATGATAAAGGGGGCAATTCAGCCAGGTTACATAAGATTTGTAAATATGAATGCACTCAACACTGGAGCACCCAGATATATAAAGCAAATTATTAGTACTAAAGAGAGATAGGCATTAATACAATAATAGCTGGAGATGTCAACATCCCACTTTCAACATTGAACAGATCTTCCAGACAGAAAATCAATAAAGAAACATCAAAATTTATCTGCACTATAGAACAACTGGACCTGATAGATATTTACAGAACATTTCACCCAATGGCTGCAGAATACACATTCTTTTCCTCAGCACATGGATCATTTCTCAAGGATAGACCATATGTTATTTCATAAAAAAAGTCTTAAAACATTAAAAAATTCTGAAATAATATCAAGCATTTTCTCTGACCACAATGGAATAAAACTGAAAATCAATAACAAGAGGAATTTTGGAAACTATATAAATACATGGAAATTAAACAATATGGTCCTGAATGATCAGTGAATCAATAAATAAATTAGAATAGAGACCAGCCAGGCCATCATGGTGAAACCCTGTCTCTACTAAAAAAAATACAAAAATGAGGCAGGCATGGTGACACATGCCTGTAGTCCCAGCTACTCAGGAGGCTGAGGCAAGAGAATCACTTGAACCTGGGAGGTGGAGGTTGCAGTGAGCCGAGATCACACCACTGCATTCCAGCCTGGGCAACAGAGCAAGACTCTGTCTCAAAAAAAAAAAATTAGAATAAAGAAATTATGGAAAAATTTAGGAATATTTTGAAACAAATCATAAGGGAAACACAACATACCAAAACATAAGGGAAACAGCAAAATCAGTACTAAGAGCTATAGTACTATAGCTATAAATTTATTGCTATAAATGCTTACATCAAAAAATAAGAAAAACTTTGAATAAACCACCTAACAATGCATCTTAAAGAACTAGAACAGCAAAAGCAAACCAAACCCAATGATTGCAGCAGATTTCTTCACAGAAATAGAAAAAAAATCCTAAAATGATATGGAACCACACAAGACCCAGAAAAACCCAATCTAATGTAAGCAAAACAAAAAAAAGGAGGAATCACATTACTTGACTTTAAATTAATACTACAGAGCTATAGTAACCAAAACGGTATGATACTGGCATAAAAACAGACACATAGATCAGTGGAACAGAATAGAGAACCCAGGGATAAATCCATATATCTACAATGAACTCATTTTTGGCAAAGGTTCCAAGAATATACACTGGGGAAAGGACAATCTATTTGATAAATGGTGCTGGGAAAACTGGATATCCATATGCAAAAGGATATTTACTTAGCATGAAAAGGGGGAAATAATCTCAAAGCATAATAATATCATCAGAAATATTCAATGAAATATTATTAGGTATGCCAAGAGATGACATGACCAAAGCCAACAGGAAATAAGTAGATTTTAATAAAATAATCAAATATAATACACATATTTGAGTTAGCACACAAAGACTTTAAAATTATTATAATTGATATGTTCAGAAAAATAGAGAACAATTTATTGACAATATTGAGTTTCATCAGAGAATTAAAATATACAAGAAAAAATACACAACTGAGATTCTAGAACTTAAAATACAATGTCTAAAACTAGAAAGTTACTAAGCAAATTAGAAATGGCAGGAAATTACCAGCAAATTAGAAATGGCAGGAGACAGCATGAGTAAACTAAGGTACAGATTACTGGAAACCCAAAATAATGTACAAAAAAAGACCTATAAAATGTGTCATAAGAGTCAGTGAAAAAGAGAGAGAGAGAATGAGAGAGAGAGAGAGAGAATGGACCATAGGCAATATTTGACATGTCTGAACCTCTTTAAAAATCTCTAGGAATCCCTAGAAGGATAAACAAAGGTTACCCTAGGTTTGTCGTGGTAAAACTGATGAATAGCAATAAGAAAGAAAAAAAAATCCTAAAAGCAACAAGAGAGGAGAAAAGACTACATTACCTTCAATGGAGGAATAATGAGACTAAAGATGGAACACAATGGAATGACACAATCAAAGAAATGAAAGGAAAAGCTGCTAACCTAGAATTCTTTAACCAGTACAAGCATTTTTCACTGTACCTTGATGGAGGTAAAATAAACAGGTTTTTCAGGCAGAAACTGCCAGAATGTGTTGCCTACAAACTTGCACTAAAAATATAAAGCAATTAAAATTCTAGAACTGTGCTATATAAAAACCTTGTAAGTCATCAATGCTTAGAACAACACAAAATCTGAACATACTAAAAATCAATGACTTTCTTTATCAGAGAATTGAAATCACAGGGCAAACCACCACCTTAAAATTAGGAAAGAGATGTGAATACAGAGGTGCACCTGAGATCTGCTTACCTAGAGCTGTTGGAGCCATAATCTGCTAGAAACACATAATGGCCATTTTCATCAACTGCTGGAAGCTGAGGATAGGTAGACAAGCTTGAGAGTGAAAATGCCTGGGGGCCCCAGCATTTCATGGATTTTAACTCTAGGAACTCTGCCAGGTTCTCAAAGAAAAGTTCTAATAAAAATGCCCTCCTGATTCTGGCAGGGGCAATGGTAAGTATCCATTTTGAAAAACACCAGAGCATTCTTCATAAAGAAAAGACCTACTCTCCAAGGGAAAAGACTTTATCAGAGCTTATCTGACCTGTGGAAAAGACAATTAGCCAACTCTAACACCATCTATCCTTCCTGTCTCACCCAGAGAAGAAATAAACAAAGCTGAGAAGTTTTTTTTTTCTTTTTTCTTTTTTTGTTTTTTGAGCCTGAGTCTTGCTCTGTCACCAGGCTGGAGTGCAGTGGTGTGATCTCAGCTCACTGCAACCTACACTTCCCAGATTCAAGGGATTCTCCTGCCTCAGCCTCCTGAGTAGCTGGAACTACAGGTGCACACCACCACGCCCAGCTAATTTTTGTATTATTAGTAGAAACGGGGTTTCACCATGTTGGCAAGGATGGTCTACATCTCTTGACCTTGTGATCCGCCCTCCTCGGCCTCCCAAAGTGCTGGGATTACAGGTGTGAGCCACCACACCAAGCCATTGAGAAGCATTTAAAAGGTCACAGCTCAGGGATGCAGGCCCACTAAAACACTGATTTTAATCAAAAGATTATCAAAGGCTTCCTCTCCCCCTCACCTTACCAAGACATCAATAAGGCAAAAGTATAAGAACATTGAATTGCAACTAAAAGAGCTGCAAGACACAGAATCTGTTTTAAAAGGGATTCTTAGGGAAATTCAAAGATAATAGGAAAGGAAAAAAATAAGGATACTAGAGAAATTGAACCCTCTGGCACCCATAGCTACAGTGAACATTAAACACAGCTCATTGATATGCTAAGAAAGATAATAAATAGAATCATAGAAAATATTCAATTAAAACCAGAGAATGAAGAAAATGAGAAGATAAGCAAAGAACAACTGCAATTAACATAAAATACTTGCAAACATGGTATATATTAATCCAACTATACCAATGATAACTTTAAATGTGAGTGTCCTAAATATTCTAATTAAAAGACGGAGACTGTCATAATAGTGAAGGGAAGACAAGGGCCAACTATATGTTGTCTACAAAAATCTGCCTTAATATAAAGATGTTAGGAACAGGCCCCCAAATCTGGCAATAGACAGGCCCCAAAACTGGCCATAAACAAAATCTCTGCAGCACTGTGACAGGCTTGTGATGGCTATGATGCCCACGCTGAAGGTTGCTGGTTTACCAGAATGAGGGCAAGGAACACCTGGCCCACCTAGGGCGGGAAAAACCACTTAAGGCGTTCCTGAACCACAAACAACAGCATGAGCTGTGCCTTAAGGACATGTTCCTGTGGCAGATAACTAGCCAGAGCCCATCCCTTTGTTTCCCGTTTTAGTTCATCTATAATCTATAAAAACAATGCTTATCACTGGCTTGCTCTCAATAAATATGTGGGTAAAACTCTGTTCATGGCTCTCAGCTCTGAAGGCTGTCAGCCCCCTGATTCCCACTTCGCACTGTATATTTCTGTGTGTGTGTCTTTAATTTCTCTAGCGCCGCTGGGTTAGGGTCTCCATGACTGAATTGGTCTCAGCATAAAGAGGCATTATGTTAAAGGTAAAGTGATGGAGAAAGATATACCATGGTAACACTAATCAAAAGAATGCTAGAGGTCAGGCATGGTGGCTCATGTCTGTAATCCTAGCACTTTGGGAGGCCAAGGCGGGCAGATCACTTGAGGTCAGGAGTTCAAAACCAGCCTGGCCAACATGGTAAAACCCTGTCTCTATTAAAATACAAAAAAAAAAATTAGCTTGGCACGGTGGTGGATGCCTGTAATACCAGCTGCTTGGGATGCTGAAGCAGGAGAATCACTTGAACCCAAAAGGCAGAGGTTGCCGTGATCTGAGATCATGCTGTTGCACTCCAGCCTGGGCTACAGAGTGAGAATCTGTCTCAAAAAATAATAATAATAAAACTAAAAGAATAATGGAATAGTTATATTAACTATATACAAAGCAGACTTCAGCACAAGGAAAATTATTAGGGAAAATAAGGGGCACTACTTAACAACAAAACAGTCAATTCTCCAAAAGGACATAACAATTGTTAATGTATATGCAACTAACAACAAAGCATCAAAACACACAATGCAAAAATTGATAGAATTGCAAGGAGAAATAGAAAAATTCACTATTATACTTGAGGACTTCAACACTGCTCTATCAGTAATCCCAACAGTGAAAAAATATCATAAAGCATATAGTTGAATTGAACAGCACCATCAATCGACTTGATCTAATTGACATTTATAGAATATTCCATCCATCAACAATAGAATACACATTCTTCTCAAGCTCACATGAAATATTCACCAAGATACACCATTCTGAGCCACAAAACAACTTAGAAAATTAATAAATAGACATCACACAAAGCATGTTCTTAGACAACAATGGAATGAAACTAGATATGAATCACAGAAAAATAACTGGGAAATAAATAAATAAATATGAGATTAAATAACACTCTTCTAAATAATACATGAGTAAAAGAGGTCTCGAGAAATTTAAAAACATTTTGAACTAAATGAAAATAAAATACCACTAATCAAAATTTGTGGGATGCAGCAAAATCAATGCTTATTGAGAAATTTATAATATTAAATCTATATACTAGAAAAGAAAAATATCTCAAATAATCGAAGTTTCCACCTTAGGGAATTAGAGAAAAGCAAGCAATTAAAGCCACAGTAAATACCTTAAGCCAAAATCAAGCCTAAAAAAAGAAAAACATCACAGCAAATAATCAATGAAATTGAAAAGATAAAATCAATAGAATTAACGAAACCAAAAGCTGGCTTTTTGAAAAGATAAAACATATATATAAACCTCTAATTAGACTATCTAAAGAAAAAGTGGTGGGAGTGGGAGGAGAAAGAGAGAGTGAGAGTGAAACCATGAACAAAATTTCTACAAAAGAAATTCTACTGGCAGAATGAAAATGATGCCAAATAGTTACTTTGAAATGGAGGAAGCAATAAAGACCAATGAGTAAATAGGCAGGTATTTATAAAATTATATTGTGCATTCTACAGTTTCATTTGACTAGCCTGAAATAGAAAAAGTATATTGTATATGCAAAATAATAACTGTAACATGTTGTGGAATTTAAAATCCTACAGAATTAACATGCATGACAATAGTAAGGCAAATGATGATAGAATTCATAGAATTATAATGTTCTAGGATCTGGCATTATCAAGAAAGTGATAAAGACCAATAATTTTATGAGATACATTAAATCATACATCCACTGTCTAGAAATCTCTAAGGTCACCACAAAAAGAATAGTGAAAGAATGTAAATACGTAAGAATAATGAAAGAATGTATTATGGATAGCAAAATAAAATAATTAAAAATATTTTACTAATTCAAAGGAAGACAAGAAGTGATAGAATAATGAACATAAAGAGATCTGTCACATGTAAAGCAAATTGCAAAATGGTAGCTATTGACCCAAGTATATAGATAATTAAATTTAAATTGAACAGATACTTCAATAAAATAAGAACCAGACTCATTTTTGATGATATGATAATTAGAAGAGATAAATCATAAATTCTATGACACAGAATATTTCAAGATAAAGAGATGAGAAGCATTACCAGAGTTGTTGGGTGCATTTGATAATAATAAAGGAGACAATCCATCAGATAGACATAAAAATCTTAAGTCTATGTGCACAAAATTACATATTTGAAAATATATCAAGTAAAACCTGACATAGTAAATGGTGACATAGACAAATCTACAATTATATTAAAGATTTTAATGAACTTTCACCAATAGCTGACAGAAAATAAAGTGTCATTTTTCTTAATTTGGCTTTTACCAAAAGACAAAACTTGAAACTCTAATGAGAATTTTTCCAAATGAAGAGTGATTATTTGCGATTTTCTGTCCTCTGGAGCTCTCAAATCATAATCCATGTCCATTCTCCTTCTTTGAACCCACAGGGCTCTATAAACTGAGATCTGACCTCTCGTACATGTTGTTTTACAGAGTAGCTAATACTTCCAGGAGGAAATGTCCACAAGAATGAAATAATGAGATATTGAAGAGAACATTCATTCCCAGAGGAAAAAAAGCATATTGCAAAACAGGCTTTCAGATACTGAAGCATTAGAACAAACAAATCAAAAAGTTTAAATAAATGTAATAATACAAATTTAACATATATTAAAAGAGAAACAAGATATTTTCAATGTGAATTACAACAAAAACACATTGAAAAAATGAGTTGAAAAATAAGTTGGTTGATAGAAAGGGTACAGTGGTTAATGTTGAATTGATATAACTGAAAAATGAATTAGCAATTGTAAGACCCAGTTGAATAACTACCCAAAAGGAAGAACTAAAATGTAAATAAAAAATTTTATTAAGTTTAAGAGATTTGGAAAGTAGAATAAAAATATATACAAGAAATAAAACACCAATAATATCAGTTATAGAAATTGAGAGGAGGAAATATTTTAAAAAATGAATAATTCTTTTCAGGAATTAAAAAATATCAGTACAATTTATCTTAGTCTTTTCTGGTTGCTAGAAGAAAAATACTGTGTGGCTGATAAACAACATTTATTTCTCACAGTTCTATGGACCAAGGAGTCTAGGATCAAGACGCCAGCAGATTCAGCCACTGGTGAAAGCTGATTCCTCACACATGGCGCCTTCCATGCCCTCACATTATAGAAAAGGGATAAACAAGATCCATCAGGCTTCTTTTAAAAAGAGAAAAAAATCTATTCATGAGGGCTTCACCCTCACAACCCTAAAATCCCCTAAAGTCCCCACCTTTTAATACTATAATATTGAGGATTAGGCTTCATCATATAAATTTTGGGGGGACACAAATATTCAAACCACAGCTAAACAATTTCTAGTGCAAGAGAATTATTCAACAGGAGAGATTAGTAGAGGAACACACCTGGGTATTAAAGAATATATCAGAGACAACAGAAACTTCTAAAATCTTCAGAAGGAAGGAGCAGATCAAGGAAAATAATCAGATCAACACATTTTTCAACACCACTGGAAGCAATATAAAGAGGGAATCATATTTTGAAGGCACTGAAAAAAATCGAACATAGATGCTTAGATCTAGCCAAGATAATTCAAATATTTAGTCTTTTGAGACTATATTTTATATAGTCTTCTGAGACTGTATTTTAGAAATATAGTCTTCTGAGACTATATTTTAGAAATATAGTCTCATGAATTTAAAACCTTAGGTTTTCCCCAAAAGAGATTTGCATGGAAATAGTTTTAAATACATTTTTATAACATTTTAAATTATAACATTTTTATATTTTAATAAATCTATGCAGTGCTACAAAAGACACATGAAGAACAGATTAAATATGTCAGCAAAATTTGTTGTTTTCTTTTAAAATATAGTGAGCATCAGAGAAAACAAAGTGTGTATTGCCGCAGAATTAAAATCTTGGAAACATCAAACTAGTAAGAACAAAAGGAGAGTGTAGAAGAGGGCTGAAAAAGTATAGTAAATGTATCATCTTGTTAGAAGTGAGAGATATTGATAAAAATGAAAATATAAGTAAAATAAGATTTAAAACAGAAAAAAAGACAGAATTACATAATAAAGTGAACTAATAGAATTAGACAAAAATATTTAAAAAATAGATGAAATGTAAATTTTCTAAACTCACTATTGAAGACACATATTAGGATTGGACTTCAAAAATAACAAAATCAAGATATATGATGTTTACAAGAGAAAGACATGAAGAATAAAGACCTATAAAGACTGAATCATTTAAAAAGTGAAAGCATTCTGCCAGGCAAATAGGAACCAAAAGAATCTGGTTTGGGTAAACTACTATTAGAAAATTGTACCAAACCATACGAATATATAGAAAACTAGGTATGTCCTATATCTTCCCAGCTTTTTGCTTGGAGATATTTCTGATCTGTGACACAGGGAAGGGGAACCAAAGCAGGGTCTTATTATGTGGACGGCACAGATACCAGAGTTCTAGGAGGCAGAGGTACTTGGAAATTTGGAAGGCGTGGTAACCAAGACAAGGGAACCACACAGAAAAAGAGGTCCAGAAATCTTCAAGTCAATTCAAAGAATGACAAAGAAAGTGTAGGCTGCATATTCTACGGAGCTCACAAAGAAATGGACATGTGTATTTCAATTAGCCAGAATAAAGAATCTGTGCAGAACACCTGCAGCCTTCAGAAGGGGCCCCTGAAGGGTCATGCATTTGTAGAGAGCTAAATTAGCTCCAAAAGAACATCTACTATAAGTGTACCATAAAGTCAAAAACAAACTTTAAATAACAAAATAGAAAATCTGAATAGCCCCATATCTCCTCTAAAAATTGAATTTACAAGACACCAGAAGACTACATCCAGATGAATTAAATGGTAAATTATATTCAACATTTCTTAAGAAAAAATACCATTCTTATACAAAATGTTTCAAAAAACAGAGGAAACGTGTCAACTCAATGAGAAGGCATTACCCTGACACCAAAACCAGGAAAACAAATTGCAAAAAAAGAAAAAGAAAAAGAAAAAGAAAAGTACAGACCAATTTCCTTGATTAATAGTTAAAGGCTACTTACCATAAACAACATTTTATATTGGTTCTTTGTTCATAACCCAGGAGATTCAATGTTCTTAAAAGCAATGGACCATAGTAAGATTCTGGATAGCTAATGGTTTTCTGTGAAAATGGGTGGTAAGAAAGAAGAATCAACATGATTTTAGGACATGGTAGATATGGAAGTTTGTACTCAGGAAATTGGTACCATTTTAGTTCTTCTTATCCCCTATATAGTAATTTTGTATTCTTTTGTGTATGTGTTTCATTTCAATTTTACTTTTGATTATATTAATAATACATATTCATTAAAGAAAATTTGGAAAATAAATAAATGATCAATTGTTAAGACTTTAATTTTGTAATCTCAAACCGAAGCGCTAGTAACATTGCACACGTTTCTGCACTGTTGTCTGAATGGGACTTACAGATTCTTCAGAAAGGAGAGCTAGTCTTCTATGACTCTCTTCTGCTCTGTCTTATACTGAGTTTACAATTGTGTTTTATTTACCTTTCACTTAAACTAGATTGGTTTTACTTACAAACATAATAAGCACAGAGATAATTTCATTTAAAAATGTCCATTATAATTTTATCTTGGAATATTTATTTTGGTGGTTATTGTTAGTTCATTTAGGCATGAGCATTTTGTTTCCCATCTGACTAGACATTTATCTGATCATGTTAGAATATTGTAGCATCTGTCTGCAATAAAAGTTTCATGCAAAGTACTTTTATCACAACTCCTTAAGGATGGAGGAGTGAGACTTCCCTAAGTCTAAAATAATTGGTTTAGCATTTTTATGCTTGCCTGCTAATAAATATTTAATTGTGGCAGTATTTGCCTGAATATTGCTTTCATTATAACATATAACCTAGCAGAAAGTTTGTGGAGGAACTTTTTACCACTCTCACCTTTCTCAGACAGTTGCAGAATTCTCTGATTACAGATGGCCAAACTGGCTTGAGTCAACTCAGTTGAAAACCGTAACTCCTTATAATAAGGAGTAAGAAATATTACTTCTGTTTCTTCTCCCTTGTCTCCCTTCTCTTGTCTCTTACCATGAATTCAGAAACTCAGTGTATTTATATAAATATTATAATGTACTTAATTTCCATTAAATAGGTTTTTAATGGTTTTTCCGGCTCTAAACAACCTCATAAAAATAAATATAGCTCTTTAAAAATTCATAGCTAGATCACTTCTTACTAGAATGCTAGATTGGCCTGAAGATATTTCAATATTTTAAGTAATTTAATTTAAATTTTAAAATATTTAGGTATTAGTAGATTCAATTTTTCAATGTTGATTAATTACATTGATTGTTTTCAGTACCTCATGCATAATGATTCTGCTTCTGCAAATAGAAATCAAGGTTTTTATTTTTTAGGTAAAAACACATATCACATCTTTTTCTTCTTTGAAACTACAACTTTAGCTGCCAGCAGAAGTTCCTTGGGGGTTTTAAAAACATCAATCAGTTTCACAGCTGGAGAGAGTACTTTTTTAGAGAACAATTTTAGCTAAAAGAAAAGTAGGCTTTGTCATTTATGAAAGCACATAACGAGTTAAATTCAAGAAATTGCAAGAAACAGCTTTTCACTCACAACTGACTTTATGTGAAGACAGAAAAAAAAATAGAGTAGGCAAAGTAACTAAACACTTACCTAAAATCTTTACATCCCAGTTATGTCTCAGGACTGCAAATAGTGACGTGTGATATGGCCACAGGGCAGGCTTGGCCTGGGGATGCTATCTGTTCAATTCTGCCAAAAAAAAAATCCCTGATACACCAGTGTTCAGTCAAAAGCACTTTATTATTTGTGCTTCTCCCTTAATTGAAATGTCTGAGCCTCAAATCTGAACCTCAAGTCTAAATCTTCACAGAAAAGGAAAATCCAAAATCTCAAGTGAAAGCATTACTTAGCATTGACTTAGGTCAGAAGTTGTATTTTATTTACCTGTCGCATGAACTAGATTATTTGTATTCACAATCATAATAAACAAAAACATAATATCATAAAGAGATCTCCATTATAATTTTATCTTGAAATATTTATTATAGTTGCTATTAGTTCATTTAGGCAGAATATTATAGTTATTAATTGTATCTTTTTGCATTTTAAAGGAAAATATGTTTTTTAAAGGGATGATTATTTGACATACGTAGTAAAGCTTGGTTAATGGGAATTTTGTTTTTACCAATATTTTAAAGGGGACAATTTCCTTCCCTATGTAATTGCCACAATATTTTGATGAGTATGCAAAGGAATCAGGTTATACTTTTAGTCAATTAAGATAAATGTAAAAATGCACTACTGAATAAAGCTCATTCTTTTGTTGTTGTTGTTTTTGTTTTTTGTTTTTTTGTTTTTTTTTTGTTTTGAGACGGAGTCTCTCGCTCTTGTTGCCCAGGCTGGAGTGCAGTGGCATGATCTCGGCTCATTGCAACCTCCGCCTCCCGGGTTCAAGCAATTCTCCTGCCTTAGCCTCCTGAGTAGCTGGGATTGCAGGTGTGCACCACCACACCTGGCTAATTTTTGTATTTTTAGTAGAGACGGGGTTTCACCATGTTGGTAAGGCTGGTCTCAAACTCCCAACCTCAGGTGATCCACCCGCCTTGGCCTCCCAAAGTGTGGGGATTATAGGCATAAGCCACCACGCAAGGCCAGCTCATTCATTTTTTATTGGTTCAGACATATGAAAGAAAACTACTGTGCTATATAAGAATAACATATCAAAAGCTATTACTCTTTTTTATTTTTTACTTTATTTTAATTTTTCTTGAGACAGGATCTCACTCTGTCACCCAGGCTGGAGTGAAGTGGTATGACCTCACTCAGCCTTGACCTCCAGGCTCAAGTGATTCTCCCACCTCAGCCTCCCAAGTAGCTGGAACTACAGGCATGTGCCACCATGCCAGGCTAATTTTGTTGTTGTTGTTGTTGTTGTTGTTGTTGCTATAGAGGTGGAGTCTCACTATGTTGCCCAAGTTGGTCTTGAATTCCTAAGCTCAAGCAATCCTCCCACCTTGGCCTCCCAAAATGCTAGGATTACAGGTGTGAGCCACCATGCCTAACAGCTGTTTTAATAGTTTATAAATTTGTGTGCAGAAATACATTCATCTATGACAAAAATATAACATGGCAATTTGGTAATTGACATTTAATTCCACCCAAAGAATTGTTTTAAATAATCCACAGAGATTTCCCTCAGAAAAATCCATCAAACTTAGAAGGAAGGAAGAAAGCTTTATTTCTTTTGTGATTTTAACTAGCTTCTATGTTTAAAAATGGGGGGAAATTATTGACTGTGAAGATGGATTAATGTTAATAAAATCATTTGAAACCCCCATTTTGATATTTATTGTGTAAATACTAATGTATGAAACAACTCAAGTGTACTTTGAAACAACAAATTGAGACTTTCAGTTCTTGATTGAAGATATTTGCTCATATTATTTGATTTGTCTGACTGTAGTCTTTGAAATTATCCATTTTACCCAGAATTTTTATTTATTTATTTTTTTATTTCAGTAGTTTTGGGAGAACAGGTGGTGTTTGGTTATTTGGATAAGTTCTTTAGTGGTGACTTCTGAGAATTTGGTGCACCCATCACCAGGGCAGTGTACACTGTACCCAATGTGTAGTCTTTTATCCCTCACCTGTCTTGAACCCTTCCCCTCGAGTTCCCAAATTCCATTATATGATTCTTATGCTTTTGCATCCTCATAGCTCAGCTCCCACTTATAAGTGACAACATACAATATTTGCTTTTCCATTCCTGCATTATTTCACTTGGAATAATGGTCTCCAACTCCATCCAAACTGCTGCAATGCCATTATTTCATTCCTTTTTATGGCTGAGTAGTATTCCATGGTGTGTGTATACATACATATATGTGTGTGTGTGTGTGTGTGTGTGTGTATGTATATTATATATATATACATATATATACACACACACACATACACGCATTTTCTTTTTTCACTTGTTGGTTGATGGGCATTTAGGTTGGTTCTATACTTTTGCAATTGCAAATTGTGCTGCTATAAACATGCGTGTGCAAGTGTCTTTCTTATATAATGACTTATTTTCCTTTGGGTAGACACCCAGTAGTGAGACTGCTGGATTGAATTGTAGTTCTACTTTTAGTTCTTTAAGGAATCTCCATTCTGTTTTTCATAGTGGCTACTAGTTTACATTCCCACCAGCAGTGTGAAAGTGTTCCCTTTTCACCACATCCACACCAACATCTATTATATGTTGATTTTTTAATTATCACAATTTTTGGAGGAGTAAGGTGGTATCTCATTGTGGCTTTAATTTGCGTTTCCCTGATAGTTAGTGATGTTGAATATTTTTTTATATGTTTCTTGGTGATTTGTGTGTCTTCTTTTGAGAATTGTCTATTTGTATCCTTTGCCCACTTTTTTAAAATTTTATTTTATTTTAAGTTCCAGGATACAAGCACAGAATGTGCAGGTTTGTTACATAGGTATACATGTGCCATGGTGGTTTGCTGCACCTATCAACCTATCACCTAGGTATTAAGCCCCACAGACATTAGCTATTTGTCCTGATGCTCTCTCTCCCCCAACCCCATCAACAGGCCTCAGTGTGTGTTGTTCCCCTCCCTGTGTCCATGTATTCTCATTGTTCAGCTCCCACTTATGAATGAGAACATGTGGTGTTTGTTTTTCTGTTGCTGTGTTAGTTTGCTGAGAATAATGGCTTCCAGCTTCATCCATGTCCCTGCATTCCTTTTCATGACTGCATAGTATTCTATGGTGAAGATGTACCACGTTTTCTTTATCCACTCTATCGTTGATGTGCATTTGGGTTGATTCCATGTCTTTACTATTGTGAATAGTGCTGCAATAAGCATATGTGTGCATGTATCTTTATAGTAGACTGATTTATATTCCTTTGGGTATATACCCAGTAATACAGTTGCTGGGTCAAATGGTATTTCTGGTTCTAGATCTTCGAGGAATCACCACAATGTCTTCCACAATGGTGGAACTAATTTGCATTCCCATGAACAGTGTAAGAGTGTTCTTATTTCTCCACAGCCTCACCAGCATCTGTTGTTTCTTGACATTTTAGTAATTGCCATTTGGACTGGCGTGAGATGGTATCTGATTGTGGTTATGATTTGAATTTCTCTAATGATCAGTGATATTGAGCTTTTTTTCATAGATTTGTTGACCACATAAATGCCTTATTTTGAGAAGTGTCTGTTCACATCATTTGCCCACTTTTTGATGGGGTTATTTTCTTCTTGTGAATTTAAGTTCCTTGTAAATTCTGGATATTAGACCTTTGTCAGAGAGGTAGATTGCAGAAATTTCCTCCCATTCTGTAGGTTGTCTGTTCACCCTGATGATAGTTTCCTTTGCTGTAAAGAAACTCTTTAGTTTAATTAGATCTCATTCATCAATTTTTGTTTTTGTTGCATTTGCTTTTGGGGTCTTAGCCATGAATTCTTTTCCTGAGCCATCTAGAAGAGTTTTCCCGATGTTATCTTATAGAATTTTTATGGTGTCAGGTCTTAGATTTAAGTCTTCAATCCAACTTGAGTTGATTTCTGTATAATGTGAGAGATGAGCATCCAGTTTCATTCTTCCACATGATGCTTGCCAATTATCCCAGCACCATTTGTTGAATAAGGTGTCCCTTCCCCACTTTATGTTTTGGTATACTTCATCAAAGATCAGTTGGCTGTAAGTATTTGGCTTTATTTCTGGGTCCTCTATTCTGATCCATTGATCTACAAGCCAATTTTTATACCAGTACCATGAAGTTTTGGTAACTATAACCTTGTAGTATAGTTTGAAGTTGGGTAATGTGATGTCTCCAGATTTGTTCTTTTTGCTTAGTCTTGCTTTGGCTATGCGGGCTGCTTTTTAGTTCCATACGAGTTTTAGAATTGTTTTTTCTAGTTCTGTGAAGAATTATGATGGTATTTTGATGGGAATTGCATTGAATCTAAGGATTGCTTTTGGCAGTATGGTCATTTTCACAATATTGATTCTACACATCAATGAGAATAGGATGTGTTTCCATTTGTTTGGGTCATCTATGATTTCTTTCAGCAGTGTTTTATAGTTTTCTTTCTAGAGATATTTCAATATTTCACCTCCTTGATTAGGTATATTCCTAATTTTTCTGTTTTGTTTGTTTTCTTTTGGTTTTTCTTTTTGCAGCTATTGTAAAAGGAATTGAGTTCTTGATTTGATTTTCAGCTTGATCACTGTTGATGTATAGCAGTGCTACTAATTTGTGTATATTGATTCTGTATCCTAAAACTTTACTGAATTCATTTATCAGATCTAGGAGGTTTTCAATGAATCTTTAGGGTTTTCTAGGTATACAATCATATCATCAGCAAACAGCAACAGTTTGACTTCTTCTTTTCCAATTTAGATGCCTTTTATTTCTTTCTCTTGTCTTATTGCTGTGACTAGGACTTCCAGTACTATGTTGAACAAAAGTGGTGAAACTGGGCATCATTGTCTTGTTCCAGTTCTCGAGGGGAATGTTTTCAACTTTTCCCCATTCAGTGTAATACTCGCTGTGGGTTTGTCATAGATGGGTTTTATTACTTTGAGGTATGTCCCTTCTGTGCCAAAAGTGATACTGGACTTTGTTAAATGCTTTTTCTGCATCTATTGAGATGATCACATAATTTTCATTTTTAATTCTATGTGATGTATCACATTTATTGACTTGCATATGTTAAACCATCCCTACATCCTTGGTATGAAACCCAGTTGATCATGGTGTATTATCTTTTTGATATGCTGTTGGACTAGCTAGTATTTTGCTGAATATTTTTCATCCGTGTCCATCATAGGTATCAGACTGTAGTTTTCTTTTTTGTTATGTCCTTTCCTCGTTTTGGTAGTAGGGTGATACTGGCTTCATAGAATGATTTCGGGAGCAGTCCTTCTTTCTCCATCTCTTGTAATAGTTTCAGTAGAATTGGTACCAATTCTTCTTTAAATGTCTGAAAGATTTCAGCTTTGAACCCATCTGGTCCTGGGCTTTATTTTGTTGTTGGCAATTTATTACTCTTTCAATCTCACTACTTTTTATTTGTCTGTACAGTTTCTATTTCTTCCTGATTTAATCTATGAGGGTTGTATGAATATATTTTCAGGAATTTATTTATCTCCTGTAGATTTTTCTGGTTTGTGTTCACAGTAGCCTTGAATAATCTTTTGTATTTTTGTGATATCATTGTAATATCTCTCATTTCATTTCCAGCTGAACTTATTCGAGTCTTTTCTCTTCTTTTCTTGGCTAATGTCACTAACAGTCTATCGATTTTGTTTATCTTTTTTGTTTTATTGGGTTTTTTTGTTTTTTGTTGGTCTTTTTAGTTTCAATTTCATTTAGTTCTGCTCTGATCTTTGTTATTTCTTTTCTTCTGCTGGGTTTGGATTTGGTTTGTTCTTGTTTCTCTAGCACCCTGAGGTGTGGGTGTGACCTTAGATTGTCTCTTTGTGCTCTTCCAGATTTTGTGATGTAGGCACTTAATGCCACATCACAAAGCTCTTAGCTTTCTTCCTAGCACCCCTTCTGCCATATCCCAGAGATTTTGATAAGTTGTATCACTATTATCGTTCGGTTCTAATAATTTTTTAATTTCCATCTTGATTTTAGTGTTGACCCAAAGATCAATCTAAGAATAGATTATTTAATTTCCATGTATCTGTATAGTTTTGAAGGTTCCTTTTGGAGTTAATTTCCAGATTTATTCCACTGTAGTCTGATAAGATACTTGATATTATTTAGATTTTCTTAATTTTATTGAGACTTATTTTATGGCCTATCATATGGTCTACCTTGGAGAATGTCCCGTGTGCTGATGAAAAGAATAAACATTCTGCAGTTGTTGCATTCTACTCAGAATTTATTTGCCAGAATTCTCTTCATAACTCAAATCTTCTAAGTTTTATATCATGTATTTAAATAATGTACTTTTCCATTAGCAACAATAACAAAAATCAACTGAATTGGAAATAAAATAGCCTAATGACGATTGGAGAAGTCAGCAGGGAATGGTATAAAGAGGGAAAGTCTCAGTTGAGCACCTACATGAAATGATTCCAGGCACTTCCATTTTAAACATCACAGATACGTAACTATAATTTTTCAGGGTTTAGAAATAAGGAAACTGGGGATCAAGAAGATTAGGTAACATGCCCCAAAGTAGTTAATAAATGTAGAGCTATGGCATTCAAAATCAGGACTCGCTGATTTCAAGCCCTCTGAGATGACTAAATAAAATGTTGTAATCCTTTTGTATAGTCCTATAGTGGGGTGCCAGAACCTTCTCCATCAACAGCTGTTGTGTACCCATTGTGGGCTACTGCCCTGCCTGGAGAACTACACTTCTGAGTTGTCACATCACCAGATCCCCCACAAAGGCACCCCACGACCAGCTTTGGCTCTGGCAACCACAGGAGACCACTGGGTCCCTAGGAAGCTATGGGTTCCCTGGAGATCTATCCTTCTGAGCAGGCTTCTCCTAGAGAAGAGGGTCCCAGCCCACCAAACGCTTCCTTGGGAGAAATGAAATGCAGGCATGGTTCCAGTCATTGAGGGAGGTGGCGTTGGCTGCTGGGAACAGACATGGAGTGGGGGTATCTTCTGTTCCCACTGCCTACTGTTGTGGATGCAGCAGAGGCTCTCCCTACTGGAGGCCAGCATGTGTGCACATAGAGAAAGCCTTCCAGTGCTTAATGTAGTGGCTGCATTCCCGTTTTACATGAGCCTGCACCTCATGGGCTTCCATGAAGGGCAAAGCCCATCTACCCCTCCTTACACCCAGTGTCACCATCAGAGGAATGCAGGGCAGATGCATCACAGTGTTGCCTGCTCTGGACTGGGGGAAAAGGTTCTGCATTAAGCCTATTCTTGTAATGTACACATATGTTGACTGCAGCACTATTCACAATAACGAAGACATGGAATCAACCTAAATGCCCGTTAATGATAGACTGGATAAAGAAAACGTCATACATATACACCATGGAATACTAGGAAGCCATAAAAAGGAATGAGATAATGTCTTTTGCAGGGACATGGATGGAATTGGAAGCCATTATCCTCATCAAACTAATGCAGGAACACAAAACCAAACACAGCATGTGTTTACTTATAAGTGGGAGCTGAATGACGAGATCACACAGATACATGGGATTAAAAACAACACACACTGGTGCCTGTCGGAGGGGGCTGGGGGAGGGAGAGGATCAGGAAGAATAGCTAAAGTATGCTGGGCTTAATGCTTAGTTTAGGGGATGATCTATGCAGCAAACCACCATGGCACACCTTTACCTATGAAACAAACCTGCACATTCTACACATGTACCCCTAAACTTAAAATAGAAGTTGAAAAAAAATCTGCTGTCATAAAAGCATAGTGCTAGTGTTCAAGATAAGCTTCTTGAAACCTTTGCATTCTCAGCCCTGCAGGACATAATGTGTCAGCTCATACATCCAACACATCACTACAACAAGCAGCATTTGAGAAAGCCACTGCACAAAAGCCATTTACAAGCAAAGAACACATACAGAGCCTTGGTTTCCTGAAAACATCCAGAAACGAAGCCAACGAAGCAAACATAATACACATCACAGTTGTACCATCTAGGAAAAAAAGAATAAAAATGTAAAATTCCCATCCAAATGATAGCAAAATCAAAAATAAGCAGCAGTTTCTTTAGATGAGAAGGAATGAGTACAAGCTTCTTGGCAGTACAAAAAGGCAAAATATTTTTACACCTACAAAGAACTTCACTAGCTCTCTAGCAGTGGATCTGAACCAAAATAAAAATTCTGAAATGACAGATAAATAATTCAAAATATAGATTGCAAAGAAACTCAGTAATATCTAAGAGACAGTTGAAAAACAATACATACACACACACACACACACACACACACACACACACAAGAAAAAAAGACTTCGGATATAAAAGATGAAATAGATATATTTTTAACAAACTGGAACTTCTGGAATTGAAAAATTGACCAAATAAATTTCAAAAAGTTGAAAGCTTTAAAAACTGACTAGACAAAGCAGAAGAAATAAGTTTAGAGCCTGAAGACCAGTCTTTCAAATTAATCCAGTTGGAAAAAAAATACATTTAAAAATGAACAAGTCCTCTGAAAAATATGGCATTATGTAAAGTGACCAAATGCTTAACTTATAGGCATTTCTGGGAGAGAAAAAGAAAAAGATAGCAACTTGGAAAACATATTTGAGGGAATAATTCAGGAAAATTTTCCTAATTTTGCTTCTAAGGTGGAAACAAGAAATTAGAGAATATCCATGAAATACTATAAAAGATGAACATCACCAAGGTATATATTCATCAGACTATCCAAGGTCAATGCTAAAGAAAATTATCTTAAAGACAGCTAGAGGAAAGGGCCAAATCACCTATAAAGGTAAACTCATCAGACTAATAGAAGACTTCTCAGCAGAAACATTACAAGTTAGAAGATTTAGCCTTCTTAAAGTAAAAAAAAAAAAAATGCCAGCCAAGAATTTTATATCCTGCCAAAATAAGTTTCATAAATGAAGGTGAAATATTGTCTTTCCCAGACAAGCAAGCACTAAGGGAAGCACCAGACCAGACCTGCAAGAAATGCTCAGAGGAGTTTTAAACACGGAAATGAAAGGATAATACTTGCTGTCATAAAAGCATGTGTACAAACTACAAAGTACAAAGTTCCAATCTATAATGCAATTACACAATTGAGACTCAAAACAACTAGCTAAGAAAAGCATGACAGGGGTGAAACCTCACATACCAATATTAACCTTGAATGTAAATGGCCTAAATTCTCCACTTAAAAGATATAGATTGGAAAATTGTTTAAAAACAAAAAGAAAACAAGACCCAACCATCTGTTCCCTCTCAGAAACCCACCTAATGAGTAATGACACCCCAGACTCAAAGTAAAGGGATAGAGAAAGACATATCACACAAATCGAAAATAGAAAATAGTAGGGCCAGCTATTCTTGTATCAGAAAAAAAAAAGACCTTAAATCAATCATGGTAAAAAATAAATACATTCGTACATACATACATACATACATACATACATACATACATACATACAAAGAAGGGCATTATACGACAAAGGGTTCAACAAAAAGATTTAATGATCATAAATATACATTTACCCACGACTGAAGCATCCAGATTTATAAAACTAACAATACTGAACATAAGAGATAGATAGCCATACAATAATAGTGGGCTATTTCAACATCTCATTGATAGCATTAGACAGATCATCAAGGCATAAAACAAACAAAGAAATCTGGACTTAAATTGGAGTCTTGACCAAATAGACCTAATAGACATCTACAGAACATTCCACACAACAACCACAGAGTATGCATTCTCATAAGACATGTACTGCTGGATTTGGGTTGCTAGTATTTTGTTGAGAAATTTTGTGCCTATTTTCATCAGGGATATTGACCTGTAATTTTCTTTTTTGTTGTGTCCTTGCCAGATTTTGGTATCAGGATGAAGGTAGCTGGGCCTGGTGGCTCATGCCTGTACTCCCATCACTTTCAGAGGCCAAGTTGAGAGGATGGCTTGAGCACAGGAGTTCAAGAAACACAGACTGGGCAACATTCAGACCTTGGATAGTTTCATGACTATATACCTTGGTGATGTTCATCTTTTATAATATTTCACAGGTGTTCTCTAATTTCTTGTTCTGGATGTCTACCCAGATAGCAAAATTAGGTAGATTTTCCTGAATATCCCTATCCTTCAGAAAGAAGAAGAGCTGGTACTGGCATGGGACATTCTTGAAAAGTGACCATATGTTTGGTCACAAAGCAAGTCTCAATAAATTCAAAAAAATCAAAATCATATCAAGTATACTCTTGGACCACAGTCCAAGTGGTCCAAGTATCATATCAGGTATACTCTTGGACCTTTTGCAATAAAATTAGAAATTAATGTCAAGAAGAATTCTCAAAACCACACAAATACATGGAAACTAAATAACTTGCTCCTGAATGACTTTTGGGGAAACAACAGAATTAAGGCAGACATTTAAAAATTTTTGGAACAAGTGAAAATAGATACACAACACACCAAAACTTCAGCAAACAGCAAAAGCACTGTTAAGAGGAAAGTTTATAGCACTAAAATCCTACATCAGAAAGATTAAAAAGATATCAGATTAACAACTTAATATCACACATCAAGGAACTAGAAAAACAAGAACAAACCAAACCAGTGTTAGAAGAAGTAAAGAAATAACAAAAATTAGAGCTAAACTAAATGAAATTGAGACCAAAAAATTCAAACAAAGAATAAATGAAACAAAAAGTTGGTTCTTGGAAAGGATAAACAAAATTGACAGACTGCTAGATAGATTAATCAAGAGAAAAAGACGGAAGGCCGGGCACAGTGGCTCACGCCTGTAATCCCAGCACGTTGGGAGGCCAAAGTGGGCAGATCACGAGGTCAGGAGTTCGAGACTAGCCTGACCAACATGGTGAAACCCCATCTCTACTAAAAATACAAAAATTAGCCAGGCATGGTGGTGCACACTGGTAATCACAGCTACTCAGGAGGCTGAGGCAGGAGAATCACTTGAACCCGGGAGGCAGAGGTTGCAGTGAGCCGAGATCGCACCACTGCACTCCAGCCTGGGTGACAGAAAGAGACTTTGTCTCAAAAAAACAAACAAAAAAAAAATAGGGAAGACAAATAAGCAGAATGAGAAATGACGAAGGTGGCATTATAACTGATACCACTGAAATACAAGAGATCCTCAGATATGACTATGAACATCTCTATGTGCAAAAACTAGAAAACCTAGAGGAAATGGATAAATTCCTGTAAACATACAACTTGTCAAGATTCAAACAGGAAGAAAGCGAAATCCTGAACAGGGCAATAATGAATTATGAAATTGAAGCAATTAAAAAAACTCCCAACCCTAAAAACAAGCCCAGCACCAGACAGATTCACAGCTGACTTCTACCAGAGGTGCAAAGAGCTGGTACCAATCTTACTGAAACTATTCTAAAAAAATAGAGGGGAAGGGATATCTCCCTCATTCTATGAAAGCATTCCATTCTTTTGTATTTATTTTTATTTTTTTGTAGAGATGGAGTCTTGCTATGTTGCCCAGGATATGTTGCTTGAACTCCTGAACTCAAGCCATCCTCTCACCTTGGCCTCCAAAAGTGCTGGGACTACACATGTGAGCTACTAGGCCTGGCCACTTTAATCTCTATACCAAAATCTGGCAAGGACACAACAAAAAAATAAAAACTGTAGGTTAATATCTCTGATGAACATAGACACAAAAATCCTCAACAAAATACTACCAGCAGCACATCAAAAAGATAATTCATCAATATCAAGTGGATTTTATTCCAGGGATGCAAGGATGGTTAAACATATGCAAATCAATAAATGTGATTCACCACATAAACATAATTTAAAACAAAAAACATATGATCATCTCAATAGATACAGAAAAAAGCATTTGATAAAATCCAACACCCCGTATGATAAAAATCCTAAACAAACTAGGCATCAAAGAAGCATAGCTAAAGTAATAAATACTGCATATAACAAACCCACAGCCAATATCTTACTGAAAGAGAAGTTGAAAGCATTTTCCCTAAGAACTGGAACACGACTAGGATGTCCACCCCAACCACTCCTATTCAGTGTAACACTAGAAGTCTTAGCAAAAGCAATTACCTACGAGAAAGAAAGAAACGGCATTCAAAGTAGCGAACAGGAAGTTAATTATCTCTGTTCGCTGATGACATGATCTTACAATTAGAACCCTAAAGATTCCTCCAAGAGGCTCTAGACCTGATAAATGACATCAGGAAATGTTTCAAGATACAAAGTTAATGCAAAAAAAAAATTCAGTTGCACTCCTAAACACCAACAACAAACACTAAAGCTGAGAACCATATCAATAACTTAACCTCATTTATGAGAGCCATAAGGAAATTCCTAAAAATACACTTATAGAAGAAGCGAATGACCTCTCCAAGGAAACTGTTAAACACTGATGAATGAAATAACAGATTACACAAACCAATGGAAAAACATTTCATGTTCATGAATAGGAAGAATCAATATTGTTAAAATGACCATACTGTCCACCGCAATCTACAGAATTAATGCAAGTCCTATTAAATTAATAATGTCATATTTCATCAAATCAAAATAATTCTAAAATTTGTATGAAACCGAAAAGTCTGAGTAACCAAAGCAAGCCTAAACAAAAAGAATGAAGCTGGAGGCATCACTTTATCCCACCTCAAACTACACTACAAGGCTGGCATAACCAAAACAGCACGGAACTGGTGCAAAAATAGACACACAGCTCAAAAGAACTGGATAGAGGGCCACATATCTACAAGCAACTGATCTTAGACAAAGATGACAAAAAATAAGCAATAGGGAAAGTACACCCTATTCAATAAGTGGTGCTGGGAATACTGGCTAGCCATATGCAGAAGAAGGAAACTGGACCCCTATCTCTTACCATATACAACAATTAACTCAAGATGGATGCAGACTGAAAGCTAAGACCCCAAGCTATAAAAATCCTAGAAGAAAACCTAGACAAACTCTCCTGGACACTGGCCAAGGCAAATAATTTATGATTAAGACCTCAAAAGCGAATGCATTGTAAACCAAAATTGACAAATAGGACCTAATTAAACTTAAGAGCTTCTGCATAGCAAAAGAAACAATCAACAGAGTAACCAGACATCCTACAGAATGTAAGAAAAATTTGTAAAGTATGCATGTGACAAAAGACTAATATCTAGAATCTGTAAGGAGCTTAAACCAAGAAGAAAAAACAACCCCATTAAAATGTGGAGAAAGGACATGAGCAGACACTTCTCTAAAGAAAACATACAAGCAGTCAACAAACATATGAAAAAATGTTCAACATCACTAATAATCAGAGAAATGCTAATTAAAATCCCATTGAGATACCATCTGACACCTGTCAGAATGACTATTATTAAAAAGTAAAAAGTTGACAGATGGCAAGGATGCAGAGAAAACAAGATGCTTATACCCTGTTGATGGGAATGTAAATTAATTCAGCCACTATGGAAAACGATATGGAGATTTCTCAAAGAACTAAAAATAGAACTACTATTCAACTCAACAGTCCCACAACTGAGTATCTACCTAATGGAAAAGAAACCATTTTATGGAAAAGCCACCTGTGCTGTTATAACAGCACTATTCACAATAGCAAAGTCATGGAACCAACGTTAAGTGTCAATCAATAGTCGACTGAATAAAGGAAATGTTTTACATATACACATATATATGTGGAATACTACATAGCCATAAAAATGAATGAAATCCTGTCTTTTGCAGCAACGTGGATGGAGCTGGAGGCCATTATCCCAAGTGAAAAATTCAGAAACAGAAAATAAAATACCACATGTTCTCATTTATAAGTGGGAACCAAACAAGAGGTACGTATGGACATAAAGATGGAAATAATAGACATTGGGGACTCTGAAAGAGAGGAGGGTTGGGGGGCAGGGAAGGATTTAAATACTACTTACTGGGTTCTATGTTCACTATGGGTGATGAGTTCACTAGAAGCCAAAATCTCAGCATTAGGCAATATATCCATGTAACAAACCTGCATATATACCCCTAAATTTAAAATTGAACTAAATTAAATTTAAATAAAATACTTTTTTCAAAAATAAAAAGGACATGAAATTAATACCAGAAGTTATCTCCCTCATGACTCTATTATCGAGTCTAATTTTGAAATGAATATCTCTACACACATTTGTTATCACTAGTCTCACTCTGGGGATGCAGAAAAGCAAAAAAGAATTGACTCTGTGCAGCTGTTATTTATTTCTGAGGCTGGTACAAATTTAACAAGGTGCCAAAGCTCTTCTACTTCCAGTTAGCACCAGAACTAAAGTATCTGAATACTTATTTACCTGAAGGACCTCACCAATTAAGACATATTTATGTAAAAGAAAAAAACCCAGATGTAACTAAGTTTATCCAAATGAATCTTTTATTTTGAATTCCAGAATATCATTGTACCAGTGCACAAGTTATCATGTCTTCAGTATATATCTATATACATGTATATTTATTTATGTATTGCCTAAGGGGAATGTTATGTATCTTTCTCCACTGAATAAATGCATATTTAGCTGTGTTTATAGAAGAATAGAAGAACATTTGGGCACAAAAAAGGAGGGTATTCAAGGGCAAGTGTGTCTCTCTGACCTGAGATTTACAGCCTCCCCTTGATGTGGAGACAGTTATGCATATAAGTCTTTGTGTACTGAGAAGTGAATCTATTCCCTATGCTCTGTGTTAGGTGCGGGGAAAGAGAGCACAGCAAGAACAGATGTGGTCATTCGCTCAGTTACCCAATGAAAACAAGTAATTGCCATGGCAACTAGAAAATATCATGTGGGACACGGACCGACCTCTAAAATTCAGAGTGCTTTATGCTATAGGATTTGCATCTGTATACTCGCTTGTGAAGTAGATTTCCTTCCTATGTGAGAGTACTACAGTGTTGTGACAATTATAATTTTTTTATTATTATACTTTAAGTTTTAGGGTACATGTGCACAACGTGCAGGTTTGTTACATATGTATACATCTGCCATGTTGGTGTGCTGCACCCATTAACTTCGTCATTTAGCATTAGGTATATCTCGTAATGCTATCCCTCCCCCCTCCCCCCACCCCACAACAGTCCCCGGTGTGTGATGTTCCCCTTCCTGTGTCCATGTGTTCTCATTGTTCAATTCCCACCTATGAGTGAGAACATGCAGTGTTTGGTTTTTTGTCCTTGCGATAGTTTGCTGAGAATGATAGTTTCCAGCTTCATCCATGTCCCTACAAAGGACATGAACTCATCATTTTTTATGGCTGCATAGTATTCCATGGTGTATATGTGCCACATTTTCTTAATCCACTCTATCATTGTTGGACATTTGGCTTGGTTCCAGGTCTTTGCCATTGTGAATAGTGCCACAATAAACATACGTGTGCATGTGTCGTTATAGCAGCATGATTTATAATCCTTTGGGTATATACCCAGTAATGGGATTGCTGGGTCAAATGGTATTTCTAGTTCTAGATCCCTGAGGAATCGCCACACTGGCTTCCACAATGGTTGAACTAGTTTACAGTCCCACCAACAGTGTGAAAGTGTTCCTATTTCTCCACATCCTCTCCAGCACCTGTTGTTTCCTGACTTTTTAATGATCACCATTCTAACTGGTGTGAGATGGTATCTCATTGTGGTTTTGATTTGCATGTCTCTGATGGCCAGTGATGATGAGCATTTTTTCATGTGTCTTTTGGCTGCATAAATGTCTTCTTTTGAGAAGTGTCTGTTCATATCCTTCACCCACTACAGTACTACAGTGTTATGACAATTATAATTTTTTTCTTTCTCCTTCCAATACCCTGTAGTTTTACTTGGATCGCTAATCGAACAAACTAGAAAGAAGGCATAGTCCTTGATGTTAGAACTAGAAAACCTACTATTAAAAGATGTAAATAAATGGTGAACTGCCACAGAAAGATGAAAGGACTCCTACTTTCAAACAGCTCAGGGAATAAAAAGCTCAGGTTATGTCTGAGAGCATTTCAGCTGCCCTTCAAAATAGCTGCACACTGACCCAAAGCTGTATTCTTAGTCATATGTATTTAATCCCCATATCAACCACAGGCTCTTTCTGTAGAAAAAGTAACAAAACTGAATGAATACATGGATTGTTGTTCCTAATGGACGTGCATCTATAATATAGATATAATAAAGGAAAAAGTAAGTAATTAAGCATTTACAAATTTTAGTAATTTTCCAGCTACAGGAATTTGTTGTAAGCATATAATTCAAACAAGATAATTACAGTGTAATTATTCCATGGTTAACATTCTCCCTAATATGAGAAACATCCAAAAATTAACTTTTGTATATGGAAACCTGGGATTTGTTCAGCCTTTACTAGAGAATTTCTCTGAATGTGGGAACAGTTTGCTAGGAGCTGAAATTGGTAGATTCATTTCCGTTTGGTTTCCCTGCCACCTGCAGAGTGGAGCCCACAGGAAAAGCAGCATGTGTGGTTAATGTGCACACTTGCCCTTCTCCTTAACTCACTGGTTTAGAGAACCTAAGTTAACTGATGTGTTCTTACCTTCTCCCAATCATGAAGAAAGCTGGTATTACCTAAAAATCTGAGTACTGAGTCCATTGTCACTCTCCTGGAAGGAAAGGAAATAGGCCATTTAGGAATAACACTAACTTTAAATCTGAGAAGTGAAAACATCCATTTGTTCTTAGAGATACTTAGATTGTGGCTCAATAGAAAGTGCTCTGAACTAGGAATAAATAGAGATCGATTCTAGCTGCACGTTCCCCATGATCAGTGGCCTTTGGTCCCAGCATTTCCTGGACTTTATTTCCACTGCGTGTAAAGGGAGGAAAAGGCTATCTCTAAGGGCCTTTTCTGCCCCAGGATGTAGAAACTTTGTAAAACTAGTCTTTAATCAGTAACATATAGTTCTATGTCCCTTATGAATTCAAAGCTTACTGATGTTATTTACCAAAGAAGCATAATAATAATTATAATGTATTCTCAATAAGGACATTGTTTGAAACACATTTTAGCTAAAAATTAAAATATTACTTCTCAACCTGAATGTCAAGTTGGAATTATATGGCAAGAAGAAGTGGAACAAGAATTATTATTATACTTTCATGGTCAATCAGAACAAACATTATAGTCTAAATTCATAGTAATTAAAAACAAGGTGTATGTATAAAACACCATAATCAATGTTAAAAGATAAGCAACACACTAAAAGATATTTGCAGTACAGTAAACAAAGATATTGTATCTAGAATATATAAAACAATTCTTGCAGATAAGTGAGAAAAGGACGAAAGATCCAAAAATAACGAACAAAGGATATGAATAGGAAATTCACAAAAGAGGAAGTCTGAGTATCAGAAAAAGTGCAACTAACACTGTAATGAAATCTGTCACTCATTATGTTGACAATTGTTAAATGTTTGACATTATTATGTATTGGCTAATAAGTGAACAAGCTGAAACTACTCACAACTGGTGGGAGTATACATTGGTATAACAACTTTGTTCAACACATTAATGAAATCTAGCAAAATTAAAAATATACATACCTATGATCTAACAATTTTAAAGATATCTTCCCTAATGAAAAAACACCCCCATAAGGTCATAAAAAGTAATATATGCAAAGTTGTTTACTGTAAAATTGTAACAGCAAAAAACTAGCTATCAATATGGAAGTTGATTTAAGAATGTAGATTAGCAGAATAATAGTATACAGTAGAAAATTATTTTATATAAACCAGGTTTACACATTGGAAAGTACAAATTTTTTTAAGTCAGTTACAGAATGACTAAATAGTATGATACAATTTAAATAAAAATGTTAAAACACCACTTGCAAATTGTATTTTAATCATAAATGCATATATATATATATGTGTGTGTGTGTGTGAAAATATACACTAGGAACTGATAGAACCTACATCAAATTCATCATAGTGAAGAATATAAGTGATGGGTATAGTGGACAATACACTTTTTTTGGTGTTTTGATCATAGAAGTTATAACAAATTATAACTGTACCTATAATTTTTTTATTATAATTTACAAAGCAAATAAGATAAAATGTAAGTGCTTATAAATTTCAGTATGTACATACAGTTGTTTATACAATTTCTGTGTACTTTTCTTTTTTAATTTTTTTTAAAAATAATTTTTAGAAAATATGTGATTTAGGCCAGGCGCAGTGGCTCATGCCTGTAATCCCAGCACTTTGGGAGGCCGAGGCGGGCGGATCACCTGAAGTCAGGAGTTCGAGATCAGCCTGGTCAACATGGTGAAACCCCGTCTCTACTAAAAATACAAAAATTAGCCAGACATGGTGGCGTATGCTTGTAATCCCAGCTACTCAGGAGGCTGAGGCAGGAGAATCACTTGAACCTGGGAGGTGGAGGTTGCAGTGAGCCGAGATTGTGCCATTGCACTCCAGCCTGGGTGACAGAGCTAAATTCCATCTCAAAAAAATATATGTATATATCTGATTTATAAGTATACTTAAGTACTTATATTCTTCAAAGTAGATATAAGCACTTAGTAATCTAAACAAGTTAATCATATTGTGTATAACTAGATTGTTGTGTATTTGTTGAAACTATTATTTTCTGGTCATGCAAGTGACAGGATAAACTAAAATAAACAAACTGTCTCTTATTTCATTTAATGTGACACAGAACTTCCTTCAACCAAATTGGTGAGAATTAAGTGTAATCTGGGGATACAAAATCTGAAGAATGCCAAGAAACTGTTTTAGAGTTCTCAACTACTGACATGGGAGAGGAGCTGTAGCATAATCTTCCACATATTTGCACATTAGATGAATACCTCAGAACTGAAGGAACAAAGAATTAGTGATATGATAAATAAGTATTTCATATTTTTACAGCATTTCAAACTTAGGGAACTGATAGTTTAGGACACTGGTTTGTTTAACATAATTGGAAAACTCTAAGTTAAGAACATTTAGAAGCATTTCATATCACCAATGAGTGAGATTGCAGCTTTTACTGGCAGACTTTAATATGTATCAGCCCAGTCCTTTTTGTAATTACTCAGCCAAAGGAAGAGTGAAGTTGAATTCTGTGAACTTATTAAAGTATGGCACTAAAGAATCTCCAGGGATATGTGACATTTCCATTGTCTAAGAAAAGATGAAGAGAAATATTTTGATCTTGTTCAAGGCATTGGGGTATTAGAGCAGCACTGCAAGTTTATAGTATTTCCTAGATGCTAAGCCCTTCAAAATAATCTGAATGCTGTCTGTTAGAAAAGCAAGAGGAAAAAAACAGAGTCTGCACTTTGTAAAGAATGATAAGGAATGGGTAGGGCTCATTAGAGGATGGTTTTAAAGCTTTCTGGCTTTGAGAGCATACCTTCAAAAAGTAATAAACCATTGAGCAAGGAAAATGGGGGCAGGGGAAGCCTAGCAGATCAAGATCTTGGGCAAGATTTTTATTTTCCGGTTCATCTGAAACCACAACCAATAATCTCATTATTGTTAATACTGTTGTATCTCTGAACAGGATTAGTACATTTAACAATAAGTATACTTATCTATGACAGAGCCTGTTTTCAAGTGTGAATCTTAAAAGAGTAAACATAAGGTTTCCTTAATTGAAACCAGCCGGTACATAACAAAGGAATCAGGATAAAATTAGGAGAAAGAAAAGTGGTAGAGTTAGAACAAAAAGGGGGGTGAGAAGTAAAAATTAAGCTGGGAAAGAATAGAAAGAAGTGGTTTGGGAAAGAGTCGAAGCGGGAAAAAAAGAAGCAGAAGTATAGTATCTAGGGAAATACAAAGGAGAAGAGGCCAAGTAAACCTGAATTTTGCCTGACTTTATAAGTGAGTAGGAAAACTGGGTTCTCTCTAATGAATACAGCTAGTATTCAGGAGGAGCCCAATTCAGTCAATCACACATGCATCAAAGTAATTGCTTCCAAATTCATCCCTGAATAGCTGGGAGCTAGCAAGTTATACCACATACTAAAGGAGGGGAAAGAAAGGATTTCTCTGTTCATTTGAGGACCTAAAATTTAGCTTAAAGAGACTCCTCACATAAAAGTGTTAGACCAGGGACTCAAGCAGAAATTTCTGGAAGGGTTCCCTCGGGCTTTATTAGCTAAAAATTAAACACCTCTCTTACATCCTTGGAATTCATATCTACTTGCGCTGTGTTTAAAGTGGGAATTATCTGAGGGTAAAGTGGCTTGAAAGCCTTTGCACATTCGGGTAACTTTTTCTCAATAGAATGAGTTTACCCCAGAAGTACTCAGTCATGGAAGTTAACAGCTAAAAGGTTGATAGCAATTAAGATTTTGATTAATACAGACGAAAAAAATGAGAAAAAATAATTCAGATAAGGAAAGAACACCAAGAAAAATGCCTATAGCTCTTTCTGAAATTTGATTCAATAAATCAATGGAGGAGAAAACAGAATAAAAGTACTTCCACTTTAATGATGATTGTTCTAAGAAGGCAATTTTTAAAAACTTGGACCTGTAACCAGTGTCACCTGAAAAGCTTATTAAAATACAGAGTCCTGGGCCCCACTGCTAGATTAAGGTATGGTAGGTCATAAAGTAGGTGGGTATGAGGTTGGGTCAGAGAATCTGTTTCCATGGGCTGCTATTTGGTTCCAGGACCTCACTTTGAAAATCATTGATCTATGAGATAACACATTGTTAAGCACTGTTAATTTTGTAATGAAAATTCTAAAAGTTTTACCTAGATATTTTAACAGAATTTTGGTTCTTCCCTGTTCCCAGTCTTATACGTTTTGGTGGAGGTGGTACAAGAACTCAGGCAGACACCTAGGCAGTAAGGTCTACAACATCGGAAGAGAATAATAGTTTCTTCTCATTGAAAAATATATCCCAATATGTCAATGCAAAACAACCTGCAGAGGTTGAGGACTGCGTATTCTCTTAGAGCAGATTTATTCGCCAGACCCTACAGTAGGGCCCTCACCAGAAAACTATTAGTAATTGCCAGGGCTTATCATCACTCATGACCATCCATGTACATAGCAGGAGAGTTAGATTTAAGGAGAATTTATGAATTTAAGGAGAAAAGTTCCAGTTTACACAGTTAGAGTTATAATTTTAGAAATAATGTACCAGATTGCTCCAATGTTAGCTTTAGTAAAACATGTTGAAAATAGAAACTCCAGAGAAAAATCTAAATTAATCTTTATTCCAACCACATAATTTATTGCTCTATGTGGAGATAAAGGACAAGAAATATGGAATCTCAGAAATGATTATTTAGAGTTGATTTAATGAAGTGCATTAGGATGTTAAGTAAGTGGCTTGTTTCATTAAATGAGACACGTTGGAAGAAAATAAACACAATACTGTAAGGTGTAGGTAATTCTAATGTTTACAAAGTATTTTGAAATCCTTCAAATGAAAATGCAAACTTCTGTCATTAATCACTTTATTCTAGCTTATCTCCCTGAATATTAGATTGGTGAATTTATTTTATGTGTTGTTATTGTTGTCCAGGATGATTTTACTAATTTATTTAAACTGTATAATAATAGTATATGGATGTGGCTATGCAAACTTAATAATAGATATGTCCAAATAGTATCCTAAAGTAGAAAAAGCCGCAATGCTTGAAAGATTTCAAAATACTTTGTAAACAATAGAATTACCTACACATTACAGTATTTATTGTGTTTACTTTCTTCCAACCTGTCTCATTTAATGAAATAAGCCACTTACTTAACTTCCTAGTGCACTTCATTAAATCAACTCTAAAATGTCTTGTTAGAGGTAATTCAGCCAAGAAAAAAAGCTCAATATTGTATTCATTAACATCCGTTTAGTGAAAGAGACTGTGGTGGATTTACCTATAGACTTATCCAGAACACATAGTAGAACTGCAAAGACAAAGCAATACATTGATTAGGGGATGAGGCAAAGGAACTTGCTTTTAAAACCTGAATTACCTAGCTAATTAGCGTAAAATCAAGTTGTGGATATGACTTTTGCAATCAAATGATTTTCAGTTCAATTTGGCAAAAGACAATTTTGCCCAAGGCCCAGTATTTTGAATTTATAGCTACACTCGAATGTAATTTAAATAAGGGAAGTGTATGTTTTCTTTAAAATTACACATGGATGATTCTTATATGAAAGACATGGTTATGATTATGACAAGGAAGTGTCAGAAATAAACTGAATAATTATTCTAATACTTCTATTCAAGACAGTCACTATGAAGCCATCTATAGTTCTTTACATATTAGGAATACTAGCCCTTTAGCTGTGCTATAAATTGTAATTTTTTTCTCCAGTTTTTCATTTGTCTTTAGATGTGCTTTGCTGTGACTTTGCCATGCAAAAGTGTTGCATTTTTTTAATATAGTAGAATTTACCAACTTTTAAATATTACACCTGAATTTTGAGTCATCATTAAAAAGCCTTTTCAACATCCTGGTTATCGAGAAACCTACAAGTGTTTCCTTTTACTAACTGTATGTAGTTTCTAAATGTAGGTCACTAATTCATTTGGAGATTTCTTTTTCTCATGTATAGCGTGAGAAATGAATCTTAATCTTTTTCAAAATTGTTAACCATCTATCTCAGCACCATTTATTAAAAAGCCTATTTTAACCTAGTGATTTCTTATGACATTATTATGCACTTAATTTTTACATGTACATTGGTCTGTTTCTGAAAAACCTATTCTGTACAGGTCTTTCTATTTATGGGCCAATACTATATTGCTTTTGTTAGAGAGAGTATTGATTTATTTAATATTTTGTGAGGCTAGTCCCCTATAGTTTCTCTTTTTCATTGTTTTTCTTGCTACTCTTGCATGATTATTTTTCCACATTAAATTTTGTATCAAGTTTTCTGGCTTTGTATGACTAGTTCATTGATACTTTATTGAATTGTGTAAAATTTACAAATTACTTGGAGGAGAACTGACATCTTTATGATATTGACTTGTTAGAGAATGTGTACAAACCTACATTTATGACTTTTAGGACTAAACTTTTCTTCTTATAGGTTTTGCTCATTTCCTGTTAAATTGATTTCTAATGATCTCTTTTTCTGCAGCGATTGAAAACAGTTTTCTCTATCATTTTATTTTCTAATTGGCTATTTCTGTAGATGAAGCTTATTGATTTTTGTATATCATTTGTATGTCCCGCTACTTGACTTATTTTTATTGGTTAGCAATATTATTGATTCTCTTAGGTTTTCTAGGTGTACTATACTAGCTTCCTCTAATAGAGAATTGTTTACTTTCTCTTTTCTAATTCATATGCTTCTAATTGATTTATTTAACTAGCTTGGGCAATACCTCTAGTACAGTGTTAAAAAAATAGAGGGGGAATTGGGAATATTTGCCTTATTTCTTGTTTACAGATATATGTGTGGGTGGGCATGTGTAGGGAGAGAGAATCAATCTTGCATTCCTGAAATAAATACCACTTAAATGTGGTTCTATAGTATATCTTTACTGATTTTTTTAATGAGTTTGCAGCTTTATTTCTTGTCCTATCTTTATTTGGTTTACTTCCTGATGTTAAAGTAACTTCAAAAGTAAAAGTTGGGGCATTTTTCCTCATTTACTCTGCTAGATACATTTTACATTATATTGTGATTATCTGTTCTTTGGAGATTTGGTAGATTTCCTCTGGGAAACTAACTGAGCCTGGTGCTTAATTGTAGAGTAGTTCCTTAATAGCTTTTTCTATTTATTCTACAGAAATTGGTTTGGTTAAACTTCCTAACTCGGGGCCAATTTTGGTAACAATCATTTTTAAATGATTTATTAATTTCATCTAGGCTTTCAAATCTATTTGCATAGAGATTTACAAAGTGGCCTTTTTCAATATTTTACAAAATAATTTGTGTCATTTATTACTTTGTATGTCTGTGTTTTCTCCATTGTCTTTATTAAATTAGCTAGACATTTGAATATTTTGCTGTTTTTCAAACAACATTTTTTATTTATTATTCAGAGCTATCAATTTTCTGGGCTTAACTCAATAATTTCTGCTTTTGTATTTATTATTTCCTTCTTAATATGGTATTTTGGTTTACTTTGCTGTTGATTTTCTAGTTCATCTTTAATTGGAAATTTAATGCCCTTATTTTTAACCTTTCTTTTTTATTTTTATGTGATCTGCACTACATTTTTACTATTTCCCATGAGGCCTGCTATGTAGTAGGTGAATTTTCATTATTTAAAAAAAAATTGATAATATTTGTTTTTATTTCCCCTTTCACTCAAAAGTTGTTTAATAGGTTTTTAAATTTCCAGAAGAGAAAGTTTTCTGTTTCCATCTTTTGTTTTCAAAGGTGGTTGCTCTGTTATTTGAAGCATAAATATTCATTACCAGTTATATTTATGTTATAAAATAGGACCTTTACAAGTAAAGTATTTCCTCTTTTTTCATGGCTTAATGCCTTTTAATTTAAATTCTATTTTGATATCAGAATTGCAAACTCTGCTTTTATCATGTTTTATTTCTCTAATACATTTTTGCTTTATTTATAGCTTTTCTGCATCATTCTGTTTTTGGATTGTCTCTGTATACAGGAAGAGTTAGTTCTTGCTTTATGAGGTAAGAATTTCATTCACTTATTTGTAGAAACATAAATGTGATCTATTGATTGCATTGTTATGCTTAGTCACTAGCTTTGCCATTTTATCTTATAACTGCATGTATTGTGTTATATTTCCTGTTTGTTTTTATGTGATTTGATTTCTTTGCTGTTTTATTTGTTTATTTATTGAGATGGAGTTTCGCTCTTGTTGCCCAGGCTGAAGTGCAATGGTGTGATCTCGGCTCACTGAAACCCCTGCCTCTTGGGTTCAAGCGATTCTTCTGCCTCAGCCTCCCAAGTAGCTGGGATTACAAGTGCCCGCCACCATGCCCAGCTAATTTTTTTGTATTTTTAGTAGAGATGAGGTTTCACCATGTTGGCCAGGCTGGTCTCAAACTCCTGACCTCAGGTGATCCATCTGCCTCGGCCTCCCAAAGTGCTAGGATTACAGGCGAAAGCCACTGCGCCCAGCCTGCTGTTTTATTTTTAAAATTTATTATTTTTACTAAGGAAGCTTTGCTTTTTGTCCTGTTGCTTGCACTTTGTCCTCTATTTTTATACAATCTTTTAGTATCTGTTCTATCAGTTGGTGATGATATCTTTTAATTCTTACATATTGTCTATGTAAAAATTAACAAGTCTTATGTTATTTCTTTCTTTCTCTCTTCCTTCTCCTATTTTTTAGTTTTCTTTTATCTGTTTTGTCAAAACATATGCCCCTTTATACATTATTCTTCTGTTCATGTCCCCACCTTTGTTTTAGTATTTATTTACAACTGTCTATGTTAAATGCTCATCGTTAGGCTTCTTCTCAAGTTTTTCCAGTTAACTCTTAGACAATTTTGTAAATGGTGTGAGGTTTCAATCAAGGCTTATTCTTTGGCCTCTGGGTATCCCATTGCTCCAGAACCATTTGTTGAAAAGACCTTTGCCTTTCTATGTAAATTTTAGAATAATTTGTGTATGTCTACAGTTTTTTTTTAAATCTTTTTCATGCCTTCCTTCCTGGGGCTATGTGAACATTTTTTGTTTTGGGATTTCATTTTGATTTATCTATAGTGTTTTAAGTGTCTTTCTGCATACTTTTTTAGTGGTTGCTCTAGGCGTAAAATTATATATACATAGCTTATCATGGTCTTCTAGTGTTGAAATTTTATCAGTTTAAGAGAAGTGTAGAAACCATACTTTACGTCCCTTTACCCTCCCCTATTTATAACAAATTGTTTCAAATAATATATCTATTATCTCTGTATATAGTAGAGCATTATTGAGAACCACCATAAACAGTGTTATAATTTTTGTTTGAGATGTAAAATAATTTAGAAAACTCTAGAGAGGGAAAGTTTATTGTATTTATCCGTCTTTTTAATTACTGTATTATCTCTTCCTTCCTAATCTTTAAATATTTCTTCTTTTATCATTTGATTTCTGTTTAGAGAACTTTCTTTAGCCATTCATTTAGGGTAAGTCTGTCTGCAACAAATTCTTGTCGTTTACTTTGGCTGAGAATGTCTTGATTCTTATGGATTTTTGCCGGATATAAAATTCTGAGTTGACTGTTCTTTTCATTCAGCACTTAAAAATGTGTGTCACTTCCCTCTGTCCTCCATAGCTCTGGATGAGAAATTTGCTCTTCATTCAAATTCGTGTTCCTGTGTATGTAAGTCATGTATCAGTTTCTTGATACTTCCAAGAGTTTTTTCTTTGTATTTTGTTTTCATAAATTTAACTATTGATGTGCTTTAACATGGATTTATTTGAGTTTGAGGTTCACACACCTTCTTCAATCTGCAGACTTTCTTTTTCTTTTCCCAATTTGGGAAGTTTTCAGTCATCATTTCTTCAAATAATTTCTCAAGTCCATTCTTTTTCTTCTGTCCTTCTGGAATGCCAACACTGAAGGTTATGGCTTTTGTTAAAGTCTTACATACCCTGAGTCCCTGTTCAGCTCTTGTTAGTCTATTTTCTCTTTCTTGTTCTGATTGTGAATTCTATTGTTCTATTTTCAAGTTCACTGTTTCTTGTCTGTTTTCTCCATTCTGCTATTGAGCCTATCCATTTAATTTTTAATGTTAGTTATTGTATATTTTAGTTCTAACATTTCCTTTAGGTTCTTATTCATATCTTCTATTTCTTGCTGAGACTTCCCATTTTCTCATTTGTTCCAAGCATGTTTACAATCGATTGTTGAAGCATTTTTTGTGAGGACTGCTTTAAAATCCTTGGCAGATAATTCCAACATCTGTGCCATCTCAGTGTTGGCATCTGTTGATTACATTTTCATATGTAAGTAAAGATGTTCTTGTTCTTGGGTATGATAACTTTTGATGAATACCCAACATTTTTATATTATTCTATGAGACTCTGGTTCTTATTTAAATCCTGTGTTTTAGCAACACTTTGACCCACCTCTCCTGTGGGGTAAAGGTTGACTCTGCCTCCTTACTGCCAAATGAGGTGGAAGTCTAGGCATAGTCTCAGCTATAAACACAGCATAAACACTGCTTACAGTGGCTCTCAATAACTCTCTACTATATACAGAGATAATAGATATTATTTAAAACAATTTATTATAAATGGGGGAGGGTAAAGGGATGTAAAATATGGTTTCTACACTTTACTTGAACTGATAAAATTTCAACACTAGAAAACTGTGGTAAGCTATGTATATATAATGTTATGCCTAGACTCAGCTTCCTTTAACACCTGGGTGGATGAGAGGAGGGTACTCCTTGTTACTAATGCATGGGCTGGAAGTTCAGGCCCCCCATGTGACCTCCATCATGAGGATTTGGCTATTATACCCAAGCCCTGGTAAAAGCCTAAGCTCTTCCTTAGGCCTACTCCAACACCACACCAGCAGGGAAAAGAAAGGATGCCTTGTTACCACCAGTTGAAGGTGAAGGTACAGGCTCCCCATGTGGTCTCTACTGACACTGCAGGGATAGGGGAACCTTCTCAACACCTGGCATGGATGAAAGTCTCAGGCCCCAATTAGCTTTTTCTGATACAACCCTGGCATAAGGGTTTGGGAGGTGTAGAAATAAGAGGGCTTGGGGCACCTCATCATAGTCAGGTAAGAATAGACATCCAGGCTGGGCGCAGTGACTCACGCCTGTAATCCCAGCACTCTGGGAGTCTGAGGCAGGTGGATCACAAGGTCAGGAGTTTGAGACCAGCTTGGCCAATATGGTGGAACCCCGTCTCTACTAAAGATACAAAAAATTAGCTGGGTGTCGTGGCACACACCTGTAATCGCAGCTACTCCGGGGGCTGGATCAGGAGAATCGCTTGAACCCAGGAGGCAGAAGTTGCAGTGAGCCGAGATCGCGCCATTGCACTCCAGCCTGGGCAACAGGGTGAGACTCCGTCTCAAAAAAAAACAAAAAATAGATGTCGAGGATGCCCACATGGTCTTTGCTGGCATGAGTAGGGACAGAGCCATGGGTTTCTTCTTCGGGTATCTGGCTGGCATAGCACAGTAAGTGTTGTGTCTTGCTTGGCTGTCCCTTTCCTGGTCCTTTGCTTAGAGACAGTAGACCTTTGCTGGTGCTTTTTTCCTGCACCTTGGCATCTCTTGGTAGTCTGCTTCTTTAATACCCTGTCTAGGATATATGAGACAAAAAGCAAAATACAAAATCCAGGGAACTCATTTAGGTATTGTCCCTTGGGTCCCCAAATTCTCAAGCAAATTTACTTCTTCCTTTTCACCTTTCAACATTTTTATATTTTTGTGTATATAAGATGTCCAGGATTTTTAACTGTACTTACCAGGAGGAATAGGAAAGTACATCTAACCCATTCTGTCTTCCCTGAATGTGCAGTCTCCAGAACTATCCTCTTTACTGCATGAATAAGATCAGTGTAAGCCTAGATAGTTTTCAAAATATAAACATTTGAGATTAGATATATTTGTTCTTTCATTCATAGAATATTGAGGCTTTAAAAATAATATTAATAATAGCTATCAGTTATTAAGCACTTAGTGTATGTCAAACACTGTGTTAAAAATCTTTTAAAATAATATAGTTAATCTTCAGAGGAAAGCTATGAGATACAGATCATTATCTTCACCTCACACTTAAAGAAACTGAGGGAGCTGAGTGGGGTGGCTCACACCTGTAATCCCCACACTTTGGGAGCTCAAGACAGGCAGATCACTTGAGGCCAGCAGTTCGAGACCAGCCTGGCCAACATGGAAAAAACTCCATCTCTACTGAAAATACAAAAAATAGCCAGGGAGTGGTGGCACACACCTACACACCTGTAATCCCAGCTACTAGGTAGACTGACGCACGAGAATCATTTGAGCCCAGGAGGCAGATAGGCACATGTTGCAGTGAGCTGAGATCACATCACTGCACTCCAGCCTGGGTGAGAGAGCGAGATTTTGTCAAAAAAAAAAAAAAAAAAAAAAAAAGAAAGAAAGAAAGAAACTTTGGTTCACAATAAATAAACAACTTCCTTAGTTCACACAGATAGTGAATGGTGGAATTTTGTCTCAAATCCAGGTCATAATCTGAAGTATTTTTTATTTGCAAGCCCCTGTGACTGACTGCCTTTAGGAAATCTAGTAGATAACCTAGATACTACTAAATAATCTAACAGATAAAGATCAGCATATAAGCTAACTTGACAGTTACACTGAAATATGAAGCTTAACTAAGTTGGCAGATTTCACCATACTACCTTTTATGGTTGACAAACATTTTAAATAATATCTCACAAAATGTTAATGCAATTATCTTCCATTTGTAATCAATCTCTTTCTTGGCTCTTTCTCTACATACTGCAGGAATAATTATCTTCAATTCAGAGCCAATCCAGACTGATGGAAGAAGTATGTAGCACAACCTCTATTATAACTTCCAATGGGTCTTGCAACAGAGTCATACTTGGGATCCAAAGTCCACCATGGATATTATGTTCCTTCATTCCTTTGCACTCCTCTCCCATCAGACTTCTCCACTGTGAGCTAACGCCCAATCAGATATTGCAGGCAAGCCCCACAACTACACTCTGCTCCTGCTTTTAACACTCTTGATCTCATTGCTATCATCTTAATTTCTAATCCATGAGCCTCATGGTGCAATCCTGTGAATGGCTATCCTTGCTCTTTCTTGACAGAGTAATCTTCCCACAGGATTGAATCTGTTGCATGTCTGCTCTTCCCGGGCAGATCTCCTGGAAAGATCTTCCTGAGAACGGTTGCAGGGTGAGCCTTCCTGACATAGGTGTTCTTCAAGGCATATTGTCTCTGCTATTGGAGACTGCTTGAATTACACCCAAGTTTGAAATATCTTTTGCAAATATCTTTTACATCTATGGTTGCCAACAAAAAGATGCACATATCCCAGGGAACACGTAAGATCATGTGTTGAGGAGCTGCAAATAAATATTAGATTTTTCATATTTATAGGTTTTTTAATAAAAAAGGAAAATGGAAAAAAGGATACTTCCCTATCATTTAATATGTAGAGTGATGCTGGTATATATACACGGAGACAATGTGAAGTAACCTGGGGAAGAGAAGAAAATAAGTTATACAACATGAAAGCCCTGATAGTGGTCCTCTAACTCATTGATTCAAGTTATTGAGTGTACTGGCTTCATGGAATATACTGTTTTAAATGGTAGAATCCTTGTAACACTTTGTAAAGATATCAGAAGTAACATTGAAAACCTTTTGTACCATACAGCAGTTTGAAGATCCAATAGTGAAGTACTTTAAAAAGTCATTGAGCTTAAAGATGAGTTATATGCTTCTTTTTTTTAATAAAAATACATTTGTTTCAATTTTATAGGTCTTTTATATGGTAACACTGTCAGCAGTATGTTGTCTACAGACATTTGAAGAAATAAAAATATATGTACCTAGTTACTTATTTAACTAAATGGGATAGATACCATTTTAACAATAATTGAGAAAAATAACTTCTTTTTCAAAAGAATCTAAGAATCTCATAGTATAAAGGAACATGTTTAAAATGTTACTATTATTATGCAGTTCTGTTTTCAAAATGATAATTACTTCAACTCTGGTAAAAAGATTGCCATACATGGCCAATTAAAAAAAAGTGGAAACAGTATTTCTAACCTCTTATCTTCCAAATGAAAATTTCAGAAATGTCTTTTTAACCAATTTGCTAAAATTATTAAAATCTAGCATCTTCCAGTTGGCAAGTAGTTTGCTAAAGCAACTGGTTGGCACTGGAGAAGATGTAAATATTAGCTGAACTTCTACAGAACTCTTCACATCACTGGCAAATATGGTTGAAATATGTGTATCACGATGTATCCAATGAAACCTTTCACATTAGTTGTATGTATCTTTTTGAAGTAACTTTTCAGCTCTAAAACCATTAGAAACTGGACTTGAAGTCAGTCTAATTTAGAACAAAAGTAGCTCTAGTTCTCATTTAGTTAATTAGTTAATTTAGAATTAAATGAGCTTTTAAAAAAATAAACTAATTTTAATTACAGTGCTTTCACTAAAAACTAATATTGATTATTTGATATTTTAATGAGAACAGAAATACTTGCTATTGTTAATAAGTTAACTAAAATAAAAAATAAATGTATCTTAATTTTTTTTTTTTTTTCTTTTTAGACAGAGTGTCACTGTTACCCAGGCTGGAGTGCTGGAGTGCAGTGGCGTGATCCCGGCTCACTGCAACCTCTCTCTGCCTTCCAGGTTCAAGCGATTCTCCTGCCTCAGCCTCCTGAGTAGCTGTGATTACAGGCATGCGCCACCACACCCAGCTAATTTTGTATTTTTAGTAGAGACAGGGTTTCACCATGTTAGCCAGGCTGATCTCGAACTCCTGACCTCAGGTGACCCACCCGCCTCGGCCTCCCAAAGTGCTGGGATTACAGGCGTGAGCCAACACACCCAGAATCTTAGTTAATCTTTAGAACTTTGTAATTTGTATTTTATTTATGTTTGATAATATATAAATTTGCTACTGTACTAATATAGTACACAGTTGTATAGTAGTAGCACATGTCTTGATATATCTTTTATATATCATTTTAACTCTTTGGGTTACATGCTTAGAAAAGTAAGTTGCAAGAACACTGCCTCTGATGTTACAGCTGCCTTCTAAATCCTCTCTGAGACTAACTACACCCTCGAACTCCATGCCACAGTGAAATGGGGACAATAAAAGAGCTCTTCACACAAACTTGCAAACTTATAGCTAAAGCTATTTACACACAAATACATAAATACATACATACAGAACGAGTGCTAAATTAACAATACATTACCAATAATTATTGAATCTAGGTGGAAAATATATGTGTTTATTCCTTAGCTTTTAGTTTTGTTTAAATATTTTTAGGGTGAAAAGCTTGAAGAATAAAACTCTTTATCCATATATCTAGTATAAAAAATAACTTTATTAATATATTTCCTAAATATTCTTCTATTCAACAGTAATTATTGGGCTGCTGTTATATAAAGACGTTCATTTGAAATGATTTTTTTGATATATGCCTTAATTTCCCATTTCTGTCTGTTCATATATATACAGTTCCTAGTTTCAATGAAAGAGAGAGTGGGATCTTCACGGAGTAAGAAGTGCCAAAGAAAAGTATTTTTTTCTATAAAGCAGCTTTAATATATCAACTATTCTAACACAGGATTTATTCCTGGCAGAATGTATTCTATAGCTGCTATTTATATTCATTCTATTGTAATCTTTTCCTTGTCAATTTTTAACGAGGAGGCCAGATTAAAAAAATAAAACTCAAGAGGTTTGATTCCTTAAACAAACAAAAAAAAAGTGCTGAATATTCTTCATGGAACCATCCAGAAGACAAAAATGTACACAGATTTCCAAAACACCCTTCCAAATCTTCAATGTCATTAAAATTGAATGTCACAGGGTTTCCCCTTTCTGTATATGTACAAACTGGGAACTAAAACTAGTTCCAGTAAGGAGGTTTCTACACATATATGAAAGGATTTTGATGACATTATAATAACCAACAGAGTGGAGCTGGAGCAGTTTGTGATGATTTTGAAATCTCAAGACATTTAATTTCTGTTATAAAATATTAATAAAACATCTGACATGCTAACAAAATTATAAAGAAGTACATCACACAGGAGAGAGATTTGGTGGCATCGATCTGGACTCCAAACTGAGGTTTTTGAACTCTATTATGCATGTGCCTACTATTACATTTGTGTTAATTGTATACTTAATGAAGAAAGGCAACACTTTCAGAGACAGACATAGTCATAACCTCTTCATATTCAATGTATTTCAAAAGTGTTGGGGCAGGACAGAGTCTAAGCTGGTGCTGTTTTTACATGCCTATAAGTAGAAGTGACTTATTTTGTAAAATGAATGTGGATAGGTTTTTGTTGTTTTGCCATTAGGAGTTTGTGGTTCAACATTCTTTATTGCCACAGGAATTTCAAGGCGCAGTATTTCTTATTAGGAGGAAAAGAAAGAAAAGGATGGCTGAGGATGATCATAAGTACTGTTATTCACTGAGGGGTGGATAGCATAGTAGCATAAGTTGCTGTAGTCACAAAGTTTAGGACAAGAGGCCAACTCCTACTTGTTAGGAGCCATAAGATAGCTGAAATAATATCTGATATAGCTATGCATGTATACTAGAATAGAACAATTCAAGTAAATAGATGACAGATGGTGGGAACCAAGCTTCTCATTGTTGTAGTAGGAGGTCATAAATAAGTAAGAAGAGAATGATAGTATGATCCATGTGGAAATGAATTAAGAGTTGGAGACATCAATATGAACTCATGTTTGCCTTAATATAGATATAGATTGTTGCATCCAAAAATGTTTACAGAGATCTGGATATAAGTCATGTACTGCATAATAGTGTTTTGGTCAATAACAGACTGCATATATTATAATATGGGTGGTCCCATAAGATCATAATAGAGCTGAAAAATTTCCATTGCCCAGTGACATTATTGCTGTTATAACATCGAAGAGCAGTGAATTACTCATGTGTTTTGGTGCTGCTGGTATAAACAAAGCTACTACACTGCCAGTTGTATAAAAGTATATCGCACATATAATTATGTACAGTATATAATACTTGATAATACCAATAAATGACTGTGTTACTGGTTTATGTATTTACTATGTTATACTTATTACTGGTATTTTATAGTGCACTCATACTTATTTTTGAAAGTTAACTGTAAAACAGGCTCAGGCATGTCCTTCAGGGAGTATCCAGAAGAAGGCATTGCTGTCATAGGAGATGACAGATCTATGCATGTTATTGCCCCTGAAGACTCCCAGTGAAACAAGTTGTGCAGGTGGAAGACATTGATATTGATGATCCTGACCCCGTGTAGGCCTAGGCTAATGCGTGTGTTTCAGTATTAGTTTTTAACAAAAAGTTTAAAATGTAAAAAATAAAAATAAAAAATTTTAAATAGAAAAGAGCTTATAGAATAAGGATATAAATAAATATTTTTGTACAGCTGTACAATGTGTTTGTGTTTTAAGCTAAAGTTTATTACAAAAGAGTCAAAAAGTTTTAAAAAATTAAAAAGTTTATAAAGTAAAAACATAACAGTGAGCTAAGGTTAACTTATTGTTGAATAAAAAATATTTTAAATTAATTTAGTGTAGTCTAAGTGTACAGTGTTTATAAAGTCTACTACAGTAGTATACAGTAATGTCCTCAGCCTTCATATTCACTCACTTTTCACTCACTGACTCACACAGAACAATTTCCAGTCCTGCAAGCTCCATTCATGGTAAGTTCCCTATACTACTGTATCTTTTGTAGTCTTTTATATCATATTATTACTGTAACTTTTCTATGTCTGGATATGTTAAGATACATAAATGCTTACCATTGTGTTACAAATTCCTATAGGAAATAGCACAGTAACATGCTGTACAGGTTTACATACTATATAAACATACTATATAGTGTACTATATAGCATAGGTATGTAGTAGACTATACAATCTAGGTTTGTGTAAGTGCACTCTATGATATTCACACAATGAGAAAATTGCTTAATGACACATTCCTCAGAATGTATCCCTGTCATTAAGTGACTCATGACTGTATATCAGTTAGTATACATACATGTATTTTTTTGAACTCTCAGCTGAGAGGAGCTAAAAATAACACTTCAGTAGCAACAAGTGCACCTCGCACTGCAAGCTTGGTTTCTAACACTCTTCTCCAATAAAAGAACCAGGACTCCTCAGGAGATGAGGATCCTAGGACTAGGACAGGCAATTTACAAGATTCAATGGAGCATCTTCTAAGTGCCAGCAAATAAGGAAGTGCTCAAAAAAATAGTGATGGGTGTATGTGAAAAGGACACAGGAACCATCTGAAAGAATTCTGAATCACCAAACCTGGAACATTTTGTGCACCAAAATAAATAAATGTGTATTAGAAAATAACTCAGACTGAGCGTGATGGCTCACGCCTGTAATCCCAGCACTTTAGGAGGCCAAGGCAGGCGGATCACCTGAGGTCAGGAGTTTGGACCAGCCTGATCAATGTGGTGAAATCCCATCTCTACTAAAAATACAAAATTAGCCAGGTGTGGTGGCGCATACCTGTAATCCCAGCTACTCAGGAGGCTGAGGTAGGAGAATCACTTGAACCCAGGAGGCAGAGGTTGCAGTGAGTCGAGGTTGTGCCATTGCACTCCAGCCTGGGCAACAAGAGCAAAACTCCATCTCAGAAAAAAAAAAAAAAAGAAAGAAAATAACTCAAACTATAAAATAAATATCAATTACCTCACTGTGATATTAGTAATAAATAAAGGATATTAATACTGAATTAATGGGAGAAATAAACAAATTTCTTATGCAGAAGAATAAAAATAATTTATGTAGACACTTCACTCCTTCTTAAATGTAACTGCACATAGTGACTTCCTTCCAAAATGTACAGCATGAAAAGGAAGGTGGGTACAAGAACTTTACTACAGAGAATCTTGACAAACACTACTTCAGCAATGTAGCCAAGGTCAACATCAAAAGTAATAAATCATATTGATAGTATGTACTCTTGATATGCTGTGATTAAAATGACACTTAAGCTTTCTGGCCTTCCCTTAAAAACAGTAACCTCATTCTACTTACGAGAAAAACATCAGACCAATTCCAATAGAGGGGCATCCTATCACAGATCTGAAAATATACCTGACCAGTAGTCCTCAAAACTGTTAAGGTCATCAAAACCAAGAAAAGTTTGAGAAACTGTTACAGCCAAAATGAATCAAAGGAGATATGATAATATGATAACTATATGAATATGGTACCCTTATGGGACCCTGAAACAAAAAGAACATTAGGTAAAAAATGATGGAAGCATGAATAAAGTATGGGCCTTAGTTTATAACAATATGAAGTAGATATTGATAATATAAATTAATCAACTGTGACAAACAAACCATAATAGTATAATAATATGGGACTCTTGACTGATGTATAGGGAAACACTCTGTATACTTTTGTAATTTTTCTATAAATCTAAAACGGTTCTAGAATACAAAGTTTATTTCTAAAATGATTATATAAAAGTTTTTAAGGAAATCAAGTACATGTTGAGCATGCTTTACTAAATAAACATATACACATATAAAGAATAAGAAAATAAGAAATGTTCTTTACAAATATATGTGAATAAAATATGTCAATAACTGACTCAGAATCTCTTTGTGGCAAATATATTTCAACAGAATCCGAGATATAATAATATGTATCCTTGTTTTCACCTTTTAAGAAAATAAAGAAATATTTTATAGTGGAAAATTGTATTCTGTTGTGTAAAGGTGTAGTTTCTCAGAATAGGTGCAAGTAAAAAACTTTGACTCGCATCACATCAAGTTTTATCTCAGCTCTGTCATTTGCAAGTTGTATGACCTTGTGCAATTTACTTATCTGCAGCTTAGCTTCCTCCTCCCTAAAACAGGAATAATAATAGTGTTGCAGAATTTTGCTCCTCAGTTCAGCTAAAACTGGGTTTTTGTCACATTATCAGGAAAATTTAGGCACACAGACACATTGAAGGGTGAGTGGAGCAGAATTGTATTGGGCAAAAAGGGGAAAAAAGAAAAAAACTCAGCAAAGTGAGATGGAGTTCTGCTTACAGGTCCTCTACCTCACAGATAGATTCCAGGCCACAACACAGGAACTGAAGAGGCCAGTCTCCTCCCCAAGCCTATGGCTCCACCTTTTCCCCCAGTGTGCATGTGGCATGCTCAGACAAGTCCCTGGGCAGTTCCCTCATCTGCACAAAAGCATGTGATGTAAACACTTGTGGGGTGGGTCAGAGATTCTCCAGGAATCTCTTTTTATCTGCCTAGGCATTTGGCTGTCTCATTCTCTGCTTGAAAGATGTACATCTAACTGCCATTAGAATAAGGATAAGGATAAGGATAAGGATAAGGATAAGGATAAGGATAAGGATAAGGATAAAGACTGATCTTAACAGCTCCCTGCCAACAGGGGGTTCTGTTTTTGGAAAACGGGAGTTAGAGCTCCCTGAGAGGCCTATCTAAGGGTCCCTAGCAGAAGGGGCCATCGTCTGAGGCTCTGGTTGCATGACTGTTTGGAGTTTGATGGCCTGAATGTGACAAGAGACAAACTGGGTTATTAGAAAACATGTATCAAAAATAAATGTGGGGTAAGTACAGCTGAAAAATCCTGATGCCTTTTTACCAGTTTGCACAGGGAAATGGAGGCCAAAAGCATAACCGGTAGAAACAAAACCAAACCAAACCATTTACCCTTTTGCTGTCATGTCAGGCTTCTGGGTTCCATTCTCCTGAGCCCAATCCTAAGCCAACCAGTGTAAGGTTTGGGAAATTAACTCTTCCCAATTTGGAGGATGCATCTGAGGGAAGTTTCCCATAGTACAGAGACACAATTACTTATTAGTGAAGAGGGGACAGAGGAATAAAAAGGAAAAAAGAAGGCTTTTTTTTTCAGAGGAGTCTCAGGGGTTCAGGATACATTTGAAAGTGGTACAGACTGAAGATGAATGGCTATTTATCTAGGAAGTGGGGAGCAGGCATCTCTGGTTTCTTTCTCTTCCTAGCAAATACCCAGGGTACTTGAGGGAGAGAAAACTAGGTAATCTTCTTCCTTTCCTACATCCTTGTATCCCCGAGTCCTGGCAACCACAACAGAGTGCCACCCAGGGTGTCAAAGCAGATTTCACCCATGTTAACAGGAGGTACAAGGGTGAGAATATCTGCTCTTACCCACATACACCCCACCTCCCCTGCTGTCAGTATCCTTAGAATTCCCTAGACCTCGTTTATGCCATGGATACTAGCATGATCTTTATCCATGAAACACAAAGCTTGGCTTAATCGGCAGAAATTAGTCATGCTCACCTGCTCTATGCCTTTTAACTTCCATTATCATCTGCCTCTGGATCCCTCAGATCTAGTTCTCTTTCCTAGGGCTTTCACCTGAAGCTTGGAATTCAGTTTGGGACAAAAATGTGTTTTAGGGGTGTTGTATGGACTCCTTCTCATAAGCCAAATGCTAAGGTGAAGCTGTGGAATTGAGTCCTCCCCCAACAAGGGAGAGAAAAAAGGATCTTTTGTGACGTGCCCAGATAACTGGTGGCTATAGTCATGTTGTTAAGATTTGCATGCGTGGAGCTTGACTTTGGTTAGCTCCCTTGGTCTTACTTTCCCAAAAAGGAAACCTCCAGGTAATGTGCACCCTATTTATATCCATAAACTGGCAAGATTTGCAGGATAGTTGCTCAGAACTAGAATATTGATCCAGATTTTTACATTAACAATCCCTCTTGTTCCTTTTGAGCTGCAGCTGCAAATTGCTGGTTGGTTTACAGGAATAAGCACAATTGGTTTAAAATGTACGCAAAAGTTTAAAAAACAACTGAGTCTAGAATTTAATGACAAATGTATGATAAGTTGTGCAACATAATTTGTCTCTCTCTAGTCCTCATTTCTGTTAAAAACAGATCATGATAGGACTGTGTTGTTTTGCAAAATATACTTTAGTCTTACACTTGGCCTTTTTATTTATACAATGTGCAGCAGAATAATTATTTCTATGTAGGTCTTTTAGATTGACTTTGTTCTGTTCCACAAGGAATCTTAGATAAGACCTTTTAAAGCCTAGCCCAGCCATGGGTTTGTATCTGCAAATACCTGTAAGTTGTGTAAACTCCTCTCTTTTTGAGGTTCCAAGAGCATGTGGTTCCTGGGCCTGTTGAAAAGTGACAATCTTTACTCACAGCAAGTTAGGAACCCTGTACAGGGACTGTGTAAACAAGGGTAGGAGGCCAGTTTTTCCAACAGGCTCTTATCGGCTCTGAAAGTTGAGCTTGTCTCCTTAAAGGGAAATATACTCTTCCAGTCAAAGCCTTGGTAAAACAACCAGTTTCTCCAAATGTGCCCTGTTACAAAAGAAAATGCATTCTTATTACACTGAGGCAAACAACTATATTGCCATAAGTTAAAAATACTCACAGATAGTTTCCACATTCCAGAGGAACCAGGCAGAGAGAAACAAACATGCTCCAAATTTTGTTTAGACGGGAGTATAGCTTTATTAATTATTAAAGGCTGTAAATAACCCAAAATAAGTTTCCTTGACTTACTGAAAAACAAAACAAGGATCAGTAATATTCCAAGCAAAAGTCAAAAAGATTAATTCAGTTTTCTATTAGTTCAGTTCACTCAGTTAATTTTTATTTTGCTTGATATTTGTGAACATTTCAGATCTTCATGAGTTGAGTCCTGTACATTTTTCCTTTATTCTAGTGTTACAATCTCCAAAATTATCAGAAATCTGCATTTGAGAGCATCTGTCAAAGTTCTATAGTTGATTATAAACCATGCTTTGAAGAGGATCAAAACAAGACAATTATCTCTGAAGCACAAAATGTCCAGGATGGTTATAGTCAGAATCACAATTGGCACATAAATTTGGTTATCTCTATGGTACACAATAACATAACAACCTTGCGATTGATAGCGTATACCCAGACATTAGAATTTTAGAAATGTCATTAAATTTTGGAACATATATTAGTATTATTCACCCAAAATGTAACCTAAATAAGATTGAACACCATTTTGGCAATCTCATGTAACTAAACATGTCAAATACTCCTGTCTACCTCTCTTTTGGAAACTCCAGGGGTGCTCTGTAGCATCCAAAAGCCAGGCATTAAGAAAGAGAATTTTGAAACTGAAGGTTGATATTGAGAAGTCTGTTAAATATGTTAGAGGTTTAAGACACTTGATGCTATGAAATAGAATTTGAGATGACTCTAAATTATTTATCTTGCCAAAATGATGATTCAGACATTTTAAAAAGCAAAAAATAAAACCCTTTACAAATTTTGCTGAAGAGCAGATTAGCACCTTAAAAGTACCTAGTTGTGTTTTCTTTCAATGCTCAATTTACAGAAAACCCATATTATACCCTTTTGAATGTAGTCAATATATCCACACACGGAATTTTTGCAAGATTGATTTTCACAATCCTTCCATCACTTGTTTAAACCTTCAGCTTTATCTTATCTAATTCAAAACAATCCTTCAACCAACTCTAGGCAAGAATTTACATCTCCCCACCTTCTTATAACCTTTTACTAAATATACATCTTACTGTTCTTACACACTTCATACGTAAATCTATTTCCAGTGCTCTCAATTACATGTTATAATGGTAACTCCTAGCAATTTTTGACTTTAACGTAAAACCTGGTAAGTTGTTTTAATTATGTATAAGGTGCAGCCAAAGTTTGACTCCTTCTAGAACAATTAAGGGCGTGGTTAATTCCATATGTCCCAGGCCTTACCAATTGTTAAGCAGGCAAGTTGAACAGTTCTCAAAAACCAAAAAAAGCAGTTTCTAACCTTAAACAATTTATCAAACCTAGTATCTGACCTACATAATTTAGTCTACCTATTTACATTTTGGTGACATCTGCATTTTAACAATAATCTTTAAGGTTGTTTTTATTTTTCAAAGATTAAAGTCACAGGAACTGAAAGGTACCACAGCTTTTATCTTCCCTTTAAAAACATTCGATCCAAGCACTTGTCTTCCTTTAGGCCAATTAACTAGAGTTCTTTTTATAGACATCACACAAACAACACATATATAACTACACAAACAGGCAGGAAAAAACTGGTAGCCATAAGATTTTTCATTTGCCGATCTCCTGATTGAATTGTTGGCTTCTCATGCATGCATTAAGAGTGGCAAGACAAAATGGAGAAAAAGAATTCAGTTGACTGAGAAAAAACCCTTTTGCCAGCAAAACAAGATTCAAGAAAATAAAATATAAAGGCCTTTTAAATATACCTGTAACTTGGATATCCACTTTTAATTAGGCTGCATGCTGTTTAAGAAAATCCTTTTAAATCCCTTGTTACTTGACGTTAGCTGCACCAAGTGGACAATATTTCTGGCTTTACCAAAGGTGACCCCCAGGTGCTCGGAGAAATGAAAATACAAGGTGGTTCACGGAGGGGAAGAGAACAAACAGCAAAAGTTATGCAGATATCAAACCAGAAAGGACTCATTCCCTAAGCCAAGATTGAACTTGGCCGCCATTGTAAAACGATGGAGGCTAAACAAAACATGGCCACGTGGTTACGGGTCACATTCCCAAGAACATAAAACTAGATGGAAGCCTGCAGCAAAGTTTCCTACTGACCATACAGAAAGTCATGCAAAGCACATCAGATTGGCTACAGCTTAAGACCAACCTCACAAATCCGTTTTCATAATTAAAACTTTACAGAGGATACAAACAGTGATTCTTATCTTACCTAGCCTAGTAAAACATCTTCTAAAAAGAAAAAAAACAAACCTCTCTCTTAAAAGTTAACTCCTGGCCGGGCGTGGTGGCTCACACCTGTAATCCTAGCACTTTGGGAGGCTGAGGTGGGAGATCATGAGGTCATGAGGTCATAATCCCACCTTTGGGAGGATGAGGTCAGGAGATTGAGACCAGCCTGGCTAATGGGTGAAACCCCATCTCTACTAAAAATAGAAAAACTAGCCAGGCGTGGTGGCACGCACCTGTAATCCCAGCTACTTGGGAGGCTGAGGCAGGAGAATCATTTGAACCCAGGAGGCGGAGGTTGCAGTGAGCTGAGATTGTGCCACTGCATTCCAGCCTGGCGATAGAGCAAGACTCCCTCTCAAAAGAAAAAAAAAAAAAGTTAACTCCTGACCTGATGTAGGAAAAAAGAAAAGCTTAAAGTGCAGGACTGTGCTGACTTCTTTCAGGGTTAGAGGAAAGGTAGAAAAAAGTTTAAAGTGCAGTGTTGAGCCTGGGGGCAATATCTCTTATTCTTGTACAAATGGGTTCCTAACCCCAGCTGGGAGGCGGGTGGGGGAGCCGCTGGTGCCTGCAGTCATTGGGGTGGGGTGGGGTGGTGCACAGTTTCTTCTACCCTCAGAAGAAGTCAGAGGACAAAAAGGCTCAAAAGCAAAAAAGCAAAAGATATTTTGGTTCACGCCTTATTCACCCTTTCTCAAGCCCCACATTGGGTGCCAAAATGTTGCAAAATTTTGCTCCTTAGTTCAGCTAAAATCAGGTTCTTGTCACATGACCAGTAAATGTAGCTAGACACATAGACACATCGAAGGGTGAGTAGAAGAGGATTTTATTGGGCAAAAAAAAGCAAAAAATAATAATACCTCAGCAAAGCAAGATGGAATCCTGCTGCTAGGTCCCCCACCTCACAGATTTATTCCAGGCCACCACACAGGAACTAAAGAGGCCAGGCTCCTCTCTCAGCTTGTGGCTCCACCCCAATGGGTGCACTCCACCCCAGTGCACATGTGGGCATGCTCAGACAACGCCCTGGGCAGGTTCCCTCATGTACACAAAAGCACCTGATGTTAACACATGCAGGGTGGGTTGGAGATTCTCTGGGGACCCCTTTTTATCTGCCAAGGCATTTGGCTGTCTCAATAGTACATAATTTATAATATTGTTGCAAGTAATAAGTAAATCAAGTACTTGTTACCATGCCAATGGTATAATAAGTGATCAATAAATGTTAGCTAGTGTTATTAATATAATTGGCACATTCCCAAGAAGCATCTATTTCTACATGTGTATTGTCCTTAACATGAACAAATATTTGACTATTTTGATACATAAAAATGTTAATAAAATTTCTCTAAGTGTAGCATTGTGAATGTGAAAGTCAGAACATTTTATATTGATCATAAGAGCATTGAAAGGAAGAGTCCAACTGAATCTCCCCTCTTCTCCTCTCCCTTTACTTCTTTTTCTCTCACTTTTTCCTTTTTCTATCATGATCCTTTTGTATACAGGAGTGACAATGACTTTAAAGAAATACAAGGATAAATGGAGAAGTCACGTTGTAGTGTCCTGGACTGAGATGGTGGGAGGTAATTTGGGAAAGACTGATAATTATATTAATCCAAACTGGTGACATATAATCACTTAATTGTGTCTAACCAAAGATAGTAATATTCAGATACACACTGCCAAAGCAAAATGAGTGAGCAAAACAAATGGTATCTTTATTGCTTGGAAATACATATATTAGTTTATTCAGATAATGGTCAACAGGTCATATGTACTAGGCCCTGGGTTAATCATGGTGTCACAGTGCTGCAATAAAGACAAAATTCCTTTTCTTAGAATGTATCTAGTTACTGGGGAGGATGGTGAGGATTAACTACTAAAAAGAAAAGACATTAGAAGAAATAATGTCTGAAACATTTCCAAAGTTGGTGAGAATTATAAATTCACAGATGCAAGAACCTCAATGAACTGCAAGTAAAAGAAACAGAAAGCAAACTATACCACAGATTTTAAAATAAAATTGCTCAAAACCACTGATAAATCAAAAATCTTAAAAGCAGCCAGGGAGAAAAAAGGCTTGTTAGGAACAGAGGGCAAAGATGAGGATGACTACAGATATTTCATCATAAATAATGCAAGTGAGAAGATAGTGGAAGGATTTGATACAGATTATATATCAGCAGCTTCACTATCCCCCTTTTTGGGCAGAAATCAATTGGCAAGCTGATTCTGACATTTATGTGAAAAATCAGTGAATCCTAAAAAGCTAAAACAACTTCAAAAAGAATAACAAAGCTCAATATCTTATACTACCTGATTTCGATATTTATAATAATACCATACTAATTGAAATAATGTGATATTGGCATGAAGTCAAGTATAAGAATGTAACCCAATAAACAGTGCCGAAAAACACCCATATAATCATGGTTGATCAAGTTTTTGACAAATGTGCCAAGATAAATCAATCAAGAAAAGGATTTTCTTTTCAACAAATGATTCTGGAATAATTGGATATTCATATGTTAAAACAATAAACTGACAGCTTTAGCTCACAGCACACATAAAATCCACACCCTAACTCAAAGTAAGTCATATGCATAAGTTTATGACCTAAACCTAAAAAATCTCTAGAAGAAAACATGAGAAAAAATATATGACCTTTGGTTAGGTAAAGATTTCTTAGATATGATGCTATAAACATACTCTACACACAAACACATACACACAAATTTGACTAATTGAGTTTCATCAAAATTGAGATCTTCTGCTTTTCAAAAGATACCATTAGGAAAATTAAAGATAAGTAATATACAGGGATAAACTAGCTATAAATCACGTATATGGTAAAATACTTATATGCAATATATATGAAGAAGTCTTGAAAATTAATAACAAGTAGATGAAAGACACAATTTTAAAATGGATAAAATATTTGAATACACATTTCACCAAAAATATTGTGTCACTTTGGAAACATGTACTTAAAATAAGATGCAGCAATTTGAAAATTTACTCATATATTTACCATAAAATACAACAATTCCATTTGTAGGCATTTACCAAGAAAAATGAAAACATGACCACAAAAAGACTTATACACAAATGTTCATAGCACTATTATTTATTATTGCCAAGAGCTGTAGACTTCTAAATATACTTCAGTTTGTCAATCGATAAACAAAATGTTGCATATCCATAAAGTAGTGTACTATAAAAAAAGAGACAAATTACTGATAAATGCAACAAAAACGGATAAATGCAAAATAAGTGAAAGAAACCAAACATAAAAGGCTGCACATTGTGTGATTCCATGTCCTGGAAGTAGAAACTGGATTTGACTTCAAATGGGCATGAAGGCATTTTTGGGTGGATGGTCAAACTGTTGTAAAATTAGTTTAAAGTTGTGGTTGCATAAAGGTATATATTTACACAAATAAAAACCTCAAATTATACAATTACACTGGGTAAATGCAAGGTATGCAAGTTATATAAATTTATAAATTTCAATAAAATTTATGAAACTTTTTTTGTTTTTGAGACGGAGTCTCCCTCTGTCACCCAGGCTGGAGTGCAGTGGCGCGATCTCGGCTCGCTGCAAGCTCCGCCTCCAGGGTTCACGCCATTCTCCTACCTCAGCCTCCCAAGTAGCTGGGACTACAGGTGCCCGCCACCACGCCCAGCTAATTTTTTTTGTACTTTTAGTAGAGACGGGGTTTCACCGTGTTAGCCAGGATGGTCTTGATTTCCTGACCTCGTGATCTGCCTGCCTCGGCCTCCCAAAGTGCTGGGATTACAGGCAAGAGCCACCATGCCTGGCCAAATTTATGAAACTTTAATAAATATAATATGGAGAAACAAAAGAGAAAATTAATAAATAGCCTATCATACATCATAGAAATTGAATTTGCTGTAAAACCCTTTACATACATACACACACATGTTGTACATACACAGTTATAACTTCAGTCCTATGTGGTTTCAGGAATGAATTCTACAAAACATTTAAGGAAGAAATAATACTAACCTAACAACTATTCTTTCAGCATTTTGGCATACAAAGAAGGAACAAACTTTCCAATTTATTTTATGAGTTGACAATACTATAATAAGATATCTAGAAGATGTTAAAAAATCAACAATAAAGGGTTAATATTCTTCATGAGCATAAAGACAGACATCATAACAAAATATTAGAAAAATAAATCCAGCAATATATAAAAGTAAACTTAAAAAGAACAAGAGTGGTATATTGTAGAAATATAAGGTGTAACATGAGAAAATGAATCCATGTAACATACTACATCAGCAGAACAAAAATATCTTATGATCGTATCAATAAATACAGAAAAGTGCCTATAATCCCAGCACTTTGGGAGTACGAGGCCGGTGGATCATGAGGTTAGGAGATTGAGACGATCCTGGCTAACATGGTGAAACCCCATCTCTACTAAAAATGCAAAAACAAAATTAGCCGGGCGTGGTCGTCGGTGCCTGTAGTCCCAGCTACTTGGGAGGCTGAGGCTGGAGAACGGCATGAACCCGGGAGACAGAGCTGAGATCGTGCCACTGCACTGCAGCCTGGGCAACAGAGCAAGACTCCATTTCAAAAAAAAAAAATACAGAAAAGCTTTTGACAAAATTTAAGACCTACTCAGAAAAGATGGAAGGAACTGTGAGATTTTTAGGAAAGGAAGATAATTTTCTGAATCAGATAAAGTGTATCTGCAAAAGTCATGCAGCTAATATGATACTTAAGTGAAACATGTATCTCTTTACTCCAACTTTAAGGATGTAAATAGGGTAAGCGTGTTTACTCTCACCACGCGTGTTCAGAATTGTCCCATAAGTCCTAGCCAGTGCAATAAAGCCAGAAAACTAAACAAAATTTATTAAATCAAGAAATATAACTTCCCTTATTCATAGACAACATAATTACTCTACATATACATATAAAAATACTACTTGAATCTATAACACCAAAAGTGAATTTAACATCACAGTGTACAAGATCGACATTCAAATATCAATTTTATTTCTATATATTGTTAGCTAATAATCCAAGAATCAAATTTAAATACTATTTCGAATAGCATAGAAAATATCAAAACTTGGGAATAAATGTAACAAACATATCCCAGAGTACTACATTAAACATTTTAAAACATGGCTGACACAAATTCAAGAAGTCCCTCAAAAATGAATTCAACTTTATGGATATACCAATTTTGATATTGTGAATGTCTTTCTAAATTAGTATACAAATTCAATGTCATCCATATAAAAATGGCTGATTCTTTAAATTTATTTTATACAGAAATGCAAGAATCTAGAAAGTCCATAACAACCTTGAAAAAGAACAATAAAATTTTAGGATTTATGTATCTGATTTCAAGATCACTGTAAAGCTACTGAAATCAAAGCAGTTTGTTATTGGTATAAGTGTAACCATACAGGTTAATACGATAAAATGTAAAGGCCAGAAATAGGCTCATACATATATGGTCAATTAACATTTGATCACAGTGCCAAGTCAATTCAATTAGTAAGAGTAATAATGATAAACTGTATAGAAACATCTGGATAGCCATATGAAAAACATTAGATCCCTGTCTCATTCTATACACAAAAATTAATTATAGTTAGATCATAGATGTGAATGTAAAACCTAGACCATAAAGCTTCTAGAATAAAAGAAAGGAGAATGGCTTCTTAAATTTGGAGTAGGCAAAGATTTCTCGGGTAACACTCAAAAACCCTAACCATAAAAGAAAAAAAAATATATATATATATGACTTCATCAAATACACCTGACACCATTACAAAAATAAATAGATGGAGCTACCAATAGGGGAAATTACTATTAACAGGCCAAACTTATCCATGGTGATTGAAGTCTGAGAGTGGTTGTTTCTGAAGGCATGAGGAGTGACTGGAAATGGCATAAGGAAATATTTTGGGGTGATGAAAATGCTCTGTATGTTGTTTTGGATGATAGTTACCAGGGAATATACAATTATTAAAAGTCATCAGACCAAATATTTGAGACCTATGCCTTTTATTTTATGTTAATTATACTTCCAGTAAAAAACAAAAGAATAGAAAATTTTCCAAACTTTAGAAATTTTATTAAAGTGAAACACTCCTTGACTACATAGAGAACTTAGCAATAAGCCCACAAACAGAAAGGGGAGATTAGTTTTATACAATAGAAATTAATTAAATGATTATAGGTTAGGCAGAAAAGTGATCTAGACAATCTACTATGGAGTTAATCGCCTCTTGGCCTAAAAAAGGGGAGGGTCTCCAGAGAAAAGAATTTTCTGCTAAAAAATGCGCATTGATTAAAATTCCTACCAGCAACTCAATCCAGATATTCTTAAAATGCATGATTCATTATTTTGACATCTAAATGTCATAACTATCTTTGATCCTTTTCCTTGGGGATACCTTGCCTAAATGTGATAGAGTGGTAGAAAGTCACGGAGAGTGGGTGAGCAAGAATCTCTTTTTCTGGATCTCTCTATTCCCACACAGAAGATAAATAGGCTTACCTCTGTTCTCACCCCCAGCCTCACTGGGGCTATGAAAATGCTGAACAGATTTCTGCCACTGCAGAGTCATTGTTCTCTTTTTTCTTAAATATAGTCCTACTGCTTTACTCATTAATAGGTGGGCCTCAGTGGGGCTGGCAATTCCTGTGCTCCCCCCTGCCTTTCTTTCTTTCCCCACATAAGCCAATGGACAATTGGATGACATTTCCTTGGCCACAATGGGCTCCTAAGAGATCTTCCAGTTATTCCTGCTATTTAACTAATCAATCATGTCACCCCACGGTTACTGGAAGTGTGTTGGCTAAAATGATCAGCCGTGTCCCCTGCAATAAAACTCAATGGGAAAGCAATAAGAATTCTTCAGTTACAAAAGGAGCCCTATCTCCCCATCACTTCAATCCATCCTTTTAAAACTTGCAGAATAGCTTTATACCTTCCTTTGAGCTTTTGGTGCTATGCATAGAAAGGAGAGGACATTCCAATATCAGGTTACTATCTAAGGGGTATACTTCATATGTTTTACTGTACAACTTATAATAGCAGTTAGGTACAAAATTACTGGAATAAATTACTTGTTAATGATCCCTCTGAAGTTCTTTTTTTGGGGTCTCCATCACAAAATTTACTCTTTTGGTAAACATGAAAACAGAGGGAAACATCATATCAGTAAATGACCAGGATTCCATTATGTCTGAGACAGTAACGATAATCAGAATTCTAGTCTTCTTTGTGAACTAAGAAATTCTTTCTACATAAAGATGAATTTAGCAGCATGTAATTTTCCTTCTTATCCACTAAATGTGGGATTGAATTAGAGTTTACCTAGAGAAATCTAATTTGTAGTTTTGAAAATAAGCAAAAAGCTGTTAGACTGCAATGTTGAAATTCTGATCACATTATATATGCATAAGAAGATAGTATCATGCAACCCTTTATTTACATTTGCTAAGTGGTTTTTTTTTTTTTCATCTTGTATAAACTAATGAGTGGTGCTGTTAGGGAATATGTGTATCCCTCTTTGTGTAATGGATTAAGTGTGAGTCCTGTTAAACGCTAGGCCATAAATCAGACTGTGTTCTCTATGGCTAATTAAGGGTTTAAAGGGGAAAAAGGTAAATTCTTGAATGAAGGGCTCTACTCAGAAGGAGAGTTTGTTATTGCACAAAGAAAGGAGAAAGATAAAGCAGAAAAGAGAGCAACTTAAGAAAGTGAAAAAGGAAACTATGGAAATATTTTTAGCTACTTTATTCTATTTTTCCTCAGATTCAAGAACACTTTAGCTGCTAAGCGTCTCGATATATGATGAAAAATTTTATGTTTCAACTAGTGCACTGAAATATACAAACAATACAAATTGGCCAGAGATTTAAAAATGAGTCTCAAAATAGCTCTAATTTACCTTTTTAATGATATGCTTTCACAATATAAATAAAATCACCTAAAGAAAATTTTTGAAGAAAATGAAAATCTAATTGTCTTTATAGCTACACATATCTTCATAATTAAAATATGCTGAAATCTTAAAGTATTAAACTGTTATAGATTGCAAGTAAAAACAAAATGATCACAGTTATCCTACTCATGTCGTAGTGGAAGAATCGTCCCAAGTTTAGATAATCTTACTTTCGGATAATATTTTTAAGACTTCTATACGTTCCTGAAGTGAAGCTAATTTGTTTATATTCATGGGATAAACTGACTTTAAATAGATACAATGAGGGACTCAAAGAGTTAAGGATATGTAGGAGTAGAATAAAAGAGACAAGGTCAGGCCGGGCACGGTGGCTCACGCCTGTAATCCCAGCACTTTGGGAGGCCGAGGCAGGCGGATCACGAGGTCAGGAGATCGAGACCATCCTGGCTAACACAGTGAAACCCTGTCTCTACTAAAAATACAAAAAATTAGCCGGGCGTGGTGGCGGGGACCTGTAGTCCCAGCTACTTGGGAGGCTGAGGCGAGAGAATGGCGTGAACCCGGACCCAGAGCTTGCAATGAGCCGAGATCGCGCCACTGCCTCCAACCAGGGCAACAGAGTGAGCCTCCGTCTCAAAAAAAAAAAAATAAAAATAAAAAAATAAAAAGACAAGGTCAAAATTCATTTGCCCTTAAGAGCATCACTCAGTAATACTTGACTACACATAATGAATAATAGTGATACTTGGCTTTATTTTACTTTACTTTGTATCTCTTAAACTGTTCAGTGGACTATAAATAGGACAGGAAAAAATGATACTAAGAGTAAAATGATAAAACTATAACTTGATTTGCTGGACGTTTATTGTATTAAAAACAAAAGGGATCATTTTCCTTTATTTCCAATGGTTTATTTTTTATTCAGTAAATATTTATTGCACCTTAGAGTATGACAGGGAATTTGCTTACTGCTTGAAATTTAGTGAATTGAGCAGTGGACAAAGGAGACAAGGGGATCACCTTCATGGATTTTCCAGACCAGTTAGATTCTAAATGATCATTAACAAAAGATGTTTAGAAAAACTGAAATTATTAAATGTTATTTGAAAATTCAGAGATTCTAAGCTTATGCATAGTAAACAAACTTACTTCAAAAATAAAACCCATGGGGCATGGCCATCAGACCAACAAAGACCTCTTCCATCTCCCCTGCAACCCTGGCTTCCATTCTCTCCCCTCATCTTTTATTACTCCTTCCCCACTCCACCTCCTGTTCTGTGTTGTGCCTGCTGGTGGGATTTTGTTGGAGAGGAATGGAAGGTGTTTTTATTTAATCCAGACTTCCTCACACAACATTCAACAGGCATGTGGATGGTAGCCATGTACACAAGGAGTCTGAATCCGAAGGAATCCCAGCCCCCTATCCCTGCCTGAAACACCTAAAGTTTCCCATATTTGGTGAACTCTTTGACTAGGATCCATGGCAAAAGCTTGTATCTCCTGAGGGACCACAGATATGAACAAACAACTTCTGTCCTCAAATCCTTAGATGTCTCTTCTCTTGCTCTTGGAGCCTCACATTAACTTAGCCCATTTTCCAGTAAACCTCCATTTTGTACGGTAAACCATTTTCCAGCACCTCTATTTTGTCATATGGAAATGGATATTTCTTACTCTTTGGATTATATACCTATTTCTATTGATTGTTAAGCATGTTGCAATAAACACTACAGGAAATGAAAAAAATATGTTGGAATTCTTGAGAGGAGATATGCACAAATGTTTAAGTTGTTGAATTCAGAACTATTAGTAGGAATGGAAATGAAGAAAGCAGTGGAATGCAGAGAAGGTGCTGTTACATGCCAATTGAACTCTGGAGGGATCTCCATTACTGTATAATTGGGATGGGGATTCAGAAAAGGGAGGATTTATAGGCAATTCTAACTGGAGCCTGTTCTCTGAGTTACTCCTCTCCACTCATTTAAAAAAAGAGTTCTTGAAATATATGTGATCTGATATGAATTTAATTGAATGTAAGCAGTGCTTGGTAGATGTCATCTATCTAATTTAATATTTTCCTAGTTTTCAATTGTCCTGACTGAACTTTATTACATTTGTGTTTGAAAAAGCTTTTCTCCATTCCTACAAGTGTGAATATTCAAATCCTACCCATTCCTCAAATCCCACCTGAAAACTTCTCTTTACTAAAGCTTTATTTAATCTCCCCAGCAGAGTTAATTCTCCCATTAATTTTCACAGAAATTTACTTGTACATTTCTTATAATGTATTTCACTTTATGTTGAAAAGCTATTCATATAATTTACGAAATTATAAAACATCTGTAATTGATTAATCTATTTCCTGCCCCCTGACACAAAGTAAATGTAGAAGAAAGAAGTCTAACAATGGTCTCTTGGAAATGGTGCTCTGTAAAATATGTTAATTTGACATAGACTATTCACCAAGTCTTTAAACCAGACTTACCTGCTATGGACTATTTATATTCAAGTACCCAAAAGGTGAGGTGCTCTGTAAAATATGTTAATTTGAAATAGACTATTCACAAAGTCTTTAACCAGACTTACCTGCTATGGACTATTTATATTCAAGTACCCAAAAGGTGAGGTAGAATCTAAGAGTGAGTTCATAAGATTGGTTATTTATACTTAGCTCTCTGTCAGAGAATGAATGCATAAACAATAGCTTCTTTTTTAAACCATCAATTTACATCTGCTTAAGTAGGACAATATATTTTCTCTTAATAACCAGAAATTGGCCTTCCTGTGAAATAACTGAATATGTATGTTTTCCTTTAGCTGGCTCCAAAACTCCTTATTAAGCACTATTTCACAGAAAATAACAAATTATATGTTATGTCTGATTGCTTAAAATAGGTATTTCTGAGTAGAAGGAAAAACACTAGAATGAAAATACTTTGAAAATATATCAATTACTTTAGCCATAAAGAGAATTCTGGAAAATAAAAGCAGATGTGAACGTGATTCAAATTTAATATATTTGAAATGTAAAGTAAAAATATAATACACCTGGATAGAATTATGCAAATTGCATGGATAAAATTTTCCCCTAGGGATAACTTCAGCGTGTTCTCTAAATCCATTTTAAAAAAAGAAAAAGTGCAGATAATCTTTTGATATTTTCTAAAACTGATGCATAGTCTTTTCTCAGTCTAATGAATTAATAAAACAAATATTCTAAAAGAATTACCATATGCAGCTCTTTATGATTATGAACTGTCTCTGCTTAATTTTTGGTAATCAAACATTTTTATTACTCCAGTCATTTGACAGTGCTCTCAAAGGAATCACCTTACTATAATTGTTCTCATTCTGAGACATAAATCTCTTCATTAGATGTAAGTGTTCATTTTTTAGACAAGACTATTTTTAAACTGGCAGTATAGAATTGAATAAACAACATGAAATTAGGGTCAAAAGACTTGAGTTATTAAAAAATGATTTAGCAAGATATCTTGGATACATTGTCATGTTTTTGAGTTTCATTTCCTCATTTGTACAGTAGAGGGGAAATATATGTTTAACTGAGCTGTTTTGGGGATCAAACGAGATAATGTGTATGAAAAAACACAAAGTACTATTTATATACCATTAATATCCTATTCAGGAAATAACTTCAGAAAAATAATCCAGTAGAAGTGACCTTTTTGTTTTCAGATACTCAAGACAAATACACATAATTACTGTGTGGGTCACAGCGTCATTTTTTTCTTTGCTTAAATAACTCTACTGACCCAAACAATTCACTAGAGATGTATGAAGTTGGAAAGATTACCATAAACTTTTAAGTCTTAACATATTTTTTGGTAGTTCGCTAATAAGGATAACAATCCAACACTTCATGTATCCCAGACCTGAAAATTATAAATTTAAAAAATACACAAGCGTTAGCTTTTCAGTTTTTTCCATGTGCATCATGTTTTACTCTACAGAATGTTGACTACACGCTGTTTAAATATAATTAGCCCTACGGTATGGCACCGCGTGGATCCACGGTCACGGCTCTTTGGTCCTGCATTGTTTGAGATGCTGTAGGTGGTTCAACATTGTGTTAAGTTGCATGTACATTATTAGTTCTGTATCCGAAGACACTGGCTCTGTACCCTTTCAACAAGGCTCTGGGAGTTCCCCCAGCCAAGCAGAGACAGGGTTAAGGCAGTCCAACAGAGGAGAGTAGTGCGGTGTGTGTGTGAGTGAGTGTGCACGCGTGAGCGCACAGGACAGAGGCGTCGAGCTGCGGGGCGGACTCCTACACAAGTTCCAAAGGCCACCGTGTCCGCGGCTTTCGGCCTGAGCGGGACAGCGGGAAGCGGGTGGAACGGCCTGCACGGAGTAGGCAGCGCCCCAGGAATTTGGGGGCTGAGTTGGAGGGAGAGGGGTCTCGCGAGGGTTTCAGGGCGTGGCTGGAGTAGGGGGCGCGCGGCGAGTGTGCACGGGTGTGCGCGCGCGAGAGGGCGAGTGTGAGCGCGGCGAGTGTGAGCGCGGTGAGTGTGCGGCCGCGTCGCCATTCCCCGTGACGTCAGAGTGTATTGTTGTGAGCGGGGCAGAGCGGAGCATCCCCGGAGCTGTCACCGCGGCGGCCGCGGCGGTGGCGCAGCGCGAGCCCCGCACGAGCGAGCCCGGCCGGCGCCGCCCCCGCCCCTGGCCCGGGCCCCGCTGCCGCCGCCGCCCCCGCCCCCGCCCCCGCCCCCGCCCCCGGCCCGCCCGCCGCGCGCCGCCGCCGCCGCCGTCGCGCGCCCCCACCCACTCCACCCCACCCCCTCGCTCCATCCCTCCCACCCGCCGCCGCCGCCGCCGCCGCCGCCGCCGCCCGCGCGCCTCCCCCCGCGGAGCGAGTGCGGGTCACCGGGTCACTGGGTCATTGTCTCCGCGCCCGAACCCCGAGCACCCCGTGGAATCCCCCACGTCATCATCAGAACCATCAATGAGATGCAAACATGAAAGACAAGAGGAAGAAGAAGGACCGCACCTGGGCCGAGGCTGCCCGCCTGGTACGTACCGCCCCCCACCCGCCGCCCGCGCCTCCCGCCGGCCCCGCCGCTCGCCCCGCGCCGGTCCGCGGCGTCGGAGACGGCCACTTCCAGCCCGAGCCGCCGCCCGCTCGCCGGGCTCCTGCTCTTTGTTATTCTGCGGGAGTGGGCTCGCCCGGGGGCCCCTGTGTGTGTGCGTGCGCGCGCGGAGGGGCGCAGCGATTATCTCCGGGAGCCCCGCGTCCGGGACCGCCCGGGACACTTCTCCCCGTACTTCGCTCTCGGGGCTCTGCTGTGCCTTCTCCACGGGTGAATTTCCGAGCGCTCGGCGCGGCTCGACTTCCCTCTCTGCCGCTCCGGAGACCTTTGTGTGGCAATTACCACTCCCTCCCGGCCCCTCCACCCCCCGGAATTTCATCAATAACTCTGTGCACAGTCTGTGTGTATGTTCGGCGTTTGTGAGTTCAAACATTTTACACGTGCATGCACGGTGTGTGTCCGACACGGACTTGTGGGGCGTGTGCATGTGGGCTAGGTGGTTGCGTGTCTGTGTGCCGTGTCGTGTGCATTATGTGTGCACACTGATACGTGCATGTTTTGTGTGGCTCCAGTTCGTTTGTGTTTGTAGGTATTGTGCTCTGCTCGATGTTTGTGTGTACATTCTGTGCACGTGTGTGCAATTTGTGAGTGTGTTTCGGGGTGTGTGTGTGTTTGGTGAAGTTGGGTCAGTGTCATTTGTAGTGGGAGGTTATTAAGAGTGTACAGCTAGGTGTATTTTACTGCTGGCTTCCTGGGCGGTGTTACTTGGCTGCTTTTCCTTTTCTTTAACCTTTCGGAGCTTACGTTTTAATCATCGGAAGAATGTCTCTATAGAAATGCCGGTTGGCAGAGGGGCGTCGGCGTCTTTGGTTTGATGCATGTATATGTGTGGGTTTTTCTTTTCTTTTCTTTCTTTTTTCTTCCCATCTTCTTTTAAAGGACAGCTGTAAAAGGATTTTTCAAAAGGATATTTCTGTACAGTGTGTCTCGGGAATGCCAGGCATTACATTTGAAGCTAAGCCTTTCAGGGTTTTGGCTGCATAAATTAAACATTTATTCGCCAACTTACTATCTGTTATAAATTGGCCAAAAGAAAGCAGACTGCATGCAGCGGTGGTTTTGGGAGGGGGGAGCAGGACGTGTTGGGTTGACTTTGTAAAGATTGTTTTACTGTAACTGTAGTCATTTTGAAAAGCATTTGAGTAACTAGATTATGCTCAAGGAGAACATTTGTCAAAAGTAATTATCGGAGTTTGGTTGAAGGGCCTTGCTCTGGTATGTATCTGGATTCTAGCAAAGGGTTTTAGATAATTGGCCCTATTGCCCAGCGAAGAAGTGACGAAGTCCTTTTTAATTGCAATCTAGTTATTGGTAGCTGGAGTGCCCAGGTCCCTTTACTTAATCTCTTAATTTTGTAGTGTTGTATGTTATTTCTCCACTTATCTGTGATTGCGTTAATCGCTAAATCTCTCACTCTGTGGATGAATGGGCAGGTGATAGTGATTCTTTAATGAACTGCATCTGGAAGAGGAAACTTAAGTTGTGGGGAATATGTGAGAAGTAAGCAGTAAGTGTTAAGTAGATGCCAGATTGATGTTATCACTGAGTTTTTGCTGGAGCATAGTACATTACTTATTGTTTGCTCGGCCATTAATTCAGAATAGTGTGGGGATGTGCAAGGCTTCTGAAAATGCATTATTCAGGTTCCGTGGAGTGGCAATCAAGTACTATTAGAGAGCTTTAGTGTATATTTTAAGCAAGTGAACAATGAGTTGATTTATAAATATTTAAAAATAATGAGTCATGAATTAGACATATCTGCCTGCAGAGAATTATTTAATAAATAACATTACTCTGATGGAATTTAAAGCTAGCCATTTGTATTCAATCAGTATATGCTACTATTCTTGAAGGTACTGTGTTTTATTTGATCTAATAATGATATATCTGTATTGACACTATTTGAAAGAGATTTCTAAGTCACAGATTTTTGTTAAAAGTTGGATTTTCCTCTCGAAAAGTTCGTTGATGGGAAAAGACACACTAGGAGTCATCAACACAAAAGAACGATAGACCAGATGTCTCTATTTTAACCAGACATATTGAACTAGTAGTTATGGTAATTTTTCAATTTGGTTTAAGTTATTTTTCCCCTGGTAGTTGTATAAATGTGTATGTATTCAAAATGTGTCAGTTAAAATCAAATACTGAATAAAATTGCAAGGAATCGTACTGGAAATATAATTTTCAGAAATTTATGATTTGTATAAGTGACTTATCTAATTCTTATTTTGTGAAGAAAGGAGAAATTGATCCATTTGGTTAATGGTGATAACTGGTCACCATTAACCAAATTAATATTTGGTTAATTTTCATATTTTCTTTATGATTACGTGAATGCATATGGACTTGAATTCTCTTCTAAACTTGCATGATAAAATATTTTTACTTTTATAATTGATAGTATTTCTTAACACTCAATTAAAAAAAGTTTTTAAGCATTTCTGTGATATAGATACTATCATTTCATATTTCACAATGCTTCTGATGATTTTGCTGTTGTTGTTAGGGACTTTAGCCTTTTCTTCATCAAATATTGAATGAGGTGCCTGATTTTAAAAGTAAAGATTCAGGATGGATAGAAAATATATAACTCAATATGTGGTTTTTGCAATAAATGAACTAAAGAGAGAGTACTCAAATTAACATTAAGAATGATCTTCCAATTCATGCAGAATATGTTATATATATCTTTCTTGCTGGAGTGAGTGTGTGTGTGTGTGTGTGTGTGTGATTTTCTTGAAAGATAGGACATCAGGGGAGAGGAAATGCAAAATAGATATTTTGAACCATGACCAAAAGCTTATGTATAAATGTGGCTTTGCCTTCGCTTAAAGAAAAATATATGTGGAAGAAGAATCTTTCTAGTGTAACTAAGACTTTCCAGTTCACAACAGAATTTCTATTTTCTTTCTTTGTGAGAAAAAGTATATGGTCTCCAAATTTGTAAACTCTGGAGTGGCAACTTTAGGGATTTTGTTTTAGATATAGATGCAGCTATCAAGCTGTATCATTTTCCTCAAAGAAGTATGTAATGCTTGTATGTGTTAGGCTTGCTTAGTGTATGAAAGAAGGAGTGGTGGTACAATTTGCCTGTGTTTTCAGGAATGCAGTGATTATTAACAGGCTGCCATTTTAAAACAGTAATACCACATCTTTTTTTCCCCTTCTTTTTTCTTCTGCCCTGCATCAGTTGCAGAAATTTCAGGCTTTAGCCTCCTCCCCTCCCCCACAGCCTTCTGCAGTTGTAGTTGTTACTTTGCGCATTGCCATTTAATATGGAGTCTGCTCCCAAACCAGATGCATTTTCATCTGTTTTATCTGCTCTTCTAAGGTTGTAGAGTCTCAGAGGATCCCACAATCACATGGAAGTATCTTCTGTCTTAATATTTGTAGACCACAATAGGAATAAAAATCAAAACCATAACTCATGTCGAGCTGGGGCTTTGACTTTAATCCTTTTGACTTTTATCTCAAGTCTTCATTCTGTTACTATAAATACAGTTTAAACCATTGTGAAACGATCTTCATGCTTCTTTGTAAAAAATGGGGATTTGACAGGACTTTGTTTTACAGCACTAAGGGGTTTCTTTGTTACTGGCTTAACACAGAACATACTGTTATTTATATATTTATTCTAGGTTAATTCTTTTTTTGACATGCAAAAATATTGCTTTGAGAAGTGCTTTTTGATATCTTCGTCACTTTGTTCTATAGGGAATGCTGCTTTTAAGATAATAGTTTAATGTATTAATTTGTTCCCTGAGTTTCCTTTTATTTGTTTTATTCCTTACAATCTTTGTTTAGTCTCAGTGACACCTGAAAATAAATCTTAACTATTTCAATAGCTTTGTGCTTGGTAACATGGCTGATTTATTTACTTGTAGTTTAGATACATGCACACAGATAATGAACATGAGTTTGTTGGTTGGGTTTTTTCTGTGTGTGTGTGTGTGTGTGTGTGTGTGTGTGTGTGTGTGTGTGTGTGTTTTTCTTGGTAGTTCAAGGTGACCTTTGGGTAAAAATTTTTTAATGACAAATTCACCTCATTGTTGGAAGAAAACAGGCACATAACCTTTTACGACACAGCAGGGTTACTGAAGGTTTTAAGTAAATTAAAATTTGGTAAATCATATTGTGTTAAAAATTAATCTACATTGTACAAAAGATTCACACAGATTTCCTTTAATTAATAGAGGAAATATTATGCATTACATTCTAAATAAACTGTTAGGGTTTATTTATGCATTACATTACATTCTAAATAAACTGTTAGGATTTCTATAAAATAAAGCTGAATGGTATTGGTAGCTGTTAAAATTTTTAAAAAGCAATTCATAATTGTGTAATTTACTGGTTGCCTTGCCTTTTGTCTTTGTATTTGGGAAATAAATATAATTTTTTAGGAGTGATAAGCATGGTGATAGGGGAGGGCGTGTGTACTGCCTTTGACATTTTCTCACTGTGTTAATGGTACTTTGATTTCAGGTTATAATCAGGTATTCTTAAGAGTTGAAGAATTTTGACGTGTGATTTGGGTCACTCCAAAGGTACACAAGAGCGTAATTGACAATGCAGTTGGATCATGAGCCTGGCTAATATAGTTTTGCAAATGTAGTTTTATTTTTAACCCCTAAAATTTCAGTTGGTTTGATTCAGCTCTTTTCTGTGGTCTGCACATAGCATCATTTCTTTATATCTATATCTCATCACCTTTTCTTTCAAACATGGAACCTAAATTTCTGTTTTACGGTTTGAAAGATAAAAAAGAGTTTAATGATCTCTATGCCTATTTAGAAAGAAAATGAGTTTCAAGCTGGATAAAAATGTACTTGAAAGAATGAGTAATGTGAACTTAGACCTGGTGTTTAGGTTGTTAATGTTTTATTTCCTGCCGACATTAAGTTTTTCTATTTTTTTGACAAATTCATGGGTAACAGATGATTTCTTAGATGCCAGAAATGAACTATTTTCTTGGTGTACTGTGGCTTTTAGACTTGTAGAGTTGTACCTGGAAGGGAATTTCACCACAGAAAAGTTAACTGATAGAGGAATTGAATTCAACATTTAATAATGTAATAATTTTTAAACTTCAATGAAATGCACTGGAAAAGTGAAATATGGCCCCTAAACACTTTGTAGGCTCCTACGTATATGATTCAGATGCTGTTGAGGATACAAAGATATATCCTTAAGCAGTATAAAGTTTGGTGGAGGAACAAGAAAAAGTGGAGGATGACTGAGCTGACACCATCTGTAGGTGACACATGAGTGATCAAGCAGGTGCTCATTTACAGATTTACAGAAGGGAAAAGCTATGTGGTATGTGGTGATTGTGGAATGCTCAATGCATTAGGTGAAACTTGGTTTGGCCTTGAAATATGAGTAAGTTTAAGCAGGTGAAGAGAGAGCATTCTAAGAAGAGAGAACGACATGGACAGAGGTGAGGTGCAGGCAAGAGGATAGGTTCAGGGGGTGATGAGTGGAGGAATCTAGAAATACCAGAAGACTTGGGGGGCATAGGCACTGGGACAGAATTGAAAATGTAATTGCGATCAGATTGGGGAGGGATTTAAAGCCATTTTAATATTCAGTGAGTTTTACTATGGGGCTGTTGTAGTTAGGTGGTAATAGAAAGGGAATTAAAGACTCACCCCCTATTCTCCCCGCACACACAAAGAAGCACAAAACAAAATGAATATCACTTATGTCATAAGTCTTACGATATGTATTTGTACAGTGATGGGGGATGCACCAGTGAGTGGTCTGAGGCTGTTTCTGAATGTTTTCATTACTTGATACTAAAGAATCTGAAAACAAATTAAATGATACAATTTAATTCTGTCTCATGTTCTTTACCAAATGAGGCAAAAGTGAAAAAAAATCAGTAAATTATATACATTACATTTGTATAAGACTTACATAGAGCACTCTGTTCCCTAAAATACCCTCTTGAGATTAGTCAGTAGCTAGGACTATCCCAGTAACTGTCTCTGAGAGTGGTTTAATGATACACCCAATATCATCATCCTGTCTATGAAAGCAAGGTTGGGACAATATATATATATGTGTGTCTGTGCATGCACACACATACACATACACATTTTATATTTATATGTTGTGTATATATGTGTGTGTGTATGTGTGTCTGTATGTGTGTGTGTATACTTTTTTTTTTCTATGTAACCTGTCATTTCTTAAAAAAACAATTTGGGTGTTTAAAGTGATGTGAATTTAATTGATCTGTTGCATGGAAGCATAGGGAGGGCCCAAGCCTATGTCATACTTATTCCCTGCCTTTTGGATTGCCTACATATGTATTCTCCTCCCTCAGTCCCTTCCTCTCACTCTGTCTTCCTCCTTCCTTCCCTCTTTTCCTTCTGACATTCTGCTTGAAATTATTATCTTCTTTTACATTTTAAACTTTTCCTTTAAAGCTCATCAGTGGCAGATCCTGGCTCCTTCCTGATAGGGCCAGGAGGAGGGGCATCTGTATACAACCACTTTCAGCTATTTGCCAGCACTGAGTGCCTTGATTGTTCTGCTTTTGTCCCTGCACAGTTGGTAGCTGCCAAAATCTAGCCCTGACGGAAACTTTCCCTGAAGAGCCCTTGGGGAACAAATAGAAACATTATATGATTAACCACGTTGTTTTCATTATTAAACAAATCTACATAAAGGGGTAGCAATTAACAGCTTTATCAGTCTGAACTTAGACACCTACCTCTCCTCTTCCCTCAGTATTCCCACTTGAAGTAGTAACAATTAACTGTTGCTGGTTTTAATGTCAGCAACTGACAACACTAAATTGGGAATAGGCACGTCTCCTGGTTGATTGACATATAGCCCTCTGACACATTCTTATGTAGTTTTAAGGCAAATTTATGCCCTGGGGTTAGCGCCAAAGGGCTTGTCAGAACATTGCCTTTAATAGCTGAAATATATAACTTAAATGACATCCAAGACCTTAGCTTTGGAGGAACTTTTAGAATCTGAGGAATTCTCCAAGGCGGTGCAATTTAGACTCAGTGGACAGGCTTAGGAATTGTAAGATTTTCCTAAATATATGCATGTATAATTTATGATACAATTATTGTTGCTTCATTTTGCATATATGTAGCATAAATTAGTCCAGAGAAAACTAGATTATGATTTTTTAAAACAATTGCACAATTGGTATTTTTGGCAAGTACACGTATTCCATTATTCTTTATGCATCTGTTGATTTAAAAAAAATCAAAGTCAATCATAATTATTTATGACTTATAGAAGGCAATAGGATGGACCATCCTTTATTCAGAAGGTGAATGGCATTTCTAAGATACTATTAACCGTAATATATTAGAACCTATTTTAATAAATTTCAGGAAATAGAAACTGAAATTGGATCTTTGGGTTTGTTTTCCAGCTCAGTCATAGAGAGTCATGATACAGTGAGGCTGTTGTTTATTCTCTATTTTTTTAATGTCAAAATAAATTACTACATATGTAATCTTTACATACATCAAATCCTTGTTGATATAGCCCCAGAACTAAGTCACTGTCTGGAACATCAGGACTCTTTGTGACCCTCCACTCCCACCACCACCCCAAATGTGCACACAACAAATAAACCCTTATTTTAACAAGTATATATAAGAAAATTGCCTTCCTTTTTTTTTTTTAAAAAAAGTATTATGTCTTCAAAACCTTGCAGTTAGAAATTGTTGTAATATTTTTCTTCTTCATTTCTTGTCTCTCTCATTTGTAAATCTTAGAGATTTATTTAATTTTTAAAAATCAGATTTCTTGATAGCTTCATTTCTCTTTCCATCACTTTTAACTCTTTCCTGCTCACTTGAGTGTCCCCTTCTCTCAGTTGCCCCTTTAGTGTTGGTGTATTTCAGGATGTTTCCTCCCCCTCCTCTTTATTCTCATTGCCCCACACCCTTGGCCAGCTTGCCTAGCCCAATGTCAAGTCTTCTCTGATGAGGATGTCAGCCCTGATCTTTCCCCTGAATTTTAGAATTTTGTTACTAATTCCTTTTGTCTGTCTTCATGTATTGCGGATATTTCAAATGAAATTTATCCAGTTCATTTAAACATTTATTGGATACTTTCAACAATTGTGTCATGCATTGGGCAAAGAAGAATGTGACAGTGTTCCTGTCTATTAGGGGGTTATCTATATGTCCCTAAGCACATGGTGTCCAGAGAAAGTGGTAGAGTCTGTCTTCCGAGTATAGCTCACATTTAACTCCTCCTCTATTCATTCACTACATCTTACTTAGTTCTGACCTTCCAAATAGTTGTGTCTCTAACCTCTTTTCCAAATCTTACTGAAGCTGTAGTTATTTTTCAAGAACAGATATAATTTTACTGAATCATTCCTGTTTAAAACGTTTGTGATTACCTTTAACCAAAAGTACCCCAGGCCGTAAGAAGCCCTTTTCAAAACTGACAACACTGTTTTAAAGTGATATATCATTGAATTTTCTAATAATATGCATAATTTAGCATGTTTTATTTGTTATACACCACACAATCCCTGCAATCTTATAGCAATTTCTACAGCCTTAGATTTATGTTATTTTCTTTTAAAACACATCAAACTAGTTATTTTTAACATTAGTTAATTGATTACATTTATCAGCTTATTTAATCAACTTCTCTGTTCAACTTTCTTATATCACACTCCCTCTTTCTAAATTGCTTTTCACAGCTTTATAATTTTTATGTGAAAGTCTTTGGATAGCAAATATTCTTAGTTTTTGTATGGTGAAATGTTTTTGTTTTGCCTTCACCTTTAAAAATATGTTTTAATTAAACTTTTTAACTTTGAGATACAGACTCACATGAAGTTGTAAAAGTTAGAAAATAAAAGGATGAATAGATGGTCACATATCTTCTCCCTGTCATTCTTACCCTCTCCTGAAATCCTTCCTATCCTCAAAAAATTGAATCTGAATACAGTCAAGATTGGGTACAAAAATAATTAAAAGCCACCCTTTTGAAGCAGTATCCGCTGAATTTGTAGATTACAATTAAAAAAAAAGGAGAAACTTAGTAGGAAAAAACAAAAAGATCTCATATTACCCTCACCTTTGAATGATAATTTAGCTAGTTATAAAAGTCGGCTGATTATTTTTTATCCTTAGTACTTTGGAAATGTTCATTTGTCATGTCCATGAGTGAAATTGTTATTCTTAAAGAGGTATAATATACATTTTGTATCTGATAGTTGCTACATGCTCTCTTTATTTTTGAAGTTGTACAGTTTTAATAATCTGTCTTAATGTTTATGGGTGGACTTATCTTTATTCTACTTAGTGTGTATGTGTGTATATATATATATATTTACTTTAAAATGTGGATCATGCTGTGGTTTATAACCTATTGATTGCATTTTATCACTGTTAGTCTATGAATTATTTGAAGTATTTTAAGATTTCCCTTAACATCTAGCAGATCGTTATCTAGCTTATGAGTTGGGGATGATACAAGAACAATGGGGAAAGGCCTCCCTTAATCCTGTACATGATGCAGTGCTGAATGTATTGGTTTTATTATTCAGAATTATGGACTGCAAGCAACAGAACACAACTCCTCCTAATTTAAGTAGAAAAGGAGCAGGTTTTTTTTTTTTTTTTTTGGAGGTCATAAAGTATTTCATATAATCAAAAAGGATCTGGAGAATGAGGCCTGATAAATAGGGATAAATAGAGGCTGGGCAGTGAAAACACACAGACAAGGTCATGCTTCAAGAATAGCCTAGTTGGAATATTGCTGTGGGCACTAATATCATCAATAATAGTCACCACCATGACTCCATGCTTATTTCATGAGACACTGCCATTGTTCCCAGTGTGTCATGAATAGTCTCGTAATTTGCTGTCTTTGCACCCCATGTTGAAGATTAAAATACACATTCAGGAGAATCAAATTGGCAGACTCTAGGTCCCATGTCTGTACCTTAGGTGCCAGAGAGCGATGATAAAGTATATATGGCCCCTTCAACTCCTGTAGTGAAATATCTCCATTTGCATTTTCATAGCAACAATGACGTCCACAACATTAAAGCTGAATGCCTTATCTCTTTCCCACTCCCATCAAGTCTTCTCCTCCTTTCTTTCATTTCCCAGTAAAGCCACCACCATTTCCACATTTGTTCAAGCCACAAACCCTCTTGTCAGTGTTATACATTCTTATATTTTTTTCTTATACCCAGTAAATCACTGACTTCTGCCACCTTCATCTTTTTTTCTTCTACTCTTCAGATCCTTGTTTTTAAATACTACAGTTATACATCCATTTCCACTGTCATTTACCTTAATTCAGGCTGTTATATGGGTTATGGAGACAGTGTAGATTAATGATGGTCCTAAGAGTCAGGCAGATTTGAGTTTGAGTCCAAAGTCTGCCACTTACTATGTGTTTGACCTTGAGAAAGTTACATAACATCTCTCAATTTTATTTCTATTGTCTAATAAAGGAATAATAATATCTACCTTAAAGAGTGGTTGGAATATTTAAATAAGATAATGTATGTAGTGTAGTTTTGTGTCTGACGTTATAAGATGCCAGTTAATGTTAGTATTTGGTAGCTTCCATCTTATGAAGTTCCTGCAACAACTTTGTAATTTGTTTCACTGACTCTAGACTTGCCTTCACTCAGAATGATTCTTTTTGCATTTATAATCACTTATTTAAAAGTGAAACTGGTTCATGGTACCCGCTTTGAGTCTAAGTACTGTAGGAAATAGATGGCATTACCTTGAAGGGGTGATTGAAGAAAGGGCACAGTAAAAGGAAAGAACAGGATATAGTGAGAGAAAAAAGGCTTGCTCTGACTTTCAAATCAAGATAACTATTGTCTAGTACATTGATTACAACACAGACTGGGAATGTTTGCAAGGTAAATAATCTCGTTTATATGTGCTAGTAAACTATTCTTAAACTTAGTGTCATAGCCTCCTTTTAAGAGTGTAGGAATTTTATATGATGGAATAACCTTAGTATATCAATCATAATAAAATTATTACTAAAGGACAGTAATACCTTTATCACTAATTAATAAAAATAGCAATAAGAACTAATAATGATTGGGTACTTATGTGCTTCATGCTGAACTAAACTTATTATATGCATTATATTGCTTAATCCTGTGAGTAAACTTAGGAGACATTTTATAATATTATTCACATTTGTCAAATGAAGAAATTGAGATTTAGAGTGTGTATTAGTTGAGTTTCTCCAGGTTACAAGTGAAACAAATTTAACTCGAATTAGTTTAAGGAAAAAGGCTCACATAACTGAGAAATCCAGGAATGAACTTCAGTTCTAGGTGAGGTAGGGACTTAGAGAATGTCGTCAAGGTATTTGCTTTCTATGTTTTTTTTTTTTTTTTTTTTTTTTTGCTTTGTTTTTTTCTTGGCTTCATGGTGTAGGCAGGATTCTATTCAGGTATTGGACAAGATAAGATGGCCACTGGCACAACCTCCGTGTGTTGTCCAACCTTAGCCACGACAGCCTAAAGACAATCTCAGTCTCTTTTCCCCTCCCCAGCCCATATCTCTGTCTTATTTTTTAAGTGCCAATGCCAAAGAAGATTTTACTTTATCCTTGCTTGGCTGATATGCCCATTCCTGCACCAACAGCAGTTGCCAAGATCAGGTATCACGATTGATTGCTACACAAGGATCATGTAGAGAAGAGGAAGATTACCAAAAAAGCACCAACAAAAGGCAGATGGAAAGTATGCTGGAAAAACAAATTATAAATGACATTGCCTTTGCTGTATAGATGGTGAATTAACTTGCTTAGCTAGTAAGTTGTGGAGGACTGTTTCCAGTCTGGGTCTGCCTGACTTTAGACCTTAAGTGTTCTAATGTAGGTACTCTTCATTCATTACTTCTGGTATTATTTTTATAATATTTATTTTGCACTAAATATATGTTAAAGCTCAGGCATCCATTACAAAGAACCTAAATATCTCTTTGGTCTGTTTCTACTGAAACCTACTTTCCTGATTTAGAAGCTAGAAGTTACCATGGATGATTTCTGTTCTATTTTCCCCCACAGACTAGTTTCTTTATGGTTATATAGGAATAGTATATATATAATATTTATAATATAGTTTGACACAATTTAGGATCCAAGTACTATTTAGATCTTAACACACTAAAATATACATTTCTTCGTGAAGCTTCCAGGTACCTTCTGGATGAAAGTAAATATTTTTATTCACTGTCTAAAATGCCCAAGAAGAACCTTTATTGATCATAATCCTTAGATGATATTAACTTACCGAAGAGAACAAATGTTTCTTCTCCATGGAATGAATCTTCACTCATTTTCTGAATATTGAGATTAGGTCAGCATCAGATAATGATTCCTTATTTCATGTAGGAATTTATGGACATCACAGTCTTATTGCTGCCATTTGCTGTTTATTCATTTGACAACATTTCTCCTTTCCTAGAGCCCAAATGAATCAAATATAGTGTTTCAGAAATTTTTTTTCTCTCCTTCTCCCTCTTTTTAACACATTTTACTTAGCTTTGTGGAAATTTATCTCTACTTTTTCAGCTTGGAAAGTGGATGGTTCTGAGAATCGATGTTTTTCATGCTCTGTCCTGGGCAGAGTTGCTACTATTTAAAGAGAATACACATTTAGTCTGGATCCACCAGGATCTTTAGTGAGCGAATGAGAAAAAGAAACATGCTATTGAATATAAACAAAAATATTATCTCCTATTCTCATCCTTTCTCCAATTTTAATTTCTTTGTCATTTTTTGCTAATGCTCTGTTTACAAACCAAGTTCCAGTAACTAAATAGGAATAGATGGACTGTCAGCAGGAAAAAGAAAAATGAATGCATAAATCTAGATATTGCATTTCCTTTCAATCTTCTAATGACACTACTTTTTTTTTTTTTTCTTTTTTAAACGAAGTCTTACTCTGTCACCCAGGCTGGAGTGCAGTGGCGCGATCTCGGCTCACTGCAAGCTCTGCCTCCTGGGTTCACACCCTTCTCTTGCCTCAGCCTCCCAGGTAGCTGAGACTACAGGTGCCCACCACCACGCCCAGCTACTTTTTTGTATTTTTAGTAGAGATGGGGTTTCACCATGTTAGCTAGGATGGTCTCGATCTCCTGACCTCGTGATCCGCCTGCCTCAGCCTCCCAAAGTGCTGGGATTACAGGCAACACTACTTATTTTTTTTTTTTTTGGAATTCACTATTTTCTGAGCTCAACTTCATAGTAGGAAATGAACTCATGAAAGTTAAACACATTTTTCCTTTGGTTAAAAGCTTTAGTGGAGAATGAAATCCTTAATTAGGGGAGTCTACCCTCTCCTATCTTTGTATGAAATTTTATCTTTTGTCTTCTTGGTGCTAGGTGCTAGTGGTAGGCAGTTCAGATGGGGAAAGCAAATCTAAGCACATGAAAGGTATCATCTAGAGAAATGGGTGATGGGGAAACAAATAATAGGACTTTAATAAAACAGTGTTTGAAGTTTTTTCATGTGTGTTTGTATGTACATGTTTATATTAAATAGAATCTACAAAGAAAAAAGTCTTCTAAGTTATTTAAATAAAAATATTTCTCTGTCTTTAATACATGAGCAAGTAGATGTTACCTCATAAGCATTAGGTTGATGGACAGTTTTTTCATTTTTCCTCCCTAGGGACATGTGGTGGCATCATACTTCTTTGCTGCCTTGAATTAGGCATAACTGTTTTTGTTTTGTTACCTCTCACTTGCAGCTTTTGAGGGTCACTATTTTATTCACTTTATTTCTTTTCTGGTTGTATTGGTTGCAGAAGCTGGTGACAAGATGGAATTTCAGTTAAGTTGGTTCTTGGCTGGAAATGTAGATGTTAGTGAGAAATAAGCATTTGTTTCAATCTGCTGAGATTTTAGGGTTGATTTTTACTGTTGCGTATCTCTGCCTATCCTGACAGAGTCAATCTTTATAAGAAAAACAGGTGTTTTTATTCCAGGCCACCCTTTACTTTTGTTTATGAGGCACTAAAATATGTAATTACATGCTTCAGAGATCTGTTAGGAAAACAAGGTTAAGTTCCTTTTTTTCCTTCTCCATTACATTAAATTGATTTGTAAAATCTTCCTTTCCAGTATTTATATTTTGTTATTTTAAACTTGTAAAACCAGTAAAAAATTTTTCATTACAAGGGAAATCTTTTTATATTCCGTCTTAAGATAATCTTGTTTATATTTTTGCCTTATAAAATAACTGCCTTTTCTCCCGCTTGTCTACTGAGGAGGAAAGTTTTTTAACCAGAGAGAGTAGAACAATCGTTGTAAACAAGGAATTGAATTCCAAGATTGTTGAAAAGATAGAGGAAGGGCACCTGGACATTTTAAATGAGTTCAGGTTCCCAAGCTGAGACAAATTGTGTTTCATTGAAAAGGTATGGCCAGATTTCCACACCACTGAGAAGGGGAAAGCAGACACTGTAACAATACTTCTTTCTTCGTTTCTTTTCTTTTCTTTCTCCCCCTATGCCCACTTTTTTTTTTTTTTTTTTGGCCTAGGGGAGTGCTGGGAGAGAAGTACCCCCACCAGCAGATTATATTTCCCAGCCTGTCTGTCTCAGAGATTTCAGTCTATGTTTCCCATCCATTGAGGGCTCAGTTACCCTCGGGCTGTTTCCCACCAGTTTCCACTCTTCCTTAGATATCCCATGCAGAAACTCCTGGCAGCTCACAGATTCCCCATTGAGCCCAACCCCTTCATGTAGGAAAAGGGGGAAAAATGAAGAAAACTGGTCTTGAAAGCCCGCAGACTTTCATACCACAAGGAATGTGTTGACCACATGCATCTTAAACCAGACGAGCGGTTTGTCCAGTCCTTCAACTTACTGATATTCAGCCATATCTGTTTCATGCTGTAAATTAAAACCTCAAAACCAGGAGGATTTTCCCAATCCTTCTCACAAACAGGGATTAAGTTGTAAATACACAGACGCTTACATATTAAATTGTAATTTTGTTGATGGCATAATTTATCTGCAGGAGACATTGATTTTCACAGCAAATTCCTTTATCTTTAAAATTTTCAGCCTATATATGGGTATGCAGCCACTGAAATATTATTATAGGTGAGGCTATCTCTGAATTGCTAAGGTCACAAAACAAAATCTCCCATCTTTTTGTTTTAATTTCCCATAAAAGATATTTTACATTTGTATCCCCTATTACTGGAACACCTACAGATTATCCAGATGTTTGTATTATTATATGTCCTCCATACCTGATGGCAGGCATAGTTATCTTTTAAACCTGAATGCAGGGGTAATTAACAACACTCTCAAAACTTTTTCTGTAGATAGCTTGCATTGAGAAGACGGAATCCTTGTGGGCTTAAATCCTACTGTCTGCAGTTGACCGAATATAAGAGAACAACATCTGGCCTAATTTATCTTTAGGCAAAATTTAATAATGCTGAATGGCAACCTCTGGGAAAAATCTAAGTAAGACTTGTTGTGAGTCCTGATTTAGGGTTGGCTAAAGGTAACTCTTACTTTGTATTTCTTTTTTCAAAGGGATGGGTATTTTGATCACATGAAAATTAATAATTTTTCTTCCTTCTGTCATCAAAATGTGATATGACAGTATAATGAGCTCCCAACCTGGTTGTAAGCAGAACTCAGCTTGTAAAATCAGGACTAAGAAAGGCTAGGAAGCAACAGGGACTGTCTGATTTTATGCAGGATCTTTTGTTGGCAAAGGCAAGTTTTAGTATTCCATTGACTTCTCAAAGAGATCCAACCCCTATTTCATACCAACAAACATTGGCTGTTTGAAACCAGTCCTGCTTGCTTATAAATATACCTTAAATCCTCTAGCACATAGTTTAAGAAGCAAGACCAGAAATGAGGAGTAAACTGGGGAGGGTTGGAAAACTTGGGTAATATTAAGGTAAGTAGTACATCAAGAAGCATGTAGAAATATTTGCCCTGAATTCGTTTAGCATAAATCTTAATTTATATATATATATATATATATATATATATATATATATATATATATATATATATATATATATATAAATAAATGGGGTCTCACTATGTTGACCAGGCTGGTCTCTCAAACTCCTGACCTCAAGTGATCCTCCCATCTTGGCCTCCCAAAGTGCTGGGATTACAGGCATGAACCACCATGCCTGGCCTATTTAGCACAAATCTTGATGCAGATATTTTAATTACATCATAATTGAGAATAGTAAATCAGGCTGGGAGTTCTTTGAGTTGGTTTGTAGTATAAACCATTATGGTAAATATTTATGCATGACTCAAATTGGAAGCAGGAACACACATTTTGCTTAAGTCTACTGGTCTGTAGAAAGCCTGTGGTCTAAACTCTAAACTCTTAGGATACCTGCTTCATATTTTTAAAATGTTAGTCCTATTTTTGAAGCCTTGGAATCAGGAATTTCTTCACCTATTACTCATCAAAGTTCTAGGTAAATAACTTTTACCGCTAGAATTATTTATAACTTTGCCCGTGGACTCCCATTGTTGTAAAATGTTTATTTTTTTAGATATTACTTCTGGATGGATCAAGTGCATATTTAACAAAGAAATACACCCTGCTTCTCAGAATTTTTGTTTATTAAGAGTTTGCATTGCCAGTGATGAGGTTTTAGAAATTGCTATCTTTCTGTTAATCTAAAGGAAGCAGATAAGTTAGCATCTGACTTAAAAGCATTTATTATATATCCTGTATCTTTTTAAAATATCCTATGAAAGGAATCAACTATAGGCTCAATAATTAGTATAATGAGCACATTGGTCATGAAACTTTGGTCATCTAACCAATTTAATGAAAAGGAGAATTCACTGGAAGACTCATAAGTTAGAAGCCATTGCAGCAAAATGGGAGGTTCTAGGTAATACTTGGAAAGTAAGAATGAAAGTAACTAGGACTCTCCCATCCTCTCTCTGCACAGTATGCTTATTTTCTGAGCCTGGCTCACATGCCTACGAACATAGCTTCCAGCAAATCTCAGGCTCTCCTCACATGGTATCATTACCAGAAAGTAATCAAGATGTGTTTTCTTGAGTTTTAGGGTTGTACATCCTGGAGAAGATTAATGATTGGCTCTCCCTGTGTCCCCAACTCCAGCCATCCCTCCTTCCCATCCTTAATAGGAAGCTCTTCAGGAATTGCTTCTTCCTGAAGGAATATGACAGGAATAAATATGTCAGCTTCAGGAATGTAACAGCTTCCATTCAAATCAAAATGAGAAAGGGCATTCTTTGGAAGAAGGAAGTAGGGAATAATAAACTGAGTACATCAATTCTTTCTTGTCAATTCATTGTCTTCTTTTTATTTTCATTAGGCAAGTATTACACACCTACATGTGCTAGTTACTGGAAATATAGCAGCAAACACATATCAAGATAACAATTCCATAGAATCTGAATTATAAAACCACCACTAGAAACAGGGTAGGCAGCGGTCATTTCTATGTAGAGTAGATTAGCATTTTGAATGAATATGAAAGAAGACATATAGCTTAGTTCCTTCCTTTCATTTTAAATCTATTTCTAAGTAAATTAGATGCTTGCCACCCTCCCTTCCCCCACTGTAGTAAGCCAGAGAGTAAATGTCTCCAGCGATGGTAATGGCAGATTTTATTGTATTTCATTTTAGTGTATGTGTATGCTTGGTAAATATTTGTTAACTGAATGGATTATTGAGGTGGTGGTGGTGGTGTCCATCTATAGTCAGGAGAAAAGAATTACTATTAACTGTGACAAAATAAACATTGTTATTCAACATTTAAGTAGGCAGAATCAAATAATTTCATATAACAAAGTCATTTTATACGATTATCTAAAGATATATTTTACAACTAATTTCTTCTGGCAGATACATCTGGATGCTGTGTCATTTCAGACTAGTTTGTGGGAATAACATTGAATAATTTTTCTGACTCAGATTGAATGATGAGTAATGTTTGCTTTGGAAAAATTTCAGTCTTCCTGTATTTTATTTTCTTCACTATGATTACAGTATAAGGCATGTAACTGTTTCTGTTATTGGTTGAGTATTCATATTTGTTTTGTTTTTGAGCTGACCTTCTTTCTCTCTCTGTTTCATTCATTCATTCATTTACTCATTTTGAGACAGGGTCTGGCTCTGTTACCCAGGCTGGAGTGCAGTGGCATGATCTTGGCTCACTGCAATCTCCACCTCTCAGACTCAAGAGATCCTTCCACCTTAGCCTCCTAAGTAGCTGGGACTAGCACGTGCCACCACGCCTGGCTAATTTTTTTATCTTTTTGTAGAGACCAGGGTTTCACCATGTTGACCAGGCTGATCTCGAACTCCTGAGCTCAAGCAATCTGCCCGCCTTGGCCTCCCAGTGTGCTAGGATTACAGACGTGAGCCACTGCGCCTAGACTTGAGCTGACTTTTTAAATCAGCTGTTAACAACTATATAACTTATATAATACATGCATAAGTCATATAAATTACATAATATGTAGAGTCTCCAGGGTTACAATTATTAACGCTAATATTTTTATATGGTGGGGATGTGGGTGGGACTTTGTGGTGTACATGTATATGTACACCACAGACACTGGAATATATGCGTCCTCTCTATGTATTGTTCTTCAACATGTTTATTTTTACTTACCACTTTCTCATGGACATCCTCCCATGTCAGTACATATTTTCTTATTCCTTACCTTATTCTTTCTATTGTTTTATGGTATGTATGTACCTTCATTTATTTAACCATCTCCCTCTTAGACTACATCTCATTATTTTGGAGTCATAATCTCATGTAATGCTTCATTGTACATGCAGGATAGGCTGTGGATTTTTGTAAGAAAAATACCTAAAGGTAGATGAAGTTCAATAAGTGAGACTGCCTACCTTTTACATTTTAATAGTACTGTTAAATTACCCTCCAAGTGAGATTTTACCATTTGATACAAGGCAGTATATTGTGATGGTGAAACACTTGGACAAGGAGGCATGGATTTGAATCCCAGTTCTGCTTCTTACCTGGGAATAACCTGGTATAAGTGAATTAAAAGTGAATTAATGTATTGGTGTCTCAGTTCTCTCATCTACAAAAAAACAAACAAACAAAAAACAACCAAAAAACAAACGAAACAAATCTACCTGAGTGATTGTGAAATTAAATGTCTTAATATAAGTCAAGTTCTTAGAAAAATGCCTAGCCTATTTTGATTATGAAATGCTTCCTAGCATTATGTATTAGCTGCTCTTATTAACACCAGCATCTTATATGGATTCCCAAGATTTAAACCTTTAGGGTCTTGACTGATTGCTGCTTTTCACGTTATCCTGCAGGGAATGCTGGGTATCCCTGTTGTCTGTTTCCATAAGGACAGGGGTTTAGTATTCATATGTAGGCAAAAATATACACTAAGCACCTTAATTTTCATAATATTGTATTAATCCTACATCTGCAAATATTGTTTTCAGAGTTGTTATATATCTTTCTATACTAGTAGTAGTAAAATATAAACCCCAAATTGTTAGATTATCTAATCTTGATTTAATCATATTAGATCTTGGGAAGATTGTCTACTTTAATTATTTCATCTAATATTATCATTTATATTTTTGTGTTATGTTTAGATTTTTATGGGAGGTTCTATAACAAAACTTATTATATGTCCCATGTTTGCTTTTACTTAGCCCTCCTTGTAGATATTGTCCATTGCCCCCCAGTGCCTCTGTATAAGAATGTCTATGTGAGACGCTTCTCTTACTTTAGAAATAAGAAAGCGTTTATCTGCTCTGACAAACTCATGTTTTTTTCATTCAGCTAATGAGAGTTAACTAATGTCTGCCTCTACATTTTAACTGCCATAAAATTGGGACAATGTTCAAGATCAAAGTCACAGCAACTTTCTCATCGGGCATGATTTCTCATTTTTGAAGCATTTCACTGGATTAGTCTCTTTTAAACTAGTGCAAGTTTCTTTCAAGGAGATGTGATAAGAAAAGTTACATGAGAGAAGTTATCTGGGATAAGAAATGATGACATATGAACCTCGATGACAAGACACTGTAAGAATCTGCAGGTATGACCAGGAAGTATTGTGGATAACCATGGGAATAATCATGGAGAACAGGAGAGCAGTTGTCCAAAGGCCTGGGTTCAGATCTTCGTTCTCCCACTTTCTAGCTGTGTAACACTGGGCAAATTAAATTAACTCCTTTGTATCTTCATTAACTCATCTATAAAATGAGGGGGACAATAGGCCCTATGTGATAGGGTTGTTAAAAGTATTAAATGAACTCATATGCATGTTAGAATAATGCTTAATGCAGAGTAACTGCATTTTAAAAAAGAGAAGAGAAAAATTTTTAATTATAGATTGTTGAGCTTCATCTCAACCTTCAGTAAAATACAAGAGTGTATTGTTAAACAGATGACTGTAAGCATATAGAAGCGGAAGATCATATCCCTGGAAGGCATTATGGATTCTCTAATTCATGTCAAACTAAATTAATTTATTTTTGATAAGATTATTAGACTTATACATCAGGAAGATGCATATGTTAGAGCTAAATTTCAGCCAGTCATTTGACATGTCTGTTTACTGTAAAACTCATTCTTAAGTGACGGACACTTATAAACTGGGTGGTAGTATAATTAAATGAATTTGTAGTGGATTGAACATGTATAGACAAAGTATATAGATTGAGTAGTCAGTATCAGTCTGAAAAGAGATCCCAGTGGCAGCCACAACAGTTTGTTTTCCATTGCTTTGTTTAGCTCTGTCATGAATAACTTGGAGGAATAAGTCAAAATCATGCTTGTCAAATAGGTGGCCAATAAAATAAGGGAAACCGAGCAATTGGAAAACAATGGGGATTACAAAAGAACTTTGTAAGCTTGAGAAAATAATATGTAACTAAAAGATAAAATTTACTTGAGATCACAGTGTCCTTTTTTGCAGCAGGTTTTTTTTGGGCATGTAGAAATCCAGTGGAGATTTCTGGGATGAGTTTAGCTGTTACTTTCAATAATCAGCTATTTGGCACTAATAAGATTTCAGAGCCTAAATAACTGGATTAAACAAACACTAGTGCATTAAAACAAAGATATGCTTATGCCTGGCAAGTTTGGAAAACACACCACAGAGCTGTGGGTGCAATTTCAGAAGCAAATATTGAAAGATCTGGAACTTTTAGTTGAGTGACAATGTGAGGTGGCTGCTGAAAAAAAGCACATGTCATATTAGGTTAATGTAGTTACTGCAGATAGAAAAAAATGATTTTCCCATATTCTATTTGGATCAAGCTACAGTTAAAATATTTATCAATTTTTAGCTCATTTATTTTAATGAGTGTAATTCTTAAATGTATTTTAAAAGTGACACTGGAAAACTCAAGAATGTTCAGAGAAGGATGATTTGGGTGACTGTGTTTGCAAACTATTTTATATGAAGATTGATGAAGAAACTAAGGATCTATTAGTCTGGAAACAAAGGGAGACTTGGTCTGAATAGTGTTTAAAAATATGTGGCAACGTATTTTGTGTATAACTTATTGAATCCCATAATTGTAAACTTACATAACACAATTGCCTTTTGACCTTATGTGATAAAACAGTGTTTGTAATTTAACATTAAATAATTATTGTTATATTCAAAGGCAAAATTGATAGAAATGAAAGCATAATGTTTACTTGAAGTACCGAAAAAACTTTTTAATAGTTACTAAGCTCTTAAGAGAATAGACTGCCTGCAAATTTCTGTAGTAGGAAGATTTCTCTGTTTTTTGTTAAGAGAAGTTTTACTTTGTAAAACAAGTTTTACATATCATTATTTAAACAATTATTCTTTTCTTACTTTTTCTTAGAACATTGTGTAAATTCTGAGTGTCTGCCACTTTGTTTTCTTTCTGTGTGAAAAAGGAATGCGAAGTGTTTTAAATGATTAGAAACTTACTGAGATCCAAAAAAGTTGCCAAAATCCTGCAGGAAATTAGAATTTACTTCTCAATTGCATAGAATTTCATCTGCAAATTCAGGGAATGACCACTTTGTGTGAAACTCCAAAAACCATTTCTTTCAGCTGTGCTCAGGTTTTATGACCCTGGGCAACTGAAGTATGTTGCTATAAAACAGAATTTCCTTCTCATGAATATTCTATGATACCATATATCATAATTGCTTGAAAGTTTCAGTATATGTTGTTGGAAGTTGTTACTGTTGATATTCTATATTTTTGATTTGTAACAAGCAAAACAAGATAATTGGTCCTTTAGTATGCTCTTCTTCCTAGTCATCTGAACAGTATCTAAAAGCATGCCATGAGGAAACCAGGCACAGTATGGTGCAGGCTTTCCTGTGCCTCATTGGTGGAATACGTTTGGAATTGGTCAGGCAACGAGGGATGAGAATATGTGGCTAGTCTGATTTGTAGTAACTAGTGAAGTTTACTTAGGAAATCTCAGACCACATTTAATTCCTATGATTTTCTGGTAGCGCTCTTCTTTGTATTGAAAAAAATCTGTGTTTCTAGGCTGTGTTCAAAGGGGCCAGCTTTTTTTTTTTTAGCCAGTAATATTAGCTACTATTTATTAACACTCATTGCTGTAGGCAGTCATTTGGCTCATTGGAATAATAAGTGCTTTATATTCATTATCTCATTTAGTCCTCACAATATTTTTGTGAGTAAGGAAGAGAAGAAATTATGACTCAGAGATTTCTGATGTCTTATCTAACATCAGACGTCTAGTGAGTAGGGATTCCTGGTTCATCTGATTCCAGAGCTCACAACCTTCATTATTATTCTATAAAAAGTTCCAAATATAGAATGACTCAAAACATTCCCCCAAATTAACTTGGTCTTTGTTTATTGGAGCCTATTTAGTAGTGCTACAATTTGGAGATATAGATGTGAATGAGGACCACGGCCCAGGATTACATGAGGTTTACAGTGAGCAGGAAGAATATCATTAAACAAGATAACACTAATTAATGACAATTTTGACAGGTCCTATACCAAGGGAATGTATAGTTTAAACCATTATCTGAGAATTTAAGTAAATATCTGATTGCTTATATATATATATATATATATATATATATATATATATATATATATATATATAGTTTGTTTGTTTTGAGACAGGGTGTTGCACTGTCATCCAGGCTGGAGTGCCGTGTTGCAATCACTGCTCACTGCAGCCTCAATTTCCTAGGCTGAAGCAATCCTTCTGCCTCAGCCTACCAAGTAGCTGGGACTATAGGCACACACCACTATGCCTTGCTTATTGTTATTTATTTATTTTTATTTTTTTAGAGACAGGGTCTCACTGTGTTTCCCAGGTTGGTCTCGAACTCCTGGGCTCAAACGATCTGCATACCTGAGCCTCCCAAATTGTTGAGATTACAGGCATGAACCACCACGTCTGGGCTGATTGTTCTTAAGTGTGAACTTGCTGAACTGGGGTTTGTGAGAGCGATGATACCTTGACTTATGATAATCTAACTAATGCCTGATTATCTGAGGTGGAAGTTTCATCCGGAAACTGTTCCCCCCTGCCATTCTGTGGAAAAATTGTCTTCCATGAAACCAGTCCCTGGTGCCAAAAAGGTAGGGGACCGCTATACAATAGCATATACTTTTACCATAAAGTATATTTAAATAGAATAGAAAATTGTTAGTATCATCTTTAACCCTTCATCCAGCAGCCACATATGCTGGGAGTGAAGAACAACCTAATTGAGCTGTGAATACTGGGCATTTGCTGAGGTGCTGTCACTTTTGATGTAATTTATTTTCTCATCTGAAGGCTATCAGTAATCCAAGTTCATGTTTCATCAAAATGACATGGACCTTTGAGGTTTTCAAGAGTAGTAGAAATAGGGAATGTTAAATATATTAATTCTAAGTCTTTTGTAATAATGGAAAGCCCCCAGAGAGGACTTAGCACATAGGAGTTGTCTAATAAATATTAGCTGCTCTTATTATACTTAAACATTGTCATCAGTATCGTAATGCATACAGGTCCTGTTCATCTAGTCACTAGCCTAATGGCCTTGAGCCAGTTCAGCTTTGTACATCTCAGAGAATGTTAATAATACTTCTCTATGCATCTCACTGAGTTGTTTTGAGGATCAAATAAAATAATATATGTTGTGTGAAGCAAATGAAATAAAATATGTTGTATAAAAGTCATCTGTAATTGTAAAGAGGTATATAATGGTTTATTGTTGTTATAACCCCAAAATCGTTTACCTTGGACATGAGGCCCTAAACATCTGAACACTTTAATGAACTGCCAGTATTGATTGAGGGAAGATGACACATTAATGTTAGAAAAAGGGAGAAAGCCTGGTCACTGATACCCACTTAGAATTCCACAAATGTGGACATCTATCATTGAAATGGTAGTTAAATTGTAGGGATTATTTTTTATTTTGCCGTCAAATAAGTAAGCTCTCTCAGAAAGTTTTATTTTGGGCCAAAAGGGTGAAAATTTTAACCTTTAAATGAACACTGGTCTAATGTGTTTATCTTAGAGATACTTAGAATGAGTTTTCTCTTTGAGAGACACCAAGGAATTCTTGAGTAAGCCTTAATATGCTTGAGCCAGTGTTCCTGGGCCAGAAAGGTACTTAAGGACCAAAGCTAACACATAGAAAATTGCATTCTTAACTTGGCCCTAAATGATTTGGCAAATCATCTCTCTTTCCTTTAATTATATTGCAAGTATTACAGGTCCTTTTTTGCATTTTTTTCTCCCCATACTAGGACGTGTAGTAGTCTAGGGGAGGAAATTTCTGGAATGAGACTATCTTGCCTCAAAACTGTATGAATGTATATGTCTTTGAGATAGGCCCTGATAGTTAGTTAGATAAGAAGGTGGAATGTAATGGTATGTTTGCTAGCTCTGTACATCTGTTTACCTCCTGTGAAAAATAGATCCACCACTAGGAAGGCAGCTAGTTGTGTGTATGCTTTGTGCACCAGCCGTGGAGAGTCCCGTTTGTGGAGAGCAATGTTGAATTTGAAACCTTTCATGGAGTAAAAGTGAAGAAAAAAGAAAGTAGCTGGGAATTGAAAAGACTTCAGTACATGAGAGATGCAAGACATCTCAGAGATTGAGTGAAGTAAGATCACAAATATAGTTTTAACACAAGAGAACAATTTGTTTTACAAAGAAAGAAAGGACATTTTACGTAAAAATTGAGCACTGTTTCAGAATCTGATTTGTGAAGAGACAGTGGTATGTGGCCAGTGGTTTGTAATTACAATCTTCCTGGCAGTGCTAGTTCCAATAATTCTAGCTACAGATATTCTTAGCGAAACTCAGCAGTTTTAGGGGACTGTTTTTGAGGAAATGAATTGTAAAGTGCTCAGATTTTCAGCAAAAATTTTTTTGAAATGGACTAAGAAAGATTAATTGTTAGCAAATATAAATAATGTAGGAAAGATAAAGCATACAGCTATTATAAAGGAGAAGCAATTCACAATATTTGTAGAAAACATGATTGTATACTCTGTGCTATTAAAACTATTAACTCAATTAACTATTCATATAGATAATAATTACCCTGACTTAGTGGCTTTTATATGTATTAGCAATAGAACGTGGGACTATTACATGAAAAAAGTATATTCAAAGTTGCAACTGAAAATATAAAATAATAGAAAGCTTATTACAGGTTACAAAATAAATCTTAAGTGGAATGATGTATAAAATTCCTCGGAATTTAATTAGATGTTTCGTTGAATTCCGATCTCAATTTCATCTGGAAAAAATAAAGTGAATAATTAGAAACTTAAGAAGGAGTAATGAGAGCAGTGTCCTGTTCAGAGAGTGAAGTATAATATTACAGCAATTAAAACAGTGTAGTGTTGGCTCAGCAATTGATGGAAAGATCAGTGGAACCTAGTGGGACCCCTGGACAAAGCCCCCCAAGGACAGCGTTATGCAGTTTCTTCTGGAGACTCTTAAAATTCCCAGAAGTGCCGTTAGCCATTAGAGGGAGTAAGTGTGGGGGTCCAAGCTCTCTCATCTCCAGCTCAACATGAACAGCTCTGCATTTGTATGTTTTATATATTGGGTTCCCACATTTCTATTTAGGTTTCACATTTTGAAAAGTTTTTATTGCCCTACTACTAACATATGGTAGAGGATGCCTCACTAGCCAATGTGTGGCATATGAAACAAATTACGTTGGGGAAATGAGGCTTACTGTGGGGAGGAGGGGGCAGATGTTAATATTTCACTTTAGCAAAAAATATAAATTCGAGATGAATTAAAAAATAAGTAGTTGAAAGAAATACTTGTAGGTATTTGCATGCTCTCTGGATAAAAGGAATTTCTAAACATTAAAGAAGTTAATGGAAAAGCCTGATGAATAGTTGCTTGTGTAACAATAAATAAAACAGATCTCCCGCCAAAACATCCAAAATGTAAGCAACAACAAGACCAGGTAGTGCCTTATGGTCAAGAGATTGTTGGGGCAATGGACAGTTAGTCTAAGGTTTGGGTCTGGTAGCTTAAGATGCCTTTGTGCTCTGACTGTGGCTTGCCCCACTCAGTGTATTAGAGTATGGCTGTCTGTGAGTCTGATTCATGTCTCTGCCATGTGTCACATTATTTTGATGGCATCAATGTTTTGTTCTGTGAAGATAATTTCTCCTTATCTTTTGTTCTATTAATGTTTACACAGCTCAATCAATAAAGCTTGTTCACACCCAGGAACCTCTCCTTCTCTCTGTTCTCTGTCTTGCAGGAATTGAGGGTGGCTTCTGGTGTTTTGTGTGGCTTCATCATTTCCTTCCTGCCTCTCATCCACTTCATGATGTAATTCTTGGCACTTTTACTTCCTTTGTAGAGTAGGATGTGATGTCATAGAGAAGGGGACAGGGCTATCCAAATTCTCTCAATTGCTGGGAGGAGCTGCCCAGGTGTGCTGAGGGGCCTGTACTCAGGAAGAGAAACAGGGAATCCTCCACAGTGAGTAACCCCAATTTCCAGTGCGCCCAAATTTCCATTTAAACATTGTCTAGTACACTAGAGTTTCTTCTTTGGCCCTTTCTAGATTTAATCAGTTTGCCTTTAGACATTCCCAGTTCAGCTCAATTTTCCTCCTTTCTCACCCTCCTCCTATCTGTCTCCTCTTTCCCCATCGTATGCCTTTCCCTCCAGTTGCCCTCTTCCTTGCTTGCTTCCTGTGTGTCTGTGTCTATTGACCTCCTGCCCATATCTTTTATGAGAGACCCGTTGCCTTTCATTTGAGGCAGTGCCCACGCTATATATAGTCCATGTGAACACAGCATCTCCTTTCAGTAATTCATAATTATGTACTGTTCTACTTACAGTTCTTATTTTAAAACTTCTGTCAGCTTTTTGTTTTCATATCAGCTTCTTCCTCTTTTCCCTGTGCTCTACTCTTTCCTCCTTTACAGTTCTATTATGCAGTTTCCTTATTGCCTTTTTTCCAATATATTTATACTCCTCTTCCCTAAACAGCTTTGCCTATGTTTCTGTTTCCCCTTTTCCAGTGTTCAGTTCACCTCTACAGTGTCCTCTTCTGCAAGGACCATTTTCCTTCCTTCCCGTTCACATACTTGTTGCCATACCCTTGTTGTAGCGTGGCTCATATTTCTGTATTCTTTAAATAATTTATAACATGAGTAAGGAAGGGGCTGATCAGGATTGGGAAAAAGGAGGAAATTTCCTGGGAACTAGAAAGAGAGAATAGGAAAGTGTCTGAAAGGTTAGGATGGGCAGGCTGTGTGCAACACACTGAAGGACCTTGATGAACAGAGCCTTCACTTGTGAATCAGTTGAAATTTGGATATTGACAGTATAAGAGATCACAGAGCCATTTTGAACAGATTTGGAAGCCTTTTCAAGTTTACATTTTCAGAATGACCCTGTTAATTCTTAATAATTATGATTCTTCCAATAATCATAGATTAGAACTCTAGTGTCTCTAAGTTACAAGAGGCCATGACTTGAGCATGAAGCTCCTGCATAGCATCTTTAATTAGGTGTCGTCTACCCTTGGAGTAGGTCATTGTGGAGATGTGTGTAACTTGTTTCTTGTACCCAGATGTGGTCCCTGTAGTTCATGTTGGTGCACAATAGGGGCACTGCTGCTTATTGTTTCCACCACATGGGGTTAAGTCCCTGCAAAATAAAGGAACCTGTTTTCCAGGGCTGGTGGTCTAAGACCTGTGGAAATAATCAGCTATGTCCTGTGTATTCCACACCCTTTGTTTAAAAGAACCCCTTTCACAAAAGATAAGTAGGGCAGAAGAGGAGAGAAAGAGAATGGGACTGAGTTCATATGACTGAGATAGGCTAAATGGGAAGAGGAAAGGGCTTACTTGAAATTAATTGGAAAAGGCAAAGGAAAGGAAACTGAGCTGAACTGGAAAACACACTGTAATGAGTTACTTGGGTTCCTGTATGCTTCTTTCAATATTTTGGCCATGAATCCAGTGAGGCTGTTTGTGACCAGCACTCCGTTCTCTTCTATTGGTAGTATTCAGGCTCCATGTTTCCAAGGACCTGGAATCTTAGGAAACATTTTAACAGCCTGAAAACATGACTTTCACCATAAAATATTGGAAACTTTTTAAATAAAGGAAATTATATACATTTGTTAACTTGTTTTCTTTAGGGTTCACATTCCTTTTTTGGTGTGTAGGCCTTTGTTACATGTTTGAAGGATGGCCCCTTTTTGTTGCAGAAATTTCCGATTTAAATGTCCAAAAAAATTACGTTCTTCCTTTGGACACCTGATCTGTATGATGGACTGTTACTTTGATGTAAAAGCCCCTTCCCCTCTAATAAAATAAGCAGAGAATGCATGATTCACATACATTTTCATTTTGTATGCTGCCATGCAATAATCTAGGAATCTTATGTTTATATTTTAGGCACTAGAAAAACACCCCAACTCACCAATGACAGCAAAGCAGATATTGGAAGTCATTCAGAAAGAAGGGTTAAAAGAAACAAGGTCAGTATCCATATTTAAAACATTTTCTGTTTTCATTAAATAATAATTGCCACTTGTTGCTAAGCAATAGGTGTATCTAGATTTTAATATTGTAGTTGATTGTGAATTAACTCCCCACAAATTCTTTTCTAATTGAGAAATCGTTGGATGATTTAAGATTTCCTTGGACTTGCCTGTTACCTTAATACATTACGTTAGATGGATTGATACAGGAGGTACTTTCTTAACAAAGAACAGCACTGTGTGACTTAGCCCCTCATTGAAGTTATTCCTGTTTCTTTTTCTTGTAAGAGGAGATTGTGTTTCTGAAACCGAGTGGTGAAAGAGAAACACTTTTACAGGTTTAATAGGTAGATCCTAGGATATAAAGATGAGCTCACTTTGATAAAATTCAGTGCCAATAAATGTGGTTGAAAATCTAGTCCTCTTATATTTAAGAACTCTACTTGGTGCATCCCGTAATAGCTGTTGAGCCTAATATTTATCCTTTTAAAATGTACAGTTTAGTGGGTTATGTTATATTCACAAAGTTCTGCATCATCAACATTATCAAACTTTAGAACATTTTCATCACCCTAAAATGAAACCCTGTACGCATTAGCGGTCACTCCATATCCCAACTACTCTTGCCTCTGGCAACTGCTAGTCCACTTTCTGTCTCTATGGACTTGCTATTCTAGATATTTAATATAAGTGGAATCATCTAATATGTAGCCTTTTGTGAAAGGCTTATTTGACTTAGCATATAATGTTTTCAAGGTTTCCTCATGTTGTAGCATATATCAGGAATTCATTCCTTTTGGTTGCAGGTAATATTTCACTGATGATTCTTTATTCTTGGGTATTAATTTTATGGTTTTGGCTTTAGATAGCAGGTTAGGGCCATATAGATGATACTACTCAAGGAGAAAAAGGTTTACTATAGGATAAAACAACTATGATGTTGTCATATGTGTATGTAATCAGCCATGTTACATAGAATAGATTTGTGTACATGAATTGTCCATCTGTAAGCCATTGAGCATACAGTAGTTGCAACTTGATGAAATTAAACCTACTGAACTACCTTTTGAATGTTTTCATTGATGTGGATATAGAAACTGCTAAGATAAATAAATATCCTTCTGAGGCTGACTTTTTGTGAAAAATAGGTTTCACCTATAACTCCTGTAACTTTAATGTGTGGGTAACATCAGCCTCTAGCTGTTTAAAATGTATTATTTTGCAAGGTAGGTCCATGGACATCACAATTTACTGGCGTACAGGACACCTATGCTCAAATTTTCATTTTTTATTTTGGAGACTTTTTTTTTTTGCCTACTCTGGAGAAATAGCCTAAGATAATATAACCACGCTGTGTTTGTGCTAGTTGTTCCCCCACAAAGTGGAGGCAGCAGTGGATAGATTAGTTGCTAACAGTACCTAACAACTCTGTTAAAGGGGATCCTATTTTAATCCGGATGTCAGTTTAAGGAGTTAGGGAACAAAATCAGGAAAACAGGAGATTAATTTTCTCCTTGCCACCTGTCAGTAACCCTGGAAATATTTATGACATTTAGAAAGCACTGAAAATATTTGTGCCACAGTCAAAAGAAAAGAGGGGCTAAAAATCTAAGGATGTCAACTGTCTTATGTGGGCTTTGTTGCCAGAGGAATCTGCCAACGTGGACATAAAAAGCACCTCCTAAAAGCAGACATTTGAAATTCGTTCATTAAGATATTCTTCTCCACAGGAATGACTCTGCTGTTATCAGTTGTTATGAAGCTAGAGATATAAAAATCCCAGTACCGTGGCTCACAACATTTTAATTACACTTGTTATCATTATAGCATTATTTCAAATTTTTCAAAATGCTGGTCCTCCCAGAATGGTATATAAGAGGGCTTTCAGCATGCATAGTTAACAAATACAAACAAATTTTAAAAACCAACTTCTTCAAAGAGTAATTAAAGAACATTGAAATGGGAAACATAACTCCCTAGTCATCTAAATTGAATCCCTCTCCCCACTTCACCCACTACATCACTATTTGTCCTTCTGTAAGGAAAAAGAGTCCTTTGTTACAAACACTCATGAACCAGTATAGTATTAATGAAAGTACCTGCACACAATTACCAGTTTGAATAGGGAAGGGAAAGGCAAAGAAAGAGAACACAGTTAAAGTTTTCTTCTGTAAAATCTGCTCTGCATCAAGTGGCCTCAGACTATGCATTTTGTGCTCCCATTTGTTTTTTTCATTCTGTTTCTTTAAATTTCCCGCTTCTTGTCAATGGTAATCCATTACTTATGGCTCATGCGTCTCTGCTCACTGTTCCCTTGCTTTCTAGTTCTAATTTGCTTATTTGAGTCACCTCTAAAATATATATACCTAGCTTTTGAGTAAGTTTAGGACTGTCCTGTATGTATGTATGTTGTTTCAAGGAGCAGATACTGACATTTATTTTGCCTACTTAATGTACTGTTTTGTTACTTTCCAAGTTTTTAAATGTTTTCCAAATATTTAAGGCAGTTGAGTAAATGAAGTGTAACTGTATGTATTTTTCTTAAGTAAAGTTTAGAAATTCCACCTTCATGAAGTCAAACATAGCTGATTGATTTCTAGGTATTTACTAATGATATGTTTTAAGAAATGCACATTGGTAATATGCCTGATTAAATACAGGGAAGTGCTTGTGAAGTTACTAATATGGCCATAACCCTCTGGTGGTCTCTTCTATGGATGAGAGGTAATGTTTTAATGGTCCTCCCCCAAACAGTCCTCCACTGTACCTAGCATTTCTAGACAGTAGAAGATAAGGTCTTCAGCCATCATCATTCCAATCTGTACTCAAAGCAAGGCCATTTGTTTCAAGTGCTATCGGGGTCCTTCATTCTATGTGTGCCAGGCAGGTCCCCGAGAGCACTTACCTCTCTGTACTGTAATTTTGTCTTCGTATGTCTTCCCTGCCTGTGTGTGAGCTCCTTAAGGGCAGGGTACCTAACATCCTGGCTCTCGGCAGATACTCAATAAACAGTTGTTTAGTCAGTAATCTTCATTCTCAAGACGTTAATTTGCTGGTGCTTAGTAACAACTTCGGCTTGCATTCAGAGTTAGAAGCTTCTTTTTAACATTACATGTTATATTTTTATGATATTTAATAGTAGTTATTTTTAACATCAAAAGAAACTTAACACGTTTGTGGAAATCCCATTAAATATATGTATGCTGATAGTTTCCAGCAGGTTATCTGTGAACAACTAAAGTTATGGTGCTGTTGCTTGTTTTCAAACACTGTGAAAGCCACTGGTTTAAACTTGCAACTTGTAATAGAAAAACTACATTATAATTTTGTTAAAACTAATGAGGATATTTGAATGTGTTCAGTATATATGTTACTGTTATTTGACTGAGGTGAAATTTGACATTGTATGCTCTATTTTCCTCTTTACAACTGACACTTTAAATAATATAATTTTCATGTAGACATGATAAAGATAGGACAACATTTTTACATCATGTTCTGTGTCTCATCTTCATATTATTGATGAAATGTGTAGAGTAGGATTGAATTCTATTTGGAAAAGCCAGAATGAAATAAGTACCTTCCATGTGGGTAAAAAAGAAATATGAATATAATAAATTGGCAGAAGGACATGTGGTTTTGTTGAAAAAAATAATAGAATGATTTTTTAAGATCTGGTTTTCTTTCTTATGAAAATACTCTTGGTAATTTTTACTTTCCCTCTGTATAATAGGGTAGAAGATTTTATTAATGTCGTTTTCTTCTGGTCCCTCTGTGTGCTTGCTTCACTGATTCTGAGTATTTTTAGGGCTTCTGCCCTTTATGTTTATTGATTGTCAACAGTTGATCAATCAAAGTTATTGGAAGGCTTTTCAGATGATTGGAATCATATAATCAAATGGCCATGCTGCTTCTATAGACGGGATTAAAATGTGAATATTCCAGTCTGCTGCTTTTGTGGATGGATATTTGATATCCCACTTTGGACTTCTTAGATAAACATCCTCACTTCCTTAGGGAGTTAGGGTGCTGCCATGGAATATGTTCTTGTCTGCAGTAAGTGAAACTATTTATTTAGAAGAGAGGAGTACGTCTAGTTACAGTGTTGCTTTGGGTGATTTTGGGGGACATCCCAATTCTGATTTTCTGTTTTTGATTTGCTCATTCAGAAGTTATCATTCTTTACCAAGAGGACTATGGGGTTTTTGATGCCTGAGGATGTGTTTTTTGATGCCATGTCTTATGTAATTTTTAAAGTGGTGCTTCCAGAGAAATGTGTGCTCTGTTATAGTAACATATCCAGGGGCTGCAAGGTTATGGAGTAAGGCTTGCATGACTTACATAGTGAGAGCAAAACAACCATTCATCAGTGAGGAATAATTTTTTTATGTGCTGGGCATTATCATTACAAGATACCTGTCATTAATGTAGCATGAACTGTGATTTAGTTTTTATATTATTTGGTAATAGGCAAATAGTTTATAATGAGGGTGAAGTAGTCATAAAATTAAACATATATATATATATGTTTTATATATATATATATATATACACAAACCACACAAAGCAATTAAGAAAACCTCTGTTGGGTTGAAAGCAAGACAATATCTATGAAGTACATTTTAACAATATTAGAGATGCCATATTTTAGATTTAAAAACTATGTTAAATTTCATCAACTGTTTACAGAGAAGCAGACTATAAATATATATTCCAGTAGGGACATTTTAAAAAGTTTTATAAACAGTATCTATTGTGTTTAGCGTTCCTCAGAATAATGGACATATTTTAGATTTCATGATGTAGAACATGCATTGACATCCCAGATATTGTCATTATTCTAGTATCAATGAGAATTCTTTATTCCACTGATAACTCTGGAATTTATTTTTACCTCATTTTGTTTAAGACTTTTTATGTTTTCTGTTTTGCAGTCTCTGTTACGATATGCTGAAATTAGAATCTCCACTTTGTACTGTGGTTTATTAAATATGTTGCATTTCTTTAGGGGGATAACATGTCAGAAATTCTATTACCATGTATAGTGACAAACAATAAAATTTCTTGGCATTGCTCTTGGTGAGATTTACGTTGCTAATTAGTGCTTTAGGAGATGATTCTTTCTTGCCGCTGCAATGTTTTGCCTAGAGATAAGAAATAAATGCAAGTAATTTCTACTGCAAAATCAATTCTTATCTGCAGACTCCATGTTGGCGCCCTTCCTTTAATACTGAAATGGTGGTCTAGTTTGTTTGTGTTGGGCATTTTAGAATTACAGTGTTAGCTCACAGTGTCATCCCTGCCATTTGTTAACATCTAATTCTCTCATTGTGTAAGTGGTGTGCACAGTCAGCTACTTAGAGAGGGATGTATGAGACAATGGTGTTATTAAACAGAAACATAGGGCAATTTGCATATATTTGTGTGTGTACATGTGTATAAGCAAGCTTCGAGAATAATCTAGTTCTTAGTTGACATAAAATTTTACTTGTCATCATTACTCAGATTAGAAATCTCAATCAGTGCCATTCTTAACTCCCTTCTCCTATATCATCATGGCCAGATGGTTCTGGGTAGTGTTAGTTTTATCCTCCTAAACACGTCTTTCTTTCTGTGTACCATACTTTTTGCAATTCTTCAGATACTTATTTCTTACCTTACCTGGATTATTGCACTATCTTCTTATCTGGTTATCTTATCCCAAGTCTTCCTTCCCCCTTTACAAATCTATTTTTTTCCTCAAAACCGACTGCAGTTTATAGTAGCATTTCTTAATAAGGAATCCATAATCCAGGCATATGTTGAAGATATTGCAGATTTGATTCCAGACCATCCCAATAAGGAGAATATTGCAAAAAAGGGAGTCACACAAATTGTTTGGCTTCCCAGTGCATATAAAAGTCGTATTTGTATACTGTAGTCTGTTGGGTGTGCAGTAGCATTATGTCTCTAAAACACTGTACATACCTTAATTAAAAAAATACTTTATGCTGGACATGGTGACTCATGCCTATAATCCCAATACTTTGGGAGGCCAAGGAAAGAGGATTACTTGAGCCCAGGAGTTTAAGACCAGCCTGGACAGTAACAGAAACAGACCCTGTTTCTATAAAAAATAAAATATTAGCCAGACTTGGTGGTACATGCCTATAGTTCCAGATATTAATTAGGGAGGCTGAAGCAGGAGGATCACTTGAGCCAATGTGGTCAAGGCTGTAGTGAGCTGAGATGGTGCCGCTCCACTCCAACTTGGGTGACTGAGTGAGACCCTGTCTGAAAACCAATGATAACAATAATCTGAACCTTTAGCAAGTCATAATCACTTTGCTGGTAGAGAGAGTCTTGTCTTGATGTTGATGGCTGCTGACTGATCAGGATAGTGGTTGCTGAAGGATGGAATGGCTGTGGCAATTGCTTAAAGTAAGACAACAATGAAGTGTTCTGTATTGATTGACACTTCCTTTGTTGAAAGATTTCTGTGGCATGCAATGCTATTTGATAACATTTTACCCATAGTAGAACTTAGTTTAACTGGAGTCAGCCCTCCCAAACCATGCTGTTGCTTTTTATCAACTAAGTTAATGTAATATTCTAAATCATTTATTTGTATTTCAACAATGTTCGCAGTATCTTCACCAGAAGAGGATTTTATCTCAAGAAACTACCTTCATTACGTATCTATAAGAAGCACCTCTTGACCTGTGAAAGTTTTATCATGAGGTTGAAACAGTTCAGTCACAACTTTGGGCTCCACTTCGAATTCTAGTTCTCTTGCTGTTTCTACCACATCTGCAGTTAGTTCCTCCACTGAAGTGTTGAAGTGGATCAGAATCCACTTCTTCCATACTCTTGTTAATGTTGCTATTGTGACCAACTCCTGTGAATCATGAATGTTCTCAACGGCATCTAGAAGGGTGAACTCTTCTCTGAAGATTTTCAGTTTACTTTCCTCAGATCCATAAGAGGAATTGCTATCTATGGCTTTTACAGCCTTAGGAAATATATTTCTTAAATAAGAAGACTTGAAAATCAAAATTATTCCTTGATTTACGGACTGCAGAATAGATGTTATCTTAGCATGTATGAAAGCAACATTAGTCTCTTTGTACATCTCCCTCATCTCTTGGGTGACTAGATGAATTGTCAGTGAACAGTAGTATTTTGAAAGGAATCTTTTTTTTTTTTTCCCTGAGCAGTACGTCTATAACAGCTTAAAATATTCAGTAAACCATGTTGCAAACAGATGTGGTGTCATGCATGCCTTGTTTTTCCATTTATAGAGTACAGGTGTAGCAGATGTAACATAATGTTTAAGTGCTCTGGGATTTCCGAAATGCTAAATGATCAACTTCAACTTAAAGTCATCAGCTACATTAGCCCCAAACGGGAGAGTGAACCTGTTTTTTGAAGCATTGAAAGCAAACCTTGACTTCACCTATCTACCTATGAAAGTCCTAGATGGCATTTTCTTTCAATAGAAGGCTGTTTTGTCTACATAGAAAATCTATTTCATATAGCCACTTTTGTCAATGATCTTAGCGAGATATTTTGGATAACTCGCTGGGGCTTCTACATTAGTAATTGCTGCTTCACTTTGCACTTTTATGTTATGGAGATGGCTTCTTTCCTTAAGCCTCATGAACCAAACTTTGCTAGCTTCTAACTTTTCTTCTGTGGCTTCCTTACCTCTCCTAGCCTTCATAGAATTTTGACCAAGTTTACCATTTTATATAGGCACTGTTCATGACACCCCAAACAATTACAGTAGTAACACCAGAGATAACTGATTACAGAACACCATAACAGATATAATAATAATGACAAAGTTTCAAATATTGTGAATTACCAAACTACGACACAGACAGGAAATGAGCACATGCTGTTGGAAAAATGGCACCAATAGACTTGCTTGATGCAGGGTTGCCTCAAACTTGCAATTTGTAAAAAATGCAGTATCTGCGAAGCATAATAAAGTGAAACACACAAAACATGAAGTATCCCTAAATTCCAGAGACTGTATCACACATATTAATCACTTAATGTGATTAATCAAAAGCTACAGTCTTTTGTATGTTTGATGATTGTTTGATTAAATTGGATATGGTGCTTTTTCTAGTTAGATGGTATCTGGATAAATCTATTATATAATACTCTGATACTATAGGGCTTATATATGAATGATAAAGCCTACATTACCCCTTACATTTAGATAAAATTTTGAATTTCTAATCTGGCCGTTTTTATATACATTTGGTTTTACCCAAAATATGTCACTTAAGATGTTTTGGGGCATTGTATGTCTTCTGTACATATTTAATTAGTTTTGAGTTAAATTGTATAACATTGATTAAATAAGTCATAGTCTGCACATGAATATCACTAATTGTTTAAAATAACTGTGTAATCTCTAATAAGTTAAGCTTCTTTTAACTTAAACTATTTTTAAATGTAGGGATAAAATTAAGTAGTTCTTGAGGAGGATGATAAGATTAGGTATTACTGTGGTAGCATTTTCTGAGTAGAAAATCATTATGTGAAATGTTACCCAGCAAGATCAGGTTTCAAGTTTTCAGCACAATCCTAATCGACTTGGGCTTGGGTAACTGTAAAGCCTTTATAGTCAAACATCTGATACTGCAGCCATAGTTGAGTATTTGTGGTTCATTGTGAAATGTCCTGTTATTTTTTTCATGATATAAAAGTAGAAGTCGAGCCCCGCAAGAAATTCAAGGACTGCTGTGTGTGCCTGTGTGTGTGTGTGTGTACACGTGCATGCATAGGCACTCACATTTCTGGTAGTTATCACATTGTTGATGTAAGATTGGATTGCTGAATGGGAAGGAAATACTTTTTATACAGAATGCCTCACAGTAATGCAGTAAGTATGAAAGAGGACTCTTAATTACTATTAAGTCCTCCCAGACCTAATTGTGATTGTCTTAGTCAGGTTAAGCTGCTGTAAGAAAATACCATAGAGTGGGTGGCTTAAATAACAGAAATTTTTTTCTCACAGTTCTGGAAGACAGAAAGCCCAGATTAAGGCTGGCAGTGTCCGTTTCTGGTAAGGGCTTTCTTCCTGGCTTGTAGCTGGCTGCCTTCTTGCTGTGTCGTCACATTGGCCTTTCTTCCATATGTCTGCACAGAGACACAGCAAGCTGTCTACTGTCTCTTCTTATAAGGACACCAATCCTATTGGATCAGGGCCCCATCCTTAGGACCTCATTTATCCTTAATCACTTCACTAGAGGGCCCATCTTCAAATGCAGATACACTGAGGGTTAAGGTTTCAATGTATGAATTTTGAAAGTACAAAGCCATTCAGTCCATAACTGTGATTCAGAATTTGGAAGATTTATAGAATTCATAGTATAACATAAGAATATTTCTAGAAATTTTTTGTATCTGATTCATTTTGAAAGTTATTTATAACAATATGCTTAACACAGTACCATGGTTCTATTTTTGCTTACTACTCATATGTGTTTTCATATGTTATTCCTAACATATAAACCAATAAAATTAAGAAGTTTTATATTCAAATATTGACCGGGTGCAGTGGCTCACACCTGTAATCCCAGTACTTTGGGAGGCTGGGGTGGGCGTATTGCCTAAGGTCAGGCCTTCAAGACCAGCCTGGCCAACACGGTGAAACCCATCTCTACTAAAAATACAAAAATTTGCATGAAGTGGTGGCCTGCACCTGTAATCCCAGCTACTCAGGAGGTCGAGGCAGGAGAATTGCTTGAACCTGGGAGGCGGAGGTTGCATTGAGCTGAGATGATGCCACCGCACTCCAGCCTGGACAACAGAGCGAGACTCCATCTCAAACAAAACAAAACAAATATAATGTGTATGTTCACATAACATAAACTCACTTGGATTTTATTTGAAACCTTTGGTAAAAATAGCTGTGGTGACTGCATATATATTGATGCCTCAAGGCATCAATAACCACTAAGCTATGCAATTATAGCTACGAAATGGCCATTTCTTAATATACCTTTTTATGCTGTCAAGCTTTCTTTCTCCATTCTTCCAAATAATTGAGCAAAAAAAGGTAATTTCAGTGATTTCAGCTTTATCAAGATCTAGGTATAATTTACTCCAGAAACATCGAACACTCTATAAATATTTCAGTGCAGAAATAGGACCCAAAATGGATGTAAAATTACATTGTGTATGAGTCTTTCCAAGTATCCTATCAGGTGAAAATCTTTGAGGAGGAATAGGCATTTAACTGGGATGATTTTATTTAATTTTTTTTCTAAGTGCAGCTCTTCTCTTCCTCTCTTATTTCATTGCTTGTGCTCTTAATTGCCACACGCCTAAATGATTTTAGTTTTGCTTCATTGTTTTGAACTTGACAACATAATTCAAATGCAAAACAGTTGATATGCTCACATAGGGACTTCTTTTTATAGTTGATTTGTTTTCAGAAGGAATAAAAATTATATTTTTGTTGAGCCAGGTTTTCTAAAAGCAATAGCACATAATTCTTAAAAATAAGTCTTAGTTCTTTTAGGACCATTAAAAGACTATTTATCCTTTGTCTTCTTACACACCCAAGCAAAAATGAAATTGATAATTGTTTACTGGAACTCAGGTCGTTTTTCTATTGAGTTTCTTTTTTATTAAAATGTTAAGGCCTGTGCCGGTGCGGTGCAAGATGTCTGTCTATATGATCTCTGGATTCTCTGTAGTCTGCTAGTAATCATCTCCTGGGCCTGTTCTTAGTACTCAGGTATATATATGCAGGGTGGTTAGTTGTCAAATTAGAGGAACATCACAGAAATTAGAGGACCTCAGAGAAATTAAGATAAAGTTGTGGAGATGTAGATATTACTGTTAAGTTAATTAAATACCTACTAAGCGCCTACTCAGTGTTCACTGTGTAAGATCCTGATAACTTTTTGGAAGTTTTAAGGCATATGTTCATTCCATTAACATTTATTCAGCACATTCTGTGTTCTTGAGACTGTAGAAGTTGTGGGGGTTAATAGATGAATAAAATGCCATTTCTGCCTTTGAGTATTTCAGACCATTTTCTGTGTTATTTAATGAGGTCTTTCAGCCTCTTCTCTGTGAAGCATATCTTAAGCCTCATACTTGATGTTATTTTTTGATTTTAAAGTTGATAATTTCTAAATTATCTCTTGAATTATTCATGTATATGATATTCCAACATGTTAAAAAGTGTTGTCTTTCCAACACAAATATAAGCTCTTAAAGGTAAGGAACTCATACCTTTGTACCATTAATTTTCTTGGCATAGTGCTGAAATGCTGTGTTTTATATAGTATGTCAAGCAAATTAATAAATAGGGACATGATAATAAAAATAATACCTAACATCTATTGATCCTTTATATTAGGCTTAATGCCAAGGACTTTACATAAATTACCTTGAAACAAAAGATTTGAGATGGGTGGATACTATGTTCCCCATTTTACCAGTAAAGAATCAGAGGCAGATGAGGGTGAGTAATTTGAAAAAGTTCATCAAGCTAGAAAATGATAAACCTGGGATTTGATGTCTGATTTAGAGCCAATTGTTCTTAACCTTTTTAAACATTTGTGGCCTAAGTCTAATAAAACTGTGATTTAAAAAAGTATTGGTTCTAAGATTCTATCGAATAAACACTCCCCTATTGCTGTTGGCAGTTTTTCTGCTTGATTGTTGCTATCCTATATGATTACTCACCAAAATGAAAGTCTGGTTTGTCAAAGACAGGTATGTTGAAACTCTTTCAGTTTATACCCTAGTTGTAAATAGTTTTGAAGAGTGAAAAAAAAAAAAAACATTTCCACAACCCACTTACATTTGGAGGATGCAAAACCTCACACCGTTTTGCTTGTGCAACATGAAGACGACCATTTTGGGTAAAGATTTGGGCTTATGGACAGCAGCATGACATATTTTAAATGTAACTTCATACTGTTTGTTTTTAGAAGATGGTGCTCTGAGGGCAGGAAACATACTGTGGGTAATGGGAGAACTAAAGACTTCATGAAACTCAATTTTTTGTTGTTGATCTTGGACTTACAGATTGAAATTCTTGTTTCTTGCTAACCTACTAGTCAAATCATAATTGCTAACAAAATGTAGATAATCCAAAAGGTAATTTTAGAAGGTCTCAATTTCTACACTTGTGGAAACAATTGCATGGAAATAGTTGAGATTGTCTCCCTCCACCATGTTTAGGTCCACCATGTTTAGGTGGAGGTAGAGGGAGGCTAAGTTATTAACATCATTTTTCCTTTTGAGATACGTGTCTAGGCAAAGAAAAGGAGGCCTGAATGAATGCCCCAGTATAGTTTCAGAAGCAGCATGACTGCATCCTTTAGGAAGTGTTCTTAAGCAGAGAATAAGCAGAATCTTTATCATGACCACTTGTTCATCCACTCTCCTATCACCCATTTATTAGACTCCCACTGGGAAGTATGAAAACGTCACCCTTTCCTTTTTATTTTTACAAAAGACATATGCATAATTGCCAAGCAGGGCATGTTTCAGGCCACTGTGGCTATCTTAAATTCATAATGTAGTTCTTCTCTAGCATGTCTGCATGAAATACAATTCGTACAGTGATTATTCAGTTTGTAGCTTAATTTGTGTTCATTGAAGATGACCTGATGGTTGCTAGAAATAGAAAATTGGCATTAATTAAGATTTGTTGGAACAGATTGTTGTCAGTGAGGTGGTTTAAAGAATAGCTCAGATCTTAATTTCTTAAATGTTAGGATTAGCAAGGCTTACTTTGGAAGCCTCCTCTCCCACTCTCCCCCACTACGAGAAGGAAAGTACTGAACAAGAATACAGGAAGTACTAGTAGGAATTGCCAAAGTTTTTACGGCTTACTCTGTTTTTATTTAACTTTTTGAAATTTTAACTTGATTGCTAAGATGAGAATTATTTATTATTTTTCAATTCCATTCTTTTTTATTGTATTACTAAAAGTCATCCAATTATAACTTAATTCCCAAAGTTTTATAAGTTACTTTTTATAGTACGTAGAGTGGTAAAGTCTTCTCTCCTTTTCTCATAAGAAGGTGATGAGGGATTGTGAAATAGTCTCTGAAGCATTTTGAGTAACTTGGAGCAGATAATTATTTAAACTTTTAAATCCAGTCTTCCCTGTACCCAACTTCCAACCACCTAATTTCCCCAACAATTTCTAGTCTTTATTAAAAGGGTACCTTTGTGATAAGAGAGTAGGGGGATACATAATTTTTAATAGCTAAGGAGTTGTGTCCTTTGGTAAAAAGAAGGCCAGGACTAGTTTCCACATGGACCATTTACTGTTGTTTATTACTATCCCAATTTTAAACCATGCTTGTGAGAATTGATCTGAGAGGAAGCTTCCTCTTCAAAGCAGATCATTCAAAACAGCCCCTACCACATTAGGATGCAAACTAAGACATGAATGAGGTTTATCTGAGAATTATATTTTGTTTCTGGTAAGGATGTTTTAGATCATATAGTTTTAGACTTTTGTTTCACAAATCAATAAACTAAGGCTTAGGAAAAGTGAGTGAGTTGTCCACAATGATAGTCAATGAATATTTGACTCATCTTTAAGCTTAGAAGAGGCTGATTATTTCAGAATTTAAGAAGAATGTACAAAAGTATATTCAAAAGTAAGTGAAGGCTGAACCCTGTGTAAAGAAAGAAGGATCAATGTTCTGTTCTTAGGTACTATTGAAATGGAACTATTGAAATAGTTCTTAGGTACTATTCAGTGGGTTTGGCCATTGAAAGGAATGGCAAAAACCACAATTACTTTTGCACCTACCTAATAGTAAATAGTTGTAAAACTGTTGGCGGGAGTTAGGGATGCAAGAGGGATTGTACTATAATTTGTACTTCAAATAGTGATCTAAAATTTTTGATTCTGGTCTCATTGGCTTCTTGTTGCCACCAGGACCTCGCCCAAAGGAAGACTGAAAAGAACAAGGAAGGGGCTGTGACTGGCTCAGATTCCCACCGTGGGTTGGTGGAGACAGCCATTGAGCTCAGTAAGGCATGGTGAGCCAATGACGACCTCGCAGAGAGAAATCATTGAATTGAGTATTATTTTCCAGTTTTTGTTTGGAATGCATTTAACTATGGGATATGTGAGGCAAGGGCCAATAGATTTGTCTGTAGACAATTTGATTAAGAGGGTTTGTCCAACAGCTATTTTCTTTTCAGATTTTCCCCATGGACTTAACAACCCACTCTGTTTCTTTATTTACATTATATTTTATGTTTTCTGATTGAATTTTCCTTCTGTTTCTCTATAAAAAATAAAACGGATAGCAATTAAATATTTAAATATAATCACAGTAAAATATAATGGTCTGAAAAGTCCAATCAGTAAATGAAAACACTGTGAGGTAATGTGAAGAGACAGTAAAAATCAAGTTTTCATTTACTGATTATTTTTTCTGGCATTAGTAACATTTAAATTTTCTTCATGAATGGATCTTTAGTGTATCAAATGCAGTATGTAATATATGTAATGATTATTTTACTGATTAAAAGCAGCTAAATCCAATATAATTCAGAGCTATCAAATGCTTTGTGTAATTAATTCATTATGTGTTGTCTTATTCATCACATACAAAATGGTGATATTGACCCCTGACCTTCCTATTGTCTAGGCTTGCTATGTAGACTAAAATTAAAACATGCATTTGATAGCCTGTTACAAGTGTATGCTGCTGATTTTATTAAACCCTTTGCAGTTAATTTAAATATTTTCAGATTGTTTTTCTTAGTTTGGAGAATCAAGATCCAAGAAATTAGCTGTTTACTTTATAGCACAATCTATTCTGTAAGCTGATGTGTAAGTTTGCATGGGTATCATGGAGTCCCAAAATTTAAATGACATAATCAAATAGAAGTTCACTTTGCATGTTGCAGTCTGAAGGTGGGTAGTCCTATGAGTTATGAGATAGCTGTGTTACCCCAGGATATCAAGGAAGCTAGGTCCTTCTGTCTTGTTGCTTTGCTGTCTCTAGGATTTTGTTCTTATCCCAGTGGTCTCAGATAGCTTGCAGCTGGAAGAAGGGGCATGCATAGTCCCTTTAAAGACATGCTCTGAAAGTTGAATAAACAGTTCTACTCATGTCCCATTGGTTAGACGTACACTTGCACTGAACTGAAAGGGAGGCTAGAGAATAGATCTTTATTCGAGGAGGCATGTTCCAAGATAAAAAGTGGAGGATCTTAACTGTAGGGAAGGGCCCTTCTTGGAGAACAACCACCAGCCTCTGCCAAATCTGTTTTTTCATTAAATCCCATGTGTGAGCTTGATTTATATTAAAGATGTGTTATCACTTTTTACGTTTGAAAAAAATTACCTATATAGTTTACACAGACACTCCTTATATTTTAGGTCTCTCTGACAATGCTGAGCCTATAATGGCCTTCACCAATTTTTGCTCTCCACACCCACCTTCAAGGCCTAATTCAAATGTCACATAGCACCTCCTTGTGAAGAATTCTTTCACTCCTTTAGCTTCAATTAATCACTTTATCTTTGCAATTTCATTTTAACATAATATGTATGTTCCTCTGTTGCAGTATCTAATAAACTCTCTCAGTTTTTCTTGTAATAGGACTGCAGTTTGCTTAATTGGTAGAGTTCACGTCTCATTGATCCTTCTCTTCCCCATAGTGTCCTTGTTAGTACTGGACTTGTGATATTTTCAGATTGAATGAGTGGAAATTTGAATTCTAGCTCTGTTTCTTCTTTGAACGTAATGTGCTATCTTGGATAAGTCACTTAGACTATTTTTCTTGTCTTTCCAGTAAAACGGGAAATCGTAATTCTTGCATCAAACTATTATAAAAATAAAATAATTTGCAAAAACTTGAAAAATGTTCTGTCAGTTGTAAGATATTTAGTTTATGAGATGTCACTGTTTGCTGCCATTGTTAGAAATTTGGAGAAAGATAATCAAGATAGAATGAAATCCAATTTGCATTCTAAGATATTTTACAGCAGTATTTTGGCATACTGGTGCCAAATGCTTCATGTTTCCATAAGAAATATTAAAATATCTGATATTTATTTTTTATCTAAAATTTCATCAGTAGTTAGAAAAGGGAGTCTAGTTAGTGTTCTTTATTCAGATTCCATGACAGGATATAAAACTACTGTTACTTAATGAAGCAGAGCCTCAGTTGTTTTTAATATATATTAACGACTAATGTTGGGGCTAGGTATGCTGGCTTGTGCCTGTAATCCCAGCACATTGGGAGGCCATGGCAGGAGGATGGCTTGAGGCCAGGAGTTTAAGACTATCCTTGGAAATATAGCAAGACCCCTTATGTACAAAATAAAAAAAAACAGCCAGGTGTGATTGTGCATACCTGTGGTTCTAGCTACTTGGGAGACTAAGGTGAGAGGGTTGCTTGAGCCAAGAAGATGCAGGCTGCAGTGAGCTGTGATTGTGTCACTGCACTCCAGCCTAGGTGACAGAGTGAGGCCTTGTCTCAAAAATAAAATTAAAAAGAAAAACTAATTTTGGGACTCCAATATCAGGGACTGGGATTTTCCTGATGTACACTCTACCTATAAGTAAATTATCCTTTATTAACTGAGATGCTTTATTTGGATCTTATTTGTAACTCAGAGAGCATTTTTTTTTTTTTTTACTGTGAAGTTAAAACTTTATGTAGCAAATTATACCTATTGATATTTCCTAATTTGCCATGTTTGGTATAATGACAGTTCATTTACAATAAATCCTAATTCACTTAACATATTAGTGCTCAGGTTTTTTGTTGTTGTTGTTGTATTTTGGTGGGGGCAGTGGTGATATTTCTTTAGCTATTTTCATACTTAGGTCACTTCAGTCTTCTGAATGTATGATATTGATGTAGAATTTCCCTTGCTTTCCCACCGTCCATACTCATAAGTGTTAACAGTAGTATCCCGACAGTATTTCTGCCCATTATCTGATGGGTATGTTTTTGGGGAAAAGGGATGTGTCTTAAAGTCCTGTGTCTGCACCGTCATCCAAATTTTGTTTGAAATGTGATTATGAAGCTTCATATACACAAAATGGAAATTTGGAGAAGAGACTTTAGGGAGCAAAACCAATTTGCTGTCTCTTAGGAGGTGCATAGTATGTAGGAAATAATTCTCTGGAAAATCTGTGTCATTATTTGTGCGCTTCTGTCTTTGAGATCCTCAGTTTAATATTTATTGAACATTCATTATATGCTAGGATTTTTCCATTATACTGAAATAGTTTGCTGCCTGTTAAACTAAATACAGCATAGAATATATTTTAATTATGAACAGTAATCTGGTTTCCGAGATTCTTGTAAATTGCACATACATACACTAATGCTTTAGCCTCTGTTGGTTATTAGGGTCACTGCCACCTTAATACTCCTTTATCATTTAAGATACAGATGGTTAGTGCTCCTGGGAAACTTCCCCCAAGAAATATGGTTTCTTCTTTTGTATTCCTTGGGGGAATTTCTAGTGTATCATTATCGTTGTTTTTTTAATAACTCTTTCTCTCAACTAAACTATGAATTCCAAGAAAGCTGGTAGCATATCTCACTCGTTTGCACGTCCTGTATGATTCCTAGATCATAGTGGCCATCACAGCAAATGTTTATTTGACTGAACATATATTACTTAGACATCTTTAGCCAATATTTGTATAAGGAATGGTTTGAGAAGATTCTTGTACTTGACTGTGATTGGAACCTCAGGTTATGCAACAGGAAGTCAGTATGTCAAACATGAGAATTTAAAATTTTAGGAAGAAAACTACTTCATATTACTAAGCAACCAAGTGAACTCTCTCTTTCAAAATAATGTTTTCTGAGTTTTATGCCTAGGTGAGTCAATTCTTTGCATTATCCTTAGTGAGAGACATGTTATTCTTTATGAGATATAGTGAAGTTAGTGAAGATGTCCAGAAAAACATAATGAATGTTATGTTTGCTATCTCAGGTCCAAATCTATCTAAAAGGTTTCTAGGTATCTGACATCAGCAGAATAATTGACATAGGAACCAAAATATATACCAAGTAGGTAGGGGAGGCAGTACACCAAATGGATATTTCCAAGTTTTCTTTGTTTTAATGTAGATAGAAAATAACTTGACAAGGATGGAATGGGGTCAAGTAGAGCAAGTTAAGTGGAGATAAGAAGACAGAATTCTGTTAACCTTAAATGCAGTTATATATGATGAGCATTTTTATAGATAGCAGCTTGACTCGAAAGTAATTTAGGGTAAGTACATAGAAAATAATGCTGCAGTGATTTAACCCACTTAATTGTGTTTTAGATGTATTCTGGAACTAGAGGAAGTTGGTAAAATTTGGCAGTGGGACTAAAAGTTCCAGTTGTCACTATTATGGTAGTTTAGGTGAAAGGGGCAAGCGGAAAGGAAATAGTCCTCAGTCTTTTTATAATAAAGGACTCAATGAAAAAAAAAACAGTGAATTCTCTGGTTCAACTTTAAATACTCTATGTAATGTCTATTACTTTGTTTCTAAAAAGCCTATTCCTTAAGGAGAAGGAAAACGGAAATTCTTTTACTTGGTTTGAATTCTTTTTTGATTTTTATGTATGATAGCTGTTGGAGCTCCATTGATCATTTAAAAAAAAAATCTTACCATTTCAAGTTGTTGTTCCTTCTAAGGTTCCTGGCCGTGCTCCATTATAAGCAAGTGCAATCAGTCTAGAGCTCTTTGATCAGGAGGGAGTCGGATAATGCTGTCAAGGTGATGGTAGTTAGAATTATGAAAGTGGTGGGATTCAGGAGGAGTCAAGGCACATTTTATAATATCAAATAGACCTTCAGGGGTTAATCTGGCATTGCTATTCTATCTGCTGGGTCAAGGCTTTTTTTTTTTTTTTTTCCCTCATGCTCTTTTAAATACTGGATTCTGTCCACCCTGTTCAGAAGATTAGCCTTGGAAACCAATATTGTGTTTTCTTTCTTCCCTTCAGGACAAACTATTTTCCATTTGGGATCACCTCAACTACCTTAACAGGCAGCACCAGGTCTTCATATGCTTTTAAGTTTACCTTCTGCTATGGAAAGGATCTTTCCTTGAATGTTCATATTTTCATCTTGAGAAGGCAATATATATATAGGATTGGTTAAGCAGCTGTAAATAAATATGACAAAGTAGAAGAGTGGTTTATGGGAGTTTTACTATATATATACACATATATAATATTTTCCAGTCTGGTTTCAGACCCCGGCATGGCTTGGAGACAGCGTTGGTGTGTATGAAGGATCTTCCTCCAATGAAGGATTTGGGACAACTTTCCATGATGATTATATTAGAGCCTCAGCTGCTTTCGTGTTGGTCATGAGGTGATGCTGAACCGAATGCTTGAACTAGCAGGAGTGGCTGGGATTGCATTGGAGTGGTTCCGTTCATTCCTTCCGGGTAGGTACCAGCTAGTGACGTTGGGTGAAAATGGACATTGAGGGTCTTCCCGTAAGGAACCCCATAAGAGTCACTCATTCCCCTGTCATTTAGTGGGCATGAGAGGACAAATGGACAACTGAAGGCCAGGCGGTGTGATTTGAATGACTGGGTAGAAGGTTATGAGAGTGATTCCCAGATTGGTGTCGCTCACATATGTTATTTCTGTTTTGTCAGTGTGACAGTGCAGTCTAGAATGGAAAGTGAGAAAGTGTGAATTGTTGGAAAGTGAAAATTTGAGAGGCTCTGGTGTGCTTTCTAATTTCTCTGTCTGAATTAACAGTTTGTGTAAACTGTGGCCATATTTTAACCACAAATTTATCTAAACATGAAAATCCTATGTAATATTAGATAGAAATGTTTTATTTTCCTTTCTTGTATATATCCAGAGCCTTTTTCCCTGTGAACATTGACTGCATCTCCATGATCTTTCTTGCTGAAGTTGTAGTCTCCTTGTTCACTCTTTTCCTTGGGACCCTTTTAAGCAAAGTAGCATGATGACATTAATAAATATTCTTGAGGCTGATTTTTCCCGGTGACTGTTTTATCTTCACTGAAAGCACTTCATTATTCTGATTCTGCTTTCCTAAGAATCAAATTGGGTTGTAGTTTTAAGGAATTTGCAGCATAAATACTGCCTCTACTTTGCCTTAAACTGCTCATGCATTTTAAATTTTTACAAGGAATATACTAGAGTTTCTCCAATTTTGAACATGTTGCTTAGAAATGTGGTGCTTGTTCTTGGTTATTTATTTATATAATATGATTTCAGTATTTTCCTTTAGACTAATGAAAAGCTTGCTGAGTGTTGAACATGAAAGAAGTTTATTAGGTCTAAGAGTAGAATACAGGTAAAGAACTGAAAAGAAAACACAGATGTATGTGTCTGTAAATATCATTAGAACTGTCTGTTCAATGTCATTTTGGCAAAAAGGCAGGAAACTAACATTTATGTAGTAACTGATCAGTGTCAGGCACTGAGCCAAGCAGTTTCTATTTTTTTTAGCTGATTTATTCCTGATGGTAACATTGAGAAGTGGGTGCTGTTTCTTCATTTTACAGATGAGGAAATTGGTGCTGAGAGAAGCTAGGTATCTTGCCTAACTTCACACAATGATAAGTGGAAAGATCTATTATTTGGCCTCGGTCTTGCCCATTCCAAAGCTCAGTATTTCCGTCACTGTGGGCCACAGGCAAGCGTTAGACTTGAAGTGGGGTCCCTAGAGAAAAGATTTTGAAAAGAAGAAGAAAATGATGGTTAGGAGACATGAACAAACCAAGGAGGAAATGAGAGACATAGGAATGTATTAGGATAATGTTGATTTTGAAAATTTCCAGAGTTTTCCTCACACTTAGTTTGAAAAGCCAAGTGATAAAAGGAACAATTTTAGGATTATCAAATGAACAGGTTTAGAATTTTGGATTTTCTATCTTTGTTCTGACATTTCTTCACACTCTATGCTGAAAATGAAGTAAAGATACCCCACACTGGATCCTAGAAACTTACTCTAAGGATCTGTGCATGGAAGGCAATCAGGTGGTTAGTAATTAATTATCTGAGGAAAGACAGCATTTGAAGACAAATATCAGGTGTTTACTGTTTATAAAAGCTTTTTTTGTTTTTAATGTGTCTGCAAAAATTTTTCTATGTGGAACGTTGGCTTACCACTGCTTTTAAGTATAACATGGTACATATGACAGAGATGTGGTGAATTCTTGTGTTCTACTTAAAGAGTAACTTGTCTGGATTTCAGTAAATGGTTGTTTTCATCTTTGGATGGAGTTTGAATTCATACTAGCAGTTTTCATTTTTATGTTGATGATCGCTGTCTCTCATCATTACAATAGATTTATTTCAGGTGTAGTCAGAGAGGATGTTGTTTCTGTGCTTATAAATGGACGTTGACACTAGAAAGGTTAAAGCTGTTACTGTTATCCTAACGTCATGTTGTCGTTACTGATTGTTACTAGTACCTTAGAAAACAATCCCCCCACATGCCAAAAGAAGTAAAGCCCTTTAACTGTAATGATTTTCAATGTCAATGCTATATTTTATCTACTATCAACTCCTGAAGTAACATTTGTAATTGAATTCAGCACCTTAAGATTTCCTGACTTAGCTTTAGTGAAATATTGATTTCATGAAATTAGGTGGCAGGTGTATCCAGAAACTATTTCCTGAAAGCTTTAAGTGGCAATATAAAAGACCAAGAACATTAATTCAAGTTCAATGAGTTGGTTGGAGTTGTGCTTACTTAAATAAGATGCTTGCCAAATGGCCAGAAACTGTGATATCCCAAGTTGTGTTTTTAGGAAGATTGAAAAATGAAGGGAAACAGAAGAATATTTATCCTTTTGTTACGTAAACCTAGGTAGTTCTCTATAATTTTAGCCATGGTTTAATCAGTTGCCATTTAGTTAGTTGATTAAATAGGGGCCCAGGTTTAAGATAATTTTTTCTTGAACTATTACCTTGGCTCTCCAATTCTCTTTTCTACCCCGATTACATTTACATATTCTCCTTTTTCGTTATTGGAATTGCTCTCTGGAGAGTCTCTGTGCGTCTGGTTGGAACATTGATATTGCTGTCAAATAATGCACAGGAAATCTTATTTTGTTTATAGATACATTTCTCCTCATGGGTAATCAAAACACACATTTTTTCCTAAGGAAGATATTTCTGTAAAACAAAAGTAATACTTATATAACTGATAAGTAGCATTGCTTGTGGAATTTATTAATATGTATGTATAATTTTATAAATTTTAAAAACTATTAGCTTGCAACATTGTTATTTATTCTCTTTAAACATTTACATTGATCCTAGTCATCTTGACCTTTATTTTACTGGTTTTAATGTACGGAAGAAGAGTATTAATATTGGCTTGTAGCAAGCATAGGCATTTCTGCGACCCCCTGCTCTGAACTTATGTTTCTCATGAATCATATTTCCCTGAGGGTGAAATTAAAACAAGAACTAGGTGTATTGAATTTCTTTTAGGCTTACTACTGGATTCTTAAGATGTATTTTTAAGTGTCGCATACTAAGTTTGGGGAAGGGAAGGGTGCTTAAATTCACTGCTCTTTCCAGTTATACTTCCTTTCCAAAGCCTCTTGTTTCCATAAGAGGACTTACTTTGAAATTCGTCCTTTTGTAAAGTTTGTTTTTACTTCATAATTCTATCTGCATTTTACATATATATATTTCACACCATCCTAAATAACTATGATGTTTGAATTTCACAAAACTTTCAGTTTACTACAGAAACCTATGGCTTTTTTTTTTCTAGAAAGCTTATGTTTTAAAAAGTATGTTTATATGGTAGCACTTCTAATCAAAATGGAAACCACCAGTGGACAAAGTACCTTGTGAATATAGGTGGATAAAGAAGGAGGAGGAGAGAGGAGAAAGAAGCTAAATTAAATTGGCACTTGTCTTGTGTTATGAATGCCAGTCTTAACACTAGTGGTTAGGTTAGTTATTTTTAGACATTTCCTTTATCAAACATTTAAAGGTAAAGGTTTTCCCATAGCCAGCAAAACGCTGAGCTGAATTCTTTTGACATTCTGCTGATCAAGGAATTTCAGATGAGTAGTATCAGAATTTTCTGGAGAGAAAGGGATAGGAGGATGAATCAAAAATTAGATAATGAACAAGGGAACTCTGCTGTTTTTCTTTCTGAACCATAGAAAACAATTACAAATGATAATTTTTTCTTCAACATGTAATATGCTTTTCTTCAACATGTAATTTTTTTACATTGTGAAAATAATTTTTTCTTCAACATGTAATATGTGTTTTATGTTGAGAAAGATACAGACACAATCAAAAATGTAAATATGAAAAGTCATACCAATAGAAAAAAATTAGAAAAAATTTAAATGTAACATTTAAATCCACCTTTGACAGGGAAATAACTTTTCAGTTAGAAGCTGTAAAATAAACCACAAAGGAAAAGATGGAGATAATTGGCTACATAACATTTTATGTATCTGCATATGAAAAACAAAACATTAAGTCATAAACCATGGAGAAAATATTTTTAGTTAATATGCTAGAGGTATTATATGAAGAGATTATTAAAACAACAAGAAAAACCAATGACCCTCTAGCATCATGGTCAAAGGACAGGAACAGCAGAGGAGCTCTAACGCATAAAACTAAGGAATAAACAAATATGTGGATAAGCATTCAGTCTTACTAATAATCCTAAAAATCAGAGTTAAAGCAACCCTCGAGAATTGTTTTTTTAGTTCACCTAATAAATTAATCAGTCTTTGCATCTCATTCTTGACTCCAAGTGATGCGTCTTGCTTATATACTGCTGGTGAGAATGTAAACCAAAACAACACATTGAAAAGTCAGTTGGCATTATTCACAAAGGTCATTAAATAACCCATATCTCATGAATTAATAATGCCACTCTACAAACCTAATATAAAGTATTCTTGATTATATAAGAATATAATATGCATTAAGATATTCACAGCAGTGCTATTTTAATTGTAATTAAAGGACAATTTAAATGTTCGCTGCTGATATCAGCGACTCTCAAACTTGGTTGCACATTTGAATCATTTGGAATGATTTAAGAAAACACTGACACCTCAGCCCCATCCAGATATTTTTATTTAATAAGTGTGAAGTTGGTCCTGACATTTGCATTTTTTAAAATTTCCCTAAAATTCGAATATATAGCCAGGTTGAAGAGCACTAACTTGAAACAAGTTTACAGAATATTTTAAACCATTTGATGTGATATTTTTGATAGTTTTGTGGTAGTATGTAAAATGATATAAATATTGTTATTCAGCATTTAAATAAATTATAACTTTAAAATGGAAATAATTAGGCTGGAAGAAAGTTTACAAAGTGCTTAGAGTTATGTTCAGGAGTTGGTATTTTGAGTGATTTTTCTCATCTTTTCTTCAATTTGCATTTAGTAATGTTCTTGTATTACAAAGAAAAAACTGTATTTAAAGGAATGGTTCCTTCTGGCCAGATCTCCTAGATAGCTTCCTACTTACAGGTTATTTCTACCTATGAGTAGAGAGATTTATTCTGGCTTATAAAACAATTATATGCTGATGCTAGGGTATATATCATATTATAATAAAATTCTTATAGGATTTTTTCCTTTCTTTGATCTTAGTAATATTTTCTCATATAGTTTTCTGAAGTTTGGAATATAAAGAACTCACATCAGTCATTTTTCTCTTATTACTCTACAACCATGACAATCACTTGTCACCATTTTCTAAATACTGTCTGTATACTGGTAGCTGCCCCAGTGTTTATCCTGAACACCACCATTAACTCTCTGATGCATGTAAATATCTGAATTTTGGATGCATACTGTTAAATCACTGAGTCCAGAACTAAATTCATCATATTGTCAAACTAATTTCTTCTGTATTGTCCATCTTAATTATACCACCATTCTTCTCTAGTTCCCAGTCCTAAACTCCTTCTTCTCCTTTATCTCACACATTTTGTCAGTGTCTTTGTCCAAAAAACAACAATAAAAAACCAGCCTACTCTTTTGTTTTGTTTTTTGTCTTTGCATGTATTTCTTGACTTTCTCCACATTGCTGCCTACCATTAGTTCTCTGGCGAAGCTTGCTCCATCTTCCCTGCAGGCCAGTCCTGCAGGCTTCTAACTGGTCTGTCTTCTAGGTGTATCTCAGCTGAAATCTATCTTTGTGCTAATAAATGGACAAGAGCACCTTCCTTGTTAAAGTCCTCTGGGGCTCTCTATCATCTCCTGCATGAAGTATAAGCTCCTTGCCATGGCATTTAAACTGTGGAACTAAATGTCATGAGCCATGAAGTGGTGTGGACCTTCCCTCTGGAATCTGATTCCTATCCTATTTGCTCTTCTACTCCTCACTCTGGAATCACGTTCCTGCACACCACATTCAGTTCTGTCCATTTGTGCTTCCCTTGTGCTGCTCCTCCCACGTGGTATAGCCTTTTCATCTCCACCCCTGGAGTGAATTAGCAAAAATTTAAAGATTGATACTATCCGTCATTAACTAGTTACTTTCATTAGAAGGTAATTTGGAAGTAGCTATTAAAATTTACAAAGCACACTTCCAACTGGAAATACAATCTTTTTATTTATTGTAGGAAGATAGTTGTACATAAACAAAGAGAACACTATATAAAACTCTTTATTGTAGCACTTTTTTCATGGATGAAATTAAATGCAAACTAAGTGTTCTGTAATAAGGAAATACTTAAACGAATTATGATACAGTACATATATTTTATAGACTCTTAAGAACATTACGTGGATATTAAAAACATTCAAAATCTTATAATTAAACTAATTTGCATTTTTGATATGTTACTTTTTGGTAATGTCAAATTACATTAATGCCTTATACATCTTATCAATTTTCCACTATTTGTAAGCAGAATATACACTTGTAAAAAATTCACACATGGCGCGGTGGCTCATGCCTGTAATCCCAGCATTTTGGGAGGCCAAGGGGGGTAGATCATGAGGTCGAGAGATTGAGACCATCCTGGCCAACATGGCAAAACCCTGTCTCTACTAAAATACAAAAAAAAATTAGCTGAGCGTGATGGCACGTGCCTGTAGTCCTGGCTACTCGGGAGGCTGAGGCAGGGGAATCACTTTAACCCGGGAGGCAGAGGTTGCAGTGAGCCAAGATCAGGCCACTGCATTCCAGCCTGGCGACACAGCAAGACTCCATCTCGAAAAAAAAAAAAAAAAATTCAAGTAACAATTAATAAAGTAAAATGTTAAGGCATTGAAAGAATTCTATAGAATATTAAGAGCAAAAAATGTTTTCATTTGTATTGAAAATAAATGTAAAAATCTAAACCATAAAGTTGAATATATGCATATATATGAATGTAAATACAAAAAGATCTGGAAGAAGTCATGGTTGACCTTTAATAGTTATTCATTCTGAGGCAGTGGATGGCATTGAGGGGAGTTGAGGAGGACTTTTAACTGGGTATAATGATGTACTTTTGCACTTTCCATGTAATTACATTTGCTTGCATGAAAACATTAATTGAATCAAGGCAAGAATCTGACAGAATTAGAGAAAAGTCACATTGTGAGGAAGAAAATAATAAACAATTTTTTTCTGCTTTGAAAATACAGCAGAGTACCCACGTTCCAACAAACAGTAGCTGGAATTAACAGTTGTGGATGTGGCATAGTTGCTTCTTTTTTTTTTTTTTTAAATAAAGTCTAACAAAAAGCTGAAGTTGCTTTGATTTGCTCTTCTTTCTCCTCAGAAGCAGTGTCATAGATTTGCTGGGTATTGTCATAGTTCAGAATTTATACTTTTATTATGAATCTATAGGGGAAATATATCTAAATCTATAGCTATAACCTATTGAACATTTAAGTTATTTACAGTTTATTTTTCCTATAACTAATAATGTCTTTTTGTGAAAGTATGTGTTTTTCTACGGTCTGTACCAAAAAGTGGATTGCTGATCTGTAGAGCATGCACAGTTTTTTTAAAAACTGGATCTTGCCAAATGCCTTTCCAAATTGGTTATATCAGTTTATGCTCTCACTGGAGTATTTAATATTTCCCATTTCTGGATGTCCTCAGCCAACACATGGAATTGTCAGGCTTGAAATTTTGTTTTCTGTAAATGGTAAAATGTTAGCTTATCAACAAGCCCCTGAATGTGTTCTGAGCACTCAAACCTGGCAAGGCGCTATGAGGTGAACACCAAGAATCTTTATTAAAGTCAGGGTCCTCAAGGAGCTAGTTGCCATCAAGCAGTGTGGTGGTAGACTGCACAGAACTAAATGCTACAATAGTAGCATAGGCTGTAATGCCTTTGGAAGTGCAGAGAACATCATTGTGGACTGCAGAGGTAATTAGTAGCTTTTAGGAGGTGAAGGTGAGGGGATCTTGACAAATGAGTAGGAAGAGAGGAGAGCAGTGGGCATTGAGGAAGAGAGAAACATGCTGAGAGGCAGCCTGATTGGAATGGACTTTAGAAAGCTAATAGTCAAACTATTACTAATTGCCCTTAAAACCTTAACCAGAAATGGATTAATAGAGCCTCAAAACACGTGTATTTTAAGCTCACTATCGCTATGTAAATGAGGCCTAGAAAAATAGTCAGCTTGTACAAGTCATATAAGCTCTCTCTTTGGCATCCAAAATAAAACTAGGTAGAGACTTATTGGCTTATTTAACTTGGACATCCATCAGGTTGATCTTCAACATGACCAGGCAATACGGGAGTTCCCATGATCTTTTCTCCCCTTTTCTTTCCATGCTTTACTCTGCTTTCCTCTGGTTAGCTTTATTCCCTGCAGGCCCTGGCCTTGTGGAGGCAGAGATAGGCACCAGCTATTCTCTTTTGTGTCTTTATAGCTAATGTTATTACTGGAAGATAATTTATACTCTTTCCTTTTATTTCTGTATCTGTTTTTGAAAAGACACTCAAAATTCCACCAGCTTACCAATTTCTGTGACCAAGTAGATAGTTTAATCTGGCCAGCCTTACTGGTGATGAAATCAATCCTATTTTATCGATGCATACACTGGAATCACATTGTTATGAAAGGGAGAGTCCCTAAAAGAAAAGAATGCAAGGTATGCAAATATAAGATGACCACTGCAGCCTTTTGGTATATAGAGTCCTTCACAGACATGATTGCAGCCATGAATTTAAAAAGAATTTTGGTGATGTTCATTGCATGTATTTTATGTCTACACATCCATGATCATAACAGCTTTTATTTTAGTGATTAAATGTATTTCAACAAACAACTTTTGAGTACATTGGTGTTGCTTGTCAGGCAATATAAAAATAAATATGTCTATCTCCTGTGGAATTTCCAAACTTGTTGGAAGTAGTAAGGGCAGGAAAGTTAAAGGTGTAAACAATTTTCAAAGAAAATAAACCATGAGAGATATGCAAAGTATCGTGATTGTTCTAAAGGAATGGGGCTATCTTAGGTCGTAAAAGGCTTCCCCATACGGATGGTAGCCAGAGCAGACACGGGAAACCATAGAAGCTTGGTGATTTACTGAGTTGGATTGGATTATAGGAGAGCGGTCTGAGAGTTGGAGATGAAGATGAGGTAGATGCCAACTGTGTTGTAGATGACCCTAATGCTGGCCTGAGGACTTTGTGCCTCCTTTGGTGGGCAGTGAAAACCACTGATTCAACAACAACAACAACAACAACAACAACAACAACAACAACAACAGCCACAGTGAATGGCATGGCTAAGAAGCAGTCTGAGCAGTGTTTCTGTTGTTGTTTTTAAATAAGAAAATTATCTGGCACCAGTGTGTAGGCCGAATTGGACCTGGGAGTTGAAGCAGGGAGACCAGTTAGAGATTATAGAATTGTCTTGTGAATGAGGTAAAGATTTTTTGAAATAGAATGTAATGAAGTAAAAATGTAAGGTTTCAGGGGAACGTAGCTGGGGCTTTGTGATGCATCAGTCATGGGTACTGGAGGAGGAAGATTGTGCCCATGGCTGAGTGAGGCTAGTGGGGATCAGGAGGAAGATCTGCTCTGAGGAGATGCATTTCATGTCAGATGTGGCATCTGTTGGATAATATAATGCAGGTTGAGTTTCCCTTATTCAGAATGTTTGGGACCAGAAGTGTCTTGGATTTTGGATTTTTAAAAAAATTTTTTGAATATTTGTGTTATACCAGTTGAGCATCCCAAATCTAAAAATCTGAAATCCTAAAAGGTCCTATGAGTGTTTCCTTTGAGCATCATGTCGGTGCTCAAAAAGTTTCAAATTCTGGAGCATTTCAAATTTTCAGATTTGGGCTACCCAACCTGTATTGCAAATACATAGTATTTTTAAGTACATAGAGATACGTTTGTGAATTTTCAATGCTATTTACACTTCCTGGATGTGTTTTTCAATTTTATAAATTTATACAGGGAAAATAATCATCACACTGTATTTTTCACAGAAAAAGAGAGCTTTTGCACATTTTTGAAGTAATCTTTTAACATTTGCTTAATAAAATTAAACATTCCTGGGAGTGCTGACTGCTAGGTGTTTTATTCCTAGTTATCCTAATCATATAAATATGGTATAACATTTCTCTAAGTATATTTTTTGGCATGCCATGATAGGTGTTGTTGCTAAATATTATGGTGGAGAGGATTCTTTCATTATATATGATCAGGAAACACAGAGTTAAACAGGATTTTTCAGAGACTTCAATAATACATATTAATGTATTTGGTGAGTGTGCAAAAGGAGAATGCAACATACATTTCTCAAACACATTTGAGAATGTTTTTGAGCAACACTTGGGACAGATATCCCACAGAACAGATTCTGGAAATGGTGGAGTATTGACCATTGCTAATACGATGGGAGAGAATGAGTAGCTACAGGTTGAATATAGAAACTTACATTTTAGTATGAAACTAACTTATACCAGATATAATTACAATGTCTGTTCTTTTAATATATAAAATTTACTATTTTATTTTATAGGATACAGTTTTTGACCTAATTGGAAATAATTTTTTTGAGCTTGCAGGGGTGGGGAAATAGGCTAAAAGTCCTGAAGAGCCACCTATGGCCATGGGTTGACTGCCTCTGCATAGGAGTCAATGACATGATATGTTTGTACATGATCACATCTCAGTCATCTTGGAATAAACTAAGGATAACATTTAAATTCCAAATGGTTTTCTCTTGTTTGCAGCATGCCTCAAGGCTGCCTTTCTGCTGAGTCCCCTGTCATTTCATATGTATTCAGAAAATTTAGTTCAGCTCAGCCTACATTTCTATTATGTGCAAAACACTGTTAGAGTACAAATTTATTTCAAGATTAGCTTGACATACATAAATAGTGTGCTCAATAAATGTTTGTTCAGTGAAAGGATTGTGTTTTTTCTTAATGATCCAGTTTAATAAAGAGGCATCGCAATTATGGATCTGAATTCTCTACCACATATATATGTATATATGTGCATGTGTATAGTATATATATATATAAAATACATGCACATAGTGTGTGTATATATATATCTTATGTGTGTATATATCTTATTTATGATATGTATATATTATCAAATACACAAATATATATATTTGTAGAGATAAGGTCTCACTGTGTTGCCCAGACTAGTCTCGAATTCCTGATCTCAAGCCATTCTTTCGCCTCTGCCGCACAAAATGTTGGGATTATGGGCATCAGCCACCATGCCTGGCCTCTATCATATTTTCTTTAAGTTTCTTCTTCCTTTGTTTTCATTGGTGACATTACCAGAGGAAGATAACCAACAATGTCATCTTCTGCAGCCTAGTTCTTTATATTTGAAACCTACTCTGGGGAAGTCAGAATTGACAATGAAGCGGGTCACCTTATTTAGCAGCATCTGGCTTTAAAAATGTATTTCCTTGAAGTGCTAAATATTTGCTTAAGTGTTCAAGTTAGATTAAATAGAGGAGGCAGTTCTATGGAGAGAGAATGTGAGATAGTGGAAAGAGCACGGGCTTTGGAATCAGATTAGAATTTAGATTTCATCTGTATCACTTAGTTGTTATCTGACTTCTGTAAGATTCCTCATCTCTGAATCTCAGTCATGTCTATAAAACTGGGAATCATGCCTACATTTTGGAGTGGCTATGAGGCATATAGATAATAGTTGTGAAAGCCCAGGCACATTATAGATGCTCAATAAATGGTAGCTATAGTAATAGACGTGTTGCCATCATTCTTCTCCCTGTCCCCTTACTACGTTATCAGTTATTTTTAATACTATCCACATGTGACAGACTATGGACGAGCTGTGTACACATGCCCGTGTCTTCACTTATTTTTGATACTGAGATGAAAATGAAATTAGAAATTAAAATCTTTTTAAAAATTAAAATATTACCTGAGCCAATTCTTTAAACAAGCTGTGAAATATTAATTTCTTTCCATTTGTCATTCTTTTTACATTTAAATGTTGGTTACTATGGTTAGTAGTAGTAGTATTAATAAAATAAGTCACAATTTTTGAACATTTACCACGTACCAGACACAGTTCTAAGTGCTTTATATGTTTTAACGCATTTAATCTTCGGATTGGTTCTCTAGGACATAGTGAGTTTTATTATCCACATTTTAGAGTCGAGGGACCTGTGACCTAGAGAAGTCCAATGTGACACAGCTCCTAAATGGTCCCAACCTTGTTGAACTCAGGCTGACTGGCTCCAGAGCCCACAGTCTTCCTCGTTGTTCGCCACCGCCCTCCCCAGCATAGGGATGGTAATATAGCATGTCATGGCATGTGTAATTGTAGAGGAACAATTGTCAGTGTCTAGGTGTATATGTGGCATGTTCTTTACTAGATGTCTATAATTAAAGATAACCACCTCACCTCCTATTTTAGTTGAGGATCTTCGAAAATTATGATACAGATCATATATTTTGGTTTATGCTTATGTAGGGCTATTTCTTAATTTCCCTGTAGATCTTGTTTTAAAATAATACTAAGCAAACTTTTGTCCTTGTATTAATGTTTTTGAATTTTTGATTCCTAAAACAATAGGTCCATTTAGTGAGTGTGGCTGTACGAATCGCTATAGTCTATCTAATGATATCTTGGTAGTTTTTAATAGGATAAGAGTTCTAAATTCAAATGTCTGTCTCTACTTGTTGTACAAACAGACATATTCATGCCAACCAGAGATACACACTGAGGTCTGGAGTTCGAAGTTCTTTCTCTAAATTTAAGAATTAAAGTGTACAACATATATTATTTGATAACTATTTTTTGTCTTAATCCCTCCTGACAAAAGAGTGCCAATACTGCATTTTAACATTACTTTAGAGACATATTGAATATCAAAAACCACATATCCTCACATAGAAAATCACAAAATATCTTCCTTTGAAATGTGACCTGTCTCTTATTTGATGGATTATTCCCATTTATGTTTATATTTTCTAAATCTTTCTTATTCCTCTTATGTTACTGCACAATAAAAGCTTTCACTAGTGATTGTAGAGAGACCATGAAGTCTGGGACACTGTTTCTTCACTATCAAATTTGAGGCTTAGTATAGATCATTTTTTATTGGAATTATTCAGATAACTTATATAACTATATACATATATTACAAACATATATATATCATTTAGATAACATATATAAAGCCCTCTAAATTTTAAGATTTTATTTTCAGTCATTTTAGAGAGTTTCTTATTGACAATAATATCTCCCAAGAGTAATAAGTTCATTTGGCCTTGGTTTTTCTAGGGTGGTTTGTAATCATCTAGGTTACTGAGTTGTCAGTTGATGTACACTGGGTTACTATGTGTGTTTAGGAGCTATCCTCATTCTTCTCCACTAGTAGAGACACGCCCATTAAATAAATAAATCTAAGTGTACATTATTAATTTTTTAACATCCAAAAATCATTTTTGTGAAGTATATACAGAGTTTAGTCCACAAATTCTAAACAATTTTCACAAAGTGAACACAGATACTGTATCAAGAATTAAAATATTACTTGCACCCGAGACCCACCTAACTTACTCTTAAAATATATTCTTTATATTTTCTCAAAGCTAACATTTGAAATGCTTGAAAGAAGCAATTATTAATTTTTTTGAAAGAATGAGCATATAATTGTTTATATTAATTTATATTAATAGCACTAAGCACAGTAACTAATTATGGTGTTTAATAACTGCTTGAATTTGTTCAGTTTTTATGCTTTTGTTGTACAGAATTAATTTTTTTACATTCCCATATTTAAAAAATGAGGCTAAAAGAAATGTTAGCAGGAAATAGATTACATCTGAAATTTTTATTAAGACATAACAATATATAATAAAATAGTTTAATATATATATTACTGAAATATTATAAATCATTATGTTATATATAAAGGAATAGTGGCTCACAATTATATTTTCTTTGTCATGCCTGCAAATAGTCTTCCAATTGCATTCCCCAGGTATTCTGTCTGGTTTTTAAAATTATTTAATAGATAGGCCTTTCATTCCTTTCACTAAGTATTCACTGTTGGTAAAATTGTGTGTATTCCGTCAGCAATTTGATAATATAAAGCAATAGTTTTTCTGTATTTCACACAGCACTGGGGCTCTGTAAAGCATCTCTAGGGGTTCTTTGATGTCTAGACAGTTTAAATTATGCCTGTTCCCTTGCCTCCAGATTCCACCCCTGTTCTGCTTCAGGGGTTGTGGGAAATGAAAACAAACCAGAAGGGTCCACAGCCTTACAGTCCAGGGGGAAAAACCAACAAGTAGAATAAGCTGTATATCTACCCTGGCAGGTGTATAGGAAAGGGCCCAATTGTAGGGGATGGGAGAAAGAAAATAACTGGGGACAAATAGTGTCCTGCTTATTTATTTCTAGTTATATTTATTATATAGAAATACATGGGCTTTCAGAACAAAATGAAAACATCGTAGAAGTATTAGGGGAAAAAATCGAAGCCACCTTTTAGCCCAGTGCCCCAGTTTTTTCTTCCCAGCCTCCCCATAGGCAGCCAAATTTGGCTTTGGTGGGTTTCCTGTGCATTGTCCTATTTGTTGAAATGGTAAGATGAAGAATTGTGTTTTAAGTTGGAAAACTAACTTTGTTTTCTTCCTTTCTTTTTGTTTTCCTTCTATAAATCGGGATATCGTGGTTTTTCCAATTCATCTTGTTAGAAAGTAAGTAAATTTGAAATTTCAGAGACTTTTAAATTAAAACTTGGATGTTTTATTATTTCATATACACACACATATAGTTACAGGATTTCAAACTTCTAAATTCTGACTGAGGTGATGAGCTTTTGCATTAACTGTGAAGAAAATTTTGTTGAATAAATTAAAAATAAGAACCATTACATAGAAGGCAATCGATTCTATCTAAGAGTACAGACTTTTAAAGCATGTACATCTGCCTCATTTTTTACCCACAGTTAATCATTATGTTTAAGATATATATATGTGTATATACAATATATAGTATACATGCCAATTCTGTTTTTTCTGAATATAAAAATAATAAAATTACATAAGACTTCTATTTATTTCTATTCAATAGCAGTTAAGATATTTCTGCAGAAAATGTAGTCTAAGTTTTCTGTAGTTTATGGAATTGATGAGGATAGCAGCAATAAGGAAATGGTGTGAAATGTTTTTGAAATACATTTTCCTGTGTATATTTTACATTGGATGAATCAGTTACCTTTTAATAAGCATTTAGCTCATTTGATGCGTATTTTTCATTGTTTTTTTAAAAAAACAGACCAGAATAACTAGTTTTTCCTCCATAAAGGAATGAAACCCGTGTGCTTAAAACTAAGTGACTAATCAGTGAGTGATTTTAGTTGTAAAATTTGCATTTGATTGCAAATTATTTTCTAATGCAAATGTTGTATAGTTTTGAAATAAAACAAGTTTCTTTTGGGAAAGATTTATAGAAATTGCAATAGTTATTGAGACTTTGGAGATGTTGTGATTGTGAATTACATATTTTTAAATTTTTCCATAGTAAATCTTGTGTTTATTGAGTTACTAAACAGTATAATTTAATAATATATTCATGCTTAATAGAGCTTATTATTTGTAGAAAACTGGGTGCTTATCACATATGTTTGCAGCAAGCACAGCATTAAATTGCTATTTAATAGCCAATTTATCTTCTACAATTATCTTTAGCTTGCTATACCTTAGAAAGGAAATGTAAATTATAGTAATGTTACATTTGTTTAGTACTTAGTCGTTGCCTTTAAATCTGTATTGTTATTTAATGTGCTGAATCTGAGTTCTTGGAGTCATGTGCATTAGGGCCTTAGGAATAAAGAGAAGAAACAGCATTGTGAGGTTTCATATTAGGTGAACAATTTTATTAAGTTATATTTTTAAAATTCTACATTGTGTCATTTTTATGTATTGGATTCTATTTTACTTGTCGTGTTAACATCTTCTTGCCAAGTCCCTACGGAAAGTCTGTATTTCTGACAGTTCTACTAAATTAAAACTCCAAAAATCTGGCATAATCATTCTTAGCTTCAAATTTTCTATGCTTTTGTCTGAAGACTATAATGTAAAAATATGTATTTGCAATGTTCAGTATAACATGTATTGCGTAATTTATTTGGAATTTATTCATGGAAAGACATTTCTGGGGAAATGAATATATTTTACTTTATAGGTATGCCTGGGCCCTCTCTAAATACGAGAAAAATCTTTTGTGAGAGAAAATAATGAAATGAGGTCTGCAAACTTGTAGGAGCTTCATGAGGAAAGATATTACCTAAACACAACATTATTTCCATGTGTACTTTAATGTTACAACTGCATTGTTCTGTGACCAAATTTATATTAAGATTCTTGTTTCCTGTCAGATTCAATGGAGTCATATTTATATGTTGGCACAGAGAAGCTGCTTCCTAAAATAATTGTCTTTGTTGGATGATAATACTTATAAATCCTTATGACCATGATGTATATATATGCTGCCTTGCTATTAAGTGTGTTCTGGCAATTCAGCATATTTGACTTTTCCATTTTACTGGTGAGTTTTCATTATAAGTAAGAGATTTGATTGTCTTGATCTTTAGAAAACTTTTAATTAGGAGCAAAATTATGTCTTTATCCTCGAAATTTAAAGTTAGAATTCTGAACTTACGAATTCAAAGTTTGAAAGCTTCATATCCTAAAGGCTGTATTGTCTCAGAATGTGAATTAAGTACCCATAATTCCTAAGAAGCATGTGAGTGTAGTGGGGTTAGGGCTTTTAACTAAAATTGGTTTGACCAGATATTGATATTTCTGCATATTAGGAAGTAAAATGTATATGGATGTATAATTTTAAAAGGCAATAATTGTAGCTCTAAATTTTAGCTTCTAAATATTAGTTTGCAATCAAAACACAAAATTTGTTCCAAAATCTACTCCAGGAAATATATATGTACTTTATATTTTATAAATATCATTCAAGTATATGAACTCATTCTAATAATGTTTATACATATGTACTTTGATATTTTAAATGTTAGTTTAATGCCGTTTGATTTCTTTAAAAAGTGATCTGATATTCCAATCACTTGCATGTTTACTACAGAATTCTGTTAGCTGGACAGAATTTCCCAACACATATTTCTTTGACATATCTAACTGAGAAAAGGATGTCATTGTAGAGGCTGTATCAGAGATAGAAACACATATGTACATTCTTATTTTGCCATGTGAGAAATGCAGTCCTGTGAGTAACTTAAATACTTATAATTTCAAATCAGTTCTTCCCTGGTTTATTATTCTTTTGTTGCTTTTAAACGAATGGGATGGAGCTGCTCTTGAACTTGGTGGGTTTTTTTGTTTTTTTTTTTTTTGATCGTTCAAGTGCAACCATCAAGTTGTCTGTAATATTTAAAAGCTAAGGCTTCATGGTGTTATTTGTAAAATAACACCACATAAGTATTTGGGCTTTGGTTTCTGTAAAATATAGTATTGGTTACTCTATGAATAAAAGCATAATTTCAATTCAAGAGACTTTTGCCTGAAGCCTTATAAGACAGATGCATCTGATTAACTTTGGTGAAACTGGACTGGCCCTTTATTGTAATGTAGATGTTTTCAGGGTTGAGAGGGTATTTTTAAAAGGCATGCAAAGAGGTCTTTTTTTTATTATTTTTTTTTTTTTAAGAGAGAGAGAGCGAGACTCAGAGAACAGTTTTGCAATAGAAGCTGTACCTCAGACTGCTTCATTTTTGCACACTTTTATTTTCTAGTGGAACCTCTCCATTAGCCTGTCTGAATGCAATGCTTCACACTAACACTCGAATAGGGGATGGAACATTCTTCAAAATCCCTGGAAAGTCAGGCCTCTATGCTCTCAAAGTAAGTTGCATTGTTCTGCATATTGTTATTACTATTATCATGCATTTTTTTCAGACATGTGAAGGTAAACAAAATTAGATTTGAAGAGTAGAAGAATGACTCCTATGCCTTTAAATGTTTACAGATGTCTTAAAAATGATTTCATATTAAGAATAAACAATGACATTTTTCTTTAAGGAAAGCATATCTGTGGTTTCACTCCGTGACATATGGTAATGCAGAATAGTTGTAGCTTCCTTAAAATTCTTGATTCCTTAAAGTTTATGGGGAGGAGTGTCATGGGTCATTGGCCAGGAGTTTAAGATGATCAGAGTTACCATGAACTCTTTGACTTAATGACCGTCAGTTGATATACAGGCTTCACACCTGTATGCCCTTGTCTTTTATAAAAATAAGACATTTATTCATTCTGCTTGAAAACATTGAATTAAATCTAGTATTCAATTTTAAAACAAATGGTGATCTCAAGGAAGTTTTACTAATGCACACTTGTATGAGAAGAAGAGAGAAATAAAAGCTTCAGATAACTGAGTCTTAATTATTTTAGTATAATTATTTTAAAGGCATTCCCATTTTTATCTAGGGGAAATGCCACCTGAAATGCAACATTCCAGAAGACAAAAGCTTATAATCTACAAATGGTTGTGTAACTTGGAATAAGTACATTCATTGTGTTATTTCTTAGAAATTAAAAAGAAGTCTCTGCTTTAATAAGTCATGGATTATATTTAAAGTTCATTAACTACGTGTGAGTTTTTTTTTAATGTCAAAAGTTAGACAACAAAGCAGGGATTCTTCTTTAGCTACTAAGCATCAGGCTGTGGTCTACTGTGTGTGTTTCAGAAAATAACCCAGGTTAATCAGAAAGACTTGCAATTTTTCCATTGCTTTTTGTAGCAAGTTGGGTATTTAAGTAACTGATTAAAATTCTGAGTTGGTAAGCCATTTCTTTACATGAGGAAAAATGTAGAATTGAAAAAAGATGGAAACAACATATGTCAAAAGGAAACTTTTTTTGGGTATAGATTTTAAAAGTTTATCCAAAAAAAAAATCAACAGTAGCAATGGGCTTTACCCAGTTTTTTTTTTTTTTAACGGAAGAATGATTTTACATTAAAAAGTAAATCATTATTGAAATGTTAAGTCACAAATAACTGATCATACTGTAGGATTCTGCAAGTATTTTGAATGTTTTTAGTTGCTAATACATCTTCTCCATAAATCATCACTTTTCAAAATAATATAGAAAGAGGAGTTGTCATGCCCAGCAGATGGCACGTTGGATTTAGTCTGTGAATCTGAATTGGATGGTACAGATATGGCCGAGGCAAATGCCCATGGAGAAGAAAATGGAGGTAAGTGTGATGAATTCCAAAATATAATCCCTTGTTCTCTTAAAAGTTATATGGAATGCCAATGATTCATTAATTGAATTTCCCACCATTATCAATACAGTTTTCTTCTAAATTTTTACCGCTGAGATTTATCATCAAGGTGTTTTGATTCAAAAAGGATAAAATCTAAAAGAAGTATATAGTTCTTTGCTTTTGTTGTTTTTTAACAATATATATTTCCCTGAATAATTTTCTTAAATACTTCTTTAAGTATCAATATATTTCTCCTGCAAAGTGAGAGGGTTACTGGGGGCATCTAGTGGTTTCATTCCTATGGGAGGACTGAGAATGCTAATGTTTTATTTCTGATTGTGCTGATTTTTCCTGTAATCACAAGTAGTTTTATAACAGCTTTGTTCCTTGGTTTGTCTTTTGCAAATGAAGCTCAGTGTTATCATTCCTCACAGTGAAAAGAGGGCCAAATAAGATATTTTCTTGTTAGACACTTTTGAGAAGTGAGTGAACCTTCCAGAATTTTAAGGGGGAGCGGGGGGGGGGGGCATTTTTCACCTCTGAATTTTATCCTCTGAATTTTATATGTGAACTTATTTTTGTCTTCCTTAAGACAATTATATTGTGATCCTTTCAGTGTATGTAATTCTGCACTGCAATTTTGGCAAATCTTTGTCCCACAATAGCTGCAGTGCTTTCTTCTACTCTACCCACTGGTTCCACAAAGGGACCCAGATCATGATTTGAGAGAAAACTGTGTAGTTAAAGTCTCTGTCAGTAGACTCATAGGAATCAGTAAATTACCTTTAAACAAACAAACCTTAAAGGATGTTTGCAGAAATATTGTATTTCAGTAATAACCCAAAGTCATTCATTTTATTAATGGCCATAGATTCCCTTTGTTTGTCCTCTGCATGCTCACTGAATGCTCTCTTTAAACTTGTGTGCTGATAGACCCTGTAAGACTGTTACTGCTTCCGTTCCTCTCTGATCTGTAGCAAAGGTTGTGAATTTAATGTAGGAAAAACACAGTTTATTGCCCTAAGGAAATTACAAGAATGGCTGCAGACTGCTTTATGGATGTTTTACTTTTCATATGACTTGTTGTCCCTATTCCCAGGCTTTTTGAGCATCCCCCCAATTGTTGTGGTAATGGTGTGAACCCTGGCTGGTCTTTGTGATTAGAGAGGGGAAAAGGCAGAGAATCACAGTAATTTCTGGCTTTCTAAAAGGGGAGGTGAGTGGGGCATACTTTTCCCTTTCAGGAGGGTGAAGGAGAATCTTAACTGCAGTTTCTCCTAGTGTGGTACTCTTGCCTGGGTGAGCGCTCATGTGCTCTCTCAACATATATACTGAGCTTCTTTCATGTGCCAAGTACTATTCTTGACATTGCAGTTACAGCAGTGAAAAACAAAAACAAATCTCTCATGAAGCTTATTTTCTTTGAGAGACAGAAAATAAGCAAAATAAATATCTAAAATGTATAGGTTATTCAGTGGTGACAAGTGATATGGGGCAAAATACATAAGGGAGTGGGGGAGTAGGGGAGAGGGTTACGTTTAGAAAAGACCTGAGGAGCATGAGAGAACAGGCATTCAGGGGAGAGAACTCCAGGTAGAGGGAACAGCAGTTACAAAGGCATTGAGGCAGGAGAGTGCCTGGAATATTCCAGAGATAGGAAGAGGCTGGTGTGGCTGTGAGGCCAAAGTGAACAAGGGAGAGTATGGTAAGAAACAAAGCCAGGGAAGTTATGGGGGCCAGGTTATATGGTGCCTTGATGCTGGCTTCTGTTTTGAGTAAGATATTAAGCCATTGTAGAGTTTTGAGCTAGAAAGGCAATGGCCACATGTAGGTTTTAGCAGGATCACTAACTACGAAAAAGATACGAGAACAAGGAAAAAAGCAGGGAGACCCATTAGACAGCTATTGTCGTAATCTAGAGGAGAGGTGTTGTTGATTTGAAGGAAAGTACTAGCAGTGGATGGGATGAAAAGTGATTGGATTCTGGTAGATCCAGCAGAAGCTGCTGGCAGATAAATGTGAGTGTGAGATAGAGAAAGGAGCTGGGGATAACTCCAGAGTTTGAGTATGTGAGCAAGTTGAACAATAGCATTGTCCTTAGTTTAGATGGAAGAATCTTCAAGGGAACCAGTTAAGGGGAGGGGCGTTGTTGATCAGGAGCTCAGTTCTGGACATGAGATTCTTTTTCAATATCTAGGTGGATGTGTTAAATAACTGATTTTATCTGTCTGAAAATTATGGGAAAGATCCTTCTTGGAGATACTGATTTGGAAGTGGCCAGTTTATAGATGGTAGTTAAAGACAGGAAACTGGATGACATTACCAAGGAACTGAAGGTAAATAGAAAAGAAAAAAGACCCAAAGACTGAGCTCAGGGGCACTTGAATTTTACGAGCTTGGAGAGAGTATAGAAAACAGTGAGACTGAAAGTAAATGGACACGGTAAGATTTTCTGTCCTGGAAACCATATGAAGAAACTATTTTGGAGGGTGAAGTGACTCAAATGTGTCAATGCTTTTGAAATGTGAATTCATGATGAAGATTAGGAAATTACCACCGGATTTACCTTTATGAGTGTATTGATGAATTTGGCAATGGTAATTTTTGTGGAATGGTAAGACCATAGCTTGAATAAGGTGGGTTCAAGATAATGAGAGGAGAGGAATTAGAGACCACAAGTGTAGACAGTTCTTTCAAGGAATTTTGAGGTCAGGGGAAGGAGTGGAATGGGAAAATGGCTGGAAAGGAAAGAATCAAGAGATAGTTTAAAAAAATGGGAAACAATTATTAGCAAATTATTCACTAATGGGCACATTTCAGTTAAGGAAAATTGATGATGTGGCAGGGGTGTTCTGTTATGCTTTGGTTAGATGAGGGAGAATGGGACCTATTCAGCAAATGGAGAGATTGGTCTTAGCAAGAGATGTAGACAGGTGCTCTAAAGGAGGCAGTAGGAAAAGCGAGGGTGTTTCAGTAGAAGTGAAGGTAGGCCAGTACTTGTGGAAGGGGCTCGTAGAAGTTTGCTTCTGTGTGTGTTATTTTTCTCAGCAAAATAGAAAAGTAGTCCATCAGTTAAGGGTGAGAATAGGGGAGGTAGTTTTGTAGACTTAAGGAGAAGATAGAAAATATTTGTCTGAGAGAGTCTGACAGCATTAAGGACATTCTTAAGGTTAGTCATCCTGAATTTACTAGGAGACCAACCTACATGGTTGTCCATTTTTCTCCAGTCATGTTCGGGACCACTCTACAAGTACAGAAGATGTGTATAGTGACTGAAGCTGGGGTTTTGCCAAATATAAATGATGAAGCAAGAGAGGAAGAAAGGAGTTAAGGGTATATGAAGTGGAGTAATGAGGCAAATGTCCATAGAATTTAAGCTGATGTGGAGGTGAGTAAAGGATAGCGTGAAGAAGGAAGTCTCATTGGTGTGAAAAGGTTATTTGATTTGGTGTTCTGAAGGAAATGAGTTGGAAGTGTAAGTGATATGAGAGTGGAATGCATGGATTGAATTTAGGATACTATTATGGGATGTATTTTCAGAGCTGATAAGAAAGAAGGGGGCTAGGTTTCAGGCTATCAAGAGTGCTTAGGCCATGTGTGCACTCAAGAGTTGCCTGGATGAGGTGGCATCAGCGGCTGAAATTCAGCACTCCTCCATTTGCCCAACCTAGTGCTGTGGGATGGGACTGGGTCCACCTGGAAAAAAGATTGCCTTTTCTTTTTTGCACAAAGATGTTTTAAAGGCTGGTGGTGGCCCTTGCATAAGATATTAGAGAATCATCAGCATGGATATTGAAACAGACAATTATAGTAGAACTAACATTGACAAGATGTCATATTAGCAGCTAACATATTCAAAAAATCAAGGAGAGTAACCAAGAGTTGGCAGATAAGTACAGTAGGTTGAATAGTTAGTAATATAGTCTGATGGCATGAGATACAATGCTGGAGGCATCATAGGAACCAGGGAGGGAGAATGGTTTGGAGGGAACAGTGAGGGGAATATAGGTCACTTATTCCATTTCCAGGCCCAGTGGTACAAGAGGTGTAGAAAAGAAAAAGGCTACCACCTGAGAGCATTCCAGAGGAACCAGTGTCCTGGCTGGGAAGACAGCCAGATTTTGTATATTAAGAAGTAAAGGGAGTTTTCAGAGAAAATATGGAGGCTGCAGGAGATTTTGATAATGACATCCTAAATTCCAGAGGAATCCTTGGGAGTTTAGTAGCTGAGAAAGGGTGACAGATAGCATGAGAGCACTCAGCCAATAGTGAAACCAAAACAGGGATAAGCAAACTTCCCTAATGTAAAATGTGAATAGGCACTTCACCAGATAACACATACCCAAACATATCCAGCTAATGTGACAAAAATTAGATTTCCTGACCTCTCCTTTGAAGTTGCATTTGGGAAATTACTTTGGGAAATCAGTGAAAGAATAGTAAATAGCTTATTTCCTTGAGTATTCCTTGACTTGCTCACTTTTGCATCTTATTGCAAACCACAATTGCATCTCCATGTAGGCACCCTGTGCTTCTATGCATAGCTTATTAATCTAGCCTCAGGACACATTTTCAAACCTAGATATTGAAAATGTATTGAGTACTTTGTTATTTTGTTTTATTTTCACCTCTGAGGGAACAAACTTAGGTTAAATGTCCCATCCAAATTGCAAGCCCAGGTGTGACACCAAAGGCCAGACTCTCATTACTCTGATACCTTGCCTGGAACCACAGGGAACACTTATTAGCCAGTCATCATTGGTACGGTTTGCCTTTCCAATGTTAGTTCACATCCATTAAGATCCTAAACTTAAGACTTTGACAAAGAGGAACCCTTGGCTTATCCCAATAAAATAGTGGGATACCACATGATTTCTTAAAATTCAATAATAGATTTCAGGAAACTGAACTGCTTTAGGTGATTTCCTTGCTTACTCTGTTTCTAATATATATTTGAACCAAAAGTTAGAAAGGATATACTTTCCACACTTCCTACAGCTGTACAAATATACTTTGAAAATGTGATCAGAGAGAGAAGGTTGGGTATATGAGTGGATGTGTGTGTGTGAGGGAGCAAGAGAGAGGGGTGTGGGAGAGAAAAGTTGGAAAGGAGGGAGAGAGGGAGTGGGAGATGAGTACACCATCTGTTTTGCTATTTTATTCATCTTTCCTTCTTATATTCATCCTTTGGGATGAAAGACTGGGGAGTATTGAGAAGAATATTAACCATCAATTTGTAACATACCCTTGATGCGTTGAAAGAATAAGCCGCTGCTACCATAGTGTTATATCGGATTGACAACTATTTATTGACATTTGCTGTACCATTTAGGGGATAAGCAGAGAAGTATTTGAGAAGAAAGTATTTTGTAAAAACTGATAAGAAATCTTAGTTTGATTCCAGTCATTAACACTTGAGTCCTTAGGCAGAGTTAAGATAATGATTATAATACTTTAGTCCTCTTCTTGGGATCAACTGGGCAGGGAAACGTTCTTTTAAAATGGGAGATGTGTTGCCAAGGTACTTTGTTATAAAGTTTTGTTGAAAAATTTTACAATGTAGGAAAAGTGGTATATTTTTAATTGTGGAATTTACAAGACACAGAACTATGGTTATGTGTTTCTTTGACTTCTGAAGAGTTTCTCAAGTTAATAATAATTAGACTTGAGAATGTAAACTTCACATTTTACAAGCTAAGCTTTAGAGATCAAAGAATGATTTAGGTGAATTACTTGATACATCTGTGTTGACAACTCATGACCATTTATGCCTATATAAGTATAAATCTGTGCCACCCAAGTAAAATATTATAAATTTTATGGTCTATTTTAGTCAGAGATTTATGGGTATGTTTGTGTCTGAGTTGTTTTCTGAGCATAATACATTGATATATCATGAGTTTCCTAACACATATTAAGTTGACTCACAATGTGTTGCTGGTCTGCAGAACTCATACATATTTTATGTGAGATGATACCATCAGTAGACAGTCTTCGCTCTCTTCATCGTCTATCTATAAATTGTTATTAACAAGAAAAATTAAGTTTCTCCTTTTGTGGCCCTAATATAGTTCATGCTTAAAATCAACAGCAACCATCCTATATATTTCTTTTAAATGAGGAAACTAGAGATTGTACACATTTTATCCACAGAGATCAAAAAAGGTTCTGCTTGCTATTAACCCTAATGGCTTTCAGGGAGGAAGCAGCACTCTAGCAAGGGAATTAGTATTTTAAAAGTTTCTATTGGGGCGAAAAAAAAAAAAAAAAAAGAACATGAATCTTATGTTTTAGACCTTAGATCCCAGGGCAAATAATGATTCCAACATTTGAAGAATTTTATGGAGTCCTTTTTCATTATTCTTTATGGCCAGTTTTATAAGTGGGTTTCTGATTGTGTGATTCTTGGCAGAGTTGTGTTAACTTAATGAAACGTTACTCAGCTCACTCTTTGTTTTCATTGGCTCAGAGGCTACAGTTTGCGGGGTCTTTTATCAAAAGTGAAAAGTGTGTTAAGGAGGCCTGAAGTGTGTGAATATAATCTCAATTGAGACATCAGTTACATACAGATGAGAAGCTTCTTGGAGAAATTGGGGCATACATTTAAAAGGTCCGGACACCCTGGGGAGTAGTCACACTGACAGCTCATGAGGCAATTTTATACAAGGCTACAAAAAAGGAAAATGAGGGTGACTGTGGAGTTGTGAAGGGAGTGTTTTGAGTAACTTTGGAAGATGTTGCCCACCTACCCAGTGTCAGTTGGTATTCTGGTCTTGTTTTGCTGGAGGTTTTACAGTAACTTGCCTGTGAATGCTCCAGTGTAGTTTTATATTGGATGTTCTGTCTGCATCTTTGTGTTCAGGAGGGTGGGGGTAGGAGAGTGTCAACAGGCTTCTACATGATCGTGGAGAAAGACAACACAGTGTGACCAACTACCTGGCAGCCATTCCTAAGAATCTTGCAGGGGACAGGAAGGATATTCCTTCTATGCCTGAACCAGGTCCCCTAATTTTGGGAGATTAAGCTAATTTGTCTTTCATCCAACAGCTCTGCATTTTAGGCAACAGCTTTGTTTGCTCATGGAGACACCTGCTCTACATTGGTGGCCTAGAGAAACTTAAGTATGTGAAAATTATGTTGTTTTAGTTACACATTGAAGAAAACACAGAGGAAAGCGAATACACTTCACAGTCAGAAATGACCATTGGCAGGATATAGAACTTCCATTGCCCACTCTTTCTCCTTCTCCTTTCTTTTATTCCAGCCCCCAGATTATACAGTTCACAAGAAGTGTGAGGAATTTCAAAAGATCATGAAGCCCTGGTTCCTCTCTCCTGCCAGTGTTTTTCTTAAACCACTCAATTGAAGTAGACAATATTCTAATAGTATACGATCCGGGGGATAGAAATCGCACAGTCCCCCTTATACTTCTCCCTGTGTTCTTGATAACTTTTATAGAGAATATTTTTTTCTTTATGTTGAAATCTTTTGTGCTTTTAATTAAGCTAATTTGCTCCTTTTTTTTTCTGTGCTCTGATGATAAACAACAGATGGTCACCCCTTCATCTTAACTTCTCCAAATGACTTATCCCAACTCTTTCAAACATTACTTACAGACACTTTTCATTTCTTTTATCTTTTAGAGACCTCTTTTTCTTACATATTTCCTCTTGAACTGTGAACTTCATTCTTGTCTAGATGGATTTTGGTCAATTTTAACAGTCCAGAGTCATGTAGGAAAACGTTTTCTTTTTAAATGGGATGAAGTGACCCATTTAAGCATACTTTCATCTCTCTTCTTGAATTGTGAAATAAATATTTCATAATATAAAGATCAAGAACAGAATATGATCTCATAAAACTAAAGATTGAGAACAGAATATGATCTCATAATAAAACAACAAACTACTTCTCAAAAACAGAATTGAAGGTATTCCCTCAATTACACATCTTAACTAGCCAATTTTCTGTTTGATTTATATAATCTGTGACTGTAGATATGAACAAAACACTCATGTTCTTTAAAAAAAGTACTTTTTCATTGATGCCAGATAATTCGTTCTCACTTTTCTTTAGTTATATTGTATGAGCATTTCTCAAACTGCCATCTGGATAGCTAACATGATTCCCCTTTATCGGAGTTTATAGTTTATATGATAAAGTATGAAATAATTAGTAGTGATGCCCATGAATGAAACACTTAACCTTGACCTGTGCCAACCTTTTGCTGATCTCCTTCCTGTCCACTTTTTTCTGTTTCTCATTTTCTAGGCTGATTGCTTTACTTCTGTGCAGATGTTTCAGGAACCTGATGCAGTGTAGATCACAGGGGTTATACCAGTATAAAATAAATAAGCCTCTGATGTCATTTTTCCCACACAAACAGCATATAGTATTATTACTCTCCATTACCCTGTGAGCGAAATCCTTGTTGGTTCTATGGTAGGAGGAGGTTAGGTGGCTAAAGGCTGGTAACTACAATATATGCTTTTCCTACTAAATATATTTATTTTTGGTTTGAGTTTTCTCTCTTCTGTGTTTAAGGAGATATTTTTATGAATATCCAGAGATAATAGTATAACTAAATTGGCCTGGCTGATAAATTGAGTACTTGTAGGAGAGATTCTTATAGCTACGTCTTGTGTATACAATGGTCTTCCTAGTTACCTTTGGAGCTTCAGTGTTCTAACCAAAATGTTTGTGAACCATTTGTAGCCATTGTAATGAGGTGGTGGCATATCCATTTCTGTGGCAGGTGAACGACATTTGCATCATATGATATCAGCCACCCAAAGCACTAAGGTCTCTGGCATGATGACATTTTGCAGCAGCGTTTTCTCACTCATATATGGTTGGTATAATTATTATCTGATTCAACATTCCTCTTGGTTTATTTTGCGTTTTTTCTGAAAATCTCTTCTGAATAAGAAGAGGCTTAATTGGGCTAATGAAGCAGGTTATAAAATATAGTAATCATTCCAGTTACATTAGGTATGTTTCATTATAGAAGATATTGTTCTAAATGTTATCAAGAGAATCAGTGCTTATAATTTTTAGACTCCATGTCCTTTGAAAGGGTCTTAGGAAAAAATTGCTGTTTCCATTATTTTATTGCTAGTATTACTAGCAATTTATTAATCTATTTACTGACTTTTCTTGGCAACTTATATCCTTTGGATTTTCTTTTAATATAATAAGGAAATTTGCTTAAACCCAAATACCTATACCTATCTTGAAACAAATGTTTCTAGAAAAGGCAGTTCTGCTTAGGCTGAATGCAAAAAGGATTTTAAAAATAGAGTTCAGGAATGATTTAATTGGGGTCAGATGGTTTTCCCTGTTCAAGTCTTTTTAACAATTTGTAGCATGTATTTTCTGGCTGTATATATCCAAAATATCTGATATACAGAATTTCAAATGTAAATACTGTACATAAAACAAATTATAACCCAAATATAAACTGTTGTGTTTATTTGCCATTTGGGGATACTTCTGAATTGTCTGCTTGTTGATCTTTCAAAACAAATTTATTATTGTTAAGTTTTCATCAGTAGTTCTCCTCAGGTAGAATTAATGGTCTATATCTAGACCATTGTTCTTTGAAAACATTTTTAAAAAATTCTTATGGCCTCCAACTCAGGTATTCGATCTTTTTCACTGTTTTTCCCCCAGCATCTTATACAGTGATTGGCATGAGGGAAAGTACTCAATAAAAGTTGTGCAACTGAATGATTAATCAATAAACCAATAAACTTCCTCTAAGACCCAGCCCTCTATTCAGATTTTATTGACTTGTAACAATGTACCACAGTGTTATTCCTAATACACTATGTATCCTTTGAGTTAAATTTTTTATTCATATAACGTTTTAAAATTACATTAGGAGGGAATACCAACCTATAATATATGTCAAGATCATTCATACAGAAAACTGTTGTGATTTGAGCAAATCTAGTCTGATTATTCAGAAGAATGAAAGGGAGTGTTTGGAAAGAGAACTTACAGAAATGAAATTGGTAAAAGGCTGCTCCCCTCCTTGTCTTTATTAGGTCTTTGAGCACCCTCAGATAGCTTGTTACTTATTGGGTGGCTCAGTGGGACAGAGAGCAATTAATAGTACACAATATCGGTGTTGCAGAGACTATATAATGTACAGATCCTGGTCTGTGTTGTGGTTCTGCACCCACACAGCTTCTGCCATTTTATGTAAGCATTGTGATTTCTAATTTTGACTTTTAAATTTTATTTTTATTTCCCCATGCAAAAGCACAAAACTGACTTTACTCGTTAAATAAGACAATGAGTAAAGATGGCAAAGAGAAATCTATCTATAATTAGTGGCAGGTCGTGCAACTTCCTACTGTCTTGCAAAGGAAATTCTGTCATTTGGATTTCATATTATCCCTAATTGACTTTAGAATAATTTGAGAAAATAATTTAAGAAGGCTTCTGTTTTCAAGTTTACAACAATTCATTTTATACATACTTTTTCATAAAAAATAGCTTTGCTGACCTCCACTTTCATGAATTCTTATTAAAAATCATAGTTGAAAGTTAACTTCAAAAATACTTTAAACAAAATTTTTGAATTTGATACTTTAAAATTTGATTTTTAAAAAATTCAATGAACATTAATAGATCGACTGCTCTGTGCCCATCTTCACATGTAAGTCCTTGAGCTTCTAAGCCTGTGGCTGCTGAGGCAGATGACAGCACCAGAATTGCAGGGACTGTCATGAATTTGTACACTAAATTCCAAGAAAGCATGGCTAGGGGAGGAGCAAGTCTACCTCAGAAGCTGGGACAGTCAGAGAAGCTTTGGGGGAAGCTGTTCAGAATTTGGACTGCCAAGATGAGTTTGCCAGGCAGAGTGCTGGGAAAGGATATTTGGAGGAGGGACAATCAGACCAAGTACAACAAACACAGCAAGTAGATGTGTTCAGAAGACACTGAAGAGTCTCCAGATTGGCTGGATTATAGAGGCTGAGAATTGGGAGGCTGGCAGGATGTGAGACAAGAGAGATAGATCAAGTTTGTATTCTGATTGCTCCTTTCTGTATATCCTGGGTTGTAAGTCACAGTTACAATTGTGGATGTCCTCTTGTACACCTGTCAGTGGATTAGTAATTACATTAGGAGGGAATACCAACCATATCCCCTCCCTAGCATGCAGCTTTAAAAATAGGAACTCTAATTTACATTTTCTAGTTCCATAGTATTTTCAAGTTGAATGGTAAATTAAAAGGAGAGACAGACAACTTGGAGACACTGAAGCCCGCAGTTTTGCTGGAGCAGTCACCAGTTCTCTAGCCTTCAAGGCTGTCTCATGGTTACCTATAATCTCCTACCTCCTTTTGCTCCCTGATCTTCTAAATAGAGTATTTTGAGGGAGGATTTGGGGAGTGCGAGTAGAGGTATTGAGAGGCAAATTTAAAATCAGCAGATGAGCTTTTAACTATGCTTTTGGCTTGCCTATTTTTGGCAGGCAAGCAAAATGTAGACAGAAATAGTATCTTTATACCTTTTAAAAAATGTGGAATGATAAAAATTCTAGGGAGAACTAGTCTCATTTTGTTTCCTCATCTTCAGTTTGAAAAGGACAGGCTGTATTGTGGGATTTCAAAGTATAAGGTCCTGGCATTAGTTTTGTGATCATGCCAGTACATAGTTAGAAAAGATAGCTCCTGTTCTGTTCTGAATGCCAAGAAGATATCACTTTCTAAGCTGCATGTCAGTCTTTGATATTTATTGGATAAAACATCTGTCCTAATTCTTCAGTTTCCTGGCTCCTGTTGTAATTTTACATGCAAGGGATTTTCCCTGATCCTTTCTTTAACATTAATTTTCCTTTGGCTTGTATTTCAGAGGCCAAAGTCAGTCTCTTAGATAAATATTCAGGCAACTGTTTAAAATGAGTCCTTCATTATTTATTTATCACATCTATTATTAAGAAAGCTGCAAGAATAAGTAAAAGTGAAAACCTTGCATTTTGTCAGAATATGAATCTGCACGAACCTGCACAGCCAACTGTACTCAGTGAATTAGTGTTTTTAGATTCAGCTATTCTCACGTCATATGCATGGAAAAAGAATGAATAAAGCAAGTCAAATGCCCATGAAAAAAGGTCCGTATTTGTCAGTAATTTAAAAATGTGTATGAGCACACTGATTGAAGCCTATGGGTGAATTGCAAATATGTCCTACCCATTTTTTCTTTCCTGATTTTTTGTTCTTAAAAATAAGTTATTTAACCCAAAGGAACAATCACATACTTTTTTTCTGTTACATTTTGCTTTTCTTTAAAGTTCTATAGTTATTGTATCAGTAAATAATTAGGGAAATATGGTTTGATCCGGAGAAATAAAGTAAGGAACAACTTCCAGAAAGAGGGATTAGGGAGAAAATTGACTACCTAGGACAGGTATTCTTGATGTTTTTCTTGGGTCTAGAATGGAGTGTAAGATAAAGCAAATAAAGTTGGGTTAAGGAAAATGAATCATTTTTAGAACAAATTGCATGGTATTCCTTAGTGCAGTTTCAACTGTTGTCCTGCCCTCCCTCTGAAGTTCTGGGCTCTAAATTGAATAGAATCTTTCTTTTGGATACAACATATATAAATAGATGTCAATCACTATCAACATAGTGCCGTAATAAATTTAACCCAAAATGTACAGTGTATATGCTGATACTGAAATAGGTATCCCAATGTCTGATGGTTTCCTAGGTCAGAAATAGAGCAACTGGTGAGCTATGTAGCAGTTACCCTCAGGAAGGACAGATGATTGCATACTGCTTATTTTCTTATTCAGAAAATAGGAGGGATGCGAGGCCTTAATTACATGTACACTGGGTCAGAATTTGTTATTATTTAATCCTGCTGAAGTGGAGTTTGCCTTTGAAAGACAGAGGAATAATAGCATTTTCTAAACAAATTGGAAGTACATTTAGACGCCCAGTATGCAGAAGCATTCTCATATTTTCCCTAAGTTCCTTAATATCTATGGACTGCATTTAGTTCTCCTTTAAACGAACTAACCTGTAAGTTTCCAATTTTCTAGGTGTAAATACCATTATAAGAGTGTGAAAGTAATAAAACATATTTGCTAATGCACACTTTACTTTTGGCTGGGCATACATGAGATCTGTTCATTTGGGATCATATATTTTATCTGCCATCTCTCTGTCACCTCCTCAGTTGGTCACATTTCATAGAGACTTCAGAACATTGAAAAGGCTATCTGTATTATCAGTAAATACCATAAATTTATGTTTAGACTATAAACTGATTATTATTTCTAATATTTCTTGATAAATAAGCTTTGGTAAGGTGTTAAAAATTATTCTAGTGATTATTTAAAGGAGAGAAGCCTAGGAAGCATAGTTTATGTGATCAATGTAATAAACTGTTTCTTAGCTAGAACATTTAGACTGTCTTAAGCAAAAAAATCATATTAAGTAAAAAAAGTCATATGATCTTTAATTCAATGACTTTTCTCACTATATTCATCCGCAAATCTTTTTGCTACTTCAACCATAGTATTTCCTAGACCCATCACTTACAATTCTAAGTTTTTCCTTGTCGGGGGCTGAGTGACTTGTTTCCCCCTGCCTTTGTTAACTTCTAGTTTCAGTATCATGCAACTAAATTATGCTTCTTTAGATATGATATTTTCTGTATCAGATCTTGACTTTTGAAACCAAATATTGTAAGTGGAAAAATCATGGGTTCTGGAGCTAGACTAGGCTGGCCTTGAATCCCATCTCTGCAGTTCCATTGGCCCTATGACCATGGGCAAGTTATTTCACCTTTTTGAGCTCTAGTTTTCTTCCTCCATTATAGAAATATATACCTTATTGTGTTACAAGAAAGCTGCAAGGATTAAATCAGATCACATGTTGGAAGTGTCTGGCATTAATAACTGTTATTTTATTTTCCTAAATTTGTTCATTTGTCTTTCTACTTTCTGTATTAACAAAAAATTTGATTATTTTTTCCCCAGAATTGCCTCTCACGGGCCGCATGGTTATTTCTAGGCAAGGTGTGCTTGAGTCTATCAGAAGCCACTTGAGTGTTCTCAAGGTGCATATGCCTGTGCTTCCTTTGTTACTACAATAATTTTTACTTCTTGACCTTCTTTTAAAACTCAGGTCAGAACCCTCTCAAGTTACCATCACTTGGAAAGTTTTCTTGAGTTAGCATTAACCCTGGTGCCCTTAAAAAGTCATGTTTTGAGCTTTTTTACAATATGTTCTCAAGTTATTTTCTTCTGACTTCCTCTTGCCTCCTGCCTTTGACATATGCCTCCATTCTGTCGCTAATCATAGTACTTCCTCGTTTTAATTTTCCAAACTCCTTCTCCCCCAGTGTATACAGAAAAGGGCCTGCATCTGTGCTCCTACTCAAACCATTTCAGTGTTAAAGTCTCTCAGTTTGAGAAGGAGTCAAATGAGGACTCAGAAGTCTGTCCGTTTGAGGAGAACTAAAGGTAGAGTTCTGGCTCAAACATAGGTTTCAGAGAGCAGACACTGCTTGTGGGCTCTACTTGGTCACCCAAGTCAGTGAGACATTGATTCTCCTAAAAAGCAGTCTTTTGGAAGAAAATGTCTTCTGTAGAATAGACAACATGCAAGCCTGACTCTGATAAAAATGAGCAGTTGTACTGTAATCTGTGAGAGCACCATTTTCCTCAAAATAATTATCTTGAATTGATAACAAGCATCTCAGATTTCTTTTTTCCTTATCCATGCTTTATGACTCAGCCCATAAGAGAAAATAAACATGTCCCATAGGTCACAGATCTATAGTAGTAAGGCTGTTAAGCAGAAGAGTCATAATACCTGTGAGGCTGGGTAGATTTAAAACAATTGCGTTAATTTAGATTGTTTTTTTGTTTGTTTGTGTTCAGAATACTATGCATTGCCTAATCTCCATATTCAAATTCAAATGGTACGTACTGACTCCCAACTCCTGAGGCAGATATTGTCTATTTTTTATGTCCATACAATAGCTCAATGACATAGAAATTATCATCAATTTGCGGGTTAGGACAGGAAAGCTTAAAAAGGTTAAGTGGAATTGCGGCCACACAGTTATTAAATGATTCCTTTTCTTCATATGTAGATACTCTTCTTTTTACTGTGCTATTTTGCTTTATTTTAGGTATCCATTTTCAATTGGAGAAAAGCTCCAAGTGTGTAATTACAGTGGATATAAAAAAAGGAATTCAAATTAGTAATATCATTATCTCTCTCTCTTTCTAGTTTGTTCGAAGCAGGTAACTGATGAAGCATCTTCCACTCGAGATTCAAGCCTTACTAACACAGCAGTGCAAAGCAAGTTAGTGTCTTCCTTCCAGCAGCACACCAAAAAGGCTCTTAAACAGGTAAGATAGCTGCCATTTATTCTTTGTCCTTCAGTTCTACATACTTAAGGTAATGTGTGTTTTGCTGATCAAGTAAATAATAACCTAGCAATCAGAAAGCAGAATCTTCCTGAATTCAACCCCATCCATGATATTCAGTTCAATAATTTTAATCTGTGATAAAAAAACTAGGAGAGGCTTGACTGAGAACTTTGATGTAAAACAGAAGAAGGAATTTGCACCCACTGAAAATATATAAAAATTTGTATTAACATTTTGTGTGTCTATGTGTGATTTATAGTAGTAAATCTGTTGGGTTCATAAATGCATTGCATATTTAAAAAATAACATCTCTATGTTTTTTGTGCTTATCTGATAGTATAAAAATAAATGATAATTTATTTCTTGTTACTGAGATACATTAAGTTACAAATAAGAAAAATAGTGAGTGTTGCTTACTTATATCTGGAATATTCATTTATGAGTGTTGTTTGGTGCTGAATGGCAGTTAAAGTTGCCATATTATTCTGCCGTCACAGAGGCAGTATGGGCCTTTGTGGCCTTGCACTGAGATGGTGCAGGGATAGACACAAGGTTGGGCTCTGGGCACGGACATGGCCTGGTTTGAATTCTTGCTACTCACCTGCTGTCTCTAGCAAGCCACTTCTCCTCTCTGAATCTTAAATTCATTATCTAGAAAATGTGGGAAATAATAGTATCTTGCTCCTGGGATTGATCCGAGAATTAGCTGAGGTAATAGGATGAAAGCACATGGTAGAGTGAGTGGCTCATAGAAATAATAGTGACTTCTGTCATACTGGCAAATGCTAAATTGTGCAGAGAAGAAAAGGAGGAGATGTTATGGTTAGATGGAGCCATCGTATGATGATAACACAAAGAGTGTCAGTAAATGGAAGGTTCACGTATTTAATTCTGAATTCATAATTTCCCCTTGTTTAAGTGCTTTCCTCTGCTACAATCATCTATTTTGATCCTTCTATAACAATTCCCCCTTCAGCCACCCATTGATGACCTTTACCAGATCCAGGATTAGAGGTATCATTCTAGCGATACATTTATCACAAGGAAAAGAAAAATTATGTTTTCTAAAATAGAGTTTTTTTAAGTTCCACCAACCACTGAAGCTTCTTAATATGCACGTCCAAACTTCTAGACTTAGACATCTCTACCTATCTTCTCCTGTACCTCAGACAAGAAAACATAGGAAAGAAACTTAACATGGTTATGCTGAATTATGTTACCTTCCTATTTCATATTATTGACATTGCAGCATTTATATTGAAGGTAGTAACAGTATTTCACCCTGCATAGGTCAAGTACCCTTTGGAAAGCTTGCCACTTACTGCATTTGAAATGTTTTAGATGCCAGAGAACAAAACTGAAATTGGTGTTGAGATCCCTTTTTAATTGATGAAATAAAAAACGGATGTAGGTAGCAAAGCCTGGGCTACTCATTCAGACAGCAAATAAGATGCAGGTAATAAAATACTAACCAGAATAGAACAAAAGATACAAAAATGGACACTTGTGGCTGTGGCATTTAAGAAACATAAATGGGATCATAAATGAAACTCATACTTCTGAGGTTCAGTGACTTGGAAAATGTGCACACCATGAAATCTTCCTGTATATGAATGGAAATATAAAGGTACAACTCTCTGTATTGTTCTATATCATTAATTTGTACTTTCATCATTTTGGTTTTGTATTATTTGAACATTTTTTATGATTACTAAAACGTTACAAAATTTTAAGTGATTTTTTTGTTTTTGTGTTTTTTGTGGAGCATATATTCATGGGAACTGCCACTGCTTGCTTAGAGTCTAAGCTTTGTTTTAAGAATCCTGTCCTGAAAGCTTCTTAATGTCCTGAAAGAGTTATTAATTCATTTCTTAAAACTTCTATTTTCTAACCTATAGCAAATTAGTAACCAGGAGAATATGGCTCAATATGTAGCAAATATGCTAATATTTGATTAATAATCAAATTCAGATTGGAAATATATTTAGAAGAAAAGCTATTCTTGCAGAATTTTGCCCAGATTCCATGTAATTGCTGAATTTCTTAAGACAGCATTGCAAAAATTGACTGAACATGCAGCATTTTAAACTGTAGCAACCTCAGCAAATCTACAGCTTTCTTTTCTTTTGGATAGCTGAATGGCTATGACCGTGTAGAATTTTTCATAAGTGTATTAAATACATATATATATATTTCCATATACATGTGATCTGTTTGTGAATATATGTTTCTTGTGTATGTATACATGCACAATCATAATCATATGAACCTAGGGCCAGCAGAATGATCTTAAAAATAATTACATTAGCTGATAATTAGCTGTTATGGTTTCTAGACACTGTACTCTCCATTTTACATGGGATATATTATTTAATTCTCATGCAAATGCTTTGAAGTATGTACTTATATCCCCATTTTTCAAAGGAAAAAACTAAGACCCAAGTCAGATAACTTGCCCAAGATCACCCAGCAAGTAAATCTTAGAGATGACGTTTGAATCCAGAACCGTAGTTTCAGATTCTGCCCTCTTCACAAATACTGCCTTTCAGCATATGCTATGTAATAGTATAGACAAATTTTTGATACTATCCAAGAAAATCTACATACTTGAGTTGTTATATAGCATATGGAAAGCAATACAGCATAGTTATTAAAAATAGCATTTCTGAACACAGGCTGCTTATGTTCAGTACCAGCCCATATTGATAACACACAGTCAAATATATGTCATTGTTATTTTATTAGAAATATGTTGTGATTCAGTAGGGCTTTAGTAGTGTATACATTAAACAGTGTAGACTCTTAGAAATAAGTAGATTTAAAAAATTCCTAAAACCAAATAGCTTTATAATCATAAGTGGGGTAAAAAAAATAATTTAAAACAAACTGTCTTACAAAATATGCCAGGCATAATTTCTCAAGTCTGAAGGCCCGTACTTTCTACCCCTGCCTAAAGCATGTTGCTACAGAGAGGGCTACATGTTTACAGGGCTCTTTGATGTCATAGCACTGTTGATTGCAGTGTAATTGTAAGCTGGACAATCTGGAAGCTATAATGTCCCTTGACGATTGACATGGAATATTTTTATTGCTCCCAAATATTTGAGTCCCTTTTATTTTCTAATCCTCAAAACGTTAGTTAACATCATATGTTGGGCATAATTGCATGAATAACATATTGTTATTTCAGTAGTTGTCTTTTTTTTCTGCATAAGCATATTCAGAAGCCTCTGGAGAGCAGCAGATTGCTGATTATTACCTTGTTCCCTGTCTTCTTTCTGCCTGGGTATTTTAGTTATGATCCTAAAAAGTGTAAAAAGATTAGATTTTGAATTTTAAAATATAATTCAGAAAGATTAAATTTTGGAAATTTTAAACAGGCAAAAGATAATTAAAGGTTAAAGAAGGATGAGTTCTGTTACAGCAAGTGACATGGTAGTGAACATAACCTTTCTATGTTGTTTGTGTTGGTTTATTTGACTTCCTTCATTATTTATTTAGGGTGGTAGAGTTTATTCATAAAGTTGCAGATGCATTTTCTTTTTGATATTGCAAAGCAGATCTATTCTTGGTATTTTGCTTTAGCTTTATATGTTTGACCAATACTGTGAAATTCCAAAGGTTATATTGCATGATAGTAGTTTCTGAACATGGACATTGACATTTATCACACTAGCGGCAATGCAAGTTGTTGGTGCCTGAAACAGCCCGCTGTTTTCTATGTGTATTTCTAATCATTTGACTTTTAGCATTCACAGCATGTGATATTTTCAGATTTTCAGTGGAAGAGTTACTGCATTCGATGCATTCTTAAGCTACATTGCTTGTGTTTTTTTGTTGTTAAAATAAAGCAGGCATTACTTGCTTAAAATTCCAAGTTAACACAAAAGCCTCTGATTTGAAGTTTTATTTTATTTTTTCCATTAGGATAGGAATGAAACCAATCCATATTTTTAGAACTATCTAACAGGCTTTCTGACTGAAAAATCAAATGTTTATTTAAAGGTTTTTTTTTCTCTTTTTGCAAGAAAGTATTGCAATATGTCACTGGAGAAAAGCATGCACAGTCAGCATGTTTTGATTTCTTTCCTTGCACTTAGAGCCAGAATTGAATTGATGTGAGTGTGATATGATCTTTACTTTTCCTAGACTGGGTTAGCTATGTTGTGTGTGTTTGCTTTAAAAAGTGCATTTATTTCTAGGGTTAAGCTTGTAAATTTCTTTCATATTGAATAATACCTGGAAGCATTAAACTTGAAATCCAATTATACTCCTTCTCATAACACCATCGATATTGAAATTGTACTCTGTGTGGTTTGGACAGTGGAACATTATACATATGACCGGCTTGAAGGTACATTCCTTCATAGTAGACTGCATTTACACTCACCATCTGCTTGTTTATTTTGATTCTGATATTGCTTCTTTCTGGATTTGAAATGACAGAATTTAAAGTTGTTCTACAGAATAGTCCATTAGCATTCCACAGTACAGCTAAGGCTTGAGACAGTTGGAGGTGTCTCATTTATATTCCCCCCCTAAAATGAATCTAGACTAAAATAGACTGATTATGTAATATCTGTCAAAATAAATCACATCATAGACAAATCAACAGGGCCACCACTAGCTAATTAAGACTCTGATGTGTAATAGAAAAAGCTGCCCCTTCCAAGTTGTCACAACAAAATATAACATCCCCTCTTTTAGGGTACCCCTGTGCAGGACACAGCATCCATGACTATCTAAAGTGATCTTCTTAATCCTATTTTCTTAATCTATTCCATGAATTTATAATATCCAGGCTGTGAGATACCCAAATATAGATAATCACAAGTTAATTTGCAGATGATTTCTATTATATATGTAGCATAAAGTAAAATAGGAATTTTCTTGTTTTCTTAGAATTTCAGCAACAGCTCAAAGCTGCAGACAGTATGATACCAGTAACCCTGTTTGGAAGAGAGGTGTTAGACATAGCCTCACAGGACTAAGAGAAGGCCAGATGGTCGATTGAGCAACCCCCAACAGATGTAAAAAAAATAACTCAAGATTTGGGGTGTGTGTGTTCCAAACCTTGTATTTTGAAGGATTATGAGATTTGTTAAATCAGAGGGCTGACCATAATGGCTAGGCTACACGTCGTACAGTGGGACAAGGATGCTGACTGTGCTTGTGGCCTGAGCAGGTGCTGAACAGCTAGTCAAGCATGGGGAATTTGTAAAGACCTTGCCTAGGAAAGCTGCCTACTTAGGTGAGAGGAGCCCTGTGTATAGAGCCTGCACTGAGGGGAAGTGCGGAGGTCAGCTAGAGAGAGCGTGGTTTGTGTCAGTGTTGAATGTAGTTTCAGAGGCCTCCCAGCAAAAGCCTCTTATGTATCCACTAATGCAGACCATAAAAATCTAGCAGTTGGCCTTCTGCCTCCCAGAAGGTTATGATGTCATGGCTATGACAACACTGGTTAAGATAACTTTGCTCTAGTCTTCTCACTCCTATTCTCAATCCTAATCCTGGGGATCTCAGAAAAAAAGAAAGAGGAAACAAAGGAATAACAAAATCAGGAAACCCTTTCCCAGTGAAATTTCTGATTTGAGACATAGGCATGGTCTGGGGAGGCTAGAAGGGAAGCTTTATATTTGACCTCATGTTTTTAATCCTGAATATAAGTCCTCCGAACTAATTTATAAAGCCTTGGCAACCATTTTGGAGTTCTTTGCTTTCTCTGTAAACTCCCTACTCCTTTTTTCCATCTACTCCATTCTTTTTTTGTTTTTTGTTTTTTAATTTCTGGAATAGTGAAAAGTTATCCCTGCTAGTGGATGTGATACTATTTTTTTACTTATTGGAGACTCCACAATTTTCACACAACCACTTTCTTCTTGTCATTTATGTCTCACTTCCTTTGTTGCCTCCAGGGAGGCCATATCTGACATCCCACTCTAAATTGGTTCTCCCCGCCCAAGTTACCCTACTTCATCTTTCTGGCATAATTTTCTTAGCACTTGTATATGAGTGAAACACTTATATTATTTCATGTATTTCCTTGTCAATCCTTCACTAAAATGTGGAATAATTAAAACTACTATTCACCATTATAAATCAGCAGCACTTATGCTACCATAGAACTGAATAAGGTCTCAAAAATGCATTGGTTGCAGAAAGGATAAGTTATATAAATAACAAAAAATGATATTTGTTGAGTATTTACTATGTAAGGTAAACTCTGCTAACCACTGTTGTGCAGATTTTCTGTTTAAAGCATCTTGCCTGCACTACTACCTCTGTTTTGTAGGACATTGACCCAAGTCATTTACCCAGCAGCTAGTTAGTTAAATCTTTCTCTACAACTCCTTAACCACTGCATCATACTGCCAATTTTTCAGAAAATTCTGAAATTCTATAAAATTCTTCTGTAATCCAAGTACTTTGGGAGGCTGAGGCAGGGAGATCACTTGAGGTCAGGAGTTCAAGACTTGTCTGACCAACATAGTGAAACCCTGTCTCTACTAAAAACAAAAAAATATTAGCCAGGGGTGGTGGTGCACACCTGTTATCCTAGCTACTTAGGAGGATGAGGTGGGAGGATTGCTTGAACCCAGGAGGCGGAGCTTGCAGTGAGCCGAGATTGCACCACTGCACTCCAGCCTGGGCATCAGAGCGAGACTCCATCTCAAAAAAAAAAAAAAATAGGAAAAAGAAAATCTTTTTATATAGTAGGCATTTAGTTTTGTTTGCCTACAGGCACATGATGTGTGTCAGTGCTTTTAAAAATATTGTACTAAGAAATAGTCAGGTTGTCTGATCAGGAGACATATATTCAAAAAACATCATACAAACAGGCTCAATATTGGTCACCTTCTTTTATCCTTGCCTTGACTGTACCTTGTCTTTTTAAAATTAAAAATTGCTATGGGTTTTTATTCTTATTTTTATTATGGTTTTCTTCTGTCTGATTACTAATTTTTCTATAGCAGAGTCCTCTCAGCTCTAGAAATTGAGGTCAGAATTTTCGTTGCTTTAATTATTATTTACCACAAATGCTCTAAAAAGACATGCCAGCTTTGACTTCATGATTCCAGCTTCTAGTTAGTTCATCTTTTTTTCCCTAAATATTTTCTAAAATAAACTCTAACCACACACACACACACACCACACACACACACACACACAAACTATTTTTAAAATGTCTATTTTTTTTTTCCATGAGAAGTAGTTTAAATATATGCTATAAAGACTCCTAAAAATTGATCACTCTTTATGCAGGTTTAATTGTTTTGTGAAGTCTTACATAATGGGCAAAGATGGACTTAATTGTAATTTAAATTGCTATGCTATGTTGCTGTATTCTGTTTTATTATTGGATTGATAGGTTAATTTCTATAAAGTACTTTGAATTCTTATACAATGCTAGACAGATTGATTCAATTATGTGCAAAATTTATGTGCAATTATGTATACACCTTGAAGAAAGAGTAAATGTCTTAAATATTTTATAACACATATGTCCTCATTAAATATATTAATAACAGCAGGCTAAAGGTGAGAAGGATGGCATCTTATTAATCTTTGTATTTTTTGCCCCTCTCCCATATATAGTACCTGGGTACTTTATGAAAACTTAATAAATGTAAGAATCAAAGAAAATATGTCTTATGTTATCATTAGCAACCATATCATTTGTAATGGATTTCCCGATCCTTTACTTTCTCATCAGGCTTTAAATCTTATCTGAATAAGTTGTCTGCATAATTTAAATGCTTTCTCTCATTTAAATGGTATTTAATTTTCACTTCTATAATTATTTGATTGCTAAATCTTATGGTTGACAAGTTGGACATCAGCTAATACCCTTTGCAAATAAAAGGACATCGTTTTTTGATAGCAAGGGGAAATACAGTCAAGGCAGTCTTTCAGGAGATTCTGACAACTCTCAGTCGAAGAACATTAATCAAGTAACTGGGATGTTGTAAAATTGGTAGAAATTACACAGAAACTAGGAATAAAAAGGATTGAGGCAGTATGAAGCCAGCCTTTTAACCTTTTGAGGAGTTTTAGCATTCCTGTGGCTGTGAATTTAATGGCTCTTCAGTTTCGTGTGCTTAAGACCCTTTTTATTACAGGTAATTTTCTGTATAAAGTGATCAGCTAGATAAGCTGTATTTCAAAACTTTTAAATGTCTTTTATTACATTATCATCACCGTGGTCGATTCATTTATGAAACACAAAGTGCTCCCATTTGGAGAGATTTATTCTTATATTCATTTTTTCCTGGATTTGCTAGAATCTGTCATGTTCGTGTTCTGAAGGTTAATGCCCAAAGTCAAGCAGACAGAAGCCAAGTGCTGCAAGGTTTCCAAGATTAGGACTGATTCCCTTCACAGAAATAAATGATTCCTGCCATGTTCAGTGATTTTGTGCAGTGCTCCCCACGGCTGAGTGAGTGCATCAATACTGTAGTCCTTACATGCTGTACATACTGATGACACTCAGTGTTAACTTGATTGACTGAGCGGTGCGCTGGAGAGGACGCACCTGCGAGAGAAGTGCAGACACATATATTTTTATCCTGGTTTCGAAACATTTATTTTACATTCATTTGACTTGGGAGTCATAGTTTCAAATTCCATGGACTCTCAAGCCACAGTGCTAAGGTAGAAGAAACCATTAAGTGCTGCTTTGTTGTTAGAATTATACCGAAAATGGTCTCGGGCTTATACCCTTTGCCAAAGCCTGATTTTATGCTTTTGAGGGAAAATGACATGAAGGTAACTATTAAGAATCCTGAGAAATTAGGGGCTCTGTGGAATTTAAGTCTCTTAAGAGGTTCTATGTAATGATGGACAAATGAGTCACTTAATTCAATTATGAGAAATTATTTTGGCTATATTTTTTGTTATATCTTTTTATTATGTTTTGTAGGCTTTGAGGCAGCAGCAGAAAAGAAGAAATGGAGTCTCAATGATGGTAAACAAGACTGTTCCTCGTGTTGTTTTGACACCATTAAAGGTGTCTGATGAGCAGTCGGATTCGCCTTCAGGTAAAGAGCTGAAATATCATATGCTTGGCCAGTTTCTTCCTGGAGGAGACTTCCTCACTGAAAGAGATGTCATGATTTTTTTCTGAAACTGAATAATACTTCCACTTGAGGTTTGGTTTAATTTCTTTGTACCTTTGACTCAGTGATTCAGAAATATAGACTATTTCCAGTTTAGAAAAGAAAAAGGTACCAGCTTGCTTGCTCATCATCAGCGAATGTCTTCATTTGCTAATGACAGTAGGTGTAAGAAAATGTGTAGGTGAATTTTGTTGTTGTTGTTGCTTTGGCTTTTGTTTGAATGTTGAACTTTAAGGGTGGACCACATGCTGATGGATAATACCATCAAAAGCAGTTCTCTGTGAGTGTGAACTTGTTTTTCAGTGCTGTGCTGCAAAGTCAGAAATCCTTTTATTAGTTTTTGTGTTCTGGCAGCATTCTTCTCACCCCAGTGCAGCCCTGACCTTTTCTTCTAATTTACCTTGTGTCACTTTATCGGCTATGTACTATTCTATTTATTGTAGATTAATGTTTGTATTTTCTGTTCATACTTCAACATAAAGCTATTTATAAAGGTATAATCTCTCCCTCTCTTCAAGATTCCTTTCTTTTTCATCTTTCTGTGTCTGTCTTGTGTTGTCTCAGAATGGCATAGTATTGTTCAAGCTTATTCGTGTATTTTACAAAAGACCTGACTCTATTTCTTTTAAAAGCTATCAGATCAGTGAACGTAGTTTTGACTCCACTATTAGGCCATCTGTTCTTGCTTTTTGTTCTGTTTGATTGATTTATTGGGCTTCTCTTTTTATATCCAGTAGGGGAATCAGATTGTGGCCAAAGGTAGTGTATTAACTCTAGAAAAGGAGATTATATCTACAGTTCCTCAAACAATCTTAGATTTTTCTTTTCAAGGACAGCTAGAGAAGATAATGACATAATAACTATTTCCTTTTTTAGGATCTGAATCTAAAAATGGTGAAGCAGACAGTTCAGATAAAGAAATGAAACATGGGCAAAAATCTCCCACTGGAAAACAAACAAGTCAGCACTTAAAACGATTAAAAAAGTCTGGTTTAGGTGAGTGTTTAATAGACTATGCCATTTCACATTTTAGAAATTTGTGTTTTTTCAAATAAATTATCTAAAATTCTCAGAACATTTTTTAATGATTAAACAAGGAAATTAAAATTTCCCTCCATTTATCAAAATCAAAAAGGATGCTAAATAAGGAAACATTGTAGTTACAACTGAGTGGTCTTAAGCCTATTACTAAATTTGTGAATGATAATATTGGATGAAGCAGAGGGTAAAGATGAGACTTAAAATGATACGTGTAAAATAATTATCTGCCGGGTCATGATACTATCTAATGTGCAGTGTTTTGTCTGTGCAACTAGGTTTCACTTTATTGGAATATGCTGTCTTGGAAGAAAAAAATGCAATCTTTATAAAGGGTTCACTGAACTGGAGAGTACATTGTCAGTGGGGTCTGCTGCAGTAAAATTGCTCTTCCTTGCTTTTTGTCTATGCTTCTTAAAATATTTAGTAGTGCCTGTCTGAAAAAATAATGTAAAATTGCTGAGAAATGTGGGAGACACAGGCCACGGGTCTTTCAAATCAGCACCAGGTTTTCTTCGACATACTTCTTTCCTGATAACTTTTCATCAGGAACCCCCAACAGCATTCAGGGAGAAAAGAGCATGAGAATTAGAAAGACAAAAATAAACATATCCTGGTTTGAACATTAGAATTCTCAACTGCCACTGGCTTGTTGCTGCACCTAGATCCTGGTGGCTTCATTTCTCTGAGTTGTTTTACCTGTGAATAGGATCATGATAGTAACCTGGATCGTTATAATATTTTGTAAAATGTTTGGCAGAAACTGCAAATTTATTGACGTGAACTTTATTACCTGTTCTGCCACTTACTTTCTTGGCAACTTGAGATAATTCTTATTTGCAGAGTGTATTTGTTTATAAAATTCAAGATTTTATCTGATTTTTTTTTTTAGTAAAGTTTTGTCAGTTGCTACTATATGACAGACATTTTGCTAAATCTTGGGACATACTTCTAATAAAAAGACTTTAAATAGGATTTATTTATATTTAAATAAGAGACCTTTAGGAAAGAAGAATCTCTTTTTTATTTAAAGTCTTTAAATATAGCATACTTGTTTTGCATTATTTTAAGGCCAAATAATTTTATTTATTCTCTATCCCAAAATGTATGTTTGTGTATAACCATACTTACCTATACATGGACATATTCTTTCCTAATACTCTGGGTGTTGTAAGTATTTTAATATAAGTAGCTTCTGAAATAGAAAACTATAGTGGGAGAATGATAGATAAAGAATATACCAAAAATCCAAAACAGTACCACATTATCATACACTAAGGGATTTAAACATCTGCGACCTTTAGTTAAAAACAGTCAGCTACCAACCTCTGTAAAGTTAGTGCCATGTAATGAGTGTACGAAAATTTAAGGCACATGGGGCATCCCCATTTATTTCCTTAGTAACTTCAGGAGCGAAAGTTACTAAGGTATACCCTTATCAGTATCCTCTCAGGGTCTGGGATCTTCAGTCTTTTTTTTTTTTTTTTTTTTTTTGAGACAGGGTTTCACTCTTGTTGCCCAGGCTGGAGTACGGTGTTGCCATCTCAGCTCACTGCAACCTCTGCCCCCAGGTTCAAGTGATTCTCCTGCCTCAGCCTCCTGAGTAGCTGAGGCACTGCCACCATGCCCAGCTAATTTTTGTATTTTTAGTAGAGACAGGGTTTTACCATGTTGGCCAGGCTGGTCTCAAACTCCTGACCTCAGGTGATCCGCCTGCCTTTGCCTCCCAAAGTGCTGGGATTGCAGTGGGCCGCCATGCCTGGCCCGGGATCTCTTGTATTCTGATTTTTGTACCTTGAAGTCCATGCTCAATGAATTAGAGAATCAGAATTTGTTTTAATACTGAAAGTCAACTGAAAGATATAAAGACTGATACACAAGCCTGCTTTTAGGAAATCCTGCATGCCACTAAATACCTTATGTGTTAAATATCGTGTTGCTGAAGTATTTCCACTGACTTGTTAGCAAATTAAAAGATAATGAAAGAGCGCCCCCTGATCTTTCAAACCTGCTTTGTTCTAGACTACAAAGTAATGGAGATAATGAAACTACTTTAACGGAGGAATGGAGACGTGAAGTCACATTCACTGGCCATATATAATGGAATGGTCTAGGTATTTTGACATAAGTTATGTCTTTTAATTTTACTTCAATTTTGTACAGTAGAATGACGTCTGTTTCACAGCTGAAGGAGCTGAGATCCTGAACGGTTAAGGAGGTTACATGAAAATGACACAGCTAAGTGATACAAACCAAGGCATATCTAACTCCAAAGTGTAAGCCATTCATTTTGGATAGAATCCGAATGTCAAATCATCTAACCTATATTTTAGACCTGTAGGTGCCACTGAGGGAAATACAAGAAATGACATGGTGAGACTACCATAGGTGTTAAAGTGCAGGTCTAACTACACATGGAAGGAGAGCTAGCAATTGTAAGATTTCTCACCCTATCCTGTATCAAACACAAGGAGGAAGAAGGTGAGATTTAAAATAAGCCAGTTGAAGTACAATTCTGTCAAAAATAAACTGCAAGTGTTTACTGGGTAGGAACTGTGACTGGCTGACTAACCTATCAAGCAGCTGAATGGAATGGCTTATTTTGTGCAAATGAAGTCAGTAGTACTTTCAAAGTTTCCAATATATGCCCAGCAGTAGAAAATGAAAAAACATGGAATGAAAGGACGGGCCTTAAATGTAACCATCTCCAGAAAGTAACCCATGTCTTTTTTTTTTTTTTTTTTTTTTGAGACTGAGTCTCGCTCTGTCGCTCCAGACTGGAGTGCAGTGGTGCGATCTCGGCCCACTGCAAGCTCTGCCTCTCGGGTTCACCCCGTTCTCCTGCCTCAACCCCCTGAGCAGCTGGGACTACAGGCGCCCACCACCACACCCGGCTAATTTTTTGTATTTTTAGTAGAGACGGGGTTTCACCATGTTAGCCAGGATGGTCTCGATCTCCTGACCTCATGATCCACCTGCCTCGGCTTCCCAAAGTGCTGAGATTACAGGCGTGAGCCACCGCACCCAGCCACCCATGTCTTTTTTAGACAATGATGTTTTTAATGCCCTGTTAGAATCAGACTGATATTTAATACTCTGTAAGGGTTATTTACATACATTCTGCTCTTTGCCATTAAGTTGTTAACTCCTTGGAACAGTGGCCTTTCTGTCTACATCTGTAGTCCTTACTACAACCATCATAGCCCTTCTGTTTAGTAGGTTCTCAATGAATTTGGAATGAATGACTGATTCTAATTAACTGAATGGCCTAGAAGTTTGGATGAATGTCCATAGTGAAGCTCCTCCTATCTTCTTGAATAAAAATGATCCTGTGTTTGTGGAGAAGGTCATTCTTTGCATACCAGCATGTAGCAGAATCAATGCAAAGGAGTGATCCCACCTCATATCCTTTAGCCAGCCAGGTAGAGACAGCCTGTATTCCCTATTCTATTTTTTCCACCTGAGTTAGACATCTAATCCATATGGTCTTGGAAATGAGGTTTTTTACTGTCCTTGCCTTCTCTAGGTAGTGGTAGGTATGTATAAGTCCTAACCTGTTGAAACCATGCTGAATTAAAACAAATACTGTAAGTCAGTTCTAATTTAAGTTAATAATTCTGAAACAAAGTCCAGTGAAAACCAGAGTTCAGGGTGTTAGTCTACAATTTTTTTCTCATTGTGATATTTTCCTAAAAGGATAGAAAGTTCTTCTGATTGTCCCCTAAGTGCTTCCTCTTGATTTCTAGCAATTAGTTGCTTTATCAGATTGCAAGATATTCACCCTGTGCAAGGCCTGAGTTTCACTTGGGCCTTAGCATCTAAGGAGTGTAGCCTAAGAGACAATGGACCCCAGTATGTTCTCTCAACACTCTTCAGTATAGGAGGCACCATGGACCCCCTCAGACCCTTTCATGCTCAGCTTCCCTAGAGAGGGTTAAAGCACACAATAAAACAACTATAATAAGAAGAAGCTTCAAAATTCCTCAATCTCAATTTTAATTCTTAAGTTGAAAATAAAAGAAAAAAATTCCTCAGTTGGCTGGGTGCGGTGGCTCACGCCTGTAATCCAGCACTTTGAGAGGCCGAGGCAGGCGGATCACGAGGTCAGGCGATCGAGACCATCCTGGCTAACACAGTGAAACCCCGTCTCTACTAAAACTACAAAAAATTAGCCGGGTATGGTGGCGGGCACCTGTAGTCCCAGCTACTCGGGAGGGTGAGGAAGGAGAATGGCGTGAACCCGGGAGGTGGAGCTTGCAGTGAGCTGAGATGGCACCACTGCACTCCAGCCTGGGTGACGAGCGAGACTCCGTCTCAAAAAAAAAAAAAAATTCTTCAGTCATTCTAATTCTGATGGTAACCTCGAAGTTCTCCTAAGAAATATACCACCCAGCTTAGGAAGCTACGACTGTTGATGTAGGTTTTTTGTTTTGTTCTGTTTGTTTGCCCATGGCCAGGGTTGTGTATGAAAACTATGATGATATTTCTCTGAGTAGCCCACTGATTGAATAGACTTGGTCACGGGGTGAGTGCAGTTGAAAAATATAGTGCTTCTAAAATGGTATGTATTTCTCTGATGAGGTTATAATGAAACAAAACAAAACTTTGGTGGTCCCTTTCCTATTTCTTAATCAAGTACAATAGAAAACACTGTTCTGATATGCATAAAACAAATGCTAACAATGTCTACAAGGACTCCTTTATTATAGACCTTGAAAATTATTTTAACAGTAAATGTTAGACTACCAAATAACCAGGCAGTAGAAACTTTATCTGCTGGGATGAAGGGTAGGTGCCTGCTGCAAATGCGGTTTGAAGCATATGTTTTTCTTGCCTAATCAGTTGTTTTAATAATACCCTCTCTCCTTGTCTTAGCAAAGGATAAACCACTTAAAACCCTCCCCCATGAAGTTTTCTGAGACAACCCTAATACATTATCATCTCGCTGTCTTCATGGCACTTAGAACATAGATTTGTGAATGCTTTAAAAATTCTTTAGTAATATACTCTTACCATTTGTTTTCTACATCTTGATATCTTACAATTTTCTCTAACTAAAACGTAAGTTCCTTGAATTCAAGGTCATTGACCTAAACTAGTTTTAATTATACTTCTTCCTACCCAGTCACATAGTAAGAGTTTAAAAAGTGCTTGCTAAACAAATCTAAGCTTCTAATGGATGTCTCCAAGGGGGTTTTAATAAATGTCCTTGGTGGGCTTAACTTCTGGGATTCATTCCAATGTATTTTATTTGGTTTAATGTTTTTGGAGTGAAGAATTATAGCTTTGTTGGTTTTATAAAATGGTACATACTCTTTAAATAAATCAAAGCATAAATATAAAAATAAAGTTTGAATAATAACCCCACATCTTTTCATACAAAATAATTATCTCCAGTGCATTATAAACATTATTTGACATTTCTTACTGGGTATCTATAGCCAGAGATATTAGAAAACCTGTATTATACCATTTTAATTAAAAGTACAAAATTTAATTAATTTTAGATTAAATAATAAAAAAGTAAAACTAAAAAACAAAATTGTTAAATATTGCCACAAGATATATTTATATCTAAAAGTTTTCTCCAGAGTTATTACAAATATGAGAAACTGAAATAAGAGTGATTACCTTTTTAACTACTCATTTCAACTTTGGACAACGTATTATAAAAAGATAGGGAAATAATTACACTACAGACCTTCCTACCTGCATGTTTTTGTTACAATACTTTTTGAATATCGAAGTTGATAACATTCATGTTCTGTTTGTTTAACCATAATTCCTATAGTTCATTAACCCTGGTACTATATTTTAATGGACTCAGTGCTCCATGTAGACTTTTTACACAATTTCTTCATTTGTGAAGACTACGTGGAGTCATGTTGTGTACTGATTAGATTTTGCCTTCTGATAGATATTTTTCCCATTAGACTTTATTCTTTGAAAGCCAATTTTTCTTCTCTGAGCGCCATTTAATTTAATTTCATTTTAGAGACGTAGTCTCGCTCTAATGTGTAAGCTGAAGTGCAGTGATACCATCATAGCTCACTGCAGCCTCAAACTCGTGAGCTCAGGAAACCCTTCTGCCTCATCTTCCCAAGTAACTGGGACTACAGGCATGCGCCATTATGCCAATGTTAATTTTATTATTTATGTATTTATTATTTATTTATTTAGGATACAGGATCTTGCTGTTTTCTAGGCTAGTCTGGATCTCCTGGCCTCAAACAATCCTCCCACCTCAGACTTTTGAGTAGCTGAGATTACAGGAATGAGCCACTACACCTAGCAGAGCTGTTTTTCAGAATCATTCCTCTCTAATTCCTTGAGATCATGAAGAACTCTTTGGTTTTGAACTCTGTGTTTGTTTGAGCAGTGCTTCTTGTCTGCCTGGTCTGCCTTTTGTGTTTGCTTCTCTATGTGAGTGTGTCTGCATCTCTGTGTGTGCACACTTCATGCATAATCCTTGTGTGGGTTCCCTTCTGGGAAATGTGAGTCCTGAAGCCAGCAGACTACCCAGTGATCAATAAGTGTTCTGGAGCCTGCAACTTTCACAAATTGTGGTCTTCAAATTCCTTGTGGCCAAGATAATAGAGAATTTCCCTGACCCTAATGGAACACATTCCCCATGATTTTTATCATGAGATCAGTCAGGTGTCTTCTTGTGTAGCATAGACTGTGGCAACGTAGCAGTTGTTGGTTCTTTTCCCCTTTGCCCTACCTCAGACCCTCTAGGCTAAGTGTCTGGGAATTAAATGCTAAAATGACTACATCTTTTTTCCTTCTCTGGGTACTATAGGGAGATATGAGGTACCAACTTTAATGAGATAAGACAATCATATATAATTGGATTGTTCTTAAGCCAATTAAGAGTACACGTGTAAGGATAATTAAAATGGAATTAAACATCCTCTGTGGCAACAAATTTAGTTCATATTCTCTGTCTTTGTTCCAAAATCATAAAACACATTTTTGCTTAGGTGGACATCTTTGAAATAGATCTTCTTTTGACTTTGTCATAAAAGACTGTGTGCCTCTCTGAAGTGTCTTTATTCTATGATACTCTTAAACATTTTGAACCGTGCTAAATAATAGCAGTGTAAGTTCCTATTTCTCACATTGCTCATAACATGTTTCGGAAGTAGAAAATAAAACGTTTTACATTTTTCTCAGTTTTCTAACATTTCCTCCAATCAGAGTTACTCTCAATAAATGACCTCAACTCTGTTACATGAGAATATTTATGCCATTTAATAAGAATTAAGCAAATTTTTTTCTCTATATATATTTTTAACATTTTTGCCTCTAGGTTTGGCCTTTGCCTCTACTTCTGAGAAAAGAAGCTTCTTCCTAATTCTGGTCTAAGTTTTTTATTGTGAAGTATTTCAAAGATATGGAAAAATACAGATGCTAGTAGAACAGACACCTACATACCCAACATCTCAACTCAGCAAATATTAGATTTTTTAATAGAAACAACTTGTAAAATTTTATGTATTTATAAGTAAGATTGGCTAATACAGTCTCTCTCATATTGTCTTGTTGCTCTTTCTTTTGTAATAAAGATTGTATTACTTTTATAAAGTCAATTGAAGAAGTTTTTTCTTTTTTTCTGAAATATGTGTATAATGAAATAGGGAGTTCCAGAGACTAGGTCAAGAAAGTAAGTCTCCCACCTCACATAAAGTTTATCTTTAGAGCCATTTATAATTTGTGCTTTGTGTGTATGTGGGAAAGAGGGCATTGCGTACTGATTCATTTTTTTAAAAAGTTTTTACACATTTATCATTCTCTTTTCAGGTTAAATTTGGAAATGTATAAAGCTTAAAATATTTGTATTCAATGACATTGCAAAGAGTCATAATAGTATGCTTTTTAAAATCTACTTTCAATTACATCTGCCTTTAGATATGTACTCTGTCAAGTATTGTGTCCTTACCTTTCATTCCTCTTCACATTTGTTTATACCATCTCAGGCCAGAGATGTCTTTTAATAGCTTAATAAAAAATACATTTTTATTGTTGGTGGTTTTCATTATTCTTTTCTGTTTAACGAATGTCTGCTTTTATCTTCTCATCTTTCCTTCTTTCTTATTCTTTAGTTCATTTATTAATTTCATTATTTTTACACATAAGCCTTTAATTTTCAGTTTTTTTCTACCCTCTAATATATGCAGTTTACCTTTAAAACCAATTGAGTGGCATTTCAAAAATTTCGGTATCATTAAAAATTCAAATACTTTATAATTTCCGTTACAATTTTTTTTTTCTGTAACGTGTAAAGCACATGCAAGTGTGCTTTTGAACATCTAAACATATAATGGATATGTAGGGTATTAGATAATTGATACGTTTCTAATATGGTACTGTATTTAATTTGGGACAGAAAGATGAGGCTGTATATTATTCTTCAGTGTCTGTTGAGACTCACTGGACAGTTGTGTTGTGTTTTGTTTTCTTGCTGCTTTTGAATCCTGGGGGAAAAACATGCTTTCTCTAATGGTTCAGTACAATGCCCTGTGTTAAAGTCATTGGTTCAAGATTGATTATTGAGTTGTAAAAGTACTCTGTAGCCTTAAGACAATTATTTTGATCCAATCTATCAGGTTTTGGTAATGTATGTTAAGACTTTCTGATAACATTATGTGATGTCAATTTCTTTTTTATTACCTGAATTTGACATTTTGAGGCTGTGCTATTTAAATGAATGTAGGTTCAAGGTCACTATATATTTCCAGTAAATTATTCCTTATACACTTAAGGAATGATCTTTCTCATCCCTAATAATATATATTTTTTTACCTTTGTTTATGTGGTCTGATGTTAATATTGCAGTATGACTTTTTTGTTGTTTTGAATTTCTGATTAGTAGTTTTTAGTTTATTGTTCATTTTCTAAATTTTTATTCTTTCCATATAATTTTTATTTTATGTGTATTTCTTCTAAGCAGCAAGTAAATGGATGTTGTTACTTTTAAAATCTAATGTGAAAATCCAGTTACCTTTATTGTGATTGTTTTGTGCTTAATTTTATTTTAATTTTTTTCCTCCTTTTGTGCCTTCCTTTTGATTGAGTTTTTCCATCTATCCATTTATTTGGAAATTATAATTCTTTTTCTTTTCTTCCAATAGCTACTTACAGAGCTTTAATGAAATAAAGAACTAGTTCATATCTCTCTTGTTCCCAGAGCATACCAGAGTTTTATAGTGCTCTCATTTCAATTACATCTTACCATGTTGCATACAGTTATTGTGAATTATTTTATTTCCACTTTGTTTGATTCCTCCGTAGGTCATTAGTATTATTTTTTACAATGAATGTTTGTTTGGATTTACTCATGTCTATTATTAGTCACTTTGCTTATCATTGCCTCTGCAGCCATTGCATTTCTTCTTTGATATAATTGCTTTATTTGTTAAGAACATACACTAGTGGTTATTTCAGCAAGATTCTCTAAGGGATAGAGTTTCGATTTAGGATACCAAAAACATTCTTATAATTGCTATAATTGTCATTTTTTAGAGACATAGTTACAAATGAAATTCTAAATTGACAGAGTTTCTCTTGCCCTTTTGAAGAGATGTCACTGTCTTTATTGATTTATTGATAATATTTCTATCCATCACATTGTAATTTCTTGGAGATAATCGATTTTTTATTAAAAATGGTTTTAAGATACTCCTTTTATTATTGATGTTTGGAGATTTCAACACACTAGGTGGAGGAATGGGTATTTTTCTTGAGATTTGGTATGTAGCTTTATTTAAGAACTTTAATCATTATTTCAGTTCTGAAAAATATTTCAGTCATTAGCTATTCAAATATTGCCTCTCTGCAATCTGTTTTTTTTTTAAATTCAGAAACTTCTATAAATATGCATTTTGACTTATTACATTCTTTGTATTTATTCCCTATCACATTTTGACTCATCATTTTTATACTGCCCTCTATATATTTTCCTTAAGTTGGTATCTTAATTACTCAATAATTTTTCCCCTGCTATGTCCACTGAAAAAATTTTAAATTTCTTAATTTGTATTTCTAGAAGTATTATCTGGTTCTCCTTAAAATTTGACTGTTCTTTTATCATGGTATCCTATATTTTCATAATTAAAAAAAGTCACTCTTTTGTCTTTAGTTATTTAAAACAAGGATTGGCAAACTCTTTCTGTCAAGGGCCAGTGAGTAAATACTATAGGCTTTACAGGCCAGGTGATTTCTGTGACAACTCTTCAGCTCCACATCGTAGTGCAAAAGCAGACATACACAACATATAAACAATTGGACATGATGGTGTTCTAGTAAAATTTTATTTGCTAAAACAGGCATTGGACCAGATATAAATCATGAGCCATAATTTTCTGACCTCTGATTTAAAACATACTCTTTATATAAAATCACATTCAAGTCATTATCGTAGCTCAAGTAACAGAATGGTAATTCTGTCTGTGTTTGATGCATCAGTTGACTGTCCCTTATGGTATGTTATTTTCTTGGGTCTCATGATTTTGAGATGTGAACTCTACATACAGCCTTCTGTTGGAGGTCAGTGTGCCTTGAGTTGTGGAATCATCCTGCAGAGCATATTTGCATTTCAGACCTAGTGGCTAATTTATTTGTATTTTTTATTTTTTGAGACAGAGTTTCACTCTGTTGCTGAGGCTGAGTGCAGTGGCGCAGTCATGGCTCGCTGCACCCCTACCTCCCGGGCTTAAGTGATCATCCCACCTCAGACTCTGGGGTAGCTGGGAACACAGGTGCATGCCACCACACCTACCTAATTAAAAAAAATTTTTTTTTTTGTGCAGATGTAGTCTCACCATGTTGCCCAAACGGGCCTTAAACTCCTGAGGTCAAGCAGTCCTTCTGCCTCAGCCTCCGAAAGTGATGGGATTACAAGCATGAGCCACTGTGCCCAACCTAATGTTTTTTTAAAACAATGCTTTTTAAATTATCACCCTCAGAAATGCCCTGAATAGGAACCTTCTGAAATAATCCAGTGCTTAGTGCACTGCCTGACACATGAGGAACACACAGCTATTTTTGCTATCAGTATCTCTATTAAAATTAACAGTACTGTTGTTTCTGTTATCATTAGCCTTAGGTCTTATAGAACTTACATAAATTGTAGTTGCTACTATTCAGGCATTTAGAGTTTTTGAAAATGCTGATTAATTGGAAGCTCACAATTAAAATTTTTTTATTGGAACCTGGTGCTACTTTGAGCTAAAAATAGAGAAGATATTGAGTGAAGTATACATTATGAAAACTAAAGATAACTGAAGACAGACAGACACATAATGGAAGAAGCTTTGGGAATTTCTTTTGTGAAATACCATTTGTAAAAGGGGTAGAAGTAAACATATAATTGAATATACATGTTCACTAGATATATGTGGCTGTGTTTGTGTGTACGTACGTACACATTTCCCTCTACCTGTAGTAAATTCATGCCTCTTGCTTGTTCATCACAGGGCACTTGAAATGGACCAAAGCTGAGGACATTGACATAGAAACCCCAGGATCTATTCTTGTCAACACTAACTTGAGGGCATTAATAAATAAACATACGTTTGCTTCCTTACCTCAGCATTTTCAACAATACCTCCTGCTTTTGCTCCCAGAAGTGGATAGGCAGGTAAGTAGAAGTTTTAGACATTTGATACCAGCCACTAGTTATATTATGATGAAGTGGAAGGTCTATTATCAAAGATGACTTATATATGGATATAGTAATTTCTGTAATTTATGCATATCTATTTATTGCTGTCATTAGCTTATTTAATCCTCTAAAACACAACCATTTTTATTCTTAATAGTGAGCCAATTCAAATTTTAAAATACGGTACATTGTGGTAGAGTGAAAACTATAAACTTACATTGGAAAGGGAAAACAAAGAAATCAAGCATTCCATTATCAAATAAATCTTTAGAGTAGCTGCTCCTTTGCCCAGAGGGAATACTGAAATGCAGCAGTAAAAAGCCAGGGTTTCTAAGAAATTATGTAAATGTTTTCATCCTCAACTACTTCCAAAAGGCATTTAAAATTTATGTTTGCAATTGCTCTCTGAGAGTCTATCAGTATGAATATGATTGCCTATAAATAATCACCTTTTACCATTTTTAAAATATAACTGGAAATGCTTTAAGTGCATTTTTATATTTTTGAAAAGCTTCTAAAATGAGGAAATACAAATATAGACCCATAATGGCAGGCATCAATCATCTTTTAAAGCTGTTTGCTTAGGAAAGAAAAGGAAAAAAATTTTATCACATAAACTTTTATTAAATTTCACAAAATTTATTAAGTGCTGTCTAGGAAACATTCCCTTATGATTCTTATTTCAGTAAATTCTGAAACTGTGCATCATTTTCAATTGATGGACTTCATGCATGTATATTTATGAATTTGTGTCTTGAGATGATAGGTACATCCATGAATTGAAGTGGACAAAATTCATTCAATATTTCCATATTACTTTGAATAAGTTTTCTTAGCTTTTTATTTGCTTCTGTTTTCTATTGACTTACCCATCTTCTTTCATACATATTTAAATATGATAAGCAACAGTTTGCTACAATTTATATGTATCTCTTTGGTGGTGATTATTGTTCATATTTAGAAAGAGATTATTTTGATTTTGGGTACATTTTCATTTCAATAGGAGTTTTTTCTCTTTCAATAACATTTACTTAATATTTACCCTGAATATGATATGTTCTGGGTGCTTTGGAGTAATAGCAAGACAGTGAATGCTTATTGAATGAGTGATTAAATGCACTGTAGTTGGATACATAAACTGTGTTTGTAAATAACCAAAATATGAGTTAGAAACAGGTAAGCTTGAGGGGAAAAGTACAAAGTATATTGTACTTTTATATGCAGAAGGGAAATATCAGAGTCAAATTTAAAATTCTTGAATTGGGCCTTGAGATATAGAGGTAGAATTTGAACAAAATGAATGGAAAAGTGCCAAGTGAGAGTCCAGGGGTACAAAATCAAAAGCTAATTTGGTGGAAGTCTGGATTGTAGGAAGAATGGTGCAAATGATTTTGGAAGGACAGATTGGAAGTTGACTTTGGAAGATTCCTTGAATATGAAGCTGAGGAGTCTGAATGGTGTTCTCCCTGTGTCTGTAATACAAAGCCATTGAGGGATTTTGAATGGAGCTGTGATGTAATAAGACCATTACTTTTTAAGGAAATTATCCTGACAGTACTGAAAGAGAATGATAGGCATGGGAAACATGAAAGTAGAAAGAATAGTTAGAAAAGAATTTTAGTTTTTCCCTAAAGGCATAATGAGGGTTTGATTTTAGAGGATTGAATTGAAATTAAAGAGGAGAAGAAAAATGCAGCCGTCATCACCCTTATCCTCATTCTCCTTCACGACCTTGTTCTCCAGTAGTCACAATTTTACATTTTGTCAAATAACACTTGAAGCAGATATAGGGAGGAACCACTGATGATTCTTCAGTTATAAGCTTGTGTGACTTAGCATTTAGGTGTTAGAAACTTTTAGGGGAAAGATCTGATTTATTAGCTTATACAACAATTTCTTCCACTTCAACACAGGTGTAGTTTATCTTGTTTACAAATCTGTCTCCAGCTTCAGAAATAAGGTTTGGCATCTACAACTGCATTAGTCCATTTGCATTGCTATAAAGAAATGCCTGAGGCTGGGTAATTTATGAAGAAAAGAGATTTATTTGGCTCATGGTTTTTCAGGCTATACACAAAGCATACTGTTGTCATTTGCTTCTGATGAGGGCCTCAGGAAGCTTATACTCTTGGTAGAAGGTGAAGTCATGTCACATGGCAGGGGAGGGAGCAAGAGAGAGAGGAAGGAAGTGCCAGACTCTTGTAAACAACCAGATCTGTCTTGAACTCACAGAGGGAGAACTCACTTACTGCTATGAGAACAGCACCAAGACATTCACGAGAGATCTGCCCCCATGAGCCAAACACTTCCCACTAGGCCCACCCCCAGTATTGGAGGTCACATTTCAACATGAGGTTTGGAGGGGACAGAACCCCCAAAACATATCAACAATGTACTCAATAAATATTTTTGTAATGAAGAAATAACAGATTGTCTTAGTTTTAGTCGAATATTGATGGCCAGAATCTAAGCCTAATATTTTCTTCAACCTCTAGCAGTTTGTGTTACTCAGTATTTTGTAGTCACTGTGAGAAATATAATTGAATAAGGCACAGTGCTCATCCTTGAATAACACTTAGTCCATTGAGAAACTTTTTTTATTCAGAAATATTTACTGAGCATGTGTTGCGTACTATACGCAAGAATGGATCTTGTGGAGGATACAAGAATGAATCTTGTGGAAGAATAACAGAAGGGAGAAAAACAACTTCATACGCAAGTGTAATACTCTGTGCTCACTACTAGCAAACAAGTTTAATAAATGGATAAGTGTTTTACCAAGTTTAGTATAAAACCAGTTAGAATTACATAAATGTCATAATAGAAGTATGAAGAAAGTCTTTTGAAGATGTAGAGGATGAAGAAGTTTAATCTGAATGTAGTATTGGAGAAGATTTTTATAGTAGAGAGGATGCTTAAGTTGAACATTAAAGGACTGGTAGGTGTTTCTTGAGTAGAGCCAAAGAAAAGTGAATTTTACAAAGGAAAGGCATGCCATTTACAAAGACATATTGCTTATATGTTCCAGAAGACTTAGTATCTCTGTATGACTGGAGCCACCTAAAGGTGAAAATGGTGGGCTATTCTGCTGAGGGGGAATATGGTCTACAACCTTGATGGCCTGATTGTAGGCTAAACTCTTTGAACTTTTTCTGAAACCAGTAGGTACCATCAAAAACTTGACGGATGGGAAATGACATGCAAGAAATAGTTTAAACACATGTTTTTGTGCCTGGGCGTAGAAGAAGGGAAGAGAATCCAAAGGATAAATAAAATGCAGTCCTTAATTTCTTTTTTGGGAGCAGGTATCTCTGTGAATGATGGATTGGACAGCAGAAAGATAAGACACAGAGAGGCTGGTTAGGAGACAGTTGCAGTAGTTGAGATATGAGATAAATGTTTGACCTTGGTATTGGAGTTGGAAATGGAAGGAATGAATTCCAGACATATTTTCTACCCAGGATGAATAGGAATAAATGACAGCTATGAAATGGGATTGTTAAAGGTCTAGAAGGCAACTAGAGATTTTTTCTAGAGTAACTTAAGAAAGAGAAGCTTTGTGGGCCTGTCAGCATTTTATAGCAAGAAATTTAGAGCTAGTATGCTCTCTTTCTGCTCAAGGTGGGCTCAACCCTCTTTTCTAGCAGAAAGGGACGGGTGACTTGGTGCAACAAACAAGCAAAACTGCTGCTGTTTTAGTCTAGCTTATTGCAAATGTCCAAATGAAGATGAATACCACTATTTCATGGCCATAATGAGTGGAGATGGCATGGAAATGTGAATTTGATTACATAGATTTATTTGAGCCAGTGGAAGGTCCTACAATTATGTGAAATACCTAAAATTTCAATTACGTCTTCACATATTTTACAAAATCTGAAACTCCTCTCTTTCTTGTTTTCCTCCTTTGACTACCCCAAGTTTCTGCTGCTTTCTAGTATGAAGTAGTCCTAAAAGGGCCTCCTACTCTGGACCCAAGTGAAACGGGTTCATTCCAGTATTACATCCTCAAAATATGGGAGCTGAGTTTCCCATTTATCTTGACAATGCCAACTGTTAAGGCAATCTTTCTGGGTGTTTTGTTTTCCTATATTTGTACTTCTCATTCTGTTTTTTAGAGTTCTGTTTATCTTAGATTATATTTTTAATTTACCCCTAGTTGTTTTATCACATTGCTGCATCTAGTTTTATACTTAAGTTTATTCTTCACACATACTGCAAGTAAAAGAAAGTCCAACTCAAAGATTTTTAAGTCATAAAAGGACATTTATTGGCTCAGTTAATTAGAAGACAGAAGTTTGAGTGGGCTTCTTGTTCTTGGTCCTAGGTCTCAGTTATTATTGAAGGACCATTTCATTATTTAAATAAATAATTCATAAAATCTTCTGCCTTGTTGACGTTTTCTAAACCCTAATCCCTTTGTGTAGGATGGCTACCTGAATCAAGATGTGAGCACTTGCCTCAGTGCATGGGGAGAATACTAGTATTTCATGCAAAAGACCTAAGATTCACACTAATAGTACCGTTTAGATCACATGAGCATTTCTTAAACAATGACTGTAGCCAAGGGAATGGAATATACAAATTGGCCTAAACCCAATACGCCTGTCCTTGGAGCTCAGAGAGTGTGTTCATCATCTCCTGAAGTAAAATGGTGCACTTGTGGTAGAGGTCAGAGATACTGTAAAAATCTGTTTTTTGGAAGTTTTACCAGGGGATACACAAGTTGGGGTAGATGCTTGGTAGGCAATTAACAGCGCCTGTTGAAGACAAGTCGAAATTGAGTTTTATTTTTAACATATTGGATTGAAATTTTTCCATTATTTGAAATGTCCAGACAATCATTATGTGTGCAGGTTTTAAGACAGTAGAAGATGGAGTTAACGATAACATATACATAGATTACTGTGTCTGCTATGGGATTTGATGAGATTGGGAGATAGCATAGTCATCACAGAGAAGTACATGTATTTGTGGAGAGTGTGGATAAAAAAGAGGATGGGAAAGAGCCAGAAAATAGATAGAAAATAACAAATCCATGAGAGATAATCAATGTGCCGATCATATATAGGCAATAGTGTCAAATGTACAATGTGCCAATCATATATAGGCAATAGTGTCAAATGTACAATAGGAAGTCACTGGAGACTAAGTAAGATATCTTTCATTTATCCCTTCACATCCACACTTCAGTCTTCTTTGTGCTGCTTTTCTCCAGAAGGCTAGCCTGTATGTGGACTACTGCATCAGGAGGGCCTGTGCCCTCCATCGTCTTTTGAAAAAAGTGTTGAAATAATCATAAACTTTTAGAAAATGTGAAGGCATATTTGAGAATAAGTTTGCAGCCAGATGATCCAGTGTCACTTTCTCCCCCAATATATGATGACTTGAAAGGTGTATTTTCTTTTTATCTTTTTTTTTGTTTGTTTGATGGAGTCTTACCCTTTCACCTAGGCTGGAGTGCAGTGGCGTGATCTCCGCTCACAGCAACATCCGCCTCCCGGGTTCAAGCAATTCTCCTGCCTCAGCCTCCTGAGTAGCTAGACTATGGCTGCCTGCCACCACACCTGGCTAATTTTTTATACTTTTAGTAGAGATGGGGTTTTGCCATGTTGGCCAGACTAGTTTTGAACTCCTGACCTCAGGTGATCCACCCGCCTCAGCCTCCCAGAGTGCTGGGATTACAGGCATTAGCCACTGCGCTCAGCCAAAAGGTGTATTTTCTATAAACAAGGATGTGTTGTCTTACATAAGCACAGTGTAACCAGTGAAAATCAGGAAATTAACAGTGATGATTATCATGTAATTCTTAGATTCTATCCAAATTTAGCCAGTTGTCCCAGTAATGTCACGTTTAGCAACAGCATCCAGTACTAAATCTGTCACTGCATTGAGTTGTCATGTCTCTGTAGTCTCCTTCATTTGGATCAGTTCTTTAGTTTTTCCATGATGTTCATGACCTTGACACTTTTGAATGTTATAAACCAATTTGAGTTTTCATAATGTCTCCTACTCAGATTCAGATTATGTACCTTTGGGAGAAATACAGTAAATGATGTTGCGTTCTTCTTGCATCCTGTTAGGTGGCACACAACTTTGATTTGACTCAGTACTGATGCTGTTAACTTGATCATTGTATTAAAGTGTATTTGTCAAGCTTTTCCAGTGTAAACTTGCTCCTTTCCCTTTTGTAATTAAATAGTATTTTGTGAGGAAGTTCTTTTAAACTGTGTAAATATCCTGTTCCTCTTCAGATTTTCAATGTATTAATTCATGTACAAACACACACAGACACACATGTGTGTGCATCTATATGTATGCCTTCATTATTTCCTTCTTTTCACTAGGCTATTATGCTTAAATTGTCCCACATTTGGTCCATAAGAGCCCATTAAAGCTGGCTGCTGTGCCCTCTGACATGTCTCCATTATTATTGATTTATTTTTTAAGAGATAGGGTCTCACTGTGTTGCCCAGGGTGGTCTTGAACTCCTGTCCTCATGTGGTCCCCCCCTCCCCCCAACTTCACCTCCCAAAGCACTGGGATTACAGGGGTGAGCCACCATGCTCAACCTCAGTCATTCTTTGATCACTTCCTTATTTTGAAGCACGTTAAAGTGTTCTGATCTTATAGTATACTTTCTCTGCCCCAGTCCAGGAATGAACCCTTTCTTCAAGAAGCCATGGTTCCCATTAGTGGAGGATGTCATGAAATCAAGATGTCATGAAAGGTGTGCTCTTTTTTTCTTAGGATGTTGCTGTTCCTAGATCTAAGAGAGATCTCAGAAAACTACACTTATGTATATGTATGAATACCCATGTACATGCACCTGTATTTGTGTGTGTGAATGCTTCCTTAACTTCTCTGTCTTGGAGACAAGGAACATCATGTAGAAGAAAGTGTGTGGGCCTATTTACGTAATATATAAACATAACACAATTTATATCTACATTTGTTTCCAGATATCTCTATCTTGTAAGCCATGAGTTCACACTGATACCTCCAATCCTAATCTACTAACCCCAATGCTAATCTAATACCCCATGGTCCATTCTAGTTTTCTGTCTTTCCATAGATGTCTCTTACTTCTCTGACAGTGAGAAACCAGCTCCTCTTACTCTTAATATATCTAGATATTTGATTATTGCCTTGTAGGTAGCCAGTCTTCCATCTTGGCCACCATACCTCCCCCATGTAGATGGTCTCCTTATCACACACAGGCTGTGATTCTTGATGACAGGCCACCCACCTTGCATTTTCCTCTTCCTGTTAGACTTCTAACACTGCACATCAGGCTACTCCTCAGTGCAGGTGCCCTCCTCACCATGGTTGGACTCTAAAACTCCTCTCCAGGCCACCTCTCTGTGCTACCTCACCCCACTTGGCTCTGTGATTCCCTCCTGGACTGTCATGATCATGGCTGTACCCCTCTCCCCTTCTCTACACGCTTACAATGCTTTAAGCGTCATACCTAAATGTTCAGAAGAGGAAAGAGAAGGCTGTCTGGATTCTGATTAGGTTCAGCTGTTGGGTAGTCACAGCAATGGATTGAATGGAGAAAGAAAAGTGAGATTGAGCATCATATCCTCCCTTCAATGACAGCACAGGCTTCATTCATTGGCCAGCTCCTATCAGGATGTCCTCTCCATACAGTCCCCTCTCTGCCCATGGTCTGATAAGCCCTGCGTCCCCTCACACTTCAGGTCACACACTAACTCCCATTGTTAATTCTAGTTTACTTCACTGTTCTCTGTGGTGTTGCAGCACCTAGGCCATACCTTTTTAAGTCATCACTTTACTCTCCTCAAATGATCCTAACTTGAAGGAGCTGTCTGTGGCTGCTAAGACTCTTGACTGGCAGACCTTGTGAGGAAGTTGAGTAATAGAGGTGTAAGAAAATTATACTGGTTTGGGGTAGGAATGGAATGTATATTTCATTCATTTATTCAACCAAAACATATTTAATGCCTACAATTCACCAGACTCTGCTAGCTCTGATGATGTAACTGCTAATAAGTTACAGTTCCTATCCTGAAAGAGAGAATTGTTCTAGAGGAGAGAGAGAGATGTAAAAGCCTGTAATTACAGAACAGTGCTCTGATTGTAGTTTATATATCATGCTATGGGAACATAGAGGAGATAATTACATTATCTGTAAGATTTAGAGAAGGCTTGAAAGGGGAGGTGTCATTTGGGCCGGGTCTGGAAAGATACAGGAAGGTTATCAGGTAAAGAAATGTGGAGGGCATTCCAATAGAGGAAACAATATGTGCCAGTAATAATGATTATGTATACTGCTAGGTCTTCTACATATATTATCAGCAATTCTTACCATAATGCTCTAAACGGTATTATCAACCCCACTTTCTATATGTAGAAGCTGAGGGTCAGGGAGGAAAAAGGTCTAACCCAACTTTTTCCAAGTAAAACCATGGGAGTGAGAATGGAAGCACAGGTTTGTCCAACTCCAAGCTTATGCTTTTTCTCCACATGATGTTCCTTGTCCCCAAGATGCAAAGGCAGAAAAGTACATTTTGTCTGTCAACACATAATTTGAAATGGTTGGGATATAATGTGAGTAAATTGAGGCCACAAAGGTAGCTTAGAACAAGCATTTCTTAAAAAGGCTTCAAATGTCAGTAAGCTATGTAGAGCATGCCAGGATTTTGCACTGGAGCAGGACATACGTATAATTATGTTTTTTAAAAAAAGAGCTGTGATGAGGGACTGAAGCATAGAACAGAGGAGGAGGAGTCCCAGACTCTCCACCTTGCTGGGAGTTAGCCATACCCTCCTTTCTGTTCCTCAAACCCAAGCCTTTTCTGTGTCTCAGCTTCTGTGCTTCCTGCTAGCTCTGCAGGGGTGCTTTCCTGACAGGGATGCTTTTGGCAAGACCAGCTCCTTCTCATCCACCAGGGCTCAAAGTCCTCCTCACAAAAGCTTTTCTTGCCTCCCCTCCCATCTAAAACACCTTCTTTAGTTGTTTCTTGTCTTATTTTTCTGTTTATTTCCTTCCTAGCACTCACTATAGTCTCTGATTAACTTATTCATGTATTTGTTTTCCTCATTGGAATAATGGCCTCAGGACAGTCCTTTGTTTCTCCTCCTCATTTTGCCTAGCACATAGTAGGTGCTCAGTAAAGGTTTTCCAAATGAGTGATTGAGTGAATATAGACTGGGAAATGACTTAGCAAGGTAATTTAACTTGTCTAATAAATGTAAAAGCCTTAGCCACAGATATTAGAGAATGGAAAAGAACTTTGCATTAGTCTACTCATGCTGCCATTGCAAAATTCTGCAGCCCGGGTGGCTTACAACAGAAGTTTATTTTCTCACAGTTCTTGAGGCTTGAAGTTTAAGATAAAGGTGCCAGCATGGTGGGATTCTCCTGAGGCCTCTCTCCTTGGCCTGTTGGTCTAGGGCCTTGCTATTATGACCTCATTTAACCTTAATTACCTCTTTAAGAGCCTTATCTCCGAAGAAAATCATGTTGGGGTTAAGGCTTCAATATGTGAATTTTGTGGAGGCGCAATTCAGTCCATATTGAACATTTTGGAAGTAGTCATCCGAAACTTGGTAGTTGGATTTAGGGGAGAAGGAGGTGCTGAATACATGTTTTTGGTATTATGTTTATTGTGCATTTGAGAATAGCAAAAGATCGGTAAGTTTTTAAAGCTAGGGTAGACTTAAACATACTTTTGGCTTAAAATTGAGGCAGTTAATTGGAGAAATTTAAGATGGAAGAGAGAGGATTTGATTTACTGACAAAAGTTTTAGAGTACATAAGAAAGAATTGACTTAAATTGGAGACAAAGCTTATTTAGAAAAACAAAGAAAAAAAGTATTGATTTCTGAGATCATAGGGAAGCAGGAAAGAAAGAGCAAAAAATAAGTAAATTTGAAAAATGCAGTAGAAAGTGAGAGTTTTCTCCTGGATGGTAGTGTATGTAAGTGTCTGCTAAGAGACTAGAGGATCAGGGATTTCAGGAGAGTAAAAAGGTCGTGAAAAGCGGCTTGGTGTATTTTCAGAGATTCATCCTGCAGAAAAAAGTAGTTGCTGAGAATCATTGAGGGCACATTTGAGAAGAGATGGCAGTGGACACAGTTGGTCTATTTATGTGTTTTTCACCCCAGCAATGCTAAATATTTATGCATTTATCTTGGTAACACATGTGCCAGAAGTTAGATTTTGCAAAAGTCAGAGATTTACAAAGGCTCAAATTTGAAGGAGTTGATGGATTTTAGGAGACTTGTAAGGTTCTTGCTGACTGATTAGATGTGGTTGATTATGAGGTTCAGGCAGCATAGGGAGGAAAGTAAGGTTGGAGGAGCTGGGCTGATTGAGCGGAGAGGAAAATATAGGTTGGAAGGAAGCAAAGTATGTTGATAAATGAAGTGTTATGGGGTCCTAGAGTAACACACTTTGGATATGATCAGGTTTAGGCAAACACATGGGTCAAAGTCATCTTCTTGACCACAGCATTTTGGCTCAGAGATGACATACAGAGAAACCATGAAGTCAGAGCAGGATTGGTCAGTGGTAGCAGATAGGTAGAATTATAACTAGTTCTTCCCTCAATCCCCCATATGGGAATATTGGCTTAATAAATTCACTGCTTGGGTTTGTAGCCAGACATGCCTTTGTGCATAGCATTCTGCAAGATGTGCTTGGAGAATTTTTAGAACCTCCTTGATTATACATAGCGGATCTCTCCTTTCTTTAAGAATTTGTACTTTATAAAGTGTGTCTACATAGAACAATTTTGTGACCTTTTAAAAATATATGGCAGCTGGTGGAATAAATGTCAACTAAAGTGGAGTCCTATTAAAGTTTTTATTACACTTTCAAATTGAACCTCACTGATGAGTAGGTTGTTGTCATTTCTGTCATCGATATCATTTTTACTTGATGTTCTTCTCTGACTCCCTCTATTTGGTGCTATCAGGGCTAACGCGGCTATCTTTGCAAATGTTTATAAGACCATCCCCCAACTGCTTCTAAATAAGTTGTGCCTACCTTTTTTTTTTTGTCCAAATGGTAATTGCAGCATTTTAGTCAATTTTTACTAAACTCTCAATTCTTTTGCATTTATATCTGTGTTGTCTATGGTCTGTTAAATAACTAGTCACTGAAGAGTAGGTACTGTGTAGGCTCTTTAAAATCCTATCTGTCTTTGTGTTCCTCCGGTTCTGCACTCACTGGCAATAATGCACATAATTTTAACTGTGGAGAATGTCATTAAACTAACATGGAACATTTACACAGTCCCTTTTGCAGAGAATTTTGGACTAGGAAAATGGATGTGTCTGTCAGACATTTTACAGCACAGGAGAATGTGATTTATTGATTTCTGATGGCTCTGTTGGCATCAGTGTATATATTTAAAGAAGTCACGCAGCCTTTATAAATGCAAATGCGAAAGGGCTTTCCGTCTTTTCCCTCCGTGGAAATAGCTCATACATTTTCGATAACTCAGGCTCCTCTTAGAGATTGCTCTATGTACTGAATATATTGATTTAAAAATTATACTGTTATTTTATTCTACAAATAGTGTATATAATGAAATGTCAATTTACTTAAAAGATTATAAAATTCAAAAGTATTAAATATATGAAAAATACTAGTATCTTAAGCCTTTAGGTAAAAGTAAGTGTGTGTTTGAAATGTAATTATTTTAATGGAACTGACACTTTGGCTTTTTCGCTGAGTCTGAAAGCGTATCTAAAAGTACTTAGAAGATCCATTATTTCTTCTTGCCTAAGTCACTTACTGGTGATAGTAAATCATACATAGCCAGAGATATTCTGGCCAATCATGCTTGGATATTTTCATTCTCACCATTTGGGCTTTATGGTGGGTATGGAGGTATATATAATTTATTTAATAAGATGGAAATTCTTTATGGAGGAAAGTAATTTTACCTATATATTATTCATTTCTTAGCTAACTGATATTTAACGTCAAATCCTGTTCATCGGTATCTGCTTCAGTGTATGTAAAATAACTATAGACTCAATTAAATTACAGATTTTCAAGTAATTGCACATAATAGGCAATCTAACTTACAGAGCTGATTCTAGTCCACACATAAGGCAGTTAATAGAGAAACACAAAATCACTTAACCTGAATAACATACTATTCTGTGCATTAAGCCACTTTCTTTCTCTTTTGTACAGGCTACTAAGTGGCAGCTTCATAGCCTGGAAGGGTATCTTTGTCCATGTATAATCCACTACCACTAGCATATTGGATTACTAAATACTTAGTATTGCCCTCTAATATTTACATAATTCTCTTTTTGTTCTCTTACATAATTTACTTAATAATATATGTATGTGTAATTCTTAGCTGCCAGTTTATGCAGGAATGGTAAATGACTTAACATTAGCTTTGTCCTAAATATGAAAAAGAGACAGTTTGACGGGGAGAATCATGCATGTGGTAGATTGCACATTAGTGCCTGTTCTTTTAGTAAGGAGCATTCTAAGGCCAAGGTCACCACTGACCATTATGAACAGGTGTCATACAGTGAGTCTCCCCTAAATTAGGGTCAAAGTTAGAGAGAAGAAAACTGATTTCACTTATACAGTCATTTTTACAACTCCTAGTAGTTATTATACCCTATTAAAAATATACTTGCCCAAGAAAATACCTTGATTCCAGTTGTAAAATTTTTTAAAGTTCATTGTAAAGGAATAAAGGATCAATTCTAAGCAGGAAATCAACAGTGTAATGACATTTGAACTTCTGGATTAAAGTGTTAGTATAAATATGCATATTTAATTCCCCTCACCACTTCTAATTCCTCATTAAAGTGACACTGGCTTTTCCCCATTAATATATTTCTTTATCAGTCATGGAACCTAGGGGAAGAATGCCATCCAGATGCCAAAAACTGTGAGGAGTTTCTGCAGGAGATAATGAAAGTGAGATTAGATTAACCAGAGGGATAATGGGTGGGAGTGACTGCCTCAGGAGGAAACTCTGTGGGATGTGACTGGAAGGGACTGCTGATTTGTCCTGTCCAGAACTAGCTCTGAGTGATGGGGGCTGGAGGCAAGGGTGGAGCAGTCAGGAGGAGCACATCTCAATATCATTCTTGCTTTCTCGGAGTGTTCATCAGGACTTATGCTCTATAACAGCAAGATGCGATTGCAGAAAATGTTTCCAGGCTGTGCCTGCTATGGAGTTGTCCTGTGTTCTATCCAAAGCCTAACTGACCTGCTAGCCAAAGGAAGGCTCAGCCTCAATGATATATCACCAAACATATGGGTAAAATGTTATTTGTTAAAGAATCAATCTCTGCTCCTCACAAGTGCCAAACCTCAACTTGGACAAATATCAGCTAAATAAACATAAACATGTAGTTTTTCCTGATTGTTTATTTGCAGATGAAATATTTGTACAGGGTCCAACAGAGTTTCTGATGGAAACCATCTCAATATCTATGACTGATCTAACACCTACTGACCTCACCCTCTTAGAAGGAAAGGACAGAAATCAATAACTAGACATAGAAAAGATTTGGCAGTTTAAATAAAGAGATCCTGTGTGACAATTCAGAGAACAAGACCCTTTATGTGTTACTGAAATAGGATGAAAATGATCTGAACAGTATCTATTAATAAAGTTGAGTTGATTCAAAAGAATATACTTATTTTACAAATATCAATTGAAATTTTATGGTGAGCTATGCAAGGTTCTAGACATTGGAAATACTATGTTGCATGAGATTGTCATGAGTCCTGCCTTCATTGAGCTTATAGTCTAGCAAGAGAAACAACATTAGAAGTAGTGAACATGCACTAAGCTCCCTGAAATACAAATTTGAAGAACAGAAAAGAGAGCTTCTGAGCTGGCACATGAGTGAATTTGAATTTTTGGAAACGGTTTGATACTTTGGAATCTTATGATATCTTAGGCAGAACCAGATTTGTGCTCAGTTTATAGTGAAGTCTTCCCTACCACTAAGGCATATGATTTTCCAATCTGACTAGTGAGAACAAGCACTGTTCCTGGCCCTGTATGAGCACAGGACACTGTTACCTCTGTACATTTCAGGTGGTTGTTGCCCAACCTCTGGGCAATTTTCTCACACAGCTGATCAACATTCAGCTGATGGCCCAGCACAGTGACTCCTGCCTGTAATCCTAGCACTTTGGGAGGCCAAGGGGAAAGGATGACTTGAGCCCCATAGTTTGAGACCAGCCTGGGCAACATAATGAGACTCTGTCTCTCAAAAAAATCATAATAATTTTAGAAAACATTCAGCTGAAGAACTCCAGAATTTTCTCTCTATGATACTCTATCTTCTCCTATTCTCTTCCTGTAAACTATAAAACTACATTGTTTTCCCTGACTCAGCTTCAGTGTATTGCTAGCCCAGTAGATGGATAGTGGCGCCATTAACTGAGATAGGTAAAGATGGAAGAATATGTACTATGGTATGAATGTAGGTATCCCTCCTGAATTTAAATGTTGGAACTTCAACTCCAAGCTGATGTTATCAAGAGGTGTGTGGCCTTTTGAGAAGTGATTAAGTCATGAGGACTTTGCCCTTGTGAATGGGATTAAACCCTTATAAAAGAGATTTTAGAGGCCGGCCTGGACTTTCTTTCTCTTATGCCAAGTGAGGACACAGCAACATGGTGCCATTTTGGAAGCATAGAATATCCTTTACCACATATCACCTCTACTGGTGCCTTGATCTTGGATCTCACAGCCCCTAGAACTGTGAGAAAATACATTTCTGTTCTCTATAAATTACCCAGCCTTGAGTGTTTTGTTTTAGCAGCACAAATGAAAAAGACAGCATGTTTTCCATTTTGGACGTGTTGGATCTGAGGTGCGTTTGAGAAATCTGTGTGGAAGTAGTGAATAACTAATTGGCTATACAGGTCTGGAGGTTAAACTTCCAAGGTGGATTTAAAAGGAATTGGGAACCATTGATGTATGCCTGTTAATTAAAACCATGAATATAAACACAAAGGGCTATAGAATAGATTTAGAAGAGGGCTTAAGATGAAAGTCTGAAATTTCCAAATGTTAATGGCTGAATAAAAGAGAATGAGCTTACAGAGGAGACAGAAAAGTAATCATCAGTGAAGTGGGGTAGCATAAAACCAGAATTCTATCATTGAATACACTTCCAATGATATTTAGAAAGTGAATATTTAGGAAGGAGGCCATGATTTATTTTTTCAGAGGGGAAAGGAACACTGTCTCTGGGGAAAATATGTGTTAAGTAGTTACTTCATTTCACTTAGCTATTCATAATAGTTTAACAGAGGGATCAGGGAAAAGGGGAGTTCCAGGGTGACTGTGCTCATGGCCAAGGCTGTGCCCGTTCGTCCTATAGGGAAAGTTGCTTCACTAAAATCATACAGCCAAATCTCTAACCAAGTTAATAAAAAGACAACAATAAAACTAAGACTTGAAGAAGGCAGGGGAGGGTAACAGTATATAGAAATGCTACAAAATATAGTCTAAGATATCCACTTTTCAAAAGAGAGACACAGAGAGGGAGAGATACATATATAGGCCAAGAAATAAGAAAGAATGACTCAAGAGTCTAGAAAACCGGCAAGAAAATCTTCTATGAAATGCTCTGATGTTAGATTGAACAGAAAAAGGCTTCAAAGCAGGCATTGTAAGTATCTTCAGATATCTAAAGGAAACCATGCTTACATAAATTAAGGAATGTATAATGACAGTGTCACACCAAATACACATCATCAATAAAGAAATAGTGACAATGAGAAATAATGAAATTATTAGTTGAAGAGTAGAATAAAATGAAAATTTCATTAGAGGGGCACAGTAATAAATTTGAACTGGCAAATGAAAGAATGGGCAAATTTGAAGATGGGGTGATAGAGATTATTGAGTATTACTCATGTATTGAGTAAGATGATGATTGAGAGTTTACCATGCATTTCACCGATGTGGTTCACTGGTGATCTTGACAGACACAATTTTAGTAGCATTCTTGGGGTGAAAAACTAGTTTGGAGTGGTTTCAGAAGAGACTGGAAGGAGAATATTTGCATAGAACTCTTTCATGTTCCCCTACAAAGAATATGAAAATGGAACGTGTGAAATGGAACAACAAAATGGAGCATTAGATCTTCGAATTTCTTGCTGAGTATTTTGAGGCCACTGTTCTTTTTAAAATTGCTGTAATACATGGGGTATTTTATTTCATAATATAGTTGTGTTTTGTGTATGTGAAAGCTATTTTTTTCTTAGACCATTTTACTCAATTTTTGATAATTATACATTATTTTTTATTTATATCATTGAGTTTTTCAGATAAATATATCGCTTATAAGAATGATAATTTTATCTCCTTTATAATTAGCATACTTTTTGAGAACCATTTCATTTATTTGTTCAGGAGAAATCCAGATTGGAGTTAAATAAGATGTAAGTTAGAGAAGAAAGAAGTTGAGAATGCAGACTTGTCTTTTAGTAAATTTGCCTGAAAGTGGAGCAGGCATAGGGGTAACTGGAACAGCATGTTAAGGAGAGAGATGGGGTTTTGTTTGGTTTATTTTTTCATGTGGCAGAGGATTTAATATGTTTAGAGATCAAAGTGATAGAGTTCCCTTTGAGAGGGAGCAATTAAGTAATCAAGATAAAAATAGAAATTGGTGGCTTACTGTAATGATCCCTGAAGGCAGGGGTGGAATAGGTGGTTATTGAGGCACTGGTGGAGATATTTTTTCATAGAAAGGAGACAGAGGACTGCTTCCAGAAAAACTGGAAGAGAGGAAGATGGTGGGTAAATACAATGTATTTGAAGTTTCCTAGTGGAAAATCTAGGGCATTCCTGCCCGATCACCACAGGTTCGTTTTTTTTTTCCCCAGGAAGGTAGATATCAGGATCATGTACTGGTAGTGATAGGTAGGATGAGGGTAGGGAGGAAGGTAAGAAGCTTGAGCAGAAGAGAATGAAGTTTGAAATAGCAACTGAAAAGAGAATGAAGTTTGAAATAGCAACTGAAAAGTGAGAAAGTGAGTTCACTGAAAGCAGCACATCAGGCTACCTTAGAGAGCGATAAGGGCCCTGAATTTGAAGGCTTTATTAACAAACCTCTATGCTTAAATTTTTCCAAAAGTGTTGGCTATAGAATGGAACCATCCACTATAGATTGAGCTTTAGCCATGTGGGTGTATCCAAAAGACAGGAAGGGCAAGAATCTTGTTGACATGATGGACCAGAAAAGCTGAACTTGAAAACTAGGGGAATGAAGAAAGAACAATGAACTGGGTAAAAGTAAAGGGATGAGTCGACACAGTGGGTCACAAGTTCAAGAATGGTCATGGTAGGAGGAAGTTAACATGCTAGCGAGGTCAGAGAGAAGAGCACGATAGGGGTTAAAACTTACAGTAATAAAGCAGTTTGGGGGCATTTTACCCAGTATTTTCCAAAAGATCTGTTGTTTTTTGTCTTTTTTTTTAAAGTTATTAGCAGCTATACAAAAAATTGTGAGCTTTTTCTTTATGATTTGGGTTTTTCAGTCTAGTTAAAGAATATGTTCCCTACATTAATAATATATGAATATCCTCCAAAATATTCTAATCTTTTTATATTTAAAATTTTTTCCCTTTAGATTTTTAGAAGTGTGAGTTCTGCAATTTTGCTTTTCTTTTTCAAGATGGTTTTGTCTATTCTGGGTCCCTGAATTTCCATAAGAATTTTAAGATAAGTGTGCCAATTTCTATCAAGAAGCCAGATGGAATTTTGATAGGAATTGCCTTGAATCTATAAATCATTTTAGGGAGTGTTGTCATTGCTTAACAATACCAAGTCCTCTGATCTGTCCACAGAGGATGAATTTCCACTTATTTAGATCTTTAACTTCTTTCAACAATGCTTTTTAGTTTTCAGAGTATAAGTGTTACATTTTTATTAAATTTATTCCTTACTATTTTGTTCTTCTAGTGTTATTGTATATGGGTTTTTTTCTTCACTGATTTTTGGGTTGATGAGAAGCCAGCTGTTAATATTATTCTAGTTCTCTTGTACACGACAAGTCCTTTTTCTCTTGCTGTTTTCAGAATTTTCTCCTTGGCTTTCAGCATTTTTACCAGAATGTGTCTGGGTATGAATCACTTTGCATTTATCCTACTTAACGTTTGTTGAACTTCTTCAATTTGTAGGTTGTTTTTCATCAAATATAGAAAGTTAAACTTTTTTTTATTATTTTCTTCTCCTTTTCCTCTCTCACCACTTCTACTACCCATAGTAGTACTTGTGCGCCACATATCTGTGATGTCTGTTCCTTATTTAAATTATTTCCTGTCTTCTTTAGAGTGCGTAATCTCTATCACTGTATCTTCAAGTTTGCTGACACCTTCATCTGCTAGTTCAAATTTACTATTGTGCCCCTCTTAATGAAATTTTCATTTTCATTATTTTACCTTTCAACCCAGAATTTCCATCTCACTTTTTTCATTGTCGCTCTCTCTTTATTGATGTTCCGTATTTGGTGAGACACTGTCATTATACCTTCCTTAATTTATGTAAACATGGTTTACTTTAGATATTTAAAGATATTTAAAATGCCTACTTCGAAAACCTTTTCTGTTAAATCCAACATCAAGCATTTCATAGAAGATTTTCTTGTCTGATTGTTTTCTAGACTGTCATTCTTTCCAGTTTCTTTGCATATCTGCATCTCTCTCTCTTACTCTTTTTTTTTGCAAGTGGATATTGTAGGCTATATCTTATAGCATCCATATATACTACTCCTCTTTTCCTTCAGGAATTGTTTTTATTGTTGTCTTTTTACTAACTTTGTTAGAGATTTGACTGTATTATTTTAGTGAAGCTACTTTCTCTGCAGCATGAAGGGGCACAGCCTTGGCCATGAGCACAGTCACCATGGAACTCCCCTTTTCCCTGATCCCTCTGTTAAACTATTATGAATGGCTAAGTGAAATGTAGTAATTACTTAAAGTATATTTTCCTCAGAGATGGAGAGTATTTCTTTTAATTGTACTTTTATTTTATCATTATATACTATAATTTTTAGGAGTTTGTTTATATTTGGTTTGGGGAATGGGATAATTAATTTATATTAGGTTTTCAGTGGTCACAGTAAAATTACATTTGCCATTCATAAATTATATTAGGTTTTCAATGGTCACAGCAAAATTACATTTGCCATTCACAGTAAAATTACATTTGCCATTGTGAACCTGTTTCTAAGTATACTATTTCCTTGATAAGCAATGGGGATAAAATTATTAGAGAGATAATAATCACTGCTCAAGATTTTATAATCTGCTTTGACATCACACCCAGACCTTAGGTCCATTAATTGCTGCCTGATTGCTTTATTGTTTTCAACAATGTGCTGGGCATAAATTGCTCCATAGTCTGATAAAATTAAATTTCAGTTCCTTTGCAGAGTATTTTTTAGGCCAGTTTTTGAGGTGGTTCAGGTCCCAAGGGAGCTCTTCTTAGTTATCTCTTTCCCTGGTTCTCTCTGGTACATTACTTGATTTACTCTTTAGCTTGTTACATTCATAAAGCTACCAGTCTCCTCTTAATTGCTCACGACCAAAATCTCCGTTGGTTTCAAGATCACTCTTAAGCACAAACTTCCCTATACCTGTACTCTATATTAAATAGTTGCTTTAGGGAGACCGTAGAAATCTGTTCTTATGGTCTTTCTCTCTACCTGGACAAAATCTAGAGTCTCTGCTTCGGATGGGGACAGAAGTAACATTTTTGCTTTAGTAGCAGAGCATTGGGTGGGGGTGCTCAGTTTACCTCTTCTGGAATGAAACATCCACCCTATGAATGAGCTGGGGCAAAGGCCCTAGTATTCTTGGCCTGTCACTCATGCGGTGGAGCCACCACCCTAGAGTGGCCCACTGCCCAAAAGAAAGGAGCCCTTGACCTCTTGGTTGTACTTGCCAGGTATTTAGCCTTTGGAACTCGAAGTTGGAAGGGATGAGAAATGCTGCGGACCTGCCTCTGCCTCTCCCATTGAATTACTGTGTCAACTGACTGGGAATTGAGGGAGGATAAATCACTCCCCCCCCAACCCCCACCCCCATCCCTCTCCTCACTTTTTGGCCAAAATTGCCTGGAGAGGAGCTTCCCTCACATGAATCTATTGGGTGGAATGGATGGGTCAGAACTTAAGTGACACAGATTCTTGCAGTAGTTTCCAAGATTTAGCAGAATTTTTGAATAACTGTTTCTTCATTTGTTATATGCTCTTAGGGCAAATTCCAGATACTCTAACTGGGTAATTTAAAAAATATTTTTTACCATTATGATTGATTCTCCAGGGAACAGTTCCACAGAGCTTCCCACACCACCATTCTGGAAGAATAACTCTACTACCTTTAGAATTTTTATGTAACTTTTTTATATGGTAATAAATTTTGGTTTCAATTTGTTTTCCTCTGCTAGATTTCCAAGTATGCCAAAGGCATTTGTTAAATAAACTGCTCTTTTCCAAAAAGTGACATATTAGTAGTGTATGCATATTTCAATATGTGCTATAATGTAGTAGGTACTCAATAACTATTTTTTAATGAAATTCATATTAACGTCTTATTTCTATGAGTAAAAACACCTCACAAAAACTCCTTTATATTCTTTCCTATTAAGTTACATTTCACATTCAAGAAAAGTTGCAGTTTGTCAAGCTTTTTGATATTACAGATGCCTCTGAAAAAAGAATTATATTAAAGTATAGATTGTCATTAACACAGGGAGGTTGACAGTTTCCATTATAAATACCTATTTTAATGAGTAATTGTTTAAAGTACTGTTTCCTCAAAGAAGACCATTTCTTTTGATTTTTACCTTTATTTTATCATTATGTATTATGGTAGGTTTTCAGTGATCACAATAATATAAATGCATTTTGCTACTCATAAGTGTCCCATTTCTTTGACAGCCATTGGGGATTAAAATTAATGAGTAGATATAGTGCCTGTGCTCAACATTTTATAATCTAGAAGCAGTCAGATATGCAAACTTAGAAAATGGTACAGTATTTTAAAACACAAGCATTGCCATTGATAATGTGTGAAGTCAAAGATGTTAATGATATTTAGAATATGATTTTCTTGCCTAGAGTAATGTTGTGTTAAGCCTGTACAGATTCATTTTTATTCATTAATATTTTAGTACCAAGATCCTGATTATTTAAATATTGTGTTTTATACATTAGAATTGTCATTAAATAAATGGTGAGTATAGAAAGGCTGTTTTGATGGAAGGTTGAGGAAATGTTTTAAGTGGTTCAGTTTACCCAGTTTCTTTAATCTCCTTTTGGGATAGTTTCCAGAGTGTTACTTTCTGTCATCTGTGTTCTTAGTTAAATTTTTCTTTTAATGTTTTATCCATTCAGAAATTCTATTGACAGGAAAGGAAAGAAGCCAAGAAAAATTGGTTAAACAAGATTGAATAAGCTATTATTAATATTCAGATATTATTTGACATGTTTAATAGCTTAGGTATATTTATCATATTAATATATTTTAATACTTCAATATACAGTTGATTCTTAAGAGATGAATATTTTTGTTTTCTGGATATCTTAAAATATGCATGCATAAAATTTATAATACAGAAGATAAACATAAGATAACAATGAAGCTACCATTTATTATGTTTTTAATGTCTACTACATATTTATTTCACTGGGGAAGAATCAGTATTGGGATACCATCCCACAAACTTTATATAGACCCATTTCCCAAACGAGTGTTTGGAAAAATTTTTTTTTAAAATTTAACTGAAAATATTTTCCTTATATCAAATGTGTGTGACAATTTACTAAATTTTAAAGCATGATCAGTTAACTGCTACAAACTTCTAATTTATATAAAATGAGCCATTTTCAGCAGTAAAATCAAGTATGAACTCTATATATTTTTTGTTTTTTAATATATGCCAAACTACAGGTAATTGCAGAAAAATGTAAGACCCACATTATATTCAACAAGCTCCAAATTTTCCCTGTCCGTTTCTGATATTATGAATGCCAAATGTTCCTCAACTACTGTATTGATCTTTGTTGTTCTACAGATCAGTTATTCATGAAAGTGAAGAAATTATGGAAGGAAAAAATAATCATTCATTTATTTTTGTGTGAAAGTTTTATTGGAATGCAGCATGCATACAGATAAGTGCCCACCTGATAGCTGTACAGCTTAATGATTTTTTCTAAAATGGTAGCATATCCTTATAACTGGCATCCAGATTTTTTAAAAAGAGAGAACATACCCTAGCATTTTGGAAACTCCCGTTGCCATTTTAGTTAATACCCACACAAAAGAACCTACTATCCTGACTTTTCACCATCAACTACTTTTGTCTGTTTTTGAACTTTATATACTGGAATCATTCAGTATGTACTCTGTTGTATTTAGCTAATTTTGTTGTGTGTAGCAACAGTTCTCATTGCTGTGTAGTATTTCCATTGAGTGACATAATAATTCCTTATTCTCTTGATGGACTTTTTTGTTGTTGTTTTTTTTTCATTTTGGAGTACTTTTAGTAGCTGTACTTTTAGGAATATTGATATTATTATTCTAAAATTTCTGTGAAAATACAAAGGGCTTCTAATAACCAAGGAAAAAGATCAAAGAGCTACCTCAACAAGATATCAGGCTACCAATAATCAAGATAACATGGACATTTTGGTATTTATGGTTTTGCTTCTATGGACATTTCAGTAGCTATGATTTTGGTCCACCTAAATACAAATTTTTTTGAGATATATGCCTACAAGTCTAATTGTTGGGTCATAGAGTATGCATAGATTCAGCTTTTGAAGATAGTATTAAACTATCTTAAATACTTTCTCAAAATAATTACACCAGTTCATATTGCCACCAGTGATATGTGAACATTTATGGTATTCAGCATCCTTAACGAGGACTGGATATTATCAAACTTTACAATTGTTCATAGTGGTTTTAATTTGCATTTATCTGATGACTAATGAGGTTAAGCAACACTTGACACATTTTTGGATACTTGGATATCCCCATTTGTATATTACCAGTTCCAGTCTTTAGTGTATTTTTTTAATTGGGTCATCTTTTTCTTGTTGATTTGTGTCAGATCTTATAAATTCAGAGTGTAAGTCCTTTGTCAAATATATTGTTGGTATCTTCTTACATTGTGGTTTGTCTTTTGATTCTCTAAGTGTTGTCATTTGATGAAGAGAAGTTCTTAATTTTAATGTACTCCAATTTGCTTATTTGTCTTAATATATTGTCTATTTGCATCATGTAAAGAGATGTACTTATGCTACATTTAGATTTATATCTACAAACCACCTGACATGAGTATGACATGAGATAGAGATTAATTTGTTTTAGATGCATATCCAGTTGACCAAACATATCTTATTTAAAAGGCCATTCTTCCCCCCACCCGCACAGTGTAATGTTACATTTGTCATAACAATTGACCTTATATGTGAGCATCTATTTATAGACACTGTTCCTTTGCATTGGTCTTTTTGTCTATCCTTACACCAAAACAATGTTATCTTGATTATTGGTAGCTTGGTATCTTGTAGAGGTAGCTCACTATCTTTGTTCTTTTTCTTTGATTAGAAGCCCTTTGTATTTTCATAGAAATTTTAGAATAATAATATCAATGTTCCTAAAAGCACAGGAATTTTGGTTATGGATTGCATCTAATATATAGAACAACTTAGGGAAGAATTGAAACTTTTGCCACATTGAATCTTCCAATCCATGACCATAACTTGTCTTTCCATTTATTTAGGTCTTCCTTAATTTCTCTCAATATTTCATAGTTCCCTTAGGAAAGGTAGTACATCATTTGATCAATTTGTTCTTGTGTCTTTGCTGATTTTTGCTGGTATTATAAATTGTTGCTATTTTTGTTGATATACAAATCAATTTTTATATATTGATTTTTTCCAGTGAATGTGCTAATTCACTTATTAATTTTAACAGTGTACGGTTTTTTATCCTCTCAGTCAATACACAGAGTTATGTTGTTTATAATAATTACAGTTTTATGTATTATTTTTAAATGCTTATACCTTTCTTGCCTTATTTCACTGGATAATATCTTTGGTATAGTGTTGAAGACAAGTGGTGATAGGTGGCATCTATATCTTGTTTTTAAACTTCGGTGTAAAGATTTTATTATTTCATCTTTATGCAGGATGCTTAAAGCAGATATATTTTATAGATGCTTTTTGTCATATTAAGGAAATTTCCTTCCATTCCTTGTTTTCTCAGTTTTAATCACAAACAGTGCTTTCTGTATCTATTAAGATGATTTCTTCTTTATTATATTAATGTGATAAATGACCAATTGTTTTAGATATTAAATGATCCTTTTATTCCTAGAATGAACTTACATACACATGCCCATGCATGCACATGTAAATGCAATTTGCTAATACTTTGTTGTAAATTTTTACAGTTTTGATCAAGTGGAGATTGGCCTGTAATATTCATTTTTTTAAAATGTCTTTGATGGTTTTTGGTAATACAAGTAATGATGCTTTCTTAAAATTAGCTAGTAAATATTCTTTCTGATGCCAAAGTTTGTGTAAGATTTATATCTTTTCAACATGTTAGGAAAACTATACTTGTAAAGTTAGCTAGACTAGAGATCTTTTTGGGAAAACTTTTAATTACCGACTCAATTTCTTTAATAGTTGTAGAACTTTTCTATCATCTCAGTTTTCATAAATTGTTTCTGGGAATAAAAAAATTAACAGCTCTATTGATGTAAAATAGCATGCATATTGAATGTGTACATGTTGATAAACTTTGACATATAAACACACTCAATGGAACCATTATCAAAATCAAAATAATGAACATATCTTTCACTCCAGAGAGTTTCTTTGTACACTCTGACATGTATACAATATTGAGTCTTCCAGTCCATAGGTGCTATATAACACCCTCTCCCATCTTCTGATTTTGTACTGGATAATCCTCTGTGGTGGGGGATGGACTTGGGGATGGCTACCTGTCCTTATAGGATATTTACCAGCATACCTGGCCTCTACCTACTAGACATAAGTAGCATCCCCTGCCTCCAGTCCCTAACAATCAAAAGTATTCTCTAGAAATTGCCAAATGGTTCCAGGAGGAAAAATTCCCCAAGGCTAAGAGATTGAAGAACCACTTACGTAGAGATCTCACACATCTTTCGTTTGAATTTATTTATTCCAAGGTATTTTTCATGTGGTTATATATAATTTTCCAAAATTCAATTTTATATTTGGTGCTAACATTTAGCAATGACATTGACTTTAATCTATCAGTTATATTATGATTGAACAATTTTGCTACAGTCACTCATTAATGCTAATAATTTCTATCAATTGGGAAAACATACATGAGGTAGCTCTTGATATAATATCTAAATGGCCGATAAACATATGAAAATTTGCTCAGCTTCATTAGTCATCAAGTAAACATAAATGAAACTACAGCGCAATACAACTGCTTGACCAGGAGGATGAAAAACAAACATACATAAATATAAAAAGCAAATATTGGCAATAACAAATGTTGGTGAAGAAGTGAAGCAAATAGAACTCTATTGGTGGGAGTGAACTGCTTCTTTGAAAAATGGTTTGACAGTATTTATTAAAGTTGACCTAGCATTTAAACTCTTCCCTAGGTTTATACCTAATGGAAATCATTGATATGTTTACCAAAAAAAAAAAAAAAAACACAAAAACATGAGCAGAAAAATTATAGCTATAGTGTTCACAATGGCCAAAACTTGGAAACTACCAAAATACCTATCAACAGCATAATGGATAAATAAATTGCTGTATAGTATTCCAGTGTTTGAATTTACAATGAGAATGAACAAACGACATCTACATGCAACACCATGGATGAATCTCACAAATACAATGTTGAGCATAACTGCCCAATACAAAAGTGTATCTACTGTGTAATTCCATTTTTATAAAGGTCAAAAAAAGCAAAACTAATCTGTGGTGTTAGATTACTCTTAGGGATTAGTACCTGGGAGGGAGCACTTCCAAGTGCTGTTAATGTTCTGTTTCTTAATCTTGTTGCTGATAACAAAAAAGTATTCATTTTGTAAAAGTGATTCGAGCCATGCTTATGATTCATTCACTTTCTATATATGTTACACTTCAAGGAAAATATGTCAAATGTGCAAAAATTAAAGAAAATGACTATTCTTCCGCCCTAACTTGTTTGGCTCTGCAATGAACAGTCTGTTCTGTCACACATGCAACTGGAGTTATGTTTCTCCCCACTCTGACCACTGCTTCCTAATCACTTCCACTCCCACCATGACCCCTAGCTCCTTGTCAGGATGTACAGTAAGTCTGACTTAAAAGCTGACTGATGGGCCGGGTGCGGTGGCTCATGCCTGTAATCCCAGCACTTTGGGAGGCTGAGGCGGGTGGATCACCTGAGGTTAGGAGTTTGAGACCAGCCTGACCAACGTGGAGAAACCCAGACTCTACTAAAAATACAAAAATTAGTCAGGCGTGGTGGCGCATGCCTGTAATCCCAGCTACTCAGGAGGCTGAGGCAGGAGAATTGCTTGAACCCAGGAGATGGAGGTTGCAGTGAGCCAAGATCAGATCGCACCACTGCACTCCAGCCTAGGCAACAAGAGCAAAACTCCGTCTCAAAAAAACAAAACAAAACAAAACTGACTGGTGGTCATTGATCAATGTGTTATTTTTCCCCCACTTGTACCTTGTATCTTTGGCACTTCACTAAGGCTAGCTAGGAAACTGTTATTGGCAATCGTTTTAGTTTAAGAAACTATGACAGCAGAATGTATGGGCTAGAAAGAATTGTCCATAATTAACTTCATTTTTCCATTTGAGTTTTCTCTTTCAGTGGGTCATAGTTCACGTAAAGGAATGCTTTCTGAACTTGTTCTTCTGAATGTGTGCTTCTGAATATGCTCAAAGACATCAAAATTAGACCATTTCTTTTTATCTTATTAAAGACATATTATCTTTCTAGGCACTCTTAAATAGGATCAATTCCAACCAATATCAATTTTTTCTTGAATTTTTGTCCTTAATGATCTAATTTAGAATTTCCTACTTATTTAGATGTAGATCTATTGGTGAAGGTTAACCGTTTTCACTTTCTCTTTCAAACAAGAAAGAAGTGTACATCAAGCTATCATCTTTAAACATACAGTTAAAATATATGCACTTTCATTTCACTTGATCATATTAAACTTCTAATTTTATTTCTTTACTGAATTTTTTATGGGTTTTTGTTTGGGGGAGAACAAAGCCTTTATTTTATAAAATGCTTGAAAAATGTTATGATAAAATAAATTTGCATACAAAATGCTGTTGCCTTATGAATATAATTGTACTCTTTTCTCTAAGGTTGATTTTAAAATGTTCTCACTTTTTTATTTTGCCAGATAAATTATTTCGTTTAGATTTTCTATTTCATTTCCTATATTTTAGCCCCAGAGTCCAATTTTGTCATTTTAGAATGAATGTAGAGATCATGGTTATTCTTGCATTGATTTCTAAATAACCAAATTACATCTTCCTTTGTAAACAGATGTTTGTATTTGTTTTATTGTCATAATTTCTCTCTTCCTTTTGGGGAAACAGACAATTTTTTATTTTTAATGTCCATGGAATTCACATTTGCTTTCTCTTTTTTATGCATTTGTATGCAAATTTGATGAATATTCTTCTCATTTAATTTTGTATTTGATTTTGTGCAGTATGCCTTAAAGTTGCTTTCAAAATATATGTGATCTTCTTCCAAAATTTGGTTGGACTCCTCTTGTCCAGAGTTTTACAACATTTATATTAACTGCATTTTATTTCTTTTTATGAGGTAAGAATCATATTATGGAAAATCTGAATTCCCAAATGACTAATTGTTAACTTGTCAGTGTATGGTTATTATTTAATTAAATGGAAACATTTTTCAGTTATGATAATGAATAACTGGTAACTGATTTTTAAACAGCTTGGAATTTTAAAAGCCATTCCTCCCCTTTATCATTTGAATAAATTAGATGGTGAGTTGTTTGTGCACAGATCCTGTGAGTCCTGTGGGTGAGACCATATGGTGTGATTAGATCACTCTGTGTCTGGGAGAGGCTATGGGGATCCCTTGCAGAGCCAGGGCTGTATTGTCATAGCAGTTGCCTCCCTGCTAATTTATCTCAGGGCTCACACTCTTACATTTTTGGTCTAATCACTTATATATCACTCAGCAATAAAAAACTGTGTCAAAAAGATTGAAATTTTAGACATTCCTGCAGTTGCTGGAAAAAATGGTGATAATGTCATAAAATATGCAATCTTTATTTCTTAAATGTTCATGCTATATGAAAACAGTTCCATGTACTCCTCCAATTTCTGGTTTACAGACAATGTATTATATTTTAGGTGTTATTCGTTTAAGATGAGATACAGGATTAAAGGGAAACTGGATAATGTATTGGCAAAAATTTGAGAACTGTTGTTGATCCTCCAGTTGCTATTATTTTGCAAAAATTCTTTTGTATTTGTTTATAGTAGTTAATCATAAAGTATGATTTTGGCTGTTTGTTTTCCACCTGGTATATTTATTTATTTATTGTAGAATATATTTGTTTTAAAATTTCAGCTTTGATTACTGACGGAGAATATGAATGATGGTATTTTAATGCTTTCTGTCGTTTAAAAAGAATTGTATTATACTTTTAGAGTCTAAGTGATTGTTGCTCCTGGCATTAACATTGACACACTTAAATAGATTTTGACATTCATTGAGATTACTTGCTTGCAGGCCTGAAAATAAAGATGAGATATGAAAGAATTTAGGTTATTGGGGAAGGAGCCAGTCATTTAATCTGTTTCGTATTTCAGACTGCTCTCTTATTTCACCTGTAGTTTACAATACTAGCTGACGAGTGTTCTTGTGATTGTTCTGAAACAAAAGCTCCTCTGATGATTTTGAAGCTAGTTTTCCTGATACTTTTTAGCTACCCCAATTTCTATAAAATATTTAGCTCAGAATACCAAGAAAGACTTCAAGGATCCAGGATACTCCTGAAACTTTCTGCAGTATTTTGCATGTATGTATGTGTATATGTTTGTGTGTATGTGTGCATTTGTTAGTTGGTTTTCAAGGTGTGTTAGTCAAGGTAGAAGCTATGTTGCTGTAAGAAAGAGTCCCAGAAAATGGTAGCTTAGACATGATAGTGGTTTTTCTCTCTAATAACAGTCTGCAAGTAGCCAGTGCATCCATGGGAGTTTGGCAGTTTTCCTCCTTCAAGTTGTGCAGTACTTCTGTTTCTTCTTTTTGTCCCATCTGCTGCCAGGCTATTGCACTCCCTCCCAGTGGTTGAAGCTGGCTCATCCACGTTCTAGCTAAATGACTGGCTATACACTAGGAGTGCACAAGTTACATACATCACATGTGCTCACATTCCTTTGTTGAGAAGTTGGACACAGCCACCAGTAACCTCAAGGGAGTCTGGGAAAGATCATCTCTAGTGTGGGTCAAAATCAGGGTTTGTTACTATACAAAATCAGGGTTTGTTACAATACAAGAATGAAGGGGAGAATACAGAGAGGCAGTTAGCAATCTACCACAAGAAGGTTTTTTTTTTTTTTTTTTTTTTTTGGAGACAGGGTCTTACCGTCACCCAGGCTGGAGTGCAGTGGCACAATCTTGGCTCACTGCAACCTCCACCCCCCCAGGTTCAAGCAATTCTCCTGCCTCAGCCTCCTGAGTAGCTGAGATTACAGGCACCTGCCACCACGCCTGGCTAATTTTTTGTATTCTTCATGGAGATGGACCATGTTGGCCAGGCTGCTCTTGAACTCCTGACCTCAAGTGGTCCACCCCCGCCTCAGCCTCCCAAAGTGTTGGGATTACAGGCGTGAGCCACCGTGCCCGGCCTGAGCTTTCATTCATTGTCTTCATCAAATATATGTCATATATTATGTAAAAGGAAATGTTTAATATTCAAACCTTATGTGTTCTAGGATGTCAGCAGTCAGGCCTGAGCATCCATGTTGACATAACGGGGCGTAGGCCATCTGGATAACTGCATGTATACATCACCTGACCATGATTGCAAGAGCTGCAGTTAGAGACTGAAACACATATGGTAGAATATTGATGGGAATACCACAAGTGGTAACTTCCATAACATAATTTTCCGTGAACAACAGTTATAAAAGTTCTAACACAGCAAAGTGCAGTGTTCTCCCAAAATTCAGGTTAGGTACATTCCTAGAAAGAAAATTTTGTATGTGTTAAAACCCATGCAAAACTTCAGTGTTACATGCTGGTCTCAAGTCATCATAGTGGGTGTTTGACTTGCATGTGTGTCCATGGAGTCATTTGTATGACATAAGAGGTGCTGGCAATTCCTGCTGGTGGGTGAGTGTGTGCACATGACAAGGCCTCTGTATCTTTCCTTTTTGCCCACAAAAGGCCAGCAATCCACCTTAATTGTGGAAACTGCCCTCCCTCTCAGACACACTTCAAGTGGTATTTCTTATTTTTATAAAGTTTTTCTCCTGGATGTCATCACTGCTTTTTCTTTTTCTGTAGTGAAGAAAACATTTAAACTGTGTGTTCATACTTTGTGTTCCTTTGCGTCTCAACAATGTCTCTCTGTTACATTTCAGCACAGCACATTGCCAACGGCTCAAATTGAATTCAATATAGGCAGGTCCCGGGATCATGGAATCACCACTCATCCAGCAGCACTTAGGTCCTTCCTAACTCCATTTCACCCTCTTTCCATTAACTGCTGCTTCTTTGAACCTAGTTATTGTCATTTTTTCCTTTGCTCTACCTATGCCATAGAACTTTAGATCTTGAAGGAACATTAAGAGATCTTCTATTTTAATCACTTTCACATTAACAGTAACTTGCCCCAAAACACATGGTTCGTTCTAACTCTAAAACAGGCCACGGGTATTTCTTATTGCTCTCGTATTTCCCATAAGAAGCAAGCTCCCTTTTCATTCTGTCCAAGTTTTCCCCAACAACTCAGCTTTAGACCACCACTCCTGTCTTGAGTTGATGGCATTCTCTGGACCTGTGGGGTACATGTTCCACCAGGTCCCCAACTCTTCCCCCATTCTCCTCCCCCGGTCTTTCTCTCCATCTGACACACATGAATTCATACTAGGGGAAGGACCTGTGCCTGCTCTCCTCTATTTCTTTTTGCTTAAATTGGCTTATTAGTGTTATCTTGAATCCATTTTGGGGTAGGAACCTTTTCATACCCCTTGTCCACTTTTTCTTGTGGACTGGTTTAATTCAATTTGTAATTGGTAAAGTTACCTAACAAGGACAGCTGATTGCAAAGCTTCAAATCACAGTGAGAGTGAACGAAGGCGTAGGGTTCTTCCAGCTAGTAGAAGGCCCCGCTCCTCCCTCAGTACACCCCCTTCAGTAACTGACTCAGGACAATGGACGTGAAGGTCACGTGAGGCCTCTGCATTTTACTTTCTAGTTTACTTTATTCTTGCTTCTCAAAGTGTCATTGTGTCCACACTCTGGGGCTGAATATTATGACTAGGTTGTGCATGTGTGGATGTGTTAATTTATCTTGAGTCTACTTGACCTTATTGAAACTTCCCAGATTCCCTGTTCCTTCGAGAATCTTGTTCATTTACCTGCTTCCAAACTAGCAAGTTCTCTAAAAATTCAGCAAATTCATTCTTTACACTCTAAAGCCAATCTGGCATATACAGATCTACTATATATGTTAGCATATTAAAAAATAGTAGGCTACACATTCTGCCCCATATTATCACTTTGCTTTTCACATTAGACTTTTAAAATGTCACTTACACATTATACACATTCAGCTTAGCCTTCTATTATCCGTCAAGCCACAGTAACTGGAAGGAAGGGTGATTTTGCTGTAGGAATGGGCCCAATGCTGATTTGTAATTATTGGAAAACTCAATGTGATTACTGTCTAAAACATCATATTTGTGTGACTAATATTTTTGTTACTAACAATAACGTTTCTAATTTTTATCTTTAGTTTTGGGAAGGATAATGTTTTAAATCAAATATCTACAGAAAACCTGAGGGTATTAAACTTTGCTTTTATTACTTATGATCTCTTTACATTTAAAAATTGAGGGGGTACGTATCAAAAAATAAAATCTTTGAGACATAGGTAAAGAGACGAGTGGTAGGTAATAAAGGGAAGGGGATAGAATGTAGCCATTATGTCAGAAATGCTCTTGAGTGAGGGCCCTGGATGTGAACACACACTTATTTCAGAGATTGCAGACAGCAAAGGCAAAAGACAAACACAGTAAGTCACATAGACCTCATTTTTTAGTAAAAGGAATCATTGGTTTGAGTGTCAGTCATGTCAAGCAGCATTTGAATAAAGTCTCAATGGCAATTTTGTTAAAAGGGCAAAGACCTTGTTCATAAAGGCCAATTCTTATTCTGGCCTTTAATGGTAAGTTGAGAGTTCATTAAACTGAAGTTTAGCAAGATGTGTCAATTCAGGGATAGAGTGCAAAAGTAGATTCTAGGTTTATAATTCTCCAGTGCTCTGACTTATAGATACTGTACAGCAACATTTCTTACGGTGAACACAATCTGTAGAAAAGCAGACCCGTGGAATATAGAGAGCAGTGTTCTGAGCTGTCATGTGTTTGGGAAATGCTACATTCATTTGCATAGTAAAAGTCCCAGAGCTCTGCAGTGAAGAAAACATTTAAACTTTGTATAAATAGTGTTTCCCAAACTTAATTGATCTTAAAATCCTTTATTTCCTTAGGAACTTCTCATCAGTTGCTATAATAGAATCTATTTTGGGAAACAAGGAAGTAAAAGCATGAAGGTTTGACATGTTGCTAATTGTGGCATAGGTGTTTCGAAAGTCAGATGACAGGCTTTCTCTATTACTAATGAAATAGGAGAGTTGTATGTTTTAGGATTTTTGTGTAAGTGTTTGGGATTGGTGTAATTTAGGTGGCATGTTTGGCATTTTGTTAGGAAAATTTAAAGGTTGGTTTGCAGTCTTTATGAAACCCTACCCTTATAGTGTTCTATAAAGTGAACTGTTGGCCTGTAATTACTTTGCAGTCCAACTTTTTTCATGGTCTTAGGCTTTCTTTGCAAATGGAATTTCTTTCTTCAGTGAACTGTATACTGTCTTCAAGGTGGAAAATGTATAATACTTTCTGGTTGTGTTGCTTTGGCCTTGCTCAGATTGCAAGAGATGGAGATTTTCTGGTTAAAAAAAAAAAAAGTAATTGAGTGGGGAGGTGATGTTAAACATACATTTATATTTACCTCTGTTCTTTTGTTATATATTTCTAGGGTATCTGTTCATCTCACAGTGTCTCTTCTGGTATCCCAGATCCTCGTTCCCTATACATCAAGGAGGTGATTAATTAATTAAGTCATGTAATATGTCTCTGGTACAGCTTTGGCTCCGACACTGATCTCCAGGTCAATCAGCTATAGCCTTAGTAATAGGACTGATTTTGCTCAAGGCTAAAGAGCTGATTTCTCAGTAGAATAATAGTGACAGTAGAGGTCGGGTGACCAGCCAGCACTAGAGCAACAAAACATTAAACTCTCCAGTTGTGATACCTAGTTTCAAAGTAGAGAGTCACTTCTGATTGTTGCTTCTTAAATATCATGATATCTGTGTTCCATTTTAAGGGCATATTTGAGAATGCTATGATTTAAAGGATCACAAGCTAAGCACTTAGTATTATTATATATTAATTTTTTAAATGTTTACTCCTCATATGTTAGGTAGTATATTAGGTTATTTGCATTTATTATTTCTAGTTCATGTAACAGCATTGCAAGTATGCTTACTTCCTCATTTGAATAATGAGACAAACCGCCACTCAAAGCTGTTAAGAAATTGGAGCATCTTCAGACAGCTGTGAAGATAACAGAGCTGGGCTTAGTAGACCAATTTTCTAACTTTAAATCAAGCTCTCTTTCCACTGTGACTTGTTGGGTTACTTAAGGAGACTACCATGGAATGTCTTGAATACATCAGAAGGATGCTTTGTGGGTTGGGAGAGGCTGGGCGTTGGTTTATTGTTTTTGTTTTGTTTTGGTTTAGTTTTTTTGGCCTTAGAGGATGATAGAGGAACCAGGATATACAGAAATTAAAATAATACCAAATTAAATGGAAGGAATTTACTTCCCATTTTCTGGTTTGTGCACAGCTAATTCATTTAATAAGAAGCCATAAATTGTCTGCACTTTGGAAGGTTTTGTAACAGTAACGTAACTGTAGTATTGATAACCCCTAGGCAAAAGCTAAAATCTGTTGTCTTCTTTCTGTATCTCTTTGTCACTTTACATCAAAGATTAAAAGTAGCTCCTACTACCTATATGTTCCTTATAAAATCTGTTGTTTATACTCCCTAACGAAAGTATCACAAAACTGGGTAGGGTTAAGTAGAGGCATCAAATACAACTAAATCATGGCAAAACGAGTTCCTTCAACATTAATTAAGTTCCTACTGTGTCATGCTATGCAAATCCCTGCCTTCATGGAGATTATAGTCTGCTCTTTCTAATCTGTCGTCTTTGGCATTTAGTACTGTGGGAAGTCCCTTATTATGTATCCCATAGACCCATATCCCACACACTCAAACATACCCAGCTCATGTACACATACAATTTTGTCTCTCAACTGATAAAGAAAGGAGCAGCACCCAAATGAGTTGTTCTCACCTTCCCTGTATTAGTTTTCTGTGCTATGTAACAAATTACCACAAATCTATCAGCTTAAAGTAGCATGCAGTTATTATCTCCATCGGTTGGGAGTGAGTGAGGTTAGTTTTCATGGTCAGGAGTCTGGGCACAGCTTTGCTGATTCTTCTGCTCTGGATCTTAACATGGTGAAATCAGCGCACTGACATCTCTATTCTTAACTGCAGCATGGGGTCCTCTTCCTAGCTCATGCAGGTTGCTGGCAGAATTCATTTTCTTACAGTGGTGGGGCTGAAGACCCCCACAGCTCTTTTTTTTTTTTTTTTTTTTTGAGACGGAGTCCCGCTCTTTAGCCCAGGCCGGATTGCAGTGGCACAATCTAGGCTCACTGCAAGCTCCGCCTCCCGTGTTCACGCCATTCTCCTGCCTCAGCCTCCCGAGTAGCTGGGACTACAGGCGCCCGCCACCGCGCCCGGCTAATTTTTTGTATTTTTAGTAGAGACGGGGTTTCACCGTGTTAGCCAAGATGGTCTCGATCTCCTGACCTTGTGATCCACCCGTCTCGGCCTCCCAAAGTGCTGGGATTACAGGCGTGAGCCACCGTGCCAAGCCGACCGCAGCTCTTAAAGGTTATCCCCTTAGACAGTTTACAGTCTTTTTTTATTTTTTTCCTTCAAGGCCAGCAGGAGAATATTTCTGCCCCTTTTGGCTAAGATGACATTTTATATAATATGAAAAAATCAAGGGAGTAATAGCCCATTACCTCCTCCATTTTCTATTGGCTATAAGCAAGTCATAGGTCCTTCCCATAATCAATGAAAGAGAATTCTACAAGTGTGTGACTCATCAGGGGCTCCTAGAGTATGTCTGCTACACCTCCTACCAAATATAAATATTATATCTCAGCTTGTTGAGAACTTTGTGTAAGCCAGCACTATTCAAAATATTTCACATATATTTATTCATTTAATCCTCACAAAAAACTCTAGGAAGTAGTTTGTTTTTCATAGTTTAGAAATTAAACTGAACCATGGAGAGTGGATTCTTGTTAGCTAAGAATATCCATCCAATAAATAAACAGGAGAAAACAACAGCAACAATCTTGATGCCACACAGTCCTTCAGCTACCACACTCTTGCATCATTTCCCTTCATAACAAGGTTCCTTACCTCCCTTTTCAGAGCTGTGGTTGCTTTTCCTTCTGCCCTTACTCTAGGGCTCTTTCCTGCCTTTCCTTCACATACATCTCTGCTTAAAAATAAATGCCTTGGAGAGTCCTACCTCCACACGCATGCACCCAGAATTTTCCCTTCTTGTATTTCTGTTTTCTTCAGAGGCCTTAACACAATTTATAGTTACAACTTGATAAAACGGGACCATGCCTTTCTTTGTTCATTGTTGTATTTCCAGCATCTAGCATATAAACTTTTTCAGTGGAAGAATGAATGCCTGCATGTTAACTAAAGAAAGTCATGTGGTATAATGGAAAAGGTATCATTTTAGGGAGTCAAATCCTACTTTGCTGCTTACCTACTGCTAGAGTCTGAAGGTTTGTGTTTCCTCATAATTTATATGTTGAAATCCTAACTCCCATAGTGATGTTATTAGAAGGTGGAGCTTTGGGAGATGATTAGATCATGAGGACAGAGTCTTCATGAATGGGATTAGTTCTAAGAAACCCCAGAAATCTAGCTAGTCCCTTCCACCATGGAGGCAACAGCAAGAAGACATCATCTGTGAACCAAAAAACGGGCCCTCCCCAGACACTGAATCTGCTGGTACCTTAATCTTGGATTTTCTGGCCTCTGGAGGAGTGAGGAATAAATTTTTGTTGTTTATAAGCTGCCCAGTCTATGGTACTTTGTTATTGCAGACCAGACAGACTAAGGCACCCATCTTCAGGGTTGTTGAAAGCACTCAGTTAGTCTATTATTATTGTTGTTAGTTATTGTTTTTATGGAAAAAGAAGTAGATCAGGGCCACTGTTAAAGGGGAGGAGAGGCTAAGACAGTTACCTTTGGGCATAGATATTACCAGGCTACAAGGGGGAATTAAAGATATGTTAGATACCCAGACTTGGGGGCTCTCCTAGCATCCTTTCCTTCTCAGGCACGCCCCATGCTATTAAAAAAGACATTTTACCCTTTACTACCCTAGGTGCAAGGCTCTTGGATCAGCAGAAGCTGTCTATCTGTTTCACAGTTCCTGGCACATAGTAGATGCTGTGAAATGTTTGTTAAAGAAAGGAATGACTAATAGATAGTCACTTAAACACAGCTGTTCAGTGTATTACAAATGGAAACAGTGATTCATTGATTCCCGCTACATTATAACATAACCTTATTTTATCTATACAAGAACATGAGCTTGAGTTTCACTAAATAAAACATTAGTATTCATGGTTGGGTACATTGGAAATTTTTTCCCCCTTCTCCCTCTGCTACACACAGAGGGAACATTAAAGAAAATACAATTATAAAACGTTGTCTTTTAAAACATACACATTCTCATATTTGCTACAACTTGTTCCAATTTTGAAAACATCACTTCTCATCGAGGCCCAGCAGAATGTCCCAAGATGTGGCCAAAGGTCCTCCACAAGTTTGTCATGAAGTAGATATACTGTGAACATCAAACCCTTCTCTAATTGTGGAGAAGCTGGTGAAAGTGTGATCTGTCAAAGGCTTTATTTTTGCCTTTAGATGCCTTTATTTCAGTTGTTTTTACTGATTTTGCCACAGGCTACATCTCTTCTGAGCAATTCCTGTTTTTGGAATTTGAAAACGGATTGATTCTTAGAAAGGGTGTCAGAATTTTAAACTGTAGAATAATATCATTGGAAAATAATTATTGTTTTAACTAATATTGAATGAAAGCTTAAGGGAAATCCCATGTAAGCACAATAGTTGAAACTGAATACCTGAAACCTTTCAATAATCAATATTAATATTCTCCTTGTTTCATTTGCTTTTAACATTGCATACATCCCTGAAATATGGCTTTCCTGATTATATATTCTGAAATCCTTAGCAGCAGTGGTAAGGAAACCTTTTTCTCTTAGAACAAGAGAATTGTTTTCTTTCGTTAATTGGAGCCTAAGAAATTGCTTTCCTACAGTCTTATTCTAAGTAATAGCCTCCCCAACATCTGATTGATTATCTCCTCTGCTGATTTGGAAATTTAGACAGGTCATGTGGTGGGATCAGGAGGATAGTTCTCGTTCTCTTGATAACAGCAAAAGGTTCCATTTAAAAGGAGACCATTATTTTGGCCAAGTGGTTGGATTGGCTAAAAATTCTATTTGCAAAGGAAAAAGAAAAAATTATATGTACACACATATATATATGTATGTGTGTATATAATTGCATAAATGTGTATGCATGTTCCATGTATGTGTATATTAAAGTACGTGTGTATATGTTTAGATGGATATAGAGATGTACATATATACACATATCACAAAAGCAGTAAGTAGTAGAAAAAGACAGCTCAGAAGAAGAGAGGCTTTTATTATGACATCTACTTTAAAACTCCATCATAACAATAATGACAAAAAGCCTTCCACATTTCCATCTAAGTGCTGCTTTGTTCGGTAATATTTTCTCTCTAAAATTTACTTTGTGTTCACTTTTGCTTGATTCCATGCATACTTTTAAAACTTATTTGGAGGAAGGATGAAAGCTATACAGGCTTACCTTGTTTTAATTTACTTTGCTTTATTGCACTTCACAAATACTGTTTTTTTATAAATTGAAAGTTGGAGGCAACCCTGCACTGAGCAAGTCTATGGGCATCATTCCATTCTTCCAACAGCATGTGTTCATTTTGTGTGTCTGTGTCACATTTTGGTAATTCTCATAATATTTCAAGCATTTTTATTATAATTATATATTTCATTATTAAAATATGATAGCATATTATTATATATGGTGATATATGACCAATGATATTTTTTACTATTGCATTTGTTTTGGGGTACCACAAACCATGCCCTCATAAGAGAGTGAACTTAATCCATAAATGTGTTCCGACTGTTTACTGACCAGCTGTCTCCCATTTCTCTCCCTTTCTTCAGGCCTCCCTATTTCCTAAGACAGAGCAATATTAAAATTAGGCCAATTAATAACCCTCCAATGGCCTCTAAGAGTTAAAGTGAAAGAAAAAGTGGCATAAGTCTCACTTTTCAATCAAAAACTAGAAATGATTACATTTAGTGAGGAAGGCATGTTGAAAGCTGAGATAGGCCAAAAGCTAGGCCTCTTGCACCAAATAATTAGCCGAGTTGTGAATGGAAAGGAAAAGTTCTTGAGGGTAATTAAAAGTGCTACTGCACTGAACACACAAATGATGAGAAAGTGAAACACCTTTATTGTTGATATGGAGGAAGTTTTAGTGGTCTGGATAGAAGATCAAATCAGCCACAATATTCCTTTAAGCCAGAGCCTACTATAGAGCAAGCCCCTAACTCTTTTTTATTCTCTGAAAGCTTGGAGAGGTGAAGATGTGCTAGAAGGGAACTTGGAAGCTAACAGAGATTAGCTCATGAGGTTTAAGGAAAGAAGCCATCTCTATAACCTAAAAGTGCAAGGTGAAACGGCAGTGGCTGATGTAGAAGCCATAGCAAGTTATTCAGAAGACCTAGCTAAGATTATTGATGAAGGTGGCTATGTTAAACAACAGATTTTCAATGTAGATGAAATTGGAAAAAGATGCCATCTGGCTTTTATAGCTAGAGAGGAGAAGTCAATGCCTGGCTTGAAAGGATAGGCTTACCCTTCTGTTAGGTGCTAATGCAGCTGGTGGCTTTAAGTGGAAACCAGTGCTCATTTGCCATTCCAAAAATCCTACGGCCCTTAAGAATTATGCTAAATCTATTCTGCCTTTGCTCTGTAAATGGAACAATAAAGCCTGAGTGACAGCACATCTGTTTACAACATGGCTTACTGAATATTTTAAGTCCGCTGTTGAGACTTACTGCTCAGAAAAAATACTCTTTTCAAAATATTACTGCTCATTGACAATGCAATGGGTCACTGAAGAAGCTGACAGAGATGTAAAAAGAGAATAATGTTTTCATATTACTAATGCAATACCTATTCTGCAGCATATGGATCAAGGAGTACTTTTGACTTTCAAGTCTTATTATTTAAGAAATGCATTTTCTAAGGCTGCGGCTGCCATAGGTAGTGATTCCTCTGATGGTTCTGAGCAAGGTGAATTGAAAGTCTTTTGGAAAGAATTCACCATTCTGGATGCCATTAAGAACATTTGTGATTCATGGGAGGAGGTCAAAATAGCAACATTAACAGGACTTTGAAAGAAGTTGATTCTGATACTTATAGATGACTTGGAGGAGTTCAAGACTTCAGTGGAGGAAGTCACTGCAGATGTGGTGCAAATAGCAAGAGAACTAGAATTAGAAGTAGAGCCTGAAGATGTGACTGAGTTGTTGGGATCTTAGGATGAAACTTTCACAAGTGAGGGGTTGCTTCTTATGTGCAAAGAAAGTGGTTTCTTGAGATGAAATTGACTCTGGGTTAAGATAGCTGTGAACATCGTTGAAGTAAAAACAAAGGACTTCAAATATTCCATAAGCTTAGTTGATAAAGCAGCGGCAGGGTTTAAGAGGATTGACTCCAATTTTGAAAGACGTTCTGCTATGGGCAAAATGCTACAGATAAGCTACAAAATGCTACAGCATCACATGCTACAGATAAGTTTTTTGGGAAAGGAAGAGTCAACTAATGCAGCAGATTTTATTGTCAGCTTATTTTAAGCAATTATCATAGCCATTCCAGCCTTCAGCAGCCACCAGCCACCCTGATCAGTCCAGCAGCCATCAACATCCATGCAAGACCCTCCGTCAGCAAAAAGATTATGACTCACTGAAAGCTCAGATTACTGTTATCATTTTAAGTAATAACGTATTTTTAATTAAGGTATATAAATTGATTTTTAGCATAATGCTATTGTACAGTTAATAGACTACAGTATAGTGATAGCTTTTATATGTACTGGGAAACCAAAACGTTTATGTGACTTACTTTTTTGCAACATTCACTTTATTGTCGTAGCTTGGAACTGAATTTGCAATGTCTTTGTGATATGCCTGTGTAACATTTTTTACTGAGTCCTCATATAACTAGATAGAGTCTTGATTACAGCATTATAATCACAATATTTAAAAAATTATATATATTAGGACTTTTTTGACAGTGGTTGCAAAGAATTGTTCCCTTCAGTGGCTTTGAACTTGAGGTTGTTCAAGCTTGTAGGTTAAAGTTTATTACATCATCTTTAATATTTTTTCACTATTTATTCTGAATACTTGGTTCTCACAATATTCTCAAAATTGTCCCATTTTCAGATCTTAGAAACTTATATTCATTTGTTAAAGAGGGATATAGTCTCTAGCATGGGGAAATTCATTGTCTCATGCTTATCACATGTGGCTGTTTCTGTCAGTGATACTTTTACAACTCTTAATGCATCAGTTCCCAAACTATTCTGGGAAATAGTTGTTCTATGAGATACTGATGGTTGTTCTGTGAGAGGATTATAAAGTTTAAAAGTTTGGGAAATACTGTATAATTTATTCTTCAGAATTTAAAATAAATTTTAGCATATTAGATAATACAGTAAATGAAACTACTTAACCATATTTAGTACAGTCAGGCTATATTTATTGTATGGAAGAATGCATTTCTTTTAGATGGATTTACCTATTAAAATACCTATTTTGCAAAACACAATTTTGGTAATATTGTCTTACTGCAATTTTGGAAATAGCTTTGAAAAGTTATTTGCAAAATTGTCTTTGGCATATTGCTGATCTATCTCCTTTAGGGAATCCATCCCTCTTAACAGCCTTCTTTCATTTTTATGCCTATCTTTATGTTATTCTAAAGAACAATAATATTTTCCCTTGTGGATAAATCTTGAGCATGTCTATAGAGTCTCCTGGGCCATCTGAATTATACTTAGTGGTAAGGAAAAAATTAAAATTTACCTTTTAAAGAGAGTCAATACTCTGACTTTTATTCTTACTGGGATGTAGACTACAAGGGCACTGGGTGCTTGATCATGCAGGGTATAAGTGGCTCAATGATAACAGCATATGATGGTTCATATGCTCATTACTCTTTTGTATTGTATTAGAGTCCTGATTAGTGTCTCACTGTCTGGGTTGTCTTTGCTCTAAAGATCCTATTGATTTTTGTATTGGACACAACAGCTAATGTACTGTACTGCACACACTGTTTACCTTAGTAATGCTAAAAGGCTTGATAGATATTAGCACATCCACAATACAGATCACCTTCTGCAAACACATTCTTCCCTTACACCTATCAATATGATGCCACTTGCTCCGATTTTCTTCCTACCTCTTTCTACTTTTGCTTAGTCTTCCTAACAGGATCTACTTTACCTCCTCATTCCTGTTACATTAGTATTCCTCAGGACTCTGCTTTAAGCCACCTTCTCTTTTGGTAAATATTCTTCCAATGTTCTCATCTATACCCATGTTTCCAACTACACTTTATTTGCTAATCATTCCTATTTGAAAACAATATTTACCATTGAGCATCTTGCCCTATTCTCAGTTACTGACTAGACATCTTTATTTGGATGCCATCAAGATATCCTTACATCAACATATCCAAAGCCTTCATTTCTTGTTTCTAAATACTGTTTCCCCCTTGTGCCTTTTCCTGTCCTGATGTTTGGTGCCAGCATGTACCCAGTTAGCAAGCCTTATTCCTGGGAATCATCTTCCACATCTTTGTCTCCATCTTTCTCAGCCCCAGTGATCACTCAGTGCCATCAATTCTGGTTTGTATACTTATCTTGAATATTCTCCTTCCTCTCTGTTTCCTCTACCTGAACAATCTTAAGACTTTTCATCATTGGTTCCGCTTGCTCTTGATGCTAGTTAACAGAAATCCCTGTCTTAGTCTTGCCTTTGTCCAGGGCATCCTCTACACTGTAGTAGGAGTAACATATGGAAGACATCTACTGGGAATTATAATCAGCATCTCAACCTGATGTAGTGCTAAAACAAACCTCCTCTGCCTATAGTCTTGTCTTTTAAAAACTAATTAGCAGTTTTCTACGTTTCATTCCTAAGTCCAAAAATTCTTGATATCAGCCTTGCCTGCCCTCTTTCATACCACACATTTAATCTATCATCAAATTATGCTGGCTCGACCTTCACGATGTAATCAGAACCTAACCATTTCACGCTGCCTGCAGTGCTGTTATCCCAGTCCAAGCTGCTATCATTTTTTTCCTGGATTATTGTAAACCCTATATACTAGTGTTCCTGGTAGATCTTTATCTGCTAAAGCTATGCTGTCTAGTACAATAGCCACTAGCCACTTGAGGCTTTTGAGAACTAGAAATACGGCTCACTAGAATATGAAATGAGATGTGCTATTAAAAAGATCCACTGGATATTGAAGAATTCATGTTCAAAGAGAATGTAAAATATCTCATTAACAATATTTTATATTGAATATATGTTGAAATAATATTTTCGATAGTTTGGATTAAGAAAATGCATTATTGAAATTAATTACATGTTTCTTTTATTTTTTCCAGCATGATTAGTAGAAAAATTGAAATCACATATGTGACTCACCTTTATACTATTAGACAGCAGTACTCTAAATATTTTTCTAAACACAGCAGTCAGAGCTACCCTTTGGAAATGTCAGCTCTTATCATTCTTTGGACCAACACCCTCCAAAGGCTTTCCAGGCCCCTCAAGGGAGAAGGCAGTCTGTATAGTGGGTGACAAGGCCCAGTGTGATCCTGTCCCCTCCGCTCCTCTTCCTTCCACTTTCTGCTCTCTAGCTCCAAGGGCCTCCGTGCAAGCCCCACCTGAGGGCCTTTGCATTTATATTCTCTTCGCTTGGCTAACTGTTTCCCAGCTAGCTGTGTGGCTTGCTTTTGCATTTCTTTCTGCTCAAATGTCTCTTATTAATTCTATTAGAGAGGCTCATCCTGATACCCTATTTAGAGCCGCAATCATCTTCCCTGCACATACTCAGTGTGAATATTTTCTTCATGTTTTCGCTTTACTTTGAATGACTCCTCGTTGTCTGTAGAATGAAATCTAGATTGCTTAGTATTTCTCGGTGCACCGTTATTATTTAGCCACTTTCTAACTCCAGCACTCACTGTTCTCAGCAACTCTCATACCATGCAGTTAGAATCACTTGTAAGAAACACAAAATAAAAGTGGTTTAGAAAATAGAGGTTTAAAGGATTATTAGTAAATGTAAATATATTCTTGCACTGAATTAACATTCATTCTTCTTCAAACATTGTATGATATGCAAGGAGGAAAGTTTATTTAACCCTTTGAATTCCAGTTGGCACCCATTCCTTAAAATGTATGTTAATAGTATCCATACCAAAGACAAATGATATACTTACCAAGAAAGAGTATAAACCTTTATAAAAGTATCTCTATGTGAGTAAGTTTTCTTTATTAGTGTTTATTTTCCTTTGGAACAAAGATTATGATCAGAGTTTTTCTCCTCCTAATGAAATAGGAACTATAACTTATCAATAGTTAGATACTTCATTATAAGACAGGTGATTTTGGGAATGAACATTTCTATTTTGGCTAATCAGGAAAACACATTGTAACTTAGGAATAAATGAATCTTTCAGAAATGTTTATTGTTCCAGTTCATTCAAATATATCTTTTGTACAGTATTTCTTAAAACCCATAAAATTAATCGTGTATTTAAAACACTTTATTGGCATTTATTTCCTAAATCAAATTCAGCACTAGTATTTAATTTTACTGTCTGTTACAGCCTGGGGATCTGGCAGTTAAAATTATTTTTCTGTTTTAAAATAAAAATATTTTCCTCCAGGGCTAGCTTTCATATTCTTGAATGTGTTTATGTCACACTGCCTTGCATTTCCATGTGCTGAGATCTCGAGAATCTGTCAGAGCTAATCTGGATCTGGTATTTATTTGTGTCTTAAAATTATGCTGAAATTTTAATTACTAACTAATCATGCCCCTGGCTTGGTAGGATATATGGAACTAAACTTCTGTATATCAGCTACTGGAGTTAAATTTTAAATCCTTCACTACTCAAAGCAAGGGCAGTACAATAAACTTTTATTTACCATCTGCAAGATGCTACGTGTTACACCGACTATAAAAGTTCATAAGACAAAATCTAAGTCCTCAAATGCACAATAATTCTAATCCACTGTGTCTTCTATACATGTACTCCACAATGAGTAACTCTTTCTACCTCTTCAGAGAACTTGCCTTCCACCTATTAGTCCTAATTGAAATCTATCTGTACAATATGAATACCTTTTCCCTTTTAATCTTTCTAAATTGAGTTGCCATTTTCTCAAGGCTGCTGGAATCACAAGGACATATATTCAAAGTTAATATTTGTAGAAAAATTTCAGATTTCATAGAGGCATATCATTTATATGACTATCTTGTCCTCATCCTTATTGTCTTTACCAAAACTCCTTAATAACATTTCTTAAAGACTTACACTCAAGGTTGGCCATCATTTCATCCACCCCCATCTCCCAGAATCATCCTGAGCAACTTTAATGTCTCCTGAAATGTTCGCCCAATGACTTTACCTTCTTAATCCTGAAGACCTTCACCCAGTCATAAATATATCTCAGATTTGTCTTTCTTTTGTTGCCTTTTACTGAAATACTCCGATACCCTTTCTAAGCAATGTCTCAGTTTCATTTTTCCTTGTCTCTTCTGTTACACAGCTACCAAAGTCATCTTTTTAAGCACATACCTTTTAGGTTTTTTCCTTGGCTTCAAAAATTTGATACGTTTCCCACTACCTAGAGTGGTGCTTCACAACTTTCCACCATCATGGCTTATATTGAAAAAGGTAATACATATCCATGAGTAAACTGAGGGGGAAACTTGGACCTGGAGGCCACTAACCTGGGGCCTATGGTACATTTACTGGGCTGCTCCCATGTAGAGCATGAAGCCCAAGCTCTTTAGGTTTGGTGTCTTACTTAGGAACCTCCTCAGCTCTTTCCTCCCGAAACAGGGCCTGGAACAAGAACTGGAGGACAGGTCATTTTAAAGCCAAAGCCAGGGGTTAAATAGGGTGAGACAGGGAGGAGAGAAGCCCTTTGGACAACTGTCGCTCATTTATTGGAGAAAATGTGTAGAATGAGCCACAGAACTGTTCCACAGGAGGACAGCAGGAGAGTGAAGCATTTTTCTACAGTCTGTTGTCTCTCATGAACTGGGAGTTGTGCCCAAACTCTGCATCTCCAGGCTGTACCTGCAGGGGAACTTGAAGCTCTTTTTGCTTCAGAGAAAGTCTTAGAGTGTTATAGACTTATGTTGGAACTAAGTGGATTCAACTGTTTACCCTGTTTGCTCTGTACTCATGTAGCCAAGATGATATAAAGTGGAGTATCAGAAATGTTTGGTGTAGACTTCCTCTTGTACCACTCAGATCTTGTGCTTCACGTTAAGCTCCCTCTGTCTTTAACTCTTTAAAAAGTAACTGGTCATAATATTAATGTATTGGAAAGAAGAAAAAAATGAAAATAACAAGACTTATGACCAGAAGCTTAGTGGATCAGCTATAGGCTGTGCCAGTCTCAAGCTGGTTTTAAGGATGTTGTAGCTCATCCTCTCCCTCCTTCATTACTCATTTCTGATTTTCTCACTCTTAGTCGGCACTTCTACTAGAAGTGGCCCAGACTGCCATCCCTGAGGAGTTTGAGCCATTGGTTGTCTTGCCCTGTCAGGATGTCAATCACCAGGCATGAATAACACCAAGAGATGTCCCAGGGAATCCCCAGCGTTCCCAGCACCCTTCTGTCCATCCCTTCCCTATTGCAGCAGTCTTATTTCCTCATGATGGTTAGGGCTGATTGATTATCCTATCTGTCTCCTTTCTTTGCCTACTGGTCCAACAGAATGAATAATACAAAGTAACCAGACAAAGCTTTGGCTACAATGGGGCCCTTACATTGTCCACTAGTGCAGTTGTTCTCAACTAGGGATGATTTTGCCCCCACAGGACATTTGGCCATGTTTGGAGATGTTTTTTGTTGTCAAATTGATAGGGAGTTGCTCCTGGGATCTACTGGGTAGAGTTCAGGGATGGTGCCAAACATCCGACATTACACAGGACATGCCCCCACTAAAAAGAGTTATCTGGCCCCAAATGACAAGAGTGCCAATCTTGAGAAACCCTGCTCTAATAGAAGTGATTCACCGCTGGGAACCTGGACTTCTAATCCTACAGAGACTAGAGCTATGGGGACAGAATGCATGCAGTCTGCAAGTGGTTGTTTGGGAATGATAGTGCAAAGGTTCTTTCATTCTGCCCCTTAGTTCCCAGATCCATGTAGTCTAGCCATTGGGAACATAGCACCAAACAGCATCCATTTGGTTGAGTGCGTAAACCAGACTGCAGAGGATAGTGTCCTAGAGTTATCCAGTCAAAGGATGGGGAAGCTGAGACATTCATTCATATATCAGGGCTTTGGTAAACCTATGAGGTGGGACATTGGCATGGTGATGTAACGTAACTGTACATCAGTCATGCTGAACCCAGGCGGGTGAAAAGCACGTACAAGGACCAAATGTATCTGTTCTATGTAGAATATATTCAGAATATAAATACAGAGGATTTTTCTTTATTGCCAGTGAATTTCCAGCACCCATACAAGTGCCCTGCACATAGGTTCATATGAGTGGCTTAACAAATATCTGTTGAATAAGATGAAATAATTGAGCATGAGTAAACAATAAATCAATTAATAAATGAAATCCTGCCTGAAAATTTTCAAATGTATTGAATATTTTAGTGTGGTTACCAGTGCCATCTTAAATGAAGACCCTCATGATCTCGAATCTGTGGCCTCCCTATAGATGTCACAGCGTCAATAATAAGCGTATCTTGCATTTGTTCTCAGTGTCTCTCTTTGCTGGCTTTGATTAGACATTATCCAGCTTAAGATAATATACTTGCTTTTTATGTTCAATATTCTCCTTTGCTCCTGAATGATGATTGAACTGAAACATTCATGAAGGCATTATTTGAGTTAAATTTTAGAAGAGTGATAGTATTTCAATAGGTGAAAATGGAGTGTAGAGAAGATCAAAAACAAACAAAAAAATGAGTATAAGAAATCTCTAAAAGTGTGTTTTCAGGTAATTATAATTAGTGCTTAGGATATATTAATTCTATATGTGGAAGTAACAGGAAATCTTTGAAGATCTAGTTGGGGTTACAGTTTGCCAGGCCTTTTAGTACCAGGTGAAAGCATCTTCACACCTTCATAAATGCCCCAGTTACTGATAGTTCATTATGTTCTGCTTCTACAGTAATGCTCATGCTCGTTGACAGTATACCTTATGCTTTTATCTCTAACCATTCTGTCTGGATCCTCTGAGACTCTCATGAGGCTGCATCAGGTTCTTCCTACACTCTCATGTCCACATACATATATTCTCCGAGCTTTTACATTTTGAACTTCTTAATTCTCACTCACCTAATGCTTGACATTGTTTAACTTGTTATATGTTTTAAATTCACTCACCAACTACATAAGAAGCCAGCCAAGGAGAACACTAATTATTTCTATCTCCTACACATCAGCAAGCAGAATGCATACATCTAATCTCCTAGTATTCATCCCAGGAGACCAATCTTTTGTTGGGTCCCTTTCCTCTCCGCCTCCTACCCTGCACATGCTCTCACTGGAGCTCCTGCTCTCTCTCTCCCTTCTCCTTTCTCTGTCTCCTTCCCCCTTCCTCCTCCTCACACATACACTGCCCAACACCACTCAATTTTTGCTTCTTTCCTGCATACTTTTGCTTCGACTTATTCCTGATGGAACCTTGTTTTTGTTGGCTTATTTTCCTAGATGGGAAGTGATGGAATTTTACGCCTCAGTACTTCAGCTCTAAATAATGAATTCTTTGCATATGCAGCACAAGGGTGGAAACAGCGACTGGCAGAAGGTAAATTTGTATTTTCTATTATTATGTGACATATTGGAGTACACATACTGTACTGAGCTTGTACCTTTCTCTGATTTCTCAGTCTTTTCCCCGACACAGTACACTTTAATTTAGTAAAAACTCATATCCCTTTCCAAATGAGTTCACTGATTCTTTTGTTATACTTGACATTATTGATGTCAGATATTTTTGAAGAAAGCATAATTTTATCTTGGACATCATAAAATTTTTGATGCAGCAACATTTTCTTGCGGATGGTAATTTTAATGACATTGTTTGATCCATTATGCATTCTCTTAAGCATCCTGGCACCTAAAGAAACTTCTTTTAACGCTCTCTTCCCTGGAAGTTACCGCTTCACCTTATCCTTCCTTTAATCACCAAGTTTCTTGAAAGACTACAAAATGCCCAATGCTACTGTATTTTTCCTCTTTACACACTCAAACTTTATAGTCAGGGATGGGCTCACTCTACACAACTGAAATATTCCTGCTAGAGAAGAATACTAGCCAGGCGTGGTGGCTCACTGAGCCTGTTATCCCAGGACTCTGGGAGGCCTAGGCAGGCAGATCGCTTGAGCTCAAGAGTGAAGACCAGCCTAAGCAACATGGTGAAACTCCATGTCTACAAAAAATACAAAAATCAGCCAGGCATGGTGGTGCATACCTATAGTCTTCAGCAACTAGGGAGTCTAAAGTGGATGGATCACCTGGGCTCAGGAGGTCAAGGCTGCAGTGATCGACCTACTGATCATGCTACTGCACTCTAGCCAAGGCAACAGAGTGACACCGTGTCTCAAAAAAAAAAAAAAAAAAATTACTGATGGCAAATTCCAATTTTCTGTTCTCAGCCCTTACATTTCAAGTTCCTTCACCAATATCTCATTTGTTTTTTCACCCCATCTGACTTGAAACCATCTACTTTAGATTTTAAAAACAGATTATAAATTATTTTTCTGGGGCTACGTTTCTGCCAGCCCTTGCTCAGCTTTCATCAGGATCTCCTATTCTTCCATCTGATGCCTCCAGCATTTTCTTTTCTAATCATACTATTCCCTAAGCTGCCTCATTCACCACCTTGGTTTTAGCTATTGCCAGCGTGCCAAGAATTTTCAAATCTGGCTTTCACCCCCTTGCCTAATCCCCCTACTCCTTCCCCAGTGTTTTATTTTCAAATGCTTAGCAGATCTCACTAGCTAATAACAGGCACTTTAAACCAAAATGCCCAATATTAAATTCACGAGCTTCTCTTCCCTCTCAACTCCTTCTTCTGTTTCCTCTATTTCTGTAATGTCACAACCGTCCTCATAGTTCCTCAGCTTAAAACCTTACTGATGTCTTTGACCCTCTTCCTTTTCTCCACACCTGTCTGGTCATGAACTGTTACTTGTACTTGACCCCTCTTTCAGCATTCCTGTTGCTACTGGCCCAGCTGTAATCTCCACCTTTCCTGTGTGGTATTCAGCAGTCCTATAGCTGCAGTCCTCCAATTTCTTCACTCTGTTGTCAGACCTGTTTTTCTACGCAGCTTATTTGGCCATATTCCCTCCACACTGAATGCCACCAGAACCTCCCTCTGTCTCTCATAGAAAAATGAAGAAGTTTCTTTAGAACATCTATTGGGTAATTGGCCTCAGCTTTTATTTCCCATTTTATTTCTTGCTATGTTTTACTCACAATTGGCCACTCAAAAGATCATAAACATATGGATTTGTATCTCTGTGCCTTGTGATTTAATTACTTTATAAAAGCCTGAGCAACCTTCAAAATCTAACTCAAGAATCAGCTCCTATATGTGGTCCTCCTTAATCGACCTAAGCAGAATTAAGCACTTTACTTTCCATATTTCACTACATTTATTATTATGGCCTATACAGGGCTTCATACATTGTATTATAGTCTATTTCCAGCAGACTGATTTCCTTAAGGACAGTGAATATACGCTCTTTTATTTGTAGCCCCTAGCAGGTAATACATTTGCTAAATGCTTTAGCGTTCTTCTAAAGCATTTAGCTTTAGCATTTTTATGAACATCTTGAGTGATGTTCATAAAAAGAGAAAATGTAGAAATGTTATCATTATTTGTCCTTGTACTTTTCAAGATCCATAAAAGTTTACTCAAATGAATTACATGTTTTCTTTATTAATTGGCAAAAGATGTGACCACATTTATTCAATACATTAGCATTTTCTTTTTAGGAGAGTTTACCCCAGAAATGCAGTTGCGGATAAGGCAAGAAATTGAGAAGGAAAAGAAAACAGAACCTTGGAAAGAAAAATTCTTTGAGAGGTTTTATGGAGAAAAGTAAGTACTAGAGTATTTTTTCTCATTTCTCTGAGAAAGAAATGAAAATGTAATTCTCTGCTTCACATAGCACACTCATATGCTGTAAAACTTAATAAACCTGTGATAAAAGGCAATAGTCCCTCAGTGTAAGAAATTGCAGATGAAATTATAGTGGGATATCAGCACTTAAATTTTTAAAAAATGCATTTTCAAGGGTTTATAACTTGTTCATGAAATTTTATTTTGGGCTGAAAATAGCACATGAAATCTTAAAGTAGTCACTTTTGAATTTCTTAATAGATTTGAGTAAAATTATCCTGTTTTCAAGTATGTTCATGAAATAATGCTTTATAGATAAATAATTTTAGGCATGTATTTAATTCTCACACTTTTCTAAAAATATTGACTGTGTCTAATGCATTTTAATCTTTGTTTAGTCCTTCTTTTGGGGAGAGCCTGAGATGTTATCTTTTGCTTTATCTTCCTCTTCAAATGTCATCTGTCTTTATTATCTGTATATGTGCTTCTTTTTTTTAAGTAACATGAGCGTTTACATCATAGTGTGGTAGTAAATGAACTAACCCTGAAAGCAGTTTCACCTTTGCCTCATGTTTAACAGAGACACATTCTGCTTTGGCAATATTAGTGTCTCAGACAATCAGATCCCTAAATAAAGAGGGGTTTAAGAACTTACTGTTGATGGTCACTTCAGATCCCCCTTAGAGGAACTTATGCTCCAACTCCCACATACAAACCAATACTTGAAAGTTGTTATTTTGTGTAAAGGACACAGATGGTTGCAGGTAACAAGACCTATGTCATGTGATCTCATTTCACAAAATTACACTCGTAAATGGGGAAAAGAAAGACATGCCAGAAGGAGTCTCACGTGAGAGCTCTTCATGTAAAGAAATTAGATAATTAACAGACTGCTTGGAATAGGGTGCTCAGAGTATGCTAGCCTTCATGAATTCTCCTAAATGGCAGTCCTCTTGAGTAGGAAGGCCTGTTTTTAATTGCTGTGCCAGGATATATATATTTTTAAGCAAAACCAAATAGAGATAATTAATGTCTTTTCTCAAAGACTAAAAATGTGACAAGCTAGTTATATGTCTTCACATGAAGTCACCAACAATATCACTCAAGCCTGGCTGCATCAAAATCTAGGAGTTGAGCCCAGGAGTCTGTGTTTTGGAAGCTTTCCAGGTCATGCTGATGCCCAGCAGGATTAAGAACCCTGGAGGATAAGATTAAAGACCACTTAGGAGCCTTCTTCCCTCTCCTTTTGCCTGTGAAAGAAAATGCGGGGAGCTCTCTTTTTAGTAATGGCGGAAGCATAACTGAGATAGTACCTCCAAAGCATTGGTTCTTAATTTTTTAGTGATAGACCCATTCTTTTATTAATTTAATGTATTTATCTAACATCTCCTCTGTGCCAGACACTCTCCTGGATGCCAGGGATGCAATTGTTTGTAGGACTACCTAAGCTCTGCTCCCAGAGAGCCTCAGTTCAAGGGACCTACATTACAGAGAGCTTTCTTTCATGCAAAAAATAACATTGAGTATACACTGGCTCTGATATGTTTCTAAGAGCTTTGCAAATATTTCATTTAATCCTCCCAACAATTCCATAAGATGGATACCATTATTCATAATTTTTTTAACTTAGGAAGCTGAGGGAAAGTTAAGCTAAGTAATTTTCCCAGGTTTATAACAACAGTGAGGTTATTAAGTAACTTGCTTGGAGTCTTAATCCTGCAAATCCTTCTCAGAAAAATTCACATACATGCACAATTTTTGCATGAAATTTAGGGGCTTTCCAAATTCCCTTGGATATCAGATCTAGGGCCCCTTCCCTAGAAGATGACAGCTATGATATTATAAATAAACATGACCCCCCTCATTGCCGTCACCAAGCTCTGAATACAAAGCATGCTTCTACTTAGCCCTTTTTTTGCTGTAGTTTATCAGTAGCTTTTGTCCTCTCACATCACTGGACTTGTCTCTTGATCTTTTTTATCTTTCATTACATATTGCATGGCAGATATATTTTGAACATTTCATTGACTGCCCTTCTTTGTTGCCCCCAGGTTAACTTTATTCCCCCACCACCAGACAGTTTTTAGTTGACTGACACCACGTGCCTTTTCATTGCTGTAAGCTTTTTCAAAAATGTGTCTAAACATTCATACTAGTGTCCAGTTAAGATCTGTCTGATTTAGTTTTCAATTTTTTTAGATATTTATTATGATTCTCACTTGCCTAATCTGTTTGTAATATATTATTGTATATTTGGTTTACATCACTTGTATAAATGCTAAGTATTACAGGGATTGGCTTGTGAACTTGTGTCTAGATTTCTGGAGGCCAGGGTTTTCCTTTGCGTAGTATGGGGAACTGTGAACATCTTCCTCCTATGCCTTATGCAATCTTAAATCTATTTTTCCGTGAAAATAAGAAAATGTTGACATGGGTATATTTTATACAGTGCTGTTGTACATATACACTTACCTATATGTATATTTAATAATATTATTAACCAACTAGCAGAAATTTGGCTGCCAGTGGATAGATTTCTGAGTGTTACATACTTATTCTAGTATCAGTGGTACCTCTGCTTGACCTAGTCCCAAGGAACCTTATTTCTTGCAGATTATTCTGCTTTAAATTTACCTGTAATGTTGTTTTTCTGATACTCTCAGTATAGTATAGTTATAAATTGTAGCTTAGTTTGAATTCATCTTAGAGAACATTGAAAGGAAAGAGAATATGTATGAAGGCAGTATTTTCTACCTTTTCAGAGATTTCTGAATTTAAATAAAGAAGGCTATGGCCAAATACCCAAAAACTGTATTCAACGTTATTTCCCTTTCACATTGAGGATTTTTAAAAAGCAAACGTTAAAGTGGTTTTCACTGAGGTATTGTTTGCATCAATGTTACCATGACTATATTTCTTCACTTAAATGTGCTTTTTCCTCTAGAAATGTTCTCTCTCCTGCTTATCTTTCTCATTGCCTTAACTTCATTTAGAGCAGCATATTTCTCTACCATCTGATGCTGACAATGTAAATTATATGATAGAAAACAGTGATTTACAGTACCCTTGATTGTAACTCTGATTAGATTTGCCTTAAGACCTGAACATCATGCTCAATTATTTCTTGATTTTCTTGATTTTCTGTACCTATCATGTATGGAATATCTTTACAGTAAGAGATCTGCATAAAAGAATTTAAAAGTCTTGCTTCACACAAATGTAAGCTGGTAGAATAACTTTGATAACCCCAAATATGTTCTGTTATTCTTTAATGAAATTTACATGTTGTCTTAGGTTAGACAGTTAGATGCCAAAATAAGGTGATTGAGTAATCATTTCAATTTCAGAATTTGATGAATTTCATTCATCTTCCGTTGATCTTAATTTCTTGGTTTTCTTGCATCCTCTGAAAACTATATAATTTTCTATTATAAGAGCATCTTTCTACTTGCAGATTTAAAAAATATATATTTTATACGTTATTTTGCTTTTCTGCTCATATTTTCTAATACTTTGTTGTATGTAATTTTCTTATTCCTTTATTAACACTTGGTAAGGCTCATATCTCCTTACTTTACAAAATAAAAATCTAGACTGCTCTTAACCAGCAGTAGAGTTTTAGTTGAGATTATAAAAGCAGCAAAGAAGCATCATCATTATAAACTGGTTTACATAAATTAAGCATGTTAGTGATTATAAATATTTTCTAATAGTTTGTTGTATGTAATTTTCATATTCCTTTACTAACACTTGGTAAGGCTCCTATCTCCTTGCTTTACAAAACAAAGATCTAGACTGTTCTTAACCAAAAGCAGAGTATTAGTTGAGATTATAAAGCAGCAAAGAAACATCATCATTATAAACTGGTTTACATAAATTAAGCATGTTAATGATTATAAATGTAATTTGATGCATTTACTTCTATTGAATACTACATTCATGAGAGATCCCAGTTGTACCTTTTATGTTTTGTGGTTGAGCAATAATTTATTTCTAATTTCTGTACAGGCTGGGCATGTCAAGAGAGGAATCTGTGAAGCTCACTACTGGACCAAACAATGCTGGAGCTCAAAGTAGTTCTTCATGTGGGACTTCTGGCCTTCCAGTTTCTGCACAGACAGCCTTGGCAGAACAACAGCCAAAAAGCATGAAAAGCCCAGCTTCTCCAGAGCCTGGTTTCTGTGCTACTCTTTGCCCTATGGTAGAAATTCCACCTAAAGATATAATGGCAGAATTGGAGTCAGAGGATATCTTGATCCCTGAAGAATCTGTAATTCAGGAGGAAATTGCAGAAGAGGTAGAGACTAGTATCTGTGAATGCCAGGATGAAAATCATAAGACAATACCTGAATTTTCTGAGGAGGCTGAAAGTCTAACCAATTCTCATGAAGAACCCCAAATAGCACCTCCTGAAGATAACTTGGAATCCTGTGTTATGATGAATGATGTTTTAGAAACTTTGCCTCATATTGAAATTAAGATAGAAGAGAAGTCAGAATCACCCCAGGAAGAAATGACCGTTGTTATCGATCAGTTAGAAGTCTGTGACTCTCTTATTCCTTCCACTTCATCTATGACTCATGTCAGTGACACAGAACATAAGGAGTCAGAAACTGCAGTAGAGACCAGTACCCCCAAAATAAAAACAGGGTCATCTTCTCTAGAAGGCCAGTTTCCAAATGAAGGAATTGCTATAGATATGGAGCTACAGAGTGACCCTGAAGAACAGCTTTCAGAAAATGCCTGCATCTCTGAAACGTCCTTTTCTTCTGAGAGCCCAGAGGGAGCCTGTACCAGCCTGCCTTCTCCAGGAGGGGAAACACAGTCCACATCAGAAGAATCATGTACTCCAGCCTCCCTTGAGACAACATTTTGTTCTGAGGTATCTAGCACTGAAAATACAGACAAATACAACCAGAGAAATTCCACTGATGAAAACTTTCATGCATCTTTGATGTCAGAAATATCTCCAATATCCACTTCACCTGAAATATCAGAAGCATCTCTTATGTCCAACTTACCATTAACATCTGAAGCATCACCAGTATCCACCTTACCTTTAACATCAGAAACCTCACCGATGTCTGACTTACCTTTAACATCAGAAACTTCTTCAGTGTCTTCCATGCTTCTCACCTCTGAGACCACTTTTGTATCCAGTTTGCCACTTCCTTCAGAAACATCTCCAATTTCCAACTCTTCCATAAATGAGAGAATGGCACATCAGCAAAGAAAGTCACCTTCTGTATCTGAAGAGCCGCTCTCCCCGCAGAAAGATGAGTCTTCCGCCACTGCCAAACCTCTGGGAGAGAACCTTACCTCCCAGCAGAAGAATCTGTCTAATACTCCCGAACCCATCATAATGAGTTCTTCTTCCATTGCTCCTGAAGCATTTCCGTCTGAAGATTTGCACAATAAGACCCTGAGTCAGCAAACTTGTAAGTCACATGTTGACACTGAGAAGCCCTACCCTGCTTCAATTCCAGAACTTGCTTCTACTGAAATGATAAAAGTTAAAAATCATAGCGTCCTGCAAAGAACAGAAAAAAAAGTGTTATCTTCACCATTGGAATTATCTGTCTTTTCTGAAGGGACAGATAATAAGGGAAATGAGCTTCCATCTGCTAAATTACAGGACAAGCAATATATCTCATCAGTGGATAAGGCTTCATTTTCAGAAGGCTCTAGAAATAAAACACATAAGCAAGGGAGTACACAGAGTCGGTTAGAAACCTCACATGCTTCCAAGTCGTCAGAGCCCTCCAAGTCACCTGATGGGATAAGAAATGAAAGTAGAGATTCAGAGATATCAAAGAGAAAAACTGCAGAGCAACACAGCTTTGGAATCTGTAAGGAAAAGAGAGCTAGGATAGAAGATGATCAGTCAACCCGGAACATATCATCTAGCAGCCCACCTGAGAAAGAACAGCCTCCAAGAGAGGAACCAAGGGTTCCCCCTCTCAAGGTATGGTATTAAATAAACAAAAGGCAATTCCGTAGATAGGCTTTTCCTATTTAGAAGCCTAATTTTTCAAGAGTAATTAGATTTTCTTCCTTCTAGGTTTTATGCAGCAGTTTATAATCTAATCCTCTAATAGTAAATGATCCTCTTTATGACTATGTACTGAATTCATAAAAGCAGTTTAGATACATGCATATGTTTAGACCCAGCATTAAAGGAAAAAGAATTGAGAGAGAATAGGGCCTGGAAATGTCTCCAGGCCACTGAGACACCTGGGTTTATGGGGATTTCAAGGTGTAGGACAGAGACCAATGTAAACCTGGGAAAATGTGAAAGATAATTTAGTTTTCTATAAAAGTTCTTTAGAGAACTTACACCATAAACCCAGTGTAATTTTTTCTAAGTTTCTGCTCTCTGTCATTTATACTGACTTGATGCTTTTATCTAAGTGCATTTATACTGTTGTACAGTAAAGTGGATTATTCCATCATAGCATTGGTCTAGAATTATAAACATCTCAAGCTTTTTAAATTAAAAATATTATGCTCTATATGTAGATATAAAATCTACAAAATTTTCATTTTATGTATGACTCATGTTCTCCACAGGCTGACTTTAAAATTATGGTTGTACTTACTCTTTTTAATAAAGCAGTCTCTAGTAAGCAAGATTCTAGAGGTGTAAAAGATGAGCATTAAGTTCAATTAAAAACTTACTATGCATTTTAATTTCCGAAGCAATAGAAATAATAATATAAACTTTCCATAGGAGATATTTTTAAACATGCCAGTCTGTCAAAAGCTTATTTTCAAAGTCATATGGACTTTATGTAAAGATAGATAGATAACAACATGAGGTAAATTTGTAGTCATGGAAATGTTCTGTATCTTAATTGCATCAATGTCAGTATCCTGGTTGTGATATGTTAGAATCTTGCAAGATGTTACTATCTTGCCATATTATTGAGCACATTAATTAATTAATTAAGCACTGATGTGAAAAAAAGGTAAATACTACAAGAATATTTGATGTTTGGTCTTAAGAGCTCTTGCTTAAAGATATTTAAGTTTATTTAAAATATGTTTGTTTAATTTTTTACATAGGAGAAATATTAAAAGAGCAAATTGAATCTTCTCCTCAAAAGTATCTTTTCTTTTTTTGGCCTTTGGAATAGAACAGAGACTTCACAAGCAGTTTGAAAATGAGAAACAAGATAGCTCAGGAAGATAATTTCATCCATCAAAGTTCCAAAGCATAATTCTAAATTGATATGTATAATCTGGAGAAAAAGGAAACAGAGTACATGGAAACAACACCAAATGGGAAGTCCAAAGGCTCTAGTCACTCACTAGTTATATAATCCCAAGGCAAACTACTTTACCTGCACAGCCTCAGTTTCCTCAACTGTGAAATGAGGGACGTCAACTAGAGTCTTTCCAGCTCTACACAGCCATGACTAAGAATGCTTTTAGTGACTAGAGCAACACAGCCTTGCTATGGAATGCTGGCTGTTAGACCTTGTGCCTCATGAATTTGGTGATGACTCTGTGAGTCTCTTAATTACCAAGAATTGGTAAACAGTATGGGTTGGGACATTTACAGAATTCAGCAGATTGTGGATTACCAATATCAAAAGAAACTGCCCAATGCATAAATCCTTTAGAGACAGAAAATCAGAGTTTCCCTTGGTTTTATGCAAATGTAATGATAATACAATCCCTTTGGGAAACAGAACACGCTGACAAATGTAGTCTCATTCCATCTTTAAAACAGCTCTTTGAAGGAAATAGATCAGAAATAACTAGTCTCATTTTACAACTGAGTTTACAAACTTCTCTTGTGTTCTTGTATGTATAAAGCAGCATGCAAGGTAGCATGGGAGTGCATAAAAATCATAGAGTTCTTGGCTCAGAGAGATTATTGGAGAAACTGAGGTACACAACGATAAGCCTAGGATCACAAAGTTCCTTTGTGTAAAGTCAAAATGAGAATTCTAGTTGTCAATATCTCAGTCAGGGCTTTTTTCTTTGGGTCAAATTAAGACAGACAAACTCAAATAGAGTTGAAGTTCCACTTTTTTATGCCACTAAAAAAGATATTTCAAAATTAAATATCTCGAAGTCTTTTTAGCCTACCACACTTCTAGAAGCATGAATATTGTATCCATTTGTATGATGCATTAAGAAGATGCTTCATTTCCATGCCAAATGAAGTTACAGTGGATGTTTTTGTAGATTAAAAAACAGATTAAAAACTTAATTTTTTCCATTCATACTATATTTCTTGTTGCTTTATGCCCTAAAGGTGCATCCAGGGATTTAGGTGTAGTTCATGGCATATTATGAGAGAATGCAGCTAGTCTTTTCCCTTGCATTATCACATTCTACGTGCCTCCTCTGTGATCATGTATGAAGCACATTATATTTTTTTTTCTGTCCTCCTTTTAGATTCAACTTTCCAAAATTGGGCCACCTTTTATAATCAAGAGCCAACCAGTCTCCAAACCTGAGTCTCGAGTATCCACTAGCACATCTGTCAGTGGCGGGAGGAACACAGGAGCCAGGACCCTCGCAGATATCAAGGCCCGGGCCCAACAAGCTCGGGCCCAGAGAGAGGCTGCTGCAGCTGCTGCTGTGGCTGCTGCAGCAAGCATTGTCTCTGGAGCCATGGGAAGTCCAGGAGAGGGTGGAAAGGCGAGAACTCTGGCACACATCAAAGAGCAGACAAAGGCTAAGCTCTTTGCAAAGCATCAAGCTCGAGCCCATCTCTTCCAGACCTCTAAAGAGACCCGGCTGCCTCCTCCGCTCAGCTCAAAGGAAGGGCCTCCAAACTTAGAAGTCTCTTCTACCCCTGAAACAAAAATGGAAGGTTCGACTGGTGTCATTATTGTCAATCCAAACTGTAGATCTCCTAGCAACAAGTCTGCCCACCTCCGGGAGACCACCACTGTACTACAGCAGTCTCTTAACCCAAGTAAACTTCCAGAAACTGCCACTGACTTATCTGTGCATAGTTCTGATGAAAACATACCTGTGTCACATTTATCTGAGAAAATTGTTTCATCTACCTCTTCTGAAAATAGCAGTGTGCCCATGCTTTTTAATAAAAATTCTGTCCCTGTATCTGTTTGCAGCACTGCTATATCGGGAGCAATTAAAGAACATCCCTTTGTGAGTTCTGTTGATAAATCCTCTGTCCTAATGTCTGTTGACAGTGCAAACACTACAATTTCTGCTTGTAATATAAGCATGTTAAAAACCATCCAGGGAACTGACACTCCATGCATAGCCATTATACCAAAATGTATTGAAAGCACTCCCATTTCAGCCACTACAGAGGGCTCCAGCATATCAAGCTCCATGGATGATAAGCAGTTACTAATATCAAGCAGCAGTGCTAGTAACTTAGTCTCCACTCAGTACACCTCTGTGCCAACTCCCTCCATCGGAAACAATTTGCCAAACCACCTCTCCACTAGCTCTGTCTTGATTCCCCCAACGGGAATTAACAACAGATTTCCTTCTGAGAAGATAGCCATACCTGGGAGTGAAGAACAGGCCACTGTATCCATGGGTACCACTGTGAGAGCAGCCCTCAGCTGCAGTGATTCCGTAGCGGTCACAGACTCTCTGGTTGCACACCCGACCGTCGCAATGTTTACTGGAAACATGCTGACAATAAACTCTTATGATAGTCCTCCCAAGTTAAGTGCTGAAAGCTTGGACAAAAATTCAGGGCCTCGAAACAGGGCAGATAATTCTGGAAAACCTCAGCAACCATCAGGGGGCTTTGCACCAGCAGCCATAAACCGATCAATTCCGTGTAAAGTCATCGTTGACCACAGCACCACGCTGACCTCCAGTTTGTCTCTGACTGTCTCCGTTGAAAGCTCAGAAGCCAGCTTGGACCTGCAGGGCAGACCAGTGAGGACAGAGACATCCGTACAGCCCGTGGCGTGTCCTCAGGTGTCTGTGATTAGCAGGCCTGAGCCAGTTGCCAATGAAGGTATAGATCACAGTTCCACTTTCATTGCTGCTTCGGCAGCAAAACAAGACAGTAAAACATTGCCGGCCACCTGCACAAGTCTCCGAGAATTACCCCTTGTTCCAGATAAATTAAATGAGCCGACTGCTCCCAGTCATAACTTTGCTGAGCAGGCACATGGCCCAGCTCCTTTCAAAAGTGAAGCAGACACAACCTGTAGCAATCAGTATAACCCAAGTAACCGGATTTGCTGGAATGATGATGGGATGAGGAGCACAGGACAGCCTCTGGTTACTCACTCGGGTTCAAGTAAACAAAAAGAATATCTAGAGCAAAGCTGTCCAAAGGCTATCAAAACTGAACATGCCAACTACTTGAACGTGTCAGAACTTCGTCCCAGGAATCTCGTAACAAATGTTGCTCTTCCTGTGAAATCTGAACTTCATGAAGCGGACAAGGGCTTTAGAATGGACGCTGAAGACTTCCCTGGCCCTGAGCTGCCTCCTCCGGCTGCAGAGGGTGCCTCTAGTGTACAACAAACACAGAACGTGAAAGCTTCCACCTCAAGTCCCATGGAAGAGGCTATTTCCTTGGCTACCGACACCCTGAAGAGAGTCCCTGGTGCAGGGAGCTCAGGCTGTCGTCTGTCCTCTGTGGAGGCTAACAATCCGCTGGTGACGCAGTTACTACAGGGCAACCTGCCTTTGGAAAAAGTGTTGCCGCAGCCCAGATTGGGAGCCAAGCTTGAAATCAACAGGCTTCCATTGCCTCTTCAAACTACCTCAGTGGGTAAAACAGCACCAGAGAGAAACGTTGAAATTCCGCCCAGCTCTCCAAATCCAGATGGTAAGGGCTACTTGGCAGGGACTCTGGCACCACTCCAAATGAGAAAGCGAGAAAACCACCCCAAGAAGAGAGTAGCTAGGACTGTAGGAGAACACACTCAAGTTAAATGTGAACCAGGAAAATTGTTGGTGGAGCCAGATGTTAAAGGGGTGCCTTGTGTCATCAATTCCGGCATCAGTCAGCTAGGACACAGCCAGCCATTTAAGCAAGAATGGCTAAACAAGCACTCCATGCAGAACAGAATTGTTCACAGCCCTGAGGTCAAACAGCAAAAGCGGCTGCTCCCCTCGTGTAGCTTCCAGCAGAACCTGTTTCACGTTGACAAGAATGGCGGCTTCCACACTGACGCTGGTACCTCACACAGACAGCAGTTTTACCAAATGCCTATGGCTGCCAGGGGCCCCATTCCTACTGCAGCTCTGTTACAGGCCTCTTCCAAGACCCCAGTGGGGTGTAATGCATTTGCCTTCAACAGGCATCTTGAACAGAAGGGATTGGGAGAGGTTAGTCTTTCCTCAGCACCTCACCAGCTAAGGTTAGCCAACATGTTATCCCCCAATATGCCCATGAAAGAAGGTGATGAGGTGGGAGGCACTGCACACACAATGCCAAACAAAGCACTAGTACATCCGCCGCCGCCACCGCCTCCCCCTCCCCCTCCACCCTTGGCTTTGCCCCCGCCTCCCCCCCCACCACCTCCACTACCTCCACCTCTCCCTAATGCAGAAGTCCCATCCGATCAAAAACAACCTCCAGTTACCATGGAAACCACTAAGAGACTTAGTTGGCCACAGTCCACGGGCATATGTAGCAATATAAAATCGGAACCTCTTTCTTTTGAGGAAGGTTTAAGCAGCAGCTGTGAACTGGGCATGAAACAAGTTTCCTATGACCAGAATGAAATGAAAGAACAGTTAAAAGCATTCGCGCTAAAAAATGCAGATTTCTCTTCCTATTTGCTTTCTGAGCCACAAAAGCCTTTTACCCAATTAGCTGCTCAGAAAATGCAGGTGCAGCAACAACAGCAGCTCTGTGGAAATTATCCAACAATACACTTTGGTAGCACGAGTTTCAAAAGGGCAGCATCTGCAATTGAAAAGTCCATTGGGATTTTGGGAAGTGGCTCCAATCCTGCCACAGGCTTGTCTGGTCAGAACGCTCAGATGCCCGTTCAGAACTTTGCCGACAGCAGCAATGCAGATGAATTGGAACTGAAATGCTCTTGCCGGCTGAAAGCCATGATTGTGTGCAAAGGCTGTGGGGCCTTCTGCCATGACGACTGCATAGGTCCTTCAAAACTTTGTGTAGCATGCCTGGTTGTACGATAAGAGCTGAGTGAAAGATGCAGTATCCCTTTTCCACACGGAAAAGCCAAATAGCATTAGCAACAACAAATAGAATAATGCAGTGGTTTCTATCATGCTAATTTATTTTGCTTTGGAGCAGGTACCTTTTCTCTGTGGCATTATTTTCTTGCATTTCTCATAAAGGGGAGGATGCATCCCAACTGAATGGCTCACTGGCATGTCTTTTATGTGTTCAGTTGCCATTCCTAGCTTTGGAAAGTTTCTATCCGTCCATGTGTATACAAGTCAATGCCCCATTTTTGTTTTTCTTTTAACCGAGGTGTAGATAGGAAAAGGACATTTTTAATTACTTAATAACCGGAAATGCAGATGTGTAAGGAGAATGAGAGGAATGATTTAAAGTGGTTATGCATTTTTCTATAGATGAGCCATTACAGCAAGGAATTTTACAGTTGACTTTTCTGAACCTAGCTTTACCACAGTGATTAAATCCTATTTAGAAAGGGGAATCTGATTTAAATGTGTGATTCCTTGTATTTGCTCCTATCACAAAAGATGTATTAAAGGAGGTATGCCATTAATGAAATCCACTGTCCTGAGTATTATCTTTCCTCCTGTTGTACTTTCTCAGAGACTATGGCAGAATATCTGGATCTTCCTTGGATTTTGTACACATATTGTAGTGAAATGTGTCCTACATCTGAAATTGCATGGGACTCATGCCCAGCAATCTGGTTCTAGGCCTTTGACACCTGATCATATGAGGGCAATTGGCCAGCCAATAGCCATAAGCCCAGAGGATTTTAGAGCTTCACGTGTGGCTTTTAAGAGCAGGTTTGAAAAAAAAAAAAAAAAAAGACCCTAAACTTCAAAGCAAGGAAATAAGATGCTGTATATGCACACATAAATGCGTTGATAATGTAAATATCCTATTCACGCTAATGAATTACTGATATTAAAAGCGGGGGGTGGAAATCATTGTAGCCCTTTATTGATGACACCCATTCATTCTGGCTTCAGACCTTGCAGAGGTTGGCCATATCTTTTTAAAAGTGTCATTGATGATAAAAGGGACTACCCAAGGCTAAAGCGTCAACATTTTTCAGAACAATTGCTTTTCTCATTATTTACAACTTTGAAATAACCCTTATTTTGAAAAAAACTGTTCTAGGTATGGCATGTTTTGTTTTTTCCCTCAGGTATATTCAATACATTCTTCATATTTGGGGGAACTGCTTTTGAAAAAGGGATACTGCATCTTAACAGTTATCTTCAGTGTGCATCCAGTAAAGTCTGCGTGTTGAGTATTTGAGCTACATTCCATATATTTTGGCCACCCTCATACCAGAGGACAGCCGTAGTTCAGGAGGCTCTGTTTTCAAAAGCAAGTTCAAAAGCACATGCACATTGAGGGAAGATGAAAGAAAACAAAAACCAACCATGCCCATTTAACTTCAGATGACAGAGCACAAAATGTGGAGTGCCATTAACCCATTGATTGATTGTGGCTGTAGAATTTAAAAAGCAAACATGGGGCGGGTGGGGAATCATCTGTATCCAGGGTAAGAATGACCAATATTTTCACATGGGATCATCCTAATCACTGTAAACTTTTTGACATTCCCGTAAAACACGTCTTAAAAGTTGACTGGAATGAGCAGAAATTACATTCCTGAAAACAAGAACACTTGTGATTTTTTATAATAACCAACTATATAATATGTTTTTTTCTCCGTATTTATTGTGATGTTGCCAAATTTCTTTCTTTAGGTGATAGAGACATCATTTCGAATAACAAATTGCTGATAGTGAGAGGTACTTTACTTTATCTTAGAAAGAAAGAAAAGAAAGGCCTGCTGCTGTAGCCATGATTTTGGTGCTTCAGTACTGTCATTTCTGTTTTTCACAGTAAAATTGGCAAAACTAATGACTGAGAAAGTTAGCAATGCACTTAACCAGCCTTACCCGAGGAAAGCAGCATAAGTTCCAGTGGATCCTTAGTTTTCTCTTCACTGCACGCCAGGTTGTGTTGGGGTGGCATCCTTATCAGTGGTGTCTTTGTCTGCCTGGCTCTGATATCATCCTGATTTCGAAGATCATGCTGTTTGTTAGTCTTACAGCGGGGCACCCCTATAATATAGACACTTGCATGCCAACTCCTTCCAAATTCAGTCACTGCTATACCAGTGTCAGATACTGTCTACACCAGCAAATTGAAACCCATCACATCAGTAACTGACATGGTGTCGGAAGAAACTCCAGTCTACAGAAACTTTGCACTCAGTATGTGAGGTACAATTGAGGCTGATGAGATACTGAGCTCATTATCAGTTCCTTCATTGTTGAATACTGCCTGCAAGTTGCTTATTGGGAATAAGGAAAAGTGTCCTTCTGTATGTTTTGATTTTTCACATAACAGGCTTGGAGAATCAATTGTTTATAGTGCATGGATTCTATCATCCAGGTCCGATTAGCATAATTTTTCTGCACCCTTTTTTTTTTTTTTTTGCTCCAGTTCAAATTCCTAGTGTTCTCATATGGTTTATATTACTGAAAAATTAATATCTTTAAGCTAAAATATAAGGGAAAGGAAGAAGAGAAATTTAGATGTAAAATGTGGGTCAGATATTTTATAGGTTTCCATTTAATATATATATACACACAAAATCCAGTATATTCTGAGTAGGTTCTTAGTTTTCTGATTTCTACATGTGTCTGCTATGTGCAAATGTAGTATATTATTTACTACATGGTTATTGTGGTGTAGTGTGCAAATGTTAGCGTGTGCATTATCCTGATTACTGGACACAGTTTTATTCTTATCAGGAATAGAACTTGCACATGTACCATACAATTTTTGTGTTTAATCACAAAGGATGTATTTCCCTAAGTAGCACTTTTGGAGCAGGGGAAGGAAGAAAACTGCTATTCCCTAATCCTCCTCCTATAAGATATGCATATGCCTGAGGTGTATAAAGACATTTAGGTTAGTTAATGGGCATGTTAATAAGAGCATTGTGATGCAAATTCATTTTCAAAAGGAAAATAATTTTTTCTTCCCCAAAGTGAGAATAGCAGAAATTTTGGTGAACTGAGCACCATAGTTATATAATATTTCCCTGCGAAGGTCTAGTTTGAAGAAAAAAAAAAAACTTGAAAACAAACCTATGAGGTTGAGCCTGGTTGCTATAAAGACTTTGGGGTGGTATGTGTTTCTGGGATGAGCTATATAGAAAGTTTAGTTGACTGCTGGACCTTGGATATTCTTACTTGGTTCAAAATACACAAAAACAAGCTGGTGCATATGGTGCTTTATAATGCAGTCGAGAGTAAGAATACACGTTGCTGTAGCCCCATTTCCTTTACAAACCCCCGCACAATTTCAAAAGTGGAAGTTACCGTGGCCTCTGGTTTCCCAGTTCCTCCGTGGTGTAATGAAGTCCCAGGTTTTAGAAGCTGAAGCCAAGCCTAGGGTAGCATCGTCTGTATGGTGGTGAGGCCCAGCACAGCGGTAGCTGCCTAGTGGGAATGACCCCCTGAGCATGCAGAGCCCAGAGTCACTGTCCATCTGCGTTCCCAGAGAACAATTGTGAAGAGTCCTAGAACAGGAACTCTGAATCAGACTGTCAGGGGCCTATGTAGCCAAAATGTTACTAAATATAAAATTCCTGTCGTCTTCAGTCTTCATGCTTTGTCACTGTAAAGAGAACAAAAAGCATTTTTACTATAATTTAAAGGAGCTGCTTTTTTATAGCACATACTATTTCGCTTTGTACTATATTTGATAGTTGCAGAATAATTTAGACTGTAGAAAAACTTTGTTGTATTTGTACTGTTCTTGAATGTTTCAAAGAAAGTGCTTTACTTGGTTGCCATAATTTTCTTGTACTGCTGTATTCCCCTCCTTCCCCTGCTTCATGGAAACCTGATATGATACATATTTTCAGTAGTTTCTTTTTTTTTTTAATGTGTGTTCGTTTGTACAATTTTTTTTTTTTTTGGTCAGTATTCTGAATGTTTACATCTGTTTGACATTAGCCATTTAATGCCTTTTTTAAAGGCGGTATTACTCCTACAGTGTAACAGCAAAATGTGAAATCAACCCAAACATAACATGCATGACAAACACAGATTGGGGGCGAAGGCCCTGAACCTACATAGACATTTTATATCAGCATACAGAAAAGTAAAATCCTCCTTCAGTCCTCTACCAAAGAATATATTATTCCCACAGGAAAAACTCAGAAAAGGTGTGTAAAATCCTCAGAAGGGGGAGCAGTTGATTCAGTAAGACTGCGACAATTTAATACTGTTACGCTTGCTTTGATACCTGACTAAATGTGACTGAGTGCAACAAGCATTTAAAAAAATTTTTAGACAGTGTTTTGTTTAGAATTCAGGGATCATGCATTCTTTAATGGTGCTGTTTGTTTTTTATTTCTTTTCTACAAAGAAAACAAGTGTTGCCTACAAAAGTGACTGCTCACAATACCATAAGTTAAATGAAATGAAATGTTTGTCTCTTCATGTTTCTCTGTCTTTCCCTCTCTCAAAGTAACAACTTGGGTTTCAATATTAAGATATTCTGGAGAAAATAAAGAAATTAAACATGAAATAATTGTCATTTTTAATTTTTTAATGAAATGAATTTATATATGTTAAATGTACTAATAATTGGAAATTCTATTTAAAATTTATAGGGACAACTTAAACCATATACTCTTAAATTACCCACGCTTCTTTTTGCTAATGGTGACTTGTCAACATATGGTTATAACTATGGTTAAAACAGGAAAAGCTAAAACTGAAACTTCAGAAATTGTAGCTGTTACTCTTATCATTTAAGACTATATTTGGACTTTCTGTTTTCATTAAGATCTTAATTTTTTATACCAAAAAGCATTCAGGTAAACAAATTGTTACTATCACATGTATTTTTAACTTTCAAAATGAATAATTCAGAAAATGATCCCTTAGAAGAATTGCTTTGGTTAATTTTTTAAAATCCTACATGAAACATTGTAACTAGAGTTACTTGAATGAAATGCTGTGAGCCATTAAAACAAAATTGCTTCAGTTATATTTACATAGGTTAAAGAAATATGCATAGCTTTTCAGTAAGATGGATCAAAGCATTAAACACAGTTGGCTGTTAAATCTCCTGTTTTTCATCTACACAGAAGATGTTGTGTTTAGCCACCAGATGGCGAAAGACGATATTTACTTTTGTAGGAAAAAAGAAACTACTTTTTCCTCCTCCAAAAACCAAATTTAATAATATTAAAAGTCAAATTTATTCAGGTAAGCCAGTAGAGGATGGATGTTTCTACATTCATTACATTATTTTCACGACAATGATGATGCTTTTTTGTTCCACTGTTTTTTCTACTAACATATTTACAAAATGCTTTCTTAATTTTATTTAGAATTGCAGTTTGTTTTAAAAATTTTTTCTCATTGCATTACCCCACAGGCATTATCTAGTCCAAAACCTATTAGGATAAAACTGAACAGCTCAGCATTCTCTAAGCTGTCACATAGTGAAACTTATCTGAATGCTTGTGTGTTTTTATTTTCATAAAAGTACAATGACACAATTCTTGTATAAATGTGCCATTATTTTTAATACAATAATGTAGCCTAATTTGAATAATAATTTATGTTAGGATCTAAAGTATTTATTTGTATCCATCATAGCACTTATCAAAGAACAAGTGATTTATCCAGTATTTATTCACATAAATACTTCATTGTAATCAAACATAATTATGTTATTTACAAGGAACCCAGCTAGCAGTGTAGTTGATAGAACAGTTTTGGGCTTCTTGCTAGAGAAGAGAATTGAACAGAAATCCTAGAAAGTGTTTCACATCCCATAAAATTATTTGAAGTCTTTAACTGTAGATCGCCTAGACTGAATATTTCAAGTGAAGATCACACACAGTGCTTCACAGTGATCTGCAAAAACGAAAAGTTGAAATAATCAAATATCACAACTAATTTAGAAGTCTAAATTGAGTGATGAACCCAGTACTCATCCCTATAGAAACTTTTAACCAAGTTGCCAATGTAACTACCATAGACTCACTACTTAGAGGAAAATCACCTGAGTTAACAAAACAAAGGTTGAAGTTTTGACCATTTTATTTAACCAGTTTTAAGTTTTGCAACTATAGTAAATATCCCATTGTGCTACCTGAATATAAGTAAAGCATGTACTAAAAATATTTAGCAATCTTGTAAGGGTCAACCAACCAATCTAAACACATGCTACACAAAAGAAGTGGCCCTATAAAAACAAATCAGTGAAGACTGGCTGAATGTCAGTTCTGTGAATGAAGGAGCCCCCTGAGTCTGCTTTTATCGGTAGTTTGGATTTTTACGTAGTACCTTCATTGCATTTATGGGAAAGTCTGTTTCGGAGGTACTTTCTTTTTTAAGCTAAAATTACCAGCTAAAGTCTCATTTAAAAATTTTTATTCATTGTAATTCACAAATTATAGTTGTACATATTTATGGGGTAAAAAGTGATGTTACAATTTATGAATACAATATGGAGTAGTTAAATCAAGCTAGTGAACGTATTCATCTCAAATACTTGTTCTTGTGGTGAGAATATTTGAAATGTACTGAGCAGTTTTGAAGTGTACAGGGCCTTATTTACTATACTCACCATGCTGTGCAAATGGACACTCCTCGTAAGTAACAACTTGGCCCGAGAGTAGGGGCACCAGCTACTTTAAAACAAGGTCTCGGACACTTGAAGTTATACACATTCCATCTCATTTTCTGTAGGGTCATCACAAAGTCTTTATTTGTCAAAAGTTCGTAAATGGAAAATAGATTTCACTTTTGATTCAACCTGTATCTGTAGTTTCATATTGTGATTTTATTTCAGGAAAACACTGTGCCCAGAATCTTCATTCTTCAATGAAGAAGGAACACAGAGGGACCTCAAAGGAGTGCAGAACTATGGTTCTGTTTTCTTTGATTGATTTCAATGTACAATTCTGGGATGTTACAGCGTCGTCTAGATATAGCAAAGTGTGACTGACCTCAGTAACCGTAGAAAATGTGAGCTTTTCCTGGGTTTTTCTCTCCTCCTATAGGTGACAACATTTATGTGTGTCCATTTATATAGAAATGAAACATTTCCTACTGTAATATAAACATCATTTGCAAATCAGTTTGTCTTAAATTGAGGATTTGAAAGGGTTGGCGTAGGAGTAGGGACAGTGTTCTATAATGGCTTCTAAGTGGAAGCCACTAACACGTTTTATACCCGTGGTCTTCTTCCCTTAACCTGTAAGCTCAGGGTAGATTTCGTTTTTTCTTTCAGTGCATATTTTTGATAAAATCTTTACATCTCCAGGAAGAAAAGTAAAAGCAATGAAAAATTAGCTGGTAGCTTAGAAAACCTCAACAAATTTTAAAGCTTTTAAAAACTATATTCAGAGTAGGACTCTATGGATAATCTGTTACCTCTCCTCGATAAATACTCACTGAACGTCCTCACCTTTTGTCCATCAGAAAGACTGTGAGATCAGTAACAGCCAGTTTCTTTCTTCTTCTTCATATGTTGATACTGGAAAGGTCTTTGGTAGAAACTTTCCTGTCCAAAAAGATTTGCTTGGCAACAACTGGGAATAATCAAAGCTACCAGTCCTTACAATTCCAGTTTTATAATTGTGACTTTCAGTAATATTATTACCTTAAAAAATAAACCTAAAGAAGACGTCACGATCTGAATATGGAGGAGATTTTACAAGTTCCCTTCATATCGATAAACTTTGAAGAGTTTTAAGTGTATACTACAGCGATTTTCCAGAGCTGTTCCAAAAAGGCTTTATTAAAAAATACTCATTTAGAAATAATTGATAACATTAAAAATAATTTATTAAATTATTTAACAGTTAACATTATTTTAAAATGTCTATTAAAAAGATTAAAAAGTAATAGTTGATAACATTGAAGGCATTAACAAATAATTTAAAAATAATTGATAATATTAGTGAAATGCAGTGTAACAAGTGCCGCAAAGCATTTTACAGGTATTATCACATTTATTCTTAAAACTATAAAGGAAGCACCATTAGTATATCTATGTAATAAATAAGGAATCTGAGGCTTAGAGAGCTTAAAGTTAAGAACACTCAGCTAAGATTTGGGGTATAAAGATTTATCAGAAACAAAAGCCCATCCTCTTACTTGCTAGAAGATGCAATGGCTGCTGCACAGATTTTGCTAACTCCTGGGGATTTCAAGAAAAATCAGAGGGTCTCAGACCTTGAAAAAAATATAGGTTAGTGGGAAAAACAATAAAATAATGTGACAAAAATATAACCAAGACATGTGCGAGGTTCAATAAGGAAGGAAGCAACCAAGTGGGTGAAACTAGGGTTGCCAGTGGCTGAGAATGAGACCTCTAGAAGGGCACATATTTCCCCTCATCTGCCATGGTTTAAGGGCAGTACCACGGGGCAGGAGAGCAAGTTCTTCCCCATCAGTATACCAATTACTTTCCTGGAACAGGGTACATCAATAACGAGACTCTTTGTTTCTGATAATGATCTTTTTGAGTTTTATGACTGTCCACTAGAGAAAAAAAAAAATCAAGCTTGTAAAGAATTAAAGTTAGTTTTATTCAGAAGTCTTACTGGGGACTGTAGACTGAGCACTATAGCCCTGGAGAGATCTTTCAGAGAGGTTCCATCAGACTATTCCAAAACTGTTTTGGCTCATCGCTTATATACAGGCAGTGAAGGTTCAGTACGTGCAAAATCATATCAAATTTTGGGTGCAAGAGTACATCTGGTTATAGACTGCAGAGGCATAATCACTGACCCTGTCAGACATTATCTTATTATAGGAAAAGGCAAGGTCTAGGGTCATTTATCCTTTAAGGAATATGGTGACTCATTCAAGAGGTGTGGGAACCGTGTGCTTTATCCAGTTTTGTCTTCAAAGCATTCTTCCAGAGAACTGCATCTTGTCACAGAGTCAGGGGCTTTGTGAAATTATGCTGGCAGGCAGAAATGAGCAAACATGGCTTTCTATATTTACTACTTTGTCTCACAGATCCTTTACATAGTTCAGAGCTCTGTCCCCAAAGCCTTCTTTCATGAATCTAGGAATTTGTTCAGATGTTGGTAATGTTAATAATTGACGTTTTAAAAGTTAACATATTGAAACAATATTTATGGTGCCTGATGTCCTTGGTGGTCATTGACTTTAATACTTTTTAAAAAATATAAAACATATTCCTGTATGTAAAAGTTAACTAGTGTTACAGAGACTATTACAGAAACCAATGCCAAAAAATGGAGTATCTTGATATAAATTGCAATGTGAGCAATTAATTTTTTTAAAGGAGAAGAAATTGCTTCTGACTTCATATTAATAGGTTTCAAATAAGAAAACAAAGAGTTACACATGCAAGCTACAAGTTTGGATTGAAGTCAGGGAACTTATAAATGTGTCATGCAGTACTTTTGAGAAATAAAAGCTCCCCACTCTGCTGGTGATCACAGAAGGAAAATATTTTGATCACTGCAGAAAATGAAAAAGCATACAAGAGTCATCCAGCTGATAACACCAAGATATATATAGTGCCAGAGATTAGCTTCACCTGTATCAGTATTTTTCCAAGAAATGCTCGCCTGTTTAAGTGAATCCTGCCACTCTCTTAATTCCACACTGGTGACTGAGGACATAAGCGATGACTGTCACTCCATAGAGAAGCCTCCTCTGTAGCACCAAGTGGTCCACGCTGCATTGTCATCCTGCCCCAGCTGTGAGAGCATGATGTTGGGTGATTCACATTCCTGCTCCGTGTCTGACTCATCATCTTGCCCACAGGCCAAACCCATCTTTTATCACCTCTTGCTTGCAAATATTTATCTTAAAGCCATCTGGCAACCTAATGTTTTAAGTATCTTGATAAGTATTTATTTGAAGATATTGTGAAACTAAGAAATTTTAAGTTTAGATTCAGTGAGAAATTGCATTTTCCTATTTTCAAAAAGAGATACTTTAACTTCCCTTTCTACTTAAGTAAAACATGTCATCTCACTGAATATAAAAAGACCTCACTCCTTGACCTTTAATACTTGTCAAGGGATTCTAAAGATGAAGGCACTTTCAGTGCCAAAATTCATCCAACGTTCAAAAGCAAAAATTTTTTTCATCACCATCTCTATGCTAGGCCCTGAATTACAGGGAATACATGGTTTTTCTCATGACTTGATTTTTCAAGAAAATTTGTACCATAAAACATTATCATAAAGTGGAAGAAATTTATCAGAAATGCCATTCAAATGTACCTTTCTGGGCCATCCTATTTCCCAGAACAGCTTGCATGTGGATGGAGAGAATAATTGAGGAATGCAAGTTCTGAAAAGATGTCTCTTTTGAAGTTATATTTAATTTCCAGACTGCTTTATCCAGGCTTAGAGTCAAAATATTTAGCAATATAGTAGAAGATGCAAAATAGTTTTCTGCATCTTCTACTGGGGAAACTATACTTTCTAATATAAAATGGAGAGAAAGAAAGAAAAACTCCTATATATGGAGAATGGTTTGTCATCAAATTTGGCTCATCTGGAGAAAACAGCACAGATGGTCTAGCTTGCTTCAGGATTGCAGTTTCGTGCCATGCATGATTCACCAGAGAAGGTAAATCAGCATCTGCTCATTTCATTTTGTGTTCACTGTTGTAGTAATAGGTAGTAATGTGCATTAACATTCTTTTGTTGCTAGACCTTAGCAAGCAAATGAGTGTTATTTTCTAGCTAAATTAGAGACTATTTTTTCTATAGTTTTACATTCAGATTAATGAAGCGATGCTGAAAAAAATAAAACCACCTTTGCCCGCTTACTAAGATTTGGGACCTCTTCACTTGGAACACCCTTTGGTCAAGACCTAAAAGTAATTTCCTTCTTTTTTTTTTTTTTTTTTTTTTTTTTAAGAAAAAGACTATCAAAGTAATTTCTCAGAAAGGAAAAACTGGGCTCTGTAATCAGTTATTCTAACACATGGTTGTTTATTAAAATATGGTCATGGGACATTTCTGTTTGTGACTGTGAAGGTGGATTTTAAAACATCCTTCCACACACGGATTTGACCTGTTTTTATGTTTCATAGTTGGCTCATATAAATATTACAAAAAATGAATGTTAACTTTAATAATGGAAAAATCTGATTTCCTGACTCATAGTTTAGCAAACAGATTTATGCAAATCTGATGAAGTTAGTTTCTGTGTGGAAAGCAAATGTCTTTCTGGACTGTGCACGATACAGATCCCTATATTCCTTTTTGGTCATTCTCTGAGTTATATCTTATGGTTACAGGGAGCTACAATTCATTTATGGTGAGCCTTATCTATCTCTGGACTAAAAGTTACTGAAGAGAAGTTGTAGTATCTCTTCTGCTTTGGTATCTGTAGTAGCTTCCATCGTGCATAACAAAGGGATAGTTCATTAATACACACAAGAAATGTTTGTATCATAGATTCCTCTTTGCTAGAGCATGACAGAGATACTATGGGTACCACAATGAACAAATTGTCATCATTCTTGAGCTTTTATTCCAGTGGATGGAGACAGGTAACAAAGAAATACAAAACATGTATAGTATATTTGAAAGTGATAAGTGCTATAAAGGAAAACAAAGCATTGTAAGTACATAAAAAAAATCAAAGTATGGAGGTTGTAATGTATAAAGGGTTCCCAGAGAAGGCCTGGCTGAAAAGGTGCTATGAACTGAAATGTGGCCCCCCTACCAAATTCATAAGTTGAACCTCTATAGCCAATGTAACTGTATGTGGATATAAGACCTATAATGAGGTAATTAAACTTAAATAAGGTCATAATGGCGGGGCTGTAATCCAAGAAAATTGGTGTCCTTATAAGAAGAGTGAGACACCAGCTATCTCTCTGTCCATGTGAGCACGGAGGAAAGACCACGTGAGGACACAGAAAGAAGGCTGCCATCTGCAAGCCAGAAAGAGAGACCTCTCCAGAAACCAACCCTGCTGGCACTTTGATTTTGGACTTCCAGCATCCAGAACTGTGAGAAAATAAATTTCTATTGTTGAAGCCGCCAGTCCATGGTATTCTGTTGTGCAGCCCAAGATAACTGAGAGGGAAAGAATATTTGCGTAGAGAATGGAAGAAAGTGTGAAGTGGGACCATGTCAAGTGGACAACAAGTGGAGAGACTTCCTATGCAGAGGCAGAAACAAATGTAAGGCTCTGGATCTCAGTGTACTATGGTAGGTAATTAAAATAAAATTATTTTCAGAATCTCCTACTAAGAAGAGGAGGCTCCTATAGAAGGTAAGATCATGAACTTGTAAGGCTGTCTGTTTATCAAGGTTCTTGCATGAGTGATGAGATCAGCTATTTTCGAAGACCTAACTTGACAAAAAGTATAACTTTTTCAGTAAATGATTTAAATTATTTATTTTTCCTTTGCCCATGTCATTAGACTTCTAAGGAAAAGTTGGATTATTTATTCACCAAGCAAGATAATAAAGGGCCTTATGTATTAATCATTTTATCTCAGGCTTTGCTAGATCTAAAGCCACCTCTGAGAACTAAGAAGTTGGTTTTCTCATTTTCAGATAAAGTAAGAGTCAAAGATACTAAGTCAACTGAAGGAATCCACTTTCTCCAAAGGTCCTGCCCTTTATAAACCATGAGTTTTAGGTAAATGTCAGCGTGCGTGGACTGCTCCAGTCTTCTTTGTTGTGAGTAGCTGTACTTTTTTCTTTTCTTTAGAGGCAGGGCCCCACTCTGTCACTCAGGCTGGAATGCAGTAGTGTATCATGGCTCACTGTAACTTCAAACTCCAGGGCTCAATTGATCCTCTCACCTCAGCTTCCAGAGTAGCTGTGATTATAGGCATGAGCCACTGCACCTGGCTAGCTGTAAATTTTAAGAAAACTGTCAGTAGAGATATGCTTTTGTTTAATGGAGTATTTCGTTATATTTTTTTCAAAACTTCTGAACACTGTATACACCACTTGACCTGTACTTGACAATTAGAGCCTGTAAAATGCAAAGGCTTAAAAAATCCAAAAAACATAAATTCAAGGTTTGCCTTTCAATAAAGTCTATAAAAGCATCTGCTCTGAATACTCCCTTGCCATATTTAAGTACCATGGGGAAGAGAGAGACTAGTAAGCATACAATAACTCTATACTGAACCAGGAAGAAACTTCGTCTGGCTGGCTATACCTCTACCTTTCTACATATAGCCTGACAGAATACTAGAGTTGAAAGAACACGCACCATAGGACCAGAAAGTCTTGTTTGAATTCAGATTTTGACATTTACAAACAATGTAACCTGGGTTACTTAACCCAACTGACCATCCAAGCTTACCTATAAGATGGAATTATGGTAACCTGGCAAGATTGTTGTGAGGGGTAGAATACATATATACTGCTTAGCATAATGTTTGTTGTATGTTATGATCACAATATATGATCTCTAGTATTCAAAGAGTCATACTCTTCCTAACAGAGTCTTCAAAGCCTGCATTTTGAAGTTGGAAATGAACTCTTGATAAACACCATTGTTCCCTTAATATTACCCTAATGTTAGGATATATCATCATTTCCACTTAATAAAGGAAGAAATTGAGACAAATGAAAGCTAAATGTTCTTCCAAGTTTGTGCATTTTCTATTAATGTTATTGTTGAGGTCATCTGCCTATATAATTTTATTCAGATTGCCAGTGGTTCTGAAACTTTAAAGTGCATTGAAATAGATGCAGAATTCTGGCCCTCACCCTTGAGGTTTTGATGTAGGATGACTCTTAAGTGATTCTAATCAGAAAATTCTAATCAGAAAGCAACAAATTCATTGTACCAGAATCTTTCTCTATATAAACTATTAATTTACTACTTAACATTGGAAGGCTGAAAATTATTGGCTACCTAGCCTTCAAAATTAACAACAGTTATCTGTAAAAGTAAATATTAGAAAAATTGGCAAATATTTAACAAAAGAGAACTGATTATATAAATTGGTCTAGCCATGTGGGAATATTATGCAATCATCATATAGAATATTGAGAAAAATAACCAATGACATGTAACTTGTACTATGTTGAGTGAAAAATAACACTTAAAAATGTTATGTAAAAATGACCTCTTTATTTATTTATTCTCTTTTTTGAGATGGACTCTTGCTCTGTCACCCAGGATAGAGTGCAGTGGTGAGATCCTGGCTCACTGCAACCTCCACCTCCTGGGTTCAAGCAATTCTCATGCTTTAGCCTCCCGAGTAGCTGGGATTACAGGTGCCCACCACCATGCCTGGCTAATTTTTGTATTTTTAGTAGAGACAGGGTTTCACATGTTGGCCAGGCTGGTCTCGAATTCCTGACACCAGGTGATCCTCCCACCTCAGCCTCCCAAAAGTGTGGGATTGCAGGCATGAGCCATGGCACCCAGCCAATTGGTATTGCTGAAAAAACAACTCTACATCAAAAAAGAGAATATATATAATCGCAAGTGACTATTAATGTTTAATTCTAGGTGCGAAGATTGTGAGTAAATTTATTTGTCTTTTCTAAATTCTTCATTTCTTCTCTCAATATGTGTGACTTCTGTTAGCAGGTTTCTATGGCTATTAAAAGTAATAGCAACTTTTAAGTATTGGGAAAGCAACTATGCAAATTCACAAAGCCATTCTGGGTAATATTAAAAATTATATTCATAGAATATTAGGTAGTTAAGTTTGTTTTAAATGTTTATTTTTCTCATAGTTGAATATGCTAGTTTATATTACAGAGATTAATTAGATGAATATTATCTATCATATGATATTTTATTGAAAATAATAGTCTTTTAGCATGCTAAACGATAAATGATAAGATTAAACAATAAGATAGTACATTGGTACAGGGTATTTATTACATTTCTGCTGCCACCCAGTGGCTGCTCCATCTGTTTTATATATATTGCTCATCTAGCTAATTGTCCAGTAAAGTTGCTCACAAAGAGCACTCTTTTAAGTAGAATCAACTTGCTCTGAAGCAGCAGTGATTTTCTAGGTCTAGGAATAACCAATTAAAGCATATCAAGTAAGAGAGAAATCTTTCCACAGAACAACAGTAAGATGTTTTGAGTCCACATGACTAATCTGCCAACAGACATTATTTGTGCTACAAATTATAGAATCTTTTTCTTGCTATAACAGAGTCCTTCTTAAGCTAATTTTTCATAAGTCCTGTGCAAAGGACAGTTGCCCCACAGTAGCAGTCGCTAACACCTGCTTGCCGAATTAGATCCAATCACCTTTAACTCAGAGAAGACAAAAGCTGTGGATGAAGCCAAATTAGAGTTGGACATCCCTCAGGACCAGCAAGAGAAGACAGCCGGCTGCAGTTCATCAGGAGCACAGCTACACAAAGTCTTTCAGGTATTCTAATAGCTGAGGCAAGGCCCCCAGAGTTTGATTTAAATGAAAATATATAAAACCATGAAGGAAAAATAAGAAAATATATATCTGAACAAGTTCCAATTCTAAGAAATTCTCCAATTTACTAAGACATTTTAGAAAACAAACCACATCTAGAAAACCAAATGAGAAATACAAAAATTAACTACGTAAGTCAGTGTTTGCATAGATTTGCAAAAGCCTTGACATAAGAATGAAGAAATACACAACCAAATATCATCAGTGGTGGTGGGATATGTGTGGGATAGACAGGAAAACTACCTTCCTGCGCCTCTCTAGTTTTTGAATTGTTACAGAGCATACACAACAATAAATGTAATGTTTAAAGCCTATGAAATATGTATTGTGAGACAGAAGGAAAAGATAATTAAGCACTGGGCTAGTGGCTTCTTCTTGCATTCCTTTGGGTAGAAGGCAAAAAACCAACAACCTGGAATAGTCTTGGGCAGGCCTCTATATGGGTCAATTTTCCAAAAGAAGACATTAATTTCAGAAGGGGTGAAGATTGAGATTTCTCAACACAAAACAAGGCAATTTGAGGCCCAAAGAGCAACCAGGTCAGACAAATGTAAAACAGAGACATCTTTTGATTGAAAAGACAACTCATAAAGTTGAAGCCAATCTTAAATCAAAATTTTGGAAAGCCACTGTCAAAAAGTAATTTTGGAGCTGAAGAAAATGAATGCAAAAGCACTAGTATAAAACAATAGCAAATTTCAAATTTTGATTAAGTCATGGTGATCTACTATGGTTGTTCTGAATACAGAAGACTGGAAAACCCTTCAGTAATTGTGAAAATCGCACTCATGAACGTTGCCTTACAGGTTATTAATTCTAAACTAGGGAAGCAGGTTTTGGAGGATTTGAAGGTAGGGCAAAGAAAGGTCAGTTAAACAGACTTGGATCTCAGGGTCTTTCATTTTTGCAGAGATCTTTCTTTGGGACCAGCCTGTCATTTTAAGCTTAGAGGGATAGGCATGATTTTCACTTTTTTGTTGTTTGTTTGTTTTTGCTTTGGTTACGGGGATCTTACCTTTATGTCACCCTTTTGGTATGGCTTGCTGTGTCAGATTTTGACTTTGGAAGATTGTTACCTGAATGGCAAATTGCCATCTGTCATTTATTTCTCCCTTCTTGGAGAATTAGTGCCTTATAAACCTGAAAGGAATAAATTCTTGATTGTACTCTATTGACTAATTTAGAAACATAGTGATTTATATTTTGTTAAATTAATAATGTGTAAAATGACTTGGTACATGTTTGTTCTAATTATGCTTCTGAACTCTTATTAAAATCAATCAAAATTTATCTCTGTAGTTTCAGAACAATAACAGTTGATATACATTTATATTACTGATGAAACTGTAAATATTGAGTAAAGAAGACAGGAAATACATTAAGACCCATTAAAGTATTTGTTTCTAAAAGATTAAGTGCTTGGTGACCACTGGTATACAGTAGGCTTCCCTATTCACTTCTCTCTCTTCCACTTTTCCTGCTTCATTTTTCTCTGTAAAATTATAACTGTTAAATACAAAGCTTGAAGAATGACTTGGATAAATATTAAAACACAGTAATCATTTAAACAGCATAGATACGATACTTTTATATTTTTCAAATCTCAAAGTCAGCATAGTAATAAGTGATTGTTTCACTTTTTCTTAAGAAAAGAAGGAAAGAAGTGTTATTTTCCAACACAAATTATCTTCAAACAGTACTGAAATCCATTTGTGATGTATCCATATTACTATTATTTTATATTGTGATATTCTTAAAAATATTCTTATTTAACTTTATAAACAAATTCAAGTGTTAGCTCATTAAACTTTTATATCTTATGTTTCCATTTTCAGTTCCTATTCAGTAATTATGTATCTTATACTGTAATCAATTTTATTAGTCTGGAGCAAAGATTCTCAAGTATTAGTGTGCCAAGAATTCATGTGGATACTTGTCAAAAATGTAGATTCTGGGTCTTTGCCATCAGAATTGGCATATCAGGAATGGGAACCAAGAATCTACATATGTAATAGGCAACTCAGGTGATTCTGATATACATAGTCTAGAGATTAAAATATGTGATTGCCATCTGTCATTACAGTATCCTTACATGTGGTGTAACTATAATAATCCCTTAAGAACTTAATATTTCCTGGAGAAGAGTGGACAGTGAAAGTCATATTATGAATACCTCTGGAGAGGTGACCTTACATTGAGAAGAATAATTTATTCATTTTGTGGGAAAAAGATATGAGCTGGGACTTGGTAAACACATAAAATGAGCTCAGTGTCCAGTATAGCACAAAGGCAAACGATATTTCTCCTTTCCCTTGCCTTTTTAATTTAGTGTCAGCTCCAGGGTTTCTGTTTCTTCCATTTTACCTTTTAAATTTATTTGACTGTTTTCCACACAGGCTATTTGAGTAGGGTGATAAAAGCAAGTTTTTGATGAATTAAAATCCACTCTATGAATTTTAATGTACTTAATAATTATATTCTATTAGCCTTTTCACTAAAGAGCATTTCACTTGAAAAGAAAATGCGTCCTGCTGGTTAAAATGAAAGCTTTTTGCTTTAATTTATTTTCTAACCTGTCATCAGCCCTTATGCTGAATCAACTAGTTATGTAATTATTTATTTCTTCTTGCAAAAACCAGAAGGGTACACTTCTTGAAGGAAATTTCTGTCACTGAAGAAGTATATGTTATTCTAAATATCTTGTAGCATACTTGTTATATATATGTGAAATCATATATTACAAATTTAATATGCAGTTAACTTTATTGCATTTCATTCATAGGATTAATCTATTTATATTCTTAATGTTCTTAAAGTAACTTTTGAATTTTCACACAGTTGATCACTAAAGACTTTGGCTAATTGTGTAACAGTTGCCTTCATGAATATTTTGCTAATATACAATTTTACAATATTAAGTTTCTCTTCTGTATTTTTCCTAATCATGGTGTGGAAATAAGTACTTATGGTTAGAATTTTAAAAGAGGATACTTCAGATATTGGATAAATAACTACTGCAGTGTTAAAATGTGACTGTTGTAAAGTGAACTACTTACATTTTTTACCCTCTAGATTATCAAATAGTAATAAAACATAAACAATTAGATGACAGGTGAGGCCTTTAAGCTTTTGATCCACATCAACCAGAAGACCTTGGACAAAGCTCATAAAAGACACAGCAATATTTTCTTAATGCGGATAATTGAGTTCACTGTGTTCTCTTTCATTTCCTAAGTATGGATCTTTCAATCATTACAGAAGGGAATTTGACTCATTTTCTCCACTATGCATCTAACATATTCTATGTCCATAATATGGTTCTGTCTGTACTATCCTGCCTGGGTTTCTCAGATCACCTGAAATTTACTACTTAACATATTTAAATGGATCTGTGATAAGTATAATGTAGCTTGTTTGAAAGAAAGACTTTTATTTTTGGTTAACCTCCTGTGGTGCTTTGCACAGGTAAAGTTTAAATAATCTGGACTTTACAGTCTGGGATCTGAGGTTCAAGTAAGAGCTCTACCATTAGTAGCTTTGTGATTCTTAAGTCTCTGATTCTTAATTTCCTTGGCTAATTTGCACATACGCCATCTAAAAGTGCAAATAAAATGCTTCCTTATGTTCTAGCTAAAGATCACTAGCATGAGGGAAATTCAAAAATTAAATTTAGCCAAGTCTGGTAACCTCAGTCTGATCCAATAACTTAAAGTTACCTTTAAAGTAACACCCCTATATATATATATATAATTATATATAACATATATTTTATATATAAAAATATATATATTATATATAAATTATATGTTATATATAATATATATAAATTATATTTTATATATTATATATAAATTATATTTTATATATTATATATAAATTATATTTTATATGTTATATATAAATTATATTTTATATGTAATATATATAAATTATATTTTATATAAAATAATATAAACTGTTCTATATATAATATAATCTATAATATAATAATATAAACTGCTCTAATATATATTATATTCTAATATATTAATATATATTCTAATATATATTCTAATATATTAATATATATTCTAATATATATTCTAATATATATTAGAGCAGTTTATATTATATATCTAATATATATTAGATATATATATATTAGAACAGCTTTAGATTTAAGTAAAATTGAAGAGATAATACAAAGAGCTTCCATATACCCTGTATGCAGTTTTCCCTGTCATTAACAAATTGCATTAGTATGGTATATTTAGTATAATTAATGAAACAGTATTGATGCATTATTTTTAATTAAAGTCTCTATTTTATTCAGATTTACTTAGTGTTACCTAATGTCTTTTTCTGTTCCAGGATCCCATCTGGGGTATTATATTATCTTAGTAATCATGTCCTTCATAGGCTCCTGTTGGCTGTGGAGTTTCCAAGACTTTCTAGTTATTGATGACTATAAGTTTTGAGGAGTACTTTTGAGGTATCTTCACAGATGCATCTTTATTGGAATTTATCTGATGTCTTTTTCATGATTAGAATGCAGATATGGGGCTTTGGGAGGAAGAAGGGAGATAAAGTGAAATCCTCGTCACATCAACATGATTTGTCACTGCTGATACTGACATGGATTACCTGACTGAAGTGGTATTTATTAACAACAGGTTTTTCTACTGCAAAGTACTCCATTTTCCCCCTTCCATCCTGTACTCTTTGAAAGGAGTATCACTAGGCACACTCCGCATTAAAGGAGTGGGAATGTGCACTCCCTCTCCATAACAGTTTCTTAGGGCCACTGTAACAAATTTCCACAAACTTTATGGTTTAAAATGACAGAAATGTATTTTCTCACAGCTCTGTAGGCCAGAAGTCTGGGATTAAGGGGTCGGTAGAATCATGCTCTCTCAGAAAGTTCTAGGGAGAATCCTTTCTTGTGTCTTCCAGCTTCTGGTAGCTTCAGGCATTCCTTGGCTTGTGACTGCATAACTCTCTCTGCTGCTGTTTTCAAAAGGCCCCTGTCAGTCTTTCCCTCTTCTTTTTTTTTTTTTAATTATTATTATACTTTAAGTTTTAGGGTACATGTGCACAATGTGCAGTTTAGTTACATATGTATCCATGTGCCATGCTGGTGTGCTGCACCCATTAACTCGTCATTTAGCATTAGGTATATCTCCTAATGCTATCCCTCCCCCCTCCCCCCACCCCACAACAGTCCCCAGAGTGTGATGTTCCCCTTCCTGTGTCCATGTGTTCTCATTGTTCAATTCCCATCTATGAGTAAGAACATGCGGTGTTTGGTTTTTTGTCCTTGTGATAGTTTACTGAGAATGATGAGTTCCAATTTCATCCATGTCCCTACAAAGGACATGAACTCATCATTTTTTATGGCTGCATAGTGTTCCATGGTGTATATGTGCCACATTTTCTTAATCCAGTCTATCATTGTTGGACATTTGGGTTGGTTCCAAGTCTTTGCTATTGTGAATAGCAGTGGGGAAAGGATTCCCTATTTAATAAATGGTGCTGGGAAAACTGGCTAGCCATATGTAGAAAGCTGAAACTGGATCCCTTCCTTACACCTTATACAAAAATTAATTGAAGATGGATTAAAGACTTAAACGTTAGACCTAAAACCATAAAAACCCTAGAAGAAAGCCTAGGTATTACCATTCAGGACATAGGCATGGGCAAGGACTTCATGTCTAAAACACCAAAAGCAATGGCAACAAAAGCCAAAATTGACAAATGGGATCTAATTAAACTAAAGAGCTTCTGCACAGCAAAAGAAACTACCATTAGAGTGAACAGGCAGCCTACAAAATGGGAGAAAACTTTCGCAACCTACTCATCTGACAAAGGGCTAATATCCAGAATCTACAATGAACTCAAACAAATTTACAAGAAAAAAACAAACAACCCCATCAAAAAGTGGGCAAAGTATATGAACAGACACGTCTCAAAAGAAGATATTTATGCAGCCAAAAGACACATGAAAAAATGCTCATCATCACTGGCCATCAGAGAAATGTAAATCAAAACCACAATGAGATACCATGTCACACCAGTTAGAATGGCAATCATTAAAAAGTCAGGAAACAACAGGTGCTGGAGAGGATGTGGAGAAATAGGAACACTTTTACACTGTTGGTGGGACTGTAAACTAGTTCAACCATTGTGGAAGTCAGTGTGGCGATTCCTCAGGGATCTAGAACTAGAAATACCATTTGACCCAGCCATCCCATTACTGGGTATATACCCAAAGGATTATAAATCATGCTGCTATAAAGACACATGCACATGTATGTTTATTGCGGCACTATTCACAATAGCAAAGACATGGAACCAACCCAAATGTCTTTCCCTCTTCCTATAAGAACACTTGCTACTGGATTTGGGCCCACTTGGATAATCCAGGATGATTGCATATTAAGATCCTTAACATCACTGCATCTGCAAAGACCCTTTTTCAAAATAAAGTCAAATGAACAGGTTCCAGGTAGACGTATCTTTTGGAGAGCCACATTTCAATTCACTATATGTTCCTTGAGAACAGGGTATCTACATAAATTATTTCAAGACAGATTTTTTTCTCTTCTCCCTCATTTATTATTTATTCAATAATTCATTTATACCAGTATGGACTTGTGGATATTTATCTTTATTTTAAATTATAATCCAATACTTCATTTTCTTGCTCAAATTGTTCCACTTTTGGCCATTGGGATCTCCTTCAGTTAGCTCTTGTGTTTCTTTGGAATATCTACATCAATGTAGAGTGTTTTGGCGATTTTAAAATATTTTTGGTCTTTTAAAAATTTTTTGAGCACTTTCTTAACTTTCTATAATAACAACACAGGATACTCGAGTTTCATAGTGTATAATTCCAAGACTTTCTAGTTATTGATGAGTATAAGTTTTGAGGAGTACTTTTGAGGTATTTTCAGAGATGCATCTTGTTCATCTTGTATAATTTCTGCCCTGGTTTTAAAATCAGCTATTTCTCCAAGATATTTTTAATTGGAAAATGGTATTCGAAACCAATGGTATTAGAAATCAACATCGGATACTAGATGGGTTTCTTGTTACTGGGTTGTCATTTCTTCTTGGCCTTTTCAGTTGAGAGAATAAGGCAGTATATGTGGGCCTACTTATTCATGTTTTCACACCTATTTATATAAGTAAGCATCTATGTCTCTAGGAAGCTAAACATGAATTCATAATGATGTCTTCAACTCTGATCCATTACTATATACAACTCATCCAACTGTCCATCCCTTGCTTATCTCCAAATTCCCACTCCATAGTGAGAAGCTTGCTTCCACCATCCATTTATTTAAGTGTTCAATTTCAATATAAATGTGTAGCAATATCAGAAGTTCAACCTATACCACAATGGGAAATAATTTGTATCAACTAGGGTACAGTACTAATGTAGAGTTCCTCTTGCTTTCAGTTTAATGAATTTCAGCCACTCCCAAAGTTACTTAAGTCAGCAGATATTCCCACAACTCCCATCATTGAGATTATTTATAAATTTGTATACAGGTAGATTCTCTTGATACGTCTGCATTCCACCCTGCAATCTCCTGGCCTCCGAAACATTTGTTTTTAAATTTGCCTATATTAATGTTACCCTCTGTGCTGGAAAGTTCTTTGGGTTTTGACAAATACATAATGTCATGTAACTACCGTTATGGTATCATACAGAATAATTTCACTGTTCTAAATATATCCTGTACTTTACCTATTGAACCCTTCCTTCTCTCCCCAAACTCCTGGCAACTACTAATGTTTTTACTGTCTCCAGAGTCTTGCCTTTTTCCAGATGTTGTATAATTGAAATAACAGAGTATGTAGACTTTCCAGAATGGCTTCTTTCACTTAGCTAGATACAGGGTCATCCATGTCTTCACTTAGCATTATAGCTCATTTATTTTTATCATTCAATAATATTCCATTGTTTGGAAGTATTACAATTTATCAGTTTATCTATTGAAGATCATCTTGGGTGATTCAGGTTTTGGCAATTATGAATAAAGCTGCTATAAACATTCATGTTCAGGTTTTTGTGAGGCCTAAACTTTAAAATCAATTAGGTAAATACCTTGGGACCTGATTATTGGGTTGTATGGTAAGACCGTGTTTACCTTTATAAAAACTGCCAAACTGTATTCCAAGATGATTGTGACATTTTGCATTCCCACTCGCATGAATGAGTATTCTTGTTGCTCTCCATCCTCACCAGCATTTAGTATAAAGTTTAGCCATTCTAATACATTTGTAGTGGTATCTTATTGTTCTTTAAATTTGTAATTCTCTTATGACATTTTCTGTTTAGTATATTTTCCTATGTTTCTTTGCCATTTGTATGTTTCTTTGACAAGTCCTTTATTCAGATCTTTGGCCCATTTTTTAATTGAGTTGTTTTTTTTTTTATTGTTGAGGTTTGAAAGTTGTTTGTATATTTTGTAAAAGGTGAAAGATTTCTGTTATCTGAAGATAAACAAGGGTTGTTCGTATATTTTGGATATATATACTTTATCAAATTTGTGTTTTGCAAATATTTTCTCCAAGACCATCACCTGTATTTTAATTATCTTATAGTGAGTTTTTACAAAGGTGGAAATTTTTGATTTTAGTAAAGTTTAACATTTTTTTTCCTTCATGGACTATGCTCCTGATGCTGTATCTGAAAACTTACCTGCAAACCAAAGGTCACATAAATTTTCTTCCAGATTTTTCCTGGAAGTTTTATAGTTTTACATTTTACATTTAGGCTTTGATTAATTTTGAGTTAATTTTTGTGAAAGAAATGAAGTCTATATTTAGTTTATTTTTGTACATGAACATCCAGTTGTTACAGTACCACTTGTTGAGAAGTCTATCCTTTCTCTATTGACTTTCCTTTGTTCCTTTGTTGAAGATCATTGAAGATATTTGTGTCGGTAAATTTCTGGGCCCTTTATTTTGTTCCATTGATCAATATGTCTCTTATTTTGCCGATACCATGCTGCCTTGATTGCTGCAATTTTACAGACAGTCTTAAAGTCACGTCATATCAATCCTGTAATTTTGTTCTTCTACCTCGGTATTGTATTGTTTCTTCAGTTTTGTTTTGTTTTTTTTTGTTTTGTTTTGTCTTCCCATATAAACTTTAGTATTAGTTTGTCAATAGCTACAAAATAGTATGCTAGAATATTGACTGGGCTTGCATTGACTGTATAAATCAAGTTAAGAATTGATAACACTATTGAAACTTCTAATCCATGAACATGGAATAGCTCCATTTATGTAGTTTTTTTTATTTTTTGAAAAGTCAGAGTTGTACAGGTATCTGCATATAGATAATGCTCATATTTTGTTAGACTTATACTTAAGTATTTCATTTTTTGTTCCTATTGTGAATGATTTTTGTGTTTTTAATTCTACATTTCAGTTGCTCATTGATGGTATATAAGAAAGCAGCGGCTTTGTATGGTCACCTTGTATGCTAACTATGATATAGTTGTAGGTTTTTTGTAGAATTTTCTTTTTAATAAAATTGAGGAAGTTCCCCTTTATTCCTAGTTTTTTGAGTGTTCATATTGTGAATGTGTACTGGATTTTGTTAAGTGCTTTTTGTGTATTAATGTGATTGTATGCTTTTTTTCCTTTAGCCTACTGATACAGTGGATTATATTAATTAATTTTTAAATGTTGAACCAGACTTGTGTACCTGGAATAAATGCCACTTGATCTCTATGTATAGTTCTTTTTACATACTGTTGGATTAAATTTGCCATCATTTTCTTAAGGAACTTTCCATTTATGTTCATGAGAGATATTTGTCTATAGTTTTCTTTCTAATAATGTATTTATCTGATTTTGTTATTAGAATAACTCTGGACTCTTGAAATGAGAAAGTGTTTCCTCTGCTTTCACTTTCTGAAAGATATTGCAGGGAATGGGAATTACTTTAAGTGATTGGTAGAATTTATCAGTAAAATCATCTAGGGCCTCGTAATTTCTCTTTTAGACTCAAGTTCTACTGATTCAATTACAGCTAATAGGAAGTGAGATAGAAAGGACTTTAAACTGAGATTTTATGTTAGTCTGGCTAGGCATTGGGTTGAGTTTAATGTTTTCTAGAGTTACGATGACTAGATGCTTAACATTTCCCTAAACTACAGTCCTTCTTTTCTTTTTTCTCATGGTCTTTGGTTTTCCCTAAGAACTTTTAAAACACAGTCTGTTTTGGTACCAGTACCATGCTGTTTTGGTTACTGTAGCCTTGTAGCATAGTTTGAAACCAGGTAGCATGATGCTTCCAGCTTTGTTATTTTGGCTTATGATTGACTTGGCAATGCGGGCTCTTTTTTGGTTCCATATGAACTTTAAAGTAGTTTTTTCCAATTATGTGAAGAAAGTCATTGGTAGGTTGATGGGGTTGGCATTGAATCTATAAATTACCTTGGGCAGTATGGTCATTTTCATGATATTGATTCTTCCTATCCATGAGCATGGAATGTTCTTCCATTTGTTTGTATCCTCTTTTATTTCATTGAGCAGTGGTTTGTAGTTCTCCTTGAAGAGGTCCTTCACATCCCTTGTAAGTTGGATTCCTAGGTATTTTATTCTCTTTAAAGCAATTGTGAATGGGAGTTCACTCATGATTTGGCTCTCTGTTTGTCTGTTATTGGTGTATAAGAATGCTTATGATTTTTGTACATTGATTTTGTATCCTGAGACTTAGCTGAAGTTGCCTATCAGCTTAAGGAGATTTTGGGCTGAGACGATGGGGTTTTCTAGATATACAATCATGTCATCTGCAAACAGGGACAATTTGACTTCCTCTTTCCTAATTGAATACCCTTTATTTCCTTCTCCTGCCTGATTGTCCTGGCCAGAACTTCCAACACTATGTTGAAAAGGAGTGGTGAGAGAGGGCATTCCTGTCTTGTGCCAGTTTTCAAAGGGAATGCTTCCAGTTTTTGCCCATTCAGTATGATATTGGCTGTGGGTTTGTCATAGATAGCTCTTATTATTTTGAGATATGTCCCATCAATATCTAATTTATTGAGAGTTTTTAGCATGAAGGTTGTTGAATTTTGTCAAAGGCCTTTTCTGCATCTATTGAGATAATCATATGGTTTTTGTTATTGTTTCTGTTTATATGCTGGATTACATTTATTGATTTGCATATGTTGAACCAGCCTTGCATCCCAGGGATGAAGCCCACTTGATCATGGTGGATAGATAAGCTTTTTGATATGCTGCTGGATTCGGTTTGCCAGTATTCTATTGAGGATTTTTGCATCGATGTTCATCAGGGATATTGGTCTAAAGTTCTCTTTTTTTATGTGTCTCTGCCAGGCTTTGGTATCAGGATGATGCTGGCCTCATAAAATGAGTTAGGGAGGATTCCCTCTTTTTCTATTGATTGGAATAGTTTCAGAAGGAATGGTACCAGCTCCTGTTTGTACCTCTGGTAGAATTCGGCTGTGAATCCATCTGGTCCTGGACTTTTTTTGGTCGGTAAGCTATTAATTATTGCTTCAATTTCACAGCCTGTTATTGGTCTATTCAGAGATTCAACTTCTTTCTGGTTTAGTCTTAGGAGGGTGTATGTGTCGAGGAATTTATCCATTTCTTCTAGATTTTCTAGTTTATTTGCGTAGAGGTGTTTATAGTATTCTCTGATGGTAGTTTGTATTTCTGTGGGATCGGTGGTGATATCCCCTTTATCATTTTTTATTGTGTCTATTTGATTCTTCTCTCTTTTCTTCTTTATTAGTCTTGCTAGCAGTCTATCAATTTTGTTGATCTTTTCAAAAAACCAGCTCCTGGGTTCATTGATTTTTTGAAGGGTTTTTTTGTGTCTCTATTTCCTTCAGTTCTGCTCTGATCTTAGTTATTTCTTGCCTTCTGCTAGCTTTTGAATGTGTTTGCTCTTGCTTCTCTATGGAACAGAAGAGAGCCCTCAGAAATAATGCCACATATATCTACAACCATCTGATCTTTGGCAAACCTGATAAAAACAAGCAATGGGGAAAGGATTCCCTATTTAATAAATGGTGCTGGGAAAACTGGCTAGCCATATGTAGAAAGCTGAAACTGGATCCCTTCCTTACACCTTATACAAAAATTAATTAGACCTAAAACCATAAAACCCTAGAAGAAAACCTAGGCATTACCATTCAGGACATAGGCATGGGCAAGGACTTCATGTCTAAAACACCACAGGCAATGGCAACAAAAGCCAAAATTGACAAATGGGATCTAATTAAACTAAAGAGCTTCTGCACAGCAAAAGAAACTACCATTAGAGTGAACAGGCAACCTACAGAATGGGAGAAAATTTTCGCAACCTACTCATCTGACAAAGGGCTAATATCCAGAATCTACAATGAACTCAAACAAATTTACAAGAAAAAACAAACAACCCCATCTAAAAGTGGGTGAAGGATATGAACAGACACTTCTCAAAAGAAGACATTTATGCAGCCAAAAAACACATGAAAAAATGCTCATCACTGGCCATCAGAGAAATGCAAATCAAAACCACAATGAGATACCATGTCACACCAGTTAGAATGGTGATCATTAAAAAGTCAGGAAACAACAGGTGCTGAAGAGGATGTGGAGAAATAGGAACACTTTTACACTGTTGGTGGGACTGTAAAGTAGTTCAACCATTGTGGAAGTCAGTGTGGCGATTCCTCAGGGATCTAGAACTGGAAATACCATTTGACCCAGCCATCCCATTACTGGGAATATACCCAAAAGACTATAAATCATGCTGCTGTAAAGACACATGCACATGTATGTTTATTGCGGCACTATTCACAATAACAAAGACTTGGAACCAAGCCAAATGTCCAACAATGATAGACTGGATTAAGAAAATGTGGCACATATATACCATGGAATACTATGCAGCCATAAAAAATGATGAGTTCATGTCCTTTGTAGGGACATGGATGAAGCTGGAAACCATCATTCTCAGCAAACTATCGCAAGGACAAACAGCCAAACACTACATGTTCTCACTCATAGATGGGAATTGAACAATGAGAACACACGGACACAGGAAGGAGAACATCACACACCAGGGCCTGTTGTGGGGCTGGGGGAGGGGGGAGGGATAGCATTAGGAGATATACCTAATGTTAAATGATGAGTTAATGGGTGCAGCACACCAACATGGCACATGTATGCGTATGTAACTAACTTGCACGTTGTGCACATGTACCCTAAAACTTAAAGTATAATAGTAAAAAAAAAAAAAAACACAGTCTGTGCCTCAATTCTAAACCGCTGTTTTTATACTACAGCCTTGTTTATATGGTGGTAAGAAGTCATGGAGAGGAAATATTCTACAATGTTATAATTAAATATCATTTTTTCTTGGTCCTGAGTCCCTGGACTGTAACTTTTTAAGTATTTCTTAGATTTTTTTTTTCTTCCCCACTACTTAGGTGAGACAGGAATTAGGTGGGTAGCATTGTTTAATTGTCCTCCTGCTTCCTAGGTGAGATAAGGCTCTGGTAAACTCTTTTCTCCAGGAAATTAAGCATTTATTATGGATAATTTACTGAGAATATTTCAAAATAACTACTTTTCTCTTTTTCCACTAGATACATGAAGTGTTTTGTTTGTTTGTTTTTGTTTGTTTTAGCTGTTTTCAGTCATAATCTGGTCCCTCTTTGTAAAATTCATTAAACTGTCGGTGCCCCGAAGACTCTCGCCCCCAGGAGTTTCTCACTTGCAAGCTAACCCACCTCAGTTTCCAGCAGCATTTAAAAATTACCATTTAAGTATTCCTGTCAGCTTCTGGCTCCAGTAACTTGTGCTTCACATAAGTAGACCTTGACTATGTTTTCCTGTGATGTCAGTCCTCTCATGGATCCAAGAAAATTCATTGATTTTTAGTTTGTTCAGCTTTGTTGCTGTTGTTGTAGGACAGTAATCATGACTTCCCAGTTCTTTAGATGTGGGAGCTAAATCCAAAAATGCAGTTACATCCTCTTTTAAGTAACTGTCCCCATCTTGTATTTCCCTTCTCTGTCTCCTGTTCTTCTCTAAGATGACATCTGAGAATCTGAGAGAAAGGGTATACGTGATCTTATAGTGGAGGTGTAGAAGGGATCCCTTCCATATGTCCTCAGGTTCCTGTACTGCTCTGTGTCTTATTGGGTCTTCCCAGAGGTGTTGGTGGTTAACACTTGCTCAGCAAGTGTCCGCAGCTGAGTCCTTGAACTTTTCTCTCCTAGCTCTGATAGTTCCCTCTGCTTATCCAGTCTCACTTTGACCTTGCTAAAACTGCAGTCCCCCACAGTTACAGCAATGCATCCTATTTAATTTACCTCTGATCATCCTTGATGTACCTCCTCACCAGGGCAGGGGCCATTCTGAGAGACAGGTCTCTCTCAGAGTCCCAACTAGTCAATAGTACAAAAGCCCCTTTACTTCTAATTCTGCTCTCAACAAATGTTTTCCTTTGGAATTTTAGCTCCAAAGGAAGGGAGGCCATGACAACCTTGTGTCTCCACCAGCCTTTGAACTTAATTTCCTTCTTCATCTCAGTAACCACTCAAGGCCAAGAAGGAAGGACTCCTTGCTCATCCTCATTTGCCATGGCTCCACTCAGCATCATGGCCTCTTCTTTCCCAGTGGGTCATTCATCCCCTTCCTTTTTCAGAGGCTACTATGGCAAAAATAGTGTGCAGAAACATAGTGTGCAGAAACATGACTACACGCAGGGAATAAAATGCATTGATTTAATATTCTCAATGGATTATCATCTTTACATATACAATATAAAATTGGTATATTAATACTTATCATAAGGGCTTTTCTAAAGATTGGGATAATATATATGCAAACCATTCGGAAAACTGTATTCATTGTACAAGTGTGAGATTTTAATATTTGATACTGCTAATCACTGTCATGTAAGCTAACACTAATACTTTAATTCAGAGGGATATACTATGTAGATTTGAATAATAAACTTTTGGCAAGGAAGCAGCTGCCATCTTGAACTATGAAGATTCTTGGCTAATTTAATGATCAAGGAAAAAAAAAGTAGTAAATATGAGAAAATAATTTCAAAAAAATTTAGCCTATTACTCATCATAAAGTTCTTTGTTTTCCCTTAAAACATTAATAATGGATGAATATCTATGGTTGTTTTATTTCTCTCTTGGAGAAGTATGTAGCGGGCATCACTGGGGACATCTCAAAATAATCCTAAGACAAGAAACAAGAGATCCCAAATAGGAAACCCATAGCAATTTATTCATGATTTGTTTAATTATTCCAAAAGTAATCAAAGGAACAGTATGTTGTTTTGGGAATATTGTGAATTGCCCATCTGGTTCAGCTAAACTACAGAACTAGACTCATTTTTAACACAAACACACAGAACATATTCCTCAAGACCAAATCTGTAATGGATATTTCAGCAAAAATTTACTGTGTCTGTCTGACACAGGCCTTGTGGTAGGTTTTGCAGATAAGCAATTAATTAACAATGGTTGCTGTGCTTTAATATCCTTTAGTTTCAATGGGAAGATGACATCTAAATAGAAATTTCAAAATAATGTGACAAATGTTACGATGTAGGTAGCTGTGAAAGCACAGAGAGGCATCACTTAGTTCAGATTAGGGATTGAAAGAAGGCTTTTAGAAGAGCCATGCTGAATCTATACCTTGAATATTCATTGAGTAGGACTTATCCAGGCAAAATAAATAGTGATAAATATTTCAAGTGGAGGGAGAGTAGAAGATATGTGAGTATAGCATAGAAAGGAAAATTTAAGCAATGTATTGTTGCTGGAGCACAGAGTGTGAGTAGGGCATCGTGGTAGGGAGACACTGGAGGGGGTTTATAGGGGCAGGTTATAGAGGGCCTCCTGTCCCACAAAAAGTGTTTGGGCTTCATCCCATTGGTGATAGTGAGCCACTGAGGAATTTTTAGCAGGGCTGATATAAGGTTAGTTTTACATTTTGTATAAACAACCATAATGCCACTGTAGAGAACAAGGAGAACAAGGAAAGCCAGCCAGACAGAGGTATTTGTGAGGAGACTATCGCAGTAGGTCAAGAAAGAGATGTTGAGAATCTGATCCATAAGGGCAGAGATGATAGAAGATGGATTTTGGAGATGTATAGAGCAAGAATAAACAGGATTTGGGAATCCCCTTAAGGTGTGTGTAGCGGGAAGGGAATAGATAAATGACAGGGGGTAAAATTAGGATAACCCTAGTTTTCAATGTTGGGTGTATAACAATACCAATATCTAAGTTAGCAAGCAAAGAAAGAGAATACCATTAGGAAAACTCTGTAAAACTCAATTTGTGATATATTGACTTTGATATGCTAGTGAGACATCAAAATTGTAATTGTAGTAGGAAATTAAATAAATGATTCTGAAGCTTTGGGAAAAGATGTGAGCCAAAGATAAATATTAGAGTGTTATAAGCTTACACATGCTAGTTCAACGACTGGAATTAAGGAGAGTGTTCAAGGATAGTGTGGAGAGAGAAGGAATCAATGGACAGAGGACAGAACTCCAGGATAACCCTATATAATGGCACAAGATGCAAACGCGAGTTCAAATGTGACTAAGAAACAATAGTTGAGAGAGAAAAGGAGTAAGAGGAAATACCATGGAAGGCGAGTGTCAACAGTATCATGTGCAGCTGAAAGTGCTTGTAAAATTCAGGACCTAAGGGATCCTGTGTATTTGAAATCATGGACTTCAGAACTTCCAAGGCATTTTGTGATGCTTAATAAATATGTTAAATAACTAAATGAGTAGAAAAATTAAGTACTGCCGTAATTCAGGTTCTTTCAGGGGCCAGAGACCACCACACATGCAGTTAAAAAGAGAATTAGACTGGGCACGATGGCTAACACCTGTAATCCCAGCACTTTGGGAGGCTGAGGCAGGTGGATCACGAGGTCAGGAGTTCAAGACCAGTCTGGCCAAGATGGTGAAACCCCGTCTCTACTACAAATACAAAAATTAGGCAGGTGCAGAGGCACGCATCTGTAATCCCAGCTACTCGGGAGGTTGAGGCAGGAGAATTGCTTGAACCCGGGAGGCGGAGATTGCAGTGGGCCGCCAAGATCATGCCACTGCTCTCCAGCCTGGGCAACAGAGCAAGACTCCATCTAACAACAACAAAAAAAAGAATTAAAACTGAGAAATTGGACACAATAAATACAGACAAAACTCAGAACACTAAGAAAGGTGGGGAGACAAAAGCAATAAAGGGTGATGCAGAGTTAGGTTGTGTTTTGTTTCTGTTTTGCTGTTTTTTATTTAGAATAAAACAGACTTTCACATATGTGTGAATTGAATTTTCTTCAACCAATATAGACATTAAAAATATAGGAAAGTGAAGAAAATACTGGAGGAGCAAAGAACTGGAGAAAGTGGTGTAAAAATGCACTGAGAACACTGGACTTTGAAGGGACTAGGTTTGAGAAAAAGAAGTTGGGATGACTGCAAATACGGACAGAATGTTGGCCACAGTTAAATCAATCACTTCACCCATGGTAGGAAAACATGATTTACTGAAAGTGAGGGGGTTGGCCATTGAGTGTCTATGTACATTTTTCATAAATCTTGCTATTAAACCATTTAATTAGAAGTGCTACTGAATCAATGCTTCAGAGCTCTGAGACTTTGTGTTCTCAAAGATATCCAAAATTAAAGCCTTTTATATGAATTGTCAGACAGAAATATAAAAACAAGCAGTCACAATATTGACTTTCCTTCTGATTAAGAGCCCATAACATTAGAGGGAGGAAGAAAAATAGAATTATTTGGGGGAGCTCTTTGTCCATTGCTCCCTGGGCTGTATTGTATCATCTGTTTACTTTTCCTGGCTCTCCCACTATAGACAGTGTGCTATAGTGGGAAGAACCTGTGCTTTGGAGCCATAGAGACTGGGTTGCTTTTTACTTTTTCCATTTAGTAGCTGAATGCCCTTGGGTAAATTACTTTATATCTCTGAGCCTCAATATCCTCATTTATGAAATATAGCTCATGAACCTACCATATAGGCTTGGTGCAAGACACAAATGGGGTAACTCTGAACCTAGTGCTTGGAATTCGGCTACCAGTTCCCTCCCTAGGCTGTGAACTTCTAAAAGGCAGGAAAAATCTTAGTCCCTGGATCCCCAGTTCTTTGCACAGTCCTGGACAGGCACACACAAACACACACCCCACATTTAGTAAAGGTTGGTTGATTATTCAAATAAATAAACGAGAAAGTTCTACAACACATAGTAATTTATAATTAAAAAGAAGATCTTGACGAGAACACAATGTATGCTAACATATGCTGATTCACTTGCGAAGCCATTTAGCAGTAGCTTTTCAGGCTCCTGACTTCCTCCCATGCTTAGTATGGGAAATTTATGCCAAAGGGCCTTTGGCACCTGCCAAAAAATAACTGGTCATTTCCTTCTTTTATAATTTTTGTATATTCTCTAGTAAAGTAGTTAATGAGCAGTAAAATGCAAGGAAGAAAAGCAAAACAGGTAAAGTATGTATCTCTAAATAACAGTTGACTACTGTATTATGTCATTCTTGCATTGCTAGAAATCCCTGAGACTGGGTAATTTATAAAGAAAAGATATTTAATTGGCTCATAGTTCTGCAGGCTTTACAGGAAGCATAGTGCTGGCACTTGCCAGCTTCTGGTGAAGGCTCAGGGAGCTTTCAGTCATGGTGGAAGGTGAAGTGGGAGCAAGCACCATCACATAGGGAAAGCAGGAGCAAGCAAGAGTGGGGGGTAGCAAAGGTGCCACACACTTTTAAATGACAAGCTCTCATGAGAACTCACTATTGGCAAGACAGCACCAGGCCATGAGGGACCACCCCTGTGATCCAAACACCTCCCATCAGGCCCCAGCTCTAGCATTGGCAATTACAATTCAACAGGAGATTTGGGTGGGGCCAAATATTTAAACTATTTAAACTATACATATGTCTGTCTCTTTTTCTGTGTAATTTTTTTCATTATGAATTTTCCTCCCTAGCCTACAAGATGATGCACAGTTCTCTGCTTTGTTTTAAAAGTTTCTCAAACCACTGTAAGTGAGGGCTTCCAAAATAAGCTGATTAAAATCTAGCTGTGTTAAAAGCTCCTGTTCCTGGATTATCAGAAAACAGATGGGGTAGGAGGCCTTTCACATACAGAGGGATCCCTTTTCATAGCAATATAAAGCACCAACCCTTGCAGAGAACAAACAGATTTTAAGTATTGGCTTCTTTTTCCATAATCACAGCTGATTTATTTATCCTTTATGCACAGAGAAATTCGGTAGCTGTATGGTCAGCTTCTGAATGGTCGTTAACTGTGTTTTCCATGCACAGAATGAGGCTGAATGGGAGAGACTATGGCATTAACTTGTAATGATCATGTCTGGATCTGCTTCCCAATGTTTGGACACAAGAGAAACCTGATAAAAACTGAAGCTTGGGTTCTTATACCCTTTTTCTGCTCCCACTAAAGGAAGCTGGGTGGATTTGGCACCTACATCTAATTTTCCATAGCCTCTGCTCAGTCTGTAGCCTCAGTTTGTAGTTAATTAACCTGTTCATGAAATGTAAATAGTAACGGACATTCTGTGTGCCACATAGCTGCTGGTGGAAGGGAGCTGTCAGTCTGTAACACTTGCTCACGAAGCTTCTCTCCTTTCAGTCTTGGCAGGAACATTTGAGCTACATGAGCTTCAGTGGGAAGGAGTGGCCAGCTGAAAATGTGAGGTGTTTTTCCCACCTAATAGGGGATTACTAGTAGGTTATTTAGGATTCCTCCAACCACTCTATCTTGTATGGTATCCAAGGGAGCATTACCACATGGCCTTATTTTAGGAAATTTTCTTTCACTAGTCATTATGACTCTGTTCTGTACAGGGAGAAAGTTGCTGAATCACGGTTCAAAGAGTTAGGATTTTGTAAGAAAATTTCTTTGAATCTTTTTAAAGATAATACTATGTTAGAAAAAGAGAACAAACTGTAATTGGTTTGTTTGGTTTTATTTTCTGTAGCTTAATTAACCAGTATGGTATGAAACAGATATGCTGTTTTTTGGTATTTGGAGAACAAAATGACCTCTGTACATAAGAACATCATTTATTTTAAGATATCTCACTGTTTTGCAGTCATCCCCCTTTTCTGCCTGTGAGACAAAAGCCTTAATGATCCTCTTTGGAGTTCCCTTATCCCCAAAACTCCTTTTCTTTACATAAAAAGTTTTATTGATTTTAAATGTTCCTCTCCATCAACAAAAATTGATTATGTAATATTTCAATTTAATTTCTTTGGTATTGATGATGACCACTTCAGAAATGTAAAACTGGCATTTCATTCTCCTAGAGTTCTTTTCTTTTTACCTATGATTGCTCTGATTTTTATCTGTAAATGTTATTTTAGTTGTTAATGACTAATTTTTGTTAATTTGATTTTTTCCTAGTCCCTATTTTCTTTTCTTTGTCGTCAATATTTCCAGAATGACAATGATAGTAGCTAGGAACTGCTATGTATATACTTACTGTCTAAATGCCTAAATTCTCATTTAATCCTCACAACAACTATAAAGCACAGAATTGCTACTGTGCTCACTTCACACCCTGAAAGATGTTACACACGGCCACTACACGGCAGAGCTGGGCTTCACGGCTGCACATGGCTAACAAAACCCCTGTCTTTCCCTCTGTATTTTACTGAAGCATTTCGAGTGTTTATGATTCTGCATTAAATATTTTAAAAACCAAACACTTTGGCCAAAAATAAAGATTAATTGCAGGCATATCTACCAGGACAAGTGCATTTATTAAATAGCTACTAGGTAGAAAACACAAAAGCTAAACCATGAAATCAAATATAACAGCTTTACTTTTTTTTTGAATGTTAAAAGTTGTCTTTTGTCTACTAAAATCTATATTTTATTTCTTAGGAAACATTATTTTAGGAATGTATAAAGATATAACTTTAAGAATATTGTCTGTACAAAATATTGAAGAAACCTAAGTGGCTATCAGTAGAGGACTGTTGCTATTAATACTGGCTTGGCAGTGCAAGAGTATTCTCTGTAGCAATTAGAAAGAACAAGAACTTATATATTTTGATTTGGAAAGATGACTGTGAGCCAAACGTATTACAGGGCAATAAGTGTTGTATTAACAAATTTTTTGAATAAAAATATATATGTAATTATATGTATATAGGGCTGTGCCTCTATAAGTATAGCAAAATATCCAGTGAGGGATTGTATTAAATTGTATTCAACAAAATGTTAATAAGTAACTCTGGAGTCAAATCAGAGAGGCATAGTGGTAATTTTGATTTTTAATATAAATAATTAAAAAGGAACAATGAGATTAATGGATATTTTTATATTTTTGTTTTAAAAATTAATTTTTACTAATTTTATTATCTGACTCTTTTCTTAAGGTATTTCTCTGTGCTTAGAAATGGATATTCTCTGTGTGTGGGCCATATATAATCTTCACATATACACCTTATTTCCACTGAACAACAAATCACCAGGTTAAAAAAATATATACTTTTCTACAAAGCAAATGAAGGGCTGTGGATATTTAAAAATCTAAAAGAACTAAACTTCAGAGGGATGAGTCTTTCTGAGAAACAGCTCAGGGACAGCTGATGTTTTCATACTTGGAACCAATTTTTGTGGGTGGCAGCAGGGCTGGTAGAGAATAGAATCCAAACAATATTGGCTTGGACAGAGGCAAACCTGGCACCTTTTAACAAGCCCATGGATTGGAATGCTGCAGGACCCTCAAAAACAAAGACAATTCTTTCTGTGAAGTAATTCCCTTACATAGGAATTTTGGTGAGTAACAGAACCTGGGTGTAGGGTGGGAAAGCAGAAAGAAAACTCAGATTCTCCAAGTCAATGTCTGCAGCCTTGTTATCTGTATTCCTATAGTCTTGAAATCTCATAGTCCCACACTCTCAGGCTTTCACAGATGGGCAGTTCTGAGGTCCAGCAGTCTTGTGATTTGATCCCAGGGTCCCAGTATAGGGAGAAGGTAACTTCAAACCATTCAAAGCCAGACATGAGTTGAGTCTTACCAAAGTCATAACTGAACTCCCACCCAATTCAACTTCTGATGAGATCGAATATATCAATACTGAGCTGGTATACAAAGGTGGGGCTAAAAAGCAAGGACAGATTTATGAAACTCCCTATATTCTAATTCTAAAGCCTTCCTAGAGGAATCGAAACCACAGTGTCTCTCTAAATCAGCTCAATCATTGATTGAATCGAACTGAACAGCCTCTCACCCTAATTCAGCCTAGTGACCTAACACTGACAGAGGAAAGTAGTATTCCTTATTTTTAGAAAGAAATCAATAATACACACATATTTTAGACACAGTATCCAGTATACAATAGAAAATAATAAAAAGGGCAAAAAAGCAGGATGACTCATGGTTAAAAAGAAAATCATGCATTAGATACAAATGCACAGATGATGAAGATATAGGAATTATTAAACAAGATCTTTAAAATAGCTATAATAACACAAATAATAATAAATATGTTAAAGAATCTACAGAAAAGCATGATATAATGAGTGAAAAGATGGAGAGATTCAGGAAATAATTTGAAGCCCCAGAAAGGACCAAATGGAAGCCAAGAACTGAAACTGATTAATATGGTTTTTGCAATAACAACATTTAATTGGGGTGGGGGGTAACATCGGGCTGGACAGAATAAGGATCATTAAAATTGAAAACAGGTAGAAATTATGCAAATGGAAGCAAAGAGAGACAAAGATTGAAAATATGAGAACATAGCCACGGTAGGATAACAGCAAACAGTTTAATATTCATATAATTGGAATACCAGGCAAAAGGAAGAGAAAGAATGAAAAATAAAGTAATATTTAAAAAAATGGATAAAATTTAAATTGATTTAAAAAGAAAGCAGCAAATCATGTATTCAGAATAAATAAAAAAAAATCTAGGCACATCCTAATGATACTGCTGAAAAACCAACAATATAGAGAGAAATCTTAAAAGGGGCCAGAGGAAAATTACCACAATACACACAAGAGAACAAGAAGAAGAAGACATAATTTCTTACTAGAAACAATGAATGTTAGAAGATGATATAATGGCACTTTTAAGTGCCCAAATTAAAACAGGGAAAAAAAAGCAAAACAAAACAACAAACAAATCTTGCCAATCTAAAAGTTCTATACATCAGAAAACCTATTTCTGCTTGGGATGCAGAAAGAAAGAAGGGGGAATTTGAACACACTAGTGAACTCTTCATGGGCTTCATTGAGTCCTCACAAGAACAATTGGCAAGAGTCTTGAGAACGTGTCCCTCCTGGTACAGACCAGGATGAGGGGAACAGGTGCTGCTACAAGAAACTCACAACATGCAGTTCAGATCCTTCTCTCCACTCTCCCCTTTTAAACCAAGGCTTTAAAATAGGCCAGGGCAAACTGAATCCAGCAGCACATCAAAAAGCTTATCCAGCATGATCAAGTGGGCTTCATCCCTGGGATGCAAGGCTGGTTCAACATATGCAAATCAATAAACGTAAACCAGCATATAAACAGAACCAACGACAAAAACCATGTGATTATCACAATAGATGCAGAAAAGGTCTTTGACAAAATTCAACAACACTTCATGCTAAAAACTGTAAGTAAATTAGGTATTGATGAGACATATCTCAATAAGAGCTATCTATGACAAACCCACAGCCAATATCATACTGAATGGACAAAAACCGGAAGCATTCCCTTTGAAAACTGGCACAAGACAGGGATGCCCTCTCTCATCACTCTTTTTCAACATAGTGTTGGAAGTTCTGGCCAGGGCAATCAGGCAGGAGAAGGAAATTAAGGGTATTCGATTAGGAAAAGAGGAAGTCAAACTGTCCCTGTTTGCAGATGACATGATTGTATATCTAGAAAACCCCATCGTCTCAGCCCAAAATCTCCTTAAGCTGATAGGCAACTTCAGCAAAGTCTCAGGATACAAAATCAATGTGCAAAAATCATGAGCATTCTTATAAACCAATAACAGACAAACAGAGAGCCAAATAATGAGTGAACTCCCATTCACAATTGCTTCAAAGAGAATAAAATACCTAGGAATACAACTTACAAGGGATGTGAAGGACCTCTTCAAGGAGAACTACAAACCACTGCTCAATGAAATAAAAGAGGATACAAAGAAATGGAAGAACATTCCATGCTCATGGGTAGGAAGAATCAATATCGTGAAAATGGCCATACTGCCCAAGGTAATTTATATATTCCATGCCATCCCCATCAAGGTACCAATGACTTTCTTCACAGAATTGGAAAAAACTACCTTAAAGTTCATATGGAACCAAAAAAGAGCCCGCATCGCCAAGTCAATCCTAAGCCAAAAGAACAAAGCTGGAGGCATCATGCTACCTGACTTCAAACTATACTACAAGGCTACAGTAACCAAAACAGCATGGTACTGGTACCAAAACAGAGATATAGATCAATGGAACAGAACAGAGCCCTCAGAAATAAAGCCACATATCTACAACTATCTGATCTTTGACAAACCTGAGGAAAACAAGCTATGCGGAAAGGATTCCCTATTTAATAAATGGTGCTGGGGAAAACTGGCTAGCCATATGTAGAAAGCTGACACTGGATCCCTTCCTTACACCTTATACAAAAATTAATTCAAGATAGATTAAAGACTTAAACGTTAGACCTAAAACCATAAAACCCTAGAAGAAAACCTAGGCATTACCATTCAGGACATAGGCATGGGCAAGGACTTCATGTCTAAAACACCAAAAGCAATGGCAACAAAAGCCAAAATTGACAAATGGGATCTAATTAAACCCAAGAGCTTCTGCACAGCAAAAGAAACTACCATCAGAGTGAACAGGCAACCTACAACATGGGAGAAAATTTTCGCAACCTACTCATCTGACAAAGGGCTAATATCCAGAATCTGCAGTGAACTGAAACAAATTTACAAGAAAAAAACAAACAACCCCATCGAAAAGTGGGTGAAGGACATGAACAGACACTTCTCAAAAGAAGACATTTATGCAGCCAAAAAACACATGAAAAAATGCTCATCATCACTGGCCATCAGAGAAATGCAAATCAAAACCACAATGAGATACCATCTCACACCAGTTAGAATGGTGATCATTAAAAAGTCAGGAAACAACAGGTGCTGGAGAGGATGTGGAGAAATAGGAACACTTTTCCACTGTTGGTGGGACTGTAAACTAGTTCAACCATTGTGGAAGTCAGTGTGGCAATTCCTCAGGGATCTAGAACTAGAAATACCATTTGACCCAGCGATCCCATTACTGGGTATATACCCAGAGGACTATAAATCATGCTGCTATAAAGACACATGCACACGTATGTTTATTGTGGCTCTATTCACAATAACAAAGACTTGGAACCAAGCCAAATGTCCAACAATGATAGACTGAATTAAGAAAATGTGGCATATATACACCATGGAATACTATGCAACCATAAAAAATGATGAGTTCATGTCCTTTGTAGGGACATGGATGAAATTGGAAATCATCATTCTCAGTAAACTATCACAAGAACAAAAAACCAAACACCGCATATTCTCACTCATAGGTGGGAGTTGAACAATGAGAACACATGGACACAGGAAGGGGAACATCACACTCTGGGGACTGTTGTGGGGTGGGGAGAGGGGAGAGGGATAGCATTAGGAGATATACCTAATGCTAAATGATGAGTTAATGGGTGCAGCACACCAGCATGGCACATGTATACATATGTAACCTGCATATTGTGCACATGTACCCTAAAAGTTAAAGTATAATAATAATAAAATAAAATAAAATAAAATAAAAGAAACTACCATCAGAGTGAACAGGCAACCTACAGAATGGGAGAAAATTTTTGCAATCTACTCATCTGACAAAGAGCTAATATCCAGAATCTACAACGAACTAAAACAAATTTACAAGAAAAAAACAACCCCATCAAAAAGTGGGCGAAGGATACGAACAAACACTTCTCAAAAGACATTTATGCAGCCAAAAGACATATGAAAAAATATTCATCATCACTGGCCATCAGAGAAATGCAAATCAAAACCACAGTCAGATACCATGTCACACCAGTTAGAATGGCGATCATTAAAAAGTCAGGAAACCACAGGTGCTGGAGAGGATGTGGAGAAATAGGAACAATTTTACACTGTTGGTGGGACTGTAAACTAGTTCAACCATTGTGGAAGTCAAGTGTGGCAATTCCTCAGGGATCTAGAACTAGAAATACCATTTGACCCAGCAATCCCATTACTGGTTATATACCCAAAGGATTATAAATCATTCTTCTATAAGGACACATGCACACGTATGTTTATTGCAGCACTATTCACAATAGCAAAGACTTCGAACCAAGCCAAATGTCCAACCATGATAGACTGGATTAAGAAAATGTGGCACATATACACCATGGAATACTATGCAGCCATAAAAATTGATGAGTTCATGTCCTTTGTAGGGACATGGATGAAGCTGGAAACCATCATTCTCAGCAAACTATCGCAAGGACAAAAAACCAAACACTGCATGTTCTCACTCATAGATGGGAATTGAACAATGAGAATACATGGACACAGGAAGGGGAACATCACACACCGGGGCCTGTTGTGGGGTTGGGGGAGGTGGGAGGGATAGCATTAGGAGATATACCTAATGTTAAATGATGAGTTAATGGGTGCAGCACACCAACATGGAATATGTATACATATGTAACTAATCTGCATGTTGTGCACATGTACCCTAAAACTTAAAGTAGAAATAATAGTAATAATAATAATCAAGTATTTTTTATAATTGTCTACTTGATTGCAAGCTATAAAAAGCAATTAAAATAAAATAATAAAATAGGCCAGGGGTGCGTGGGGGTGGCAGCTACCGCCTGTAGTGTTGAAAACCTTTTTCAGTTGAGAGAAGGAAAACAAATTACCTCTACCCTTAGCAGATGAACAGTACTGGGCCCAGAATTCAGCTGAAGGAGAGACAGCAACCCTGAGAGGCACCCACACCTGCATGACACCTGGGGACACAGTGCCTGCCTGATATAGTTTTGTTATTTGTCCCTTCCAAACTTCATGTTGAAATTTGATCCCCAGTGTTGGGGTGGGGGCCTAGTGGGAGGTTTTTGGGTCACGGGAGCTGATCCTTCTTGAAAAGCTTGGTCTTGGTGCTGTCCTGGCAGTAATGAATGAGTTCTTCCTCTATTAATTCCTGCAGCCATAACTGATTTTTGAAAAGAGTGTGGCACCTCCTCTTTTTTTTTTTGAGACGGACTTTCGCTCTTGTTGCCCAGGCTGGAGTGCAATGGCGCGATCTCAGGCTGGAGTGCAATGGCATGATCTCGGCTCACCGCAACCTCTGCTTCCTGGGTTCAAACGATTCTCCTGCCTCGGCCTCCCAAGTAGATTACAGGCATGTGCCACCACGCTTGGCTAATTTATTGTATTTTTAGTAGAGATGGGGTTTCTCCATGTTGGTCAGGCTGGTCTCAAACTCCTGACCTCAGGTGATCCACCCGCCTCGGCCTCCCAAAGTGCTGGGATTATAGGTGTGAGCTACCACACCTGGCCTCCTCCCCTCTTTATCTTTTGCTTCTCTCCTTTTGCCATGTGATTCCTGCTCCTCTTCACCTTCTGCCATGAGTAGAAGCAGCCTGAAGCCCTCACCAGAAGCAGATGCTGGTGCCATGCTTCTTGTACAACCTGCAGAACTGTGAGTCAAATAAACCTCTTTTTCTTTATAAATTACCCAGCCTCGAGTATTCTTTTATAGAAACACAAACAGACTAAGACACTGCCTAAGACCCAGGCATAATGAAAACAGTAACAAAAAAAGCCCCGAACCCCTGGTCCAACCATCAGACTTCTTGTCTTGGTTACTCTAGTTCCTTTGGTTTTCTATGTCAATATTAGAATCAGTTTATTACTATCTATAAAAGAGCCATCTGGGATTTTTGAATGGGCTTGTATTGACTCCATAGATCAATTACCTGAGAATTGACATAGGAACAAAATAATCATGGTATATCTCTCCACTTGTCTTCCTTCATTTATATTATCAGTGTTTTGTAGTTTACTACATATAGATTCTGTACATGTATTATTAGATGTGTAACTATTTCACTTTTTGAAGCCATTGTAATTGCACTATTTTTTAAAATTCAGAATTCCAATTATTTATTACCAGAATATAGTAATAAAATTGATTTTTAATATTGATCTTGTATCCTACAACCTTGCTGAACTCATTAGTTATAAAGATGTTCTGTAGATTCCACTGGGAAGCTAGTCATGTGGAAGTACGTGGCTGGTGGCACTCTGCTATGCAACCCTCTTGGGGGAGTCAGGAGATGCAAAAGTATATTCTGCGATTATGTAAAACAGAATTCCATTGTCTCCCAACTTGTACCATGACTGAGTTTTCAATAAGCTATTTCACCTTTCATTTAGCCTAACCCCTTTTGAGTGATCAGGTATGCGGAAAGATCAGTTAATTTTACAGGTCTGAGCCTATTTCTGTACTTTCTTTGTTGTAAAAAGAGTTCCTCAATTAGAAGCAAAGCTATGGGAAGTGTCACACAGATAATGTATTCTATGAGTCCACAGATGGTGGAACTAAAAGCATTACAGAGAGAGAAAAAAAATGCATATCTAGAATGTGTGTCTATTCCAGTGAGGAAGACTCTCTGCCCCATCCATGGTGCAAGAGGTCCAATGTAAACGAACTGCCATAATGTGGCTAAGCAGGTTCCCTAGGGAATGAGGCTTAGTGTTGGTCTCTTTTGCTGATAGAGTAGGCTCTTAGCTGTAATGTTGGTTATGTCAGCCTTGGAAGAAAAAGTCATGTCGTTAAGCCCTTGTGTAGCCCCCATCCCTGCACCCATGTCATTTTTGTTTATGTAGCCACTGAGCTGATAAAGGGAACTGACATCCAAAGAGGTGTAATTTGAACCTTCTCTAAGGATGCACTTTGGCGGGCATTTACATGGGTAACAAATATCTTCAGTCTTTGCTCATTTTGTAAAGCCCATTCAAATACTTCTTCCCCGGATTTTCTTGTCACAAATTTTCTAATACTATTATTTCCCTGAATTGTCCCTGACAATTCAGCCGCATTATTAGCAACTTCCCAAGAATCCTGTAAATCTATACTTTTGGCCCTAGCTCTGGATTGAATGGACAACTAGATGTACTGCTCAAGGCTCTGCCCACTGAGAAGACTTTCTTTCACTGTCATCATTCAGGTTACCCAGTGGGACTGTAGTGGTACATTCATTTGCTTTCTATTAGTGCCATCATATTGTGAAGACCCATTTGGAATCCAGGCTTGAGTGTTTTTCTTCTTCAGATAACTGGTCATAATAAGTATCCCAGGAGGCCCTGCATATGGCTTGAAAGAAGAGACAATGCAACATTAGCTGATATTAAAGGAGTTGGTGCTACCTGCTCATGCAGCTTCCTCATAACCTTCCAGACCTGACCAAGCTTGGTCTTTTATACACTGTTTTCATCTCATGATAGGTTGCTGTGGCTGTGTGGGTCAGACAACCCAATTTATGACAGAATGCTTGGATCATGTGGCCACTTGATGTCCTATTGTTGGGTGTTCAGTTCCTACCAAGGCTCAATAGAAAACAAGAAGCCATTTCTCAAAAGGAGAATAGTTATCTGCCAATTTTATGTGTGTGAATGCATGTGCGTGCATGCACACGCACCCCCCTACATATCTGTGGATGATATATATACATATATATATATATATATATATATATATATATATATTCTAGTATCTTAGAGATCACACTGTAATTTTCCTATCAGTGCTTGTCAGGTTCTGCATGCAATATCTTTGTTTTCTGCAGACACTGAATATCATCAAATCTACTGAATCCTAAGGCCTAAGTGACAGATCAGCTTGTACTACAGAATGAACTTGCTTCACAGTTTTTTTTACTCTAGTCTCTACTAAGAACTGCCCACCTTGTGGATGATTCTGAAAATGCCCTGAAATAATACTCTCAAATGGGGAATAGGTTGTTTACAAAATTTAAAACATTATACCAGGCACTGGGCATCTTTCTATATGATGGTTGATGTGAGGTGAAGCAATTTATTTTTCACCTTGGAGGGAATATCTCCACATTAATTCTCCAGAAATTTCACTGAAGCGAATCCCTAAATTTTGGTTTACTTGGAACCTCTTGTTCATATATGTCTTACTAAGGCACCTAAAATGTTTGTAACTTTCAGCTGACTGTATCTAATAAGCACAGCTTCATCAATACAGTAGACCAGTGCATGCTTTTCTAAGTGTCATAAAGACAAAGACCTCTGCAGATTCCACTTGGCAGGGAGCAGGTAGGTATCTGCAGGTATACTGCTGCCTTAGCCATGTCAAGAGTGGCATTCCAAATGAAAGGGCCTGTGTTGTTCCAGTGAACATATTACATGTGGGACAATAGCCACAGTTAAAGTCACCAACTTATTAAGCTTACAGTAGTCCATGATCATTCTCTAATATCTACCTGATTTCTCCACAGATTAAACTGTTGAGTTATATAAGGATAGCTAGATTTCACTGCTGTTGCTGCTTTCAAATTTTTGATTATGGTGTTTACATAAAAAATTCCCCCAGTGATACAGCATTGCTTCTGGTATGTTATCTTAGGATTGAGGAGGAAGTTCCAGGGGCTTTCACTTAGCCCTTTCTATAATAATGGTCCATATCTATGAATCAGTCAATACGGGGTTTCTGACTGTTGCCGAGTGTGTCTGTTGCAATCATACATTCGGGAACCAGGAACCTAAACACAAGGTGGGGCTGTGGACTAACTTGTCACACTTTAAGTTGGACTTGAGCTAATATTCTGTCCATCACCTGACTGCGTTGGCATTTTGGGTCACCAGGAATTAGGTTCCATTCAGAGCCAAATGTCCAGTAATCATCTAAAGGTTTGGGTTTTTGTCTTTTTGCTAATGCACAGTGACTCTAGTAAATGGCCACACATTTCTTTTTGGGTGCCTTCAGTGAAGATTTTCGGTATGTAGCTACAGCTGTAGTGGAGGATCCTCCTTTTTGGTGTCCAGAATTTCTCTTCAATCAAGAGGCGGTGGGCCAGTGAATTAACTCAGCTCTAGAAACTGAATGAGAAGCCATGACTTTCCACTGCAGTAAACAATGTCATATTTTTGGCTGCTACACCTAGAATTTTTTTCTGGTGCTAATTCTATCTCAGTAAGAGTTAAAGCAGAAGAGAGAAATCATGCAGCAATTTTAATAGGGAAAGTTTCATATTCATAATTATTATATTTAACAGAGGACCAGAGAAATAAAGGTTGGACTAGGGAAATACAAAAAGAATTATTTTTACTTATCTCACTACACCTAGGGCAGAGAGAGTGGTCAAAAGAGAGACACCCATTCCCAAAGCCCAGCCCCAAACCTTTGTGGATGTGGCCAACTGTGGCTCATTGAATGGTAGAGAGGTCACTGAGGTGCTGAACTAGTGGGACTTGATAGAAATGTATCCTCTGTGGTTTTGGGGTATGCTGTCCACAGACAAGTACTTACTATTGAATGTACTGCAAAGCCTCCTATTATGTGCCAGGGAAAACTGCTGACTGCTGGACACTGGAGAAGCCACATCATGCAGGCATGTAGAGAGAAGAGCACTGTCTTTTCAGTACTTTCTACTGCCTAAACTTAACGTTGTGTGTGTCAGCTGTAATAAGAAAAATATTAACAGATCCAGCTATGCTATCACAGAGCAGTCAAAGAAGGGTGAGTTTGGAACCAAGAGAGTAGATAAATTGATCAGTGGCACAGGAGAAAATTGAAGTAAATTCTCATTTTGTATACAAAGTAGGGTATTCCATGACAGTGGACTGTGACAGTTTCCTCCTCTGGTGCTTTCCTCTGCTCGAAAACCCTTTGGTAACTTTAACTGGAGCAAATGGTTTGGAAATGTAAATGCCGGCTCATGCACAAAACCAAACAAGTAAATAAACCAACCAGAGAAGAGATAAAATGGAATCATAATAGTGCTGAATTAACTCAAAAATAAGCAGGAAAACAAGAAATAGGGGATATTTTGAATATTATATATAACATCATGCCAAAAAAACTTGACATCTTAAATGTGAATGTAGTTCACAAATATTTGCATTTAAATGTTTCTAGCATCTTATTCACAGTAGCCAAACAATTGGTTACAACCTAAATGTCTTTTAACAGATGAGTAAATGAACAACTTATGGTACATAACGCAGTGAAATACTAGTCAGCAATAACAGTGAATGAAGTACTGATACACAAAATCACATGGATGACTCTCACAAACATTCTTGGACAAAACAGCCTGAAAAAAGTATATATGCTGTATGCTTCCATTTCTATGAATTTCTATAACAGATGAAATTAAATATAGTTTCTGAATTTAGATCAGTGGTTGCCTGCTGGAAAAGAAAGGGGAAGTGAGGATTATTGGCATGAGAGAACTTTCTTGGGGAATGGAAATATTCCATATCTTAAGATGGTAGTTACATAAGTATATACATTGGTTGAAATGCATTCAACTGTATGTTTAAAACCCATGTGTTTTATCATAGGTAAATTATACCTGATTGAACCTGACTAAATTTTTAATACAATAATTATGTAGGCTCTGTTAGGTATAAGGCAAAAAGCCCTAACATGACATCATTTCATGGAACTTACAAAAGTTCTTTCTTTTCCACGTAGATGTTGGCCTCCCCTATCAGTTATCTTTAAAAACATTTTGAAACTGGTTTTGATTTAAGGAAGAGTAATATTTTCACAGAGTTTTGTTCTTTTGTTGGTTTTAAAAATACATAGCCACAACTATGTTTAAGAGAATTGGCACGTGCAGAGGTGGACAATAAGCCTCGAGCATTCACTCTCGTCCTTCTCAGATATTTGACACAGTAGTCTCTTGAATGTCAATTTGTTATTTTCTTTGTACAGATGAAAACTTTGAAGCTCAGAAGGCCATATGTTCTCAGACTCACATACAAAGACACAAAAACTCTGGGATTCAGGTGTAGTAATGCCCCCCTTTCATTTTTATGAATAATTAGTTTCCCTTGTATGATTCTATTTATATACCTCAAGTACTTGTCCATATATTTCAGGAACAAAGAGTGTACTCCTGCCCTACTCCTTCAGAAAAAGCCCTAGAGTTAGGGATGTTTTAAATCCTAGTTTATTGCTGATTATAGACAGATTTAGAGGATAGCAAGAAGCTCTTCAGTTTTTAATATACATAAGATTTTAAAAAATGATATCAGCGACAATAAATTGAAAGACACCTCAATTTTCTAATTGTACACAAAACTATTTTAGCCTATTTGTTCTTTATTTTAAAAGGTATACTTCCATAGGATAAAATAAAAGGGACATTACATAACACAAATAAAATATTTTAATGTTTATAAACTCCAAAGACTCCTGAATCTTGGTATAATCCAGATCATGATACTGGCCTTTTGTTTCTACCTTAAATATATGTTTTTCTTGTGATATTGCTGCAGATGTTAAAAGAGAGGATGGAGGAAGAGGAAAAGTTGGAATGATTTTTGCTATTTTCTTAACATGTCATTTATATAATCTATAGATCTTGGCTAAAAGCATCTAATTGTTCTTTGGAAATTTGACAGCCTGGATTCAATGAGCCACTAGAGGTTTCCCCCAGGGATTTCTTAGTACATTTATCTCAGTGTGTATATTTCGGTCTTTTAGTGGTTAGTATGACTCAAGAGATGGTCTAAAATGGAAAATTTACATTTTTGTCATTATTCTTCAATTATTATGTATGAGGCACATAACTTATATGTTACTTTATTTAAAACAAGAATATATAAGCTTGATGTAGCAAATTGATCAGCTGCATCAAGAATGTTATAAAATATAGTTATTAGGTTTAATAACTTTGGAGAGTTGTTACATAATTCTTAGAAATGTTAAAGTGGAAAAAGAAATGTACTTTGATTTTGCAGAAACACTCTAGCAAATCAATAGTAATAAATAATTAACTTACTTCATTGGAAAAATTCCTCAACCTTAGACTAACTCACAATTGCATTATTCTTTTTGATCAAATGGTATAAACAAGCCATAGGCAAAACGTTCTGTTGGCTTTAGGATTTGAAACAGATTTTTGATCATTTGCCTGCAGGCCTATCCAATCTTTGTTCTACTAGGTTAAGAATTCAGTGTGCTTATGATGAAAATTAAAGAACCTAAAACATATTCGAGTACATTTTCACCCATGGTTCACAATATTCCATTTATGTCTCTCCATCTCAAGGCTCAGTTTATATTGTTTGTATGTTTTTCTTTGTTGAAAATATACTTTCTCTCTGATAAGCCAAACCTTCTGTTGTATCATTTTTAGAAACCAGCCAAATCACAAGAAGACTTGTTCTGGGGATTAAACAACACACAAATAAATGCATGCTAAAACCCAGTTGTATTAGCCCGTTCTCACCCTGCTAATAAAGACATACCAAAAACTTGGTAATTTATAAAGCAAAGGAGGTTTAAAGGATTCACAATTCCATGTTGCTGGGGAGGCCTCACAATTATGGCAGAAGGTGAAGGAGGAGCAAAGGCACGTCTTTCATGGTGGCAGGCAAGACAGCATGTGTAGGGGAACTGCCCTACATCAGATTTTTATCTGATCATCAGATTTCATGAGACTTTATCAAACCATCAGATTTCATGAGACTTATTCGCTCTCAGGAGAACAGCATGGGAAAACCCACCCCCATGATTCAATTACCTCCCACTGGGGCCCTCCCACAACACATAGAGATTATGGGAGCTACAATTCAAGAAGAGATTTGGGTGGGGACACAGCCAAACTGTATCACCAGTTAATTGTCATCTGATGTCGTTGAGACTATTACGTGATTTGCTCTTTAAAATCACCTTATAGAGTTTATCTTTCCCCACCTAGAAGTTGTGATGTGCATGTGTATGTTCCAGTCAAATCCAATGCTTTATCCACTAGGAGGGACTTCTACAGTTTGTAGAAGTTGTGAACAAGGGGGAGAATGGTCATGAACGCTTTCGGGCTGTATTTCTCCATTGCCCCTTGCTTCTCCATTTTTCTGGACTATATTCCCTAAAGCCTGAACTGTGTTTCTTACTGTGCCTAGGAACTGATCCTGCTAAATAAGAACAGTGTATGTATGTATGTGGAGGCTGAGAAGGACTTTCCAGTGAGAGTCAGAGTTAAATTTGACTTCACTTTCGCTTGGCTGCTACAGCTGAGTTTCCTGGTCTCACTACACGGTGAGGAGATACCCATCCAAGGCCATAAAACACTGAAAACTGTATTTTTGAAAAGCCCAGCTGTTACATTGTATATAAAAATATTTTGTTTTATCGTCTCATTTTTTCTGTTCACGGAGGCTAAAAGGTTGGGTCTTTGGTCAGTGGTAGAAAGTTTATTTGCTCTAGTCCCATTCTTCATTGTGGACTTCTAAAGAGGAATCACTGATAACACAGAATATGGGAAATTAGAGCCAAGTCATCTTTTCTCATTAGCATTCTCAAAAGAAGACAGAGGAGGGAAAGAGAAATAACTAGAAGGAACTGCCCATAATAAAAATTTAACTCTTCAAATTTTCATACAAAGGGGCTGAATTCGATGCCCTCAAAAGGCAACTAAGGGGCAGATATTACATATCTGGGGGAAGGATCAATACTGAGGGACTGCTGCTCATCTCCTAGGCCATTCACATTAGGACAAGCTGTCTAAGTTACATGGGGGTCACCTGACTGGCCAATGTTAAGGTCAGGATTTTGTTCCAGCAGGTGCAAAACCTGTTGTTTACTTAACAATGTTGGCAGCAGCTGCTGCTGCTGCTTGTGCTGTTTCAAAACAATTAAAGAGTGTGCTGTTTTTGAGGAGGTTGCCAGGTGCTGGCTGCCCTGTGTGCTGTAACAGGCGGGGTGAAATTTCATGGAAACACCTGCCAGCCTCCAAGACAGACCTGTACTAACTGGCTATTATGTACATAGCATTTAATCTTGTGTGGGTTTAGCTGACAGAGCAGGAAGTATGGCTATACCATCCTCCACCAAGGGCTGAAGTGATATGATATGTAAGCACTTTCTTACTTGCCATTGTTGACAAGCATATTTTGAGTAATAAGAGAATTTTATGACTTTACATTTATCAGCTATGTTTGGAGAACATAGAAACACCTCAAATAGAAAAATAGTGTTATTTAAAGACATAACATTTTAGTTATTAATTATCATTTACCAAACTGATTTATAAAACAATAATGCTATCAAACAATTTTCTCCCAATGCTGAGAAGCTTCTCACTATCTTTCCCTTTATTAACAACTTTCTTCTTAGAATAGCTGACTTGGGAAAAATACCTTAATTCTCATACTAGAAATAAAATAAATAAAAAGAATCACCACAGCTTTTGAATTTATTTGTTTTGGGAAATATATATGTAACTTGGGGCCTTTAGTTTCCTTTTCACAAGCAATAGAAAATTCCTTGTGGAAGAAATAGAAACTTAAAAATTTTCTGAAGGTTAGATCACAACTTTCTTTTTGGTAAAGTAATCCCAGATGAACTCAGGAGACACATACAGATTTCCTTTTAAAACATACTTGCCAAGCCTTAGCCATCTACCATGAAAACGTTTTTCCATCAATTTTAGAATTGTAGAAACTCAATGAATTCAAAAAGGAGGTCCAGCGATGCTATCTTAAAGCTGTCTCCTATTTTTTTTAAGTTTTCCATTGAAAATGTGCCTCATATTCTGTTCATAGACAAGGGAGCCATGCAGAGCTAACAGTTTGAAGTATTTGAAATGTATCTTCAACCTACCTACCCTGTATATACCCCTCTCTCCCATTTACTCTCCTCTATTAAAACCGCCCCCCCAGAAAGAAATATAACTTATTCTTACTGAAGCATCAATGATAGCTATAGAATATTCTGTTACATCTCCCTAAAACATTTGCATTTTAGGGAAAATAATATATATTAACTCAAAGGTAAATATTTTTTAAAAAACAAACATAATTCTGAAATGCTAAGAAGAGTTCAGAGAAAGGAGGAATTTGGGAAGCAAAGATATTTGTGGTTTGCATGCACATTATTCATAACTGTCCCGTTTGTTTCAATCTCCTTGATGAAGTCGATATGCCTTGCCTTGGGAGAGACTGTGTGTTGCATAGAGGAGCAGTAACTTGAGTCTCAGTTTGGCCAGTTGCCAACTGAGTCAAGCTCCCTAAGCCTCTGTTCCTTCATCTGTAAAGATGGAGGTAACAATATCAACACCTTCAACAGAAGGCTGTTGAGGGAATTTCAGTTAAATGACAGTATATGAAAATATCCCGGATAGTACCTCTCACAAGTTAAGGCACTAGAAGAAAATGTGATTTTTTTTCCTTTGGTTAAATTCAAATATTTTTGAGCAGACCAAGTTCATTCTAGGAGCACTTTTGTTGGTTCATATTCATTGAGGTGGAAAATGGCCACATCTTGGCATTTATAGTTGTAAGTGACCACTCAGAATATGATGTATTACTTTATGTGGAAAAGCCTTTTGTGTGAAATGTCTTTCGTGCCCTCCTCCCCATTGTTCAAGGAAATAGTTCATAACCATCTGATTTAATGCTCCTGAAACTCAAAGTTAGTTTTATTAACTATATCAAGCTTCATGTAACCTTCAACTTCCCGTTTCATCAGGCACAAACCTTCATTATTGTTCACCATTGTAATTAGGTAGCATTTTTAGACTGTCACAAAATAATTCAGAGGTTATTATATTGGAGGAAAAAAATGTGCTACTATTTCCAAGTTTCTGCTAGGATTCTACATTGCCTCTATCAAAAAATTTTTAAACCATGTTGAGAAGCTGATTTTTTTTAATCAGGAAAAGTACCAGGTGGCAAATATACATTTTATGTAAAATAGAACTGACCTTTTGCATTGCTGAACACAGAAACAGAAGGATAAAAGGATATGGAGTTGAAGCAGATAGAAAGCACACAGGAAAAGATAATTCTCTCCTCTGGCAGTCTAATGATATACCCCCTTAGGGATACTATAAGGATTTAATGTTATCAATATGGGATAGTTGATGTATGGAAAAAGCAGAATGGTGTTTTTATAAGAAATAACATAGCCAAATAAAAGTCATTTTCTTTGTAGGGGGTCAGAAGGAAAAAGAATAATGAACTAACTACATGGTGAGTAAAAATATTGTAAAGAAAATATAGAACATATATGTAGAGAAAAATATTTAAAAATGCATTTAGAAGACTCCTGCATTATATTCACCAATACTGGGAACAATGGAGAAGTTGTTCGTTGTTTATTTTAGGTTTTAGAAAAACTCAAGGATGTGGGTTTGGCACATGTCTGTTTTTGATGCTCATATTACAATTTGAGGGTTTTGCTTTGTCGTTTCATTGGTGTCAGCTGCAGCTAAACAAGTATACTGGATGTGAACTGGATAATACAGTATACTTGATGGAAATAGGATATTGGATGGTTTAATGGTAGGATTAAAAGGGCCGACTTGAGCCAAACAGTCTGGCTTTGATTTATTTCAATTCCAGCTGTGTGCTGTGAGTGAGTTACTTACTTTCTCTCTTTATCGGTTTTGTCCTGACTGAAACGATATGAAATTTTATACCTCCCAGCATACTGAAAAGGTTAAATAGATAATGCAGATAAACTACCTAAAGCCTGGCTCTCAGTAAATAAACTCTAATTACTGTCTATTGCTGATAGCTATTAAGATTAGATTATAACTCATTTATTTTCTTTTAGTGAGTAATTTTCTTTAAAGAAATGATTTCTTTAAAAATCTACAACAGTTATTTTCTTTTCTTTTTTCCCCAAGACGGAGTTTTGCTCTGTCACCCAGGCTGAAGTGCAGTGGCATGATCTCGGCTCACTGCAACCTCCGCCTTCCGCTTCAAGCGATTCTCCTGCCTCAGCTCCCAAGGAGCTGGGATTACAGGTGTCCACCACTGCGCCCAGCTAATTTTTGTATTTTTAGTAATGATGGGATTTCACCATGTTGGCCAGGCTGATCTCAAACTCCTGACCTCATGATCTGCCCGCCTCAGCCTCCTAAAGTGCTGGGATTACAGGAGTGAGCCACCGCGCCTGGCCTTTCTTTCTTGCTTACTCTCTGAACTCCAAAATCCTGTATTTTTAGATATAAATGTGAAAACTTCATATTGTAAATGTATAATAGTTGTATCATGGTTGTTTTCGCTTCATGTACTAACCAATGAAGATGAAACCTAAATTTATATTCGAATATTAATATCTTAATACTTATTAACTTTCCATGTCAGGTAGTCAATAATCAAATCAATATTGAGAAAACTGATTATAATAGTTAAAAGACTGATAGTAGTAATGATTAAGAACATGTGTGCATGAGTGAAAAAGAACAGCTAATTAGACTAGATATAGTACGTCTTATAAGGAAATTACCATCCAAGTTAGCTTAACTATTTTTGATTTACAGAAGAAAAAATTCAAAATTGTGCCAAAAAAAACACACAGAGTGTGATTTTGTATATGACAGTGAATGGATTGTCATCTGCTAGAGGCAGTATTATATTTTGCTTGTAATATATAGACCCAGGGGTCCGAGTGTTTTTCTAACAGAGTAGCCCACATAATTTATCTGTTGATACATAAGGCTGGTCAGTTTATTTTCAGTTTAAATGAAAATTTTCCATTTCCTCTGACAAGTATATACTGTATACTAAATTAAAAATACAGTGTTTGCATGCCTTATGAAGTTTGAGTGTTCTCTTCCCAGGAGATGAATAAGAACTATTTAATGTGTCAAGAAAAACAAACACAAAACTAACTTGCAATTCCCACTGAGTATCTCCCGAAGATTAGTGTTCTGTTTGTAGTATTATAACTAAGACATAGCAAGAGACAGAGCCTTCATAAATTTAAATAGGACCTTTATCCTTTCCATCTTGTGTCTTAGCATGTACATTGCTTACTCTGTGATCACTGAATATAATATAAATATTATAACCTTGCAATCATAAAAATTTGAAATGCCAAGGAATTGTAAAATAATATTCTTTCCTTCCAAGCTAATAAAATATTTTTCTGACTTATAGTTTATTTTAATTTTAACAACACTGGATCAAAATTTTAAGACTGTAATTTTATTCTGCAAGATGTGAATATTAAACCCTTGTAAAACTTTAAATGTTATGCAATCACTCAAGTGCTTAACCAACCGTCTAAGAATCTCTCTCTCCTTCCTTTAGAGAAATCAAAAATATGGAATCAAAGCCAAGAGTTTACAACTTTGGATCACAAGGGAACAATTAGGAAGCTCCTCTTTAGGATTTATTAACTAACTCCAAAACAAGCCAACATTTTCCAGATATCAGGTTCCCTCCTTGGTGAATCTTTTTGAATGAGGTTTATTGGGTGATATTTATGATTATACTCTATAAATATACATAGAAAAGAAAATCATGAGACTTTAAAAAGGGTGTTATAATGCTATTCCAGGAATTACTTTTTCTAAGAGTTCAGGTTCTTGGGTAGCTGAACCATCATTTTGTCCACCTCTTCTATTTACTGCCCACAGATTCTTTAGTCCTGTCTACTTCAACAAGTCAATCAAAATGAATTATAAAGGGGAAGAAGGTATTCCTCACCTTACTTCAGTGTTGCAGTTTTGGAGAACTGAGTTTCTTTGTTTCCCTGCTTAGTCCTCTCACTTTCTCCTTTTATCCTTCTTCCTAATTAGCTCCCTCTCCCCAGTTATATACTATTAACATATATAGAGTATAAGCATTTTAGGACAAAGGAACAATGCCATTTAGTTTTGTTGCATAAATAGTAAATACTTTTTGTAAAAGAATCAAACAATACAAAAATAGGCAAAGTAGAACATAATTTTAAAAAATTTTTTCTCCCCTAAACTGTAACTGTCATCCTAAGAGGTAACCATCACTAAAAGTTTGCTATGGAAACTTGCTATTCTTTATGTGTATTATATCCACTTATACACGAACATGCTCGCACCATTCACATGATTGCATGACTTGTTTTTTTTTAAATGATAGTTTGGAGATTTTTCCAAGTCTATATATATTATTCTACTTTCTTCGTTTTGCTAGCTCAATACTATTACAAGGTATAGATATACATTTATTTGACAGTATTTAAGGTAAAAGGTACAAAGAATAATGGTTATAAAATCACTGTCCAGTTTAAGAAATAGTGTATTACCAACATTTTGGGAACTGGGTAACCCTCCCTGATTCCATCACACTCCCTCCCCATCCTCTTCCCTCCGCTATTAACGCCAACCCTGAATATGTGATGTATTATTACTTTGCATTTCTTTATATTTTCTTTATACTTTTATTACATATTTATGCATCCTTAAACACAACATAATATTGATCTGACAGTTTCTAACCTTTATATAAATAGTATCAAAATCAGTTTGCTTTTTCCCTCAGAAAAATATTTATTATATTTATCATTATTGAGATTGAAAGTTCTAGTTCATTAATTTTTAAATTTACTAATGTAAAATAATTTATTATATAACACAGATGTATTTATTCACATTGCTGGTAATGAACATTCATGGATTTTCAGCTTTTAGAACTAAAAATAACATGCTGAGAACTTCCAGTTCTGGTCCAGCATGTGAAACGTTTGGAAGCTGTCATTCTCATCTTCACAAAAGAACAAATTGAAGACCCACAACTCTTCTTAGATTCATCAAAGAGTTGAGGCCACAAAATGAATCACTGCCACCAAAATTGGAGAGATAGGTAAATATGGAATATCAGAGCCAATTGGAGCAGAAACTCTGGTGCTGAAACATCCTCAGAAACAAGTATCAGGGTAGGAAAATTAAACTGTAATTGATGAATTGCTGGAGATTCGGTATAGACATATTTGAAAGTTAGAAACTCAAGAGGGAGCCAGGCTTAGTGGGGGTCCTACGCTTTTGTGACTTTTACCTCCAGAAGCCCTACCAGATTCTCAAAGTAAAGATTAAAAGAATACTCGTTTGTTTACGGCAGGAGAAGGAGAAAAGTGGCCATATTAAAATATGCCCAAAGCATTCTGTTCTTAACAAAATCTTCCCTTGAAAGAAATTATTTTACCAAAGGCAAACTAACAGGACTTACCAGAGTCTAACTGACCAAGGGTAGGATAAATTCCCAACTCTAGCCCTCCTCTAGACTTTCTGTCTCGTAAGAGGGGGCACAAAATTGAAAGCACTGGTTAAGGTTACAGACTAGGGGCACAAGTTCATTAAAAGATTGAGACTTAATTTTAAGACTGTAGAATACTTCTGTGCTCCCTATGCCTTTCCTGCACATCAATAGCACTTCTGTATATAACAGAAACGACAAGGAAGAACTGTATGTCTCAAACTTGATTTAAGAAGTCTCTAGGGAAAAACCAAAGGCAATAGTGGAGACAGAAACAAGAACACCTATAAGAAGTGTTAGCCTTTGACATTCACAACTGCAGCAAACAGTAAATATAGCCTGTTAGTCAGATAAACATAAAACCTAATGCTGAAGACCTATTTACCTGAGTTCATTTTACTCAATACATTATGTTTGGCTATCAATAAGAAAGCAATGTCAACAGGAATTTCAAAAACTAAAGTGCAGGGATAAAAAAGAACAAAATAGAACAGAATATCCAAAAACCATGGGACAATTACAAAAAGTGTAAATATGTACGATGAGACTAACAGAAGGAGAAAAAAGAGAGGAAGAAATATTTGAAGCAATTTCTGAAATTTAAAAAAGCGATAGACACCAAACCGCAATCCAGATAGCTCAGAGCACAGCAGGATAAATGCAAAACAAACAAACAAACAAAACCACCTAACAATATCACATTCAAACAGCAGAAAAACAATTAAGCCAGGCTCAGTGGAGGCTGAGGCGGACGGATCACTTGAGGCCGGGAGTTTGAGACCAGTCTGGGCCAACACAGCAGAACCCTGTTTCCACACAAAACAAACAAACAAACAAACAGAAAATATTAACTGGGTGTGGTGGCATGTTTCTGTAGTCCCAGCTATAGGAAGGCTGAGATGGGAGCACTACCTCAGCCCAGGGAGGTTGAGGCTGTGGTGAACCATCATCCCACCATTGCACTCCACCCTGGGGGACAAAGTGGGACACTGCCTCAAAAAAAAAAAAAAAAGGACTGAAATATTTAAAGTGCTGAAATTAAAAAAAAAAACAACACAAACTTATAGGTTATCCCTCAAAACTGAAGAAAGAAGAAACAAAGGATTTTTCAGACAAAAATTTGCCAGGGACTTTATTGCCAGTAAACCTGCCTTGCAAGAAACGTTTAAAGAATACTGTAAACTAGTTCAACCATTGTGGAAGTCAGTGTGGCGATTCCTCAGGGATCTAGAACTAGAAAATACCATTTGACCCAGCCATCCCATTACTGGGTATATACCCAAAGGACTATAAATCATGCTGCTATAAAGACACATGCACATGTATGTTTATTGCGGCACTATTCACAATAGCAAAGACTTGGAACCAAGCCAAATGTCCAACAATGATAGACTGGATTAAGAAAATGTGGCACATATACACCATGGAATACTATGCAGCCATAAAAAATGATGAGTTCATGTCCTTTGTAGGGACATGGATGAAACTGGAAATCATCATTCTCAGTAAACTATCGCAAGAACAAAAAACCAAACACCGCATATTCTCACTCATAGGTGGGAATTGAACAATGAGATCACATGGACACAGGAAGGGGAATATCACATTCTGGGGACTGTGGTGGGGTAGGGGGAGGGGGGAGGGATAGCATTGGGAGATATACCTAATGCTAGATGATGAGTTAGTGGGTGCAGCGCACCAGCATGGCACATGTATACATATGTAACTAACCTGCACAATGTGCACATGTACCCTAAAACTTAAAGTATAATAAAAAAAAAGAAAAATGGAAAATTATATATATACGTGTATATATATATACACGTATATATACGTATATATACATACGTATATACACGTATATATACGTATGTATATATACGTATACACATACACGTATATATACGTATGTATATACGTATACACATACACGTATATATACGTATGTATATACGTATACACATACACGTATATATACGTATGTATATACGTATACACATACACGTATATATACGTATGTATATACGTATACACATACACGTATATATACGTATGTATATACGTATACACATACACGTATATACGTATATATACGTATACACATATATGTATATACATACATACGTATACACATATATACATACATACGTATATATACGAATATATATACGTATATACGTATATAAACGATGTACATATATACGATGTATATATTTTATACATATATACGTGTATATATGTATATATACACGTATATATATTATACATATATATGTCAAAATCTCAAATCTGCATAAAGATGGAGTTTTAGAGAAGAAATAGATAAATAAAATATTATATTTTTCTGATTCTTAGTTGATTTAAAAGCCAATATTTTGCTCAAAATAATAGCAGTGATGTATACCTTATGGATAAGTGAGATTAATTTCAGTGATGTTATAAGATAAAGGAAAGGAGACTGGGATATTACTGTTTGAAGGAGGAGTTGGATTCATTGCAAGTGTATATTGCACACTCAAAGGCAATGACTAAAAAATTTTTTTGAATAAGTTAGTTGGTATGCTAAGATGGGGAAAAATAGAATTATATAAAATATCAGTTAACATCAGAAAGGGCAGAAAAAAAGTAAAAGGCAACAAAAAAAAAACCCACAAGGAACAAAGACAACAAATAGAAAACAGTAAAAGCATGATAGATATAAAACCAACTGTATCCATAATCACTTTAAATATCAATGGTCTAAATACACCAATGAAAAGACAGAGACTGCCAGAGTGAATAAAGAAAGTGGTTTTCTACAATTAAACCACTTTAAATATAAAGACACAGGTAGATTAAAAGTAAAGTAGGTAGAGAAAGTTATATAATGCTAACACTGAAAGACAGCTGGAGTAACTATATTAATTTCAGATAAAGCAGACATCAGAACAAGGAAATTTTCAGGGATGAAGAGAGGCATTACATAATGATAAAGTGGTCAGTCCTTTAAAAGGCATAATGAGTTCATGTCCTTTGTAGGGACATGGATGAAACTGGAAACCATCATTCTCAGCAAACTATTGCAAGGACAAAAAACCAAACACCGCATGTTCTCACTCATAGGTGGGAATTGAACAATGAGAACACATGGACACAGGAAGGGGAACATCACACACCACCGGGGACTGTGTGGGGTGGGGGGAGGGGGGAGGGATAGCATTAGGAGATATACGTAATGCTAAATGACAAGTTAATGGGTGCAGCACACCAACATGGCACATATGTACATATGTAACACACCTGCATGTTATGCATATGTACCCTAAAACTTAAAGTATAATAATAAAATTTAAAAAACTAAAAATAAAAGGCATAACAGTTTTTAATATGTATGTACCTAATAGTACGATGTCAAAATACATGGGGCAAAACATGATACAAATGCAAGGAGAAATAGATCAATCCATTACTATATTTGGAGACATTAACACCCCTCTATCAGAAATGGACACAACAATCAGGCAGAAAATCAGCAAGGACATAGTTTAACTGAACAATATTATTTAACTGGATCTTATTGACATCTCTAAAATATTTCATCCAACAACAGAAAAATACCCATTCTTCTCAAGCTCACACATAACATTCACCAAGATAGACCATATTCTGGTCCATAAAACACACCTTAACATATTTAAAATATATATACTATATAAAGTATACACTCGGACCATTTGTTAGTCCATTTTTGTCTTGCTACAACATAATATCTGAGGCTGGGTAATTTATAGAGAAAGGAGGTTTATTTAGCTAATGACTCTGGCCACTGACAAGTCCAAGAGGATGACACCAGCATGTGCACACCTTCGGGTGAGTGCCTTGTGCTGTATCACAATGTAGCAGAGAAGCAGAAAGGTGAACAGGTATGTGCAAAGAGCCAGGGAACAAGGAGGCGGACCTGCCTTATAACTACCTGTTCTTGTGGGTAGGTCATAAAGTCATAAAACAAGTCCATTCCTGTGAGAACTAATCCAGCCTCAGGAGAGCAAAAACTGACTCACCACCTGGAGCATGGCATCAATTTATTCATGTGGGACCTAAACACGTCTCACTAGGCTCCACCAGCCAACATGGAAAGCTCCATGGCATTCTATCTCCAGGGTGACCAAGAAAAAAAAGAGAAGGTACAAATTCACAAATTTCTAATATTCAAAATAAAGGGGGGGCATCACTACTAATCCCATGGACACTAAAATACTATGAACTACTCTAAGCCCACAAATTTAATAACCTAGATGAAATAGACCAATTCCTGGAAATACACAATCTACCAAAAGTCACACAAGAAATATATAATCTGAATAAGTCTGTATAAATTAAATAAATCAAATACATTCTTGATAACCTTCCAAAACAGAAAGCAACCAGGATCAAATGGATACCCTGGTGAATTCTGTCAAACACTTGGAGAACAAAGAATACCAATTTTCTACATTCTTTTCCAGATAAAAGCAGAGGGAGTACTTCCTAACACATTCTATGAGTCCAGCATTACCCTAATAACAAAACCAGAAAAACAATTACAAAAAGGAAAACTACAAACCAATATCTTTCATGAACATAGATGCAAAAATCCTCAGCAAAGTAATAGCAAATCAAATCTAATAATGTATAAAAATATTTATACACCATGACCAAGTGGAATTTACTCCAGATAAGGAGGGCTAGTCTAATATTTGAAAAAATCGGTTAATGTAATCCACCACATCAATATGCTAAAGAAAAAATTATATAACCATATCAATAGATGCAAAAAATGGACAACATCTAATATCCATTAATGATAAAAATTCTGAGCTTATAAAACTGGAAGTAAACACCCTCACTTGACAATAAATGCCTACAAAAACCTAAACTTCAGCTGTTTTTGGATGATGGGGTGTGTGGTAAGGCAAGTGAAATTTGAGGTGATTGCATTGCCAAACATCTTTTGCCATTAAAATGCCCAAAGGATAAAGCCGATGTAACTGTTTGGGATGTCATAGCAAAAATATCATGAATTGCATAACTTATGAATAACAGAAATTTATTTCTCACAGTTCTGAGAAATGGGACATCCAGATCAAGGCTCCTGCAGATTTTGTGTCTACTGAGGGCTCATTCCTTATAGACAGTGCCTTTCAGCTGGGTCCTCATAAAGTAGAAGTAGTGAAGAAGCTTTCTAGGCCTGTTATATAAGGGCATTAATCCCACTTATAAGGGCTCCACCTTCATGATCTAATCACCCCTCAAAGACCCCACCTCATAACACCATCATCTTGGGGTCTAGGATTTCATCATGTGAATTTGGAAGAAAAGGGGACAAAGAATCAGACGGTAACAGATGATGTTGTGTAGGACACCATGGCAATAAATAATTCATTTAGTCACTTTAAGTGCAAAGGTCTGGCAAGAGCATATTGGAAAGGGGAGGCAAATTCACGTCTAGAATATATATTTATTCTCATGAGAATTGTAACCACTGCCAAAAGTGTTGCAAGGCAGGGGAAAATACCCTGATCTCTCTCTCCTTGCAACTCTCTATTTCTTCCTGTGACTGACACTAGCCAAACCCACATGGAAGTCAGAAAGTAGGGCTGCCAGTCTGCACAGAGCAATGCAGAGAAGGGGAACATGGTTCAGGAGGGGCGGAAAACAGAATAACTAAACATGTTCACATTCCTGTAGTCTTCTACTTGCATAAATAATGTATGTTGCATTCTGAATCTGTTGATTCAGTCTCTAGTACTATATTAGGAAAAGTAAAACATTATTTCAAAGAGGAAAAGGGATCAGGCTTCCTGGGTATAAATTGTATGTCAGGCAAACCAAATCATGTCTTATTGTTGCAGTAAACTGTCAACAAGCATGTTGCCAACTGGAGCTGGCCATAATAAATATAAATAGATCTTTCATGTAAAGAAGTAGCTATCATGGACCCACTATGGTTATTGATACTTGTTGCCTCTTTCAGAATAACCAAGTGCTAGAAGTCAAGTGATTGCTGTGAATGGAAATGTATTTTATTCACAATCAAATGAAGTGTGGTAGGCCCAAAGCCAGAGAATATTCTTTGATTGGACTCACTTAATTGCCCTAAATTTATCTAGTTGAATTTTGTTAAGTATCATCATTTTCAATTTTTGAAATGGAGGCTTTGACATTTATCATAAAATCTCAGTTTTATTGCAGAGATATCATAAGGCTCATAAATATTTTCACCAAAAGCATTCTTTTTTGATTCAATACACTTAGCATATTGTGGATTCCCAGAGTATGTTATTATCAACAAGTTTCCCTGGCTGACATGCATATTTGGAACCTTGAGAGGAAGTGGGAAAAGCAGTCACAAGTTGCCAGCAGTTCTTCTCCAGACAGAGGCTTCAACTCCCATTTTGGGTAGACTTTTATTTTTTGTTAAGAAATACTAGGAATTATCCTTTTAGTTAAAGAAATATAAAACATACATCTATATACTATGAGGCAGAATGTCATTTCTGGCACAAACATAATACAGTTATACATTTATCTTGGCAATATATCATTTAGATAGCGTTGAAACGACACTGAGGAATAAAATGTTTTTGTGTTTATTAGTCAAGCTCCTATTTTCCATAACTCCTACAATCTTCTAAAGTGATTAAAGGCACCAAGAGCTTTATATTTTGAACTAATTTTAGACTTAGATAAAAGTTGCAAAATAGTACAGAGTTCCTGTATATCCTTCTACCAGTTTTCTCTAATGTTAGTATCTTGTGTAATTGTAGCACAGGTATCAAAATCAAGAAATGAGCACTGGTATAATAATGATTAAGCTACAATTTCATTTGGACCTGGATTTACCAATTTCCTTATGAACATCCTTTTTCTCTTCCACTATCCATTCCAGAATCCAGAATCCAACATTGCATTTTGTTGTTATGCCTACTTAGTTTTCTCCAATCTGACATTTTTCTGAGTCTTTTCTCAAAATGTTTGAAGAATATTGGTCTGTTTTTTAATAGAATGTACCTCAATTTGAGTTTGATGTGTTCTGATTATCAGATTGAGGTTACACATTTTTAGGAAGAGCATCACGGAAGTAATGTGACTTTCTCGGTGCCTCATCACATCACAAGTCATATAAGGTTGATATGCATTATAAATGGTGATGTTAACCTTGGTCACTAGATGAAGGTTGTGTCTGTCACGTTTCCCACTTCCTAGTTTACCACAATATCCTTTCTTCTCAAACTTTCACCCTATTGTGGGATCTTGCTTATAATAATTAATATTGCTGTGTTATGTTAGTGATTTTCTATTTCTCTTATACTTTTTACATTTATCAATTGGCCTGCTAATGAACATTAATAGAGACTGAATGCTTAGCCATAGGCCATCAAGCTACCATGTGACCTGAGCTGCCCACATGAACTGGGTATCATATGGTTACCAACCCATGAAACTGGGCGCACATGGCAGCATTCTATCATCAAATGAAAATGGTACATATGTAACCAGGCCAAAGCAGGCCCTGAAGGCACATGTACATTAAAGAGTGGCACAAATGCCCATGGTCCTCACCTCTGCAACATGGCATTCTCTCTCCCATCCTGCTCCTATGGCCTCATAGGCATTCCCTATGATCAGTTGACAGGTGGAGAGAAGACTTGGGCCTGGTTTGTGCATGATGGTTCTGCATAATATGCAGGCATCACCTGAAACCGGACAGCTGCAGCACTACAGCCCCTTTTGGGAACATCCCTGCAGGACAGTGGTGAAGGGAAATCCTCCTCATGAGCAGAAATTTGATCAGTGTCCCTGGTTATTCACTTCGTTTGGAAAGAGAAATGGCCAGACATGTGATTAAATACTGATTAATGGGCTGTGATCAATGGCATGCCTGGATGGTCAGGGACTTGGAAGAAATGTGGTTAAAAAGTTAGTAACAAGTAACTCTGGGGGAGGGTTGTGTGAATTGACCTCTCTGAATGGGCAAAAAACATGAAGATATTTATGTGCCATGTGCAAGTTCACCAAAGGGTGACCTCAGCAAAGGATAATTTTAATAATCAAGTTGATGAAATAACCTACTGAGTGGATATTAGGCTTTTTTCCTCAGTAACTTTGCTATGAACCAAGGGGCTCATGAACAAAATAGCCATGATGTCAGGGATGGAGATTATGCATGGGCTCAGCAATACGGACTTCTACTCAACCAGGCTGACCCAGCTATGGCCACTGCTGAGTGCCCAATCTACCAGCAGCACAGACCAACACTGAGTCCCCAATATGACACCATTCCCCAGCCAGCTACATATTGACAGGTTGATTTCACTGGACTTCTACCACCATGGAAAGGGCAGTGTTTTATCCTTACTGAGATAGATACTTAGTCTGGATTTAGGTTTGCCTTTCCTGCATAGTGTTTCTGCCCAAACCGCCATCCACAGGACTTACAGAATGCCTTGTCCACCATCATGTTATTCCACACAGCATTGCTTCTATCAAGGAACTCACTCCACAGCAAAGGAAGTGTGGCAATGAACCCATGCTCGTGAAATTCACCAATCTTACTGTGTTCCCCACCATCCTGAAGCAGCTAACTTGATAGAGGGCTATAATCACCTTTTAAAGACTGAGTTACAGTGTCAGTTTGGTGGCAATACCCTGCAGGGCTGGTGCAAGGTTCTTCAGAAGGCTATAGATGCTCTGAATCAGCTTCTAATATATCAGCTTTCTCTGATAGCCAGGCTTCATGGATCCAGGAATTAAGGGGTGGAAATGACAATGGTACCACTCAGTATTACCCCTAGTGACCCACTAGTTAAATTTTTGCTTCCTGTTTCCAGGACTTTATGTCCTGCTGGCCTAAATGCCAGAAACAAGAATGCCTTCACCAGAAGACACAACAGTGATTCCATTGAGCTGGAAGTTGAGACTGCCACCTGGCCACTTTGGAATCCTCATGCCTTTGAATCAACAGCCAAAGAAGGGAGTTAGTGTGCTGGTTGGGATGACTGATCCTGACTACCAAGGAAAAATTGGACTGCTACTCCACAACTGAGATAATAAAGAGAATGTTTGGAATACAGTGATCCCTTAGGACATCTCTTATTATTACCAGGCCCTGGGTCGATGGAAAACTACAAAAATCTAATCAGCACTAATAATGGCCCAGACCCTTCAGATATAAAGGTTTGGATCGCCCCACCAAGTAAAAAACCACAACCAGCTGAGGTACTTGCTGAAGGTAAAGGGAGTAAATAATGGGTAGTAGAACAAGGTAGTCATAAATACAAGCTCTGATCATGTGACCAGTTACAGAATTGAAGAGAGTAACCATCAGGAGTATTTCCTACATATTTTGCTACAAATGTATATTTGTATGTATATATTTATATGTACAAAGAGATACCTCTATCTATAGAGCAAAATCTATATATAGACATATATAGATAGATATGGATGTAGAACAAAATATTTTTCTTGTTTCATTATGTAACATATGATGTATTAACTTTATAATATTTAAATATTGCCAATTTTACATAATAATATTTAAGTTACAGTATATCAAGGATAAGAAAGAGTAAACCACTCAAGGACATTGCTTCCTGTTTTGGGTAGGGTATAAGCGGGTTTTATGTTTTAAGTAGGATAGTCATACAATGCTAGGATAAATTAGGACCTTGTTTGTGTCTTCATTTGAGGCTTAAGTATGGTTTAAGTAGATGTGTATGGGTGCCAAATTGACAAGGGGTAGACTTGGGGTGGTTACATTAATGTGTTAACTTGACTGGACCAGGGGTGGCCAGGTATCTGATCAACATTATTTCTGGATGTGACTGTGAGAGTGTTTCTGGATGAGACTGATACTTGAGTCCATAGACTGAGTGAAGCTGATTGCCCTCCCCATATGGTGGGCATTATCCAACCTGTTGAAGGCCTGAATTGAACAACAAGTAGCGTTAAGGGATAATTTACTCTGAGTCTGTTTACAAGCTGAGACACTGCTCTTGTGCACTTAGACTGGAACCTACACAATTGGCTCTCCTGGTTCTCAGCCCTTGGGACCACAAATGACTGGTACTCCTGGGTGTCCAGCTTGCAGAGGGTAGATGATGCAACTCTTCAGCCTCCAGAATCATGTAAGCCTATAGCCTATGGAGTTGATGACAGCCTAGGCTCAGTGCCTTAAGTCAGAAATAGAAAAGCTGAGGTAACAGAGGCCTCTGTGATTTCTGCTTCCCAACTGAGCTCACAGGGAACAGTCTTCAGTCTTGAGTCTTAGAGACGGTGAGATTTTTTTAATTTTAAGTAAAAAATTTAAAAAATAAACCAAAAACAGAAAACAAGAAAAGAACTTATGGGACTGTTTCCACCTAGGATATTTGGCATACATTTTGCTGCTTCAGATTCTAGTAGACAACAGTGCAGCTGGAGTTGATGAGAAGCCCAAACTCTCCCACTGTGTATAGAATGTAATGTGGCTCTGGGACAATAAAGAGTGAAAGAAAGGCAATGACACACCAGGAACTCTGCATTTTTGGGTCAGCAAGCCAGGCACCAAGCATGGACATGGTGAGAACGAGAATGAGCACCTCTCTCATGGACTTTGAAGGCAGCCAGCATAATGTGACTTGAAGTGGACAACGGGGACCTCTCCACTTCATTAGCACATAGGAAACATCCTCAGAATCCCCTGGGTGTTGTCAGTGAGGTCGTGTAGTGAGGGAAGCATCAGCTTAGTGTCATCCTCATATGACCTCCCTCTCATACCCAGCAGCTGAGGAATCTGGTGAAACTGTGTCCAGAATTGGTGGGTTCTTGGTCTCGCTGACTTCAAGAATGAAGCCACTGACCCTTGCTGTGAATGTTACAGTTCTTAAAGATGGCGTGTCCAGAGTTTGTTCCTTCAGATGTTCAAATGTGTCCGGAGTTTCTTCCTTCTGGTGGATTCGTGATCTCGCTGACTTCAGGAGTGAAGCTTCAGACCTTTGCGGTGACTGTCACAGCTCATAAAAGCTGCGCGGGACCCAAAGAGTGACCAACAATAAGAGTTATTGCGAAAAGTGAAAGAACAAAGATTACACAGCATGGAAGCTGACCTGAGCTGGTTGCGCTGCTCGCTCGGGTGGCCTGCTTTCATTCCCTTATCTGGCCCCACCCACATGCTACTCATTGGTCCATTTTACAGAGAGCTGATTGGTCTACTTTACAGAGAGCTGATTGGTCCGTTTTGACAGAGTGCTGATTGGTACATTTACAAATCTTTAGCTAGACACAGAGCACTGATTGGTGCATTTACAATCCTTTACCTAGACGCAAAATTTCTCCAAGTCACTACCTGATTAGCTAGACACAGAGCATTGATTGGCGCATTTACAAACCTTTAGCTAGACACAGAGTGCTGATTGGTGCATTTACAAACCTTTAGCTAGACACAGAGTGCCGATTGGTGTGTTTACAAACCTTTAGCTAGACATAGAGCACTGATTGGTGCATTTACAAATCTTTAGCTAGACACAGAGCACTGATTGGTGCACTTACAATCCTCTAGCTAGACACAAAAGTTCTCCAAGTCACTACCTGATTAACTAGACACAGAGCACTGATTGGTGCATTTAGAAACCTTTAGTTAGACACAGAGTGCTGATTGGTGCGTTTACAAACCTTTAGCTAGACAGAAAAGTTCTCCAGGTCCCCCACCCGACCGGAAAGCCCAGCCAGCTTCACCTCTCAATGGGACTCTCCACAGGACTTTGCAGCACCTAGCCCAGGCACTCCAACAGCCCAGAGGGAGCTCGTTCCCCGATCAAGCCCAGGAGGCGCTGGCCTGCAGCGCCGAGTACAGGGCCAGCCCAGCCGGCGCCCACCCGGAACCCGCGCCGGGCCGGCGCCCACCCGGAACCCGCGCCGGGCCGGCGCCCACCCGGAACCCGCGCCGGGCCGGCGCCCACCCGGAACCCGCGCCGGGCCGGCGCCCACCCGGAACCCGCGCCGGGCCGGCGCCCACCCGGAACCCGCGCCGGGCCGGCCCCCACCCGGAACCCGCGCCGGGCCGGCCCCCACCCGGAACCCGCGCCGGGCCGGCCCCCACCCGGAACCCGCGCCGGGCCGGCCCCCACCCGGAACCCGCGCCGGGCCGGCGCCCACCCGGAACCCGCGCCGGGCCGGCCCCCACCCGGAACCCGCGCCGGGCCGGCGCCCACCCGGAACCCGCGCCGGGCCGGCGCCCACCCGGAACCCGCGCCGGGCCGGCGCCCACCCGGAACCCGCGCCGGGCCGGCGCCCACCCGGAACCCGCGCCGGGCCGGCGCCCACCCGGAACCCGCGCCGGGCCGGCGCCCACCCGGAACCCGCGCCGGGCCGGCGCCCACCCGGAACCCGCGCCGGGCCGGCGCCCACCCGGAACCCGCGCCGGGCCGGCGCCCACCCGGAACCCGCGCCGGGCCGGCGCCCACCCGGAACCCGCGCCGGGCCGGCGCCCACCCGGAACCCGCGCCGGGCCGGCGCCCACCCGGAACCCGCGCCGGGCCGGCGCCCACCCGGAACCCGCGCCGGGCCGGCGCCCACCCGGAACCCGCGCCGGGCCGGCCCCCACCCGGAACCCGCGCCGGGCCGGCCCCCACCCGGAACCCGCGCCGGGCCGGCGCCCACCCGGAACCCGCGCCGGGCCGGCGCCCACCCGGAACCCGCGCCGGGCCGGCGCCCACCCGGAACCCGCGCCGGGCCGGCGCCCACCCGGAACCCGCGCCGGGCCGGCGCCCACCCGGAACCCGCGCCGGGCCGGCGCCCACCCGGAACCCGCGCCGGGCCGGCGCCCACCCGGAACCCGCGCCGGGCCGGCGCCCACCCGGAACCCGTGCCGGCCGGGGAGCGCGGCGCAGCCCGGGCTCCCGCCCGTGCCTCCCCCTCCACACCTCGCCGTGAGCAGAGGGAGCCGGCTCCGGCCTCGGCCAGCCCCAGAGAGGGGGTCCCCACAGCGCAGCGGCGGGCTAAAGGGCTCCTCCAGCGCGGCCAGAGCGGACGCCTAGGCCGAGGAGATGCCGAGAGCGAGCGAGGGCTGCTAGAGCGTTGTCACCTCTCAAAACCTGGGTTAAACCTGGGTAACCTAGGTTACTCTCTACTGGTAGAGACATTGGCTTCTCACTGCAGACCTTGATAGAAATGTGTAATGATTAATTTTATCTTAACAACAAATTGATTAATTTAATTTTATCTTAAATTAACAACTTGACTGAGTGTGTTTGTATGTTTCCCGAACAGAGTAGCATTTGAATCAATAGGCTGTGTAAAGAAGATCTGCACTCACCAATGTAGGCCAGCATCATCCAATCCACTGAAGGCGTGTATAGAACAAAAACTTACCCTCTCTTTCAGAGCTAGGCCATTTATCTTCTCCCCCTCTCAGAAACTGGCACACCTGGTTCTCAAACATTTGACTTGACCTGGGACTTACTTCAGTCTCTCCCCCTCTCCCTCCCCCATCTCACCTTTGGAGTTGACTGAATTACACCACTGTTTTTCCTGGTTCTCCAGCTTGCAGATGGCAAATCATGGGATTTCTCCACCTCTATAATTCCCATAATAAATTATAAAGAGTCAATTTCCATAGTAAATTTCTACACACACACAAACACGTAGATGCATGTCCTATTGGTTTTGTTTTTCTGAGAAATACTGCCTAATAACGTGTGCGTGTGTGTGTGTTTAAATAAATTGTAAAGGCCAGGCTCAAGAATTAATTGAACATTTCAAAAGTTTCTGCTTTGTATATATAAAAAAATTAAAAACACTCAACTTCCCAATTTATTTACATAAGCCATATCTCAGTGACCTTCCATTTTCCATGGTAGATATGTTTCCATACCTCAGATCCTTACACATAAAGCTTTTTGCTCTTTCTATAACAGCATAATCTTTCTCTCCAGGATATTAAAGTTGTTATGAAGGTCATGTGACCTCACAAAATTTGCATAGGCCAAGACTAAATATGGCCAAATGTCTTCATTGCAATGAGTCAGAAAGCAAAGCTTTCATTAGTCATGTCTTGTGTAATTACAGGGAACAGAGAAATGATTGGCAACATAAATATGAGGCATGAGTGTTTTGTTTTTACTTTTTCAATCTGAACTTATTCCAATGAGAAAGCTATAACAAAAGCCCAAGATTCAAATATTCATGCGTCAGAAAGAAAAGCCCCCTTTCCTGCTGCTTTCCTAATAATACATATCAGCAGCAAGTGATTGCAGTTTAGCCCCAGCCTAATCTCAGATGGTTTCTTTCATAAGCTGATGCTCTGAGTTGACAAGAATCAGCTGCCGGGACCTTTCCCCTTTCCTCTACCAATAGCCAGAGCAAAGAAGTGCAAGTTCCTTACCTGGCTGGATAAACTGAAGGCTGTTAAGTTTCACTGGGGAGTACGCTACTGGGGAGGGATACATTGCTCTACTTTAAAAAGTTGGTTCATTATAAAAGCCCATTTCAAATGTGTCACACTGGTTCTCACGGATGCCTGTGTCTCTAAGGAATATAATTAATTGCAACCAGACAGGATGAAACAGAGTAGCAATGATGGTTTCCATTCTTTGACTTCCTTTCTGTTATAAAATAACAACATGGTTCAAGGAGCTATGTCTGGGACATTAACAAAGCCAAAATCTTGATTAGCAAGATGTAATGTTGAAAGTACTGGTTCCAAGCTTCCTGAAATAATGGAGAGATGATAAAATAGAAAGTTTAATAGAAAAGTATAATTAATGGTAAGAATAGCAGCAGTTTACATTTCTTGATTATTAATCAATGCCAAGGATGTATATTCAGTCTATAATTTACAGCCCTCATTATCTTAAACCCACCCTACCTTTCACCCTACCTCACCCTATCCTACCTCACCCTACTTTATGTCCCAACAGATTCCCCTCCCCATAGCTAAACCTTCCACGCGCAGGGTTCTGGCCAGCCTTGACTATTCATCTTTCCCACACTATTCAATATTTTCTGGATTTCATATAACAATTATGCCTCCTCCTTGCCTTCTTTTTCTATTTTGTTAAAATTATTTTTATATATTAAGGACCATTTTTTATGATAGTGAAATCTTTTCCATGCCAGTCAGAATTACTTTCTTTCCTGTGTTTGTCTATTACAGTTTATACTTCTAGTTTATTATTTATCATTCTTTTCTTCATATTAGTATTTCTTATTGTGATAGAAAATGCTTCCCAGTATCCATTCTTACCTTCATCCTCAGTGTTACAATTTCTAAATTTTTAGGTGTCCATTTTCTGATTATTGTTGCAGCTAGGAACAGCTTTGTGGCTAAGTTTTGTCAAAGGGAAAGAAGTAGAATTGGTGTGTGAAAGATCCAGAAAATGTGTGCCTTTTTCTTAAAAAGGAAGGAAGTGTGCCCTCCTCCCCACACTCCCATTTTATTTTTGCTGCCATTCAGGCTGGCACAGGAGTAAACATGCCAGGCTATGAGAAGGGAGCATGTGATCTTAATTATTACAGAACTCCCATACTTGTGTTAAACTTCATATACTTATGAGAAGGTAATACATTTCAATCTTATTTGATCCTCTGTTCTTTTGGGCTTTGTCATTTGCACTAAAATCTAATCCTAACAATTAAACACTTGTAATATCTTTCCCGCTAAACTGTGAGACCTGTATGGTAGGTTTTATGCCTTCTTTTGCACTTCCTGGTAACTAGCACAGTGCATGGCATACATCAGTTGCCAAAAAATGCTTTAAAATAATATAGAATTTAATCAATAAAGAAAATGTACTTCCTGATATTTTCTCCTTACAAGGCAAGAAATGACAATGTGATGTACAATCAAAAGCTACATGAAAGCAGTTACTATTCAGAACTGGATTTACATGAAGAATGTGCTAAAGAAAGGGACTTACAGTCCACACATATTGTACTGTTATCCATATTGTACCAAAGAGAGTTCAGTTGTAAGCACAGCTCTTGGCACTGCATTAGGAGCATTTATTTTATTATTTTTTTTAAACAGAGTCTCTCTCTTGTCTCCCAGGCTATAGTGCAATGGCGTGATCTCAGCTCATTGCAACCTCTGCCTCCCGGGTTCAAGTGAATCTCCTGCATCAGCCTCCTGAGTAGCTAGGATTACAGGCACGTGCCACTACGCATAACAATTTTTTTTTTTATTTTTAGTAGAGATGGGGTTTCACCATGTTGGCCAGGCTAGTCTCAAACTCCTGACCTCTGGTGATCCACCTGCCTCGGCCTCCCAAAGTGCTGGGATTACATGTGTGAGCCACTGTTCCCTGCCTTAAAGTCATTTTTTAAGAGATGTAATATGTTTATTGAGGTATATGTGTTAGTTTATTTTATCAGTATATATTTATTATTGTGGGGTGCTATAACAGAGAGAGGGATACATTAGTAAAGAAATAGGTATGGCTGTGCCGTCATGTAGAATGTAGTCTAGTGGGTGAGATTTTTATTAATTTAAAATTCTTGCAGAAAAATTATAAATTATTTCTATAATAAGTGCAGTGAAGGTCAAGTATGTGCATTCTACTGGAATGCTGGAGATAGCATTGGAAGGCTTTGAAATCTATCTTGGGAATGAGACCCAACAGAGCTTGGTGTTGGACTAGATGAAGAGATAAGGAAATGAAAAATACCTAAGATGGCATCTGGTTGCCAAGGTTGTGTAACTGTAATAACGGTGGTACTGTTCACTAGAAAATAAAAATGCTGAAGCTTGAGAAACAAAATTTTGAGTTACCTCTATATGATGGTAATGGACACTGTGGGGATGAATGAAATAAGAAGGAATTTAGGACCTGGTAGTAAATGATTTCATTAAAAGCAAGGTCAAAAATGATTACTCTATAAAGGAGAAATAAAGGGAAAGAAATGGCCAGGGGAATAAGAAGATACGACTTCCTAGAGGCCAAATAAAGCAAGGGTCAAAAAGCAAGGAGGAAATAGTCACAAGTGCCTAACCATTCAGCTGTCAAACAAGATGAAGACTTAAAAACAATCTATTGGAATTTATATCATAGAAGATGTTTTTATCTTCAGCAATAGCCATTTTGGTGAAGATAAGAGAGTGGAAGCCATATTAGAGTAAGTTAATAATTGAACAGAAAACAAGAAAATTGAGCAGAAAAAGAGAAAATGGTGCCTGTAAATATAGATAATTTTTAAAAGAGCTTTGCTATACAAAGAGTGAGAGAAATAATAAAATCATGAAAGTGCTGTGGAAATCAATAAAGGTTTTTTTCCTTTTTCTCTTTATTTTACACAAGATGGCTTGAGCATGATGCAAGGAAGGATTGCATATACAAAAATGGAATGATACAGATAATACAATTTTTCGAAGATGACAGGAGTAGGTGAGATCCAAACCATAAGATAGGGGCTTAGATCTTAGTAGAAAAGAGGTAATTTTTCCACAGGACAAATGATGATAGGATGTGTGTGGATACATTTGTTATTAGTTGAATCCAGCTACTAATATCAAAGTGTGGAGGTAATTGTGGCATAAATCAGATTAAAATTTATTTTTTTGTTGTGTAAAATATGTTTGAAGATAGGCTCACCCTTCTTAGCTCATTGCTACCATTCTCCATGTCACCTCAAGGGCCTAGATAGCTGCTGACCCTGCAGCCATCAATTCCATGTTCCAGGCACAAAGAAAGAGGAGGAAAGTGAAGGAAAGAAGGAACAATTATCCAAAATTAGTCAGCAACCTTTCAAAAAATGTATAGGCAGTCTTGCCCAATGGCTGCTACCTACATCTCACTGGGCAACCCTAACTCCAGAAAGAGTCTGAGAATTTGCTTCTGTGAATAGAATCATAGCTTTGCTATGACAGATTAAGGACAAATCAAATGGATACGGGGTAGGCAATTCGGTAACTGTAGTTGCAGATAAGTTGTAGATGATTTAGTTGAGAAATATTTAAGAATATCATACATCTGTGGTATACAAACATCTTGAGACAGGGTGAGGCAATATATGAATGGGGGGAGCTTGTTTTTTTTTAATTATGAGAAGGTTTAAAAATAGTCATTGTGGAGAATAAGAGAGTGAACTGATGATGGAAATATCCTTCCTTGCAGTTTTTTGAGTCCCATTTGAGGCCACCAGGAATTTGTTGTGGGGCCAGTCTTCGACTGCATGTAACTGTCCACACCAGATCTTGGCTTCACTGATCCAACCACAAAGAAATCATATAGATATATTCACCTAGGGTTGGGGCTTTGCCCAATAGCTAAGACAAAAATTACAGATGGATCAGTAAATTAGATTATTAACTTATTGGCAATAATTATTTAAATTATCACTGAAGGAGTTTCAGCTATATAAGCTAAAAAGGAAGAGTACGGAGGTTTGGGAAAATGAAAATGTCAAAGAACTAGAAATCCTTATGAGTTAAAATAATGGCTACAATTTGAACAGCTGTACAAGAAAGCAATGTCAGGTGACTAGAGTAAATAAACTGTCAAACATTGAGTGAGGGGGATTGAGTGAAGGAGTAGGACACTTGAACTTATGATTTTAGTGGTAAAGCACTGAGAGATGATGTCAACAGCCAGGCTGTGACTATGGATTTGGGAAGCTTCGGTGGAGAAGAGACAGTTATTGGGCATGAGAGTTTCAAGGACCAGAGTGCCCTGATCACCAAGAACATTAAGTGGGTAGTCATGGTAATGTCAATGTCACTGAAGATGACAGAATGTGAGGGTGTAGAGGAAGATGCAAAACCAGGTGCCTTAGTCTAAAATAAATATGAAAACTGACCAAAACCTTGTGATGAGAGGGGTATGAAAGATCAGAGTGGAGTACTAGAGATCAGAGTGGGAAATTGTGTGTGCGTGTATGTGTTTAATTCTAATCCTAAAGTTCTAAATGTTCTAGAATAAGCAATTAGAAATGTCATGTCTAAAAATTTTGTTTTTATTTCTGAGTAAGTTTATGTGAAATAACTGTCATAGATAAAAACAAGAAGCAAAGATATTTCTTGGAAATTATTATTTTTAAATTATGATGATAATGAGAAGCATTGATTATAATTCCCCGCAGGGTAAGGAGTTGAAAATGAATTACAAAACTGAAGTTCAAATTTCCACTTTTCTCAGGTAGTCCTGTTTAGTCTCAGTTGGTTTGTGAATACAAGTAATGTAGTTCTGCTAATGAAAATTTCTGTTGTAGTCTTTATAGTACAATATAAGACTTTAGGACAGAAAAAGATTTGAGGATATTAACACTTTACATAATATTTGTTGCACATATTGTTCATTTATCATTTTTCGATTTTTTTATACTTTTTTGGCAAAGAGAGGTTTATAATTTTTACTAAGCCCATCTTTTTGTTTTTTTTTCTGTATCTTCTCCCATAGAGGCGGCACATTTCAAAGTGCTTGTTCTGCCTATGTACATTTCTCAGAGACCCTGTTCCAGCCCAAAGTCTGGTTAGCAGCAGCATGAATTCCCTTGTCATATGTGACCACAGCTGTGTTGGTAGGGATGAGCACCAGACTAGCAGACAACTGAACTTTGGCTGGCTCATGACAGGCTAGGGGAAACATTAGCCCCTTTTTGCTTGGGACAGCCCCAATCACAAACTGAGCACGCTTTTGCTCTCAAAATGGTCCTGGTTTACATGAGAAAATATGTCACCCTCTGGATAAGTGTTATTGGCCTCAAAAAAATATGAGCTAAGTCATATGACCCCCTTTCTAGAAATTCAAAACAGATGTTTTGCAGGTCACCTGTAAGAACTTGAGCTCTTAGGTATGTTATGTATAGAGGAAGCTCACTAAAGTTATTTGGGATTAGAGCTGCAAGGAAGCTGGTGCAGAGTAAGAGAAAAACAGCAGATGAACAGCAAGCACTAGGTGAGAATTTGTGTAACTGTTAGAGGGAGAGAGGTAGGACACAAGATTTGATTTTGGAATTCTCAAGTATGAGAGGACAAATTATATTTCATTTCCTCTTCATGTATATATGTGATAATTTCCACAGTATACTGGAGCTTGCTGCTGCTTCTATATATAGGCTAATTAAATTTTTCCTCTGTGTAAAAGTCTTAAGTAGAGAAGGATCCATCCCAGTGGCAAATATTTTCTCCTAAAAATTTTATGCTTTTATTCCTCTTTAAGTACCTTTCTTAAACTCTGCAGAATTTATGTTTCATCACGTGAGGAAAGAGTCTGCTTTATTTTTTGTATATATATTTAACCAATTTTCTCAACCTCATCTATTAAATTATTTCTTAATTTATTTGTGATGAATCTTTTGTTATTTGTGCCTATTACATATGTTACTATTTCAGAGATTCATATATTTTATCTCATTAATCTATGTGTTGACTTTTTGCCATTACCACATTATAATTAAAGATTGTGATCTGCATTGATATTTGATAGTGAAAATGTTTATTCAATTTTTCCCCAAAATTTATTTGTTCCTCTTACTTGTTTATTCAGCTGTGGCGACTTTAAAATAATTTTGCCAGGTGACAAAAAAAACTCAGAAAAAATTTTAATCTTAATTGCATTAATACTATAAATTGATTTGGAAGGATTTAACATTTTATAATATTGTCTTCCTCTGCAGTAATGTGGCATATTCTTCCTTTTGTTCAAGCATTAAAAAAATCTCTTAGCAAAGCTGCACAGCCTTCTTCATAAGGGCTCTTTATATTTTCCTCTGAGGTGTTCTAAATGAATTAATGTTTTCTATTGATACCCCATAAATAAATATTTTCACTTTGTAGTCTTTAGTTCTTTATTGCTTGTATGCACAGAAGTTATTAATAGTTGAGCCTTTTCCTTGTGCCTGTAGAGTTCACTGAGCTCTCTTCTTAATTCTTAGAGTTTTGGAATTTATTGTCATGGCTTCTCTGACTACAATAATTTATCACCTTTCCAATAATTATGTTTCTTATGGTTATTTTCTTGTTCTTAGTTCATTGATTAAAACTTAAAACAATAGTAAGTAGTAATACTGAGATGTGAATGGGCATTATTCTCTTGCTGCTGATTTTGAGTTTAGTGCAACATTGCCCAATATATGTTTTATGGAAGAACAGACCCACAAGATAATCTGTGAAAATGAAATAATAAATCTGTTAAACACTCTTCACTGTATTGACCCTCCTTGAAATCAGCTGTTTGCCTCCTCTGTCTCCTCAAAAATATTCATTAAAATATATTTTACTAGAAAGTGATTTTGTACTTGAATTCAGAGGGTTTAAACAATTTTTGTGGGGGAGATAGAAAAATGAGCTGATACTGTACTCAAAGGAAGAGAGGATGAGCTCACAGGGGCAAACCAGGAGGCCCCCATCAATTAGAGATGGTACGACTGATGGTTTTTTTAAATAGACATCCAAGTTTGAATGAGATGCCATTTTTAAGGAACCTTCAGTCTTTATTAGTGATTCTTTTACCCAGTTCCTCTTACATGGTTTGTGGCAGAGGGCACATGCAAAGAATGCAGGCATCACCGTACATTCCCATAGGTCAACACATTAGGACTAAGATTTGTCTCTTTTTGCAAACCCGACTTTATTTGTTAATATAGCCTAGTGGAAATTGAGGGGGATCTGGAATGATGGCTTAAGTATGTATACAATGCATATATAGTGGTACTGTACCAGCGCCTTTTCAGGTTGCCTGTTAATTACCCAGAGATCTGAGCCTTATCTGACTTCAATTTTTATAGCTTTTTACAACTTTACTTGTCCTTGCCCTCGTCTAAGACTTTTAATAACCATCTCCTAGAAATAAAAAAAGTTTGCAGATCATGTTATTAAATGTTTTTTGAGGAAGAATGAAGTGCTTGCTGTGGATAAGGAAAGATTTTTTTTTGTAAATTAAAATATTTGATATTCAGTCCATGTTTATTGGAAGAATAAAGCAAACAGATCCTTCAACAGCACTAGGAGAACCTGCAGGGGTTTTGTAATTGGGGAGCTTTGCAAATAATCATCAGTTGATGGCAAGGACTGGAACAAATGCTCCTTTGAAATAGATTCCAACTCTAGGATTATGTGTGTCTGTGAAATGACGAGTGTAAACCACATCACAATAATAATCCTTGTTATTTTGCTGGCAATTAATTGATGCTTTTCAGAGTGACAAGTACTATAATGACTATGTGACATAAGAAACAGTATCAAAGAATGACAAAGCCATAGTGACATTATTGCTCTTTCAGTGTGGTTCATAGACAATGAGGCAGCTATAAAAATAACTTCATTAGTGATTAAAAGGATAAATCCCATTTGGTTTACTGTAAGTGATTAGTATAATTTTTTCTACAAATATTCCTCGAGAGTACACTTGGAACTATACTGATTCATTTATTTGTGTTACTTTATCTTATTTTAAAAAGGTTTTAAAGTAGTTCACAGAGATCCATAGAGTATAGCATGATAAAAATAAATGGAAAAAGAAATCAAAGAAACAATGAGGCAAAGGGAAACTAAGTTTAAATAAAATGAATTCAGCATAGTGTGGTTTAGTGCCCAAAGGCATGACATAAAGTGCTTTCTGGGGAACAATAAAAAAGAAAGAGAAATCATTAGCTACACAATTAATATGATCCATAATTTATATTAAAAATCAGCTCCTATGGGATGCAAAATTATATCTGGTACTGTAAGCTGATGCCCATACATGCTGATAAGAGAAGGCGCTTTTTATTGTAAAGACCAAAGTACTAGAATGATATCATTAGAGTAAACATAGTAAAAAAATTCATAGGACTATCCTATTTTTAACTAACCTAAGTCCACATTCAAATAATAATCTCTTTTTGTGCAGTGCAGGTATCTTGTAACAGCATATTTCTGGTTCTCTTCTCTAAATCTTATAACACTCTTAGTATTCATTTCATTTATCCATATGTTGTGATCAATCACCTCATGCATTATTACTGTTATTATTTTAAACAGTTATCTTTTGATCAACTAAAAACTTAAAATATTTGACATTCATGTTCTCTTCTCCAATGCTCATCCTTTATTTAACTAGATCCAAGTTTCTGACCTATGCCATTTTCCTCCTTGTTGAAGAATTCCTTTTAACATTTCTTAAAGGGACAGTCAGCTGGCAATGATTTCTCTCAGTTTTTGTTTTTGTTTTTCTATCTAAAACAGTCTTCATTTATCCTTCGATTTTGAAAGATAGTTTTGCTATACATAGAATTATATGTTGAGATATTTTTTCTTTAAAATCTTTAAATATTTTACTTCCCCTCTTCTTGCTTACATTGTTCTGACAAGTATGCTTTAATTTATTATTCTTGTTCCCCTATAGATAAGGTTGTATTTTCCTCCTCTGGCTTATTTCAAGAATTTGTCTTTATCTTTGTTTTTTCTTTTTACATTTTTAATATATATGCCGACCTGTAGCTTTAAAAAAAAAAAAATTTAGGCCAGGCGTGGTGGCTCATGCCTGTAATCCCAGCACTTTGGCAGGCCGAGGTGGGTGGATCACAAGGTCAGGAGATTGAGACCATACTGGCTAACATGGTGAAACCCCATCTCTACTAAAAACACAAAAAATTAGCTGGGCATGGTGGCAGGTACCTGTAGTCCCAGCTACTCGGGAGGCTGAGGCAGGAGAATGGCATGAACCTGGGAGGCAGAGCTTGCAGTGAACTACTGAGACCACACCACTGCACTGCAGCTTGGGTGACAGAGCGAGACTCCGTCTCAATAAATAAATAAATAAATAAAAATATTTACCTCTTTGATAAATCTGTGTTTTTTTTATATGCTTGTATCAAGCTACATGTATCTATCTATTCAGTTTCTGTCATAAATTTTGGAAAGTCTCAAGTCATTATTAATAAAAATACTTTTTCTGCTTCATGTTATTTTTCCTCTCATTCTGATTCTCCAATTATATGTATGTTATACCTTTAAAAACTGGTCCGCATTTCCTAGACTTTTTAAAAAATATTGTTTTTTCTCCTTGTATTTCAGTTTTGGAAAATTATCATGTCTGTCCAATCTTCAAGCTCACTGTTTCTTTCCTCATCTGTGTCCAGTCGACTGATAAGCCTATCAAAGACTTTTCCATTTTTCTTACAGTTTTTTGACATCTGGCATTAATTTTTATGCTTTTGTAGAGTTTCTACATCTCTGTTTACCTTATGCATTTAATCTTTCATATTGTTTTCTTTATCCACTATAGCTGTTAACATATTGATCACAGTTATTTTAAACTCCCTGTCTGGGCCAGGCACGGTGGCTCCCACCTGTAATCCCAGCACCTTGGGAGGCTGAGGCAGGCAGATCACTTGAGGTCAGAAGTTCAAGACCATCCTGGCCAACATGGCGAAACCCCATCTCTACTAAAAATAGAAAAATTAGCTGGACGCAGTGACATATGCCTGTAGTCCCAGCTAGTTGAGAGGCTGAGGCTGGAGAATCACTTGAAACCAGGGGGCGGAGGTTGCAGTGAGCCGAGATCATGCCACTGCACTCCAGCCTGGGTGACAGAGTGAGACCCCGTCTCAAAACAAACAAACAAAACAAAACAAAACACACACACACACACACACACACACAAAATCCCTGTCTGATTGAACTATCAGACTATCTGATTTGTTCTCTGAGTTTTGCTCTGATGCTTGTTTTGTCTCTTCAGATTGTGTTTTTTCTTAGTGTTTTCCATGCCTTGTAGTTTTTTGTTGAAAGCCAGACATGTTTTGTTGGGTAGTAAGAACTGCCTTAGTACATTTGGATTGCTATAACAAAAATGACATAGACTGGGTGGCTTAAAAAACAAAAGTTTAATTCTCACATTTCTGAAGGTTGGGAAGTAAGAGATCAAAGTGCCAGCTGATTTGATTCCTGGTGATGGCCCTCTTCTTGATTCGCAGACAGGAACCTTCTTGCCATATCCTCACATGTTGGAGTGTGAGATTATCTCACTTGTGTCTCTTTTTATAAGGGTGCTAATCTTATTTATGAGCACTGCATCCTCAAGACCTAATTACCTCCCAAATGCGCCACCTCCAAATACCATCACATTGAGGTTTAGGGCTTCAACATATTAACTCTGGAGGGATACAAACATTCAGTCCATAGCATGAACTCAAGTGAATAGGCTTTTAGTGTGAGGATTTATTATTTGTCTAGAAGCTGGGCTGCATTTAATGTTTGTTGTAGCTGTAGATATCAGAAGCTTAAAACTCCTCTAGTATCTTTGCCTTTTTTTTTTTTTTCCTTGATTTGGGGTTTCGTAAGTTCTCCTCCTTTGAATAACAAGTCTATCTGTTGTTTGTTTAGCTGCACTCTACTGTTGTACTGAAACCCTATTGGTATAAAAGTTAGGTGGGAGGGGGTAACATTCTTTAATGTTAAGATTAAATCTTAGTCTTTTAGTGGCCCTTTGTCTCTGGGCTTTAATCTTCACAAAGCTGTATAGTGCCCTCTCAACTCTTCTCTAGCTGTATAGAGCCCCCTCAACTCTTTCATTGAGAGAGGAAGGATGGGGGTGTGAAATGGCAAGAATGTCCTTTCCCCAGTTGAGATAAGTCTCTGGTAAAGATTTTTCTCCTGAGGAGGAAACTGTTGTTATGAAGAACTCCCTGCTTATTTCACAATGGTTAACTTCCTTTTCTTCCTGCCTGAGACATCTGGGGATCTTGCATGGATCTTCACTATGATAGCTGAATGGGGCTACTGGAGAGAAAATACCTGAAGGTGGGCCCTCTCCTGAGTGTAAGCCCTAGGATTTCTCACTGGTTCAGTCGTCCACATTTAGCTGTCAGAAAATTGTCAAAATTCCCATTTAAGCATTTCTACCAGTTTATGTGAATGGTTCTGCTCCAGAAAAGCAAGAGTCTTAGTGATGGCTTGTGTTTATCTCTCTCTTCAGGTTACTGGGTAGAAGTTAGCCTTGAGTTCTTTGATGTGTTCAAGGAAAGTCACTGAGTTTCAGTTTGTCCAGCTTTTTCTTATTATACGTATGGAAGAGTGACTTCTAAGCTCTTTATATATTGGGGCTGAAACTGGAAGTCCCTGGTCTTGAATTTTATTTGTTTGGGTTTTTTTATTATTTTAAAACATTTTAACTGACAAAAGTTGTATATATTCAAGGTGTACAACATGATGAGTTGATACATGTATACACTGTGTAATGATTACCACAATCAAATTAACACATTGATTACCACCCATAGTTACCACTGTGTGAGTATGGGTGTGTGTATCTGTGTAGGTATGTGGTGAGGTCACTTAAAATCTGCTCTCTTATCACATTTCAAGTGAACAACACAGTATTATTAACTTTTTTCCTACAAGTTTCACTTTTTAAATTAATTCTTGCTTCACCTCACTGGCCTTAAGGGGGCACTCCTTCTCTTTGATCACAGAGTCCAGGTATGGAAATAAGACAACTGGTATCCTCCCTTAATGGAGACTACTGGAACTTTGAAACAAGAATTTTCAGAAGACTTGAGCATAACACAGGGAAACGGTTATCACAGAAAGATTATGTGGTTTACAGGATACACATTATTTCATTAGAGCTTGGGGTTACCCAAGATGACCTCTTTGCCTAGCTTCCAATCTGTTTCTCTGTGGTCCATGTTATATTTCCCTCCAACCTCCTGGATCTCAGGAGGTCGTTAAATGTGTGTGTGTGTGTGTGTGTGTGTGTGTGAGAGAGAGAGAGAGAGAGAGACAGATATTGAGTCTTTTCACGCGATGGTTTCCCTCAATGAGCAATTCATCCTCTTACCTTGTCTTTTCACAAGATCTTAAGAGGTTGGACCTCCCCAGAAGGTAACAGTCCATCTTAAAGGAGCAGAAAATCAGGAAGGAATACATTTTTATGCTTGTTGGGTAGTAGACACCCAGTAAGCATTTGCTTAATCAATGAATAAATGACTCTAAGTCTAGGAATTTTAAGCTGAGGAAAATAGATTCAAAGCAAGATATGGATTAGCTTTGAATGGTTTCTGATAATATCATTCTTTTAGAATACACAAGAAAAATCTGGAGAAAAAAGAAAAGAACAGCCTAAGGAAATGGTGGAATGGTTGTTACCATCACTTGCCTTTCCTGAAAAAAGGAATGCAGATACTTTTGGACATTTAGAATTGAGGATTAAATTAAAGCTGTTGTTTTAACAATCATAGTGGCCTAACTAATATGTTTGCATCCAGCACCACCACCCTACACATACTTTTTGACCTCCTCCAATTTGTCCTCCATTGATCACTTTGGGTGAATTTTCCAAAATATAAATTTGATTATCTAATTTTTGTGCTGAAAATCTCTAAATTCCTGCTACTTAAAATTGACCACATCTATTTATTTGGCATTAAAATCCAATTTATTATTTTGCCTCAATTTTTTTTTGTTGTTTGTTTGTTGTTTTGGTATATCATTGACCATTCTTCCTCAAATAATCTGTCCTTCAATAAAACTTCTTACCATTGTCAACCTAAACAATGCATTTCCTGTAGTGACAGTGTCTGTTTTCCTTGTTGAACTCCTTACATCTCTGAAAACTCAGCTTACCTTCCATGAAAATACTTTCTTGAAGAGTCCCACACTTTCGAAGTTTCAGTTGTACTGTGCCATAACTATTTTATTACTTAACATTTGTAGTATAAAAATCAACTTATAAATTTTTGGCCAGGCACAGTGGCTCACACCTGTAATCTCAACACTTTGGGAGGCCGAGGCAGGTTCAAGTGATTATCCTGCCTCAACCTCCCGAGGAGCTGGGAGTACAGGTGCATGCCACCATACCAGGCTAACTTTTTGTATTTTTAGTATTTGAGCCAAGATTGTGCCATTGTACTCCTGCCTGGGCCACAGAGTGAGACTCTGTCTCAAAAAACAAATACATAAATAAATAAAAATAAACAAATAAATAAATATGAATTTATAAATTTTTATTACTTCCAATGGTTTCCTCAATTACGCAATATAAATAAAACCTAACCTATTGAGTGTTTGTGAGGATTAAGTGAATCAATCTTTAGACAAGTATTGGATACAAAAGTACACACAGTAACGTTTGCTATGGTCATGACCATGAGGATCATCACGGTGATGATGATCATGTAGCAATGCAGACTTGAGGGTATTGTTCGATCCATAAGTAGTAGAGACACTTGAGGTTTGAGAGGGAAATCCAGGAGAGAGGAGACAAAATTTAGTGAAGTTAGGAAGATTAAAAATACACTGTTGATAGTATAGGGAAAGAGGAATAAAAAAAAAACCAGGCATATCTGGTTAAAACTTTTAAGTATTTTGTTAGTAATTCTGTGATCTAACTTCCCCTTGTTCCCATATTCCAAATGAGACTGTAAAATATGATTACAATTAAAATTTTGGTTTTAGAGATTTCCTCCTGGGTTGTGAGAAGAGGTACTGAGTCCTGCTTCAGTGTGGTGTGGGGCACAAATAACATTTACAAGTGGGGATTGCTGACTTTACATTGCAGACTGCCTCTTCTTCTAACAAATGAGTCCTGTGAGGCATATCTTTTTTACCCCTCTTTATAGCACTTACCATTCCAGCTTTCACCACTGAAGAGGGAAAAATAACAAGGATGATAAATAAAAATAAAATTGTCAGCCCCAGGACCAACTATACAGACCCCCCGCCCCCAATGACCAACCTTTGGCCGAAGGGACACAAGAAAAACCTTAAAACTGAGTTCATGGCCATGACAGAATGGGAAGTCCAACACACCTTGTTATCTTCCCTCACTCCCTAGTTGACATGAGGTTTTCTTCCCTAAAAGCTAAGCAGAAACCAGCCCTTTTCAAGAGATTCCACTGTGGATATCAACCAACCGCTTGGCTACTGCCCCTCCTTTTGCAGTTTTGGCACACTACTCAACCAGCCTTTCTTCTTGATAAGAGACCACCAAGGAAGCAGTAGTTCTGACCAGTCTTCAGAGGATGCACAGCGAAAACTTTCCTCTCTTCCGCTTCACTTTTCTGCATCAGAGGGCCAAATACTCTACCCTTGGTAGAGACATGAAGCCCAGTTGTACATTCACATGTTTCTCCATTCATAAATATTCATGACTCCTTCTATAGATGATTGAATACGTATATTTGCCCACCCCATTCAGCATAAATCCCTGTCCTAGTTGGCTGAGCCCCAGTGTATCTGTTTCTGGCTTCTGGCCAGAGGCTACACTTCCCAGACTGTCAGAATGGCCACCCTGGGGGCTGCAACACTTTATGAGAATTAAAGCTCTCCTTTCCAAATGTATGAACCTCATCGTTTTTGAGTTGACAAAGAATATTAGAGTTTGTCTCTGAACTACCAAAAGTGAAGCCACTGGCATCCCAAGACTTGATTTTTCTTTTCTTTCCACTCCTAAAACACATTTCTTACCCTGTGGGTATTCCTGACTGGTATTCTGAGCCACATTCAGTTTGCTGATAGTCAACAGGGATAATGTATGCTTTTTTGCTTTCTTTCTCTATTACTAATCCCATTGCCATCCCCACTCAATGTCTCCAATAAAACAGCCTTGTTGCCCCAATTTCTGATGCCTCTTTTATTACAACTCTTTATCAACTTACTATGTCTGTCTCAGGTACTTTCCCTTTGAAACTTGGGACACTTCCTTAAGGCTGATCTGAGAAAATAAAAGTAATGCTTTTTGTTATGCAGCCCAAATGTTCCCTCTCCAGCAATTAAGTACTCAGGGCAGAGGCTTTGATGAGTTACCTGCATTTATCTGGAGAAGGCACTCTCCAGGAGGTAAAGCTGGTCTTTGTTCATCATTTGTGTTTGAGAGCTTAAGTCCTGGAGTTATCTATCTATTTCAACAACTTTTATCCCCATTTCTCCCAGGAGGCTTCTAAGAGTCTCCAGCAAACCAGATCAACCTGTTCTGATGAACTTGCACTCTGTACTGATTTCCCTCTTGCACCTTTTAACTAGAATTGGGCTTTGCAGAAGAGAAGCTTGATTTCAAATTATTCCCAGCACAGTGCCAGTAGAGCATAGCTGCTCTTTGCTCCATTCCTTATCCATGTGAGTCTTAATGAGCATGGAAACCTATCAACATATTTGACATGTTAAGAGGTACCTCTTTATATGCATGTATTAAACCGTTAACACCTATATGTCATCCAAGAAGTCTCATATGAAGACAAAATTTTTTTTTAAATTCTGGATTTTCATGCACATGGAAGATGTCATATTCTAAGATGTGCTTTCTGAAATTGATGTGACCTAATTTAGGAGTATTTTATAAAGCAGAAAATTAAGTAATCTGCACTGAAATAATTGACCAAAGAGGCCAAGTTCAGTTTAGTCCACCTAATAAATAATTTCGTTCTTGTTCATTTCCTTAAAATAGTTCATCAGCTTATATTAATAAAAATGATACGAAACAGAGCAATTATAATAAATAAGTAAATTGAGGAAGAGAGAGAAAGAAGAAGCAGGTGTCTGGAATCAGTTACAGCGAAATAATTGACATGTAGCTCCGAGCCTTCTGTCAACAGGGTAGGATGCAGAAACAAATTTGGGTTGCAGATGACATCTCTCAAAGGCTATGTGCCAAGTCTGGTTCCAAGGGACTTTTTAACATATGAACTTCTTTTACTTTCACAATTGCCCTATGAGGCAGGTACTATTGACACCCACATTTTACAGATGAGGAAACTAAGACAAAGGAAGTTAACATAACTAGCTCAAGGTAACATGGTACAAAAGAGAGATGGAATCTGAATTTAGGCAATGTGACTCTATAGTTTATGTTATTAACCATAATGGTTCTTCTTGCTATCTACTAAGAGTTCACCAATAGATAAAAGATTTTCCTTGCCCTGATTCTAAGATAACCTTACTTGGTAGAGCCATGGACTGGGTAATGTAATGGAAACATGGAAATCAAAAATATGATGCTGGTTTTCCCAAAGAAATGATACATTCTTTACAAGCAAATTCTTTTGTTACTCCTTTAAAGTTAGAGAGACAGCATTAACCTATAGTTTGGAGACACAGACACTTTGTTTTGTGGTGTTGGAACTTAGCACAGGGTCAGAATTTAAAGGTACTGGAAGATATCTCAGTTAACCTGTCTTGCTCATATTAGATGTTTTAAGCGAGATTTTGGAAGCACCTGCTTCAAATCAGTGTACAGTTGGCTTATTTAGCTAATGCTTTAAAAGATGTAGGGCATATTGTTGATTAAAGAAAAAAATTATATACTGGTAGAGGTCAGTATGCTGGTTTATAGGATGGTGTCCTTATCTAGGTAAGCACAGGGTAATTGGGTAGGGATAGCTTGCTTTATCTTGACATACACTTGAGGTTTGGTAGCGTGAGTTGTGAAACTGGAAGGGACACATGAGGCCAGAAGAAAACATTAAGGTCAGGTGTAACTAATCAGTCTTCTCTATAAAAGAAACTTAGTATCTTACACAATATGCATTTTTAAAATCAGGGACTTTATATATTTTATTATTATATTTATTATATTACACATGACATTTACTCTATGAGTTAAAAGTTAAAGATATTGCACTAAATATGAGTTAATACAAGTAAATATGAATATATGCTACCTCTAATTTTCAAAAGTTTAATTTTTATAAGTTTAACTTAGATAGCCTTTCCAATTATATCCTTCAACAGAGTGCCAGATGATAAGAACTGAGGTGCAGAGTTAATTATTAAACAAATCACATTTTAAAAATACTTCTACAGAAATAAAAGATTAATTTTGTTTTCAAAACGTGTCCTATATATAGGTTTGCTTTTCTCTTTATTTTACTGGTAGCCATCTTATGCTCCACTTGCTTTGCTATTTATTTACTTTGGAAGTAGAAAGGAATGTGGGGCAGGGAGGAGCAGTTGTAACATGTAATTTACTCCAGCAAAAAGAAAAATTTTGTTTCTTGGTTAAAAAAAAAAAGCTTCAGTGCTCTTTTGCTAGTCCCTGTTTGTCATTACTCTCTCTTCCAGTAGGGGGCAGGATGTAGCAATCTGTGAACTCACACTTCTAAGGGGTTAAATGAGGAGCAGTATCATGTTCATTTCGAGTTGCTGTTTAAGTAATTAAAAAGCTGTTTTTTTTTTTCGTGGTGTATATGATCCTGGTTTCTTCCACTGAATCCCCTAAAGAGATATTGTGATAATTTTCAAAATACTGCATTGCAATAAATCAACACCTACCCCAGTTCTCCTCTAGAATGCTTCCAAGGATTTCAAAAAAGAATTTTCCACCGTTGGCAAATAAGCAAGACAAATTGTGCTATGCATTACAGTCTCTATTCAGATGTTGTATTTTAGGACAAGAAAAGAATATAAACGTTTATTATTAACTAAGAGGAGCCACACAGCAAATGCTTGCTGAACAGTGACACTTGTGCCTGGCATGCTCCCAGCTCTTGGGCTACAGATGCAAATGGAAGAAAAACTCTGCCGGCAAGGATCCTGCATTCTACTGAGAGGAGAAAAACAATCCAAACAGAAATGGCCAAATAAATAAAATAATTTCAAGCACTTATAATTACTGGAATAAAAATGAAATAGGGTACACAATGTTGGGGTAGCCAGATTATCAGGAAAGACTCTTTGGGGACTGAGAGTCAGTTACCCAAATTGCATATGGACTGCTTTCCCATAGCACATTTTTTTAGGGTCATGTTTTGGCACTAAGAACAACTTTTCCCATTAAAAGTGTAACATGGTGATTATATCCCTAGCACAGCTCATAAAACACTCGCAGTCAGAAAACATAAACAAAGTACTGTTTGAATTCTGGATGTCTGCTTTAAACAGATCCCTTGACCTGTCTAACACTTTTCCCCTGCAATATCATGATCATAACAACTGGGAAGGTTATTGAGAACATTAAAGATAACGCACAAGGGAGCCAAGTAAAGTACCTGGCATACAGTAGTGGTGGAGAGCTATAATCTATAATATAATCCTCTAGACAAACATTTTCTATAAAGGACCATATAATAAATATTTTTGGTTTTGTGGGCCATATCATCTTTGTTGTATCTACTCACTCAATTCTACTGTTATTGCGTGAAAACAACTATAAGCAGCATGTAATGAATGAGCATGGTTGTGTTCCAATAAAACTTTATTTACAATAATGGGAGGCAGGCTAAATTTGGTCCACTGGCCTTCATTTTATGACCCTTGTTCGGAATATATGCGTAGTTATGACTATATTGATAAAAGTATAAGTAATTGGAGTATATTATAATGCAATTTAACTCCCAAATATAGCAATAATTTTGTGATAAGAAGCATTTACTGATCTTTTTCAGTGTGCCAAAAATATCTCTCTACTCAGTCCAAGAGATAGGAACACTCCCAACTACCCAGTGTTTTCTGTTATAAACCAGAAGAGATTTACTGCCTGGGCCATCCTTTCCTCACAGGAGAGCTGCTAAGGGATAGGGTGGGGTCTCCAGGGAGAGAGCTGGGTGCTTTATTTGTGGAAAAGTAGGAGCCATGGATCTAAGAGCTTCTCCACAAAATAACTTTCTAGGAACATGTCCCAATTCTGGGCTCTCAGGCCATCACTTCATTTTTCCTCAAACATGTCCACTTATTGGCCTATCTCTTCCCTTTCTCTGGTCCAGGTTAGAACTTCTAAAGCAATCAAGTTGCCTCAGCATCACCTGGGAGAGCTTAGCTTACCAGATGAGAGCTTGCTGTGACCTAACTACACTATCATGCCCATCCCCCACCCCCACCTACCTCCTCTCTGATTTCAGATACAGCCGTGATGACCCTCAGGCATCTAAATTTTAACACATACCACCCTAGGTCCTCCAGCTGACACTGAGAAATACTACTCCAGGGTAAAGAATTGTTTGGCATCAGGGGATGTGGATTAGCACAAAGTGAGGAAGTGAGGGCTGCTTTGGGAGGCAGAGGTTGCACTGAGCCGAGATGGCACCACTGTGTTCCAGCCTGGGTGACAAAGCAAGACTCCGTCTCAAAAAAAAAAAAAAAAAAAGTGAGGGCTCCTTCTTCTGAAGGAGAAGCAAGAATCACCTGCCTTCACACGGTAATTCTGCCGCCACAGACACTTCTCATTGCCTGAACTATTCAGCTGAGTACCCAGAGAAGCACACTGGGGAAGTGAGAGAGATAAGAGAGGATGAGGAGAGAGAGTAGAAGCCCACAGAAAAAGCCTGTGGACTGCTGGGCTGTCTTACCTTAATTTGTCCTTGAGGCTTGACCCAGCCCACAGTGTCTGGCACAGTGCTAGGCGCTATCTATTCGTTGTGGCTGAAGAGCGGGGGTGTTTTATGCTAGTCATGAGAGAAAGCTTAACTGTTTTCACAATTAAGATGTGCTTATATCGCACACTTCTTCTCTCGCCTTCCCCACACAAAAAGGAAACAAATTAAAATATTAGTCAAAATTAATACAGCTGACACTTTGTGAGAAATACTGCTTTAGGATAAAGAATTGTTTAGGATCAGAGAGATACAGAATGGCGTTAAAATGGTATAATTTTACAGTTAGAGAATAACGAGATTTGGCATGTGTATTTGTGTAACTTGTTTTGTTTTCTAATCATAAGTTGAAGCTGTATGTAAATTTTAGGATTTTTCACTGATATGCAATAAATTGTTAGAGGAAGGAGAGCCTGGAAGCTAAGTTTCTGCTACTTTTTAGTTGAATGATATTGGAAAAGCTAATTTTGTCTTCCTGTGCTTTAGGTTTCTCATCTGTAATATGAAAATAATGCTACCTCCCTAATAAACATGATAAAGGTGTAAGAAGTTCTACTCGCTAAGAGTAGACACATAGTAGTGCACAAGGAATGCTAGCTATTGTAAACCAGTAAGCGTCTGAGACAGGTCTCAATCAATTTAGAGGTTTCTTTTGCCAAGATTGAGGATATACCTGGGAAAAAGAGATGCAAGTTATAGTAGGATCTGTGGCCTGTGATTCAAAGAGGGTTTTGAGGACTTCAGTATTTAAAGGGGAAAAAGCAGGCACGAGGAGAAAGAGAAACAGTCAATTATGCATCTATCACTAGCTCAGTAAATCTGCATTTTACATATGATAAAGTAAACACAGAGCAGAGGAAAAAGTCAAATATGCATCTGTCTTGGAGTGCACTGAGGGATGATTTCTAGTCTTGTCTTTTCCCTATACTTGTGAAAATAAGGTGTGCATTTACATTGCCAGGATGAGGGAGGCTACCCGAGGTAATATATGGCCTTCTGTCTTGCAGCTATCTGTGTAGGAACAAAAGGAGGGCAGAGTTTTGCATGGCTCCATTTTGAAGCTTAACTTTTCCCTTTTGCAGCTTAACTTTTCCCTTTTGAATGGTGAGTTTAGGGTCCCAAGATATTGGTTTGTGTGTGTGTGTGTGTGTGTGTGTGTGTGTGTGTGTGTATATAGATACATATAGAGTACATATATCTAGTGACAGAGTGTATCTATATATATAGATACACTCTATATATATCTATATATACTCTATATGTATCTATGTATATATATACTCTATATGTATCTATATATATACTCTATATGTATCTATATATAGTACTATATATAGTATATATATAGATATATATACTATATATAGATATATATAGTATATATATAGTATATATCTATATATATACTATATGTATCTATATACTATATATATACTATATATATACTATATATATACATATATAGTGTATATATATAGTATATATATACTATATATACTATATATATACTATATATATACTATATATATACTATATATATACTATATATAGTATATATATACTATATATATAGTATATATATAGTATATATACTATATATATACTATATATATAGTATATATATACACTATATATAGTATATATATACTATATATACACTATATATACTATATATATACACTATATATACTATATATATACACTATATATACTATATATATACTATATATATACTATATATACTGTATATATACTATATATACTATATATACTATATATACACTATATATACTATATATATACTATATATACACTATATATATAGTCTATATATAGTATATATAGTATATATATACTATATATAGTCTATATATAGTATATATACTATATATATACTATATATAGACTATATATATAGTATATATACTATATATATACTATATATATAGTCTATATATAGTATATATATATAGTAGTGGGCTTCTATTACTATATATATAGTAATATATATACTATATATACTATATATAGTATATATATAGTATATATATAGATACATATAGAGTATATATATATAGATATATAGAGAGTGTATCTATATATATAGATACACTCTGTCACTAGGTTGGAGTGCAGTGGTGCGATCTCAGTTCACTGCAACCTCCGCCTCCCGGGTCCAAGGGATTCTTCTGCCTCAGCCTCCAGAGTAGCTGGGATTACAGGCCCATGTCACCACGCCCAGCTAATTTTTGTATTTTTTAGTACAGACAGGGTTTCACCATTTGGCCAGGATGGTCTCAATCTCTTGACCTCATGATCCGCCCGCCTCGGTCTCCCAAAGTGCTGGGATTACAGGCATGAGCCACCGCTCCCGGCCCTGAGATTTTATTTACCTTTCATGCTATTATGGACCAGGGCATCAGACTGTTACCTGGCACTCCTCTCTGGTAATGCAGAAAATGTAGTAAATCCTGCATTATCTCTATTTTTTCAGTTAAAACAGTGAAAAGAGGTAAGTTTTTATTGTCTTTGGTGGGAGCTCCTTATAGAAATATGGAATGCATTGGATGTGTATTTGAAGAGTAACCAAATCATGGCCTCTATATCTGGACGGCAAGAGCTAAAATCACATCTCCACCACTTACTAGCGTGCCACACTGGACAAGTGGTTAAGCTGTAGGTGCCTCAGTTTTCTCATGGACAAAAATAATGAGAAAAAACCCACATGGGATTTAAATGTGAATGAAAATTTTATTATTAGAGTTTATTTTTTTTTTCAAATGTTCCTTTCTCCCATTGCTAAATGACCATGTCCAAAATAGACTGAGCAGATTGAAAATTAGATCTAGTGCAAATTTTAAAATAAACCTATGGCTTTGTTGTTTTTAGTGTACCTGGAGTCCCAACAGGGACCTCGTGTAAGCAACTTTTGGAGCATTTATGAATGTCCTATGCTGCCTAGGAGTGCAAAGTAGGGTTCAAATGCATGTTCCCATCAAATACAGGAATAAGCTCGTATGTCTTTTGCCTTCATTTCGTTATACTGGCCAGTGGAGATAATTGTTCTTATTTTCTAAAATTAAACAATGTAGCTGAGAGCTTCAAGTGGAAATGTAAAAAAGAAATAGCACTCTGGGAATCTATTTATTCAGTATATACAGCAAAACCTTCTGCTTTTATATTTACTGCTTTTATATTTGAGAAAGAGCTTACTCTCATTTTACACATGGACAAACAGATCTAGTTCAGTGGCTGTTGGCACAGGGCCTGGTGCCAAAATACTCACTGGTGACTTACAGATCCTCCATAAACGTAGATTTCTTTTCTGTCTAATCTCCCAACTCTGACTCCAGGGAAGCATGGGGGTTCTGCAGGTTAGAGGCATTTAATACATCCTGGTTGAATGACTTTCTTAATGAATTTTTATTATGAAAAAGACAAAAAAAAAATCACAAACACAAAAACAAAACAAAAAACCAACAGGTGAAGGAGGAGAGAAAACCAAAATTACCTAGGTTTAAAAATCTCCAACATTATAAGTGTGTCAAAAAATGAGTATCAGAAATTAGTAGAAAAACACAGATAGTATATGTTTGTGACATATAAAATAAATAACTCTTAGAAATGCAATGTGAAATAATGAGGCCCAGATGGAGAAAATAGAGTACCTCCCTGTCCTCACAACAGGTCTCCCCAAGTAGCAAATTAATCAGGACTTGCCATTTTGTGTGTTCTCTGGCAAGAAAAGAAGGGCTAAAGAGTAAAGGCAGGAAGATGGTGGCACCCAGGGCAAATTTTCTATAAAAATAAACAGATCTCAGCTGGGACAACCCCCTTCCTGTCTCTTCCTCTTTTTTTCTCCTCTACTGTGACCCACCTCCCCACCACTCATCAACACAGGGGCCAGAATTCATAAGTTCGGCTTCTCTTATTGTATTTTCCTTCTGACAAGGAGGACAACAGGCAAAGCTACTGAGGGGAAGGGTTAAAGGATTAGGAGAAATACATATTTGGGTCTTATTGCCTCTACCAAAAGCAAAGCTTCTACGGGTCTACCCAGAGACTGGGGAATTTGGGAATCTGAAGGCTAATTCCTCATCCCCAAATACAGATCACACATAGTCCTGCCCAAGTGGAGTGAGTTCTGGACTAACAGTGAAATGGCAGGAGAATATGAGAGACTACTGCCCCAAGCTCAGTGCCAGAAACACCTCCCATGCCCCTGCTCTCTGTGCATGGAACTCAAATACCCAACACTTCAGCTGCTGAACTGAAAAGCAAAGGTGTACATTTCAGACATGGGAAAGAGATGTCAGGGAGAGTTTAATCATACCACATTAGGACAAATAGTAAATTAAAAAGAGCATGCCCCTTAAATATAAACAAAAGTTAAAGAAACAACATGACACTTTATAGGAAGAAAGGAAGGCAGACAGGGGAGAAGAGTTCACAAAAATTAAAAAAAAAAAGAAACTATATTTAAAGTATCTTCCAATAAAACATTTTTTCTTCAATAAATGCTGTGCTTGCTAAAATAAACCATAAGAGCAGGGAAACACGTTTTCACCTCATTTGACAACCCTAAATTATAATGATGTCACCTTATGGCAAATCTTTAATTATAAAGATTCTTTCTCAAAGGGTTCCTAAAAACAGAGCAGTCTATTGTTGCACACATTTTCTATCCACTACAGCAATGCAGGGTGGGTGCCTTAGACATTATGCCAGCCCAATAGAATGTGGGGACCCTCGGAAGACTGGAAGAAAAAGACTGTATCAGAGTTTCCTTAGTGGTATAGGAGAAGGACTAGTTTGGCAGTGAAGCTGCAACCTCATGATATGGTATTCAAGTTGGGTTTTAGTTTAGTTTAGTTTGGTTTTACTAGTGAAATGACAATTCCTCATGGGTAATGTTTTCTTTGGAAGATGGGACAAGGTGACCCATTGCATCACTCATATTGTATGCATCCCACGCAGACAGCAAAGTAGTGCTGGACCTTAGATCAGCAGGAATTCTACGGCATGATTCTGCCACTCCTAAAGCAATTATTCTCCTTTTTTTTTCATTGGTATTCAGCCTAGCTGCAGATATTGCCAACGCCAAAGGTCAAATTCAAATTTCTATATATAATCTTAGAATCCAATAGGAAGTTGTACTCCTGACTGGTGCCTCCAATGTCATGTTGGTACAGGATTTCTCACAGAAATTTTCCCCCGCCAGACTTAATTGGTGTATCCTTCTTCCCAAAACCACTTACAGGCTGAGAATATTTTCTCTCTCTATATATATATACTTAGGAGCAGACTGGATTGGGTTTGCTTTTGTTGAGCCCTCAGGTGGTCACAGTAATATGTGGCATTTTCTGACTTTTTCTGGCTCCCACCTTACAATGCTTATAGCAAAAAGACCCTTCCTTCCTTCCTTGTGAGTATGCTGCTCATGCAATCATTTTTGTTTTTTGTTTTCCCTTTTGGGATTTTCACTTTGGTGATGGAAGGAAGGTTCTATGATGCAGTATTACTTCATCTTACTCCAGAAGCTTCTGCTCAGTGCCATCAAGCAATATTCAACAAAAGGACCAACCCACATTTACCACCCCACTATTTAAAATATGTCAGTGCCTCTTCATCCTCTACAGGACCCATCTGGCCCCTTTATTCTTCTCCAGGAATCTCTTATCCTCAAACTCTACCCTCCAGCAACACTAAACTTCTTGAGTGACTGTGCACTTGTTATCCCTTGCCTCCTCTGTACCTCCCATTTTGTGCCCCTACAGTTGAAACATCCTTCATTTGACACGTTTCTCTTTTCCCCTATTCTTTCAAAAGATGCTCAACATTTGGCCAGGTATTCCCTAATGATCCAGTCTTTATAATGAGCTACACCCTCCCTTCATCCTTCTGCCCCCACGACGGGGTCTGTGCCCTCCCCTGACCTTTCTGGTACAGTCCTATCGTTGCATGTTGTATTGTTACACTTTATCCTTTTGTATTGTACCAACTGTACTTCAGTCCCTCTCTTCCATTAGACGTTGACTCTTTGAAGCACGAATTGTAATTTTTCTGTATCAGAGCACAATGCTCAGCACATAGTAGGGAAAGAATGCACAATGATTAAATGAATGACAATTAAAATGAGCTAAGAGGTTTACTTACTCTATGGGTTTGGCTCATATCAGACCTTTGAATCCTTCCGCCAGCAAAGGAAATAAGAATAAATAATCTATTGTGGAATCTCTGGCCACCATATTATCACCGTGATGGAGTGCCTTAAATAAATAGAAGACATTTCTCATGGGCAGCCCTATCTAATCCACTCCCCAATAAACAGAGAATATTAGAAGTTAAAACTTTCAAGGGAAAAAACTGGTGCCAATCCCACACTTTTAGTAATAGCATTTGGTCTGTGTGGTCTATGCTTTACTGTATTTTTTCTCTCATAGTATTAAAAGTAGTCCTGAAAATTATCTTTAATTTTCTCTTCTTTCAGCCTTGAATGGGGAAAAAAAAACATAGTAAATGAGATGAAATACAATTTTTAATATGGAAATAAAAAAGGTTTTAGCAAAGAAATCAAGGGAGAGCTTTAATTTTTAAACTCAGTTGATCATTCTACATTCAATAGATATGTTATTGCCAAACACTCTCTTTTAAAAGAAATGTCATCTAATTACATCTAACATTAAATATATCTTTTAACTGTTCAGAGTAAATAAAATGCCACTGGTAATTACAATGAGAAATTTTATGAATGTGGTTGGATTGCTTTCCGAATTTAATTAAGCTTTGGATTCTCATGTACTCTTTTCTCCTAATGAGTTGGAGCCTTCTCAACCATATTTCAGGGAATCTCTTGGGCAGAAACACCTTCTAAGAAATCAGTGTGGAGGAAAAAGTCCAGAGGTATTTGTTTTATTTCCCTTGAAAGACTTAGCTGTACTTTTATCATATTTGTTTATTACATTTAATTTGAATGAGAGACATTCAAGAAAAATACCATTAAAATAATTTCCAAAGATCACACCCTTTATACAAAAGAAGAATTATAGGTGCAGCAGCTAACAATTATTCATAAATGTTTGTGCTGCTGACTTAAGATATTTTCTATAAGTGAATGGAAAAATGCAACTGGGTACAGAGTGGTTTTTAAAAGAAAAAACAAGAAATTAAATTAAGTACAGCAGTAAGCAGAATAATGGCTCCCCAGAGATAGTCACGTCCTGATTATAGAACCTGTGAATATGTTTTGTTACATGTCAAATTATGGAATTAAGTTTGCAGATGGATTAAGGTTGCTAATTAAGGAACCTTAGTATAAGGAGAGTACGCTGTATTACTCAGGTGGGCCCAGTATACTTACAAGGATCCTTAAATATTTTTGAAGAGGAAGAAAAGGGCAGAGTTATAGAGAGATTTGAACATGTTATGTTCCCGGCTTTGAAGATGGGGGAAGGAGCCCCCAGTCAAGTAATATAGACAGCTTCCAGAAATTGGAGTAGGTAAGGAAATGGATTCTCCCCTAGAGCCTTCACAGAGGAGCAGAGGCCTGCCAACACATTGATTTTAGACCAGTGAAACACCTAACCTATGGTTGGTGTATGTAATACATTCATTGTTTGGGGTTTTGAAGCAGCAATGGAAAACTATTACTAGTACACTCCCATAATGTCACACTACACAATCATTAAAGTAATTTAAGAAGAATGCCTGATGATTTGGAAAATATTTATGGTATATAATTAGGTTATGATAAAAGACCACATATGGTAAAAAACAAACAGAAAAAAATACGTATATACACTTTAGATAAAATCTGGGGGGGAGGAGCCAAGATGGCCGAATAGGAACAGCTCCGGTCTACAGCTCCCAGCGTGAGCGACGCAGAAGACGGGTGATTTCTGCATTTCCATCTGAGGTACCGGGTTCATCTCACTAGGGAGTGCCAGACAGTGGGCGCAGGCCAGCGGGTGCGCGCACTGTGCGCGAGCTGAAGCAGGGCGAGGCATTGCCTCACCTGGGAAGCGCAAGGGGTCAGGGAGTTCCCTTTCCGAGTCAAAGAAAGGGGTGACGGACGCACCTGGAAAATCGGGTCACTCCCACCCGAATATTGCGCTTTTCAGACCGGCTTAAAAAACGGCGCACCACGAGACTATATCCCACACCTGGCTCGGAGGGTCCTACGCCCATGGAATCTCACTGATTGCTAGCACAGCAGTCTGAGATCAAACTGCAAGGCGGCAGCGAGGCTGGGGGAGGGGCGCCCGCCATTGCCCAGGCTTGCTTAGGTAAACAAAGCAGCCGGGAAGCTCGAACTGGGTGGAGCCCACCACAGCTCAAGGAGGCTTGCCTGCCTCTGTAGGCTCCACCTCTGGGGGCAGGGCACAGACAAACAAAAAGACAGCAGTAACCTCTGCAGACTTAAATGTCCCTGTCTGACAGCTTTGAAGAGAGCAGTGGTTCTCCCAGCACGCAGCTGGAGATCTGAGAACGGGCAGACTGCCTCCTCAAGTGGGTCCCTGACCCCTGACCCCCGAGCAGCCTAACTGGGAGGCACCCCCCAGCAGGGGCACACTGACACCTCACACCGCAGGGTATTCCAACAGACCTGCAGCTGAGGGTCCTGTCAGTTAGAAGGAAAACTAACAAACAGAAAGGACATCCACACCAAAAACCCATCTGTACATCACCATCATCAAAGACCAAAAGTAGATAAAACCACAAAGATGGGGAAAAAACAGAACAGAAAAACTGGAAACTCTAAAACGCAGAGCACCTCTCCTCCTCCAAAGGAACGCAGTTCCTCACCAGCAACGGAACAAAGCTGGATGGAGAATGATTTTGACCAGCTGAGAGAAGAAGGCTTCAGACGATCAAATTACTCTGAGCTACGGGAGGACATTCAAACCAAAGGCAAAGAAGTTGAAAACTTTGAAAAAAATTTAGAAGAATGTATAACTAGAATAACCAATACAGAGAAGTGCTTAAAGGAGCTGATGGAGCTGAAAACCAAGGCTCGAGAACTACGTGAAGAATGCAGAAGCCTCAGGAGCCGATGCGATCAACTGGAAGAAAGGGTATCAGCAATGGAAGATGCAATGAATGAAATGAAGTGAGAAGGGAAGTCTAGAGAAAAAAGAATAAAAAGAAATGAGCAAAGCCTCCAAGAAATATGGGACTATGTGAAAAGACCAAATCTACGTCTGATTGGTGTACCTGAAAGTGATGCGGAGAATGGAACCAAGTTGGAAAACACTCTGCAGGATATTATCCAGGAGAACTTCCCCAATCTAGCAAGGCAGGCCAACATTCAGATTCAGGAAATACAGAGAACACCACAAAGATACTCCTCGAGAAGAGCAACTCCAAGACACATAATTGTCAGATTCACCAAAGTTGAAATGAAGGAAAAAATGTTAAGGGCAGCCAGAGAGAAAGGTCGGGTTACCCTCAAAGGGAAGCCCATCAGACTAACAGCGGATTTCTTGGCAGAAACCCTACAAGCCAGAAGAGAGTGGGGGCCAATATTCAACATTCTTAAAGAAAAGAATTTTCAACCCAGAATTTCATATCCAGCCAAACTAAGCTTCATAAGTGAAGGAGGAATAAAATACTTTACAGACAAGCAAATGCTGAGAGATTTTGTCATGACCAGGCCTGCCCTAAAAGAGCTCCTGAAGGAAGCGCTAAACATGGAAAGGAACAACCGGTACCAGCCGCTGCAAAATCATGCCAAAATGTAAAGACCATCGAGACTAGGAAGAAACTGCATCAACTAATGAGCAAAATCACCAGCTAACATCATAATGACAGGATCAAATTCACACATAACAATATTAACTTTAAATGTAAATGGACTAAATTCTCCAATTAAAAGACACAGACTGGCAAGTTGGATAAAGAGTCAAGACCCATCAGTGTGCTGTATTCAGGAAACCCATCTCACGTGCAGAGACACACATAGGCTCAAAATAAAAGGATGGAGGAAGATCTACCAAGCAAATGGAAAACAAAAAAAGGCAGGGGTTGCAATCCTAGTCTCTGATAAAACAGACTTTAAACCAACAAAGATCAAAAGAGACAAAGAAGGCCATTACATAATGGTAAAGGGATCAATTCAACAAGAGGAGCTAACTATCCTAAATATATATGCACCCAATACAGGAGCACCCAGATTCATAAAGCAAGTCCTGAGTGACCTACAAAGAGACTTAGACTCCCACACATTAATAATGGGAGACTTTAACACCCCATTGTCAACATTAGACAGATCGACGAGACAGAAAGTCAACAAGGATACCCAGGAATTGAACTCAGCTCTGCACCAAGCAGACCTAATAGACATCTACAGAACTCTCCACCCCAAATCAACAGAATATACAATTTTTTCAGCACCACACCACACCTATTCCAAAATTGACCACATAGTTGGAAGTAAAGCTCTCCTCAGCAAATGTAAAAGAACAGAAATTATAACAAACTATCTCTCAGACCACAGTGCAATCAAACTAGAACTCAGGATTAAAAATCTCACTCAAAACCACTCAAATACATGGAAACTGAACAACCTGCTCCTGAATGACTACTGGGTACATAACGAAATGAAGGCAGAAATAAAGATGTTCTTTGAAACCAACGAGAACAAAGACACAACATACCAGAACCTCTGGGATGCATTCAAAGCAGTGTGTAGAGGGAAATTTATAGCACTAAATGCCCACAAGAGAAAGCAGGAAAGATCCAAAATTGACACCCTAACATCACAATTAAAAGAACTAGAAAAGCAAGAGCAAACATATTCAAAAGCTAGCAGAAGGCAAGAAATAACTAAAATCAGAGCAGAACTGAAGGAAATAGAGACACAAAAAAACCCTTCAAAAAATCAATGAATCCAGGAGCTGGTTTTTTGAAAGGATCAACAAAATTGATAGACCGCTAGCAAGACTAATAAAGAAAAAAAGAGAGAAGAATCAAATAGACACAATAAAAAATGATAAAGGGGATATCACCACTGATCCCACAGAAATACAAACTATCATCAGAGAATACTACAAACACCTCTACGCAAATAAACTAGAAAATCTAGAAGAAATGGATACATTCCTCGACACATACACTCTCCCAAGACTAAACCAGGAAGAAGTTGAATCTCTGAATAGACCAATAACAGGATCTGAAATTGTGGCAATAATCAATAGCTTACCAACCAAAAAGAGTCCAGGACCAGATGGATTCACAGCCGAATTCTACCAGAGGTACAAGGAGGAACTGGTACCATTCCTTCTGAAACTATTCCAATCAATAGAAAAAGAGGGAATCCTCCCTAACTCATTTTATGAGGCCAGCATCATTCTGATACCAAAGCCGGGCAGAGACACAACCAAAAAAGAGAATTTTAGACCAATATCCTTGATGAACATTGATGCAAAAATCCTCAATAAAATACTGGAAAAACGAATCCAGCAGCACATCAAAAAGCTTATCCACCATGATCAAGTGGGCTTCATCACTGGGATGCAAGGCTGGTTCAATATACGCAAATCAATAAATGTAATCCAGCATATAAACAGAGCCAAAGACAAAAACCACATGATAATCTCAATAGATGCAGAAAAAGCCTTTGACAAAATTCAACAACCCTTCATGCTAAAAACTCTCAATAAATTAGGTATTGATGGGACGTATTTCAAAATAATAAGAGCTATCTATGACAAACCCACAGCCAATATCATACTGAATGGGCAAAAACTGGAAGCATTCCCTTTGAAAACGGGCACAAGACAGGGATGCCCTCTCTCACCGCTCCTATTCAACATAGTGTCGGAAGTTCTGGCCAGGGCAATCAGGCAGGAGAAGGAAATAAAGGGTATTCAATTAGGAAAAGAGGAAGTCAAATTGTCCCTGTTTGCAGACGACATGATTGTTTATTTAGAAAACCCCATTGTCTCAGCCCAAAATCTCCTTAAGCTGATAAGCAACTTCAGCAAAGTCTCAGGATACAAAATCGATGTACAAAAATCACAAGCATTCTTATACACCAACAACAGACAAACAGAGAGCCAAATCATGAGTGAACTCCCATTCACAATTGCTTCAAAGAGAATAAAATACCTAGGAATCCAACTTACAAGGGAAGTGAAGGACCTCTTCAAGGAGAACTACAAACCACTGCTCAAGGAAATAAAAGAGGATACAAACAAATGGAAGAACATTCCATGCTCATGGGTAGGAAGAATCAATATCGTGAAAATGGCCATACTGCCCAAGGTCATTTACAGATTCAATGCCATCCCCATCAAGCTACCAATGACTTTCTTCACAGAATTGGAAAAAACTACTTTAAAGTTCATATGGAACCAAAAAAGAGCCCGCATCGCCAAGTCAATCCTAAGCAAAAGAACAAAGCTGGCGGCATCACACTACCTGACTTCAAACTATACTACAAGGCTACAGTAACCAAAACAGCATGGTACTGGTACCAAAACAGAGATATAGATCAATGGAACAGAACAGAGCCCTCAGAAATAACGCCGCATACCTACAACTATCTGATCTTTGACAAACCTGAGGAAAACAAGCAATGGGGAAAGGATTCCCTATTTAATAAATGGTGCTGGGAAAACTGGCTAGCCATATGTAGAAAGCTGAAACTGGATCCCTTCCTTACACCTTATACAAAAATCAATTCAAGATGGATTAAAGATTTAAATGTTAGACCTAAAACCATAAAAACCCTAGAAGAAAACCTAGGCATTACCATTCAGGACATAGGCATGGGCAAGGACTTCATGTCCAAAACACCAAAAGCAATGGCAACAAAAGCCAAAATTGACAAATGGGATCTAATTAAACTAAAGAGCTTCTGCACAGCAAAAGAAACTACCATCAGAGTGAACAGGCAACCTACAAAATGGGAGAAAATTTTCGCAACCTACTCATCTGACAAAGGGCTAATATCCAGAATCTACAATGAACTCAAACAAATTTACAAGAAAAAAACAAACAACCCCATCAAAAAGTGGGCGAAGGACATGAACAGACACTTCTCAAAAGAAGACATTTATGCAGCCAAAAAACACATGAAAAAATGCTCATCATCACTGGCCATCAGAGAAATGCAAATCAAAACCACTATAAGATATCATCTCACACCAGTTAGAATGGCAATCATTAAAAAGTCAGGAAACAACAGGTGCTGGAGAGGATGTGGAGAAATAGGAACACTTTTACACTGTTGGTGGGACTGTAAACTAGTTCAACCATTGTGGAAGTCAGTGTGGCGATTCCTCAGGGATCTAGAACTAGAAATACCATTTGACCCAGCCATCCCATTACTGGGTATATACCCAAAGGACTATAAATCATGCTGCTATAAAGACACATGCACACGTATGTTTATTGCGGCATTATTCACAATAGCAAAGACTTGGAACCAAGCCAAATGTCCAACAATGATAGACTGGATTAAGAAAATGTGGCACATATACACCATTGAATACTATGCAGCCATAAAAAATGATGAGTTCATGTCCTTTGTAGGGACATGGATGAAATTGGAAACCATCATTCTCAGTAAACTATCGCAAGAACAAAAAACCAAACACCGCATATTCTCACTCATAGGTGGGAATTGAACAATGAGATCACATGGACACAGGAAGGGGAATATCACACTCTGGGGACTGTTGTGGGGTGGGGGCAGGGGGGAGGGATAGCATTGGGAGATATACCTAATGCTAGATGACGAGTTAATGGGTGCAGCGCACCAGAATGGCACATGTATACATATGTAACAAACCTGCACAATGTGCACATGTACCCTGAAACTTAAAGTATAATAAAAAAAAAAAATCTGAAAGATACACTATAAAATGTTTCTCATGGTTCTCTATAGATGCTGACATTTAATTCTTCCTTTGTTTTTATTTCTTATCTTTTTTCTTCTACTTCCCAAGTTTCTTTTGTAATCAGAAAAAATTAAATGTTGAACATGACTGATGTTAAAACTGGAGAGAGGTTACTTTATTAATAGCATTGTATGTCCTTTCAGAAACTTTCTTAAGAAAGAAGACAGCTATAACTAATATAGTAATTTTCTGTAGATTAGCTTGTGTTCAATTTACTTTACTGAATATCGGCATCCCAAACACTCTTCAAAAGATATGATAATGTCTACCTACGTCATTTTTGAATTTTTTTCTACAAAACATCTTAAAACATGGGCCACATGAAATTAGAAAATATTTTTGCCATAGAAAGTTTAATCTTTGAATGACATTTGTGTTCATGCTGTCAGGGTTAATGACAATAGCAGGATAGCACCTGTATAGTGTCTGGGGCAAAAACCTCAAGTGAATGAATTTTTCTTTATAAGTTCAACTGGATAATCCCTCTTACTTTTCCTTACAGAATTCAATACAAGCCCCCATTGATAAAAAGTCACTGCCTTTCCCTTTCATGCTTTGTGTACTTGATTTTCATTAGTGGTGGGTTTTATGGTGGGTTTTAATATTTGTAAAGAACATATCGTAAAGGAAATTAAATCTTGTATAGCAGAATAAAACTGTGTTTAGTCAAATAATTGGATAAGTTACGTGCATTTTTAATAAATAACTATGATTTATTTGTACATATAACATTTCTAAAATTTAGTGTAAAAGCTTGGTTCTAAGATACAGTGCAGAATTTAATTATTTAGTACTCGTGAAGGAGCAGATGTCAGTGAACAACAGGGTGGGCTCTGGCATCCGGTGTGCCTGGGTTCAAAGGACGGCTTCAACTCTCACTGTCTTTGTGCTCTTGATTACTAATTTCCTCTTTTGGAGACGACTTTGTAGAATGGGGAGTGACTACGCTCATCTCAGGTTATTATAAGAAGTAAAGGAAGCAAAATGCATTTCCTCGGTAAATAATTATTAAATGGTGGCTGAGATATCTTAAAGCCCTTTTCACTGAGTATTGTTATTTGTACCACACAATTTAAGATTCAGTGACTTTGTGCTTGCATGTGCTATGGTTATTTCAAGGCACTTTTTATAAGCATGATAAAATAATACATATGTGACAAGAAACTGGTGTTGTATGATAAGCTAACTGGCAGAAGTGACAGAAGCTTCTGTTTGATCTCTGTGTTAATGATAGTTTCCTATTTTTTAATCGCCTCATTTGAATGAGAGTATGAACCTTCACTCGGTTTCTCCAAAATGCTTTATAAAGAAATGTGATCTCTTTATTCTGCTGTAACAGAGGGTAAAAAAAGGACCAGGCTGTTTTTCAGGTACAAGTAAAGAAAATAATGGACTTCATTTTGGCCTTTGTACTCTCCCAGGAATGATGGGAGTCCCAATATACTCATTCTCTTGAACAAATGTGCTGAACACAGAAGATTTTGTGTATTTTGTCCTTGGTGAGTGGATGTGGGAGTTATAATTGAAGATGAAAATGAAATAGAAACAAGAGCATCTTGTTGGAATTTACCTTCTTTACTCCCTTTGCTTCTTAACCATCAAGAATTTTTGACATATACCCTAAATTCAAGCCTGAGTGTTAATTTGCAAAATAGAAACCCTGTCCAAGCCTTTAAATACTATTACAGCAAAAGGCAAAGTATAAAACATGCACTTAAAACAGGCACGTGTTTCATCCAAGATGTTAAATCAGGAAGAACTAAAAAATAACAGGTTACTCCTGAAAAAAAAAAGTAATAAAATATACAAAAATATTCTCTATTCATATTTGAATAATCAAATGAAATAGTCTTGGCTTCCTAATTTCCTTACCCATTCTTGGAATAAATTCTTTATTAGAATGAATGTTGAGACCCTGGGGGATCTTAGGATATTCTTGAGAAATGAATTTGAAGTGCCAATTTTGTGCTAAACGTAGGTAGAAAATAGCGTTTTAGATTTTAAAAGTAAATGGCTAAAAATTAAGCATTATATCCTTCAGAAAGTTTATAAGGTTTGACAATCATTGTTTTAACACAGAAATCTGTTTATTAAACCAAACAAAACAGAGAAAATTATACCAGCCCTCAATTTTTGAATTTTCATTTAAATAAGCAAACTCTAAATCCACATCTTAAAAGATGTTTGTGCAGCTATGTATTTCCAAAATACTCATATTTCAATAAGATTTTCACATTATATTCACCAACAGTATCACAAAAGTTTTTTTTGTTTTTTGTTTACATAATTGTAAGGAACAGTAATTCTAGAAACACTAGAAGAAAAAAGCATAGCAATGTCCACAGTTACAAGAAAAAGTGCACATTACTCGGTCACAATCACAGTCATTACTTGAAAAACTATATGTAACAAGTAGATAAGAAATATCACTGATGCCTCAAACTCATTGTCAAAAACTGAATGACATAAGTTTTACATGAAATAAGGCAAATTCAGGAATGCACAAAGAATTTGTAATCCAACCGAAGCTAAACAACAGAAAAAAGTTGTATAAGAAGCATGAACTAAAGTACTTCTCCCTAAATATTTTAAAAATAGGCTTGCCTCAGTGCACAAAGAAAACATCACTCATGTGTATCCCACACTATAAAATAAGAAAGAAGGGTAAAATATGGGGGATAGGAGGGCACAGTTCATTGTAAGTTGCAGCTGCATCCGCTGAGAGTTCCTTACATTATTTTTAGCTAGAACTGAAAATTATGCAAATCATATCAGGAGATGTAATGGTCTTTTTGGAAACTATTTGTGAAAGAAATGAAAAGAAAACTACACACAAGAGTGCAAATTTTCAGATTGTCACTTGCAACCTCTTAACATTCAGTCATCTACATCCAGGTGCTGCTAGAGGGATGCCTGGAGACAGCAGCGGCAATCAGGAACGAGCAGCTCTAAGAAACCAAGGTGTGATCTTTTTTCAACAACATGTCTTGTCATTATTAAAAAAAAAATTCTGGGATAAAAACTGCTAGGATAAAGTTGCAGTGTTGAGTGGGGTTTTTGAGATCAGCATGAGAGCAGAAATGCAGGCTTCTCTTGGAAGTAGTTCCTGATGTGACGATTGAAAGAACGTAGGCAAGGGTTTTTCCAGCATCAAGTGTTATTTTTGTAGAAAGAATTTGGAAAGAGGAGAAGGCAAAGGGATGTGGAAAAGGTACTTACAGTAGTTTCTCAAAACAGTTTTCTTTTAGGACCTATGAAAAAGTTACCAAAGTAAAAATGACAAGTTTGAATGAAAAACAAGTTTTCTTTTTATAAAAATTACATATTTTTTTAAAATACGAGATCCTTTTCATTGTTGTTATATCCTGTAGCAACAAGAAATTTGGCTTTTTTTTTTCTTTTTTTTTTTTGCCAGGTACTTCAGCTTTCAGTCCAATGAGTCAGTAGCAAATTCCACTAATATTTCAGCTGGATCTTGAACTATTGTTTTATACCACAAGCTTCTTCTGTTTTATCCTTGAATTAAGAATAGATAGCCTTTTATGCCCCTGATATTTATGCTGACACACTAAAACAAAAAGCAATAGGCTGGACATACTAAAGTAGCTCAAGTACTTCAGAGGTCAGAGTTCCTTTGAAGCACCTTAACACATCACTTATGGATCAAGGACAACGTGGCATAATGGAAGTATTTCTCTTAAAAGACTGTGCAGTAAGACCAGAAGTATCTCTGTTGGGAAATCAAAATGTCATTAGTGGAAACTGCAAATTTAGACCTCAGTGAATATGGTGGTCATCTGTCTCAGTTCTGTTGTAAAATGAGATTTTCCAGTTCATCTGCAGATCGCAATAAAAATGCAGCTGATTCTCGATATCCTGCAACAAGCTGTCTCACGGCATTGATTTCAGTTGGACTCAGCTGGGGTCTGGAGTTTGAGCTGCTGGAGGATCCTGAGCTAGTCGCCAATTGTCTCTTCATGCTGAGATCAGTGGGTCCTAGAAAGAAAATCATCACAAAATTAGACATAAATATTATTTGTTCCAGCATCTTGGATGTGAGCATTCAATAAATTATAGCTGAATGAATTAATGAATTCTTCCACAAGAAGCTAGTGATCTCTTTAATCAAATACATCTACTCTCAGAAAGATTAATGAGCAATGTAATGGTAACCGAGTGGCTTCTCTTTGGTCTTCTCTCAGATGCCCAAATCAGCCTCTGGAAATCACCTCTTGCTGTAGAGAGATGGTGAAAACTTTCTTGGAACATGTGTTTTTTGAAAAATTCAATTTTAAATCTGTCTTCTATATGTTGTAGACGCTTCTCATAGTAGCATAACATGATGGGAATTACAAACATTTTTCATTTGTTACATTCATTAACAGATATCTTAGACCGCATCAATTTGCAATTTAAAAAAACTGTGATGCTAATGACTTTAGAGTACAAACTAGTCAACTTAGCAAAAAGGAAACTAAGGACTAAAGGACTTCAGGAATATGTTTAGAGTTTGACAACGTTTAAGTGGCACAACCAGGACCTGACTTAAGTATTTTATTATTATTATTTTTCATTTCAGGCAGATGTTGTTTACCATGTTGGTTAGTATTAAAAGTGTTGACATATTACACTGGAATTTGCTTTAGAAGTGCAATAAGTGATTACTGCAAACAATACCACAGAGAACCTAGACATTTGGAATACTGACTTAAGTGTTTAGGAATTTAATGTCATCTCTGTATTTATTTGCACAAAACACATTCATGTGCCGAAACCTTTTTTTCTTACATATTTAAGCCATCTGGTGGGTATGCTTTTTGACAACATTTTGTAAATTTTTACTTAAAAATTATTTATAAAGTTATTTAAAATCTTTTATTCAGTCATTTATGTTGAGAAGATACTTCTTTCAATTATTCTTTAAGTGTTCACTTTTATACTTCTTAGCTGACATTAAGCATTTACTGTAGTTATTAAATTTGCAGTATTAAATTTAAATCCTTGAATAAAACAGTACTAAGCACATAACTAAACATGTGTTCCAAAACTGTAATGATTCTATAACTTGAAAATGTTTTAACAGATTTTTCCTAAACATGCGTAAATTTTCAGATAATGGTATTCGTTTCATGAACTAAAACAAGAGATGTTATTTTATCCTTTTGGTTCTCCTTGAAGCATGATGGAGATAGGTCAAGACCCAACCCCCTCCACCCTCTACCTCCACAAAGGAGACAGATGTCCCATGAGAGGGAAATAGCTTCACTTGAATTTAATTAGAGCAGAGACAAGACTAGCACACAAGAACTCTGACATCTGAGAGAAATGTATTTCCACTTCTGTAGTGGCCTTTCAAAGCTTTGATTTTTCTAGCAGGACTTAGGTTCCATTTGTTCTGCTATTTACAAAATCATGAGACTGACACGACAAGCTGGAAGAGAGATGTGCGATGTCACATTTGCAAACAGAAGTTACTGAACCAGTGTTGAGGCAAATCATTAAGCATCACTGAGTTTATTTGGAAAGTTCTGAGTGGATTAAAAAGGCATTATAACAGGAGTAGTGGTCTCCAGATGAACCCACTTTAAGTTTTGTTTTTCTTTATATTTAAGAAGCCCAGTACCAGGACAGATATTCATAACAGATATTGAAAGAGTTTTCCTCTCAGCTATGTAGTTATCTAGTATCTGGTTGGCTGACTGTCATTATTTCATTACAAGGTGTAACATTTTGATGGTTTTTGCTGTCAATCCAAGTTGATTGGCATCCTTAAGTAGAATTGAGAAAGGGTTGAGGGTAGGGCTCCAGTTCTTTCTAAAGTGAGGGAGATTGATTTTATTCTAATCGGCAGTTTTTGAATTACACCCTACCGCTGGTTCAGTGTTCTAAGCTTCCAAACCAAGACCTAGCTTTCACTTTCCTTCAGACCTTTGTTAGCACAGGCATAGTCTAGAGAAAGCTCTGCCATTTAGAGGCTATTCACACCTCCCAAGTTATTATTATTCTTTGTCTGGAAGAAAGTTGACATCATTATCTTGGCTTTTTTTCAGATCTGCAGGATCAGGATAGAGTGCATAAACCAAAACTATAAGGAGTCCTTTAGCTGAGTGTTTGTTATCCATGTCTTCACTACTATGGGGTTGAGTAAGGAATCAAGCTAAAATAAAAATATTTGCAAATAAACAAGATATTTCACTAGGGACCAAATGGCCCTCACTGATTGTCACTACCATTCATTTCTGCCTCATTGAGTGAATCCCATACTTGACTGGTTTGGCTTAATTATCCCCAACAATATGATCTGATTAGAATGCATATCAATTACAAGTAAAAATTCAAAATTTATAAAGATGCTACATTTAATGAAGTCTAGGAAAGTATTCTTGGAGACCTGCTAAAATCTCATACAAGGCTACTGAGAAGCATGGTTCTGGAAAAGCTGGACCAGTTAACAAGAAAATGACCAAGGATAGTGACACAAAAGATACTTCAAGAGAAATGATTTTGATATCCAAGGTTAAAGGCACACACCAAGGCAACTTGCTAGGTCCTCATTTATCTAAGTGCCCACATTTTTACCAAAGTGATGCGAACCTGCTTTATGATCATTCTGAAAATATAAGAGACAAAAGATATTTCATGCTAACATACAATGCTGTTTGAAAAATTAAGCCCCACACACCAAAACGAATTATTGATTCATTTTTTGAGATTTGAGGGATATTTAAGTTATAAATAAATTTCAGTTAAATGAAAATGTATATTTTCATTTTACTTCTTCATTTTCTTTTTCTTCATTTTATTTTTCAAATTAAGTTATCAGTTGAATACTTCTCCCCTGTTTATGGTGCATTTTTGGTTGTTGTTTTAAATAGACTTATTTTTATGGTCATATTTTAGTGTCATTTATCCTTAGGTAGGAGGGCCCCTTAGGACAAAGTTTTGTTTTTGCAGTGTAAATTCTCTTTGAAAGACTATGGCATACATTTTTATTTATCAAAAATTAGACTGAAGGTAAGAATTCAAGGCCCATAAACGCAGGCACCCTTTGTGTCTCATTTACCATATCATTCTGTGGAGATGTGTTGGTGCCTGGCACAAAGGAAGCCTCAATAATAATCGGTGACTGATCGATGTTTGTAGAATCAATAAATGAGAAGTGCCAGATTCTTTCTATAGCCAATAATTAAGAAATAGGAAATAAGTGATGTTATTAATAACACTAGTTATGGTTAAAACAAAACTAGTTAGACAAAAACCACGATGGTTTAATGTGACTTATTCAAGTAAAGTAACCTCTAATATATGGAAATATTATTATTGCCATCAAAGTCATCTAAAATTATAAAAATGTAATTGCTTGAGTACAGTGATTTCCACATGAATCATTGCTGATAGAGAAAAATAAGTTATTGTCCACTTCCTAAATAATCATGTTTGGTTTACCACTAAATATTACCATGAGTCCTGAGTTGAATATAAAATAATTCCTAGCTTCATACAGCCTTCTCCTACATTCCCTTCTTCAGCTAGGACCTCCACTCCCAAGTAATAGACTATGAAATGTCTGGATAACTGGCAATTAATTCAACAATTTAAATAAGTGAAGAACATTTTAAATTAATTCTTTACTACAGGGGTTGGTGAAATTTTTAAACAAAGAACAAGGTAGTAAATATTTTAGTCATCTTAAGCCATGAGGCAGAATTGCAGATATTAATAATATGCAGGTACTTATACAAAAAGAGAGAAAGCAGATTACAACGTTCTCATGGACAAAATTCAAACTATAACAATTGAGTCTTTGTTTTTAAATAAAGGTCTACTACTGAGGAGAGTAAAAAGCTTTTTTCTTAATTGAGCTTCACCGTTAGTGTTCCTTTTCATCAAAATCAATTGCAAATGTTCATCTATTAATGAAGATTTGTAGTGATATTTTATGTGTTTCATCTTTGAAAATGTCTTTTTATACAGTTAAGTATTTTCAAATACTTTTATCAAGTCACAACCATATTATTTTAATTGAGCATACTCATCACTTAAAAGTCATTATAGAATTCTATTAGATCCTTCTCCTGATAGTTACCTTTTATTAGGTCAATACACTGCAGATTAATTACTTCCTATTAAAGTTTAAACTGGAAGCTCCTCAACTGAACAGTGAAAAGGAATTTGAAATATAAGAATTTACTTTGCGTTTGCATCAATGTACTAAAATATTGCTGAGTCTGTGGTATGTGCTCAGAAAATATATCCACTGTAAATCTGCTTGGGAGTGGAGATTTTACTTCTTGTTTTAACTTCTGATAGGACAAGAAGTTTGTAAGCAGTTTTCTATTACTGTGATTCAAACAGTATTGGCCATCATCAAAATAACTTTACCACAGCATAAGCTTTGCATATAAGTACTGTTTTATCTTGTAATTTCAGATCGAATTCAACAAGAAACATTGCCAATTCTGCAGCAAAAATTAATTTCCAAAACCATTGAGTGTTTACTGATAGTGTCTGAGGGCAGTTCTTATTCAGAAAAAAATTAATATTAGCCCTGATCTGGAAAAAAAAATTGTAATAAAACTTTACCAGGAAGCCATCAAACTGCTGTGTGGTAGGACAACTCAGTATATTCAGATTCTATTCTGACAAAATTTCACAGTAATGAACATGGTTAATTGATGAGAACAAATGAAGTTTAAAGGTGATAGTACTGTTTTAACCATGAATGAAATACTGAAGTGTTTTCCACAATACAACTGCCAATGGCTCTTTCAAGGAATAACCATATGCTTTATGTTTTAACAAACTTTGTAAATATGTCCAAATAACCCTCTTTGTGCTTCACACCTCTTAGTTCCACTTCGGATTGTATTGAATTAGTTTTTTTGCAACTTTGAAAATATTCTCACCTATAGGTGTTCCACACTTACTATTCATAGAGGCTAATTATTCATCACTTCAAACTTATCATTGACTCCTCCAATAAGCAACAACAGAGTAGTATTAGTACCATCTCAACTCGAGAGGCAAGGAAAACTACTTCAAACTAGAGTTACCTTGTTTGTTAATTGACTATTCATATTACCAACATTTCAATTTCCTCAAGCTTTCAAGCACTGTTCTTGCCATAATGCTAAAAGTCTTAAGAAGGCTTATTTTTCTGGACACAATTCTTTAGCTTTTGCAGTAAAATGTGATTTAATAAACTTGCTATCAGTAAATGAAGTGATTTTCCCTGGTTGGCTAACAAATTCGCTACTTGAAAACTTTGTAGGCCATTTCATTTCTTATTTTTGTGATCAGATGTTTAATCAAGGTATTCATGATGATATTGTAGTTCTTTTGCCAAAGAGTAAAAAAAAAATCAACTATAAAACTTCAGGATTTTAGCTAAGTTAGCTAATATAGATAAAGCATCCATCCAGCACGATGCCTGGTTATACTAGATATTCTATAAGTGGTAATTTCCTTCTCCAGATGACTGAATATTTATCAATGGGCTAAAGATATCCAAAATATCACACTAAATATACATTGCTAGATTCAACATGCTAATGAGTTTCATTTATATTCACAAGTCTGATTACACTATAATTTGCCTTTCTAATACTATTTTTGATGATAGAATTATAGTAGCATCATAAAATGAGCTGGAGTACTTTCTCCTCTTTTATCCATTTTTCCTTCTTTTAGAATTGTTTGTCTAAAGTGAAGATTATCTAGCCTTTGAAGCCTTGGTAAAAATTTGTAAAACCATCAGAGTCTGATATTTTTTAATGGGCAGATTTTTATAATACTGATTCAATTTGTGTAATGGTTACAAGTTCATTTGGAATATCCATTTTTGAATTAATATTGGCCAATTATGCTTTTGTAAAACATGGTCTAATATCTCTAAACTTTCAAGTATAATGGTATAAAAATATTAATTTTATACTTTTTAAACTTTTATTTTTTAAAATTTCTATTATGTTTCATGTCTTTATTCATCTTGTCATATTTTTAAAAAAGCCCTTTCAAGAATGCTGCTTTTGCTTTTGTTAGTCTTCCCTATTGCTTCTTTGATTTGTATTTAATCAATTTTTTCACTTATTCTATTGTCTTTGGGTTTTCTCTGTTTTGACTTCTCAGGTTAAATCATTGGTTCATTAACTTTATATTTTTTTCTACTGTGTATGCCAAAATACTAAATTAGTTATATTCCATAAATCTAGTTTTGTAGCATTTTCATCTTTGATAATTATAAATAGTTCTCAACACAATGCGATCTGTATGTTAATGATTATTTGGATGTTTCTATTTGCTTAGGTGGTCAATATATGTGAAAGAATATGTATTGTTAGTTGGGGGTCGAATTCTAAATATAGCTATTAGATTAAATTTTAATTATTTGTTTCAAATCCAAATGTTTTTCTGGTGTATCTTTTTTTGTTTGTTTTTTGTTTTTCTGAGAGACTTGTGTCAAAACTCTATGGCTATCATTATGACTTTCAATTTCTCCTTGCTATTTTGTTACTTTTTAATTTAATTTTGAGGCTTTATTATTGGGGTACATAGTTGTATCAGTCCATTCTTATACTGCTATAAATACCAGAGGCCAGGCATAGTGGCTTACACCTGTAATCCTAGCACTTTGGGAGGCCGAGGTGGGTGGATCACTTGTGGTCAGGTGTACAAGACCAACCTGACCAACATGGTGAAACCTAGTCTCTACTAAAAATACAAAAATTAGCCCGGCATGGTGGTGGGCACCTGTAATCCCAGCTACTTGGTAGACTAAGCAGGAGAATGGCTTGAGCTCAGGAGGCAGAGGTTCAGTGGGCCAAGATCATGCCACTACACTCCAGCCTGGGGGACAGAGTGAGAATCTGTCTCAAAAATAAATAAATAAATAAATAAAATGAACATAAATACCCAAGACTGGGTTATTTTAAAAAGGAAAGAGGTTTAATTGACTCACAGTTATGCATGGCTGGGGAGGCCTCAGGAAACTTACAGTCATGGCAGAAGGAAAGCAGGCATATCTTACAAGGTGGCAGGCGAGAGAGCACATGTGAAGGTGGAACTGTCAAACACTTATAAAACTATCAGATCTTGTGAAAACTCACTATCATGAGAACAGCATGGGGGAAACCACCTCCATGATCCAATAACCTCCCACCAGGTCCCTCCCAAAACACATGGGGATAATGGGAATTACAATTTGAGAGGAGACTTGGGTGAGGACACAGAGCCAAACCATATTCTTCCCCTACCTCCCCCCAAATCTCACATCCTTTTTACATTTCAAAACCAATCATGCCTCCCTGACAGTCTCCCAAAACCTTAACTCATTCCAGCATTAACCCAAAAGTCCAAGTCCTAAGTCTCATCTGAGACAAGGCAATGCCCTTCTGTCTAGGAGTTTGTGCAAGTTAGTGATTGTTACTTTTGCACCAACATAATAGTTACTTCCTGAGACTTTGCTGAAGTTGCTTATCAGCTTAAGGAGATTTTGGGCTGAAACAATGGGGTTTTCTAGATATACAATCATGTCATCTGCAAACAGGGACAATTTGACTTCCTCTTTTCCTAATTGAATACCCTTTATTTCCTTCTCCTGCCTAATTGCCCTGGCCAGAACTTCCAACACTATGTTGAATAGGAGTGGTGAGAGAGGGCATCCCTGTCTTGTGCCAGTTTTCAAAGGGAATGCTTCCAGTTTTTGCCCATTCAGTATGATATTGGCTGTGGGTTTGTCATAGATAGCTCTTATTATTTTGAGATACGTCCCATCAATACCTAATTTATTGAGAGTTTTTAGCATGAAGGGTTGTTGAATTTTGTCAAAGGCCTTTTCTGCATCTATTGAGATAATCATGTGGTTTTTGTCTTTGGTTCTGTTTATATGCTGGATTACATTTATTGATTTGCGTATATTGAACCCGCCTTGCATCCCAGGGATGAAGCCCACTTGATCATGGTGGATAAGCTTTTTGATGTGCTACTGGATTCAGTTTGCCAGTATTTTATTGAGGATTTTTGCATCAATGTTCATCAAGGATATTGGTCTAAAATTCTCTTTTTTTGTTGTGTCTCTGCCAGGCTTTGGTATCAGGATGATGGTGGCCTCATAAAATGAGTTAGGGAGGATTCCCTCTTTTTCTATTGATTGGAATAGTTTCAGAAGGAATGGTACCAGTTCCTCCTTGTACCTCTGGTAGAATTCGGCTGTCAATCCATCTGGTCCTGGACTCTTTTTGGTAGGTAAGCTATTGATTATTGCCACAATTTCAGATCCTGTTATTGGTCTATTCAGAGATTCAACTTCTTCCTGGTTTAGTCTTGGGAGAGTGTATGTGTCACGGAATTTATCCATTTCTTCTAGATTTTCTAGTTTATTTGCGTAGAGGTGTTTGTAGTATTCTCTGATGATAGTTTGTATTTCTGTGGGATCGGTGGTGATATCCCCTTTATCATTTTTTATTGTGTCTATTTGATTCTTCTCTCTTTTCTTCTTTATTTGTCTTGCTAGCGGCAATCAACTTCAGCAAAGTCTCAGGATACGAAATCAATGTACAAAAATCACAAGCATTCTTATACATCAATAACAGACAAACAGAGAGCCAAATAATGAGTGAACTCCCATTCACAATTGCTTCAAAGAGAATAAAATACCTAGGAATACAACTTACAAGGGACGTGAAGGACCTCCTCAAGGAGAACTACAAACCACTGCTCAATGAAATAAAAGAGGATACAAACAAATGGAAGAACATTCCATGCTCCCAGGTAGGAAGAATCAATATCGTGAAAATGGCCATACTGCCCAAGGTAATTTATAGATTCAATGCCATCCCCATCAAGCTACCAATGACTTTCTTCACAGAATTGGAAAAAACTACTTTAAAGTTCATACAGAACCAAAAAAGAGCCCACATCGCCAAGTCAACCCTAAGCCAAAAGAACAAAGCTGGAGGCATCATGCTACCTGACTTCCAACTATACTACAAGGCTACAGTAACCAAAACAGCATGGTACTGGTACCAAAACAGAGATATAGATCAATGGAACAGAACAGAGCCCTCAGAAATAACGCTGCATATCTACAACTATCTGATATTTGACAAACCTGAGAAAAACAAGCAATGGGGAAAGGATTCCCTATTTTATAAATGGTGCTGGGAAAACTGGCTAGCCATATGTAGAAAGCTGAAACTGGATCCCTTCCTTACACCTTATACAAAAATCAATTCAAGATGGATTAAAGACTGAAACGTTAGACCTAAAACCATAAAAACCCAGAAGAAAACCTAGGCATTACCATTCAGGACATAGGCACGGGAAAGGATTTCATGTCTAAAACACCAAAAGCAATGGCAACAAAAGCCAAAATTGACAAATGGGATCTAATTAAACTCAAGAGCTTCTGCACAGCAAAAGAAACTACCATCAGAGTGAACAGGCAACCCACAAAATGGGAGAAAATTTTCGCAACCTACTCATCTGACAAAGGGCTAATATCCAGAATCTACAATGAACTCAAACAAATTTACAAGAAAAAAACAAACAACCCCATCAAAAAGTGGGTGAAGGACATGAACAGACACTTCTCAAAAGAAGACATTTATGCCGCCAAAAAACACATGAAAAAATGCTCACCATCACTGGCCATCAGAGAAATGCAAATCAAAACCACAATGAGATATCATCTCACACCAGTTAGAATGGCAATCATTAAAAAGTCAGGAAACAACAGGTACTGGAGAGGATGTGGAGAAATAGGAACACTTTTACACTATTGGTGGGACTGTAAACTAGTTCAACCATTGTGGAAGTCAGTGTGGCGATTCCTCAGGGATCTAGAACTAGAAATACCATTTGACCCAGCCACCCCATTACTGGGAATATACCCAAAGGACTATAAATCATGCTGCTATAAAGACACATGCACATGTATGTTTATTGCGGCACTATTCACAATAGCAAAGACTTGGAACCAAGCCAAATGTCCAAAAATGATAGAGTGGATTAAGAAAATGTGGCACATATACACCATTGAATACTATGCAGCCATAAAAAATGATGAGTTCATGTCCTTTGTAGGGACATGGATGGAAATTGGAAATTATCATTCTCCGTAAACTATCACAAGAACAAAAAACAAAACACCGCATATTCTCACTTATAGGTGGGAATTGAACAATGAGAACACATGGACACAGGTAGGGGAACATCACACTCTGGGGACTGTTGTGGGGTGGGGAAAGGGGGGAGGGATAGCATTGGGAGATATACCTAATGCTAGATGATGAGTTAATGGGTGCAGCACACCAGCATGTCACATGTATACATATGTAACTAACCTGCACATTGTGCACATGTACCCTAAAACTTAAAGTATAATAATAATAAAAAAAAATAGTTACTTCCAAGATACAGTGGGGATACAGGCATTGGATAAATGCTTTCATTCCAAATGGGAGAAACTGGCCAAAACAAAGAGGCTACAGGCCCCATACAAGTCTGAAACCCAGTTGGGCAGTCATTAAATCTTAAAGCTCTGAAATGATCTTCTTTGACTCATGTATCACATCCAGGGCATGCTGATGCACAGGGTGGTCTCTCACAGCCTTGGGCAGCTCCCTCATGGGCTGGCATTGAGTGACTGAGGCTTTTTCAAGCACATGGTGCAAGTTGTCAGTGGATCTACCATTCTGGGGTCTGGAGGATGGTGGCCTTCTTCTAGGCAGTGCCCCAGTGGGGACTCCATGTGGGGACTCCAATCCCACATTTCCCTTCCACACAGCCCTAATGGAGGTTCTCCATGAGGGCTCCATCCCTGCAGCAGACTTCTGCCTCGATATCCAGGTGTTCCCATATAGCCTCCAAAATCTAGGCAGAGGTTCCCAAGCCTCAAATATTGACTTCTGTACACCAGCAGGTCAATCACCATGTGGAAGCCACAAAGGCTTGGGGACTGCATCCCCTGAAGCAATGGCTGAACCTTTACCTTGGCCCCTTTTAGCCACAACTGGAGCTGGAGTGGCTGGGATGCAGGGCACCAAGTCCCAAGGCTGCACACAGCATCAAGTCCTGGGCTTGGCCCAGGAAACCATTTGTTCCTCCTAGACCTCCAGGCCTATGATGGGAGTTACTGCTGCCAAGATCTCTGACATGGTCTGGAAACATTTTCCCCTTTGTCTTGGTATTGACATTCTGCTCCTCACTACTTATGCAAATTTCTGTAGCTGGCTTGAATTTCTCCCCACAAATGGCTTTTTCTTTTCTATCTCATTGTGAGACTGCAAAATTTTCTAACTTTTATGCCCTGTTTTCCTTTGAAACATAAGTTCTAATTTCAGATCATCCCTCTGAAGTTCAAAGTTTCACAGATCTAGGGCAGTGGCAAATTGCCACCAGCATAGCAAGAGTGACCTTTGATCCAGTTCCCAAGAAGTTTCTCATCTCCACCTGAGACCACTTCAACCTGGACTTCATTGTCCACATCATTAACAGCATTTTGGTCAAAACCGTTCAACAAGTCTCTAGGAAGTTCCAAACTCTCCCACATCTTCCTGTTTTCCTCTGAGCCCTCCAAACTGTTCCAACCGCTGCCCCTTACCCAGTTCGAAAGTTGCTTCCACATTTTCAGGTTATCTTTATAGCAGTTTCCCCCTGTCTATGGTACCAATTTCCTATATTAGTCTATTCTCACACTGCTATAAAGAAATACCTGAGACTGGATAATTTATAAAGGAAAGAAGTTTAACTGAGTCATAATTCTGCATGCCTGGGGAGGCCCCAGGAAACTTACAATCATGGCAGAAGCAGAAGTTAACACATCTTATATGGTGGCAGGTGAGAGAGTACGTGAAGGAGGAACTGTCAAACACTAACAAAACCATCGGATCTCATGCGAACTCACTTACCTTCATGAGAACAGCATGAGGGAAACCTTTCCCATGATTTAATCACCTCCCATCATGTCCCTCCCTCAACAAGTAGTGATTATGGGGATTACAATTTGAGATGAGATTTGGGTGGGGAAACAGAGCCAAACCATATCAATAGTACCTAGACAATTGTAACCTTTTGGTGAACAGTTACTCTCATTATTAGTTAATAAATATTTAATTCCCCTAAGCTTTCGTATTAAAGCCAATTACAGTGGTTCCTCAGTATCCTTAGGGACTTGGGTCCAGGACACCAAAATCCAGGATACTCAAGTCCTTTATATTAAATGGCACAGTATTTAGATATAACCCATGTGCATCCTCTGATATGTTTAAAATCATCTCTCGATTACTTATAATACTGAATATAACATAAATGCTATATAAATATTTGTTATACTGTATGTTTTCATTTGTATTATTTTTGTTGTATTGTTACTTTCGATTTTTTTCCAGTATTTTTGATCTGCAGTTGGTTCAATCTGGAGATATGGAGCCCACTGACACAGAGGGACAGCTGTAATGTCATACACCCTCACATAAAAATTCTTTCAATACTTCTGCAAGATTGTATTTTATCTGGGTCACTGCTATCAAAAAAAGAACTGCATTTTATTTATGCATCCACCTGAGAATTTGTCCTTTAACAAATGGTGGATAACAACAGAACCAAATATGAGATGTAAGTATAAGGTCTTGGAACCCTTCATCTTCAGATAACTTACCCTTTGATCAGAGAAAAGATTGATACTACAGTTTGGTGGTAACTATTTGTCTCTTTTGCAGTCTATGTCAAACCAAAGTCATTTTCAAACCAGTTAGGTCTAACTGTAACCCTAATATGATTGTGCTTTCAAATACTTAACTCCTCCTGATGTCATTAAGTTTACACTTCTCTATTTAGTTAACACTGATTAATCAATATTAGGTTACCAATAAATAGTATACTTTTCTACAAAGTAACAAGTTGCTAAGATACATATTGTACACATACTTAAGAAAATACAAAAAGCAAGATATGTATCACTGTCAAGGCCAAGTAACTGTTTAAGGCATTATGCAAGGGAGAAAAGAGAACCTTATAGATTGTACTCCCCCACCAAAGTTGTAAGACTTCTTTCTAGCAAAGCTAAGGATCAAACATTGACAGCATTTGCAGGTTAAATTAGATCTCCTTCATAATATATTCCTGGACTGATTTGAGGGCAATTTTGAGTGTTTACTTAAAAGATTAATTTTAGTTTAAGACTGTAAATATCAATCTTCCACACGTTTGAAAAATTAAGTACTGCAAAACTCAAATCTCCTGGACTTGCTTTTTTTAAATTCTAAATTTTTACACCAATTAAAACATTTTAAAATCTTGTTTTCCCACTGTCTTTATCCATTTGTGTTTTATTTCATTTTTCTGATCTAAATTCACCTTGTTTAAAAAAAGAGAGAAAAATTGCTGTTGAACATCTCAGCACTTTTGCTTTTTATCTAAGGGGGTTTCCTACACATTCAATTTAAAGAGAAGCAGTTATTTGCCACATTGGCCTTTCTAATCTTTCCTCTACTTGCATTTGCTCATTCCCAGTACTCAGCTATGTAAACTGCCTGAGTTTATTCAGTAAATGACCTTTCTACCCAAGCTTCAAATTCAGTATTTTGTGGAGACCTAACTAATCCTTTGATAAATCACAGGATAACCTAAAGTGAGAATCCGTGTCCCAGCAGTTTTAGAAATTTGTAAAGGGAAAGACTCCTAGCATGCTTCTGTTTCCAGGCAATTTTTGGCTTCTGGGAAAAGATACAAATACTGCAGGAGAGAGAAGAGTTACTTTTTAACTTAAGCTGAACAAACATACTACATAAGGGCATAATGATTTACTGTATTATTCGTTTATGTATATATTTACATACGTGTATACATTTTCAAATAACAGGAAGCAATCCCTAAAACCAGAAAGAATAAAGCATGAATTTATTATTCTTCAGAGAGCCTATGAGGTCAAAAATATCAATTGCTTAGACCATTGGGTTCTCTGGCCTCTGTTAAAGAAAAGAGAATCTTATGATTTGTACTCCACTACCATTCATAATTCAACTTCATTTCTCCTGTTTCAACAAGCTGACAAATAAACAGGAAAAATAGTATTATTTATAGTTTACTTGTAAATACTGTAGGGGGTTAATTGTTTGCCTAAATTCACATAGCTTGGAAGTTTCTACATTAAGATTTGAACCTGGGTTTTCCACTTGCTAATCTTACTATCTTATAGCTGTGTGCTGCATAATTTTTGTCTGTATATTAAATGAGATTTCATCATTTGGAGATTAAACTTGTGTTCAAGTTCAAACTCATTAGTAAATTTTTACTATTTTCTTGAGTTATCAGTGCTCTAACAAAGCTAGAACATTTAATTTACATCTTTAAAGAGTCTTCAAATATTTCTGGAAATAGATTGAATAAACACAAATGTACAGATAAATTTTACAACTGACAGTAAAAAATTGCGGCCTATTGATTTTCTGTTCCCTTAAAAGTGAAATAAAATAAATTTGTAAAAGAATAAAACTGTCTAGTATTTCCTCAGGGCATTTTGGAGGTTTTTGTCTTATCACGCCCCTTGCTTACCACAATTCATACTAATCCCTGGAAATCCCTGGAAAGTTAAGACTCTAATGTGTGTGTATGTAAACACACACACACACACACACACACACACACACACAATTGCATATATATGTAGAATTGGCTCATGCAATTATATAGATTGAAAAGTCCCAAGATCTGTAGTCAGCAAGCCAGAGATCCAGAAGGGCCAGTTGTGTAGTTCCAGTCTGAGTGTGAAGACCTGAGATTCAAGAGAGCTGACTCTTAGTCCAAGATCCAGGAGGCTCAAGGCCCAAGAAGAACTAATATTTCAGCTTGACTCCAAAAGTAAAAAAAGACCAATGTCTTGGCTCAAGCAGTCATGCAGGAGAATTCCCTCTTACTAAACCTTTTTTGTCCTTCTCAAGTCTTCAATTGATGGGATGATGTCCACCTACATTAGGGAGGGCAATATGCTGTACTCGGTCTACTGATTCTTTATCTTTTTTTTTTTGAAAGAGTCTTGCTCTGTTGCCAATTCTCAGGTGGAGTGACATGATCATGACTCACTGCAGCCTTGACCTCTAGAGCTCAAGTGATCCTCCCACCTCAGCATCCAGAGTATCTAGGGCTACAGGCCATGCTACTACACCTGGGCACCTGGGTAATTTTTTTTTTTTCAGAGATGGGGATTTGCTATGTTGCCCAGGCTGGTCTCGAACATCTGGGCTCAAGCAAACCACCTGCTTCAGCTAGGATTATAGGTGTGAGCCACTGAGCCCACCCTGATTCAAATGTTAATCTCATACAGAAACACCTCACAGACATATATAGAAAAATGGTTGGTCATATGTTGGGCATCTTATAGCCCAGTCAAGTTGACACATACAATTAACCATCACATTTATACACTCTATTCAGGAGAATTCCCTTATAATATCCCAAAGGGAAGGTATTCTAAATCACATTCAATATTTTGAGATAATTACTAAGACATGTTCACTATAACATAGATGCCTGTTACAACAATACAAGATTTAACAGGAGTTGCTTTTTGTTCTGTATGTTTAATGGTCATATGAAATATTTTAAATTCCTGTATTTCACACACACACACACACACACACACGTTTATCCCAGAGTGATTAAATTTGGTAGTTTATTCCACTCCTTTAAAAACTTGGGACAATGAAAATCTATAACAGAAACACTGATGCCTCATATGGTAAGACACATGAATTAGTGAAGAATTAGCTCCTCTGGAATTGAGATTACTAGTAATTAACAATGAAATTGATAGCTGATAAGGATACTATAATATATTAGTATTGTAAAAATCCAATACAACCCTCAGTTTAGTCATTATTATATTGGAAAATATTATGAAAAATTTCTTAAGGTGCAGTGAAATAATTTGTCTCACTGTTTTAAAGTACAACATTAAAAAAATGGTCCTCTTTTTGGCAATTTGCTGCTTCCTATCACTATCAATAACCTAACAAATATGTAAGTACCTATGATATGTCATCTGTATTCACATATTTTAAGTCCCTCAAATTTTACTGTAAGTAGATAATAATTATAAAACAATATTACAGCACATAAGATATTTATATAGAATACTATAAATATAAGTTCATATTTATAAGCTATATATTTATAGGACAAAGTACACATGAGATGGTTTAAGTTTGATCCATTTGTTTTTAAACTTCTAAGAGACTGTTCTTTTTTACTTTTTGTCAAATGAGAATCAGCAAATTTTAATCAACTTACATATTAAGATGTGTAAGTGTTTTATAGACAAGGTAATTTTAATATTTGTTGCTTTGGGAGTGGGGATGAAATTGGGGTGGGTAGAGCCTGCTACCTCTAGAGTATCCTTTTTGCTCTTAGAGTCTAATAATTTAAGGTAAGGAAGAGAAAACCAGGCTCTAAGTTTGTAAAAGAATAAGTAATGGAAGTCTAGCAAATAGTAGACTATAATTAAGTTGAATCACTAAACTAAACCAAAGGTCAGCAAGCATGGATATTCTGCATATTTAAAAAATCACATTTAATCTACAATCATCCAAAACTATAAACATAAGATATTTTTTATGTTATGAAACTGTAACTCATATGAAATATAGAGTATTTACACTGAAATACCTACTTCTTTTATACTATTAGTCAATAAGCCATGAAGGCAAAATTACAATTTTAAGGAATAGAAAATTTTAAGAATCTGTACTTAGATGTAGAACACATGTGTCTGACTTCTCTTAGTGATTTCTTATCAAATATTTACATTGCTTCACCAAACATCCAGAAGTTTAAAAATAAAGCACAATCATTTTCGTGAACCTAGACAGCATAATTTCTTGTATATGAGGAAAGGCAGGGTGGATGGATTCCCATTAATGTTAATGCCTGTCACCTCATTTCTCTTCTTTGTTATTAAGTTGCTTAGAAAGCAAATTAGTATTTTATTCAAATTTATTTTTTAAATGGCATAAATTGTATGTATTTATCGTGAACAACATGAGGTTTTGAAGTACACATACATCATGGAATGGTTAAATCTAGCTAATTAACAAAAGCATTACCTCACCTAGTTATTTTGTAGTGAGAACATTTTACTTCTACTCACTTAGCAGTTTTCAAGAAGGGCATTATATGAAGTGAAATAAACCAGGAACAAAAAGACAGATGCTGCATGATCTCACTCATATGTGGAATCCAAAGAATTTGTTCACATAGTAGAGAGTGGAATGGTGGTTGCCAGAGGCTGGGGTGAATAGGGAGTAGGGAATATTGTGGAGATGTTGGCAAAAGAGTGCAAGTTTACAGTTAGATTAGAGGAGTAAGTTCAAGAAATCTACTGTATGGCATAGTTAATGCTGATATATTATATTCCTGAAAAAAACAATTAATATTTTACAAGAAACAGAAGAAATCATGGGACCAGACCATAGATGGACAGAGTGGTGCACGAAGAATGGCTTTTAAAGGATGTAAACATGGAGAGCTGAGTATATTATAAATGTACAAAAGATATGTCCGATTTGAAAAAACACAATGAAAATAAACATAGTATGACCTCCTTCACAATTATGGATAAACTGTGCTCATAAATATGCTTTCAGGAATAAAATGTAAAAAAAAAATTCTTGTAATACTGTCCCAAAAAACACAAAAGACATAATAACCTATATCACCTGAAATAGGCACCAACAAAAAAAATCCTAAATTCAGAAGACTGTACAAGCTACTTTTAGATCCATTCAGAACACACAAGAGGATTATATTTCCTAATGGATTTAAATTATAAGAAATAATTTGCTTCCCTCTGTGGCCATTTAGATATTGGCCAGAATGTTCGTCAATCACACATTTAATTTTGTAATCAGTTTTAATTCTGAATTTTAGTGAGTGGACCAAGTAACAACTCAGGAGGCAAAACTTGCACTGTGTGGACTCACATTCAAATGTATCTGCTTCCACTAGTTCTAGCAATTGTTCGTGGATGAAAAAAGGGTTTACAGAAAAAACATTTTTAAGTGAGTTAAGAGCCAAATGACATTTAAAAATTAACTTGTGCCTTGAAATCACAAAAGAAGATGTTAGCATAATAATTGTCATCATGCTCAAAGGTTGAAAAGTTTATGAAGAGGGAAAAACGAAGACACATTTAGCATGACTACACTCTTGGAATGATTCAAGTAGACAGACCCAAGCTCTTTAGTGGAGGTAGGCAAATGCAAACAAGCTTGGTTCCTATTTCTGGAAATTCCATCAGTACCCAAGCCCAGGAAAGGGTAATGTGGACAATGGCTGGCTCAATGTCCATATAAAGAGTGAGATTTCTGACTTCCTGAAAAAGCAGAACATTCTGAGATCCCCAGGAGAACCCCTTCCTAAGTGGCAGAGGGCTGGTGAGACCAGTGATATTTAACTGGTTTGTTCAGATAGCTCCCCAGAGGATGCGTCAAAGTTCAAAGGAGGCTGTTTAAAGAAAATGACCCAAGCCAACCGTAATGAGCCCATGTCACCTGGAAAGACCCTAAACAGTTTACTAGCAGACTCAAGAAGGAAGGTCCCAGGATACTTTTCATTCCTTCCCTTCAGTGAGTAGGCACACCACAAAATTCCCAAGAGGCTCTTAAGAGTATATAAATATCCATTTTACTGTACAGTTAGAGAACAGGCTTTTAGGAAGCTGCTGCCAGAAAAGCCTGATCAATGTTGAACTATAAAACCAATCACAAGTGCTGGATAGTTCAGGGAACACACAGGGTCACTCACCTCCCTTTTCAGGGCCTTTCTTGGAGGCTTTCTGCCCTGCAGTAAACCAGTGAAAGATTTGAGGGCTCAGCCAGATAAACTGAAAGCTGCTTAATTATATTCGCAGATAATTTTTCACATAATTTTACTTTCAATTTTTCAGCAAATGATTAACATAATTGTAAATCATCAAAATTTACAAATAAGCATCATCTCTCTGACTCTATGTATCTCAATATATATCTTTATAAATAATTCACAATATCAATTAAATTATAGATCATTATCATACTATTTGTGGGAAATCTGGAAACAAAGAATAAGCTCAGTGTCAAAAATGTGGTCACATTTCAAATACCCTGAGTTTAAGCTTGCTTTCCTTAAACATTAAACAGTTTCAAATTCTGTCACAATTAAATTCTTTTAAAATTTGTTTTGTTTCTAGTTTTTAAGTAATCCTAGCCTATGCCAAAGTGGTTTTCAATGCCTACATTATAACTCACACTGGGATTAGTTCTTCTCAGAACCTTAACATGACCGGATGTTATTTAAAAGCCAGGCAGTTTGAACTAAAAATATTACTATTTAAGAATCAGCATTAAGTTTCTATAAGGTTGTTCATTGACCCCATTTATCTCATTGAGGAGTGAATGATATATGATAAATGATTAAATACAAAGAACCTGATGGAATAGACATAGAAAAGGTATTCTGCAATGACAAAATGACCCAAAGGCCAGTGCAATAATGTGAATAAGGTGAGAAGAGTTGAGTTTGGAATCAGCACTGTCCAACTGAAACTTCTGTCATGATGGGAATGTTTCTTTGTGTTGTTAAATCAGTAGGCTGTCACTATTTTGCCTATTGAAAACTTGAAATGGATCCCGGTGGAGGAACTAAATTATGAATTTTGTTTAATTTCAATAGCCACATATGGATAGTGGCTATAATGTTAGATGGCACAGGCCTACATAAAATTATATTTGAAAGAAAGAGAAAACAATCAAAATATGGATACAAATTAGTAGCGTTTAAAATAGGAAAATACTTTAAGTCAGGTCATCAAGGAAACAGATGGGAGAGCTTCAGCAAGCTGCACACTGGCAGAAAAAATTCCTAAATACAACACATTGTTTCTTTTATAACCAAAGTTTCACTGTGTGCTGCAGAATGTGCTTTGACAACTCACTCAGGTTTCATTGGACCTCCCTGGATATATAATAACTGCATAATTCCAGTTACATTTACTTCAATTAGATCACACGGTCACTTTTCTTCACATAATATGTTACTACCACGCAGATCTTCCAATTGTGTAAAGGTCATACAAATTCACCGTGGGGGATTGCTTAGCTTCTGTGAATTACTTTTAGGCTATACTCTATAAAATTATTATCTACAAAGTTTTACATAATAGACTTTATGTGTTTTTCACACAACAGAAACATCCAGCTGGTCTCCTGGAGCAGGATGACAATGGTTCCCTCCCCACACATCTGCACTACATCTTTGCATATGATTAGTGAGCCAGAACAAGCTATTAAGAGTGTAAGCTAAAGAGGAAAAGCACACTTTCCTATGACCCTGGTTAATTATGGTAAACATGTCTTTCCTGAACTAGGGGTTTAAGCTTAATAGATTTCAAAGCAGAATTTATGTACTTCAAGATATTTCTCTAAAACGTTTGATATGAAACATTTCCCTTCTTCCAATGTTGTGCTCTTCAGGATATTAAGAGAAAAAGAGAACAAACTTTAAGAAGACATCCTTAACTTCAAGTGATTATCTCCATGGTCAACTGGATTTAGTCAAGATCCCTTAAGAGGCATAATATTTTATTGAAGCAATTTCTTTCACTCAGTCATTCATCTATCCATTTAATATTTATTGAACACTCATATAAGGTAGTTACCTACTAACACTTGGTAGTAATGCAGTTTTAAAAATGTCACCTTGCCTGCCCTTGTGCATAGTCTATAGTCTAGAAAGCAGCACATAATGGACAGGTAAAATAATAAGAAATACGCTTAGAATATCATGGGAACATATTGGAAGAAAATTTAGCCAGAAAATTAGTGAGGTAAACAGAAACGGTATCTTAGGGAACATAATAGCTGATATTAGTCAGGTGCAAGGGAGGGTATCTCTGCATGAGATAACCCCAGAGACAGGTAATAGTATGCATGGGGATGAAGAATTCATTTTGTTAAATCAAATATTAGATTTCTCTGGATGTCTAGATCATGGTAGAGAACTGGATACAAAATCTGAAACTTACGGGAAAGATTGGGGTTGTTATGCACATTTGGGAGTATTTTCTAGTTGAAATTGTAAGAGCTATGAGTTCTATCTTGGTCATTATGCAGAACACAAGGATTAAAGGGAAAAGTGTGGGATGTTGAGAGAATCCAAGCATGAAGGCGCATGAGTACAAAAGAAATTCTAGAAAGGCAGCAAGAGAAAAATTATCTGAGAAGCACAAGGTACCATGAAATTGTATTTCAAGAATTTATGTATTTCAAGATATTTCTCTAAAATGTTTGATATGAAACATTCCCCTTCTTCCAATATTGTGCTCCTTAGGGTATTAAGAGAAAAAGAGAACATACTTTAAGAAGACATCCTTAACTCCAACTGATTATTCCCATACTCATTTGGATATAGTGAAGATCCCCTAAGAGGCATAATAAGCATAGTTGCCAACAGGGTGGACGTTTCAACATTCTAATAATCAAGATTCAAATATGCTTAAGAAATCTAGTCAAGTAAAGAGCAAAAATCCATCTTTTGTTTGGCAATAAGTAGAGTCACTATAAACTTAGCCGGGCCAGTTTCAGCAAAATGGTGGGGAGAAGCTGGTTATCGTGGAATGAAAAGTAAAAGGGAGGTAAGAAGTGAAGGCAGTGAATGAATAAAAATGCTCCTTTGAACATTTCAGATGAAAAATATGTTTCAGAATGCTGGTTTCTGGCACTATCAACACACACAGCCAGTCACACCACTGTAAACCAGTTCTAGTGTGATGGTGAATCTTATGGCCAAGTTTCCTTAGGCTCATAACTAAAGGACCTGAGGTGAGGAATCATTAAAGCCAAAACCCCAAATATTAATGAAGAGCAAGGAAGCTAATGAATGTTAAGAGTTGGGAAAACTAGAAATTGCCATACAAATGTTAGTGATTATGGTCATTATTACTACAATTTGGTCTTGATAGATTTTGGTCTGTATATCAGCCCAGTTTATAACAGAGTTGAAAAACAAATTGAAAAGTCTCCCCCCACGGAGTTTGTAGAGCAGAAACATCAGTAGTTAACTTATGCATTATGCATATAATTTAGACTCAAGAGATCCAATGAATAACTGCAGTGAACTACAATTGCCCTCTTTAGACAGCTCAATGTGAACTTCCTGATAGAAAGAAAGCAGTCCAAAGTCCTATGTAAATGGTGTGATAATAACAGGAGGATTGGCTGCTTGCTTGCTCCTCATTTCAGTTGGATAATTTGAATAAATTCTTTATACAGATTGTAACTGCTGTCATTTTGATAATTCTCCAACTTGAAAATTTGGATTGTTGGGTGCAGCCCCTTGCCAGCTCCAAACAAATGGAGGTTGGCTAATGATGGATTTGAAGGGCACCCTGGCATCATTGGTAGACAGAATATTTCCTTGCTATGAAGTCTCCAATCGGGCAAGATTTTCTACTGCTATTAAACAGGAGTTTATAAAACTCTAAAACTACTGTAGACCCATAAACTGATGAATGAACTGGAGCCTTCCTCTTTCCCCCACAGAATCCCCAAGTTCAGTTTAATCATTCTCCTTGCCTCCAATTGCTTTGATTTATCTAAGATTAACCCTTCCCTCCTGCCATCCAAGGTACATAATTATCTCTGTAGCCTTTTTCCTTTTGACATCATTCTATTTTTTCTAAATATTCACTTATTAAGCAAATATTATTGAGCACTTGCTATATGTCTGACCTTACTTAGAGGGATATAACAGTGAACAAGATGAAGTTTCTGCTTTCAAGGGGAATGCGTATCTATAATGGGAAATTTTCTTGAAAATATATCTCTCAATTCAATGAGATAGGTATTAGAATAAAGACACATGCAGGGGAGTGATCAATCTTCCAAAGAGTGGAAGGATGATGAGGTAGAATAAGGAAGTATTTAATCAGAGTCCTAAAGGATTTTGACATATAGACAAGAAGAGGAAGAATATATCTCTTTTTGTTTACTTGATGTCATTGATTCTGCCTTATCCAACTTCGCTTCTCTTAAAGTTACAAAGATTTGAACATGAGAACTCCAAAATATTTAAATCAAATTCAAATGCTGCTAAGGTATCCTCTTTTATTCTTCTGCCTATAGATTTGTCTTGAACACGATATAATCTGCATGGATAGTGTTATTTTAATGACATTTGTTTTAAAGGTTCTGGAAACATCATTTTCCCTTCAATCTTTGCACTCCTAATTCTATTGCCAACCTGCATCATACTTCACAATTTCTCCAGAGAGTGGCTTGAATTCTGATTGTTTTCACCTATTTTATAAATTAAATCATATGTAAGGTTAGTTCTACTTGATCTCTTAGAAGTTACTACTCCCTTCCACATATTTCAGATCTCTACAAATCCTAAACTCAAGAATTCTCAAACTGAGATTAACTGGAGTTGTCATCCATCAGCTATGAGGCTGGCATCTAATATAATGCTAATCTTCTGTTATGTCCTTTTTAGCTCTCAAGATTTATGCATATGTATGTAGTTTCTTTCTCCACAGCTCCAAAACTGTTACAGGGAATGACTATTTTGATGTCTTAAAGATGAAGAAATGATAGATATGATAATGCCATTTTAAAAAGTCAGAACATTTGGAATTCCCAGAATTTATGAAGAAAGTACCCAAATAAAGGACATTGTGGGCCCAATCAATCTAGCTGCCTTTCTGTGATTAAAACAAGCAAAAACTAAACAAACAAAAGTAAAAGAGCAGGAGACAATATCATTGTTACAGGTAGTATACATTTTTTTGGGTGAAGAAAACGAAACTGGTATTTAGAGCTGATACATAACAAGGGAAACATCACTTCCCTTGCTACCACTACATTGCTAGAATCCTTTCTCAAATGTACACTAGACAAATACTCTTTGGTTTGAGACTAAAGCTTTTGTTTGCCAAGATTAGTGTTTTGATCTTTGCTGTTGTTATTGCTGTTTTTTATTTAAATTCAGCTACACTCAGCCCAAAGTCATTACTCAAAGAAATTCACATCATTTTTAATTTTCTGCATGCCATACTGATTAATCTGTTACTTTTGTTTCATTTGAATTGTACACAGCCTGAAGTGTTTGATGTTATTGGTTGCTGTGTCCTTGAGATATCATCATCTCATCATATAAGAATCAAAGCAGGAAGACTGCATGAGCCCAGGAGTTCAAGACCAGCTTGGGCAACATAGTGATATCCTGTCTCCAAAAATAATAAAAAAAATCAAATTAAAAATTAGCCAAGTGTGGCAGTGAGCACTTATAGTCCCAGCTATTCAGACGACTGAGGTGGAAGCATTGCAGTTGCACCCCAGCCTAGGTAACACAGTGAGACCTTGCCTTAAAAAAAAAAAAAAAAAAAAAAAGAGCCAAGGCATGAATTAACTAAACAACTCCAAAATCATTATACATGACCTTGAGCAAGTCACATAAATTTCCAGCCCTGTTTCTTTCTTTGTGGTCTTTACACAATGAAGTGGTTGCTATCAAATGATTTCTCATGTCCCTTTAGCCTCTGTCATTTTATGATAGGAAAGTTTTTGAGGAGAAACATACAGAAAAAATAGACCTCAACATAGTACTACAGCATCTATATTCAAACTGTGCATTTATAAAACATGCTTTCTAAACACTTATATGCCTGCATACCTGGGATTTATACCAAATTTCCTATGTGGCTTTTGGGCACCACTGAAAAATATAATTGAGGAATAGGTACCAATGTTGTGTGATTGTGTGTGTGTGTGTGTGTGTGTGTGCGCGCTATCATACATGCTTCAGAGGTTAAATTGAGGATACTATGAGAGTGTATATCTATACCTCATCTAGACTTGGAGTTCTGGATTTAAAAAAGGGTGTGCAATGAATGAGGAGAGAGTGGGGGAGAAGCAGGTGAAAGAAAACTTCAGGTGAGTAGACCTTGAAGCTGGAAAAGCTGGCTCACATCCTTTCCCTAAGAACAATGAAAGCCCATAGAAGGTTTTAGATGGTGAAGTGACATGATCAGATTTGCCTTTTCTTAAAAATTATTTTGGTTCCTCTATGGAGAATTGGTTGAAAGTCAGGAAGGACTTTGGGAGCCCTGTTCATTAACAATGCATAACAAAACTTTCTTTTGGATTTGTTATCAATTTTTACCCAGGGTTGGTAGCTGCCCCAGAGTGCTCTCTTTTCTTCTCAAAATACTCTTTCAAAGTGTTCTCACTTGTGTATTATTCTTTTCCTTATTTGTATACGTTATCTTTCTTACCACTGGTAGCTCTCTGCCTTTAATGAAAAAGCAATGCTTTCCTCTGGCTTACTAAGTAAATTAAAAGGGCAAAGTGGGTCATGAAATGTTTGTAGTCCCACAGTACCATGTGCTTAGAAAAGTTCCATGCTTAGGTTAATTCTCTACTGTCAATGCCTTAAATTTTTAAGTTTTAAACAAGAGGCTTGATGTTTTCATTTTGCATTGAGCCCCCAAAACTATCTAGCTATATATGAAACATACTTCCAGCACTGTAAACTAAGTGATTTCCTAGAGTATAAACTCAGACTAATAATGTAATTTCTCCCAAAATATAAGCTCACCCAGCCTAATTCAAAATTTTAAATTCAAGTTGGCCGTGGTTTCCAAGCATTTCCGGGAAAAGGAGATATATTTTGTGTTTTTTAAAAAACAAAAAAATACATCGGAAGTTCCTACTGGTACTACCAATTCAAATACAAGACTACGGAGTTTTTGTTTAAATGTACTGATTTTACATCTGTGTCTACTTTGACCCGTGCTGAAAATGCTAGCTTTCACTGACACCCACATAATTGGCAATTTGCTTTTAACCACAATATATAGACAACAGTCCCCAAATAATAATATGATTACTGAAAATACTTTAAGGTTTAATCACTGGCTTCAAACTTATGGAGTCAAATTATGATTTTTGGAAACACTTGGACGAGTTCCTCTCTATGTGAGGCTATGCCAACAACTCGTTAAACAATTGAAGTTTATTTGCATCACTTTTCTTTTAATTTGAAGAATTTAAAAAAACAGTTTAATAGTTACATAAATATATATAGTTCCAAAGTTAAATATATAAAACAGTGTAAAAACCAAACACATTAGGAATATTCTCGCTTTTATTCCTGCGCCTTATACTGTTTTCTCCCCACTCCCACATCTACATAAACTTTTTTTAAAAAGTTATAGTTTATGCATCCAATAGTATAAATCCTTATTCCATGAATGTTGGCATTCTATAAGTACTTTTCACTACCTGGAGATCACTATATAGTATTATATAAAGGTATTTCCTGGCTGGGCATGGTGGCTTACACCTGTAAACCCAGAAGTGTGGGAGACCAAGGTGGGCATATCACTTGAGATCAGGAGTTCAAGACCAGCCTGGGCAACATGGTAAAAACTTTGTCTCTGCTAAAAATAAAAATAAAAATAAATTAGCCCAGCATGGTGGCATGCACCTATAGTACCAACTACTCTGGAGGCTGAGATGGGAGGATCACTTGAGCCTGGGAGGCAGAGGTAGCAGTGAGCCAAGGGCACACCACTACACTCCAGCCTGGGAAACAGAGTGAAACCCTGTCCTAAAAATAAAAAAGATAGTTCCTATTACTATTTATACTCTTTTGTTTGGATGAGCTATAATTTAATCAGTCAGCCATGTATTGCTGGGCACTTTTATTGGCAACTTTTTTTTTTGCATTTATAAATGACAGTGCACTAAATAGCCTTGAGCATATCTCTTTCTGTAACTCTGTCAGTGGGTCTTTGAAATAGGTTCCTAAGAGAGAGATTGCTGGGTCAAATGGTAAATGTACATTCATTTTTTCTATTAATATATACTGTCAAATTCCACTCTAACTTTTTGCATTGAGCTAGTCATGATAGTACCTTTTTAACCACAGTCTTGTTAAAAAAATTCTGTTAATCATTTGGATTTTTACTAAACCGATGGGTAGAAATTGCATCTCTCTTATCAGGAGTGACTGAGGTTGAACAACTTTATAAATATTTAAAGAACATTTGCATTGTCTTTCTGTGAATTATGTGTTTCTTTTCTAGCATTTTTATTATATGATTTTGGGTATAGTTTTTCTTTATAGAAGACCTTTATATATTGACCTGCTAATTCTTTGTGGTAGAGTTACCTAATACATTTTCCAGTTATCTTTTTACTTTTTTATGGTGTTTTTGTCATGCAAAAGGGGTCTGTGTGTGTGTGTGTGTGTGTGTGTAATGAAACTTTTCTCCTGGATTTAAAGTATAGTTAGGAAAGTTTTTCTTACCACCCAATTATAAGAACATTATCCATGTATTTTTTTCCTCATACATGCATAGCTTTATATTATACAGTTAAATTTCTGACTTTAGACTCCTTTAGACTTCAACCTGGTATATAAGTTCAGAAAATTCCTAAAAATTTACCAACCAAGAGTCAGTACAGGCTTGATCCATTACAACACTGCTGACCGAGCATGCCGTTGACATTGACAAACTATCTTCTGGAGACCCATGCGTCCTTTCCATGTGTTGTTTCATTTTGTATGTTCTTAGTTATGACTGTGTATGTTTCATGAAGTTGGAGAAATTCCTGGCCCCTCAAATTTTCCAAATCAAAAGCCTCTTTGAACACGGAAATAATGTGCATTACAGCATTGGTGGCAGAATGGATCACTATTTAGAAGAAAAGCATTTGCTATTTCTCTAGTTGAGTTTTTTTTTTTTTAGTATAAACAGCAATCATTCAGTTATATAATAGTGCTGCCACTTTCAGAGACAGCAAAAAAAGTGGGAGACAACCATGTAGAGAGACAATCATTATGTATTAAATGGCCTTGTTTTTATTAATAGCAGATTCTCACGGACTATTCTCATCACAGTCTATCCATTTTCTTCTCTCAAGTTTAAAAAATTTACCACCACCTCCCCTCACCAAAACAAAACAAAACAAAACAAAACAAAGCAAAAAAACACAATCTTCACATCCCTTGTAAGTTGGATTCCTAGGTATTTTATTCTCTTTGAAGCAATTGTGAATGGGAGTTCACTCATGATTTGGATCTCTGTTTGTCTGTTGCTGGTGTATAAGAATGCTTGTGATTTTTGTACATTGATTTTGTATCCTGAGACTTTGCTGAAGTTGCTTATCAGCTTAAGGAGATTTTGGGCTGAGACAATGGGGTTTTCTAGATATACAATCATGTCATCTGCAAACAGGGACAATTTGACTTCCTCTTTTCCTAATTGAATACCCTTTACTTCCTTCTCCTGCCTAATTGCCCTGGCCAGAACTTCCAACACGATGTTGAATAGGAGTGGTGAGAGAGGGCATCCCTGTCTTGTGCCAGTTTTCAAAGGGAATGCTTCCAGTTTTTGCCCATTCAGTAAGATATTGGCTGTGGATGTGAAGGACCTCTTCAAGGAGAACTACAAACCACTGCTCAAGGAAATAAAAGAGGATACAAACAAATGGAAGAACATTCCATGCTCACAGGTAGGAAGAATCAATATCGTGAAAATGGCCATACTGCCCAAGGTAATTTACAGATTCAGTGCCATCCCCATCAAGCTACCAATGCCTTTCTTCACAGAATTGGAAAAAAACTACTTTAAAGGTCATATGGAACCAAAAAAGAGCCCGCATCGCCAGGTCAATCTTAAGCCAAAAGAACAAAGCTGGAGGCATCATGATACCTGACTTCAAACTATACTACAAGGCTACAGTAACCAAAACAGCATGGTACTGGTACCAAAATAGAGATATAGATCAATGGAACAGAACAGAGGCCTCAGAAATAATGCCGCATATTTACAACTATCCGACCTTTGAAACCTGAGAAAAACAAGCAATGGGGAAAGGATTCCCTATTTAATAAATGGTGCTGGGAAAACTGGCTAGCCATATGTAGAAAGCTGAAACTGAATCCCTTCCTTACACCTTATACAAAAATCAATTCAAGATGGATTAAAGACTGAAACGTTAGACCTAAAACCATAAAATCCCTAGAAGAAAACCTAGGCATTACCATTCAGGACATAGGCATGGGCAAGGACTTCATGTCTAAAACACCAAAAGCAATGGCAACAAAAGCCAAAATTGACAAATGGGATCTAATTAAACTAAAGAGCTTCTGCACAGCAAAAGAAACTACCATCAGAGTGAACAGGCAACCTACAAAATGGGAGAAAATTTTCGCAACCTACTCATCTGACAAAGGGCTAATATCCAGAATCTACAATGAACTCAAACAAATTTACAAGAAAAAAACAAACAACCCCATCGAAAAGTGGGTGAAGGACATGAACAGACACTTCTCAAAAGAAGACATTTATGCAGCCAAAAAACACATGAAAAAATGCTCATCATCACTGGCCATCAGAGAAATGCAAATCAAAACCACAATTAGATACCATCTCACACCAGTTAGAATGGCAATCATTAAAAAGTCAGGAAACAACAGGTGCTGGAGAGGATGTGGAGAAATAGGAACACTTTTACACTATTGGTGGGACTGTAAACTAGTTCAACCATTGTGGAAGTCAGTGTGGCGATTCCTCAGGGATCTAGAACTAGAAATACCATTTGACCCAGCCATCCCATTACTGGGTATATACCCAAAGGACTATAAATCATGCTGCTATAAAGACACATGCACACGTATGTTTATTGCGGCATTATTCACAATAGCAAAGACTTGGAACCAACCCAAATGTCCATCAATGATAGACTGGATTAAGAAAATGTTGCACATATACACCATGGAATACTATGCAGCCATAAAAAATGATGAGTTCATGTCCTTTGTAGGGACATGGATGAAATTGGAAAACATCATTCTCAGTAAACTATAGCAAGAACAAAAAACCAAACACCGCATATTCTCACTCATAGGTGGGAATTGAACAATGAGATCACATGGACACAGGAAGGGGAATATCACACTCTGGGGACTGTTGTGGGGTGGGGGGAGGGGGGAGGGATAGCAATGGGAGATATACCTAATGCTAGATGACGAGTTAGTGGGTGCAGTACACCAGCATGGCACATGGATACATATGTAACTAACCTGCACAATGTGCACATGTACCCTAAAACTTTAAAAGTATAATAATAAAAAAAAAACACAATCTATGATAAATACTCACCACTGCTGGAAGCATCATTCAGATTTAGCAGACCCCCTCCTAGCCCTCTGTAACTATGGTAACTATAGGTCCCATTTCCATTGATGTACAGCACGTCCTGTGAGCCTGGAACAGCTGATGTTGAGTAAGTGGCCTGGGTCGCCTCTGGTTTACACTGTTTGTCAGCTGGAGCAGACTCATCCTGCAAGGACAGACAGCATTCCATTATTTATCACCTCACAGTGCTATTTCACCTTGAACAGGACTACCTTATTGTTATCTAAATATCTGCATTGAATAAGAAAAAATATATAGTGAATGTTAAGTAAGCACAGATGCACATTTTCAACATCTTTGCTAAAAACTAAAATTAGGAAATCAAAATAACAATGTGGGCAGATTGGAGATGGAACAATTGACAGTTTTCAATTGAATATAAAATGACATGAAGAAAGTTACTCACAATAACCAAGTGGTGGAAGAAGCCTAAACATCTATTGACAGATAAATGAATAAAGAAAATATGGTACATACATACAATAGAATACTATACAGCTTCAAAATGAAAGAAACCCTGTCATACTACAGCATGGATGAACTTAAGGACATTGTGCAAAGTGATATAAGCCAACCACAAAAAAACAAATATTGTATGATGCCACTTATAAGGTATCAAAAGTAATCAAAGACAAAGAAACATAAAGTAGAATGAGGGTTTTCAGCACTTGGGGAGGAGCTACTGGGGAGTCTTCTAAAGGTATAGAGTTTCCGTCATGAAAGGGTGGAGGTGGGTTGGTTCTGAGCACTACTGCACAACCATGTGGATGTGGCTGACAATATTGTACTGCACACTTGGAAAATGTTGGAAGGGTAATTTTTATGTTAGAATTGCTTAAAATAACTTGCTAGGCTTTAAAAATTAAATGAAGAGATATTACAATGGAAAATAAATATTTAATAAAAGTTGGGTTCTTGAAATCCATTTTGCATCCTTTTATCTTCCTTTCTCTCCTTCTCTGTTGTCTCTCTCTTCCTCTGTGTATGTGTGTGTCTTTCTCTTTTTATTATTTTGTTTATAACAAAATTTCAGTGCCGACTCCAAGCTGATTCCATCACATGCGTTATAACTGACAAGGATGTGAATACATCCAAACCTTTCAGTTTTTTATTTGTTTGCTCATTTTTAAGCTATGCTAGTGTTCAAAAAATTTTCTTCAATCATTCTAATCATGTCAAATTGTGAGAAAATAAAATATTTAAATTTCAATAAACTGTATATATTTTCAATAGCAACACAGATTGAATTCCCCTTCAGCTGTGAGTTTATAAGACTTAAAATATATACATATATGAATTCACTTTCCTTCTGCATTCTTCATCTTTTTTTTTTTACTTTTTGTTAATAGGAAAGAATTATAAAGAGATTTCTAGTGAATTCTTAGGAGAGTTTTTTGTCACAATCAGAAGTATTTTGCAGCTTTTAAATGTTGAGTATGCGGTTAATGGAACAAGTAAATTACAAATACATTTTTTGTGGCCCCAAAGGGGTGAAAACGAGGAAATATGAAATTAGTTTGCTCTATTGAAACAGTAGTACTGTTGTATTGAGAATACTATGACCATCTATATTGTGAAATTATTGCCGTGACTATCAGCATAACACAGTTATGGCTTTGCTCTTGTTCATCAAACTGAATCAACTCTAACTGACCCATTCAACTCTGACCATTATACTCAGCTGTACACGTGAGACACATAATCTATAGGCTTTCAAATATTTTCATTTATAGTAAGACTATAAAATAAACAGCAAAATATCTCAAAGCAAATTGAAGTAAAAATAAGAAAAAAATTGAAAGGAAAACATGGGATAATATTTTAAAAACTTGAATGTTGATATAAATTTACTTTCCAAGCATTACTTTTTAAAAAAAAATCATTCCTCTGAGATATATTTAATGCAAACATTAATTGACTGAAATTGGTGTATGAACTAGAATGTCTAATTGTAATTTAAACTCTCGCTATTTAAATCATAGAAATCCCAATACCCCACAAGCACAGGCAACGAAAGCAAAAATGGACAAACAGGATCACATCAAGTTAAAACCTTCTGCACAGCAAAGGATACAATCAACAAAGTGAAGAGACAACCCACAGAATGGGAGAAAATGTCTGCAAACTACCCATCTGACCAGAGTTTAATAACCAGAATATATAAAGAGCTCAAACAACTCTAGGGAAGAAATCTAATAATCTAATTAAAAAATGAGGAAAAGAGTTGAATAGACATTTCTGAAAAGAAGACATACAGATGGAAAACAGGCTTATGAAAAGGTGCTCAACATCATTGATGATCAGAGAAATATAAATCAAAACTACAGTGAGGTGTCATCTCGCCCCAGTTAAAATGACTTATATCAAAAAGACAGGCAATAATAAATGCTGGTGAGGGTGTGGGGAAAAGGGAACCCTTGTACACTGTTGGTGGGAATGTAAATTAGTACAACCAATATGGAGAACAGTTTGGAGGTTCCTCAAAAATCTAAAAATTGCACTACCATCTGATCCAGCAATCCGACTGTGGGTTATCTATCCAAAAGAAAGAAAATCAATATATCAAAGATGTAGCTGCATTCCTATGTTTGTTGCAACACTGTTTACAATAGCTAAGATTTGGAAGCAACCTCTGTCCACCAAAGGATGAATGAATACAGAAAATGTGGTAAATATACACAATGGAGTGCTATTTGGCCATAAAAAAGAATGAGATTCAGTCATTTGCAACAACATGGATGAAACTGGAGATAATTATCTTAAGTGATAAACCAGGCCAAGTAAGACAAACATTGCATATTCTCACTTATTTGTGGAACCTAAAAATCAAAACAGTTGAACTCATGGACATAGAGAGTAGAAGGATGATTACCAGAGGCTAGGAAGGGTAGTGAGGGGATGGTGAAGTGGGAGGTGTGGATGGTTAATGGGTAAAAACAAAAATTGAAAGAATAAATGGCTGAGTGCAGTGGCTCATGCCTGTAATCCTGGCACTTTGGGAGGCCGAGCTGGGCGGATCACCTGAGGTCAGGAGTTTGAGACCATCCTGGCCAACTTGGGAAAACCCTGTCTCTACTAAAAATACAAAAATTAGCTGGGTGTGGTGGTGGGCCCCTGTAATCCCAACTACTCAGGAGGCTGAGGCAGGAGAATCACTTGAACCTAGGAGGCAGAGGTTGCAGTGAGCCAAGATCATGCCACTGCACTCCAGCCTGGGCAACAGAGTGAGACTCCATCTCAAAAAAAAAAAAAGAAAAAAGAAATAATGAACTATTAACTATTATTTGATAGTGCAACAGGGTGACTATAGTCAATAATAACTTACTTTTACATATTAAAATAACTCAGAGAGTGTAACTGAATTGTTTGTGACTCAAAGGATAAATGCTTGAGGTGATGGCTATCCCATTCTCCATGATATGCTCATTTCACATTGTATGCCTGTATCAAAACACCTCATGTACCTCATATATAGATATATCTATATACATATATATCTAGATATATTATATCTAGATCTAATATATATATCTATATATCTAGATATAATATATCTAGATCTAATATATATCTATATATATCTAGATATAATATATCTAGATCTAATATATATATCTATATATATCTAGATATATTATATCTAGATCTAATATATATATCTATATATATCTAGATATAATATATCTAGATCTATATATTAGATCTAGATATATCTAGATATATTATATCTAGATCTAATATATAGATCTAGATATATATATTATATATATCTATATATATATCTCTGTATCTATATATATTATATCTAGATATATCTATATATATTATATCTAGATATATCTATATATATTATATCTAGATATATCTATATCTAGATATATGTATATAGATAGATATATATATAGATGTATCTATTATATACCCACAAAAATTAGAAATAAAAAAGATTTAAAAAATAAATAAATCACAGAAATCCCTGGAAAAGTAAACTACTTTAGAATAGCATAATCCTAAATGAAAATGTCTTAAGGAAGGAACCCTGAATCACATTTTGTTGGTATTACTTTAGATCTGGTAGTCAGCAAATTGCAGATTATTATTATATTTTAATTCTGAACGTTATTCTTTGCTGTTAGAAAGTACCAAAGAAGGTGAGTTTTTTTTTTTTTTTAATTATACTTTAAGTTCTAGGGTACATGTGCACAACGTGCAGGTTTGTTCCATAGGAATACATGGGCCATGTTGGTTTGCTGCACCTATCAAGTCCTAATTTACATTAGGTATTTCTCCTAATGCTATCCCTCCCCCAGCCCCCACCCCCTGACAGGCGCCAGTGTGTGATGTTCCCTGCCTTGTGTCCATGTATTCTCATTGTTCAACTCCTACCTATGAGTGAGAACATGCGGTGTTTGGTTTTCTGTCCTTGTGATAGTTTGCTGAGAATGATGGTTTCCAGCTTCATCCATGTCCCTACAAAGGACATGAACTCATCCTTTTTTATGGCTGCATAGTATTCCATGGTGTATATGTGCCACATTTTCTTAATCCAGTCTATCATTGATGGACATTTGGGTTGGTTCCAATTCTTTGCTATTGTGAATAGTGCCGCAATAAACATACGTGTGCATGTGTCTTTATAGCAGCATGATTTATAATCCTTTGGGTATATCCCCAGTAATAGGATGGCCGGGTCAAATGGTATTTCTAGTTCTAGATCCCTGAGGAATCGCCACACTGTCTTCCACAATGGTTGAACTAGTTTACAGTCCCACCAACAGCTTAAAAGTGTTCCTATTTCTCCACATCCTCTCCAGCACCTGTTGTTTCCTGACTTTTTAATGATCACCATTCTAACTGGTGTGAGATGGTATCTCATTTTGGTTTTGATTTGCATTTCTCTGATGACCAGTGATGGATGATGAGCATTTTTTCATGTTTGTTGGCTGCATAAATGTCTTCTTTTGAGAAGTGTCTGTTCATGTCCTTCACCCACTTTTTGATGGGGTTGCTTTTTTCTTGTAAATTTGTTGGAGTTCATTGTAGATTCTGGATAATAGCCCTTTGTCAGATGGGTAGATTGCAAAGATTTTCTCCCATTCTGTAGGTTGCCTGTTCCCTCTGATTATAGTTTCTTTTGCTGTGCAGAAGCTCTTTAGTTTAATTAGATCCCATTTGTCAATTTTGGCTTTTGTTGCCATTGCTTTTGGTATTTTAGACATGAAGTCCTTGCCCATGCCTATGTCCTGAGTGGTAGTGCCTAGGTTTTCTTCTAGGGTTTTTACAGTGTTAGGTCTTACATTTAAGTCTTTAATTTTCCTTGAGTTAATTATTGTATACGGTGTAAGGAAGGGATCCAGTTTCAGCCTTCTACAGGTGGCTACACAGTTTTCCCAGCACCATTTATTAAATAGGGAATTCTTTCCCTATTGCTTGTTTTTGTCAGGTTTATCAAAGATCAGATGGTTGTAGATGTGTGGTGTTATTTCTGAGGCCTCTGCTCTGTTTCCTTTGTCCACATATCTGTTTTGGTACTAATACCATGCTGTTTTGGTTGCTGTAGCCTTGTAGTATAGTGTGAAGTCAGGTAGCACGATGCCTCCAGCTTTGTTCTTTTTGCTTGGGATTGTCTTTGCTAAATGCCCAGAAGACAAAGTAGGAAAGATCTAAAATAGACACCCTAACATCACTATTAAAAGAACTAGAGAAGCAAGAGCAAACAAATCAAAAGCTAGCAGAAGGCAAGAAATAACTAAGATCAGAGCAGAAATGAAGGAGATAGAGACACAAAGAATCCTTCAAAAAAAATCAATCAATCCAGCAGCTGGTTTTTTGAAAAGATTAACAAAATTGATGGACTGCTAGCAAGACTAATAAAGAAGAAAAGAGGGAAGAATCAAATAGATGCAACAGAAAATGATAAAGGGGATATCACCACGGATCCCACAGAAATAGAAACTATCATCAGAGAATACTATACACATCTCTATGCAAATAAACTTGAAAATCTAGAAGAAATGGATAAATTCCAGGACACATACAGCCTCCCAAGACTAAACCAGGAAGAAGTTGAATCTCTGAATACAGCAATAACAGGTTCTGAAATTGAGGCAATAATTAATAGCCTACCAACCAAAAAAAGTCCTGGACCAGACGGATTCCAGGACCAGACGGATTCTGGTAGCAATTCTACCAGAGGTACAAAGAGGAGCTGCTACCATTTCTTATGAAACTATTTCAATCAATAGAAAAAGAGGGAAACCTCCCTAACTCATTTTATGAGGCTAGCATCATCCTGATAGAGACACATCAAAAAAAGAGAATTTTAGGCCAATATCCCTAATGAACATCGATGTGAAAATCCTCAATAAAATACTGGCAAACCGAATCCAACAGCACATCAAAAAGTTTATCCATCAAAATCAAGTCGGCTTCATCCCTGGGATGCAAGGCTGGTTCAACATACACAAATCAATAAATGTAATACATCACATAAACAAATCCAATGACATAAATCACATGATTATATCAATAGATGCAGAAAAGGCCTTTGACAAAATTCAACAGTCCTTCATGCTAAAAACTCTCAATAAAGTAGGTATTGATGGAACATATCTCAAAATAATAAGAGATATTTATGACGACCCACAGACAATATCATACTGAATAGGCAAAAACTGAAAGCATTCCCTTTGAAAACCGGCACAAGACAAAGATGCCCTCTCTCACCACTCCTATTCAACATAGTTTTGGAAGTTCTGGCTAGGGCAGTCAGGCAAGAGAAAGAAATAAAGCGTATTCAATTAGGAAAAGAGGAAGTCAAATTGTCTCTGTTTGCAGATGACATGATTGTATATTTAGAAAACCCCATCGTCTCAGCCCAAAATCTCCTTAAGCTGATAAGCAACTTCAGCAAAGTCTCAGATACAAAACCAATGTGCAAAAATCACAAGCATTCCTATACACCAGTAATAGCCAAATCACGAGTGAACTCTCATTCACAATTACTACAAAGAGAATAAAATACCTAGGAATCCAACTTACAAGGGATGTGAAGGACCTCTTCAAGGAGAACTGCAAACCAATACTCAACGAAATAAAAGAGGACACAAACAAATGGAAGAACATTCCATGCTCATGGATAGGAATAATCAATATCGTGAAAATGGCCATACTGCCCGAGGTAATTTATAGATTCAATGTTATCCCCATCAAGCTACCAATGACTTTCTTCACAGAATTGGAAAAAACTTTAAAATTCATATGGAACCAAAAACAGGGTGAGTTTTATACTGTGGTTCTCTATAAAAAATGGTATTGGGCCAGCATCAAATTTACAGCTGATAATGAGAACTTTTTAAAATACATATTTCTATTTGTTATGTAGGCAAACAATATATGTTTCCTTTTGTACTTATGATGAACTTTTATATTATAGATAGTAAGGGAGTTTAACTTATTAGACATTAAAAATGATATTTCAACAAATCTGTTGTTGCTGGAAGTGTGTGTGCTAATACGCAGGTCAGAGGTAAATAATCACATTATTATAGTGCTACTGCAAACAAGAATTATCAATAAAGAAATAGTGGTAGAGAAATATAGGTATCATTAGGGTCTGGAACCAGATGGCATGTTACAATGACAGAGTGGGTGGGTGGAAAGTGGTCAAACCAAAAATTACTACACCTCACACACTATCCATCAAACTTTCATAAAGATACAGTGAAAAATCTCCCATCTCGGAGAGCAAACCTTTCTGTCTGGAGAAAGAAATTTATATAATATAATATATATATTATATGATTACACATATATTCTTCCATACTATAATAGGCATGTCATATTCAGGTTAAGCTTATTAAATGAGTAAATCTTGCCAAAAGATTAAGAGATGAACCTGTGATGCTCACATGGATTAATTTTTCTCATGCATACAACAATTTCCTGTAAGTAGTTGATTTCAAGCTGATGTCCATGGAACTGTAAGGCTTCTGGGGGAAATGGCTCAGTGTCTTCCTGAGTTTATGGGTGAAGGCATATAAATATGCTTTCATGTCCTCTTTAACCAGACTAGCAGCTCTGCTTTCTTCTATTTTACACTTATAAAATCACCACAAATAAAGCATTATGAAAACTACCAAGGTGCAAAGTATTCTTTCTGCAAATACTTGTAGCTATGGAAACTCTGAAAGAAGACACAATGTTCTATACTTCAAGGCAATTTTGGGGTCCTTGGGAAAAGGTGGCCTCAAACAGTCCCAACATTCCTGTAGCAGAAATAACTTGGGCAACATAAAACTTGAGTTTCTGGTTTTGGAAAAATGGTGGCTCTTCTGAAAAACACAAGTCTACTTCTTCATATTTGGAAAATAACAATGAAATGCGCTTGCAGAAGAGTTTCTTATTGATGAGTAAAAAGGAAAAAGTGAGAAGGCATTGTTGCCACAGTATTTTCTCTTTGATCTCTTGTATGGTAGAATCAATTCAAACTATAAGATATATTTTTTTTAAAATTCCCTTCTTTCATTATTAACTGGTATTCCAAACCACAGTAACTGCACTAAGTAGGCAGATAATTTATTCCATTAATAATCAACACTGGCCTTGTAGGGATTCATTGGTATTCAGACATGGATTTGCATTATTAATGTTTTTGGCAGTCCACAATATGTTGAGAAATACAATAAATGAAACTTTCAATAAAATCTGGTCCATAGTGACTTTTGGGCAAAAGTTTAATATAAAGTTAATTCATGTTTTCATCTTGAATGATTATTACTACTGTTTTTAAAGAAAGGTTTTTAATGACATAAAAATTAAATATCCCTGGAGCCATATTTTCCACTGGAAGCAAATTTTAACAATCATTAGTTCCAGGGCCAGTTGCAGTCGCTCATGCCTGTAATCCCAATGCTTGGGAGGCTGAGGTGGAAGATCACTTGAAGCCAGGAGTTTGAAACCACCCTGGGCAACAAGGCAAGACCCTGTCTCTACAAAAAAAATTAAAAAGCTGGCTGGTAATGGTGGAATGTGCCTGTAGTCCTAGCTACTCAGGAGGCTGAGGTGGGAGGATCACTTGGGTCCAAGAGTCTGAGACTATAGTGAGCTATGATTGTGCTACTGCATTCTAGCTTGGGTGACAGAGTGAGGCCATCTCTCTAAATGTAAATAAATAAATAAATAATAAATAAATAAATAAATGAAATAATAATCATTATGAGTTCCCAAACTTCTCACAGCTGACAGCTTGCCTCCTGGGTTACCATGAAGATTGTTTTCACAAGAAGATAATATTAAAACGCTACAAGGCTTCACATCATTACAAGGCAATGAAATACATTTAATTCACCACGAAGTAATTTTCTTTTCTTCTTCTTCTCCTTCTCTTCTTTTTTTCTTTCCTTTGAGATGGGGTCTTGCTCTGTCACCCAGGCTGGAGTGCAGTGGCACCACCATAGCTCTCTGCAGTCTCAAACTCCCAGGCTCAAGTGATCCTCTTGCCTCAGCCTTGTGAGTAGCTGGGACCACAGGTGCACACTGCCCTCCTGGCTAATTTTTTTCTTTTTTTAGTTTTTGCAGAGACTGTCTCACTATGTTGCCCAGGTTGGTCTCGAACTCTTGACCTCAAGCTATCCTCCCACCTCAGCCTCCCAAAGTGCTGGAATTGTAGGAATGAGCCACTGCACCCATCCAGAAAATAATTTTATATCCTAGCTTTCATTAGACATATTTCAAATTTTTTATAATGTCATGAAAATAAAATTGAATCAGTGAATGACCACATACAATACACTAGATAATGCACGGAGTTGTTTTGATTAGATTTATTTGATTAAAAATCTATAAGAGATTAAAGAAACACTTATGGTGACTTACATAACAAGGCTCTGGGCTTATCAATAAATATATTCTTGATATGTATCAATGCATTTCATATATCCAAAAAAAGGGATTTATAAGAGGATGGGTGATATTTACAGATTAAGGGCAAGATTGAGAGTGGTTTAGAAGAGTACAGATGGCCTGCCATTGGCACACTGTTTAAGAAAACAGGTTTGTACTCCTTTGTACTCTTGTCTTTAGAAACTGGACACAGACAAAATTTGAGTTTGCTAAACTGATTTGGTCCCTGAGCCAACACACTGAATTCCTAACTTACTCTAGATGCCTAAGAAATGCTTTACCTTTATTGCAGTACCTTTGATAGACATGTTATTTATAAAATGAAGTTTGATTGATTCGATTCAACTTTTTGACAATAGGTTTTAATAAATATTGCATATAAAATGTTTCATTAACTTTTCTAAATCTTCCAAGAATTCCACTGTTTAGACTTTATATTCTCCACCATCGAATGATTGTTTTTATGTTTTCAGTAACTTTCTCTGCCTTTAAAGATCAGAAAACTTCAATAAAATTACCGCTATATTCAGTAATACATATACCTTGTTTCTGTTTGCATTTTACCTGATATTTTTATAGCACTTTGAAGTGTACAAGGCATTTTTGCATTAGCATTGAATTACATTTTGAGAATATCATGTGATGGGGTCAGGGCAGGGTATTAGTGATCCACTGTTTTAAGGTAAAGAGACTTAAACTGAACTTCTAAGAATATTACCACTGCAAAATAGTAAACAAGTGGATAATGAAGGCCTCAGTTTGCCTTTGCTATCTCTAAGATTTTCTACCGGACTTCTCCTGCCCTTACATGCTCTTTGTAATCTATATGAAAAAGTATTTTTGTTGAAGTTACTGCTCTAAATGTCTCCTTTGCTCCATTAGTACAGATGGGGCAAGGGAGTGCAATTTGTTTCATATATAAATTACTGGAAAACAGCTCTACCTTCTAAAAGCTTCTCTTCTTCCATTTGATAGCCAGTGTTCCAGAACTACGTAAATTGCTGAGTTTCCAGGAAAATTCATAGAAATTCTGCGAGATCCAGTGCTATTTAAAATGCTTTTCTGCTAAGAAAAACTGTCTGCAGTTAAAGCGAATGTGATTATTATTTAGGATGTTGAGAAGTGATTTTTGATGGCATCAACAAAACACACTCAGATACAGACACGCATACCCTCACATATAAAACAACACACAGGAAATAATTTCTTTCATGTAGTTAGGAGCATTCTGTATAATGTCCTGTCCTTGCTGGCCATACAAATGATTAAGTACCCAACATAGAACTTTGTTCTTTACAAAGATGCTCCCAAACCCACTAAGACAGATAATAAGTAAATTCATGTTTTGACTAAATCCAGACAACCAATGACAAGCTTTGAAATGACAAGGAAACCAGATTAAATTTGTTTCTGACTTGAGAAGCCAAAGTCACCGCAGGATACCTGTTACCAGAATTTTATCAAACTCTTCAAATAACAGGTTATTATTTTAACAAATTCTCTTTGTAGCAATATTTACATGCACATACACATACTACATGACTTTATTAACAATAAAGGTTTGATCTCACTTATATGTGGAGTATACTAAAGTTGAAATCAGAGAAGTAGAGAGTAGAATTATGGTTACCCAGCCTCTGAGCCAGTGTGGGGAGACATGGAATGGAGGGTTGTTGATCAAAGGGTGCAAAGTTTCGGACAGACACGAAGAACAGGTTTTGTGCTCTATTGCACAGCAGGATGACTGTAGTCAATAATGATATATACTTCATAATAACTCAGAGAGTGAATTTCAAATGTCTCACCATAAAAAATGATAGGTAAATGAAGTGATAGATATGTCAATTAGCTTGATTTAATCATTCTACACTGTGTACATATATCGAAACATCACATTGTACCCTACACATTTTAAAATTATGGTACAATATGTCAATCAAGATAATATGAATAAATTCCTTAAAAATGCATTACTGTGAAAAATACAAATTTGAGAATGATAGGCTTAAAGAAAAATACAAAATAAATACAGTAGTGATAATCCTCAACTAAATTTATATGTATACATGACTAGCAAGAAGTAACTAGATGCAATGCAAAGTCATCTACTCTTAAAACTTTCCTGATCAACATAAAGCTTAGTTATTAAAAGTAAAAATGGAGACTCAACATTTTTTAAATTACAGGTTTAAATGTAACACTTTCCATTTAGTTATTAACCAAAAAACTCCATATTTAAAAAGTAAATGTATTTTTTATAGGTTGGTAACATTTAATTTGGAGTTTGTTATTATCACCAAATCAAAATTTTTAAAGAAATATTTTCTGGAAGTTCAAAAATACGATTACAGATATAAGTTATTTGGCCATTGGTTTTATATGTGTATCATAGTATTTTTCAACCTCAGAAACATCTTTTAATTTTAACAAAGAAAAAATGGTGTCTTTAACATTAAGTCATATTACATTTTTGGAATAAGAAAAAAAATAGCCATCTACCATAAACCCACAGCCAATATTATACTAAATGGGGAAACGCTGGAAGCATTTCTTTTGAAAACCAGTATAAGACAAGAATGGCCTCTGTCACCACTTCTATTCAACATAGTATTGGAAGTCTTAACCAGAACAATTAGGCAAGAGAAAAAAATAAAGCACATCCGATTATGAAGAGAGATTCAAACTAACTCTGTTTGCAGATAACATAATTCTATATCTAGAAAACCTCATAGTCTCAGCCCTAAAGCTCCTACAGCTGCTAAACAACTTAGCAAAGTTTCAGGATACAGAATCGATGTACAAAACACTAGCATTGTTATATACCACCAATAGCCAAACCAAGAACCAAATCAGAAAGGCAATTCCATTTACAATTGACTCAAAAAGAATAAAATACCTAGGAATACAGCTAATGAGGGAGGTGAAAAATCTCTACAACGAGAATTACAAAACACTTCTCACAGAAATCAGAGAAGGCACAAACAAATGGAAAAACTTCTCATGCTCATGAATAGGAAGAATCAATATCATTAAAATGGCTCTACTGCCCAAAGCAATTTACAGATTCAATGCTATTCCTATCTAACTACCAATGACATTCTTCACATAACTAGAAAAGAAATTATTTAAAAATTCATATGAAACCAAGGCAGTCCTAAGAAAAAAAAAAACAAAGCTGGAGGCATCAGATTACTCGACTTCAAACTATACTACAAGGCTACAGTAACCAAAACATCATGATACGGGTACAAAAACAGGCACATAGACCATTGGAGCAAAATAGAGGGCCCCAAAATAAGGCAGCACATCTATGACCATCTGATCTTCAACAAAGCTGACAAAAACAAGCAATGAGCAAAAGATTTCCTATTCAATAAATGATGCTGGGATAATTGGCTAGTCATATGCAGAAGACTGAAGCTGGATCATTTCCACAAAAATCAACTCAAGATGGATTGAAGATTTAAATGTAAAACCCAAAATTATCCAAGCCTTGGAAGACAACTTAGGCAATATAATCCTGGACATATGAACAGACAAAGATTTCATGACAAAGACACCAAAAGCAATCGCAACAAAAGCAAAAATTGACATATGGGATCTAATTAAACTTAAGAGCTTCTCCACTGCAAAAGAAACTATCGACAGAGTAAACAGACAACCTACAGAATGGGAGAAAATATTTGCCAACCATGCATCTGACGAAAGTCTAATATCCAGCATCTATAAGGAACTTAAAATTTACAACAGCAAAACAACCCCATTAAAAAGTGGGCAAAAGACATGCACAGACACTTCTCAAAAGAAGACATACATGCGGCCAGTAAGCATATGAAAAAAAAGCTCAGTATCACTGATCATTAGAGAAATGCAAATCAAAACCACAGTGAGATACCACCTCACACAAGTCAGAATGGCTATTACTAAAAAGTCAAAAAGTAACAGATGCTGGTGAGGTTATGGAGAAAAGGGAACACTTACACCTTGTTGGTGGGGGTGTAAATCAGTTCAACCATTGTGGAAAGCAGTATGGTGATTCCTCAAAGAGCTAAAAGCAGAACTACCATTTGACCCAGCAATCCCATTACTGGGTATATACCAAGAGGAATAGCAATCATCTACCATAAAGATCATGCATGTGAATGTTCATTGCAACACTATTCATGATAGCAAAGACATGGAATCAACTTAAATGCCCATCAATGGCAGGTTGGATTAAGAAAATGTGGTATATATACACTATGGAATATTATGTAGCCATAAAAATAGAATGAGATCATGTCTTTTGTGGGACATGGAGGCAGCTGGAGACTATTATCTTTAGCAAACTAGCACAAGAACAGAAAGCCAAATACCACATGTTCTCACTTATAAGCAGGAATTAAATGTTAAGAACTTAGGAACACAAAGAAGGAAACAGACACTGGGTTCTACTTGAGGAAGGTGGGAGGAGGAAGAGGAGCAGAAAAGATAACTATTGGGTACTGGGCTTAATACCTGAGTGACAAAATAATGTGTACAACAAACTCCCATGACACATGTTTGCCTACGTAACAAACCTTCACATGTACCTCCAAACCTAAAATAAAAGTTAAAAAATAATTTATTCTAATATCATCATCATTGTATGTTTCTTTTTCTTTTCTTTCATTAAAAAAACTACATTTAGGACAACTCAAACCATTTTTGAAACCATTCCATTGTTTATAATTGGGCTCCATTTATTTTAAAAAATCTCCTTTTTAAAATAACTTTTTGAGACAGGATCTCACTCCATCATTCAGCCTGGAGTGCAGTGGTGTCATCACAACTCACTGCAGCCTTGACTTCCTGGGCAATCCTTGCACCTCAGCCTCCTGAATAGATGGGATCACAGGTGGGCATCACCATACCCAGACAATATATATATACATATATTTTTTTTTTTTTGTAGAGACAAGGCCTCCCTATGTTGGCCAGGCTGGTCTCAAACTCCTGAGCTCAAGCAATCCTTCTGCCTTGGCCTCCCAAAGTGCTAGGATTACAGATGTGAGCCACTGTGCCCAACCAAAAATATTTCCTAAATTATTTTTTTCTTAACCCCTTTTGACACAACATTCTCTTTTGGTAAAATAGTTGCATTGCTTTAGCTGGTGATCACATGGCAGATATGGTTTCAGTTACTACCTATATGTAATAGTCACTCTCAAATTCTTACCCTAGTCTCAGTTTTCCCCTCTGAGGCCTATGCCCAAATTGTCTATTTTTCAGTTTAAATTTTGATATAAAATTTATTTCCTCTTCCTTCCAGATAGCCCTTGAAAAATTTTTAATTATAAAGAAAACAACACCCGTTATATCACCAGTGTTCCTTGTTCTAGTTAATGCACCATGCCAAGATTTTTTCTTCTCTTAGTACCACTTCCTTCAGTCAAATAATTTCCAAGACCTGTCAGTGACATGTTGAAAATGACAATTCTTGTCATCTGAGAAGCATTTATTGTCAATGCATGACTTCAGAGCTCATCATCTCTCATTTGAATTATTGTGATAACATAACAATCCTGTTTCTTTTTTCATATTCACATCTTCTTAATTTTTATTCACTTATGTTGATTGATCTTTAAAAACTTTTGAGACTTCTTTTTTTCCTGGAGAACAAAACCCAAAGTTCCTGGCATGCAGAGCTCTTCAGAGTTTGAAAACAATCTTGCCAGCCACATTTTCTGTCACCTGCCCTTATGCACTCTACACTCTAGTCAGACTATGACAGTGAAAAGCAGGCCTAATATTATTAACTCAATTTTGCCTGTAACCTCACAACACCCATCCCCACTCCACTGGGGTGCTATCTTTTAGGTTAAATACTTTTGCTTATCTGTGCATTTAGGCCAAGCTAACTAGGGGAAGAATTTCATTTATTGTTTAAAAAAAAGATGATAATACTCCCTTCCTAAAACTAACCCCTGAGGAGATAAAGAGGGTGAATACACAAGTAACAATGTTGTGTTGAGAATTTGTGGGGGTATTGTGATCTGACCAAAAATGGAGAGGTTTCATGGCCTCCTAAGCCCCTCACTGGTGCCCACATGTCTGCAGTCATTGGTCACCTCTTAATCCCAACTCCTTTCTTTTCACCCTGATCTTAACATAATAGGAGCCTGAAATTTGTACTGACTTAAGATGGTTCTTTAGGATGTTAGTCCCTCATCTTTTCTGTTTGCTGGCTCCCTGAAATAAAGTTGTCTACCTTCCTTCAACTCTTTGTCTCTCAGTGCATTGGCTGTCATGCAGCAAGCAGAAATAGTCTGGACTCACAATTTGGGGAAGGCTGCAGCCAGGAGAAGTTGCTCCTGGCCAGCTGGCCCCAGCTAAGGAATTCCTGGCTATGTCCCTATCAGCTGCTGGAGACTTTTTCCTCCAGGGACCCCTGCTAGTTCCCTTGGCAGTACTGGCTGTCTCTATGCATACTGCTGAAACAAGATATTGAAAAATCTCTATGAGTGAATGGACTCGATTCAGAAGCAGGACAAGTTGCTCTGGTGTTTACAGACGGGAACTCCCTTTTCCCTCTGTTTGGGTTCATTCTTTGAACCAGCCATTTTGTTTTATCTTGGGGTATCCTGTTGGAGAGGGGGAATAGTGTTGGACTTGTATCTGATTTGAGAAGCAGTTCATTTGCATTTGTCTTTGTTTTTGTGGGCCCTGGGCTATATGTTTTAAAACATGAGAAAGTTCAAATGCATGCTAGGTTTTCTGGGATTACAGCTGTTACATATTATGGCCCATTTCTGTGTACATTTTAAACTGATAGGCAAATTATAGCAAGAAAAATCAGAGATCAAATTGTTAACCTGCAACTACAGAGTTAAGCAGTGTCTTCTAAAACTCTTTATTAGTCCATTTTGCACTGCTATAAAGAAATGCCTAAGTCTGGGTAATTTATAAAGAAAAGAGGTTTATTTGGCTAATGGTTTTGCATGGTGCTGGCTTCTGGAAAGCTTCTGGTGAGGTCTCAGAAAGCTTTCATTCATCGAGGAAGAAGAGGAAGCAGGTGTGTCACATGGTGAGAGAGACAGGAGGAGGTACAAGACTCTTAAACAACCAGCTCTTGGGTGAACTAATAGACTGAGAATTACTCATTACTGTGAGGACAGCACTAAGCAATTCATGAGGGATCCGCCCCCATGACGCAAACACCTCCCACTAGGCCCCAGCTCCAACACTGGGGATGACAATTCAACATGAGATATGGAGTGGACAAATATCCAAACCATATCACTTTCTATTGCTCTCTTTCCTTTCTGCCTGCTTTGAATTTCCCATTATTAAGCTACTGGCGTTGAGATAAAACTCACTTTTTATATAGCACCAACTAATCTGAAGTTACTTGGAAATTCTGTTTCCTTATACAGTTCAGCAAGTTCTAGCTAAAATGTAAACATTGAAAATTCATTTGAAACAGAAGGAAAAAAAGATAAAACAGGTTTTTAAAAAAATTAAACTGCCATGAAAACTGTTTTACCCAAAATTTTGGTCTACATCCTTCACCAGATTATCTACTGGGGAAAATAAAGTTTTGGCATATGTTTTCAGACACAATTTGGATCCAGCTATCTTTTAGAGGCCAGCGAAAGTACCAAATGTTAGCCAGTAGACCACAGGGTGGCATTTACAGGCCAGTGAGTTTGTGATGCCATCTTATGGCTAGAATTTTAAGGTAAAAACAATTGGATCTTGGCTTGTGTGTGTATATATCTGTTTAGATGTGTTTATGTGTATGTAGATGCATTATTTGTTATGTCTAGCATGCTACAAATTGGTTTATAAGTAAATGAGTACTTGTACATTAAATAAGCTCAAATGCTTTGCAAGTTCATGTGAATTTAGGTATCTTTGGTAAATAAAAATGGTTTCAAAATTATTACTAAAATACAATAGAAATGTCTTTGGAATTTTCACCACACATTTTTGGGTTTACTGATTATTTTATATTTGCCTTTGATAGATATTTTAAGATATCAGGGTTTGGCATCAGGTCATAAGACTATAAACCCAACCAAAAACACAATAGTCTTTGTTTATGTTATTTTTTTGACAAATAAGACTAATACAAGATCGTTTGTTCAATGAAAACAGCTGAATCATCTGAGTTATTGGCAAAATGCTCATGAGTTAACTTAAAGGTTCTTACTTAGATGAACCCTGATGTTCACAGGCTTTAAAAATGGTTAACAGGGAAATAACTTTAAATGATGACTGGCTTTGTTTAATACCTGAGTTAAGATGTAATTTAGGTAAAGTGTCATAAGTGACAGAATTGAGTACATGTAAATAGAATAAATGATTCTATTTACTTTGTGTAATTTAAAATCTTAAAATTAGTTTCAATTGATAAATAGGTTCTCATTGGATATCTGAGTCATTTTCAATTAAGAAAGGATTTTGATACGGGGAAACACGTTTATAAAAATTTTGGAGTGTTTTCATCCATAACATATTAATATCTGACAGATTATTCAGGATTTCTTGCCTCCTAGGTTTTCACTAATATTTAAGGTTACTAAAAGTAAGAATTCTAGTTGACATAATAATTCTCTATATAAAATGTCAAGGTAAGACGTGGGCTTTGATGAGAGAATAAATTATAAGACATGTAAAGCTGTGTTACTATTGAGAAAAAATAAATTTAGGTGATATGGAGATTATTTAAAAGTTGTTTCTGAAATAAGGTAGAAAGGAACCAGTAAGTAGAAGAGATACGTATGAAGAAGGCTATGAATATGAAGACGTATTTTTAGTAGGAAAGCTTAAAAAGAGAATAATTGTGTGTAAGAAAGGATCTTATATGGTAAATTTTGGTCCTAAAGTAAAATGGCTAGTTATTGAGAAAAGAGGGAAGTATAGAACAAATCAGAAAGTCCAAGTATGCTGCAGATGGTTTTGAAAGTTGTAATAAGGTTTGTGAAAGAGAATTTATAAAAACAATTTTGATGTGATTCAGTTAGCTTTTTTTTAAAAGGGAATTACTTATAATAGTTCTTCTATGATTGGTCCTCTATGTTAAATGAGGCTTTCTTAAGGCATTGGTTTGCTTCTAATAAAATTACTAGAATTTTGATTTTTAATTCTATAACCTGTTTCTTTTTGAAAACTTTTCAGATTCATATCTCAGAAGTTCAACTTTTGTTGTATCTCACTGCTTTCAGCTTTTTCTTCTGTTGAGAAGGCCTAAGACGATAATGCTCTCCTTCAACTTTTTCATCCAATTCTATAACTTTTTTCCTCCAGTTTTAACTGTTGTTGTAGACTGATGCGGAAATGTTTTATATAGAAAAGCAATGTATTCCTTGAATACAACTTGATATTGTACTCAGCTTTTCTTGATATGTCTGAATTTTTCCATGTAACCCAAGAACTTCCCATGCAGTCACTAAGAGTCATGTATTTCCATGACATACTAATAACCTGGGACACACTTTTCCTGTGTTTGATTGAATGTGAGTTCTTTTTTCATCAAGTTTGACTTTGAGTCCTTTTTTCATCAAGTTTGACTTCCAGGTTATCTAAATGAGTTTCCCATAAGGAGAAGCAATCACATTGCAGGTTTTTCTTTGCCTTTTTCGTAACTGGCCTAAAAAACAAAGTTTTTACATTTTATCAAAATAATCCCTATGTTATATTTATAGGTTTTTAATTACTTGGGCAAACTGAAATTTAAAAGGCTTAAAATTTCTATATGTATGTAATTTTCTGTATTGCTTTTACAGTTTTTTGATTATCACATTTGGTTAAATGAATAACTATTATTCTGTTTTGTTCAAATATTTTGAGCCCTTTAATATCTTTGATAAACATCCTCAAAATAAAATTTTAAAACTAAGTCTCAGATTACTGGAGACTTATCAAAGCTATAAAGTTGATCACTTAAAGGTTTCAGAATCTTTTTACAACTTCCAGCCAGGTGATAAACAAAAGAAAGTTAATTGACTCACAATTCCGTATGGCTGGGGAGGCCTCAGGAAACTTACAATCACGGTGAAAGGCAAATGGAAAGCAAGGCACGTCTTACATGGTAGCAGAAGAGAGTGCACAGGGGGAAACTTCCACTTTTTAAACCATTCGACCTTGTAAGAACTCCTTCACTATGATGAGAACAGCATGGGGGAAACTACATCCATAATCCAATCACCTCCCACCAGGTCCTTCCCTTGACATATGGGGATTACAATTCAAGATGAAATTTGGGTGGGGACAGAGAACCAAACTATATCAATACTTATCAGGTACTATTAAACAATCCTTGTGCTGTTAAGTTACAGGGTTTTGACTCCTGGGTACACATATCTCATCTAAAGAAGGCACTCACTCCTGCCATTATCTGACACCAAACTCAAGTTAACCAAAGCCTCATCTTTAGATCTGGGAAAAGATGACAATCAAAGTAAACTGCTTTCATGAGACACAGGGATAGGCTGCTATTCAAAGAGATTTGGATTCATTTTATAATTGTGCCTCTATCTATATCCTTGATGCTAGATAGTTTGAATGTTTAGCTACCTGTGAGCTTCCTTTTTCAGTCATTCCCATAACTAGACAAGGCTTATGACCTTTTTGCTTGAAACCTTGCTAATACTTTATGTCTTGTTTTCTCTTCAGAATTTAAAAACAATTCAATCCCACTAGGCCAATCCATTTTGCACTGCAAACATACTGCTGTTAAAGTTATACAAAATCAACCACCCTCCCTCTATGCCCAGGGACTATTGCAGAAGAGATGGGCACATGAAATTTTAAAGGGTCTGTTTCGAGAGCTAAAACTAGTTCAAACTCTCCAAGTCAAAGATGGGTTCACAGATGCCTAAATGGCTGATGGTTCAACACATAAAACTTATAGATAAATTGATTTTATAATCTTGCTTTTTGGCTTTTGGTTTTTGGCTCTTATGTTACTTTAAAAAGTTATAATGGTTAATGATTATCTGCCCAACTCCATTCCCACAGATGCCTAGAATTATTAACTAGCTTTAAGTCATTTGGGTCTAATTCTCTTTGCCATAGGGGTCCCATCAAGGGATAGTATGGACCTAGGGCAGGTAGCCACACTACCCCAGCAATGATATGGAAAAAAATAAAAGCTTGGTCATTGATGCTGTCTCTGGCATATTTTGACCAAAAAGAGGGTATATAAACGAAAAAAGTAGAATCCTATGTCCCTCACTAATTAAATGGACCTCCTTGGCCAAGGGAGCCCCAGAAAAAAACCTTAAAAACTTAGTTCCCAGCCATGAACTAAGGGATGGGAGGTCAGACATGTCATGTTATCCCTCCTCCCTTTTATGGTTTAGAGAAAATAACTCAGCAGACTTAATGACCATTAGACTAACAGAACAAACTCTTTGTGGCAATAAGATACCAAATCATAAACAGGACATAAGGCCATGCCAGGCAAGTGTTAAGTCTTCACCTGAAGGTAACCATATGTTACCTGTATGTTTTGTAAATATGCCTGTGTTAGGACTGCCTTTATAAATACTCATAGATTCTCCTAGAACCTGTTAAATATGTATGTTTAGCCAACCTGATATCATATCCCCATAGGAGTCCCAGTACAATTGATAGTGGGGAAGAAACTTACTGACTTTCTTATTGATGCAGGGGCCACAAATTCTGTAGTTAACACCCATCTATCCCTGATTTGAAGAAGACTATGATGGTTACATGAATGTCAAGGGAAGCTGTAACTCATTCCTTCCTGAAACCTTTGAATTGTCAGCTTGGAGACCATAACTGACAGAAAAATTGAAAAGACAAACCACAGTCTAAAAAGAAGCATCAAAATTTTCAAAGAACTAATTTAACTTGGAATAAGGCATTGCCAGTTGCCCTGCCATAGATTAGAGTAGCTCCCTGAAGTATGCTCAAATTGAATCTCTTTGAAACATTATATGATAGGTCATTGCAAGTTTCAGCTGGAGAACGAACTGATATTTTAAGAGATTTAGCAATTGCCAAATATGTTAACTGTAGGCACTGTACTAACTTCTGTTCATGACTTTTCTTCTAGCAGGATCACTCATCCCACAGATGTGGTCTCACATCCTTTTTGACCAGGAGGGGTCTTCTTAAAGACTTGGAAAGAAAAAGGACCTGAACACCAATTTGTTGCCAAGTGAATGGGACTGTTAGAGGTGCTGCTGAATACCCACTCATCAGTTAAACTTGATGGATTGAAGCCATGGGTATATCATACTCGGGTCAGGTCACCCCACCATTCCAGAAACCAGGAAAACAGTGGGCATATGAGCTCTTGAAGGACCTCAAGTTACTCATTCACAAAAGGATAAATGAAATAAAAATGAAAACCCTATGTGTCTTGCGTGTCTTTTGGAGATTTTCATATGTTTGGCAACCCAAGTAGTTAGGATTTCTCAGTCTATTGCCACTTCCACTAACCTATCCCCCACTGCTGAATTCACCATCCTACACCTTGTTCAGTACATGACAACTCTGATCATATAGTTGTTGCTGTATATAGGGTATATAGGGCACAACTATATGCTGTATATCAGGAAGCATGCACCCAGAAGTTCCATGCTTCTTTCTTACTCAACTTCTCATTAGACACTACATGCAAAGTGATAGTGGGAACCCACAAGCCTACAAGGGGAATATTTCCTTAGCCAGGTCAAATGGTTTTATTCCACAGTCATCCCTCATCAACCCCATCCAACCAGTAGTACCCAGATGGGAGACAACATCCCATTGTCCTCAATTCCACAAGATTTTGGAATGAACCTTTGAGAGTGGGGAAATTGTAGCAGTGAAAAGGAGGCCTAGCATGACTAACTCCATTTTGCTCCTAAACTCATCGCTCCTTTTGTGGTGATATCTTTTAGGTTAACTGCTTTTGCTTATTTCTGCATGTAGGCCAAGCTAACTATGAGAGGAATTTGGTGTATAGTTGAAAGCAAATATGATAACAGTTCCTTATGAAAACTAACCCAGAAGATAAAAATAGTGTACCCACACGTAACAATGTAGTGTTTAGTATTTGTCGGAGAGTCATGACCCAACCAAGGTTGGAGGCATTTCATGGCCTCCTCAGACCAGACCCATGCTGGCACCCAGATATCTGTGGTCATGGGTCACCTCTCGACTCCAACCCTTTCTTTTTTCCCCTTCCCTTAACATAAAAACAACCTGAAATGTTTACTGACTTAAGATGGTTAAGACATTAGCCCACCGTGTTCTTAGTTTGCTAGCTCTCTAAATAAGGTCACTGACCTTGTTCCAAATCCTTGTCTCTCAACTTACTGGCTATTGTGCGGTGAGCTGAAAGAGTTTGGAATCAGATACAAGACTTTAAAACCAAACAATTCCTACTAGTGTCATAATCTAGGCCATGTAAAATGACCAATATATAGGAAGTTTCTCATAATTAATGGGTGTTGTATCTTCTGATAATTTGTCATTTAATTTTTAATGTAATTTGCAAATCTTTAATATATGTATCTGTTGAATAACAAATTAATTTTTTGCTTTGTAGTATTTTAGAACTTTTAAAACATTGTTGTGTGAAATTGAAAAGTGTTATGTAGATAAAGCAGGCTTAGATATGGCTTTCATCAAAAGTAAAGGAGAAAAAAGATGATATTTTCCTTTTCCACACCCTTAGTGTTCCAAGTGAACAGAAAATACTGTTCTTTTTAACTCTCTAATCTATCCCCCAGACACTTTCACACACAAAAAGCAGGGTCTGTTTGTTAAAAATTCTTTCATCTCTTCTCTGTTATATAATTATCTTTATGAAAAATGCAATAAAAGCAAATAGTAAAATATATTTTAAGAGAAAATAAAGACTTTCATTGTATATAAATTAGTTATTTAGTTTTCAGATTGCTACAAAAGACCTTGAAAGAGGCAAGGCACGGTGGCTCACGCCTGTAATCCCAGCACTTTGGGAGGCCGAGGTGGGTGGATCATGAGGTCAGGAGATCAAGACCATCCTGGCTAAGATGGTGAAACCCCGTCTCTACTAAAAATACAAAAAATTAGCTAGACGTGGTGGTTGGCACCTGTAGTCCCAGCTGCTCGGGAGGGTGAGGCAGGAGAATGGCATGAACCTGGGAGGTGGAGCTTGCAGTGAGCTGAGATCGTGTCCACTGCACTCCAGGCTGGGCGACAGAGTGAGACTCCATTTCAAAAAAAAAGAAAAAAAGACCTTGAAAGAAATAATAATAAACATTAAAGAAGATAATCTTTACCAATGTTTATCTTCTCTTGAAGATAAACAAAATCTAAAAAGATCATCAACACAGTTGTATTTTAACAATAAGCAATTTCTCCCAAAGCAATAATCTAAGGATAATATTTATGTTACAGTCTATTATCTATAAAAATATTACAGCTGTAATAAAAATTCAGAACAAATACCTTTGTTGTTAAACTTTTAGAAGCACAATGGAGGTACATATTTTTTTATAGGAGTTAATCGTTAGCTACTACACAATCCTATTAATGTGGTAATGTTGGAAGATCAAGGCTAGCATCTGCATAATAGCTGTCTAGAGCATGATGTTGGGCAGGGTGAAGAGCTGCATTATTTTATCTGCAATTTAATCAAATTTGTGACACATAAAGGAGCTTTATAAAGGGATTTAATTCATGTCTGGTACTTAACAATTCTCTTTTGGTAATAAGGCTACATATTTATTTTGTCTATATATAATAATATGTATACATTATTGGTCAAGGCTAAAATAAACTCATAGGTGTTAATGCTGTTTTGACTGTAACCTTTTATTTCAAATCAAATAAAAACAATACATGCCACTTTAAAAGACAAATTAAGGAAACAACCTGACTTTCTTTTCATTTGTTATCAACTTTCCCAGAGTATAAGACAGGACCTACAATTTATGTTAAAATTATGGTTAGATTTATTGTCACATATGGTTCTATGGGCATGTCAAGAAAATTCAGGCCTGATACTTCAAAAGTGCCCTCTCAGATACTATGCATTTTTCACAGAAGTCAGTTACCCAACATTGGTGTTCTCACTACTGACTTAACAAAATTAGGCTCAACTAAGAAACAAAACTTTGAAAAATACAATTAATGTCTTACAGAAAACTAGCCATCACAGTAAATTTTCATCTTTTCATATTTCTTTTCGAGCAAGTAGAAAAACTTGGACTGATGATGCGATTTCAACACTGACATTAGGATATAATCATAGATGGTTTTGAAATTAGAAACAGGTGTGCCAACATGGTTGGCTGAGCAGAATGAAGAACTATCCCTTCCTAATATCACTACATAATGGATTTCTTTGTAGCAACTTTTGATGAGCATTATGTTCAATCATATAGTAAACATAATTCCATCTGGATTATATATCTTGAAGGAGTCATAAAATTGAGATCTTAATTCCTATGTGTTGAGATTAAAGTTTATAGGTTATTATAATTTAATTTAAACTTAGTGTAAAGATTGCCCATCTGTTTTGGTATTTCAAGCATATCAATTATGAAATAGTCAAACTAAGGTAATTAGATAAGCCATCAATATGGTGATGCCTGAGTGATAATGCTTTTATATTAATGTGAAGTTAAATTAAGAGGAACACGCATAGATAACATGAAATTATCTAAAGACAAATAATCTAGTGATGGATTTAAAACAAATTGCATAAGGCAGAATATGTGTGGGTGTTATATGGTGTATACATGAGGAAAATACTATGCTCTTTGTTAATATTCCCTTGTTTAATAGTACTGCTTACATTACTTTCTGTTTAGCCCTATAAAGTGTTCTGATTTATCGTATTGACTATGGGTGTAGCGCATACAATAGGAAGACAAATATCACTGTTGGCATATTTCTTTAGACATTAAATATAAAATTTATAATTTTATTTCCATTAAGAACAACTTATTTGTTATTTAAGAAGTTGTTAATTTTTAGGTGTTCTCTACTGTAACTTCTCAAAAATATGCACATATGCACCTATCAATGTTATTTAACACTACTTGGATTTGGAAAGTAGTGGTTTTATCTTCCTTAAGATATTGAAATATATTACTCCACCTCATGTTAAGTTTTGGTAGAAAAGTATATCTAAGCTTCTATTTTCTTTCCATTTTTATTCTCTAGGAGTCTTTTACTTTATCTGCATAATTTCCCTGCAAGATCTCATCTGTTGTTTATGACTTTATCTACCACTTCTTTACGAATGACTTCTAAATCTAAAATTGCAATTAAAACCTTTTCCTAAGTCCACATTTCCAAGTGGCTACTGGACATAACAACCTACATATCCCACGATTACTTCCTAGGCATTATATCCGAAACTGTGCACTTTAACTTCCCATGCAATCACTTCTCCAGCCATAATTTGCTGTTTCCTGAAATCCTGATCTTAATTAATGATGCTTTCATTTATCCAGTTTCCTGAGTTAGAGACTCAGGAGAATCATATTCAACCGTCCCCTTTTTTATTATCTCATGTCTATAACCCAGGACCAAGTCTTATACAGTCTAATTTTGTTTATGAATAAAAACTTAATATTCTGTTGGATGCCTTCTATCTACTAGGCTAGATGGTCAGCTGGGTGCTGGGAATATATCAACAGAAAAAATAAACATGATCCCTGCCCTCATGGGATTTCCAGGGCTGCGAAGGAAGGATAGGCAAGAGGAAGGATAAAATATATAAAAAATAAAAATTATTTCATGCAGTGATAACCATTAATAATGAAAAAAATGGGTGATGTAAACTAATGATTGGGGATGGGTGTTCAAGAGGGAAGGTCTTTCTGAGAAAAACATGTAAACCGATAAGCCATCAAAAGAATGATTTTAAAAAGGCAGTCATGTGAAGATACAGGCTAAGTGCATGTGTGCGTGTACATATGTGTGTGTCCACACTACACAGAAATACATCCTACATTTGCTATGAAACTTTCTTTGTATCCAAAGATTTCTGACTATGCTTTTGAGGATTTCGTTTAATTGTGCCACGTAGTATTCACATAGTTTAGAACTTCTTTTAACAACATGAAATTACAACACTATTTTTTTCTGGCACAATGAACATTCTTAATTTACCACCCCAAATGCACTCTCTAACACTGTTTCATGGGGGTATACCCACTGTGAACTTAAGTAAGCTGGGCTTACTTGCTCTCTGGACTCTAGGGTTTCAAATCAGTGAAACACACCGACAAGAGTCTAGTGTTTGAAAGATGACAGTGCGTGGCCTATTTATTTCCCGGTATCCTTTCCTGCCATGTCATGGTTGGGCAGATGCTGTGTTTCCCCATGGCAGAACCTGGATCCTGACAGACATTCCCTCTCCCAGGGCCTCAGTTCCCTCCCATTGCTCCTCCTAGCTCTCAGTGGTGAGGGTTCCTCTCTCTTGCTAGTCCTTCACCATCTCATCTTGATTTCCCTAACCCACCCCACACCTACGTAAATAGTCCGTTTATTAGATACTCTTCAATTATTTATTTTGAATATATTATTAATATCTCTCTCCTGCTGAGACCCAGGATGATGGTGTTGTTCACTATTGAGCCAACTGGTGAGCAATGAGTATACCTCTCCAAATGTTTGTTCCTTCAGTATTAAAACTCATTTGGGGGGTTTTGGTGTGGTTTGGCTAGTATTCTGAGCCATTACTACTAGTTCTTCCCAAATTCTCTAACAAAAGTATACAAACCTCTTGGAATATTTTCCATGTTGTCAAATATATTAGGTGTTGCATCATTTAATATTTCCCGGTACACCTGTCTCCTGGAGACTTCTTATTCCAATCTGGAAAGACTGTTCTCCAGGCCTGCCACACAGCGTCATTCTTTAACCTCCTTTCCCTTCAGTCTCTCTCTTCTCAGCTATAATTTGGGTGAACAGGAATTTTATTCAGAATTTTACAGGCTTTGCACCCATGATTTTTAGTGTTTGGGACAGTTTTTGTTGGTTGACATATTTGGCTTTCTGATTCTTTATATGTGATCCTCCCCCCCACCCCACCCTCTGGAATGTTTAAGATTTTGCCTTTATTTCATGTGTTCCAGAACTTTCATGATAATATGACTGCCACGGTCTTTTCTTTTGCATTTACTATCCTGGTAATTTTATGTGCTCTTTCAGTCTGGTAATGCATATCCTTCATTTCTGAGAAATGTTCTCTCTCTCTTTTTGTTTGGATTTCTTTCCCTCTGCTTTTTCTCTTTCTCTCTCATTAGCCAGATGCTCACCCTCCTAAATTGACCCTCTACAATATATTTTTTACCTTTCTACTTTATTTTCTATTTTTTGTCTATTTAAAAAGAAAACTCTGAGTGATTTAACAAATGATCTTCCACTTATTTAAAAAAGTTCTATCATACACAGTATATGTTTTTGTATCCCAAGAGTTCTTTCTTGCTTGCTGTTCTTTTTCATGCATTTGCTATTTACTTCAAAGATGAAATATGATTTTGCTTTATCTTCCTGAGGATATAAATTATGTTTTGCTTTAAAATTTCCTTCTATACTATGTCTTGCTTCTGATATTTAAGTGCCAGGACTATAATTTCCCCCCTCTGGCTTCTTCGTTTCTGGGGAACAATTCTAGTCTTTTCAGTGGAGGATATAATCAGACTGTCTCCATACTTGTGGCTAAAAACTGAAAAAAGGCCTGCAGCAGAGACGTATAGCTTCCAGCTTGAATAATTTAATTTATTCTGCCCATTTTTAGCATATTTTTCTACTATTATTGTTTCTGGTATCCTGAGTTTAGACCTTTTTGCCTTTATTTCACTACGTAGTGAACCCTCCATTTCCTACTTGGGTAGGAAAAGAATGTCTCCTGGCAATACAGAATTGGGGATGGGACCTGGGACTAACAACTTGTTAGATACACTTTAGTCAATTCTCCTATTTTCATATTTGTATAAGTCAATTCTCTATAATATGTAGTGCCTTCAGTTCTTAGACTTTCCAGAGTCGACAGAGACTGAGTGGCTTCTAATTGATGTCACCCTATAGTCAGTTAGGAGGCAGATTTTTATTTTCCAAAATTGAGTTGAAATGTCTCATTCTTTCCTGAGTCCTTCCTCATTCTCAATCTTTTTGTAAATCTAAACTTTATATATTCACTTATAGTCATTATAGTAGCATTTTGGAAGGAAGTACAAATAAAATGCAAGGATTCAATTTTCCATATCAAAAGTCATGCACACTTTAAAACCTTAATATATGTATGAAATTATAGATAGGACAAATTTTCTAATACAATATAGTTAGAATCAGGATAGGTACATTTTTATTTGTATCTTTTAATTTCAGCTTCTTGACATTTGAAAGGCTTTAAAATGTGAGATGGTAAACTCCATCTGAAAACTTTGATAGAAAAATATAATCTAAAATATGCAAACAGAAAGACTGCATTTTTTTCTACCATAATGGCAACATAAGCCTTTTGTTCCTTTGTTTTTCAATCTGTGAAATCAGAGTTTAATAATGTCTGATTCACAGGGATGTTGTGTGGATTAAGGTAATATGACAATCAGCATAGTTTCTGACACAGAGCAAATGCTCAATAAATATTACTCTCTTCTACTAGGTACAATATACTTTTATTCATGTGACCTAAGATGACATTATATATATTTTGCCTAATTCATCTATGCATTAGGTCCCCATTGTATGCAACCATAACTCTTTTGTTAGACTAAAATCAATTATAATTAATTGCAAAAGTGTTACCTGTTTTCCCTGCTAACATGAAAGCTCACTGGAAAAAGATATTCTTTCTCTACTATTCACCAAAACTACAGTGTCTTGATCAGTATATGTGTTCAATAAGTATTTAATAAACGTTTTATCTCATTATATCTCTATTTTTTATGGGTGCCAAAGTTAGGACATTTATTCTTCACTTTGTATGTACAGGTAAACTTGTATACTTAAGTGTTAGGCTATATTTTTAGGCCTATTAAATTCATCTTGTGAAATACCAGCCTGTAATGAAATTGTTCAAATTATCTTTCCAACAACATTGCATGAAATTGTTCAAATTATCTTTCCATTAACATTGCATGTTGTTTAGTCTTCCCCTTCCCTCTTCATATCCCTGTTTCTTCTTATCACACAATTGTTCAGTACCCTACCAATACATTATCTGTCTCATTAATTTAAATATTGAGTAACAAAGGGGATAGGGCTTAGGCCCATGACATGCAATGCAAAACCTTTTTTCTAGTTAGATTAATCCAATCATCAGTGTTCGGATGTGGTCATTCCATTAGATGTGAACCATCCTAACGATACTATATTTCAGTACACACTTCTTTATTTTGTCAAATGATTTGTTCTACTTCTAGAAAACCACAATGGTCCACCTTTTTAATAGTTCCATCACAAAGAAAATGAGGTGAGTTTAGCATGTGTTGTTTCTCAACACTTTTAACCCATTTTAAAAGGTTTAACGACTTATGTTGCCATTATGGTAGAAAAAATGCAGTCTTTCTGTTTGCATATTTTAGACATATCCAGGGTCACACAACTATAAGCATAGAAACTGAAATCTAAACCTGTGAACTTCCACTCCAGAGCTGGAAGAATTCACTACTCTGCCATACTGAGCAAGTCAAAGGCTCCTTGGGTGCCACACTATGAGACACACAATAAACTAATTACTATGTTTGTGAAAAAACCAGGTTCCTGGAAGATCTCAAAACTTAATAATGAACCCACATGAATAGGAGGTTTGTAACCAGTGCAGAGAAGACAAAGGGTAATAGTCACTCATTTATTCTACATATATTTATGTAATGCCCACTGTGTGCTTGGTAATGACCCAGTGTAGAGAATAAACATAGCACAAAGTGCCTTCTCTCAGAGGTTTGTCTTCTAGTGCAGAAATGAACAAACATTTATTTACAAAGTAAATATTTAAAATATGCATTTTATAGGACAGTAAATAGCACCAAAAAGAAATAAAAAGCATGAAAGGAGGATATAAAATTTGAGGGATAATGCTTTGGAATTTTAAATGGGATGGCCAGGAAAGACCACACTGAAAAGGTGGTTTTTGAGTAAAGAAGGAAGTAAAGGAGCAAGCCACGTGAATGCTGGGGTGGGGATAGCATTCTAAGTAGAAGGAATAAGTGCAAAGACCCTGAGACAGGATCATAGCCACTGTGTCAAAACACTACGAGGAAGTCTATATGGTAGGAAATTATAGGAGAGGAGGTGAGAGAAGGGACACAAAGTCAGTCTAAGTGCAGCCTTTTAGAGCCTAGTAAAGACTTTGGTGCTCTCTCTTCATAAGATGGAAAGCCACTGGAAGTTTTCACTCAAATAATAATGACATAAACTGAATTTTTTTAACAAGATTACTCTGGCAACATATAAACAACAGACTAAATGAGGGATAAGAGCAAGAGGAAGAGGAGGACTGGCTAGGAAGTCATTGTAATAATTCAGATGAGTCATGATGTTGAATTGGAAAAGGACAAAAGGTAAGAACAGTGTGGGCAGGTTGACTTTTGGATATATTTTGAAGGTAGTGCCAAAGGATTGATGTGTAATGTGAAAAGAAGAGGGAACTCAATGGTAACCCCAAGGATTCTGGTCAGGCCAACTGTAAGAATGAAGGACATTAACTGGGTTGGGGTTGATATTGTGAGGTCTGTTTTGTACACATTATGTTTACTCCATTTAACATCCATCCAAGAGTACATGCTGAGGAAGTGGTTGGATATATGGATCTGGAGTTCAGGGAGGAGTCCTGGCTGGGCATATCAATTTGTGAGTCATCACATTACAGATGGTATTGAAAGTGGTGGGACTACAGGAGAAAAGAGAAGAGGTCTAAAGCCAGGAGCACTCTAAATTTTAGAATTAGAGGACAAGGAGAAACCAGCATAGGCAAGTGAGATGGAACTGCAAGGAAGCAGGAAAAGAATTCGTATGTTGTTTTAAAAGTAAATTGCAGCACAAATTCTCAAGGAAAACAAAGTAATCAACCATGACAAATGCCCCTGATAGTGCAAGTAAGACGAGAACTAAGAGATAGACCATTGGCTCTAGAAATGTGGAAGTCATCAGTGGACTTTTAAGGGAATAACTTTGGTGACGGGGTGGTAGCAAAAACCTGACTTGGTTCAGGATGAAATCAAAGGAGAGAATTTGGCAATAGTCATTTAAGACAACATTTTTAAGGACTACTGTTGTAAAGGGAAAGAGAAATGTGGAAACTGAGGGAAGGTGTAGATAATATTTTATTTTTTTGCTTTTCGGTTTGTTTGCTTTCTTTTGGTTGTGGTAGGAGAATAGTATTTATACATGCTGATGGGAAGAATCCAGTGTAAAGGGGAAAGGGATCCTAGAGGAGAGAGAGCAGGGAGAATTGCTGGAATAGGCGAGAGGCAATGGGATGCAGTAAATAAGGAGACGGACTGCTCTGCTAGAGGCATGAAGTGCTCATCCTAAATAAGAGTGGAGAAGGCGAGATATATGGCTTCTAATAATTTATTTAAATATATGAAGAACTGTCTTATGAAAGAGGAGATACTTATTTTGTGTCATGAAATAGCGTAGAATATAGCAAAAGGGTGAATATTACAGAACAACAGAAATAAAGAAATTTCAATAAATGATGTTTGGAACTAGTAGGGCTCTCCTTGAAAAGTAGTAAGGTCTCTCTCCTGGGAACCAGGTAACAAAGTCAATTCCTCTTCAGTGCTTACTCTGAGTCACGCACTAGGTTGTATGCAATGTATACATGATTTCATTTAGTTTTCACACTTCTACAAGATAAAATTTATTCCCAAATTGTAAAGGAGGAATCAAAGTCACATGGATTGAGTTCCAACATTATTGAGTACAGAGTAGCACAGCAGTGGGGGAGGTGTCTAAGTGACTCCCAAAGCTATGGTCTAACAACACTAAGTGACTGAAGGTTAAGGATGCAGTAGAGTAAGTTTAACTATTTTCAGGGAGAGTGTAAGAGTGATAGAGTAAACATTTTTCAATTTTTTGAAGTGCTATGCTTCTATTTTCTGATTGGGGAAAGTTAGTCTCAGTTTCCCTTCTTATTCCAAGCTCTAGAATGACTCTCTATGTTTCATGAGTTCTAAATAAATGATTAAATTCATCTTGCATATTCCAGATAATGGCCTGTGTATAGGAAGCACTTAATATTTATTAAATTGAATTGAAGATGACAAGCAGGTAACTGTTCAGCCTCTCGGGCTGCAATTCTGGCCTTTCTCCATTAGGGACCGGCGGCTCATCAGGGAATAATCTTTATCAGGCGTACTCTGTCAAAGTCATCTGGGAACTCTTTTATAGGTGGCTAGGATAGGTTGAAGGAAAATGGTATCCAAAGCAACTCTTACCCACTCAGTGAACCACAAGTATAAATTAATTTTGTTAGGCAATTAAGAAAGCAAATGGCAAAAATAAAAAGAGAAGTCTGATTACATAGTTTTAATATCCAATGCTTATTTATTTTAATGTAAAATCTGTGCCAATATTCAAATTAAAAATGTCCTAGTTTCATATCTGTTTTGCTAGTAAACAAAACTTTGTATAATAATTGCTAAATATAAATATTATTTAGACATGCCTAGTACTAAATGTATCTATGTTTAGGTATAACTTCAGATGTTTATAGGCAAACATTCAAACTTGTTTTTTAATCTTCTAAACTTAGCTATTTGTCCTAAAGTATAGCTTCAAGTAAAACATTCAATTAGAAAGGATAGGGTGTTTTTATTCTAAAATAGTCATTAAAATAAAAGCAATCAAAGTGAAAAACAATGGAACTACATAGACTATTTCTCCATGAATTCAGCATTATCTTTACTTGAAAACTTCTCTTTGATGGGATTTGTTCTGTTTGTTTCAACCCAGGCACTATGCAGAAGGCTGGATTTGCTGATAAGCAGCTTTTTTTTCATTTTATTACAACTATCAGCAAGGTAATTAATAATTTTTAATTACCAGGAGCCTAGATTATGCAAATGAACTATAACTTTCTTTCCTCCTCCTTTGCCTTTTGTGAGGTCTTGCAAAAGAAATGACGGGCACAGTTGTGTGTGTAGATCTGTGAACTGTGGGCAAGTATGCTAAACTACTGTTCAGCAGCTTGTCCAGAGTTTCAGTAAAATTTTGAGCCCAGTACTACCCCCTCCTTTTATCCTGTTGTGTTTGGATGGATGAAGGGGTACAGTTCTATCTGACCTCAGGAATCCACATAAATGAGGTAATATTAATTTCTATAAAGCTTTTTGAGTTGTGTAAAATGCTATACAGATAGGGTATATAAAACAAAATCCAACATGATCGTCTTAAACTCTATAGAAGGCTAATTTTAATTAATTAATTAATGTTTTTAAGACAGGGTCTCACTGTTGCCCTTGTTGGAGTGCAGTGGTGTAATCATAGCTCACTGCAAGCTCGAATTCCTGGGCTTACTAATCCTCCCTCCTCAGCCTCCCCAGTAGCTGGGACTACAGGTGCGTGCTACTACACCTAGTTAATTTTTTTTTTATTTTAATGCTTAGTAGAGATGAGGTCTCACTATTTTGCCCAGGCTGGCCTCAAACTCCTAGGTTTCTGCAATCCTTCCTCCTCAGCCTCACAAGGTGCCAGGATTATAGGCGTGAGCCACTGCATCCAGCCAGAAGGCTAATTTTTAAATAAGAACCTTGTTCTGAAATATACACTTTTTGGGGATTGCTAATTGAAGCTGTCTTTTCCTTACTGGGTTTTCTCACTCCTGCCTCAACTGCTTTAAACACATTTTACAAACTGTGGGTTTTTAGAACACTTAATCCCAGGCATTTTTCATTTTACATGATTTTATTTTATTGCTGTCGTTGTACAAACATCTTATTCTAGTTTAGGGACTCTGGCCTCATTTTAAAATTAAACATATCTTTGCTATGGCCAAACATGAATAATGTGTTTACTTATTAATATTTTGTGACCCAAAGGCTTATTTCCCCTCAGGACTTGTCAGGAATGACAGACAGCTCAGTTCAAAATGAATACTGATAGATTCATGCCAAGAGGGGGATAAATCTGCTCAATTGTTCCCCTTTCATGTTCTGCACTGAGCAAGGCTGCTGGTTTCAAAGCACCTCACAGGAATCACACAAAATGTTGAAATTTTAAAAAGGAAGTACCTTAATTCAGTGGTTGGTTAAAGATGAGGTTCATAATTCAGCATGAGTTGAACTTACATCATACACTCTCTGATGTGTATTCATATATTTATTCATATGTTATTAATATATTCTTACTGATATATATGTTATTTATAATATAGCAAGTATCCTCTCAAGGGCAAAACCACATCTTCACCCATGCTAAGATCTAGAAAAGGGAAGTATCAAATTTAAACAGTGTTCTTATTCCTATTCTTTTAACATAATTTTCTATCTACTAAAGAAACGTGTAAAGGAGGCAGTGTCTGTGCATTTGTGCCAATTGGAAGAAGTAAAACATCTAAAGACTAAACTTATTTTTCATTCAAATTATTTTTTGAAGAATCAGCAAGGCTTTAATTTTTAATGCAAAAATTTTGGCATATATGTTTGGGTGATAAGACACTTGCCTAAAACTAGGTGAATCAAAAATCCTGTTAAACTCAACTTCCTCTAGGGACCAAGCGAAACTAAAGAGGTCTGACTATTGAACATTAAGAAGTTATGAAGACAGTGCTAAATTCAAGAGCATTCAAATGTAACATTTTGCAACAACGTTCAGGCCAAATAAAACACTTTTGCCATTTACTACCCTATAGATAGATAGGTTAATAATATAGATAGATTAGTATCTATTAGTAATCTATATATAGAGATTACTAATAAATAAATGATTAAATAAAATACCTTTTATTTTTATGTATTTTACGTATTTTATTTTTGCAGAATACTGGAGCAGTGTTTTTTAGGACTTGTTGAAGTAAATCATTTGTCTCATATCAAGGGTAGATTGAATTATTTCTGGAAATACTTGTAAGACCTAATGAGCATGTCATCTTTGGGTTGGACCCTGTTGCCATTGCTATAGCACAGCTCCAGGCACTCTTAAGTTGATCTAAAAGCATCCACAGCATTTTTTACACATCTGAGCTTCTAAGAACAAGGGACCCTGATGTGTCACAAAAACAAGAAGGCATGCCCTTTCCTCCCTGTGAGTGGAGAGCTCAGGTAAAAATTGAGGGAAGGAATTTGAACCCAGGCAGCCCTGGTGTTTACCCCCTGAGCCTTGAACAGGGCTAGACCTGGGCTGCTGTTGGGCTTGCATTGATGCTAACTTGCATACAACTTTTCAGAAACGCTGCCTTCAGTGGTCACTTCCATTATGCATAAGTCACTGCTGAATATTTTAAGAGCTTTCATATTTAGAGGAAAACAATAGGGTAAATAAACAAAAGACATGTATAGATTATTTTTAGTTTGACTTTAGAATGGAAGATATAATTTAAGGCTTGTTTAGCCCTTTACAGCTATGAATGACAGTACTTTTCAAGAAACAGCTCCTTAGTAACTGGCTTCTTCATCATCCTTAAGAAGTGCTTATTTGCAGTGTAATTACAGTGGGCTCCAATTAGAGGATGTGTACAGGGTATGTATATGTGAATCACTGGGTAGCAGCTTTGTCTCTAGACAATGCCCTTTTAAATCTGTATTGAATTTACATCTTAAACTGAATAACTATGATTACAACTAAGCAAAACATTTAGGAAAAATGATTAAGAGCATTTAAAAATAGATGGGGGGCTGTGTGTGTATGTGTGAAACTTTTTACCTTTTTAACAATAACAACATAATAGACTACGTATATTTTCTACATTCATGAAAGAGCAATCATGTACCTATTGGTTCATGTTTCACCTTATTCTTTTTAAATGACAACTCCAATACTTATGCTCTGCACGTCTATCATTGATTTTAGATTACTGTAATTTCTTCATATTTTGATATAAAATTTCATATTGTGTAAGAGTTTTTCTATAGTATGTATGAGGGACATAGAGAGAGGGAAGGAGAGAGGGAAGATGAGAGAGAGATGAGACAGAAGGAGAGAGAGGTCTATTACAGTCTCCTGATGTTAAAATTTGTGCAACTTAAAAATAAAAAAAAATGAATATATTGGTTGTACCCCAAATCTTTAAATAAATAAAACTAAAATAATGTGTAAGTAGTTTTCCCTCACTTAAAGAGAGTTGGTGGTAGTTATATATTTTGCATCTGTAAATACACTTTAAATTATGTGCCTTCAATATTTCTGCTGGTAAATTCTTATTAGGTATAGCTAATGAGCATAAAGCCATACATGCATTCTTCAAAAAGTGCAATGTAAAAACTGGAGTTAGCTTATGTTATGGATTGAATTTGCCTACATGAAGAACCAGCACTTGATTATTTGGAAAATGTTTCAGGTAGCATGCTCTGAAAACAGGTGTGGCTGGACAACTATACACTAAAGAGATTAGGTATGTGATTTATGGGTCCAATCAACCATTTTAGTAGACTCCAGGAAGAGAGATGAGATTATTCAGGAAGAATGTGTAAAGAATACTCATGTCTAATAGTGTGGATTACCTTGACATGCACAGGAGACTGACAAAGTTTTTGAAATTTTTATACCAGCAGAAAAACTGTCAGCCCAGACTGAAAAGGGACAGAGATGGGATTGAATGAAACAAGAATGATTCCAAGGGCAAAGCAATGAGCCCAGAGGTTGAGGCCAGCCAGCTGGACATCATTGGCGAAGAGGTCGCGGCCACTGCCCAGGCTGGCCAAGAGGAAGGTGCAGTCGGCCAGGTGGGACAGGAAGACAGAGCATGGGGCTACAGATGATTATTCTCAGTCCTAGTAAACTAATGGAATTGACCCTGCTGACTTTTAAACTTGCTTGGGAACTCTGATCCATTTTTTCCCTTTGGGATGGAAATATCCATCCTATGTCTGTCCCACCATTGTCTTTTAGAAGCAGGTAACATGTTTTCTAGGTTTCACAGGTCTATAGATGGAGTGAAATTTTGCCCCAGGATGGACCATATCCAGAGTCTTACTCACACTGGATTGAGATGATTTAAAGACAATATTTGGGACTTCTTGAGTTGAGTATTTTTAGAGGAGACTGGACTTAGAGTTGATGCTGGATGAATTAAGATTTCTGGGGATGTTGGGATAGGTGAATAGATTTTTCAAGTTAGAAGGACATGAATTGTGGAGGGTGCAAAGAATATATTGCTATGGGTTGAATTGTGTCCCCCCAAAAAGTATGTTGAAGTCCTAATCCCTGATACCTATCAATGTGATCTGAATTGAAAAAAGGGACTTTGCAAGTAAATCTAGTTAAGATGAGGCAATACTGAATTAGAGTGGACCCTACTTCAAAATAACTTGTATTCTTTTAGGAAGAGGAGAAGAGACACAGACGGAAACAGGGATTGGAATTTTGCTGCCAAAAACCAAGGAATGCCTGGGCTACTAGAAGCAGCAAAGAAGGATTCTCCCCTAGAGGTTTTTGAGGGAACATGGCCCTTCTAATACTTTGATTTTGGACTTTTAACCTCCAGAATTGTGAGAGAATAAAATTCTGTTATTTTAAATCACTGAGTTTGTGGTACTTTGTGTTAGCAGCCCTAGAAAGCCAGTAATGTCCACTGTAGTGAACACTGTTTTTCATCGGCTTTCCAGCATTCATCCCCCTTCCCCTTTTAGTAACTGTATCTGATCCTCCTGCCCTACTCTTGTTTCATGTGTTTTACAGAATTTACTCCACCAATGGCTCCAAAACTAAATATGTGGCCTATACACTTTCCATTTCTCTGGCCTCAGCAATTGCTTCAGGGATAAATATGTAACCCAATCATATGGGGAAGATGGAAGGCTGGAGCTGCTGCAGCTATGTTGCTACTATGAGAGGATAACCTGTCTGAGAATAGAAATAACAAAAATGGAGCAGAACCAAGAGATCTCTAAGAGAAGACCCATAATTATGAGACACTCAATCAACCATATGTAAACTTGGCCCTACTGTTACAATTTTGAGTCACCCAAGATAATAAATTCCCTTTTGCTTACACCATTTTTGACTAAATTTTGTAACAGTTTCAAGAGATTCATATGTGTTAAATCTGCCAGTTCTTAACATTGCCCTCCTTCAGTTGCTTTCAGCCATCATTGATACCAGATTGTTCTCTCCTGGTTTACTTCTAGACTTAAAAATAAAGTTAAGCCTTTGTTCAGGTGTTTCACTGATAACTTCATCAATGAAATAATTTGATTATTATCTACATAAAGTTATTTTTTAGGAAACATGTTAACCAGATTTCCCATTTCTAAATGTGTACTTAATAGCTGCTTTCATGTCTAGCACTTAGTCTTGCAGTCTGCAGGCTGTATTACAGAGACCTTTAGTCAGTTACATCTCAATGGCCTGAAAGAGCAGACAAATCATCTTTAATTTTTTTCCTGGGGGGAAAATATACAAGAGCATCTCTTCATATTACATATGGATTTAGATTAGATTGAATATACCCTCAATTTTGTGCTACTGAAACTAATATAGTTTATGTTTTGAAATACATTCTTAAAGTTTAGTTTATATATTAACAAGCTAATTTTTTAATGTTTACACATTCCTGCATCAAAACTGTGCTTCCAAATCTTTTAGAAAATTTTCCTAATTTCTGATTTGATTCATAACGTAAACCAAATGTACTTTTGACTCTAAATATTGAATTTAATTTATTATGTATCCAGTGCAATTTATCATATATACATCCTTTTGTAATTACTGAAATTCTGTTTAAAAACTATAGAGTCAACATATTCATTTTCCACAAGCTTTAGGCATAAAAGCCATACTATTCATACTGTATATATATTTTACCTGTCAGCTGCACAATTTTCATACATTCAAACAACTGAATGACAAAATACAATTTTAAAATTTCTCCTATAGGTGGAAGTATATATTGATTGAGAAAGAAAGAATAAAACAAAGAATACCCTCATGGATTTGGATATACCAATTTTTTGTCTTCCTTTCTTGATGTCTATTTCATAATGTCATAAGGTCATGATTTAGAAACTGATTTAGAAATTCTATAAAGTCATTATTTTGAGTACATAGATTCTCTGTTGATCATACATATTATTAAAACTTTTATCCTTTTTGTGTTTTAAGCAGAATTATCATAGATTATCATACACCTTAGTCATCACTGAAATAGAATTTTTTTTGCTATTTTATAGATATTAACAGTTTATCTGAGTGTTTAGATATTATGTATTATTAAGAATTGCAACTCATTGTAAAAGATTATTTCATAATGATATATATCTTAATGTTGTCATTAAAACTTCAGTTTTGACAAAGCATTTCCACATTTATGCTAAGTTTAGGCTACTAAAATAGAGGTAATATTCAAAAACATCAAATAATTACCTCAACAATGTACCCAAAGTATTATTTACCATATTGACAAATACCATCTTCTTTATGTGTACATAATGTATTGTATATGTTTACATCTTTTTATACATCACTTCAAATCGTTATCTTTTGTGTATAAGACGTATAGAGGTATATGCATATAAGCAAAAAGTAAATAAGAACAAAAATTATTTACTGAGTATAGACAAAGTACATATAGTTTTTTAAAAAGCAACAACCACTTTACAGCATCTAAATCTTTCTTTTGTCAGCTATACTGTTTAAAATATCTTCTCCCCCTGCAGCATTACCCTAGATACATAGTATCTACTCTGGTGGATGGTGCCGCTAGTACTTAAGGGGCACATCATTATTGTTACCTTTAAGCAGGGATTTCCTAAGAAATGAGTACTTAAAAATTAGATAAGAATCCAATAAAGGAGAAAGATGGCTATTACTAAGAAATCATATACACACTTGTATATTAATGTTCAAACGTGTTGCATTTAGGGCAGAACTTCCTCCAGTGTCTGCAGTAGCACTTGTATCAAGCTGCTCTATTCAGCCTGCTGCTATGACAACTATCGGGGGCAAATGTCAGGTCAGCTCCCTGCAGCTGCGTCTTGGTATAATTGCTTTGTCAAAACTAATAGCTGCCTTCTTTTTCTCAGAACAGTGAAAGGCAACAGTAGCCAAAGAACTAAATGCTGAGACATTCTTTATCTGCTCCACTGCCTACACCCTTGGTTCTGACCATATTGTACTTGTGATTTTCCCTATTTGGTGCTAAAACTGTGTTTAATATGCTGTTGGACAATATTTTAAACTACGGCATTAATCCCAGTGAGTACCTCTCTATTGGGCCATCTATTACCATTCTCAGGCACCAGCATTCCTATTGTATGGTGGGCTTCTCACTCAAAGCCTCTTCCCCTCCCTAAAAGTAAACTTTTTGTGATGCTACACAAGAAGTTACATATGGATATTTATTACGTACCTACCCTCATCCCAGTATGTAAATACACATATTTAGGGCTCACTGTGATAAAAAGGCAATGCTGTTTTATTCCTACAAAGTGATATAAAATTGTCGAGTCAAACAATTGTTGAGTGCAAAAGGCATCTGGAGGCCATTACAATGTTAGCGGGGAATATAATTAATTACTAAAATATGTAGTGCTGATAGTTGTTGCCACATAGAGAACTAGAAAACGGACTTAATTTTGTAGACTAATATTTGATCTAGGGAGTTGTTCTTAAAGCATGTGCACTTTGAGATGGGTCTACAAATAAACGTAGGAGTGAAATTGAACTGAGAAACTGCCTGGATAAAGACACCCTGGTGGAAAGAGCTAGGACAGCTGTGCCACTCTCAAATATATCTCAATCCCCCAAGTATCATTTATGCAGAAAGAAAACAGGAGCGACAAGGAGGAAACACATTTCTTACTTGTGTAAATTTCAGTCATAAATAATAATAGTGATAATGTATACCTGAGTTTTTGAAAAAATTAAATGAGAAAATACATGTTAATACAAATTTAAAATATACAATAACACACAAATATTAGTATGATTATGTATGATGTGCTCTGCATACATGTCCTGACTTATTTTACAAATGTAGTCAAAATGATACTTTGATAACTGAATAGTGAAGAACTTGGAATTGAAACCTGGATCTGGTTTTTGAAATAGTTTCAACAAATTTTGTAACTAGAATATAAATTATCAAATAAATTATAGTTGACAAATTAATTTAATGTAAAGACCTATAGAAAGCATCTTGTATTTTAAAAAAACTAGCTCAAATGCAGGATTCTGTAAAAAGATTTAAAGAAACCCATTGTTAATTGGACAGTTCCCTAGAAATAAATTTTCCTCACACATACAGAGGCTCAAAAAATCCTGACAGATTCATTGGACTTCTCAAATTTGCTTGATAGGCAATAATTAATGATATAAACATGCAATTAAATTAAACTAATGTGACTTTCTGAGTTCTGCAACCAAAGTAGTATTCAAATTCTTGCATGCTATGAATGTATGATGACATTAACAGTTGAAATTTATAAAGCATTCTGATTTTCATTTTTCAGAACATTACCCTGAAATCCAAAGGGAGCTAAATATTTTGCGCTGTGTTGGTCTTTTTTCTCCTTTTTAAAGGGAAATTCTGTTTCCAGTGGCATATGTAAAATGCTTTGAAAAAAGGAAGGAAGGAAGGAAACAAGAAAGGAAGGAAAATCTATGCTGAAAGAAGAATTAACTTTTCCAGGCCCATTTGTTTTATAAAATAAATTTGTTGAGCTAAGTGGCCTGTAAAGTTCCCTGTAGCTATAACTTTTTTAATGAGTCTAATATGTCGTGTAATAAATAATTTTATAATTTGAATAATTTGAAAATAAAGGATCCTCTTTTGAAAAGTTGTATACTATTAATTCTCAAGTATAGCAACTTTGTGTACATGCCTACATATGGATTTAAGACATCTTAGGCCCGGTGTGGTGGCTCATGCCTGTAATCCCAGCACTCTGGGAGCCCGAGGTGGGCAGATCACAAGGTCAAGAGATCGAGACCATCCTGGCCAACATGGTGAAACCCTGTCTCTACTAAAAATACAAAAATTAGCTGGGTGCGGTGACACACACCTGTAGTCCCAGCTACTTGGGAGGCTGAGGCAGGAGAATCCCTTGAACCTGGGAGGCGGAGGTTGTAGTGAGCCGAGATCATGCCACTGCCCTCCAAAATGGCGACAGAGGAAGACTCCGTCTCAAAAAAAAAAAAAAAAAAAAGACATCTCACTACTTTCAATTCTCTACTGTATTTGTTATTTAAAGTCCTAAATCAAGGCTACCTTTTTCCTCTGCCTTCTTAGATGTCTTCTGAAAACAATCTCTTCCATGCTACATATGTAGCAAAGATAAAGAAATAACCAACAAGAAAGACATTGGTAGAGTAAAAGGCTTTGCTTTAGTTGCTGGGTTTTTAGATGGAAATAAGATTTTTGTTTGTTTGTTTGTTTGTTTGAGACGGAGTCTCGCTCTGTCACCAGGCTGGAGGCCAGTGGTGTGATCTCGGCTCACTGCAACCTCTGACTCCCAGATTCAAGCAATTCTCCTGCCTCAGCTTCCCGAGTAGCTGGGATTACAGGCGCCCACCACCACGCCCAGCTAATTTTTGTATTTTAGTAGAGACGGGGTTTCACCATGTTGGCCAGGATGGTCTCAATCTCTTGACCTCGTGGTCTGCCCTCCTCAGCCTCCCAAAGTGCTGGGATTACAGGTGTGAGCCACCGGGCCTGGCCAAGAATTTTTTCCTCTAGAAACTTTTCATTCACATTGAACTACAGTATTTTATTACTTAAGTTTATAGTTACAGCTATAATCTTTTTATGTACTTTGGCTCTCTGTCCTTTTTCCAGAAGTTAGAACCATGAGTTTTATTAAATGTCACTTACATTTTCATAGAGGAGTTGGAAACAAGAGACTAACCAGAAACATGATGAAAAACGTGATTGATCCTGCCATGTTCTGGGAGTTTCCTGAGTGCCAGAGTGTACTACTCTGTTTTCTTAAGTAATAAAACCAAGAAAATCTACAATAAGCACCTGGAATGTAACTGGAGAAGTGGTTTGATCTTATTGTAGGACTTTCAATTAAACTGTATCATGTAAAATGCTATTTTGATGGTGTATTAAAGGCAAAACATTAAAAGGAACTTAAAAATAAATGTAACTTGGGTTTTGGTCCATATTCCTATCATTTTTCTCCTGATGAAGCTATAGGTAAGGGCTCATAGAAAATAGCTTTGGAAAACTCCTAAAGCAATGAGAGGGTGTCCTCTTTCCTCATTGTATCTCCTTAACAGGGTGTAAATAGGAACAAGTACAGCCCGTCCTGCAGTCATCTAAGAGTCAGTGTGTGGACTGTTGACACTCCCCCAGGTTTAAAAATACATTATTGACAAAGGAAGACGACACTGATAACACAGCAAAGATTAGGGTTCTTCCTGAGGGTGGAAATTTGAAAAATGTATAAGGATTTATCCATTTCAGGAAAGTTGATCTTTTCTCACGAAATGAAGATACGTTGATTATATTTTGGAAAGATTTTAACTAAAAATACAAGTTAAAAAAAGTAAAATAAATTTAAATCAGTAATCTCCAGCTCTTTAGAAATCCCAGTTATGTAGAAACACTAATGCCCCAAAGTGCTAAATAACTGAGGTAACAAGTATGTGTTCCTCGAGGCCACAAGTCTCACCATATGGACCACACGAGACATGTCACATATGACACACCGCTTCCTTTAGGAAGCATAGCCCAATTTCCCCAGCTATTATATTATCTAACTCCATAATGAATTTGTGACTCTAGTTCAGTTTCTCTAATACACATATATTGTTGTTTCACAGTAACTAATGGGTTTTAAAGTGGATAGATTGAGGAGAAAAGACAGGGCAAGGAATGAACAAATTATGAGAAATAAATTATAAAAATGAATCCACGTGGCATAAACCAAATATGTCAGGTCTTCATTTATCCACTAAGCCTAAAAATAATTGGTTTAAAAATAACATTAACAAAGATGTTGTCTTCATGGAGATCCCAGTAAACCATATGTTTCCCTGTCTTTGGCACCAAAAGTGTATCAACATTGTAGGTTAAATATTTCTGTCGTGATTTAAACCACCTACTTGTATCCTGCTGATTATTTCCTTGAAATTAACAACAGCCTAAACCAAAGATGTATCTCAAAAATTTAAAACATCAAATTTTCCATATAAATGTGGGAGAACGCTTAATGAAACCAGAAAACCAAACAGTAAAGTAGAATGAGTAATGGAAAGAAAAACATCAGAAATTGTGGCTCATTTCCAACTTCTTGAAAAAAACCAGAGGTCACTCAGAAGAAATAAAGTTTCTCAGCTTCAGATTCTCCATCCATGACGAGGGAAGCCATCTACATGTCTCACAGTACTACTGAGGGACCAATACAATGACATTTGTACTTCACCACTCAGATATATATTGATATATCATTACATAAATATGTGCACTAAGGAAGAAATTTAAACAGAAGTACTCTTATTCTAAAGTTTTTTTAAAAAATGCATTGTTTGATGAAAATAATAATGTCTGTTTAAGGAGGCACCATTAAAAAGCAGTCTTTAAGATAGGAAGAATAGAAATCTTGGTATGTACTTACATAAGCTAAAATTATAGTTCGTTAAACTTGAATTCTTAATTAGCTGAGCTAATGTGGCATGGAAGAATAGACATTCCCAGGTCACTCATGTTTAGTTCATAAATACCCTGTAACCATAAGATTATTTTGTAGCAGTTAATATTCATAATTGCTTTTTGGCATATGCTCAGATTTAAATATCATTGCATTTAAATAGAAAACCTGAAATGAGAGGTGAATGGGAAAGTGATTCCCACAGTATCGGGATCTCACTTTTCCCATAGTCTCATCTACACCCCATTGTCTGTTTGCTTCTGAAACTTCCTACAAATTGGGCATAGTCTTCTTTACCACTCCTCTCTAGCATGTACTTACAGTCTACATAACTTCACAGGACATAAGGACATAGAAGACCCCTGCACCTCTATGCCCAGTCATCTCTTCTTTGATTTCTTCACAACAGTCTCAAGTTTCCTCCACAAGAAACTGCTGTTTTTGATAGTCAAGAGCCTCTCTCATTTGGAAACACCTCATTTGTATGAAATACCCTCCTCTAGCTTTTCTGTCAATATCTTCATTAATCAAAAAGTCTGCCTTAACAGTTCCTCCTCTAGGAAGCCCTCCTGGATTCCTCAGGCAGTTAGCAATGCTCCCCTGGCTCTCACAGCAATCTGATTACAGACTTATAATTTCATTTACCATGCTAATTTCACTTATATTTAACAGAATGTGAGTTGATTGAGGAAAGCCATTATGTCTTATTCATATTCATCTGCAGTATACAAACACCTGCTCAGTGGTGATATTGTCAGAATTAAGAATATGATACTACAAAGTGCTAAGTAAATACAAGTAAATCTGACACTTAGTAAAAATTCTCAGTAAAAGTTATTCTTCCTCACTTATTTTGTAGCTTCTTTACTGAGTAAAATATCTCCCATATGATGACTGCTTAATATATATTTGCTAAATAAACAAGCTATTTTAGGACCTATTTAGAAGTATTTTTATCCTACTAATCATATTCCTTGTTGATACAGATATATTAAATACTTAAGAAAATAACTAGAGCAGTTCAAAAACCATGGGAAATTTAGAAGTTTATAACTTCTGTCATTAAAAACTTATCTTTCAAGAACTCAAATTAGAATTCATTCATATTTAAAATCCAGCCACACTGGTAAGCTAGTACTGAAAGAATACAAGTTAGTAAGGCAATTATTTTGCTTATATGTACCAACAGAATTCAGGTCTAATACTCTTTCATGTACAGCAAGTAAAAAATTCCAGCAAAATTATTTTAACCATGTTACTAAATATGATATTATGTGCACAATGAATTCAAGTTTTTAAATTAGAATGGTAAAAGTCCATTGTAGATATTTACTGGTGATATCTATCTGTAAAACATTTTAATTTAATATGTATATATTTGTGTTTCCTTCATTTTTATGTTTATAAAATTTCTGTGTTTATAAAAATATAATGGAACATCTATTATTTCAATAGCTAATTGTTTATAAATGTTATTATAACCATTCCCAGAATCTGTTCTGGACTAATAAAGGTAAGATGGTAAGTTTTCAGAAGTGATAATTTTTGTAATCACATTTCTCTGTATTGATTTTCTAATTTGTTCACCACTTTGTGATCATGAATTTAAGGTTATATTTTGATATCCACTTGTGCTAGCTATTTCCCACATAGGGAAAAAGTCATGTTGTTTTGGAAGATTACACCTTACTACACAGTACCAGGAACTTTAGAGACCGTGTGAGTAGATAGATGGTTGAGTGTAAATCCATCACTGAAACCAAAGAGCAAGTAAGTACACATTCTCCAATGCTGAGTAAACAAAAAGTATATTTATAGGTTATTAAAACTGATAAAAGCACACATTTTTTAGGACTCTCTAGCCTGACATTTTTGTGCATTCTGTTTGCAGCAAAATATTGGATTTTGTGGTATCTCTGTTGTGAATATCAAACAGAAATTTAATTTATGATAGCTTTTGAAATTAAAAAGAATATAAATGTATATCAGGAGACACTTAAAATAGTTGAATGAAAAATAAAAAATGGAGTTGTTCTTCAAGAATAAAACTGGAATTAGAAATCATATGTGACTCAGTTTTTTAGTGGGGCATGATGATATTGCCATTGATACTTAATTGCCTTATCCTTGCTAATAATTCCCTTAAACCAAAAGTACTACAATAAGTAATTTTTATCTTATGCCACATCATTTTTACTTCTGGGCTCTGGCAAATTAAAAAGACACAGGAAAGGAAGAAAGGAAGGATGGAGGAAAAATTTATTTGACATAACAAATGCAAAGCCTACTGAAAATGTGAGGACTTTGAGCCTCAAGTTCAGTCTCTTAAAAATGGGAATAACAGAGGCATAAGGATTCACTATCAAAGAATTAATCTGACAATTTAGGATTCTTAGTCCTCTTTTCAAATTTTAGACTATTCGGTCCATAGCAGTGCTATTCAAAGTCAGTGATACTACCCTCTTGGGAACATTGGGGAACTCTATAGCAGGTGCTACTGACATTAAGTAGGTGGGGTGACGGGGAAAAGTTTACTACAAGCCCCGACATGTTCCAGGCAGTCTCATGTGACCAAGAATTGTATCTGTTCCCCTGGGAATTTTTTAAAGTAGTGTCTGAGCACAGTGGCTCATGCCTGTCATCCTAGTACTTTGGGAGGCCGAAGTTGGAGAATCACTTGAGCCCAGGAGTTTGAGACCAACCTGGGCAACACAGCAAGATCCTGTCTCTAAATTTTTTTTTTTTTAATTAGCCAGGTGTGATGACGTGTGTTTGTAGTACCAGTTACTTGGGCGGCTGATTCAGGAGGATTGCCTGTGCCCAAGAGTATGAGGCTACAGTGAGCTATGATCATGCCACTGTACTCCAGCCTGGGTGACAGAGCAAGAATCTGTTTCTTAATAAAATTAAAAAGAAAATTAATAAAAATGAAAGTTTTGCAGATATCAGTTAAAAGCCTTTTTAGAATTTTCTGAGCCTAAAACATAACCTTAGTTTGGTATAAATGCAAAGTTTTTATGTTTTTAAATATATATATTTAAAACTGCTTTTAAATATATATATTTAAAACTGCTTTTAAATATATATATTTAAAACTGCTTTTAAATATATATATTTAAAACTGCTTTTAAATATATATATATATTTAAAACTGCTTTTAAATATATATATATATTTAAAACTGCTTTTAAATATATATATATATTTAAAACTGCTTTTAAATATATATATATATTTAAAACTGCTTTTAAATATATATATATATTTAAAACTGCTTTTAAATATATATATATTTAAAACTGCTTTTAAATATATATATATATTTAAAACTGCTTTTAAATATATATATTTAAAACTGCTTTTAAATATATATATTTAAAACTGCTTTTAAATATATATATATTTAAAACTGCTTTTAAATATATATATTTAAAGCTGCTTTTAATATATATATATTTAAAACTGCTTTTAATATATATATTTAAAACTGCTTTTAAATATATATATATTTAAAACTGCTTTTAAATATATATATTTAAAACTGCTTTTAAATATATATATTTAAAACTGCTTTTAATATATATATATTTAAAACTGCTTTTAATATATATATATTTAAAACTGCTTTTAAATATATATATATTTAAAACTGCTTTTAATATATATATATTTAAAACTGCTTTTAAATATATATATATTTAAAACTGCTTTTAAATATATATATTTAAAACTGCTTTTAAATATATAATGAATTATTTAAGGAATACCACTATCATGCAAATCAAGAAAATATTGTACTATGCTTTGTTTAGAAGTTTACCAGCAGTTTCTTACCATCTGGAAAGTTCATGTCACTGATCACTGTGAGTTGTCACAACATATACATGTCAGAGGACACTTTAGCTCTTGCATTCATGTTGATTTGTGGTATAGGTGCAAATAGTACCTGATGATTTTATTATCTCTTTTAGTGCCACAGTATCCCCACATTTCCACATTGAAATACATATTATTTTATTACATATTACTTTCTTTAATGTATTATTTACATTAATATCAGGACATTTTATATATATATTTTTAATTGCAGCCATATATAACATTAATTATAAATTGCACTTCAGGTCTTAAGGTAGGCCATTTCAAGGTAATTCTTGTAAAAAATAATGCCATGTTTTTTAGGATTAGGAATTACTGGGTTTGCGTCAAAGATTTCTTAAAGTTAAGAGAAGCTTTTAATAGGCATATACCTATAAAATAAACTAAAATTCATCTTTTATAGGAATAAAGTAGAAAATAAGAACACACTACCTGTTTATTAAAACCTTTAAAAACCTTGCTGCTGTGTGACCCAGTAATTCTACTTCTCATAATTTATCCTAAAAAATAGCAAGGCATCATTTTCATATGCAAATTATGATAGAAAAAAAGTAAAATTAGCACTTAATATTTTAAAAATGAGGTGGTGGAATTACTAGTACAATTTCTTTTTTATGTATTTCATTATTTCCTAATTATAAAAAATCCGACGTGATTGAGAAGAGTATTAAAAATGAAAATATTTTTAAAGCATGATTCTAAAATCATGAGGATTGGATCAAAATGGGGCCCCATCCTGAGCAATTCTGTGACCTGGAGAAATTTTTTCAACTTTTCTGAGCCCCAATTTCTATACTCTTATAAAAAGTACGGCAATTATAAAAGAAAGGCTTGCAAAACACTTCACATAGTCCCACATTCATATATGTTTCTGCTGCGCTGTTATTGACATTATTATTAAAGAGGATGTCAAGACCCATTAGAATGATGGGTCTTGCAAAATACGTTCTATCCCAGATAAAGTATACATGTTACACAGGAGATAGAACATAGTCCAAGAACTACCCCTGATGGTCCAGACATACCTCAGAGATACTGAAAGTTCAGTTCTAGACCACTGCAGTAAAACAAATATTGCATTTAAGCAAGTAACATGAACTTTTTGTTTTTCCACTACATATAAAATTTATGTTCACCCTATATTGTAGTCTATTAAGTGTGCAATATCAATTGTCTAAAACAAAACCAATGCGCTTACCTTAAACAACAACATAAAACCGTTATTGCTTAAAAATGTTAACAATCATCTGAGTCTTCTTGAGTCAAAATCTTTTTGCTGATGGAGAATCTTGACTCGATATTGATGGCTGTTGAATGATTAAGGTGATGGTTGTTGAAGGCTAGTGTGGTTGTGACAATTTCTTAAATAAAGACAAGAATGAGGCTTGCCACACTGATAGATGCTCTTTATCATGAAATATTTCTCTAAAGTATATAATACTGTTTGATAGTATTTTGCCCATAGTAGAGCTTCTTTCAAAATGGGAGTCAATTCCTGACACTGTTTAATCACCTTAGTTTATATAATGTTTTTAAAGATTTGTTTTTATTCAACAGAATTCACAGCATTTTGACCAGCAGTGGATTCTATCTCAAGAAACCACCTTTACGCTCAGCTATAAAAAGCAACTTTTCATCCACTGAAGATTTATCGTGAGATTGCAGCAATTCAGTCACATCTTCAGGCTTTACTTAATTCTACTTCTCTTGCTATCCACCACATCTAAAGTTACCTCCACTAGTAAAGTCTTGAACCCCTCAAAGTCACCCACGAGGGTTGGAATCAACTTCTTCCAAACTCCTGTTAGGTTTGCTATTTTGACCTCCTCCCATGAATCGTGAATATTCTTAATGGCATCTAGAATGGTGAATCCTTTTCAAAAGGTTTTCAATTTCCTTTTCCTAATCCATCAGAGGAATCACTAGCGATGGCAGCCATAGCCTTGGGAAATGTATTTCTGAAATATAAGACCTGAAAGTATGATTACTCCTTCATCCATAGGTTGCAGAATGGATGTTGGTTAGCAGGCATAAAAACATTAATCTCCTTGCACATCTCCATCAGAGCTCTTGGGTGACTAAGTGCATTGTCAATGAGCAGCAATATTTTGAAAGGAATCTTTTTTTTATTTCCTGAGCAGTAGGCCTCAACAGTGGGCTTAAAATATTCAGTTAACCATGCTCTAAACAGATGTGCAATCATCCAAGCCTTGTTGTTTCATTTATGGAACACAGGCAGAGTAGATTTTCATGAAATTCTTAAGGGCCCTAGGATTTTCAGAATGGTAAATGAAAACTGACTTTAACTTAAAGTCATCAGCTGCATTAGCCCCTAACATTAGAGCAGCCTGTCCTTTGAACTGTGAAGCCAGGCATTAATTTCTTCTCTCTAGCTGTAAAATACTAGGTGGCACCTTTTCCCAATGATTCACTACAATGATGTAGTGATTTCATCTACATTATAAATCTTTATTGTTTTAGTGTACCCACTTTCTTCAATTATCTTAGCTGGATCTTCTGGACAACTTCCTGCATTTTCTACCTCAGCACTTGCTGCCTCCCTTTCCATGTTTATGTTCTGGCAATGGCCACTTTCCTTAAATCTCATGAACTAATCTCTGCTATAATAGCTTCTGACTTTTCTCCTGCAGCTTCCTCACCTCTCTCACTCTTCATAGAATTGAAGAGAGTTAGGATCTTGCTCTGGATTAGGATTTGGTGTAAGGGAATGTGGCTGGTTTGATCTTCTATAAAACCATGAAAACTTTCTCCATAACAGTAATACAGCCGTTTTGCTTTTTTATCATTCTTGTGTTCACTGGAGTAGCACTTTTTTTTTTTTTTTTGATACAGGGTCTCACTCTGTTGCCTGGAGGCAGTGGCACAATCATGGCTCACTGCAGCCTCAACCTCCTGGGCTAAAGCAATCCTCTCATCTCAGCCTCCCAAGTAGCTAGAACTACAGATGCACTGCGCCATGCCTTGCTAATCTTTTAAAACACTTTTTTGTAGAGATGGGGGTCTCACTATGTTCACCAGGCTGGTCTGGAACTTTTGGGCTCAAGCAGTCCTTCCACCTTGGCTTCCCAAACTGCTGGGATTACATGTGTGATTTTAATATTCTCCAAGAATATTAAATATCCTTCACACTTACAACTTGGCTGTTTGGTGCAAGAGGCAGAGCTTTAGGCCCATCTCAGCTTTTCAACATGTGTTCCTCACTAAGTTTAATCATTCTAGCTTTTGATTTAAAGTCAGATACATGAGACCCTTCCTTTCACTTGAATACTTAGAAGCCATCATAGCATTATCAATTGGCCTAATTTCAATATTACTGTGTTTCAGGGAATCAGAAAGGCTGAAGAAAGAGAGAGACAGGGGGATGGCTGGTGGGTGGGGTGGTCAAAATACACACATTTATTAAGTTCTTTGTCTTAATTTGGCATGGTTCACGGTGTCCCAAAATAAGTACTATAGCAACACCAAAGATTACTGATCACAGATCACTATAGCAGATATAATCATGATGAAAAATTTGAAATATTGTTGAGAGTTACCAAAATGTGACATAGAGACACACAGTGACCACATGCCGTTGGAAAAATGGTGCTGACAGACTTGCTCACAAGATTGTCACAAACCTTCAATTTGTAAAAACTGCAATATCTGTGAAGCACAACAAAGTGAAGTTCAATAAAATGAGGAATGCTTGTGCTTCATTTTTCCTATATAGTATATTTTCTTCTGTGAATGCAAGTGTCATGTTGAAGCACATTGAGAAACTCAAAGATACAGGGTTTTCCCCCTAACATATGTATGTAAGAGAGAAAAATGCCAGGAGTAAAGTAAAAAGCTGAGGATGATTGAGAATAGGTGTGGACTGGCAGGCCATAGAAATAAGTTTCAAGCCATATCTTGTTAATATCACAATGTCTAAATTTAAGAATAAAACCCTATTGAACGGTGTTGCTTTCAGTTAGGTATTTGTTAAAGTTTATAAATGTTATAAAAAGGACACAAAACTGCAGAATTAAATGTGAAAGAAAAGCTGCCTCTCATAAACTATGTCTTAATCATGGTATGTTAGATAGTTTTTAAAAAAAAGTCATATTAAAATTGCCCCCATGCTTATGTGGCTACATTTTCAACCTTTGCACCTGCAATTACATTCCTTTAATAATATTCCAACTTATTAGTATCCTAATAGAACAAAGAAAAATCATGAAGAGACACAGATGACAGTGAATTCACCACTACTAAGGGAAAAAACAGTTGCAAGGAATTATACAGTTACTAAATATTTTTAGGTCCTGGGCCATTGAGTTCATGCTGGTTAATTAGCAGTGAGTTTTTGTTTTTTTTTTTTTTTTTGGTAACTTAGTGATGTATAAGTTTTCAGTACTTTATTTTTCTTCTTCCTGATTTTTTATTACACCACAGGTAAGTAACATGCCATTTCCCCTTCCCTCCACTGTGTTCTTTTCAATAGAGTCAAAGGTGTCACATCACAGTCAACCATTGGTTTCCCGTGTGTCTTAGCTACTGCAAAATCTGTCACCCAGCATTCCTGCTTTGTCCTTCTAGGGCAGTAACTGCTGGGCTCCTGCTGGGGAAGCCCTTAACTGGTGGTTTTATATGATCTTGTCTACAGAACTACAAACTAATTTAACTGAAAGCACTAAGAGCAGAAAACATAACAAGGAAACCCTCACATTCTCCAGAAACTTTCTACCTTAATCAGTCATCAAGCCTGTTAATAAAATGTATGTCATCCCTCAAAACCAGCAAAAATCATACACTGATAGGAGATAAATCACCAACAAGTAACTGGTTCTAATCCCTCTTACTTTTTGCCTCTTTGTCTTCAAATGAAATGTAACCAATAACTATAAGATCTTTTTGGTTTAAGGAAAAAGAAATAATTACTAAATAATAAAGATATAGAGAAAAGAACCCACAAATTTTGAGCTATGTCATAGAACTCTAAATGCGAAATCTGGCTGCCCCTTTTGAATTGTCAAAGTGAAGAAGAATTTCCTAGATAACGTAAAAAATACAAATTTTATGTTAAATCAAGAAAAATGCTATATATATTCCAAACTGCATTGGGAATGGACTTCTGTGAAATCTGATTCCTGATGAAGCAGCAGTAGGCTCCTGTCCTTGCCACTGGCTTGCTTCAGGGCTGAGGCTGCATACTAACAAGCTTCCTCTGGATTTTGGTACAAAATGGACATATGGAATAAAGTATTTAACACATCCATACCACCTTTCATGTTCATAGCTCAAAGAGCTTTATAAAATCCAATTAATGCATCAAGATTCATAAACTCTGAAAGACATACATAATTACATCTCTACATGTGGCTAACCACTGGCAGCAAGCAGTCAGATGAGTGGCTTAACAGAAAGCCAATTTTGAGTGTTCATGTTTTGAACTTTTGTGTGCCTACAGAAAACTGGGGGCATAATGAAGAATTTCTTAGTCACTGGAAAATTCTAAGAATTTTGAGTCAGGTTAATAATGCACACAGGAAGAGTGATCTTGCTAACATGCAAAAGAACTGTGGCTCTCTCTAGTTGGGCAAAGAGGGGTTTGATTCAATTAATAGAGGGATCGCTGCCAATTACATGCTTTGGTAGGAAGTAGAATCACTTGGTAGAAGTTTCTGTGTGACATAGCTAAGGAAATCTATAGAATTTACGGCAAGAAAAAAAGTAGTTTATACACTTTTAAGATACTAATTATAAACACTAAACTAGTGTTTACAGTGCATAAACAGCTCTCCAGATGAAGTGAAGCACTTTGGGAAGTTTGTAGCCTTTTTTAGGCTGATATCCAGGCAAACTCTAGATTGCTAGTTATAGTAAAGTACAAAATCTTTGTAAATAAAGTAAATCATTTTCCACAAGAAAACCGCACTGCCAAAACCTTGTAAGCAGAGGCACAAATGATACAAGTCCTAAATGTTTGTTCTAGGCTATGGGTTTCCCTCCATGAACATAATACATGAAAATACATTACAGGATTGTGAAAAGATGTCAGGCATCAGTTTTATCTAATATAAACTCATATTCTGGCTTTCTCGTGCAGCTGGTGACCTTGCATAAATCATTCCACCTCTCTGGGCTGCAGTTTTCTTACATGTAAATGAGAATAATAATATCCTTTCTCATGGGGTTGTCGAGAATGGTAAATGAAACCGTATCTAGAAATTGCCCAACAAGTTTTTAGTAAATCTTAAAAGAGTTTAATTTAAAAAAATTATTTATTCATTATTCCCCACAATTCCAAAGCTTTTTGAACCCTTCTGGGTTTGAAAATAATATTTTTCCCACCAACCTGTGTAAAAGCATTGCTATTTCTCCACATCCTCTTCAGCATCTGTTGTTTCCTGACTTTTTAATGATAGCCATTCTAACAGGTGTGAGATGGTATCTCATTGTGGTTTTGATTTGCATTTCTCTAATGAGCAGCGACAATGAGCTTTTTTCATATGTTTCTTGGCCGCATAAATGTCTTCTTCTGAGAAGCGTCTGTTCATATCCTTTGCCCACTTTTTGATGGGGTTGTTTTTTCTCGTAAATTTGTTTAAGTTCCTTGTAGATTCTGGATATTAGCCCTTTGTCAGATGGATAGATTGCAAAAATGTTCTCTCATTCTGTAGGTTGCCTGTTCACTCTGATGATAGTTTCTTTGGCTGTGCAGAAGTTCTTTAGTTTAATTAGATGCCATTTGTCAATTTTGGCTCTTGTTGCCATTGCTTTTGGTGTTTTAGTCATGAAGTCTTTGCCCATGCCTATGTCCCAAATGGTATTTCCTAGATTTTCTTCTAGGGTTTTTATGGTTTTAGGTCTTACGTTTAAGTCTCTAGTCCATCTTGAGCTAATTTTTGTATAAGGTGTAAGGAAAAGGTCCAGTTTCAGCTTTCTGAGTATGGCTATCCAGTTTTCCCAACACCGTTTATTAAATAGGGAATCCTTTCCTCATTGCTTGTTTTTGTCAGGTTTATCAAAGATGAGATGGTTGTAGATGTGTGGTGTTATTTCTGCGGCCTCTGCTCTGTTCCAATGGTCTATACATCTGTTTTGGTACCAGTACCATGCTCTTTTGGTTACTGTAGCCTTGTAGTATAGTTTGAAGTCAGGTAGTGTGATGCCTCTAGCTTTGTCCTTTTTGCTTAGGATTGTCTTAGCTATATGGGCTCTTTTTTCATTCCATATGAAATTTAACATAGGTTTCTCTAATTCTGTGAAGAAAGTCAATGGTAGCTTGATGGGGATAACAATGAATCTATAAATTACTTTGGGCAGTATGGCCATTTTCATGACATTGATTCTTTCGATCCATGAGCAAGGAATGTTTTTCCATTTTTTTGTGTCCTCTCTTATTTCCTTGAGCAGTGGTTTGTAGTTCTCCTTGAAGAGGTCCTTCACATCCCTTTTAAGTTGTATTCCTAGGTATTTTATTGTCTTTATAGCAATTGTGAATGGGAGTTCACTCATGATTTGGATATGTTCGTCTGTTATTGGTGTATAGGAATGCTTGCGATTTTTTGCACATTGATTTTATATCCTGAGACTTTGCTGAAGTTGCTTATCAGCTTAAGGAGATTTTGGGCTGAGACAATGGGATTTTCTAAATATACAATAATGTCATCTGCAAAGAGACAATTTGACTTCCTCTCTTCCTATTTACATACCCTTTCTTTCTTTCTCTTGCCTGATTGCCCTTGCCAGAACTTCCAGTACTGTGTTGAATAGGAGTGGTAAGAGAGGGCAACCTTGTCTTGTGCTGTTTTTCAAAAGGAATGCTTCCAGTTTTTGCCCATTCAGAAGGATATGAACAGACACTTCTCAAAAGAAGACATTTATGCAGCCAACAAACATATGAAAAAAAGCTCATCATCACTGATCATTAGATAAATGCAAATCAAAACCACAATGAGATATCATCTCACGCCAGTTAGAATGGTGATCATTAAGAAGTCAGGAAACAACGGATGCTGGAGAGGATGTGGAGGAATAGGAACGCTTTCACACTGTTGGTGGAAGTGTAAATTAGTTCGACCATTGTGGAAGACAATGTTGCGATTCTTCAAGGATCTAGAACCAGAAATACCATTTGACCCAGCAATCCCATTATTGGGTTTATACCCAAAGGATTATAAACCATTCTGCTATAAAGACACATGCACATGTATATTTATTGCAGCACTATTCACAATAGCAAAGACTTGGAGCCAACAAATGCCCATCAATTATAGACTGGATAAAGAAAATGTGGCACATATACACCATGGAATACTATGCAGCCATATAAAAGGACGAGTTCATGTCCTTTGCAGGGACATGGATGAAACTGGAAACCATCATTCTCAGCCAACTAACACAGGAACAGCAAACCAAACACGCATGTTCTCACTCATAAGTGGGAGTTGAACAATGATAACACATGGACACAGGGAGGGAACATCATACACCGGGGCCTGTCGGGGAGTAGGATGCTAGGGGAGGGATAGCATTAGGAGAAATACCTAATGTAGATGATGGGTTGATGGGTGAAGCAAACCACCATGGCACATGTATACCTATGTAACCTGCACGTTCTGCACATGTATCCCAGAACTTAAAGTACAAAAAACAAAACAAAACAAAAACGGGGGAAAAAAAGAAAACAGTATTTTTTTATGTGGAGATATTATTGGGTATCCTCCATTCCTAGAAACAGAGCCTTGCAATAAATATATGAGGACATATAAAAAGGAAAGAATATGGAGAGTAGGGCCAAGGACCACTGGTCCTCATTCATTCTAGTCCCTACTCCTGGTGCAGGAGTAAGAAGTCCCATTTTTAATTATTTTTAGAAGTTTTTCTTCAGTGGGTAGAAAGTCTATGAAGTAAATTTGAGCTCAATGTAAAGACCTTCAAAAACAATGATAAATCTCTGACAGTAGGAAAGTGTGTCAGTAAATAGCAGATCTTTAGTACCAGTGTGAGATTTGAGATACTAAAGCAAATAACAAATATATCTTTAACAACATACAAATGTATGAAATACATAATGCTTTTATATGAATTGACTTATAAAATCCTCACAATAGCTCTATGAATCTGATATCTGTATGTCCCATTTTACAGATTAGGCCAACAGTATTTAAGTGACTGGATGAAATATCAGCTGATGACCAGCTTTGGGGAATATTGTAGAGTGATATTACAGGTAGTATATAATATGAATAAGTCATTTAATTTTTATAACAACTCCACATGATTAAAACTATATAGGGATATTCCAGAATGTACATTAGGTGGGATATATAGCTAGACAACAACCAGGAGAGCCCTTTTAATCCCAGAATTCTACAATCTCAATTTCTAGAACTAGCATCTGTTCTCAAATGGACTTTGACTTTGAAACTTCAATATCTGAGGTAGTGTTATTAATGCTTGTTTCTAGTTAACTGATATCAATACAATGACAAAACAGCTAGCATCAGTCTTTTCTAGACTGAATTTATTGATGCTTACTATGCACCAGCAAAATGCTAAGTACATAACATGAATCTGTCATTTAAAGTTCTCATAACGACTCCACAGGATGAGTACTGTTACTATTGCTGTCTTTCATATGGAGTAATCAAAGCACACAGAACTGGAATAGCTTGGTGAAGTTTTCACAATTAGAAAAGGTAGAGATGAGATTCAAAATCAGGTCTATTTAGTTCCAGAATGTGCTCCCCTAATCATTATGCCAGATGGTATTATACATAGTGTTATAACTCACTGTATAGATACATTTTATAGATATAACAATGATAAAACTCCTAACAGAGGGCACATATATGTGAATCAACACTGGTGGCACGATTAGCACATTCTAAATTGACATTTTCACATGGTTTTTATCTGAGACTAATACTGTATTTCTCATTTAACTGAAGGCTTCATCTTTTGTGGCATTTAGAATTATTAGCACATGACATTTTAATAATAAACACATCAAATCAATGCTGACGTAATTCTGAAACATGTTAAAGTATTCTAAGCCTGAAATGAAAAAACGTCTTTGCTTTCTTCCTTGAAGTCCACTGGCTCACTGTAGAATCAAAATTGAACTAACTTACTTTAGTCTTGACTCATCTCATCCTCAATTAGCAATATAAAGCGTATAATTCATTTGTTGTAAAAATACTTTACAAGTGAAAATGTGGCAAAGTTTTATGCAGAATATTTAGTATATCATGTGATAATTTAGATTTTTACTATGGATACTTGAGAAAGGGGGTACATAGAAAAAAGAGAAAGACATTTCTGGGATGAGAAGGAGAAACAGAAATATACAGATAACCCAAGGGAAAGACTGAGGGAAACACCAGTGAGCAAAGTACAAAAAAAAGAAACATCTCCAATACACAGATGCCTTAGAAAAAAGATATTGAAACATGACATGCAATTGGCATACAATAAATGACTAATTAATGAGAGATTAAGTCTAAGACATGAATTTTCATTATGTATATCCTCATTTTGTGACTTTCTAGTCTTTCAAAGTTGTGTTGTACTGTCACCACCCTCAGCATCATGTATTGGCATGCGGTAGTAGGCCAGAGGAAATTAAGGAGAGGTTGGTTCATTTCATTCGAAATGAACATGATCAGGTCACTCTCATAAGTCATGAGGTAAATTTACAAAGCTGTTGGAAATGATCAGCTAGAACCTCTTAATAAGTAATTGACCTTTAAATTGGATACTAAACAGAATCATAACTCGTTAGTTTTGCTATTGATCATTTTCGCCACAGAAACATTTTGTTCTTTGACCTTCATTGATCACATGAACACACATTTTCAAGTTTAAATTCATATCATAAGGACACAAAAACTATATCTCTGTGTACTTTAAATCCATTCAAGAGCTTTTACTCTTCAACATAAATTAAATGAACTGCATTTGCTATAGCTGGTGTTCACCAGACTTCAAGATGCCTCAGTACCTGCTGTCTCTCCAGACGCATCCTCTTGGCGGCATTTCTACTCTCACTCTCACAAGCTGAAGCCAAGATACTCTCTGCAACTGCTGAAGTAAGGTGGGAAGGAATAGGTCGAGACTAAAAAAAAAAGAGAAAAGTATGAAAAAAATTATTAACAGTATCATTAACAGGCCAATGCTATTCTCAGAAGAGCTCTCAGGATCATCAACACGTGCAGGAGTATCCATTTATTTCAACTGAACTTGTTTCAATAGAAAGAGGAAATGGAAATTGTAAAGATGAAAAATGAAAGCTAGTTAGAGGTTAAAGCTATCGTTGCTACACAGATCCATCATTCATTTCCATAGATCCATTGTCACAAGTATCTAGCCTGGGCCATGAAGCTGGAGTTTGAACAGGCAGTGGCAAAACTGCTGACTGGATTTTGCAAATAAAACAAGGTCTTTAATTCTACTACAACATATGACATGCACAAAAAAAAAAACAAAACAAAAACAAGTGACAGGGCTAAAATAGAGTTTAAAAAACCTAATAAACACTCAGACCATGTCAAACAATCTTAATATGAAATATTATGAATATTTACACTCTAAATTGTGACCCAATTGATGTGATTACAATGGTTTTAAATATAAATAATTAAAAACTAAAAAGTCAGTCCTACAATGATTTTTATATATTAAAGGTTTAGTGCTTTAGATGTGAGATATGTTTGCCTAGGTGTACATGCCTGTTTTGTTTTACTTATAAAATATGAGCTGATATTTTATAGGTACATGTTGAAATCCATCGTAGCCCACATAGAAAGAATTAATTCTCCAACTAAGCTCATGATTAACTGTAAATTGTTTGCAGCTCTCAATATCATTCTTGATAACCATAACAAAAATTATGATTTTCATTCTTTTTTCCATAATTACATGCAAAGTTATCCAACTGAAAGATGAAATACTTAATAATATAGAACAGTTTTTAAAAATTAAGATAAGCAAATGATAGATGAGAAATAATAAAATTAAACCAAATGAGGTAGTAAAATAATGTGAAATTATGAAATAAATGTATCTTTTGGGAATATAGCATATACAGTATATGCCACCTTAGGGTTTTCAAAGCCTCAAACGAAAATATGTGTGAATGCTATTTATTAGAAGCCTGAACTAATTGAGACCTTTTGAATTTTTTTCTAAAGGAATTGAAACACACCTTTTTTATACGTGACTCATTTTACCAACTCTGGCATGTAGAGTGTGTCTCAGCAAATTGAACACAGGGCTTACATCTCAAATAATATTCTAGAACAGCTAAATTCAGACCACACCGTTTTAACAGACACTCCATAGTTAAATTTGTACAGTGTAGACAGAGACCAGGCTCTGACCTTGGGTGAACTAGGAAGCAATTTCTGCAGCTGCCTTAGCAGACATCCTCACTACTCCCCCTCCAAAGTAGCCTCTGGAGGCAAAAGGTAGGAAAGGTATAGGGTACATACTCTTCTGCTAACCCCATGGGACATCTCAAATGATGGTTACACTACTTTGACAATAAAGCAGTTGGATATTTGGAATGTCATTTTTGCAAAAAAGAAGAAAAGAGGTCCATTGGTGGCAGGAAAAAAATGCAATATAAGCATTTTGAGAAGGAAATTAGAAAGCCAGGACTGGGTATTTGTAATAGAAAAGAGGGTCAAATGAGGCAAATCTACAATAAATTGCCATAAAGATGTAAGCATAATTTCAAAACTCATATTGCTTCTTCATTTCATTCTCTACTTCACTAAGTATAAAGAAAATATTGTAGTCCAAAGCCAAATAAATTAAGCTATAAAATCAGTCTCATTAACCGATGGTCACTGCCTGACTCAAAAATGTAGTCCAACTACATGGGAATTAGATACTCATTGATATCTTTCTTGATTGAGCTAATTTTTGAGGCAAAGGTGTTATAGGAAAAATGGGAATAAGAACATTACATTATCAAAAAATAAAACAAATTATTTGATTGTAGTTAGCATTATTCAAATAGGAGTGAGAGTTTATATCTTTATAAAGTACATTATTAGATCTTCTGTTTCCAGGGATGAAATTAAGAGAATCTAAATAAAATATCAGCAACCATCCTTTTCTTAATCCAATTATTGAGAGCCACATGGGATTCAGAGAGACATATTCAGTTCTTCATTACCTCGATTTTTCTCTCTTTTTTTCAGCTATCACCATTAAAAATTAGGAATATATAAAGCTATAGAATTTTACTAAATGATTACATTGTATCAATAGGCACACAAGTAACTTAAATACATAAAAGTTCATTTAACATGGAGAACATAAGTAAAATACCCCTTCAATTAATATTATTTCATGGCATTTTCTTTCAAATTCTTATTAATTTTTAAAAACAACTTTTACTACTCAACTTCTACTAAAGCAGTAAAAGTTGTTATGCATAATAATTTATGTAATTTCCTTTTCAGAAAAGATGAAAGGGAGAGTTGGATCTTTCCTAGATGTGTGAAATTAGTCTTCTCATAAACTAGAGTAATGTCCTGGCTAATTAGAACTAGATATATTTTAAGGTCATGTGATAACCTAATATTTAAAAATCAACTTCAAGATAAAGCAACCATGCACACTATCCTATTGAGTGGAAAAAATAAGTAGAATCAAAGATGCATGATTCAATACTTCCCATAGATAAACAGTATAATTTTGAAAATAGATTTGTACTGAGTTTATTGTAGGATCATTAGTTGACAACTCTCAATGGCCATAGAAGTCATCCAGTACAAGTTCCTTCTCTCAACTTTGAAGAACTGAAACCTAGGTAGATTAAGTAATTGCAAAAGGACAAATTGAACTAGATCCAGAACTCAGGTTTTGTGTCTCCCAATTTTCAACTCTCACTTTCCTAAATTCTGTTGTATATTTAGTACTTTTACATACTTTGTCATTAATAAAACAAAAAATTCTTTAAAAAATCTGTATATATAAACCATTGTTTTCAACTAAAAAAATAAGCAGAACAAAGGTAGACATTTACATGAATGTGTTATAATCATCATTAACTCAAGCTCATTGGAGAAAAAGGCAGAATAAATCATAAAATCTGTATTACAATCAAAAAATTATATTTAAACGTATTTTTGCAGAGAATGTACTATATCTCAATAATGTGTACCTCCAAATAGAAATCCAGTACCATCCTAATTTAATTTTTAGATAAATGTTAATAATATCTAACTCTTATTGAGTGCTTAGGACATTCAGGTATTAATACCAAAAGCTTAGATTTATTATCAAATTAGTCTCCTTAACAATCTTTGAGAAAAGTACTTATATTACTCATATTTTAGATAACCTACATTGAAGTTCTGAGAGATTATGCAACTTGCTCACAATTATGCAGCGATGTATGTGGAAATACCTGAATTCAAATTCAAGTCTGATGATGAATTGGGAGTTATAATCCCTAGTGAACTATTATTCACATTTTACAACAAAGTCCCCAGTGAGTTTAAATAAACCTAGAATTCTTAAATACTACACATTCCTGTGAGGAAATTCAATCACAGCTAACCACACATCGCATTTAGCAAAGAATATATCAGGATCTCCCTAGCATACTTCACTTAAATGGTTGAAGTCCCTTAATACATTTTCCTATAAATTCTATACATTATGAAATTTATGATCTTCATTAAAAGCACAAAGACAAAAATGTAACTTAGCTAAGTTATGCCACAAATTCTTAACTGATGTAATCTGAATTCATAAGATTTTAAAGTTTATACAGCCAGAAGTGTCAATAAATTACTATACACGAACCATAATAAAGCTTAATTTCATGCCCAAAATGAGAATACAGGAGCCAGGCAGAAAAGTTCTTTCCCTCCTGTGAGGTAATCATGTTAAAAATCTCTTTGCTTCTAATATTAATGAGCCAATAATAAATGCCGATACCCTCCAATACACACAGGGCTCAAGTGTGCAGCATTTGGTTATAAGATAGTAAAGACGAAAGTTTAAAAAAATTTCTCTATAATTTGGCTTCTATCCACTTAACAACTCAAAAGTACTAATATCGAGATAGTGAGAAGGAAATTAATCAATTTTTCTCATTATAAAAGTAATATTACAGAGAAATTTAAAACTAGTGTTTAGTACGTGCTCTGAGAATCATCTCCTTCTGAACACTCCTTTTCATCATTACATTTGACAGTTGAGGGCTTATTCTAATGTCACCACAGTATGGTCTTTCTAAAACATAATTAGCAGAGTGTGTTAGGGAATATGGTCATAGATTTCACCAGGAATGAGGCTGAAAATTCCCTCTTACATTTGTAAGAGTGGCCATAAAACACAAAGCTTCCATGTAATAATTGGAGATAGGAATATTTTGATGCAAAAACCGAATGCAATGAATTCAATAGATAACTTATGAAAATAACACCTCCTCTGGCTGAAGATAACTCAGTAAATACATATACTATTTGATATCTATCTCTCTCTTTATCTATCTATATCTTAGAATATTTAAAATATTAGTTTACAATGGATTTAATTATACACTTCAAATGATCTATACCTGGATTGGGAATATTTATTACATATTTATTTCTCTGTATATAAGATAATGGTACCTACCCTCATTAATTATCTCTCCATAATTAACTGACATTCTAACTGGGATCTGAGTTGATCTTTCTCCAGCACTGTTCTTATTGTAATAATTATCACTGCTCAAATCAGTGGCAGTTGTGTCATTAAACAGATGGCTAAACCATCACATGAAGCTTTTGGAGTTTAAAAAGTCACATTTTAATTGGGGACTTAAGATGTAATTGCTGTTGGCATGATGTAAATGTGTCTCTTCTTATATATGTTGATAAAATGTACCATCACACCAACAAACTATTCCATTTTTGTGGGTCTAAAACTATACATGAAATAACTTTAGAGTCCTCTGAACTTCAGCTGTACATTCAGGATGCCACAGGATTTTTGCAATTACAAAAAAGTACAAAGAAATTTAAGAATGTCAGGTTATGGTCATGGGTTAATGTGGTGATGTTCTTCAGACTTCCACAGTTAATGTGAAGCTTAATCAAGTATTAGTTAAGGCCAGATTGGGAGCAACTGTGACATCCACCCAAGGTTGTAAGTAGAATGAGCGCTTTGAAGATAATAATTCAGTAGTCAGAGTTTAGGTAGTGTGATGAATTAAGATTATTCCTCCTAATCTTGTTACTTTATAAAACACATTATTAAGAATTCTGTAATTTGGATGGTACGCACACACTATCTCCCCCAAGTGGCATATCTATACCTAAAGGCATAATTGTCCAGGTTATATACATATATAAAGTTTCATGTTCTAAGAGATTCCTTCTATTAAGCAGGTGGTTTCATTCTTATACATCAGTGGAATAGAGATAGTCTGCAACTAAGTCATACTGAACTGAATATTATTCTATAACCAGCTACTTGCTATGTGACCATTTTTGCAATTTAATCTGAGTCTCAGTCATCCTGCTAGGTATCATTATTTTTATTCTTAAAAATGACAAAACTGAGGTTCAGTCAGAAAATTATAAATAAGGAAAATAATCTCCACATTATGGAGTAGTTTTTAGAAGTCCATGAGAAATGTGCATAAAATCACTAGCATATTTTATAAGCACTTTTATATATGGTAGGAACTGTGCCAAGTTTAGAGATCTGAAGATATCAATATGGTCTCTGCCATCATAGAGTTTACTTGACAAGTTGGTACAATGCCCAGCACATAGGTTATAACTTTATAATATACATGGAAGTGCATTATTAAGAGTGTGTTTAGTAGACTCACAACCTTTTGTAAGCAATTCTGAAGCTCTAATATTGTATAAACCTAAAAGATTTTTCAGAAACTTGGGATAAACTCAGCTGGCAGAAAAAAAACTGATAAATGAATACCTAAGGTTTTACTTTTTCCTAATTTCTGTGAATATGCATATGTTTTGCTGCAGAAATACTGATATATTTTTATTTGTGATGTTTTTCTAGGCCCCACTATGGGTGTTATGCAACAAACCTAGTATGCACTCTATCATGTCCCAAAACTGAAAAGTTCTAAATTCCAAACCATAGATAATCCAAGATTTCAGACAAACTGGTGAATGCAAACTAAAATAGTAGTTCAACTGTCCTTATTTCATTCCACATGGTTTTGATGGAAGTAATAAAGAAAGTTCCTTCCTCAATTAACCCTGGCCATCTGAGTTCGTCCTGGGCAATCATGGGAACTCAATACTTTGTTTCCAATGACTGATCCAAGAAGGTGGACATATAATCCAAATAGGGCCAAGCAAAGTTCTTTCCTGGGAACTGAGACCTGGAGTTGGAGGATTGCTCTTGGGTTGTGAGTTTTAAGAATGGAGGCCTGGAACTGCTGGTGGCAATATTTCCAAACAGGTAGCAAGAAGTTGTCTAAGATGTAAATCAATACACAAGAGAAGCATAATTAAGAAAAAGGAGAGCAGCAAATCCCTGAAATTGGAGCCCGTGGATCCACTATGTGTGAATTCTTGAACTTTCTAGTTGTTTTGAGAAAATTCTCTTGACTAAAAGGAGTTTGAAAGTGTGTTTTAACAGAAGTGGAATATAAGCCAGTTAACCTTTGTCTAGGCTTTGATTAGAAATATTTCATTTATGAATTAATGATCTATGTCTTGGCCTTATTTTTAGAATATTATTGGTCATTAATAATGATCTTTTATGAATACATGGGGAATTAATAAGTCTTCTAGTTGAAGACTTAGAAACACAGTTTAGTTAATATCAGCTGACAACACCTCTGATCAAGACACAGGATCAACTAAATTAACCACTGAAATAACATGCTTTAATTTTAACTACATGATCCTTTATGTTAAATATATAAAATATATTTTGTATATACTATATACACTGTATATATTCTGAAAGTTGAGTGTTATATAAACTTACAATTATTGTACATTATGATGTAGTTTTCCTAATTATTTATTTGTGAAAATAAAAGTGTATACCAATTCCATTCATATAATTAATATCACTACCTATTCCCACTAATTGCTAAATAGATTTAAATTTTTTTAATGTATCAATTCTTGGCCTTTTGGTTAAGATCAAGTGTAAATTTTTTTAACACTTTAATAGTTTAAAAAGAGTTAAAATTAAATGTTATATAACTGTTTTCTTTTGTGAAAAAAAACTCGCTAAACATTTAAAATATATTAGGCTACATTTTCAGTTAGTAGTAGCTTTTAAAATTAAAATACCAATTGCAAGATGCTATGAAACTCATGTCACACAATAAAAATTATCTTATCTCTCAACTAATTTCTACCACAAAGAAGCACATTAGTAAATATCCATCCAGTCACTCAATCTTTCATTCAGCAATTTTAATTCAGTTGAATTCAACATGAATTGAGCAACTTTCATGAGCAGCTACTTGTATTATATAAGACATTGTGGGTGATACAGAGATCAACAAGTTAAGAAGCATAGTACTCAAGGAACATAATTTCTTCTTGAAGAGCTAAGGCCCATATATGGATAACAGCAATATAAGACAGGATAAAATAAAACTACAAAAGATGTACCACAAAGTACAATTTGCACACAGAAGAAAGAGAGATTTGAGGCTGCTGTTAGCTAGCAGTAAGGATTAAATAGACAAAGACCTAGTTGATTTAGTCCTTCAAGTAGCTCAACAGATTGACAGTGCAGGTTTCCCAGGAAAGGGAACTGTGAAATTCAATTTCAGATTAAATTGCATTTTATCATGTTTCTCACACACACCAGGTACCATACTAGGTGTACCAGGTACTGTCCTAGGAGTTTTTACATTTGTTATTTCAAGTGCTTTTGGTTTTCATTTTTAGGATAAGAGCTATTATTTCCATTTTTCTTTTCCAGGGTGAGACCAAAGCTCAGAGATAGAAAATCAACAAGTAGCAACTGGAAAAGCACAGACAAGAACCAAGGCTCACTGACTATCAAATCCAGGTGCTTTTCTTCAGATGCTCACCAATGCTGCTAATTTTTTATTATTTCCTTTTGGATTCAGTTTCCTTCTTCTTAGATTATAGAAGCATTCCTCTGGAATCAGTCAGGCTGTATGAGTAGTAGCCTCAGAAATTATCTGAAGTATTTCTTTCCCCCTCACTCTGAAAGTACAGCTGAGCTGGGCATTGATTTGTGAATTAAAAGTAGTTTCTCTTGGAGACTTTTTTTCTTAGTACTTTGAAGAAATTGTTCAGGCTGGTTTTCAGTTGTAGATAATGTGTTGTTTCTTTCTGGTACATTTAAGAATTTATTTGCTCTTCTGTGGTTTTACTATAATATCCCTAGGTATGAGGTTTTTTAAAAAAAATGTATACTGTTTAGGACTAATCTACTTATCTGTTATTAGGATTGAAGTCCAATCAATTCTGAAAAATTCTTCATCATTATCTTTTTCAATTTGCCTCTTTATTGTAATTTCTCCTCTGGAATGCCTGTTAAATCTATCTTTATCATTCTCTTATCCATCTTCATTTCTTTTTCATATTTAACTTCTCTTTTCTTCCTGTGGGTAACTTGCATACTTCTGTGTTCCAGTTTACTTTCTCCTTGGCTGAATATTATATTCCACTTAACCCATTTAGTAAGGTTTTAATTTCAATGCTTATAATGTCTGTCATTTTTATTCCTGAAAGTCGTATTAGGATATTTCTTAATTCCACTTTCACAGAGAGGAAAATAGAGAATGAGCCTTTCTTGGGCCCAGCTTTATATACATTTCTCAGTTTATATGCCTATCTAGTTACAAACTAAAATGCATGTATCCTGAACTTGGGTGGACATTCATACCCCAGCCCTAATCTGTCTGGGTCTACATTTACTTTTTCTATCTTTCTAAGTTGTTACCCAATCCAAAGGGCTTACAATTTTGGCTAAGAGTTTCCTACTCATTTCAGGTAACTGGAAATTTCCTTTTCTTTCTTTTGAGCTTAGCTGAATATTTTTTAAATTGTTATATTATATTCAGGATTTGTATGTGTTTGTGGTGGGAAGCTGGGTGGGGTGTGTGTATGTGAAGAGAACATACCCCATGAGGCTCAGGTCAACACCTTGCTTAAAGTAAAAGATGCAGTGATAAGTAGCTCTGAAAAATATATTGGCTGTATTCTTTACAACTTAGTTATTCTTCAATTTTAATGCATTTAGTAAACAATGAGCAAAGGTACCCATAATCCCTGTGTCATAAAAAATTAGTGAACCAAGAGACAACCCATTGAAAGAAGGAGCAGCAGTCTCATATGATGAACTAAGGTTTGAAAGAATATAATTTGAACATACCAGAAGAATAGGTAGAAAGGTACCATATTATATGCTATACATATACATACATGATCATATATAGTACCCCAATAGCCCTATCCTTTAGAAGAGACTCAGAAACACCACACTTGTACAGGAATTGAACTAAGCAAGGAATTGAAGCTAGGTCTCTCAGTTTCAAAAGGTCATACGCTAAAACATTATAGAAAGAAATGAAATTTGTTCTGCCAGGCGCAGTGGCTCACGCCTGTAATCCCAGCACTTTGGGAGGCCAAGGCGGGTGGATCACCTGAGGTCGGGAGTTCAAGACCAGACTGACCAACATGGAGAAACCCCATCTCTACTAAAAATACAAAAGCAGCCAGGTGTTTTGGTGCATGCCTGTTATCCCAGCTACTCGGGAGGCTGAGGCAGGAGAATGGCTTGAAACCGGGAGGTGGAGGTTGCGGTGAGCTGAGGTCATGCCATTGCACTCCAGCCTGGGCAACAAGAGTGAAACTCCGTCTCAAAAAAACAAAATGTTCTAACATGACAGAGTTTCACATTATCAAAGCCAAAATTGAGGAAGACTACTCTAGGAGCAAAGGCAGATTTATCATAAAGTCAATAAAAGTGAGGCATAGGATGCCTCAATTGGATGAGCCTCTTAAGTGCTGGAGTTCCTGGATGTTGTAAGCATTCTAGGTAGGAAGGGAAAGCCACTTTAAAATCCGGAAGCATTTATATGTAAGTGTGTCTGAAAATTGTCTAACGAGATGTTAGAAGAAAAGCGTTTTAATCTTCAAGATTTCAGTGGTTTCTAAATTTCTTTTGTGTAGGATATTTTTAAACTGCAAATACACATTCATTTTTTCTACCTAGTTTTTTTGCTCATAATTGTGTATTACTTTTCTTTTCAAAAAGATCTCAAGTCATATAATCTTCAGGTTTTACAAACCCTATTTCTGCCTCTGCCTAGGCATAATGTGTGTCAAGAGGGTAAGAGGAAAGTAGGGAGTTGAGTTAGGATTATGTAAGAGTACAGGTATGAGGTATGAAAGACTAGAACTAAAATAAGAACACATAAAATTGGAAACTGTAAGATTTATTTGGGAAACAGAATAAAGGAGGAATAAGCAGAATTCATTAAGTGGTAGGATACAAGACACAAAAATAGTCAAATCTCATTCTACATTTTTGAGCAATGCTAAAAATTACAATATGGTGCTATTAACAGCAGGCAAGTCAAGAGGAATTTACTGGTGTCTTGATAAATGAGGTGGAATATCAGTGGAGAAAATAGGTGCTGGAGAATATAGAGTTCAGTGTGATATAATTATTGCCCTAGTGTCCGACTGACATTTGGAATTAAATACCAAAGATTTGTATATTTTTGGTACTGTACTTCGAGAATAGGACACTGTACACAAGGACAGACATTTGTTAATTGTGGTTAGGATGATATACAGTACATGGCTAAACACAGAACTGTAGTAACTGCCCAAAAGCAGGTAAGAGTAAATGAGGAGGAACAGAAACAACAAGTTTCAAGAAAACGAGCATATACTTTAGTTGAATATGCAGTCTTTGAGTTTTGTGCAAAGGTGGTCATGTGATCTTTATAAGAACTAATTCAGTAGAGTCATCCTTTGGTATCTGTGTGGGATTGGCTCTAGCACCTCTGAGGATGCTCAAGTCCATTACACAAAATGGCATAGTATTTGCCTATTACCTAGGCACATTGTCCCATATACTTTAAATCATCTCTAGCTTACTTATAAATCTTAATACAATGTAAATGACATGTAAATAGCTGTTATACTGTGTTGTCTAGGGAATAATGACAAGTAAAAAATGTTTATACATGTTCAATACAGGCACAATCCCCTTATTTTTTCCCCATATATTTTTCAATTAGTTGATTGAATCCATAGATGCAGACCTTGCAGATCTGTAGGGCTGACTACACAGTGGTGAGAACCATAGTCTGGATAATCTGAATGTAAGGGACTACTACAGGATTTGGTGGTAATAGGTATAATCTGTGAGTATAAAATGCTCTTTCGAGAAACCTGAGAAAGAAAGATGAACTCAGATTGTAGAAGAAGAAGAAGAGATGTAACTTTTTTGATATCTGAGAACTTTTTTTTTTTTAGGAAAAAGGGATTAAATGTTCCTCTCATTGAAAAGGGAAAACTGAATATATAAAAGAGTAGGAGTGGTTGATGGAGCAATGCTCTGAAGAAGGTAGAATTATATGGGGGCAGAGATGTGACGTTTATTTATCCAGGGCAAATAAGAACAAGACTTTTCCTCTGTAAAGTCACCAGAGAATACTTGAGAACATTTAGAAAACTTTGAAATTTTTAATATTGCTTCTTCAGGCTCTTGGAGTGATGACTAAGACCAAGGTGTATTCATGCTAATAAAGACTGAGGTGAAAGAGAGATCCAGATCCCTGAAGTGGAAAAGGTAAAAGAAATGTGAAATCAGCTTAGATATCGAAATTAATAAGGAGGATACTATGGGATGCAATTAAAAATAAAGATTATAAATAAAGATCTTAAGAGAATGTGAATGTAACCTGGGGGATGGTAAATGACAACTATAAGACAGAGGGCAAGAGTTAGTACAAATAGCAAGTGGAAAATTCAAACAAAATGTGTTTGCTAATTAGCATCAATTAAGTTAATTGGTGACAAAGAGAAACACATAGTTATACTCATGTTGCGTGAAGAATATTAATAGCTACATAGGTATTATAAAGTTTTTATCAAGATCTTATATGAAAGGCTAGGTATATTTTTGATATAATTTTCAGTTTAAAGAATCACTTAATTCATTTTTATAATACTTCTATTTGTTAAAAAGTTAATAGCAAGTGTCACTGTAGCTATTCCCATGCTTATGATATCAGGGAAACTATGTATTGAAAACAAGGTCTGATCCCTCTACTGTGAGCTGTGTTTGACAAATAGAAGCAAATGATCGAAAAGTTAAATCCTCTAAAAAAACATATTATTTCCTAAACATGAAAGGCTTGCTTTCTGGTGCTTTCATAATTAGACTATTTATTTATTTGTTTCTAAATTTATATCTCCTCTTTTCCATTAAAAATTATCAAATCCACCAAGGAAAGTTGTCTCCACCAAGATAAATTAAACAGAAAGACAATGGAGAGTTTGGCTCTGAACTCCCTGGCAGTAAGGCACAAAAGTGAACATATTAAGGTTCACAGTCCCGGTGTTGAGAACAGGTAAAAGCATTCCATTTCCTCAGGAAAACAATTATTTTTCTTGCATTAAATTCTAGAAGAAACTTCTGAAATCAGATTTTCTGTCATGGACATTCAGCAGCCTAGTAAACAATGACCTTGACAATACAAAAACTTGCATGAGATTTATTTCTACAAGGGAAAAGAGTCAATTGCATAATATTAAAAGCAACTATCTAGGTAATTTTTCAATAGATTGAGATTATTAAATTTAAATATCTAGGCTATTTGGTTTAACTAGGTACAGTGGCAAAACTTGGGATACAAGAGGAGCAATGGACTAAAAGTCTCCTATATATTCCCTAAATATTGTCATTTGGGTTTTACAGAAATACATGTATGCACCTTGGCGAAAGAGTCTCATAATGCAAATTCAGGAAACAAAAAACAGAAATCATGTCACCTATTGGAGATGATACTCAGTATGGGCCAACCCTACCTTGTTCATAAAGCTGTGCTTTTTATGGACTTTTCTATTACTATGAATTTAAGATCAGGACACCTTCTGGAACAATAAATATTCCTCAGAGAAATTGCTGAATTTGAGCATCAAAGCCACACAACAGACTCAATAACAACTTGATATATTTGTCTACAGATTAATTTAATGGTTACTTAACTCATTGGGTTTCTAAAATCTAATGAAAATGAAGACAGTATTGATCAAACATTAGATTTATTAGATTTATCTTTCATAAAGCATGGCCTTTTATATCCAACTCTGGAGATTTTATGATTTGAGATAATTGATACAGACATACTCTGAAACCTCTCTTATGTACACCAATTCCTACCCAATCACACCTAACTAATTAGATTCACAGATCACAAACACTAACAGCCTAGGCTTTTATGGTGCCTTCTCAGATAAGACGAGAAAAAAATGGTTTCACAAAATTTCGAAACTGCTCACATACATAGGAAATAAGAAAATGGGAAAGGCATACATTGTAAATGTGTGCGTTATTTCTAGATGTAACAATTAGAGCAAGGTGAAATAGAATAAAGTTTAAAAATCATTGATTTCTAATCTCCACCCTATCAGTAATCTAATGTCAACATAATCTCATCTGTCTATAACATCCACCTGAATATGAAAGCTCTTGGTACCATCCACCAGCACACAAATAAACATATCCAGTACAACAAATCCTTATATTTCACCTAAGCATTTTCATTCTCTGATCTTTACTTTCAAGGACTGCAATTTGTTAACCATTGATATGAAAATGGTATTCCTAGGTGGATCCATCTGTTTCCTTTTGATTTAGAGAATGCCATTGTTACATGTCATCTCAAGCAGTGACTGGTGCTTCAGTTCACAACTTAAATAACCTCATGCCCACTTTAGTAGCGACAGAAAGAAAACAAATATGAACGAGATGCTGGTTCTCACTGGTGTTTACTCATATCACCTTTATTTTCTGTGACATGGTACCATGTGGTTCTGTGAGCACTGGACTCACAAGATATTCCTTATTAAATAAACAAAGAGAATAAATACTTCAGGAAGATGAAAAGGAGAAGGGGAAAAAAACAAACGAGCAAACAAAACCCCCTTTGACCTGACATTATGGAAAAAAATAAAAAAAGACACTAAGATGGAAAAAAAATAGTGTCATGGTTTACATGTGGGATTTTGATGGAGTCTAGGGCTGTGTTTTAATTCAAAACTCACCATCTCAAAACCACTTCTTTTCATCCGCCTGCAGGACTTGAGGTAAGTACGTATACGTTTTCTGGCACGCTCTTGATACTCAGGGAATTGTCGCCTGCATGAGTCAATGATAGCCTGGATCTTTTCTTTGGGCTGCTTAGAGATTGGGACCATTCGGTCCAAGTTTTCATCTACAAACAGCCTGACAAACATCTGTTGGCAAGAGGGAGACAGAGGAGAAGGGTTTGGAGGGCTGCTCTCTTCTGTTCCTAGCTTCCTGTCTTGATTACCGATAGGAAAATACTGTTTTCTGGTTTATGCACTGGAGAACTTTGCAATGGAAAGCCAGAAATTTTAAGCAAACACTCTTTAAAGACTTTCTAAATGGTTGGATTAAAAAATAGAGAGAGAAAAAGAGAGAAAGGCAGACAGACAGACAAACATACAGAAAAGAATAGACTATCATGTAGAAAAAAATCAGGAAATAACAGTAGACTGTGACAATTGAGCACCCCTTTACAATCTCTATTAATGATGAATACGACTGTTACATTGCTACACTGCACAGTGGACTAATCTCTGAAATCAAACAACTGACTCTTTTGTCATGCATAATTAGATAAGCTAGGAAAGCAAAAGAAATAACAGATGACGGGCGTACTCTTCCGAGGACTAAGCTGAGGCCCCCTCCATCCACTAGGTAAACATGCATACTCACACAACACAACTCCAGTTTTCAGCTCACATTTGGCTTTAAAATTCTAAACAAAACACAGCAATTCTGGTGTCTGGTTGGCAAAGAGTGTTTCATGTACTTTTTAAATCCTTCTGTAAATTAAACAAACATGTCTCTAAAATATCCACATTTACCAACAAGCAACAACATGAAAGTGAAGTGGTAAAAATTAAACCACACTTGGAGTGTGGCAGGACTCACATTAAAAGCTTTCAGCCGCTCGGCTTCAACGCCGTCTGTCTCATTAACTTTCTCCGAATCGTCATGGTCCTCGTGGTCATCTTCGTCCTCATCTCCCCTGTTTAGTGAGAGGTCCTCAGCTCCTCGGTCTACACTCTCATTTTTGCCAGAGTCATAGCTGGAGTAACTATGTGCAGGAGACTGAAAAGAGAAGGTGAAATAACTGTTTTTAAATTCATTGCACAAGCTTATAAGTTTTATGTTTCATCTTTAATTTCAACTGTTTCTCAAAAATCTTGTTTAAGAGTTGATAAATCTAGAGCTGTGGTGATTTTAGTTTAAATAAAAATTAATTCAAATTAAATTAAAATTTCATTTCCTTGGTCACGTCACACTAGTTACATTGCAAGTACTCGTTAGCTGCATGGAATGTTTCCATCACTGCAGAAAGTTTTATTGAACTTAGCTATTCAAGAGCAATTAGTGTTTCCTCTCAATACTCATATTCCAAATAAAAAAGCAATCTGTAATTGATTTTGCAAGGGAATCATTGAGTCACATATTCTTAGAACTTAATATGACCTCAGAGCATTGTCAATATTAGTACTAGTATTACACTTTATATAATATTGTATTATATCATATCAGTATTATACTAACTTTATTAGTATTCTTTAAACAGTTATGGAAACTGAGGGATGTTCAATTAACTTACCCAGCAAGAGCTATACAAAATATTATTGAGTATGAGTTATTAGTGAACATGCTTTAAAATAAATGTATAAATTGTCTATGAGTCTTAAGAGGTCATCTGATTTTGGTTTAGAAAATGGGAACCGGGTTTCTTCCTAATCCTCTGTTAAGTTTAATGTTTCTGGATTCTAACACCATTCAAAAGACACAACAAATTTAAAGCAAGAACAATTAAATAATAGTGACACATATTTCCATGTAAAAATAATTAAACATCTGAAAAATTGAAAATGTTTAACAGTTCATTTTCACATGAAACAGCTGACAGATAGCCTTCAGAGCCTCCATTGTCAGAATACAATGCATAAGTATATCTACATGTTAACGGGGTTGTTTAAAATAAATAAACTGGCTTTGATCACTTTTCATTTTGGGATTACACTTATTCCAAATATTTTCTCTTGGGACCCTCTAGGATTATTCCAGAGTAAGTTTGGAAGAGTGACCTGGAAATAACAGAAAATCCAAGTATACGGTGTGATAAGGAGCTTGAATCAGCCATGTACAGCATAACCACAAACTATTTTATATACTCTTTGAGACCATAACATTGATCAATCTTCTTAGCATATTCTAGGTAGTTTTGATAAGATACTAAACTAAGATGTAATCAAATTTAAAAAGGAGTATTCTCTATTTATTTTTGTTTCATGATATAAAAGATATTTTTTGAGACATCACATACAACAGAGCAAATAATGAAGCAAGTGAGAGGTAAAGAGAAGAAATTAGTACTTAGAACAACTGCATACCTAGTCAATTGGTTCCCTTAAGTTTCATAGCAACCTGGTGAGAAAGGATTATCCTCCAGATTCTACAGATAAGGAAACAGCTTTAGAACATCTAAACAACCTCTTCTTATCTAAAGAATGAGATTATATAACTACTGTGTGAACCTAGGTCTGCCTAAGAGCTAAGAGTGATCACATAAGGTTTTCTCCTCAATATGAAGTTTTTCTTTCTAAGTGTATGTGTGTGTGTGTGTGTGTGTGTATGCACATGTGTGTATAATTGAAAGAACATAAAATATGCATCGGTTTATGTACATGTTAATCTTTAAACAAAATATTTTATAAGTGATTTCCCCTAAAACTGTTATTCCACCTAAATAAATTGGATACATTATTTACATTTTCTTATAGAACAGTAAGCTGCAATTTATAAATCTTGAGTAAGAAGAATTATCACTTGCTATAAAATTTCCACATATAATAGAATCTATTTAAATAATTTATTAGTGCTTCATACACAGTTTTGCTTATTTGTTTTGCTGGATAAAGTAGAATAAAGATACACTGTTGTAATCAAATGCAGATAATTACAATTTCTTAAATACAAAACATCTATAGAAGGAAATAGTGACAAGCTTTCTTTTTTCAACTTAGGACTAAACATATTCTGGAATAAATATATTTATTTTAGGAAAAATATATATTTAAGAGAATAAACTCTTAATAAACAGCAATAACATACAACTTCTAAGACCAACATGGTTAGCAGTAATTTCTAAAATCTCCTGCTCCGACTCCAAGTATCTATCTCAAAGTCAATCATTTCTTCCCTCCGCAAACCTTTACATTAAGTATCACTACACATTTGGTTTTGTGCCAAGATACTCTGCCACAGAGCAATTTTCATTCAACAAATTATTTATGGGCACCTATTATGCATCAGGCACTATTCTAAGCCTTTTAAATATATGACTCATTTACAGTGAACTGGTTAAGTGATTTTCCCAATGTCACATAGCTAGCAAGTGAAAAAGGATCTGAACCCATGCAGTTTGGCTCTGAGTTTATCATCTTAACACTATTCTATGCTGTCTCTGTAGCATGACTACTTATGAGGTTATTGTTATAATATCAGTAGAAATCAATTCCTAAGGCACTGTATTTCTTGACACCAACTTTTAAAATAGAAGTACCTCTGTGACAAGACATATTAAACCCATTTCATTATTTAACATCTAACTATGAATTTCCCCTGAGCCAATCTAATAGAATACATGTATTTTATATGGGCTGGAGCCTATTTAATAATGTTTTGTATTCATGAAGCGTCTTAAAATTTACATGGAGCTTTAACCTTGACATAATAACTTCACAGAAGAACTAGTATTAATATATTAATATATTACATTATAAATGGTTTCAAATATATACATAATAATAATAAATGATATTAATATATCTGACAGTTAGTTTTATGTGTCAACTTGACAGGATGACACGGCGTTCAGGTATTTGGCTATCCATTATTTCCAGGTGTGTCTGTGAGGATACTTCTGGATGAGATTGGCATTGGAAGTGGTGGATTCACTAAAACGGATTGTTCTTCACAGTGTGTGTGTAGGGTGGGGGAGGGGAGGGCATAAGGGCATAATCCAGTGTCTTGAGGGCCTGAATAGAATACAAAGCAGAGGGAAGGAAAATTTGCCTATTCTGCCTGACCGCTGAGCTAAGAGACTTACTGAGAATTCTGAGTCCCCTGGTTCTTAGGGCTTCAAACTTGAACTGAACTCCTCCACTGGCTTTCCTGGATATTCAGCTTGCAGATAGCAGATCATGGCACTTCTCAGCCTCCATAATCTCATGAGCCAATACTTTATTCTATATATTATATATCTTATTGATTCTGTTTCTCTGGAGAACCCTGAGTAGTAATTATATTATTCACATTATCAATGACTTCATTAAGGCTCAGTTAATTTAACTTGATGAGATAACCTCAGACACTGAGAAGAGTGGTAGAGGAGTTAAGTAGAGGCCATCCATTCATCACTGGGCTGGTAACACTACACAGGATTTCAGCATTGGAGGATCATGGGAGTTAGCAAAAGAAGTGAAAATGTTGAGTTTTGGAATCTCAGTGGATTGCCAAAGTAGAAGGAGAAAGGCAAGTGTGTAAAGGAAGATGAATGCCAATCCAGACAATTTTCATTAACTTCTATAATTGTGTCCAAGACCAAGCACAGGGCCTGTTATGGTATCTCCTACTTGTTTGCTGGCCCAGCACCTTTTTCTTTCAGAAATGGCCCCTTGCTCTACCAGGTAAAATTGCAAATCCCTTGGGTACGAACCTTCTCTATGCTAAGCATGCATCTTTGTCTCTACGTGAGATGGCTGGCCTGAGTCTGAAATCAAGCTGAATCCAGCAGAGCTAAGGAGCATAGAGTCGTGATAGCATCATTTGTGCATCTAGATCTCACTATTACTGAAATTAAGCCCTGGACCCTTAAGTTGTATAATACCATACATTCTCCACCCACCCACATGCTTTTAAATTTTGCTTAAATTTGAGTTTCAGTCACCTGAGATTGAATCTGGAGTGGCACAGCAACCAATCATTAGAAGCCAGATTAACAATATAGATTTCACACATGATCATTCAAATATATAGATGGCCCCAACCAAATGAATAATACTATCTTTGTAAGCAGCAGGAGATATTCTCGAATCTACCAACAAAGTAAAATGATAGTGAATAACCTTTATGAAGGGAAAATTTAAATTGACAGTGTTCAAAACTGCCTCCATGCAATGATAACATATGTGTAGCATGCTTTAAGGATCATACTAACATATCATAACTATATAGTTAGTGGAGGAATAATAAAACTAGAACAGATCTCTGACATTAACAGTAAAGTTAAATTTTAAAAATCAGCATAATATCTTTACAGTTCACACCATTAACAAGGTGGAATTAGCTAACAAAATATATTAAGGAAAATATTCCATAGGTTTGAAAAGCCTATCTTTTTAAATCTAAAATGTAAAAAGCATAATATATTTTGAATGGCAATGTGAAATATTTAAAAATGTTACAATACGGTTATTTGAATGCAAATATTCTGGGCTAATTCATTCAATGCAGCTGTTTGATGGACACAGAACCAGTTGGAACAGTAAAAAATGTATAGCCCTGTTTACTCAAGTTTTAAAGAATGTGCAATCTTGCAGATCTGAAAATATTCAGGATCTAAATCTCAAGGATGATTGATGTTATTTTGCTCTACAAAACAAACTGAAATTTTATAACTGAATTCTGCTTTTCAGCTGGATTACCATTTCTTGCCTCTCTTACCATTTAGGACCTATCATTTAAGGCCGAATTAAGTTCAATTTCCACAAAGATTCCAGCTTCTACCCTAGTCTACTTCAATCTTTCCCTAAACTGTGAAGCCAAGTTACTTAATTTGACACAGATTTAAACACTATAATTGTTCTCTACTTTCCATATTAATTTGCATTTTTCTTCAAACTAGTCTGAGATAAGAACCAACACATATCCCTCACAGAATCCAAGACATGAGCTTTACAGATTGCAATTCAAAACTGACTATAATTTCTCTTTTTTCTATAAAACTATTTGGTTTTTATAAATGGGGGAATGTGAGTATTGGAATGGTATCATAGGCTCAGGGAATACAAGTTACTATAGGTCTCCAAATAACCTATATAATATATGGCAGCCAGTTGCCCCATAAGCCTGCCTTGCCTTAATAAGAACTTTGGATGACCATAGCCTAGGAAACCTTCATTTCAGATGCAATTGTTTTCTTACTTTAAGTATAAACCTAAAAAATTCCAAGCCAGAACTAAAATAAAGATCCAAAGTTATTAAAGAACCGCAATTTAGGCTCTATGGAAGATGGGTACATGCTTATCCTCAAAACACAGGTGTTGGCTTATGGGGATAAGGGTAGATTTTTGCCTTAGCTATATACTTTGCTTATTCCTCCCATGATAAAACGCGGCTTTCCTCAGCAAAGAGCCTTCTGAGAATACATTTGCACTTTCCTTTTCTCAAATTTTCCCATCCCAATAGAACTGCCAGCATTAGGCCTTGAAAATTCCCACTTGAAGGAAACGTGACCTGTTTGCTTATCTGTAGTCAGAGCCTAGGATGGCTCAGATAGCAACACCACAGTGCTTGGTGTTAGACACAGCTGCGGTTGGGAGCTGTGTCTGATATTTGCAGCCAGTGGAAAAAAGGCGAACCTGTGTTTCCTCATTATGTCCTAAATGAGGGAAGAACACATGAATTCAGTGCCAGGTGTCTATGCTTTCACGTGCTTTGCATATCTATGTCACAGCAGTGATCGTAAGGTATCATGCAAACGAGTTTATATGTTCATATTCCATGCAGTCTGTTACTTGAGGGGAGAGTCACATAGGCACCTTTCATCTTTATAACATTGCACAATGCCAAACACATAGAAGGAATAAAGTAAACATTTTCTGAGTGAGTGACTGACTACACTTTTGAGTTACACTGAAGATGATTTAATTTTTTAAATTGCAATTTTAAAAACTATCTTACATTTCCTTTTAAAAATATCAGTTATTCATCAGTGAGTTTACAAGCAATGTCAGTATCATTATAAGTGTAATGATCTAGCACTGTGTGTCTTCTGATATTATATGAAGCACATGGCACTACTCAAGAAGTAAACTCACCATCAAGAAAGAAAGAAAGAGAGAAAGGAAAAAAAAGAAAACAAAGAAAAGAAAGGATAGAAAAGAAAGAAAAGAAAGGAAGGAAGGAAGGTAGGAAGGAAGGAAGAGAAAGAGTGAGAAGAAGTTGAAGCCAAACTTCAATCTAGAAACAGTGGTTCTCAAAATGTGCTGGTTGCACTAGCAGGATCAGCATCTCCTGGAAACCTCCTAGAAATGCAAAGGCTCAGCTCCCTCCCAAGATCAACTTTGGATGTAGGCCCAGCAATCTGTGTTTTAACATGACCTCCATGAGATTCTGAGGCACAGTCAAGCTTGAGAACCACTTGTCTGGAGCTAAATTCCATTTGTAAGAAAAATGGCAGAGAGAGAAGTTAAATCACGCCAGAGAAAGGACATAGGTAAATCCAAAATATGAGACATTGGGCAGGGCAATTGACCTTGGTTCTGCAACAATTTACTGATACAGAAATAAGATACATTAAAGGAGATTTAAGAGATATAATCAAATAAAGTGTGTAACCCTTGCTTGTATTATGATTCAAAGAAACCCAAAGCAAGAGACATTTTTTGAGAAAAGTAAAAATATTCTATTATAGATGAGGATAATATATAATAACATGGAGTTATTAATTTTTGTTAGATGTAATACCTTAACATTTGGTTAAGTAAATATTTATATAACAAACTATCCACACTTGTTAGAGATACAAGTTAAGATATGAAGAGATGATACGACAAGAATGCCTGAGATATGCTTTAAAATACTATAGAAGGCCAGGTTATGTCTATAATCCCAGAACATTGGGAAGTCAAAGCATGGATTGCTTGAGGCTAGGAGTTTAAGACAAGCCTGGGCAACATAGTGAGACCTCCATCCCTAAAAAATAAATAAACCAACCAAAAACCAAAAACAATTATACAAGCATGGTGGCATGCACCCCTAGAAGTGTACTGGGGAGGGTGAGGCAGGAGTATTGCTTGAGCCCACGAATCCTAGGCTGCTGTGAGCTATGATCCTGCCACTGAACTCAAGCCTGGGCAACACAGCAATACCTTGTGATACGGTTTGGCTGTGTCCCTACCCAAATTTCATCTTGAATTGCAGTTCCCATAATCTGCATGTATCATGGGAGAGACCCAGTGGGAGGTAGTTTAACCATGGGGGAGGTTATCCTCATGCTGTTCTTGTGATAGTGAGTTTTCATGAAATCTGATGGTTTTATAAGAGGCTTTTCCCCTTCTGCTCAGCACTTCTCCTTACTGCTGCCATGTGAAGAAGGATGTGTTTTCTTCCATTTCCACCATGATTGTAAGTTTCCTGAAGCCTCCCCAGCCATGCTGAATTGTGAGTCAATTAAACTTCTTTCCTTTATGAATTACCCAGTCTTGGGTACGTCTTTATTAGCAGCATAAGAATGAACTAGTACTCCCTGTCTCTTAAGAGAAATTAAAATACTACAGAAAAAAAGTTAAAAAGTTAAAAAATATGGGAAAGTCTTAAACACTGTTCAGCTTAGGTGATGAGCGCTACTGGTTCATTGTATTCTCTATTTTAAAATATATTTTATATTTTCAAAATAAAATTTAAGTTTATAAATGTTGTGATTGATTTTATATCCCCTCTATTTTGACTATTTCTATATTAACTTATTCAACAACATTTAAGAAGCACTACTTCATGTTTAGAGCATTGTTTTAGGTTCACATGATTGGATGAATCCACATTTTGTAAAGCCTGAAAGTTATAAAATTTAGAGAGGCGGCTGTTTTGAAACATTAGATTAAAAAGTTACTATTTATTTAAGATGAGGAGAATAACCACAAATTACAAAATTTTTAAAAGCTTCTAAATATATAAAATACCTCAAAATATTAACAGCCATCTATGACAGGCCCACAGCAAAAATCATACTGACTACGCAAAAGCTGGAAGCATTTCCATTAAGAACTGGAAAAAGATAAGGTTGCTCACTCTCATCACTCCAGTTCCACATAGTACTGGAAGTCCTAGCCAGAGCAATCAGACAAGAGAAAGAAATAAAAGCCATCAAAATAGAAAAGGCAGTCAAATCATCTCTCTTTGCAGATGATATTATTCTATATTTTGAAAACCTTAAAGTCTCCAGCAAAGGGACCCTAGAACTGATAAACCACTTCAGTGAAGTTTTAGGATACAAAATCAGCATATAAAAATAAGTAGCATTTTTATACACCAAGAATGTTGAAGCTGAGAACCAAATCAACAATGCAAACACCAATAATGTTCAAGCTGAGAGCCAAATCAAGAATGTAATCTCATTTAAAATAGCCACGCACAAAAATGAAATACTCTAGAATATATACAACCAATGAGGTAAAAGACCTCTACAAAGAGAGTACTACTTAAAGAAATCAGAGATGACATAAGCAAATGGAAAAATATCCCATGCTCATGGATTGGAAGAATCAATCTCATTAAAATGACCATAATTCCCAAAACAAACTACAGAGTCAATGCTATTCCTATCAAACTTCCAATGACATTTTTCACAGAATTAGATAAATCTATTCTAAAATTCATATAGAATTTTAAAAAGCTCAAATAGCCAAAGCAATTCTAAGCAAAAAACAAAGCCAGAGGCATCACACTACCTGACTTCAAACTACACTACAAGGATACAATAACGAAAACAGGATGAAACTGGTACAGAAACAGATACATGGACCAATGGAACAGAATAGAGAGCCTAGAAATAATGCCACACACCTACAACCATCCAGTCTTCAACAAAATTGACAAACACAAGCAATAGGGAAAAGACATCCTGTTCAATAAATGGTGCTGGGATAACTGGCTACCCATACGCAGGAGAATGAAACTGGACCCCTACCTATCACCACATACACAAATTAACTCAAGGTGGATTAAATGTAAGATCTCAAACTATAAAAATTCTAGAAGACAACCTAGGAGATACTCTTGTGGACATCATCTTTGGCAAGTAATTTATCACTGAGTCCTCAAAAGCAACTGCAACAAAAAAATTGACAAGTGGGACCCAAATAAACTAAAGAGCTTCTGCACGGCAAAACAAATTAGCAGAGTAAACAGACAGCCTACAGAATAGGGGAAAATGTTCATAAACTATTCATCCAACAAAGTTCTAACATCCAGAGTCTATAAGTAACTTAACCAATTCAACCAACAAAAAACAACCCCACTAAAAAGTGGGCAAAGGACATTAATAGACATTTCTCTAAAGAAGACTTACAAGTGGCTAACATGAAAAAATCTTCATCATAATTAATTATTAGCAAAATGCAAATCGAAACCACAATAAGATACCATCTCACTCCAGTCAGAATGGCTATTATTAAAAAGTCAAAAAATAATCTGGGCAAGGTGGCTCATGCCTGTAATCCCAGCACTTTGGGAGGCCAAGGCGGGAGGATCATGAGATTAGGAATTTGAGACCAGCCTGGCCAATATGGTGAAACCCTGTCTCTACTAAAAACACAAAAATCAGCCAGGCGTGGTGGCGGGCACCTCTAGTCCCAGCTACTTGGGAGGCTGAGGCAGAAGAATGGCTTGAACCCGGAAGGCTGAGGTTGCAGTGAGCCAAGATCGTGCCACTGCACTCCATCCTGGGTGACAGAGTGAGGGTCCATCTCAAATAAATAAATAAATAAATAAATAAAAATTAAAATAAAAAAATAATGGATTCTGACGAGACAGTAGAGACAAATGAATGCTTACACACTGTTGATAGGAATGTAAATGAGTTCAGCCACTGTGGAAAGCAGTTTGGTGATTTCTCAAAGAGCTTAAAACAGAACTACTATTTGACCCAGTAATCCCATTACTGCATACAAACCCAAGGGAAATCAAATCATTTTACCAAAAAGACACATGCAATTATATGTTCATCACGGCACCATTCACAATAGCAAAGACATGGAATCAATTTAGGTGTCCATCAGTGGTGGACTGGATAAAGAAAACATGGTACATATACATCATGGACTACTACATAACCATAAAATAATGAAATCATGCTGCAACATGGATGCAGCTGTAGGTCATTATCCTAAGGGAATTAACACAGAAAGAGAAAACCAAATAGCACATGTCAACACTTATAAGGGAATATAAACATTGGGTACAAATGAATATAAAGATTTGAACAACAAACTTTGAAGACTACTAGAGAGAGGAGGAAGGAGGGTAGCGGGGAAAGGGTTTAAAAACTACCTATTGGGTACTATGCTCACTACCTGTGTGAGGGGATCAATCATACTCCAAACTTTAGCATCATGCAATATGCCCATGTAACAAACCTGCACATGTACCCCGGGAATCTAATTTTTTAAAAAAATCTTCTAAGTGCCACAAACAATACAAATGCAAAAATAAATGACATTTTCCCATTTTTCTTGGCTGCATGCTCTTTGACTGCTTCTTCATACGACAACAGTTGTGTATTCTATTGAGAGAATAGAAAAATAATTCAGTCTTTATTCTGTCTAATGAAAATGTCTTTTATTCTTGACAGTTTATGTTTTTTACTGTTCAAATTAATTATTGCTAATATCATGCAAACTGTTAGATTGTGTTTGGTTTGGGGAAACCTTTAATCAAGTTCCTTTCATGTCTGAACCATGAGATTTCAGGACATTTTAAGTTTCCCTGCACAGTGATTGATGCCTTCATTAAAGCAGCATTTATGAGTTTTATGTTTTCTTCATTGATATCAATATTTTTTGTCAAATCCAACATGCAACTTAAATCTTCTCGCAATATGATAATATAATTCATTCCTCTTCATTAATTCTATTATTACTTCCTCCTAAAGAAATATTTCCTTCGATATGGACTAAAGTTTATTGCAACTCACTTCTCATTATCAGAGAAATATTCTTTATATTTCACTTTTCATCTTTATTTTTTTCATATTACGTTAGCACTTTATCTGAATGTGCTCTCAATCGTGTATTAAATAAATAGACAACAAAATGATGTAGCCTTCTTCATATATTTCCAAATTAGGAGTCTGTAATTTCTCAGCTTTTTCCAAAAGGTCAAAATTGAAATTGCAGTTTAAATGTCACATTCCACTGTGTGAAGGGCACACAAGATATCTTTTTATTATTACTTAACAACTGCATGTGAATCTGCAATTATTCATTTGTATAACCATAGATGGTATATGGTATCTGGTTTACTCATTTACCATTTTGTATATGCTTTCCCATTATTTACATTAATTCTTCTTAATCAATTTTGGACAAATAAGTCACATTTGACATTGCATTTTGACATTTTTCCAGTGCTTGTCCGAAAAAAAAAAGATCAAATTTAACAATTACTTTGAAGATTCCCATGAAATTGTCATTTAAAAATAAATCCTTTTATCATAACCTGCCAATGAAAATCTCTTCCGCTTAATAATTTTTAAACCTCAGCTACATTTTTTAGGCACTTCAAAATGATAGAGAACATTATTTTAAGCCTTGTTTTTCAAGATATTGTCTGGCTAGAGCAGTGTTATTTTCATTTTGTCATGCGTTTAAATCGCCCAAAGGACTTGGTAAAACACAAGTTACTGGATCCATTCAGTAGGTCTACAGTGGGGTCCAAGAATTTCGATTTCTAGCGAGAGCCCAAGTGATGCAGCTCCTGAAAGTCTGAGGAACACACTTTGAGTTCTTTGTGTTTTTGTTTGATTTACATGTAATTCAAATAAGTATAGCCATTATGAGCTCCATGGAATCTTCATGATATTTGAGAGTTCTTAATATATTTATCCATTCTAAAAACCCAGATATGTAATACTTGTCTTGTTGAAAATATTGTAGTTTACAACAAAACAGTATATATGACCTTTGGTTTTTAAATAAACTGGTCAGTATCTCGTCAGTTTGGCACTTTATTTTTATCTTTCCCATAAAATATGGTTGAAAAATTGTTTATTAATGTTTTGTTGAATCTTTGACATACTGACATTTTTAAGCTTATGCCAGTCTTTCATTATTTTGGCTTCATGTGACATACTTACTTTCTTTTATGTATGAATTGTAGAATGACCAATGATTCTGAAGAAATACACAAAATTATTATAAAATTAAGGCCTATAATTCAAATAATAAGGCCTATACTTTAAAAATTAAAAGTTTTAAACTGTAGGATCACATTATTCTCATAACTTATACAGATCACATTATCCTCATAACTTATACAGAATGTTAGATAAATCCATATATAGAACTTTCGTTACTGGAAAACTTACTTCTTCAAGCTATTTGTGTGTGTGTGTGTGTGTGTGTGTGTGTGTGTGTCAGTGGCAACTTTTCATGTTATTTCTCTCGGAGCCTCCAGGCCTCATCTGGACAATTATATGTTTGATACAATATGCTGAGAGAAATTCGATAGGTGAGATCCACACAATGTGTGAAAAGAGTATTAGGTGTTCTCAGGCCTGCTATGAGTTTATGTCATGCAAACACAAGAATTCAGATAAAGTCTTTTGTGTGGGATTCCAATAAAAGAAGGAAAAGGTGGTGTGCTTATTCAATATTTCTTCAAAGGACAGACCTTTTCATTTTGACTAGGTGTCGGTGAGATACAAATCCTACATTTTGTATTTTACATGTATAATAATTGGAAGAATGTGAAAGAATGTTTTTCATTCTAAACTATGGCTGAAAACAGTTCAATTTTTGTTTCTCCTGTTTCCATTTCCCTTATACTTTCATACCAGGAATAATAGCACATGTTCACATCAGAATCTGTAATCCCAAACACCTGTGTGGCATAATGCAGTTACGTTTGTTGGTTGAAATATTTCTGGAAGTTATTCCTGTATTGGGATGATTAGCAGCAACTCAAATGCATACAGAAGTGACAGTGAACCTTCTCTTTTCCTCCATTGTTTTGTAGAAAGTGTTCTGTGTATGATAATTTTGCAGTTGGATCTATCCTTTACAAGATAGGAAAATGATCAAATGAGAAGAAAAAAAGGACATTATTCAGAGATTCTAGACTTGAAACTGTTTACAATAACAATGAAATTTTGAGGTGATGTATTTTTGTAGAGGGGTCATATTTTCAGTTTACTCTTGTGAACTGCGTTTTACAAAGGAAGTATTTCTAATTTTTAGAACTGTAAGTGATGTTGGGAGACCTAAGAGAAAATGTACAGTTCTAGGGGTAATTACTAGTGCTCAGTCTTAAAGTACTTCCATCAGGTAACTTCTGCAAAGTAAAACGGGGCACTGTTTCTGCCTGCAAAGGTTCCAAGCCTGATTCTCCACCCCTTCCAGAGATTACTTTATATAATTTTTTTTTTCTGCTGTAATCAGCCTGTTGTCTACAGCTAAAATTTCTGAATCCTACAAACATCAGACTCTTTGATGTGTAAATTAACATTTGAACCAAAAATACTTTTTTAAGGCTGATCACAGCGGCTCACACCTGTAATCCCAGCACTCTGGGAGGCCGAGGCAGGTGGATCATCTGAGGTCAGAAGTTCAAAACCAGCCTGGCCAACATGGTGAAGCCCCATCTCAACTAAAAAGTACAAAAATTAGCTGGGCATGGTGGGCATCTGCAATCTCAGCTACTCGGGAGGTTGAAGCAGGAGAATGGCTTGAACCCGGGAGATGGAGGTTGCAGTGAGCTGAGATCATGCCACTGCACTTCAGCATGGGAGATAGAGTGAGACTCTGTCTCAAAAAAAAAAAAATTTAAACAAAAATTTAGTCCAAAGATTAAATCATTTATGGTATGCTGCAATTTTTTAAAGCTAAAAGTAAATGTATAAAAATGCCTGCAACTCAACAATAAAAAAAACAAATAACCTGATTAAAAAACGAGCAAAGGATTTAAATCAACATTTCTCTAAAGATGACCAAGAAACGTATGACAAGATGCTTAGCCTTACTAATTATCCGAAAAATGCACACCAAAACTACAAAAAGCTACCACCTCTCACCCATTAGGATGGCAACTATATATATATTTTTAAAAAAGTGTTGAGGATGTTGTGGAAAAGTTGGAACCCTTGCGCACTATTGGTGGGATTGTAAAATCGTGCAACTAACATAGAAAACAGTATAGCACTTCCTCAAAAAATTAAAGATAGGACTACCATATTTTCCAGAAATCTCACTTCTGGGTATATACAGGCATACATTGGAGATATTGCAGGTTGGGTTTTCAACCACTGCAATAAAGTGAATATCATAATAAAGTGACTTACACAAATATTTTTGTTTCCCAGTGCATACAAAAGCTATGTTTACAGTATACTGTAGTCTATTGAGTGTGCAATAGCACTAGTTCTAAATAAAGCAATGCACATATCTTAATTTAAAAATACTCTATTTCTAAAAAATGCCAAAAATCATTGGACCCTTCAGTAAGTCATAATCTTTTTGCTGGAAGAAGGTCTTGCCCCCATGTTGATGGTTGCTGACTGATCAGCATGGTGATTGCTGAAGCATAGGGTGGCTGTGACAGTTTCTTGAAATAACACAACAATGAAGTTGGCCACATTCATTGACTGTTCCTTTCATTCAAGATTTCTCTGTAACATGTGAGGTTGTTTGATAGCATTTTACCCAGAGTAGAATTTCTTTCAAAATAAGAGTCAATCCTCTCAAACTCTGCTGCTGTTTAATCAATTAAGCTTAAGCTTATATAATATTCTAAATCTTTTTGTTTGTTTATTTGTTTGCTTCAACAATGCTCACAGGATCTTTACCAGGAGTAGATGCTATCTTAAGAAACTACTTTCTTTGATTATCCATAAGAAGCAACTCCTCATCTGTTCAAGTTTTATCATAAGATTGCGGCAATTCAGTCACATCTTCAGGCTCCAGTTCTGATTCTACTTCTCTTGCAATTTCCACACGTCTACAATGACTTCCTCTACTGAAGGCTTGAATCTCAAAGTCATTCATGAGGGTTGGAATCAACTTCTTCCAAACTCCTGTTAATTTTGCTATTTTGATCTTCTCCCATGAATCACAAATGTTTATAACGGTATATGGAATACTGTATTCTTTCCAGAAGGTTTTCAATTTACCTTTTTCTGATCAAGCAGAACAATTAGTAGCTATGGCAGCTATAGCCTTGGGAAATGTATTCCTGAAATATAAGAGTTGAAAGTCAAAATTACTCCTTGATCTGTCAGCTGCAAAATGGATGTTGGTTAGCAGGCCTAAAAACATCATTAATCTTCTTGTGTATCTCCATCAGAGCTCTTGGGTGACCAAGTGCACTGTGTGAGAGCAGTAATATTTTGAAAGGAATCTTTTATTGTCACCAGAAAGTCTCAATAGTGGGCTCAAAATATTAAGTAAACCATGCTGTACACAGATGGGCTGTCATCTAGGCTCTGTTCCATTTATAGAGCACAGGCAGTGTAGATTTAGCAAATTCTTAAGGGCCATAGGATTTTCATAATGGTAAATGAGCATTGGGTTCCACTTAAAGCCGCCAGCTACATTAGCCCCTAACAAGATAGTTAGCTTGTCCTTTGAAGCTTTGAAGCCAGGCATTAACTTTTCTGACTATAAAAGTCCTAGATGGCTTCTTCTTCTAATAAAAGGCTATCTTGTCTACATTGAAAATCTGTTGTTTAGCATAGCCACCATCATCAATAATACTAACTCGATCTTCTGGATAACTTGCTGCAATTTCTACATCAGCATTCGTTGCTTTACCTTGCATGTTTATGCTCTGGTGAAGGCCTCTTTCCTTAAACCTTCTGAACCAACCTCTACTAGCTTCCAACTTTTCTCTTGAAGCTTTCTCACCTCTCCCAGCATTCACAGAATTCAAGAAATTTAGGGACTTGCTCTGGAATAGGCTTTGGCTTAAGGGAATATTGTGGCTGGTTTGATGTTCTATCCAGACTATTAAAACCTTCTCCATATCAGCAATAAAGCTGTTTTGCTTTCTTATTATTCATGTGCTCAGTGGAGGAGCACTTTTAATTTTCTTCAGAAGGCTCAAGGAGAGGGAGAGAGATGGGGGAACAGCCAGTCATTGGAGTAGTCAGAATACACACAACATTTATTTATTTCATCATCTTATATGGGAGAAGTTTGTGGTGATCAAAAACAATTACAATATTAACACTGAAGATCACTGATCATAGATCACAGTAACAGATACAATAATAATGAAAAAGTTTATTATATTGCAGGAATCGCCAAAATGCAACACAGAGACACAAAGTGAGCACACGCTATTAGAAGAATGGCGCCAATAGACTTGTTTGACACAGAGTTTCCTCTAAACTTAAATTTGCAAAAAGAAATTCACTATCTGTGAAGCACAATAACTCAAAGCACAATGAAACAAGGTGTGCCTGTATCCAAAAGAATGGAAAGCAGGATCTCAAAAGATATTTGCATACCCATATCCATGGCTTTACTGTTCACAGTATCCAAGAGGTGAAAGCAATTCAACTGTCCATGGCTGGATGAATGAATAAATAAAATGTGGAATATACATACAATGGGATACTATGCAGCCTTAAAAAGTAAGAAATCCTATCACACACTGCAACATGGATGAATCTTGAGTTCATTACACTATGTTAAATAAGACCCTCACAAAAAAGCAAATACTGTATAATTTCACTTACATGAGGTATCTAGACCAGTCAAACTCACAGATATAAAAAGTAGAATGATAGTTACCAGTGGCTGGGAGAAGGAAGCAAAGGGGAATTCTTGTTTAATGGGTATAGTGTTTCCATTCTGCAAGATGAAAAGGTTCTGGAGATCTGTCGCACAACATTGTGAATGTAGTTAACTGTACACTTAAAAATAGTTAAGATGCTAAAATTATGAGACTTTTTTATACCACCATAAAAACAGAAATAAAATATTTTCATTAAAAATTACCATTTGTACAAAGAAGAAATCTAATTATAAAGTAAGGAATATCTTCTTCTTTTCCTTTACTCTGATCTACTCTCATGTATTTGTTTTCACAAGACTGAACTCACTATTCACAATACAATGGGGTTGTTAAAAGGCCAGGCGCAGTGGCTCATGCCTGTAATCCCAGCACTTTGGGAGGCCAAGGCGGGCAGATCACAAGGTCAGGAGTTTGAGACCAGCCTTGGCCAACATAGTGAAACCCTGTCTCTACTAAAAATACAAAAAAATTAGCCGGGCATGGTGGCGGGTATCTGTAATCCCAGCTACTCAGGAGGCTGAGGCAGGAGAATTGCTTGAACCTAGGAGGCGGAGGTTGCAGTCAGCCGAGTTGGCGCCACTGCACTCCAGCCCAGATGTAAAAAAAGTAAATAAATTAATTTAAAAAGGCAATTGGTGAAGAAATTAATACACATGGAAATAAAATGCCCTCATGTCAAGCATCTCTCCCTTTTTTCTCAGTTAATGGTGGTCCTTTGCAGAAGGCACTGTTGGACACAACTTCTGAATAGTAAGGAAGACATTGAGAACACAGCTGTCATGGATTTTTGCTGAACACAAAACTTTTTATTCTGATGAATGTAATTTGATTTATTAATGACAGGAAATCATCTTACGAGAAAGAGTTTTTTGAGGATGGAGGGCCTTAGAGACAGGCAGTGCAATCATACAGAGAGATTAAACACTGAACAGATAACAATCTTAGACACTAAACACATTTCAAGGCAGAAGAGAAGAGAAATACAGGTCAGGGGCTGGGGAGGGGCTAAGCTGTCTTTATAAAATGGGTTTAGAACAACTGATCCTTGTGACCATCTCACAGCACACAAGCCTGGTGTGCTATATGGTTATTGAAGGTTTTCTATCAGAGAAAAATTGCTCCACCATTCTGCAGATTTCATTTAGGAATACAAGGCATATGTCAAAAGCAATGCATTTTATTTGAAGTTATTACATACTTCCATGTAAAATAATTTCTTGAGAGAGTTTGACATATATTTTAACCAATTTAAGTTAAAAATGTCAATCCTAGATTTAACTCTTCTTTCAAAGTTACAAGCACAATTATTAAAGTTATTACCCATCATTCTGAAGTAGAAGTCCCGAAATGGCAAACTTCATCTTCTGATACCTCAGTTTAGTTTCCACAAATGAAATAGTAGAAAGTAAAAATAGACATCAGATCTCAGGATGCCTATTGTGAATATCATTTAGATTTTGGGAAAGTACTTTGATGTTTGATGATGAAAAAAAGGTACCCATACTGTTAATGGATTTCCGTAAGTCTGATTTTACTCTACTGTTATCTCATATTTATAGAACTACATTTTTCTCCTTTTAGAGTTAAGTTTGAGTTAGAGGTGAGCCTTGAAGGTGATTTGAACTCCCAGTAATTAATTTCATCACCACCAATTCAAATGATTATAATATTGTATTGATGTGAGGGCACTATTAATATTTTTATTCAAAAGGAAGTAGTTTTATATAAATATTTATTTCACTGGCCTAGGCTTTAGACATTAAAAGACAATTGCTGCTTAACAATGGAATTGCCCAGCCTGGCATCTATTTTTGCACTACTCTTAGGTTGCATATAGAATAGTTCTGTTTCATTTGTCTTATTTTAAAAATAACTCTAATAGTAAATGATAGCAACATCATCATCCTCATTAATAATAACAATATATACAGTAATGATAATTTGGTCTTATAGTGTGCTTATTATATTCCAGAACTGTACTTAGTACTTTACACATATTAGAGTTCATTCTCACAAAGATCCCATGAGGTAGATACTATTACATTCACTTTAGCAGTGAGAAAAATGAGAGTGAATAGTGGAGTTGCAATTTAAACTCTATAGCCTAGTGATATTTGGCTGTGTTCCCACCCAAATCTCTTTTTTAAATTATTATTATACTTTAAGTTTTAGGGTATATGTGCACAATGTGCAGGTTAGTTACATATGTATACATGTGCCATGCTGGTGCGCTGCACCCACTAACTCGTCATCTAGCATTAGGTATATTAAATGGTGCTGGGAAAACTGGCTAGCCATATGTAGAAAGCTGAAACTGGATCCCTTCCTTACACCTTATACAAAAATCAATTCAAGATGGATTAAAGACTTAAACGTTAGACCTAAAACCATAAAAACCCAAATCTCATCTTGAATTGTAGCAACCATAATCCCCACGTGTCATGGAGGGACCCAATGGGAGGTAACTGAATCATGGGGGAGAGTTTTTCCCAAGGTTTTCTAATGATAGTGAGTAAGTCTCATGAGATCTGATAGTTTTATACAGGACAGTTCCCCTGCATATGTTCTCTTGACTATGCCATGTAAGATGTGACTTTGTTCCTCTTTCGCCTTCCACCATGATTGTGAGGCCTCCCCAGCCATGTGGAACTGTAAGTACATTAAACCTCGTTTTCTTTATAAATTACCTAGTCTAGGGTATTTCTTCATAGCAGTATGAAAATGGACTCATACATCTAGCTTCAATGCCTACCCATCCATACCTACTATGTTATCAAATACAAGGTTTAACTGATATAATATCTGGTTTGATATTTATTATGTTGACATCATGTGACATATAAATATATTCTTAAATTAAATTATATGTTCATATATGTATTGATCAGTATAATGCTAGCTGCAGTTACAGACAAAATCCCCCCAATCTCAGTGACTAAATACAATCTGGTTATCATTCTCATGAGTTTATAACACGTTTTCCCTGACTGGAAAAAGACTTCACATGTGGTAACCTAGGCTCCTTCCCACTGTGGAAGTCTAGGCCTTGGAGACCTTTGTATCCAGCCAGTAGAGAAGGAAAGAAGAATCATGCATGGAAAGTTGCTATGGGCTGGTGCTGGAACTGCATTTTTCTCTCCATGCATTTTCCATTGCCCAGAACTCAGTCACATGGGCAAGGAAAATTTGGAAATGCTGTTTACCTGTGTGCTCAGGAAGAAGAGAATATTGGGTTGGTGACCAGTTGGCCGGTATCTGCCAAATTGGTCTTTACCTATCTATCTGTTGAATATTCTATTTATATTTTCTTATTCCAAAATAAATATTTATTAAAAGATATATGTCTACCTTTTCTAGAAATTTCATATGCATATATCAAAGCGACTGATACCAGTACATACCAGTACAGACAAAGAGTCTTGCAAAGGTAGAGTAGGATAGGAAAAATGGCCAAATTCTGGCCAAAGGAGAGACTTGGGTGTCAAGAGAAAGAGCTAGTGAGTGTAGTATTCCATTAGTCAGGTCTCTACTGATGATACTTTTTCTCTTCAATAAGAAGGATTTATCTTCTAAATTACTATTTTCTTATCTGTCCTAGTTACAAGAAATTAAGCTTCCTTGAGAACTTATGAAATTCCTTGAGGAATTATAACTGCATGAGTTATTGATACAAAGCAAGCACCCAAGATATTCTGGGTTTGTTTATTAAGTATTAATTTAGATGTATAATGTCATCCCTCAGTACCAGGGGAGACTGGTTCCAGGACCCCTGCTGATACCAAAGTCTGTGAATACTCAAATCCCTTATATAAATGGCATAGTATTTGCATATTACCTATGTACATCTTCCTCTGGACTTTAAATCATCTGTAGTACTTATAATATCTAATATAATATAAATGCTATTTAAATAAGTATTATATTTTTGTTTCTTTCATTGTTATTGTTATATTGTTAATTTTAAGTTTTTTAAAAAAATATTTTTCATTTGAGGTTAACTGAATCTATTGATGTAGAACACATAAATAGGGAGGTTCAACTACAGGGATAGAGCAAGTGCTTAATAAATACTGGTGTATAATTGTTTGGGCAATATTGATGTTTAACTGTGGAGTGAAAAAGAGGATCTGAACTATAAATTTAAATTAAATAAAGGCTAATAGAAACATAGACTATTTTACTTTGACATTTACTCTTGAAGGTAGGTATGTGAGAAATGGTTGATTGTAGAGCTTTGGTTTTTAATATATAAAACAGATGAATATTTCGATTATAGAGGTAACACCTTAGAAGGAAGACTCAAATAGACACTATCACATGCTTGTTCATAAGGACCAGGACAAAAAATAAACAAAGTCACCCCCACATTCCCCTTTAGAGGTAATAACAGAAGGATGAGAGGGCAAAAAGAAGACAATGATAACTAAAATACGACAATATTCTTTACAGTTATTTTATTGAAATTTGAGATTTATTTATGCTTAAGCAACATGCCAGATACAATATTATCCTTTAAAATTGTAAATTAAATTTTCTGACTATTTTTTAACCTATTTATAAAATGTCTTAACCATATTATCTTATTCTACCTCTAGTTAAGTGCAAAATAATGTACTACTTGGTAAAGACACATCTTAAATTATGACATTAAAAATACTATAACAGGTCCACAATCCTTTATTTAGAGCTGTTGGTACCATAAATGTTGAGGAACTTAGAATTTTTTTTTTATTTAGAAATAGCATGTGGAGTATAAATATGTACTTTGAAATACTCCAAAAGCATCCTATAAAATATATTGATATTTCTCCAGAAAATTATGTGAGTATTTACACTAAAATGGATAAAGACCATAAATAACTTTCATTCTGGTTAGCTTTTGCCAAAAAATGAGTTTGCCACAAACTTATGCAAAAGCTTTAATTTCTCAGAGCCGTTTGAATTTTAGAATTATGGAAAGGGAACTGTCGGCTCATAACACCATAAATTATTCAGTGTTTAAATTAGATATTGCTTCTAACCTGCCTCATAAGAAAGCAATTTTAATGAATTACAATTATTTAAATGCCACAAAATTTTCAAACAATTATTATATAGTGTATTCAAAACCAATGTTTTTGGTGGTTTCCACTCCAACATATAAGGAGCTTAGTTGTTGCCACTCCATCCTAACAACTAAAAAGCTAAACAGTTGAAAAATAAACAATTTTTGGATTTGTCAGAGAAGTGAGGTTCTAGGGCAGATTGCTCTTCAAAAAATCAGACAGACAAACAGGTAGATAGAGAGAATAACAACTCACTAAAGCAGAAACCCACATCCATGGGAACCACTACTGGAGAAGGAAAACCTAAATTGTAATTGACAAATTTCTGGAAGCTCAGTGTGATGGACAAGTCTGAAAAGGAAAAACTCCAAGGAAACTTAGAACATAGTCATAGAGCTGTCCTCACAAGTTGTGAGCTTTACCTCCAAGAATTTCTACCAAGTTTTTAACAGTGAATATCAGATAAAAATACCCTTAGACTTATAGCAAAAGGAGGGGAAAAGTAACCATTTTGAAACATGCCAGAGCATTCTGTTCTTTCCGGTTGTTAAGAGAAATTATTTTACCAGAGCCTAAATTGCTGTGGTTTTATTAGAGTCCAGTTGAGTTGGAGGAAGAAAATTACCCAACTCTAGCCTGCTCTAGGCACCCTGTACCACCAAGAAGAGTGGAAAGACAATAAAAGAGAAAAACTGAGAAGGATTTGTGAAAGTCACAGTCTAGTGTCCAGGTTTACTAAAGACTAAGACCTAATCAAAGGGCTATAGGATGCTTCCCCTCCCATGCAACATCTTACAAATATATTACTAAAGACCTGTTTATCTCATTTCCTTTTACCAAGAACATCATGTATTCCTTCTAACAAAAATTTACAAAGCACACTAAAAGGCCAAAAGCATAACATGAAGAGACAGAACAAGCATCAGAACCAGACACAGGTATGGCAGGCATGTTGAAATTATCATGCAATAAATTTAAAATAATCATGATTAATATTCTGAGGAATCTAATAGAAAAACTGGACAACATACAAAAACTGATGTATAATGTAAGCATAGAGATAGAAATTCTGGGATAGAAATTTTGAGAAAAATAGAAAAATGCTAGAGATATAAATATTGTAACAGATACTAAGAATGCCATTGATAGGCTCATTAGTAGACTGGACATGGCTGTGGAAAGAATCTCTGAGCATGAGGATATGTCAATAGAAACTTTCAAAACCGAAAAGCAAACAGAAAAATTCTGAATAAACAGAACAGAATATGTAAGAACTGTGGGATAACCACAAAAGTTATGAAATATACATAATTAACATAGGAAAAAAAGAGAAAAAACAGAATCTTTGAAGCAATAATGACTGAAATTTAAAAAAAATGTCAAACACCACACCACAGATCCAAGAAATTCAGAAAACACCAAACAAGAAAAATGTGGGAAAAACTACACCTAGCCTTATTATAGTCAAACTACAGAAAATTAATGATAAAGAAAAATCTTGAAAGAAGCCAGAAAATACAACAACTTAGCTAGAGAGGAGCAAAGATAAAAATTACATCTGACTTCTCAGAAATGAGGCAAACAAAAAGATTGGAGTGAAATACTTAGTGTTGATTTAAAAAGCCCCAGCTAACTAGAATTCTGTATCTTGAAAAATAATCACTCAAAATGAAGGAGGAATACTTTCTGAAACTAAAAAACAAAAAATAATAAGAGAATGTGTTACCAGGAGACCTGGCTTGCAGGAAATGTTAAAAGAAGCTCTTTAGATTGAAGGAAGTAATATAGGTTAACGACTTGGACTTATTTTTTCAAAGAGCATTAGAGGAAGCATAAGTGGAGGTCAAATAAAAATATTTTTTCTCATTCTTAATTATCTAACAGATAAAACTGCATTTTAATAATACTAGCAACAATTGTACAATAACTATAGTTTATGTATAAATGAAATGTGTGATAACATGAACATAAGAGAAGTGAGGGAAGAATTAGGAGTATTTCGTTATAGGGTACTTGTACTACTCATGAATCTATATAGTCTCATTTGAAGGTGGTCTTGAGTTCATTGTGAATGTCTATTGCAAACTCTAGAGCAAGCACTAGAAAGAGTAAAAATAAAAATATAATCGATACGATAAGAAAGGAGAGAACATGGAACCACATAAAATGCTCAAGTAAAATTGCATACAGCAGGAAAAGAGGGCAAGACAAAAACAGGAACAAAGAACAAAGGCAATGAATAGAAAACAGTAACAAACATAGTAGACATTACTCAAACTATATTAATAATCCCTCCGAATGTCAATGGTCTAAATATACCAATGAAAGAACAGAGATAGTCAGAGTGGATCAAAAATCAAGATCCAACCATATGCTGTCCACAAGAAGCCCAATTCAAATATAAGTACTCATGTAATTTAAAAATAAAGGAATGAATAAAGATATACCATGCTAATACTAATCAAGAATGCTGGAGTAGCTATACTAATTTCAGATGGAGCAGACTTCAAAGCCAGAAGATTTATCAGGGATAAATAAGGATATTATTTAATGATAAATGGGTCAATTCTCCAAGAAGACAGAACAATCTTTATTGTGTATGCTCCTAACAACAGAGCATCAAAATATGTGAGGCAAACACCAACAGAACCACAGGGAGAAATAGATTAGTCTGTTATTATAGTTTGAGACTTCAACAAATGTTAGAAATGGACATATCCAACATGCAGAAAATCAGTAAGGACACAATTTAACCCAAGATATCCTTCAGCAGGTGGATGTGTAAATAAACTGTGGTATATCCAGACAATGGGATTTTATTTTTTCTTTTTTTAGACAGAGTTTCACTCTTGTTCCCCAGGCTGGAGTGTAATGGTGCATTCTCGGCTCACTGCAACCTCTGCTTCCCGGGTTCAAGTTATTCTCCTGCCTTAGCCTCCCACGTAGCTGGGATTGCAGGCATGTACCACCACACGTGGCTAATATTTTATATTTAGTAGAGATGGGTTTTCACCATGTTGGTCAGGTTGGTCTCGAACTCCTGACCTCAGGTGATCCACCCGCCTCTGTCTCCCAAAGTGCTGGGATTACAGGTGTGTGCCACTGTGCCCAGCCCAAGAATCTTAAATGCATATTACTAAGTGAAATAACACAATCTTAAAAGCTACATACTATATGATTCCAACTAAATGACATTCTGAAAAAGGCAAAACCATGGAGACAGTAAAAAGATCAGTGGTTGCCAGGGGTTAGGGGGAGGAAGGGATAAATGGGCAGAGCACAAAGGATTTTAAGATACTGAAACTATTTTATATGATACTATAATATAATTATACACTTGTCAACAGCCATAGAATGTACACTACTGAGCATGAACCCTAATGTGAACTATGGACTTTAAGTGATGATAATGTGTCATTGTAGGTTCACTGATTATAACAAATGTACCATTCTGGTGAGGGATGTTGATAGTAGAAGAGGTGGTATGTGCATGTGGAAATAGGAGGTAGATGAGAGGTATACATAGGTGGTATAAACACACGTACACACATGCACACACATACACAGATACACACACATATATATGTATACACATATTTATGAAACCAAATATAAATATTAGGTATATGTATGTGTATGTATAAATATATATAAATAGGAGGTGCATACACACATATATACACACATATACACATATACGCACACACATGTATATACACATATACACACATATATGTAAACATGCATAATATATATTTACATATATATTTAAACATTGTTGCTTTCAAACCACTCACTGAATCTTTGGCTTTCTTTTTCACTTTTCACTCACGTTTTAAAAATATTCTTTAACATGAAGTTAAACCAAAAGCTTAGTTGCCCTTTTGCATTCATGTTAGATTGAATCATACAGACTTGTTATATGAGTCAAAAAAAGTCAAATATTGACAATTCTAAATAGTACTAATTAAAAATTAACAATAGAAAAAATAGTAAAAATCTAATGCCTAATTTACAAAGTAATGTATTAAAGATGACGTATTTCTTTGCTTGCACATAATTTGAGACAGACTAAAGAAATCATTTGGATTTCAACCAAGATATAGCCTGTGAAAAAATATTTTCCAGGATCATAGGAAATCGAGTCCTCATACCTTACATGTGAGAGGGTCAAAAAAAATGTTTTCTTGATTAGGGCAATATCTAGTCAACAACAAAGAAACTAAGGAGACATTATTTCTTTACCAACAAATGAAATCTCAATACATTCATAGTACACAACAAATTATGAAGAAATAGAATGCAGAATGAGTATTGATCTAATTTTCACTCATATCTTACCCTAGGGTCAAATATACAGTGAAATATACCTCAGGATAGACACCATATATATCAGACTTACATAGAAATATCCCTCTAGGTTGGCACATGAGAATTTGCAAGCTTCCCAATGCTATAATAGTTGATAGGTTTTGGATCTGTGTCCCCACCCAAATCTCATGTTCAATTATAATCCCCAGTGTTGGAGGTGGGGCCTGGTGGGAGGTGACTGGATCATGGGGGTGGTTTCTCATGGTTTAACACCATTCCCCCTTGGTGCTGTCATCACCATAGTGAGTTCTCATGAACTCTGGTTGTTTGGAAGTGTGTGGTACCTCCCCTCCTCTCTCTCTTGCTCCTGCTCTGGCCATGTAAGACGTCTGCTTCCTCTTTGCCTTTCAGCCATGAGTAAAAGCTCCCTGAGGCCTCTCCAGAAGCAGATGCTGTCCAGCCTGAGGAAGTGTGAGTCAATTAAAGCTCTTTCCTTAGATTAACCCAGTCTCAGGTAATTCCTTATGGCAGTACAAGAATAGACTGGTCAATTTTATCATTTGAAGTAAAATAATACAAAACAACAATAACACAAAACCTAGTGAATTCTACTTTTTTTCAACTCTGGAAAAGGGTGATATAGCCTCAACATTTTACAAAGTGTTAGCATTTGTACAAGGACTATCTTTAACTTAAGCAATCGCATTCCCCTTCCCCCTTTTGTTATTTGTGTGACCTTGGACGATTTATTTTACCTAAGTCTGAGATCCTTCATTAAAAACAGAATAATAACAGTACCTACCTCACAGGATTATAATGAGGAATAAATGAGATAGTGTTTCAGAACAAAAACTGATCAAAAATTATTTCCCAAAGAAAAAAGATGATATAATGCATCAAACGAGTAACATTAACTATTTTAACAATCAGCTTTAAAACTTTCTTAAAAATTTAAAGAAGCAACTCTAAATGTTTACCATAGTTGTAAAATCTCACATGAGGTTATTTTTGAGGGTAATGTTTTCGACACCTGAGGAATCCAGGAATCTAAAAATATTTGCTGAGGCAGCACATATCCTCTGACCAATGGGAAAATAAAACCTTGATAGGCACATAATTGTGAGTTTCTAAATACCTTAATTTCCAATATTTTGATTACATAAAATGTTATCAAGTATTTCACATTTTGTTTGTGTTTTTCAATCCTATACAAATTATTTTATGTCATCTATTGAGAGGATGAAACTTTCAGGACCATCACCGTTGCTTATCAATGATTTATCACTCACGGTTAGACCTGATCCTCAAAAATCGCCTTTTAGTCACTCCAATTTGTTTTTCCTCTAGGCTAATAAGAAAAGACCCTCATGTCTTGTCTTCCTCAATATTTTCTATTATAGCAAAACACACTAACTGTCACAATAGGGGTGAAATAAAGTGCTATCAAAATTTTTAGTTTTGTAGCAAATGCTGTACATTCAGCAGATTATTGGGTAAAGTTTTATCCATAATCTATCTTTGCTGTATGTTGGGAAAGGCATGAAATACAGAAGTAGATTTAAAATGAATGCAAAGTTCTGACTTCCTTAATCTCTCTAAATCTATTGCCTTATCATAGACTTGAGCCGAGAGTAATCAAAGAGCCAATGGTTATCACCTACTTACATTTTACAGATGAAGAAATTGGGATATAGATATGTAGATGAATAAATAATCACTAGAAATGGTCATAAACTTTTCATCAAATAAACCTCTTGGCTTTATAGAATATGCCATTTATGAAAATAAAATGATTTGGCTTTATTCTTTAGCCAAAGTAAAATAAAATAAATCAAGGAAGAAAAACAAGTGTGCCTGATACGAACTTTCTAATTATGTAAATCAACAAGTACTTTATGAGGCAAACCATGTTATATTCTCTTATATTTATCAATTTGAAAGTAATATTTGTTAAAAACTGTAATTGTGGCTATTCAATATATTGGTTTGAAATCCAGTATTGCTCTTTTAATTACTTTTTGGACAAAAGCAAATAATATTGTTTTATTTTACAACTCAGAGGAACTGTAAACCAAAGTATAATTTAAAGGTGTCAATTTACATGAAACAGAATAGTCCGAACAGCTAAATAAATAACTAAATATGCCCTCGAACTTTTTATAAAAACACAAATGGGCAGAAGGCATGTATAGTGTGGATACACTGGACAAAGGGAGGATTCACAACTCAGGCAGGACTGAGAGGATCAGCACAAAATTTCACCACACTAATGAGGACAAAGAATGGTTTAAAACTCATGAATTGTTTATTTCTGAAATTTTGCATTCAATATTTTTGGACCATGGTTAACCCCAGATAACTGAAACCACGGAAAGCCAAACCAAAGATCGGGGGACTACTGTAGAGCCACTGGAAAGAATTACCTGCCAGAATGCAAAATGATATAGCCACTTTGACAATCAGTTGGGCACTTTTAAAAAATGTAACATATGTTTATAGAATCAAAAAAAAATCTCACACTTATTTACCCAAAATAAATGAAAATGTAAGTTCACACAAAAACCTGTTTGTAAATGTTTACAGCCACTTTATTTATAATTGCAAAAAAACTAGAGAAAGCACAAATGTGCTTCAGTTGGTAAATAAATTGTGGTAGATCCATATATTGGGATACTAATCAGTAGGTACTGTGTGACTCAACTGATCTGACATTCTGAAAAAGGCAGAAATATAGAGGCAAAAAACAGGTTAGTGATTGTCAGTGGGTAGGGATTGGGGCAGGCATGTACTCCAGAATGGAAAGTGGGAATTTGGGGGGATATTTTTTGGGATTTTATAGTGAATCTTCTCTATATCTTGATTTGTTGGTAGTTATACAACTATATATGGTTGTTAAAACTCATAGTACTTTACACTAAAAATGGTGAATTTTGTTGTATATAAAGTATGCCATAAAAGCTAGACTGAAAAATAACACTAGGGCCTATTTGCTTTGGGGGATAGGGGCTGAAATGACCGTGATCATGATCGGAGCTTGGAAAGTACATCATACAGCAGCTGGAAAGTACATCATACAGCAGTTGGAAAGTGACCCTGAAAGCTTCACAGAAGCATGCCATAGATGAATGACACTTGATCATGAGAATGACTGGAAAGCATTCACTAAAGCTTCTAGGAATGACATGGGGAGGAGAACAGCAGGGGAAAACAATTCACTCCCTGACTAAGTAGGAGCTCAGAACTGTTATGGTTTGTGCAATAATGAGGCAAAGCCTGTTTTTGTGGTCTTAAGCTGGAAAAGAATATAATTATCCCATATTTGATCCTTTGCAGCACATAATGTGTGTTTGGATTTAGAATCTGTGATAACCCTCATTCCAAAAGCAACCATAACTGCAGGAAAGAATCAGTGTTCTCATTTTTATAAATGAATTATATGAGACGAAGAAAGATTAAATAATTAACCCAAAGTGACAAAGGTATTAGAGCCAGGATTTATTCCTAGGTCTCCTGAATCTAAACACTGTTCTTTTCCCAGTATACTGTTGATCTCCTGTGGACTAGCAGCCACCTAGAAGGAAGGGCATAGCAGTAGGTAGGCACCAGTGGGCAGGCTGAATTGAGGAGACTTGGAGCCACCCTGATGTCCCAATGCATACTGAAGCCAGATGATTTCTGCTTTTATCAGTGGAGCTTGGTGAAGTGAAAGCACCCTCCCCACTCCACATACTCTACCCTACTACTTTCCTAACCAAAGAAGAAAATCAAGAACCAAGAAGAAACTCGTCATTTCCTGCCATTTTCCTGGAGGAGGTCAAACACAGGGGGAAGGGCTCACTTAGCATATGAAGTCTTGGGTTTCCAGTTTAGAAAACAAGGTCCAAATGTTTTTAATGAAATATGAAATTCTTATGCAGGCCATAAGGTTGTTTTTGAAAAAGAAAAACACTGTCATAGGGCAAGGTGTAATTGACTCTACACTTTGGAGGAAATTAAACCCTTAGCCAGAGAAGTAAAATGCCTACTGTCAATATTATTCCTCCACTCTTCCCCACCCCAAGAGGCTATCACTAGACCTCCCTACTTCTATACATGGGAGTGGCCATAAAACCAGACAAAGGTGGAGATTTCAGTTTCAGAGGATGCTAGAAGTGTGAAATGTTCAAACATAAGAAGATACTTGAGACCTGATCATTTCTTTTGGGAAAGATTACTCAACCCAGGAAATGGTCCAAACTATGAAACCCTGTTCATGTAAGAAGATGCAGGAGAGGTGGGGGCAGCTCCTCTTTCACAGTTACTCTCCTCATGGGCATGAGATTCTTTGTGGACTCTTGAAACACAAAAAGCATTCCCCCACTGATTACTACAGATTTGGAGGCAGTGAGGCTCAACCCAGTATAGATGATGTAGATTATGACACAGCTGAAGAGTGAGTAAAATTGATTACCTGGATGCAGACACTTGTTTCCCGCCCCCACCCAAGATAGCCAGATATGCATCCTCCGGGGAAGGAAAAGAAGACACCTACACCACATGGTATATACACTGTATATATTGGAATTCTGTCAAAGACAAAAAAAGGCCTTGAAAGCCCCTATATTTTACCTTCTTCCTTTTCTGTGGGCAATGGAACCAAGTACAATTTGGAAATTTTTATCAAGTTATTTAAAATAGAGGTTTAAAATTATTGGCAAGACTGGGCACAGTGGCTCATGCCTATAATCACAGCATTTTGGGAAGCCAACTGGAGGACTGCTTGAACCCAGGACTTTGAGACTGGTATGGGCAAGATAAAAAAGCCCATTTCTACAAAAAATTAGCCAGGTGTAGTGGTGCACACCTGTAGTCTCAGGTATTTGGGAGGGTGACGTGGGGAGGATCAACTGAGCCCAGGAGGTCGAGGCTGCAGTGAGCCATGATCACTCCATTGCACTCCAGCCTAGGTGACAGAGTGAGACCCCATCTCTACAAAATAATAATAATAATAATAATAATAATAATAATAATTGGCAAGTCATTCTGAATGAAGGCCTAAAATATAGGCTGGTTAGTGATATTAAAGGGATACGCTGCCATTCACCATTGCATCCTAGTAAGTTGAATGGTGGCATTTGTTAATAATTATGAACCAGCTGAGTAAAAAAATATGAAAAATTTATAGCATACATGTATTTACAGAAGACAATGAAAATAGCTTGCTAGAAACCAAGCCAAGATATAACTTTTAATACAGCATCTATTGAATGGTTTTTGTGTGGCATTAGAAAAAGAAAGATTCAATTTTGTGAAGAGTAGCCCAATGAAGATCTACTAAGGATATTTGCTTAATCTTTTTATAATATTTATTTTCTGTAGAGACAGAGGGAAGATGACATTCTCATGCTCAGCATATTTCAAAGATTGAAGCCAAATATTTATAGAGCACGAAGCAAGTTTTTAAGGAGTTACTAGGGAAGTATAACAATTCATCATTCATAATAAAAGAGTTGATGTTAGTAAAGCTATTAGAATAGTTCCTGGCATATTAAAGCACTGTGTAAATGTCTGACAAAATAAAAGGTATTACCATACCTGTGTTACAATTTCCTTACTGTTACTTCATTATAGCTGTGACATGATCATTATGCCCTATATAGCACGTGCAATGTTCATTAAGCAATGCATAACTCCTTTAGTCTTATCTCCCACTCATGATCACATATCAGAATATAAATGAGTTGATTATTTTGTTTACCAAATATTTATTGAGCACCTGTTATGTACCAGGCTCTGTTCTAGAGGCTGAGGTGTAGTAGCAGACTAAAACACAAGATCCTGTTCTCTTGGGAACTATCTTGTACTAGGGAGGGAAGATAATCAAAAACAAGTAAGCAAGATAATTTTAGACTTTGAAGTGTATGATGAAAAATCAAATAAGGTATTGTAATTGTGACAGGAAGATAAAGAAGTTGTCAGTTTTAGTGACAGCAAAACAACTTTACAAAATAACCTCTCTTAGAAAATAGAAGTGAGCTATTTTTTTTGTATCTCACATCAGATCATAACTGGTCACTACCCAAAATGTACACACTTCACTCATTCTCTGAAACATCCTATTATGCTGTATATCTTTCACATAGGTTACCTCCTCTGACTCCCAGATCTTCCATAGCAGACACATCTCTTTGTCCCCTTAATTTTTGTAGAACAGAACATGCTTCCTGTTTCTCCTTGCCCTGTGTTGAACCTGGCCTTCCCTGAGTCCCTGCCTTATTTGTGCAGTTTGTCGATTTATACTTCATGGTTGTCCAACTCCTACAAATTGCCAAGGTCTAGACATTGGGCTGCTATACTCCTAGACCTACACTGCCCTTTACAGCCATTTATTCTTCTACAGTTACGTGAAAATAACTCTTCCTTTGAAACCTGTGTTATCCAATTAAACAGTCCCTGCTCCCGCCTCTTTATCATTTACCTATTGTCCACTTCCCAGAATTTAAAGAAGTACTTATCACCTAGCCCACAGTCTTCCTTTCCATCCTAAATGGCATCCCTGTCCTGAGTGAATTCCATGTCCTTAAAGTTGATGTATTCAAACAAATATCTGGTCTAGTAATTCCACATACTCCTCAATTCAAATGACATTCATTTTCATGCCATTTCAGCCAGAAAGGCTTAAGCTCATATCCTAGATCTTGTTATCATAATGAATGCTTTTTTAAAAATACAAAATCCCAATTTTCAATTATCTAATTAAAACTTACTCTATTTACAAACTTTCAATATCTTATACCCGCTATGCCTGTTACCTGCCTTCATAAAGGTGTCCAATTCTTTGGCTCAAATTTCTCCCAATCTACCAGTCTCTGCTCACTTTCATTTTCTTCTCATTCAACTTAAATATTTAATTATATCCTTAAGCATCCTCTCACCAATATCCACAACTAGCTTACCCCTCCACCTCTAGCTGACTCCAATATGGAAAACATCTGTTCTCTATCAGTCTGACTCTACCACTCATTGAACCTGCCACAGTGTTTGGGAAACTTACCTATTATATTGATCAACATTGCTTGGATCTCTCATGTAAAAATCCACCCAACTGAAACTTTATTTATAAGTGAATGTATATTTTTATTTTAAATTGCACATTGCTTCAAAATATAATGGTAGAAATAATAAAAATAAACTAAATGTTTTTATTTCTACTGTTTAACATCTACTCTGTTCACAGCCATTAAATTATCTTGTATACTTGGTTTCCCTGGGATACAACAATTAATCCTATCTTATTATTTTTACAGTGAAACGATTACACAGCATTTTTTTTTTTTTACAATTGTGGTGTTGGTGAGTGCTATTCTATGTGTGCTGACAGAGGTGAGATAGGGAGGGGAATTATAAATGGATCAATGCACCAGAATTACCATTAGCTAATTACTCTAGCTCTGTGGCTCCCATATAATAGCAGCTAGCCACATGTATCAATTTAAATTTAAATCAGGTAAAATTAAGTAAAATTAAAAATTTTGTTCTTGAGTCATACTAACCATATTTCCCATGCTCAATAGCCACACATAGCCAGTGGTGGCCATACTAGACAGAGCAGAGCATTTCTGTCATTTGCAAACCTTTCTATTGAACAGTGTTGCTCCAGCTAAACTGAATTCTATACTGTACATGGATAGGTTATCAATAGGAGGCATAAAATGAGACAAAATGAAGTCCTAGGTTTTTGTACTTTTGATATATCTGCAAATAAAATTAATAAAGCTATTTTTGTAAAATTAGTAGTGTCATCTCTAATTGTGAAAAGGCAAATTCTTTAAGCATGTATCTGTAAGCTTTTTATGGAAAATACTTGACATTACAGACTCAGAGGTTATTTCCCCCATCAGCATGTGCATAGATCTTCTTTAAATGTTAACAGGAGAATGTTAATGATAGATACTCCAGTACAACATGAGAATGGTTTTTATACTTTGGAAATCTATTTTCTCTCCATTCTGATCTACTTAACCTGAAATTTTGCTTGGCATTTGCATAACTAAGTTTTGATTTATAAAATTAAATAAATTCACATTCTAACGTTTCAACCCTAAATCTATTTTTCTTTTGTAGTCTAAATTCAACATGGTGTAAGATAAACTAATACATTTCCCTAAAAATGTATTGAACAGTTAACAATTATGGATGTCTTTTTAAATTACTTAATTTCACTTCTCAAGAGTTAACAGGCCAGATCAACTCTGTTATGACAGCATGAAGAGCTCTGTAGACCCATACCTCAGCAAAATTGGTGAAAATTATAAAACATACAACGAACAAAAAGTCTCTGGAAGTCATCCTAAGGACACAGAGTAAATGAGGAAACATCTATTGAAAAATAACTGCTAAGATTTAGTAATAACAGTGAGAGTCTGTGGTATTTGAACCAAGATCACTCTCACAACAACCCCCTTCCAGTTGAGACAGAAACTTCACTCCACACTGATGTAGCAAAAATTCAAAGCTACCAGTAAGAGGGCTATCTACCAGGAGGGGCAAGATCTCAGCATTTCTCATCTGGCATTCAGCTCCTTATTGCTAAAGCCAAGTTCTAGGTAAATGTGGTCAAAGTGGGAGCACATCTCTTTCAATCAGGCTTCACTCATAGAATGAAAGCTTCACCTACACTAGAGCTCAGTTCCTAAGGTAGAGGTGTCAGTTGGAGAGAAGTACGTCATTGTCCTCACTCCCAGCTCTGGAGACTTTGCCTGGGAGGAGAAGGAGACCATAATGTAGCACTTAATCTCTTACTAAAGAAACTAAATTAATTTGCAACAGAGCAAAGAGAAGTTTTAGGCTAAGGGAACTTCCAAAAACTAAATAGAGGTTTTAGTGGAAGGCAACTGGAAGGAGATTGGCAGATTAATTGAAAATATAGACTAAACTGTAGGGCAGTTAAGTTTGCAGGAGAGAACAAGGAAAGAGACAATTAGGAGGTGCCTTCCTGGGGACAGAACAAATCTCAAACACTGACATTGGTAACCATTCCTTCAAAGGCACCTGAATTTTATTGCCTTAGTCTGTACAGCATTAGTCTGAACAGCAAATTATATTCCAGTGCATTGTTGAATATAATAGAAATATCTGCCAGTAATTAGTGGCAACAAATAGCTGGGTGTGATTAGAGAAATAAATAGTCTAAGAGAGCTTAACAAAACCACTGTCATCCAGGGTGAGTGTGGGCATACCCAAAGCTCCACTTCCCTGAGAAGCAACATCAGACCCTTAACATGATGTAGTAGAAAGGGAAAAATAGACTTCACTGAAATAATCAAGAAAGTCACTAACCAAATAAACAAGCAAATAACAATAACAAACCCTGTGTTGGGGGTTAGGAGGTGGGAAATACCTGTAGTATTTAAAATGGGAAGTTTCCCACAACAACAACAACAAAACCCTAATATATGCAAAGGAACAGGAAAGTATGGCCCGTATACTGGAAATAAATAGGCAACAGAAACTGTATGAGTGAGCAGATGTTAGATTTAACAGAATAAGATGTCAAAGTAGCCATTATAAATATGTTGGAAAAACAAAAAGAAGCGATGATTAAAGATGTAAAGAAAGATATGATGAGAATTTCATATCAATAAATAGAAATCATAAAAAGAATCAAATGGAAATTCTGGAGTTGAAAAGTATAGTGATTGTAAGAAAAAATCTACTAGAAGGGATTAACAGTAGATTTGACCTGATAGAAGAAAGAGGAGAAAAAAGAAAACACAAAATACAACTATATGCTTTTTTAAAAGTGAAACACTTAGATTCAAAGATACAAATATACTGAAAGTAAAAGAATGGAAAAAGATATATAATGAACATAGAAACCATAAAAGGTTGAGTGGCTACATTAATGTAAGACAAAATAGACTTTAAAACAAAAAACTGCTACTAGAGATAAAAGGAGACATCTTACAATGACAAAATCTATCAGGAAGATATGACAATTATAAACTATATGAACCTAATAATACAGTATTATACCAATAAACAGGAAAAAATAACATCAATGAAAGATGACTAGACAATTAAATAATAATAGATAATAGTTGAAGACTTCAATACTCCACTTCCTGGAATAGATAGAATAACTAGGCAGAGGAACAACAACAAAAACCAGAAGACCTAAAAACAACATTATACTCCAGCTAGACCTAATGGACATTGATAGAATATTCTACCCAATAACAGCAATATATATGTATTCTTTTCAAGTGCATGTGGATCATTCTGCAGGTTAGACAATATTCTAGGACATAAAGCCAATCTTCATGAATGCAAATTTATTGAAATAGTATAAAATGTGTTCTGACTTCAACAAAAATTAAATTATAAATCAAAAACTCACAAATATGTAGAAATTAAGCAATACTTGCACAAATAACCAATTGGTCAATAAAGAAATCAAGTTAAGTTAGAAAATACTTTTAAGTAAATGAAAATGATGACACAACATACCCAATCTTGTGAGATGCAACTAAAGCAGTGCTTAGTGCAAAATTTCTAGCTGTAGACACTTATATTAAAAAAGAATAAAGATCTCAAATCAATAACTGAAAATTCCACCTTAACACACAGGAAAGCAAAGGACAAACAAAATGTAGTACAAGCAAAAGAAAGAAAACAATGAAGATCTGAGTGGAAATTAATGAAATAGAGAATAGAGAAACAATAGGCAAAAACGAATAAAATCAAAAGCTGGTTCTTTGAAAAGGTCCTAGAATATGGCCTAATTTGGAGAATGATCCATAGCAATTGAAAAGAATACATGTATGTTGCTGTTGTTGGGTGGAGTAGTCTATCCTATTAGGTCTAGCTGGAGTATAATGTTGTTTAAGTCTTCTTTTTGTTGTTGTTGTTCTTCTGCCTAGTTATTCTAACCATTCCAGGAAGTAGGGTATTGAAGTCTTGAAATATTATCTACTTCAGCTAATATCATACTTAATGTTGAAAGACTGGATGAATTCACCAAAGATCAGAATAAAGACAAGGATGCATGCTCTCACTATTTCTATTCAAAATTGTCCTGGAGATTCTAGCTAGTGAAGTTAGATAAGAAGGAGATAGGGCCATTTAGAATGGAAAAAAAGAAAGAAAACCATCTTTATTCACAGATGACATAATCTCATATGGAGAAATTCCTAAGCAGTCTCCTAAAAGTCTATTAGAAATAATTATAGAAAGTTGAAAATGGAAGGATACAAGATTCATATACAAAAATCAATAGTATTTCTGTACATTTGTAATGAACAATGCAAAAATGAATTTTGTATCTATTTATTTTAAGTCCAAGATTTTTTTTCAAATTTATTTTATAATCAGGGATTACATATGCAGGTTTGTTACAAAGGCATATTGCATGATGCTAAGGTTTGAAGTATGAATGAATCCATCACCAAGGTAGTGAGCATAGTATCCAATAGGTAGCACTTCAACACTTTCCCTCTCCCATCTGGTATTTCCCAGGATCTGTTGCTCTCATCTTTATTTCCATGTGTACCTAATGCTTAGTGTCCACTTATAAGTGAGAACATATGGTCTTCTGTTTTTGTATTAATTTGCTTAGAATAATGGCTTCCAGCTGCAGCTGTCTTGCTAGAAAGAAAATGATTTCATTCTTCTTTTATGGCTGCATAGTATTCCATGGCATGTATGTACAATATTTTCTTTATCAAATCCACTGTTGATGGGCACCTGGCTTGATTCCACGTCTTTGCTATTGCGAATAGCACTGTGATTAACATACAGGTACATATGTCTTTTTGGTAAAATAATTTATTTTCCTATGGGTATATATATACCCAGTAATGGGATTACTGGGTCAAATGGTAGTTCAACTCTTAGTTTAAGTTCCTTACGCATTCTGGATGTTGAACTTTTGTCAGATGCATAATTCGCAAATATGTTTTTTCCAATTCTGTATGTTTTCTGTTGATAATTTATTTTGCTGTGCATAAGCTGTTTAGTTTAATTAGGTTCCACTTGTCAATTTTTGTTGCATTTGTTTTTGAGTACTTACTCATTAATTTTTTGCCAAAGCGAATGTCCAGCAGGGTATTTGCTAGGTTTTCTTGGAGAATTTTAATAGTTTGAGGTCTTTAATCCATCTTGGATTAGTTTTTCTGATATGGTGAAAGATAGGTTTCCGGTTTTATTCTTTTGCATATCAACAGCCAATTATCCCAGCAGCATTTGTTGAATAGGGTGTCTGTTCCCTATTGCTTATTTTCATTCACATTGTCAAAGATGGTTGTAGGTGTGTGGCTTTATTTCTGGGGTCTCTATTGTTTTTGATTGTTTTTTATATCTGTTTTTGTACCAATACCATGCTGTTTTGGTTAGTGTGGCTCTGAAGTATAGTTTGAAGTGGGGTAATGTGATGCCTCTGGCTTTGTTCTTTTTGCATAAGATTGCTTTGACTTTTCTGGTTATAAAAGAACAAAGCCACAAGCATCACATTACTTCACATCAAACTATACTTCAAAGTATATACTTCGCATATATACTTTATATATAAATAAGTATATATACTTTACATAAATATATACACATATACTTTATATATAAATATATACACATATATTATATGTAAGTATATATACTCTATATACTTTATATATATACTCCGTATATATATAAATCCCACAAAATAAAAACATATATTCACATAAAAATTTGCACATGAATTTCATAGCAGCATTATTCATAATAGCCAAAAAGTAAAAACCACCCAAATGTCCATCAATTGATAAATAGATAAGCAAAATTTGGTATTGTATAGCTGTACAATGACATATTATTGTCCATTGGGCTGAATAATGAAGGAATGAAATACGGACCCATACTACAAAATGGACAGATCTTAAAAAATAGTATTCTACGTTAAAGAAAGCAGTCATAAAGATGACATCATATACGATTCCCTATGTGAAATGTCTAGAATAGAAAAATCTACAGAGCCAGAGGTAGTTTAATGGTTGCTTAGAGATGAGTAAGACGGGAAGAAAGAGAGTCATAGTTAAGGGGTATAATGTTTCTTTGTGAGGTGATGGAAATCAAAAATTAACCATAGTGATGGTTGCATATATCTGCAAGTATACTAAAAACCACTGAAATGTACACTTTAAGTTGGTGAATTGCATGGTATATGAATCTTTACCAATAATGCTACTAAAAAAGAAAGAGTTGATGGAATGGGTTAGCCAATTCCCTTTCAATATAAACCATAGATTTGCTTACCTCTTTTTTATCTATATGAAATCACTCTTTTTCTCCATGAATGCTCCCCAGTATTATATACCTTTTGAGGTCAGGAATAACAGATGAAGGAGAAAATGTGATTAATTGACAGAAGAATATAGTGGTGGGCAGAAAAAGAAAGGCCCAGGCTTTTCTTATATTTATGCTATCTATTACATGATTTGTAGAGAAAAAGCTTGCAAAATTATGAATAAACTGACTTGAAAAAGAGAAAATATATGAGGAAACAAAGATATATGCCCATAGATGGTATAATTTTGGACAACACTTTTTAAATATATGAAAATTAAAAGTTAGTGTTTCAGTAATGAGGCACAGGTTCAGTATGTCCACGTGACAAGTGTTCAATCAATGTTTGCTTGCTTGTCAATTAAATTAATGAATGACCAGGATATGTGCTACAGAGGATCTGCAGGGAAAACACTTCCATGAGTTTAGTACACAGATGGCCCTTGAAATGTATTTATTTTCCTCCTCACTCTTCTTCCCCTTCCACATGCTTCACTTACATTTTTCATCACCATATACTTATAGTTGCTGAGTAGAATGTAAAAAACAATGTGGAGAGAGAAGACAATGGCAGTTTTCTTAAACTGCTTGCTAACAGTCCTTCAGAAATCTTAAAGTAGATTTTGTACAGTGGATTTTTGAGCTGAAGAGACCACCTAGTGCAACTCCCTCACTTTTATGATGTCTAAATTCAGAGAAGTAGGTGTATTGTTCCTCAACATTTTTTTTTTGCTATGGATAATGCTGAGTTTTTTTTTTTTTTTTTAGACAGAGTCTGCTCCATTGCCCATGCTGGAGTGCAGTGGCACAATCATAGTTTATTGGCTGTGCGCTCTAACTCCTGGGCTGGCTCAATCAATCCTCCCACCTCTGCCTCTTGAGTAGCTGGGACTGTAGGTGTGTTCCATCACACCTGGCTAGATAATGCTAATTTTTTTCTTTTCTTTTATAATATCTATATACTCACAATAATGGTTACATTGTTATTATGAATATAACACACTAAGAAATATTATAAAAATATAATGTTATTTTCTAAGGCAATTATGAATGTACATATAATATGTTTATTGACTAGTATCTTTATGAGCTTATTTTTATAGGTCAATGTTTATTGGTAATTTCCTTTACAGGGTTGGGAGTGGAGTACCTGTGTGAGCTGGGACCAGATGTTTCAGAGGAAGATGATGCTGATAATTTTGAGCTGTACAGCGTTATCTCAGGAATGGCAAAGGTGTTCCCCTATGCCATGCTCATAAGACACCTTTCTTTTTTCCCTGAGAGAGTCTTGCTCTGTTACCAGGCTGGAGTGCAGTGGTGCAATCTCGGCTCACTGCAACCTCTGCCTCAAAGTTTCAAGCAATTCTCCTGTCTCAGCCTCCCGAGTAGCTGGAACTACAGGCAGGTACCACTATGCCCAGCTAATTGGTGTATTTTTTTAGTAGAGATGGGGTTTCACCATGTTGGGCTGGCTGATCTCGAAGCCCTGACCTCGTAATCCACCTGCCTCGGCCTCCCAAAGTGCTGAGATTACAGGCGTGAGCCACCACGCCCAGCCTGACAACTTTTAATTGATAATTTTTCCTTCTGAGCCAGAACATAATGTATCAGCAGGATAGGAAGCCACTAGCAAGTATTTGCAACTAAGACAAAAGATGAAAACTATTTGTCATTTCTAAAATGGAGGATATTCAATTGTCATTCTGACTGGGAACATATCTCATCCAAGAAATCCAGGTTAGGTAGATAACAAATAGTCTTGTAGACTTGACCAATCATTCGGCATTTATCCTGAGTGTCCATGAGGAGTCTAATTTCTAAGAGATAATGTGGCCCGTACAGTCAACCTGCTCAGGAGCTGGCCAGTTGCTCAGAGTGGGAAGCCAGTCAAAAGGCCTATAAAACACAACCTTCTCTTTGCAAGTATTGTAGATTGTCAATGTCAGAATTTCCTTGAATGTTATACTACACCACGATTCAACACTCTGTTGGGTATTTAGGATTCAACTATGAATAAAAACATTGTGTTTGCCCTCAATTTATTTCATTCTAATTATCATAGAGTAAGGAAATTAAAACCTATGTATGTTTTTATACTAGTCTTTTCCTCCCATAGTTCTTTATTTTCCATTAAACTGGCAAAATTCTTGCGGAACATATCAGTCAGTTTCAGTCTTGATAAGAAAGACTAGGAAGAGATTTGCAACTGTAATTGGATCAAGATCTCAATGTCCACATCATATTCTTGAGACCTGGTGATATTCTCCCAAATTAAATCAAAGAATCCCAAAAGGTTAAAACTCTGGACAGTGTAAGCACTTGATAATGTCTGTTCCATCTCAAGGGAACAAAAATATCCATATTATTAATTATGGGCAAAGGTTATCTAAAATACCTCAGTGCCTGGAAACTTCTCTGCAGACAACATAAAATGCTAATTTCTATTTTCTCTACTCAGAAGTACTGATAATGCTGTTATAACAAAGAAGTTATTAACATTCAACAATATGACTTAGAGAGATGGTGATTTCATACTAAATTATTTTCTAAAGGAATTATAAATATGAATATAGAAAATGTAACAAAAATAAAATGTAAACAGTTTAAACTCTGAAATGGTAGGTCCTCACAGAAAAACAAGAAAGTAAATCTTAAGGAATATGTTCCTATATTTTAGAAATTAGGACAATATATCTTAATGTACATCAACAGTCTCAGTGTAAGAGTGATTGTAATTCAGTTACTCCTAGTAACTATATGATAGATGGTTCAGAAAGCATAATCATTTTTAGTATAGTAGGGTACAATTCAATATAACTTCTCTTTACGTGAATTCTTCCTAAATAGACTGAGATTAGCATGCATTCCAAAGCACTAATTTTTTAGTGCTGCAGATAATGTGAACTACATTTCCTAATCGCGGACTGTAGGTTTGTTCTACTAGGCAATTCCAAACTACATAATTGTCCTTACCTTTTATTCTTCCCATACCTATAGCATTAGCTAAGAACAATATTCCCTTTGTTACCTTTCAGCTAGTCTGATTTAGTAAACATCTGCTAGAAATTGTGCTAAATATTAATGTCTTCAAGACTTCATAGCCCTGACACAGTCTAAGTAATGGATAGAAGCACACCACGTCAACATGACCTGTGCAGGTGCGTGTGTGTCTGTGTGTGTGTGATGGCAAGGGCAGGGTAGAGGGGTGGGGCAGGATAAGGAAAGCAGACACAATGAACTTTCTACATAGAAGAAAAACCTGTTCAATGATGACATTTCTTTTTTTATTATTATTTTTATTTTTAGGCCTGTCAAGTGAAGCAATGGGAATGGACAAGGAATAAAGAAATCTGTAACTGTGTGTGATCAATTAATTGTAAACACCACTGCACTCAGACCAGACAAAGACAATATTTCATAAAGACTGAAGCTCAGGTTTCACCATAGAGAGTATTAAGTGCTAATACTGAAATTAATCATAATACTACATTTAGGTACTGAAGTGGGAAGAATAGAGGGTGCTGTGAAAGCATGGACTAAGAGAGGCAATTATCTTCAAACTGGGTGTCACAGCAGCTTGAGGCCAGTGCCATCCATGCAGAAACCTACCTTAGTGACTTGTAGTACCACTCACCCAGGTCCCCATGCCAGAAACAAAGTCAACAAAATACCTTGCCTAGATTATTTCAAAGGCATTTTAAATTGTCTCCTTGACTCCACCTTGGCTCATCCAGTTCTCAACAGTTTTAAAACTAAAATCTTATCCTCACTACTCATAGTAGTGACAATAGTCAAATTTATAAGTATAATTTACAAGGACTTTTGAAATGTGGCCCTCTTTACTTTTTCAGACTCATTTTTTTCCAGTAGCCCCCCCATTCTCCAGGCTCCTGCTGCACTGATGTTCTTTCAGTTCCTCAAACATGCCATGCTTAGGCTTGTCTCCAAGTTTTGTTTCCACCTGGGGCTAGACCTTTAGCTTAGAATGCAAAGCTTCTTTCTTGTCTAGCTCCTACACATTCTTTAGTTTCCTAATGAGATATTATACCTTCTGGAGAAGAAGTCCTGACTCCCAAGACCCAAATGAGTGTCTTTTCCTGCACTTTGACCATACCATGTCTTCTTGTTCCACCTCCAATGTCTTTTTTTTTTTATTATTATACTTTAAGTTTTAGGGTACATGTGCACATTGTGCAGGTTAGTTACATATGTATACATGTGCCATGCTGGTGCGCTGCACCCACTAACTCGTCATCTAGCATTAGGTATATCTCCCAATGCTATCCCTCCCCCCTCCCCCCACCCCACAACAGTCCCCAGAGTGTGATATTCCCCTTCCTGTGTCCATGTGATCTCATTGTTCAATTCCCACCTATGAGTGAGAATATGCGGTGTTTGGTTTTTTGTTCTTGCGATAGTTTACTGAGAATGATGTTTTCCAATTTCATCCATGTCCCTACAAAGGACATGAACTCATCATTTTTTATGGCTGCATAGTATTCCATGGTGTATATGTGCAACATTTTCTTAATCCAGTCTATCGTTGTTGGACATTTGGGTTGGTTCCAAGTCTTTGCTATTGTGAATAATGCTGCAATAAACATAGGTGTGCATGTGTCTTTATAGCAGCATGATTTATAGTCCTTTGGGTATATACCCAGTAATGGGATGGCTGGGTCAAATGGTATTTCTAGTTCTAGATCCCTGAGGAATCGCCACACTGACTTCCACAATGGTTGAACTAGTTTACAGTCCCACCAACAGTGTAAAAGTGTTCCTATTTCTCCACATCCTCTCCAGCACCTGTTGTTTCCTGACTTTTTAATGATTGCCATTCTAACTGGTGTGAGATGATATCTCATAGTGGTTTTGATTTGCATTTCTCTGATGGCCAGGGATGATGAGCATTTTTTCATGTGTTTTTTGGCTGCATAAACGTCTTCTTTTGAGAAGTGTCTGTTCATGTCCTTCGCCCACTTTTTGATGGGGTTGTTTGTTTTTTTCTTGTAAATTTGTTTCAGCTCATTGTAGATTGTGGATATTAGCCCTTTGTCAGATGAGTAGGTTGCGAAAATTTTCTCCCATGTTGTAGGTTGCCTGTTCACTCTGATGGTAGTTTCTTTTGCTGTGCAGAAGCTCTTTAGTTTAATTAGATCCCATTTGTCAATTTTGTCTTTTGTTGCCATTGCTTTTGGTGTTTTGGACATGAAGTCCTTGCCCACGCCTATGTCCTGAATGGTAATGCCTAGGTTTTCTTCTAGGGTTTTTATGGTTTTAGGTCTAACGTTTCCCTTCATGCTAAAACCTCTCAATAAATTAGGTATTGATGGGACGTATTTCAAAATAATAAGAGCTATCTATGACAAACCCACAGCCAATATCATACTGAATGGGCAAAAACTGGAAGCATTCCCTTTGAAAACTGGCACAAGACAGGGATGCCCTCTCTCACCGCTCCTATTCAACATAGTGTTGGAAGTTCTGGCCAGGGCAATCAGGCAGGAGAAGGAAATAAAGGGTATTCAATTAGGAAAAGAGGAAGTCAAATTGTCCCTGTTTGCAGATGACATGATTGTATATCTAGAAAACCCCATTGTCTCAGCCCAAAATCTCCTTAAGCTGATAAGCAACTTCAGCAAAGTCTCAGGATACAAAATCAATGTACAAAAATCACAAGCATTCTTATACACCAACAACAGACAAACAGAGAGCCAAATCATGAGTGAACTCCCATTCACAATTGCTTCAAAGAGAATAAAATACCTAGGAATCCAACTTACAAGGGATGTGAAGGACCTCTTCAAGGAGAACTACAAACCACTGCTCAAGGAAATAAAAGAGGATACAAACAAATGGAAGAACATTCCATGCTCATGGGTAGGAAGAATCAATATCGTGAAAATGGCCATACTGCCCAAGGTCATTTACAGATTCAATGCCATCCCCATCAAGCTACCAATGACTTTCTTCACAGAATTGGAAAAAACTACTTTAAAGTTCATATGGAACCAAAAAAGAGCCCGCATCGCCAAGTCAATCCTAAGCCAAAAGAACAAAGCTGGAGGCATCACACTACCTGACTTCAGACTATACTACAAGGCTACAGTAACCAAAACAGCATGGTACTGGTACCAAAACAGAGATATAGATCAATGGAACAGAACAGAGCCCTCAGAAATAACGCCGCATACCTACAACTATCTGATCTTTGACAAACCTGAGAAAAACAAGCAATGGGGAAAGGATTCCCTATTTAATTAATGGTGCTGGGAAAACTGGCTAGCCATATGTAGAAAGCTGAAACTGGATCCCTTCCTTACACCTTATACAAAAATCAATTCAAGATGGATTAAAGATTTAAACGTTAGACCTAAGTCCACCTCCAATGTCTTGCTAATGAACAGCGTGACCCAACCAGATGAGAACCTCTGAGTAAAAGGAACCACCTCCATCTTCTTCACTCTGGTATTTCTAGGTAGCAACACAGTACTTGGCTCACAGGAGAGGCTTCATAAATACTCATTAAATGATAAATAAAATGTAAACACTTTGCATCAAAAATGTATTATTAAATAAAAATCTCCAATCTAAATGTTAAATAAGAATTTGCAATACTCATAACAATTAAGTCCCCATTTACTTTCTCATTTATGAAAAAAGGCACTACATGATGACTTAGAATCATTGTGGATTCATGAAAGTTCCATTAAGGGCTCACATTTTACTCCACTGTAATTGAAGTCTAAAGTGACCATGATTTACATTTAAGATAAAAACCTGGGATCATGATGTAGGCATTCTTTAATTCTTTATATGAAACTTGTATGAGTAAACATTATCCCCATTTTTCAAAAAGAGGAGTGCCAGGAAAACCCACTCAAAATCATTCTCTGTGTCCTTGCATAATAATTGTTTTTCAGAAGGTGCAGACATAATTTTACATGTTATTTTTGTTACTTACTTGAGCATTTAGTTCAAAAATCTACCCTTTCTGTGAACTTCTTAAGAACAAGCATTAAAGTACATGATTATCTTCTGGATTTTATTGATATTTCCCAGGGTTCTGAAATTTTCTTCATGTAAGTATGCTGCCTAGTGAGTATCTTTATTATTGTATGTGTTTTATTATAATTATCTATGTAGCTCTCTCACTCAATAGATTGAGCTTTTATAGGGTAGCAACTGCATTTTGTTGATCTTTGCATCCTCAGTGGCCGGCATGATATGTGGCATATCGTACACCCTGAATAAATATTTGTTTAAAAAGTGAAACAAAATTTACCTTACCACTTTTGCAAATCTAACACTTTGATTATATTAAAAACCTTAAGGATTTAGAAAAGCATATTATTTAGCTTTCTAAAAATGTATATGCAACCACATATTTCCTGCTGCTGGAAATCTTTTTCTTATTAATTTTCCCTGTAAGATAAAGTATAAGCCCTTCAGTATGCATATGATACCTTCTTGTTCTGGCCCCTGCCTTATCTCCTCTCATTACTGCCTCACCTCTGGTATAAGGATGCCCTAGTGCCCATCATTCTCATACACACTTCACACTTTCCTGTTCTTCAGCAAGACTGTTTGGTTATCATTTGCTTCACTTACTGCCTTGTAAACTAAAAATAAAATTCTAAGGCCCTCAACTAACTAACAGATCCTCCCCCTGGCCAAGGGCATTCCAAAGTTAACCTGAAACCTAGTTCAGGGCATGATGGGAAGTGGGGGGTCAGACGTACCTCATTATACCCTCCTCCCTTTGGAATTCAGGCACAGCTGACCAGCATTAACATCAAATTACAGACCTTAAGACAGATCCTTTAAGTCTGATAAGAGACATTTATAATCTAGTCTCTTTGAAGCCTGCTACCTGGAGGCTTCATCTGCATAATAAAATACTTCCTCTCTACAATCCCTTATCTTAACTCAGACACTACTTTTTATTGATTCCAGGTCTTTAGATAACTCTTTCAATCAACTGCCCATCAGAAAATCTTTGAATCCACCTATGACCAGGAAACCACTCCTCTCCCTTCCAGTTATCCCACATTTACAGACCAAACCAGTGTCCATGTTATATGTATTGATTGATGTCTTATGGCTTCCTAAAAACGTATAAAACTAAGCTGCAGCCTGATCACTTTGGGCACAAGTTCTCAAGCTCGCCCAAGGCTGTGCCATGGGCCATTGGTTACTCATATATGGCTCAAAATAAATCTCTTCAAATATTTTGCAGAGTTTGATTCTTTTTTCATTCATTTATAGTTATAACACACGTAATGACAGCGCCTTTTAATTTTGTCTTGGGACAACAGTAAACATCTTAAAGATTTTTTTTGTTTTGTTTTCATTTGATTTTCATCACAGTTACCATATCCTTAACATTTTTACTCAGGGCTTAGCATATAATAAAGAGCAAACCTATGTTGATGATTATATAAATAATTTTTTGCAATAAAGATCATTCTCTCATGTTATGGGTAAGTAAACTGAGTTAAAGAGAGATTAACTATCTAAACCCACACACCCTAGTCAAATTAAAATTGCTTTTATTCATTTTTCTGGCTGGAAACTATTTTTCTTTTAAAACCCAGGTAAGGTGACATTTTCAGGAAAATCTTCCCAGACAACCTCAAACTGACATCCCTATTCCTCCTCTCAATAAAATGAATCTTCCTCTTATATTCATGACTTACTTTCAATGTTACTTTATTGCATTTATCAGACTGTCATGTTGTAGCAAGTTTAATGTCTCCTTGCTTTTCTTGATGACTTGGGAGTGCAAACCTATGCTTTTTCCATTTCTGCACTTTCAGGGCTTATTTCCTATTTGGTGCTCAAACTGCTAAATTCAACTGAAAAGTAAATGTTGAGATACCGTGTTAAAATACCAACTTTATCTTATATTTTATTGTTTTAATCATACAGATATTATAACCAAAAATAATTTAAAAACTAATATAAATGCAATGAATCCTTTTACTACATGTTTTTTCTTTTTCTGAAGAAATCATATATTGGTTCATGCCTCAGTGCTTTGAGATTTGTCCTCCAGGGACATGCAATTCAATGGCCCATTTTGCTTTTCCATCTACTCCATCTCTCTCTGCATCCTTCAGAAGGATCCATTGCCATCTTTTCGTGTACTTTGGGACTGGCTATGCTGGATTCTTCCTGTTTTCTGGCTCTCTGCTTCATCTTGATCCTTCATCACTGTTTTCTCTTCTTTCATACATTAGTGAAAGGCTCAGATCTTCTGACTGGCAACTTCCCTTATGGCAACCTGGTGACACTCTTCAGGCCTCTATTTCTTTTCTTTCTGGGCCTCATCCTCACTATTGACCTCACATTTCCAGCTATCAGCCAAAATTAATGATCCTCTAGCACTTGAAACTCCATAATCTCGAAACTGAGGCTGGCAATCCTCCTGCCCTGGCAATGGCTCTTACGCCTGTCCTCTGGAGGATGATCTCCACCTTCTGTCTCTTGCATCCTCAAACCATTCAACGTAGTGCTGAGATGTCCTCCTGGCCAAGGCTCACACTCATTGCATCACTGTAATGCTTACATACTTCGATGATTCCCCATACTCAGGGATAAAAATCAAATAGCCTGCCAGGCCTAACCCTCTGGAAAGTGCCTCTCCTGACTTGCCTTCATGCACCCCTCAGTCCTTCTGAACTCCATGGTTATTTTCTCCCAGAGAACCTTGCTGCCTCCTGCTTTTGTGACTATTCTCTTCTTTCTTTTCACCTCCTCAAATTTCTCTCATGAAAGTGATGCTTATAATTTGGGCTTATACAACATGCCTTCTTCCTTGAAGCCTTCTTCAATTTCCTACTTTGTGTTTTCACAGAATATTTTTTGCACATAAAAACTGACTTTTTTTTACATTTTTAGTTAATTCAGTAACTGGTATTTCTCTTTCAGAAACAATTTTATAGCTCTCAGTCTTTAGTAGGGCACCAGACTTATATAGAAACTGATGAATATTTGATAACTTGTACAGTTCTGACCCAAAGATTGTTCCAAATAATACTAAATTTATTGAATTATTTCAGCATTCTAAGACATCTCTAAGGAGAAAATGTAATGGTTAATTTTATGTGTCAACTTGATTAGGCTAAGGGATGCCCAGATAGCTGGTAAAACATTACTTCTGAGAGTGTCTGCAAGGGTGTTTCTGGAAGAGATCAGCATTTCAATTGGTAAACAGAGTAAAAAAGCTTACCCTCACCAGTGTGGCTGGGCATTAACCAATTTGCTGAGTACCCAATCTACTAGCAGCAGACACCAATACTGAGCCCTAGATATAGAGTCATCCCCTGGGGTAACCAGCCAGCTATCTGGTGACAGACTGATTCAACTGGACTGCTTCCATCATGGAAGGAACAATGTTTTATCTTTACTGGAACAGACACTCTAGATATGAATTTTCCCTTCTTGCACACAACACTTCTGCCAAAGCTACCATCCATGAACCTACAGAATGCATTATCTACCTGGGATTTCATATAGCATTGCTTCTAATCAAGGGACTCAATTTACAGCAAAAGAATTGTGGCAATAGGCCTATCCTGATAGAATTCATTGGTCTTACTATGTTCCCTACCATCCTGAAACAGCTGATTAATAGAATGGTGGGATGATCTTTGGAAGACTCAGTTACAGTGCCAGCTAGGTGTGAATACCTCAAAGGGCTGGGGCAAGGTTCTTCAAAGGCTACATGTGCTTCAAATCAAAAATTAATGTATGATGCTGTGTCTTTGATAGCCAGGATTCATGAGTCCAGGAATCAAGGAGTGAAAATGGGAGTGGTATCACTCATTATTACCACTAGAGACAGACTAGAAAAAGTTTTGCTTCCTGTTCCCATGACTTTATGCTCTGCTGGCCTACAGGTCTTAGTTCCAGGGAGATAAATGCTTCCACCAGGAGACACAACAATGATTCTGTTCAGCTGGAAGTCAAAACTGCCACCCAGCCACTTTGAGCCTCTCATGCCTCTGAATCAATAGGATAAGAAGGGAGTTGCTGTGCTGGCTGGGGTAATTGCTCCAGGCTACCACGAAGAAATTTGAGTACTACTCCACAGTGGGGATGAGGAAGAGTATGTTTGGAATACAGGAGATCCATTAGGGCATTGCTTAGTGTTACCAGGCCCTGTGATATAAGGTCAATTAAAAATCACAATAACCCAATCCAAGCAAGGCTACTAATAACCCATACTCTTCAAAAAGAAAGATTGGGTTTAATCTGAAGTTAAGAACCACGACTAGCTGAGGTGCTTGTTGAAGGAAAATGGAATACAGAATGGGTAATAAAAGAAGGTATAAATACCAGCTATCAAGACAAGACTAGATACTGAATATAGGAAAATAATTGCCAGGAGTGTCTCCTCCCTATTTTGTTATGAACATGCTTATATGTATATATTCATATATTAAGCAAATATCTTTGTTTTCTTTCCTGTCTTATTCCCTTCACAAATAACAAAAGATGTACTGACGTTATATTAGGGTATTTAATTATTGTTAATTTTACATCATCATATTTAAGCAACTGCATATCAGAAGAATAAACATTCATGGATTTTACCTCCTCTTCTGGGTAAGGCATTAGTTTGTTTTCTGTTACGTTTAGTATAGTTGTATCATGTCAGGCAGAATTATCTCCTTGTTATTTTTTTTTTATTTGGAGATTCAGTATGGTTTAAGAAGATGCATATGGGTGCCAAGTTAATAAGCGGGGGACTTGTGATGGCTAATTTTCTGAGTCAACTAGACTGCGCTATAGGGTGTTGAGATAGCTTGTAAATATTATTTCTGGGTGTGTCTATGAAGATGTTTCTGGAAGAGATTAGCATTTGAATTGGTAAACTGGTCAAAGAAGAATATCACCTTCACCAATGTGAGTGGGCATCATCCGATCTGTTGAGGGCCCAAATAAAAGAAAGAGGTGGAGAAAGGGCAAGTCCACTCCATTTTTGAGCTGCAACATTGAGCTGCAACATTCATCTTCTCTTGCCCTCAGATGTTGGCACTCTTGGGTTTGTGGTCTTCTAATTCAGACTGGGACTTACACCATTGGCTCCCATGGTTATCAGGCCTTCAGGCTTACACTGGACCTATACCAGGGCTTTCCTGAGCCTCCAGCTGGCTGACAGCAGATCATTGAATTTCTTAGCCTCCACAGTTGTGTGAGCCAGTCCTTCATAATATATCACTTTCTATCTATCTATCTATCTATCTATCTATCTATCTATCTATCTATCTATCCTATGGGTTCTATTTGTCTGGAGAATCCTGAATAATACAGAGGACTAACACCAGTGATAATATCTTAGTTAATGAAAAATGTAAAAATAAATATTACAGGTTAATTTTTACTTTAAAATATTTGTCTCATACGTGAAAATGTAATTGATAAAAAATACTTAATTATTTTACGTGAAGTTTGCACATTGTGATTTGAGAATCGCAATGCAAAGCTCATAAGGCCCCAAATATCTCCTTTATCAGCCTGCCATCATGCAATCCTCCTTAATCACCATAATGGAAATTTATTTCATTTGATTCACTGTTTTTGGTGAAATATTCAAAAGGGAATATATACATCAGAGAGGTAAAACTGCTTACACATTGCCTGAAAGAGAAAAGACTCTATTCCAAATTAAGGCTAAAGTCAGCTGCATAGCTGGGAGTTCAGGGAAGCCAAATGGCAATGAGAAGAAATTACCAGAATGAAAAAGTATATGGGATAAGATCAATGCAACATATTCCCATGTCACTGCATTTTGTTTAACAAACATTTGACAGGAAGCAAGCTTCACGCATGTAAATCACTTTAGTGTGCTACCTTACAACCCAACACCCTGCCATCTTGCCCTCATTCCTCATGGATCTTCCCCTCTAGAAGTGCAGAAAAGATTTTTTTTTTCTAGCTGAGGTAGTGATCAGGAGAGGTGGTATGAAGGAAGTAACAGTTTAATTGGATAGATTCCAATGGGGTCAGGAAAGATATTAAGGAGCAGAGATAAGACATCCTAGAATCTATTTTATGAGTGCATGTTACTCACAGAAATGGGATCAAGAATGCCTATAAAATGCCTCTGGGAATGCGTATATTCCAGATTCCTGGATAATAAGTGTAACTCAAAGGAAATAAGGAAGAAGGGACAAAAGAAGAAAAGAAAACTAGTATTTGCTAGCTTAAATAAATCAATGTTCTTCTTCAAGTTGCCAATCTCAGTAAGAATTTTTTAGGCTATTAAAAACAGGTATTACACTTCCAAATGAGTATTAACGAATGGAAGACATTTTTGCAAGATTCAGCTAAACCCTAAATTCTGGAGCCAATAACAACCACTGCAGCAACTTCATTTATTGCAAAACATGCACACCATCTTATTTAATCTTGATAATTGCCTATAGGTTAAGAATTATTATCACCATTTTATTGATGAACTGTCCAGGCTCAAAAGATAGAGACTTGTTCAAAGTCACAGAGCTGATAAGTGTGCTTCTTGATCAGGAAATAATTATGAACCCCAAACTAGTAGCTGGGGGTCTCAGCATCAGGTCAAGTTTGCAGCTACTCATTCTCAAGGCCTACACCATGATCGTTTAACATTATAGTGGTTAAAAGGCGGGTTAAATTATTTGTAGTTTAAATACAAATTTTAGAAATTCTTAGTATAATCATATATACAATTTCTTTGAATCTTGGTTTTCCAATCTGTAAAAATGAGAAAACTAACAGAGCCTAATTCCATTGGATCACAGTGAGAATTACATAAGTTAGTTATTAGAATAATCCTGGCACATAGTATACGAGTACTCAATATATGCTTTCATTTTTCCTTGGGACCGAGTTTATGACTTAGCTATTTTTTTTAACCTTGTCATCTGAGTTATCCTCTTGACCCCAGCTAACCCTAAGATCGCAATTTTAAAAGTATTAAAAAGCATACCATGTTTTTGTACCTATTAACCATCTACACTTCCCCCCTCTCCCCATTACTCTTCTCACCCTCTGGTAACCATCATTCTACACTATATCTCCATGATTTCAAATATTTTAATTTTTGGCTTCCACATATGAGTAAACACAGGCAAAATTTGTCTTTATGTGCTTGTCTTATTTCACTTAACACGTCCTTCAGTTCCATCCATGTTGTTACAAATGACAGAATTTTGTTATTTTTACGGCTGAATAGTATTCCATTGTGTATATGTAATACATTTTTAATCCATTAATCCACTGATAGACACTTAGGTTGATTCCAAATCTTAGCAATTGTGAATAGTGCTGCAATAAACATGGGTGTACAGCTAGCTCTTTGATATACCAATTTCCTTTAGAAATATACCTATAACATACAATTTATAAAAATACGATTTATAACTAACCAGATTATTTACAAATGCATGGCAGTGGGGTTGCTGAAATATGTATATGCTAGTTCTATTTTTAGATTTTTGAGCAACATCCATACTGTTCTCCATAGTGGTTGTTTTAATTTACTTTCCCACCAATAGTATATGAGGGTTCTCTTTTCTCCATATCCTTGGCAGTATTCAATATTGCCTGTCTGTTGAAGAAAAGCCATTTTAACGGGGTGAGATCACATCTCATAGCAGTTTTGATTTGCATTTCTTTGATGATCAATGAGGTTGAGCATTTTTTCATATACCTGTTAGCCATTTGTATGTCTTCATTTGGGAGATGTCTATTCAGACCTTTTGCCTATTGTTTAAATTGTATTATTATATTTTTTTCTATCAAATTCTTTGAGGTTCTTGTAAATTTTGGTTATTAATCTCTTGTCAGATGGGTTGTTTGCAAAAAATATAGTTAGAAGAATGAATAAGATCTAGTACCTTATAGCACAACAGGGTGGCTACAGTTAATAATAACATTACATATTTTAAAATAACTAAAATAGTGAAATTGGAATGTTACTGATACAAATAAATGATAAATGTTTGAGGTGATGGAAACTCCAATTACACTGATGTGATTATTACACAGTGTATGCATGTATGAGACCATCATATATACCTTATGAATATGTATGCCTATTATGTACCCATAATAATTAAAATTTTTAAATAAAAATAAAATAAATAGTAATAAGAAGGCTACAGATAATTGCTTTATGGTGCATAATGTAAGGCTCATCTAATAATGAAAATGTAAACTAGCATATTGAAACAAATTAGAATTTATAACTCTATGAGTCTAGTATTAATTTTTTTTCTTTTATTCTTTCTCCAAATTTGGGTCAATGCTGAATATTTTAAGGAGTCCTGGTAATAGCAATTATCTTGAGACATATATAAATCACTTCTGAGTATTTAAAATATAGCTCTTTCTCTTAGAGATTCTCCACTATTCTCAAGGCATCTACAGACTGTAATGATATTTTTAAGCATTTGACCTTATTCTTAACGATAGAACTCAAGTGGAAAAAGACAAGCACACAGACACACATAAGCAAAAAACAAAAAACAAAAAACAGAAAGCCCATAAACAAATAAACAAAAATTAAATACAAAAATAAACAAAATAGACAACTTATTTTTGAGGTATTGATGAAGCCTCAAATAAAGATAAGGATAATGATGGGTCAATTTTCTTTGTTTTGTATTTTGGTCAAAAATACAATCTATAACTAACCAGATTATTTATGAATACATGGCATCAGTGGCTGGAGGGCTAGTTAAGATTTTGTACTAACTCATATGAACTATTATATGTCTAAAAAGGAACTCAAAATGCACATTTCACCGAATGCGCAGAATTAAAATCAACTTCACCTTGCACTTTTCAAGGCATAAATTATAGAAGCCCCTCACCTTCTTCATTTTCCTGAGATATAAAATGTGAAATGAACCAACATGGACTGGAACATGCATAGTAGGCATAGGCACTTGTAATTAATGGCCCTGTCCTTCGTCTTCCTGCAATAACATATAGAGAATATGAGCATATGCAATGGCAAACATGGTAGCATAATGATTCAAAAGGACACTGATTTGGGTGTTAGGTCATTTGGGTGGGTCTCAATTTCCTGTCTGTAAAATGAAGTGGTTCCTGATTTTAAAATTGTATTATTCTATATAATATAGTTGATTTTACAATCCCTAGTAATGTGGGTATTTATTCATAAAAGCATTGTAGACATTTAAATTTAGATTGCAATATGACATATACTACAAAGCTATTAACCTTATTATATCTTTCTTATGTATCATTTTATTTTTAAAAAATCTACTAAGAACCTAAGAAAAAAATGTATCCAGTAATGAGCAGAACTGAAGAATATGTGATCTTTAAATATGGAATATACTATTTATATGTGTGTGTGTTTATATGCAAAATACATACGTTTATATATGTATATAATATGAAGATGCTGTTTTAAATTGGTATTTAATAAAATATAAGCTCAAAATTTACCCTAGAGCTGTTAAAAGAACCACTCTCATTCAGTTATGCATTCATTTACATTTATGAACCAAAGCAATAAAAGGATACTTTGAAGAAATGCTTAGTTTTATGATAGAGGCATCTGTTACATTCTTTTCATGGTATAAAGTAACTAAAACATCAAAAGCAAAACTGATATTTCAAATAAGAAAATAAGAAATGCCACTGCAAGTATTTGCTATTTATCAAAAAGCTATCCACTGATTGTATTAGATACTATTCCTTTCTGTATAGCTTGCCTGTCATAGTCACCACGTGATCCAGAGAGATGACTGGTCTCACACAGCATCAGCAGGTGTGGGTGTAGCGAAAATTACATAGGCTGCAGAGGCAGGTGACCTGGGTTAAATACCAGGCTTTATCACTTATCTGATTGTATTAATAATGTCACTGGAATTTCTTAAATGGCACTAGAGTTTATTTCCTTTTGTTTAAATAAAGCTAACAACTGTATTTGCTCTTCTTACGTTGGGTTGCTTTGAGTTATGAATAAGAAAGCATTATACAATATTCATCATTACTACAGTTGATATAGTATCCCAATATCAAAACTGATATATCCTTTATCCTGTGGCTAAAGTTTCTTTTATACTCTCCACCACCTATCTAATCAAACACCCAATTCTGTCCATTTAGTTTTCTATATATTTCTTAAATTTATGCCCTCCTCTCCATCCCAACTACCACCTTACTAAGGCAAGTCTTATTCTCTGTTAGCAGACTTCTCCCTTCTTATGCCACCTAAAGTCATCTTGTAAAACAGATGCCAGAATTTTTCCTACCCCAAAACACAATCTGACCACACTATTTTCCATCCTATACCCTTAAGTGATTCCTTGTCAACTGAAGAGTAAAATCCAAGCTTCAAAAGGATATTCAAAACCTTCCCTAGTCTGACACTCTAGTCTCCAGACTTAAATCATCATCTTCCATCCTCAGCATTTCTAGTCCTTACCTCAGTGCTCTGTTCATCAATGTTCCTCTGTTTGGAATTCTCTATTCCCTATTGCTAAGTGGCCATCTCCTATTTAACCAATGAGAATTAACTCAGGAACCTTCCAAGGCATAAGTAAGCCTAGAGGAGACTCTCACACACAAATCAATTTCTGTATTATAATACACTCATTTATATGTCCGCTTTTTCTAGCCAAAATGTGAATTCTTAATGATAGAGACTCTTTTTTTTTTAACTTTGTCCTTCTAGCACTCAGGAGAGTGTCTCACACATATTAAGCACATTTACTATTGTTGTTTCTACCCTGAATAAGAATACATATTGTTGCTTCTACCCTAAACAACACCTGGGCCATATAAGTGTATAACACCTAAAAGCCAGACATTAACAATCATTAAATTGAACCAATAATGAGCAGGAATATCCATATAACAAAGACAAAGATAATATTACAGAAGTCAATCCATCGCTCTTAGTTTGTAAAAGACAATTTCTTTTTTTAAAGAGATATTTTGAAACATGTGCTGCTTCCATTAATCATATTTAAATGAAATTAAATATAGCAAATATTAATGTTAGTTGCCATTAATATTTTATAAACTAACTGAATGGTAGTATCAGTTTTGGTAAAAAATTAAAGATTAATTGAAAAAAGTTACATGAAACACAGTGGACAAAATAAAATACTACTAAATAAAGTGAAGATTTAGGGGTCTTGGGAACTGAGACCCAAATATGCAGTAACCACAGTTGCACATAAACTGTTCAACAATAATCACTCGCCCACTGCAGTCCTTATTGGAAACATTATTCTTTTGGGAAATTGCTTCAGAATATTTAACCATATAAAGTAAAATGCAGCTGGGTTACAAATAGTAAAAGATAAATAGACAACAAAAATTAAAAAGTCAATAATACAGTGTTTTTAAGTATTCACTGCCATTAGAATTCTTTCTATTCTCATTGATTAATAATTTAAAACATCTATACCTAGATTGGTGTTTGATTGGCCTTTCATTTTCTATATAGCTAATCCCTTAACACTTCCTCATGGGTCTCATTTTCCAAGCTCTTTATCATCATTTCAGCTCTCTTTGGAGCTCTAATGTTATTAGTTGTCCTTTTAAAATGCGGCCATCAGCAAGTAGAAAATAAATATCACCTAACTTCATTCAGTGCAATACATTTAGTCCTTAGATTAGTTAATGTGATTCCCTGCTAGTCTAGTGAGTGAATTTGCATAATAATAAGTAATCAGTAAATGACATAGTCCAACTCAACTATTCTTTTTAAGCACTTCTATTCACTGTTCAATTTTTCAATGCTTTATAATCATTTTTGTTTGATTTTATTCACAATAAAATTGTGAAACAGGTCAATATTAAACTCACTGGAATCTAAGCTTTTCACATATTCTATATAATTAAGCTTTTATAGCCCTCCAAGGAAGAAGAAATGTAGTGTCACTTCAAAAGGTCACACAGAAGTGATGGAACAATCCTGAGGACTACAAAAGATTGCACAGATTGAACAAAACTTTACTATGAAGTTCACTTCATAGCCTTGGGGTAAAGCAAGTATTGATCCAGATGCAGGAACCCTAGAGCACTCTACATTTGGATTAAGATTGCAGGAAGAATCTCTAAAGCGAAATTCCAGACACAGTCTCCTTTGCAATTAAAATGATTCCGCTTTCCTATCTCAGCCTCTGTAACTGTCTTCAATCAAATTTCCCACTAATTCTGTTAGTGTTTCTTCTGCCATGTGATTTGAATCCACCTCTGAGCACTAACTCTCCTAACCAATGTTCAGGTTCAGGCCTATGTCACTTCATCTAAGGATCGCTTAGTTTAACAATTTATATCAATATTGAAATGCTCCACATTTTGGCTTCTAAAATATCCCCTTCTTATCTAGTTGCTTTCATTTTCTCCTTGGGTATATGTTTCTCCACAAATTCCTTTTATATCACTTGTTCCTAATGGATTGATATTCTGCGAGATGACATATTTCGACTCTCTCCTCATTCTACGCTCTCCCAAGGTGATCTTATCAACCACCACAGCTTCAAGCAGCATTTTTGCTCTGAAATCTTTAAAATGTCTCTCTCTCCATCCTGTACCTTTCTTCAGAGCTGACACATGTCCCCCGAATGCCTATTAAATATGTCCAATGGACACTGCATGTGCACCGTAAACTACACGTCAAACCTGCTTCTCCAAATGTTTCTCATTCTGAATCTTAGTAAACGGATTCGTCATCCACTTAGGCAACAAAGCCAAAAATCTTGGAGTCATTCTAGAATGTTCCTCTATGCTTTGCTTTCCATATTCAATAAACCTTTGTATATTTCCTCAAAGTACTGAGAAACATCTATAGACGAGATAGTAAGCCAGGTGTAAGGCATACTGCAGTGGACAAGGTAAACATCATTCTTATATTCACAGAATGTTCACACTAATGGGATATAGAAAGGTAAATATGCTATTCATATTGCAGGCTATGTGAATGGCACTCCCAGGAGTTTGGCAATATATTAATACAACCTATGGAGGTTAGATAGGTAGTCCTGCAAATACAATGTCAAAAGAACAAAAATAACATGTTCAGTAATTTTTTGTACTATATCTCTGCTTTTCTTTCTCATTGTCAGTTATTTGATTCCAACTGTCAATATTTTCCTCCTGGATTGCCACAATAGCTATCTAACCGGCATTCTCTCATTACTTTTTTCTAGTGCCTATCCTATTCATTCACCAAAACGTTGCCAGAATAATTTTTATAAAATTCCAAGCTGACCACAAGCTTTCTAAAATTCTAAGCTGACCACTAAGCTCTTTCTATTAGACAATCCGAAGTCCTTAAAATGACCTACATTTATTGGTGGAGCCGCTTTATACTTCATCCCTTCACACATGTTCTCTGCTGCAGCCATGCTAAGCTCCTTGCAAATACCCATGCCAGGTACGCTCTCTCATGGCTCTGTGCCTTAAAACATGCTTACCCCTCTCCCATACATAATCAGAATAACTCCTACTTGCCATTCCACGCTCACCTCTGGCAACAATCTCTCTTTAGAGTTTTCCTGAAGAATCATTATAGTCCCTCAGCACCCTTCCTCTGTTCTTTCATTTCATTTCACCCTCCTGACCATATGTCCCTCATATCACTTACAGAATCAGACTGTAACCACTAGTTTATCCTGCAAAAGGATGTCATGTTCTTCCTCAATGTCATGAGGAAGTGATAAAATCATACTGAGGTCAGAATGGACAATGATTCCCTAGCCTGAGACCAAGTCATCTTCCCTATCTGCATTCCAGGCCCTTCATAGTGTCTAGCAAGAGACCCCTTCTGAAAGAAATAAAATGGTAATCTTATATTTCCTTCAAAGTTCAAGCCTCAGTTCCTCTAGGAAACCTATTTTGACTGTTACTTCAAATAGCATTTTCTTACTTAAAGTCTTACTGTTTTAATACGAGAATAAGTATTGTCTGTACTTGTTCTAAGAAACTTTTCTATGTATGTGTATCCTCTTTCTCAAAATTATGTTTCAAGAGCCTTGTGAATAAAGACTGTTATTTCTGAGTTGTCTCTGCTACCTACTCCATTGCTGCAATTATGCCAAGTATTTTTAATTGCATAAATTTAAGTTGTACAACATGATGTTTTGTATACCTATCCATAGTGAAATGATTACTCCAGGTAAGCAACTTAACATAGCCATCACTTCCATGTGGTAAGAACATCTAAAATTTACTTTTAGCAAATTTTCAATAGATGATATGATATTATTAGCTCTAGTACTCCTGCCGTTTATATCTCTAGATGTATTTGTCCTTCATAGGTGCTAAGTATTTACTATGTTCTTTTTGAAGACAATAATAAAAATAATATCTCTTGATTCTTTTCCCAATGTGCTATCAAAACTTCTCTCACAAATTTAACTATTTTCTATCTTCATCTTATTTGATTTCTCAACATTGTCCATTGGAGCTGCCTACACTCTCCTTCAAAGGTGGACTTTGCTTAGCTTTCATACATTACACCCTTCTGATTTTTCTTCTGCGTCTTTGGCTATTCCTCAGTTGGCTGTGGGAAGTATTCTTCATTTACTAAGCCATAAATTATTAAGTGCATCAGGGGTATCTTCTCTTCTAGGCTCATTTATCATCTTAACCCTCACAAGCAGCCCAAACCATCTGTGCTTCTCAACTCCATTGTAATAGAGGTAGAAAAGTCACTTCATTCTGTCTAATATGTGCAAAAATATGTTTTAATAAGCATCGTTCCCAGAGTAATACTGAATAAGGGAATAAAAAAAAAGAAGAGCAAACCATCGAATAATTTTAGAAAAAAATTTAATAGACACATAGCATAGAAAGAACATTTCATGATTATTTAAACTTCATAAAGACAGGTTTACGTGGAGGGCAGGGAAACTTAGGAGTTATTTTGTTCTGTAAAATGTAACACAGTGCACAGTGAATCAGATCATGTTAGCAAATATAAAATCATTTGTGTTTATGTAATTTGGCTTTAAACCACTGAGGAGGATATTTGAACATTTGCCACAGCAAAAGTTGTAGCAGCCTCCCTCAGGCAGGAGTGCTTAGGTGTCGGCTAATGTCTAGTGACTTGCTTAAAAGAGGATAAAACAACACACCCCCAGGCAAGCAAGAAGATTTAAATAGAGCCAATTTAGGAAGCATAATGCCTTAGCAAATTCAGAAATTAATCCAGATTAAGACATTTTGCTTTAAGGATCTATGTCAAAAAACAAGTTCTACAACTCTGACTTAGAGGTAAGGGCTGGGGAAGGCACTCAAAAGGTATATTCCATAAAAACCCTCATATGTTCCAAAGTACACCTTCAAAAATCATAGAGCAAAGTCACCAGCATGTGTTATCTCAAACTAGCAGAAGTTTAAGCTTAATTAAAAAAAAGTCAGCTGGGAATGGGAGAGGGTTGTAATTTATTCTAATATTAATATAAAGAATCTAAACATTTAGATACGTCTGAAATATGTTTTTGTCTTTTGTATGATATAATTTATGATAAATCATTTCTTAAAATAATTAATCCACAAACTTCATCCAGGACCCTCACACTTAACCGTTATTTAGTGTCCACAAAGATAATTACTGATCAAAGTCCCCAGGTCTCCAAAGCAAACTGAAGAATTTAATTGAAACTTTATCTTTACTTACACCTATCCATCTAGGAGAAACTAGATAGTGATCCTTTTATAGTAGAAAATTGTGTACTGAGGCTGAAACTGTCACATCTGAGCTCAACAAATTCCCAGAGAGATTCATACAAATAGATTATATACATGAGAAACACTAACTCAAGTGATTCTCCGGATCTAAAAACACCCACAGCTTTGAGACACGATTCATTTTGCTATTATTCCTGAAATCATATGTTATAAACACACAATATGCTTGGTCATAAGTTTCTTGGTATCCTCTTATTGGATTTGTTTATAATATTTTTATTAACAATAATGTTTATCTGCTATATGCATAGGTATTTTTTGTGACCTTCATGACCAACTCAAAAATTCTGGAAATTGTAATGTGATCATACCTTGCTTCCATTTTCTCTCGCCTCTCGTTCCATCTTGAGGTCAGAAATTAGAAGATTCTTATATTTGTTTTTCCCATTACTGTTGTGATCATCTATTCTGTATTCCGAAGTTAGCTGCGCAGAGAGGGGACTGTCACTCAGGTTCAGTGGCTGTTCATCTTGCTCCAGCCCAGTTTTGCCATCACTGTTGGAGTCTCCCATCTCCCTGCTGTGTGTTCCCCCTGAAGCAATTGAACTGTGCCCCAGAGTCTCATTGCCATTAAAGCTCTCTGCAGCAGAATCATCTGTTGGAAAGGAAAAGTTATATTTTGATTTTAATTAATATGCTATTCAGATTCTACTTCAACTAGCATTTATTGAGCTACCATTATGTGAATGGCATTTTACATACAATATGTAATTCATCCTCAGCAATAAGCTTGTAAAGCAGGTATTGTTATTTTTAATCTAGTAGGCTCATGATAAGGTTTGAATGTTTTGTCTTCACTAAATCTCACATTAAAATGTGACCTCCAATGTCCATAGTGGGGTCTAGTGGCAGGTGTTTGGGTCATGAGGGTGGATTTTTCATGAATGGCTTGGTGCCATCCCCATGGTAATGAGTGAGTTCTTGCTCTGGGAGTTCATAGGAGAGCTAGTTGTTTAAAATTTAAAAAGAGCCTGGCACCTCTTCTCTCTCTCTCTTGCTCCCTCTCTCACCATGAGACAAACTGGATCCCCTACATCTTCCACCATGATTGTAAGCTTCCAGAAGCCCTCACCAGGAGTAGATGCTGGCACTATGCTTCATGTACAGTCTGCAGGGCTGTAACCCAAATAATCCTTTTTTCTTTATAAATTACCCAGTCTCAGGTATTCCTTTATAGCAATGCAAATGGGCTAACACAGCACATTTAGGCACAATAAGTGAAATAAAATAAGAAGAAGAAAACAGAATTGAGAGAACAGTTCAATCTCAAATGCAATCTCAAAGAAAAAAAACAAAGAGAATTAAATAACTACCAATTATTTTGCAAATTTTTTTTTTCCAGTAAGAATATCTAGATTTGGTAAAAATTCTCTGATAAAAAGCATCATTTATCCTGCTGGTGGAATGTGCATCAGTATCAGCTGAATGAGTGTTTAAGATGCATCTAAAGCATTAAAAGTCCTCATAAACTTTGTTCCAGTCATTACACTTCTGGGAGTTTAATACCTAAGAAGTTTAATCATTGTGCGTATCTCTTTGTAGGTAAACATTTATATCAGTGTTGTTCATAATAGCAAAAAATTAGAAATGACCTAAATTACCACAAGTAGATTATTTAAATAAATGTTGAAATTGTTAGAATATTATGTAGTTATTCAATATTCCATTTTAAGATATGGGGATGTGAGTCATGAAGTACTAAACACAAAAATCTAGCTACAAAAGAGTGTGGTTTGTATGATCCCAATTTTGTAAAAAAACACATAGACAAAGATTACATGAAATAACATTCTATTTTTCTTAATTAGTTTTATCTTATATGATAAAAATTTGCTACTGATTTTTAAAAATTATGATGGAAAAAGTATTAAATTGTTTCATTTAGTTAAAAGCTATTAGTGAAATCATATAAATATGGCTGAGCAAAAGAAATATTATTCAATACTTGTGATTTTTAATTTTCTGAATGTTATCAAGTATGTTTTTTTGAGGGGTGTAATGAAATAGTTAATGTTTTCTAATCAATTACATTCATGGGAATTATATTCAAATTCTGAAAGAGTGATATAACTCACATGTTCATTCATTTATTCACTAACATTTGTTAAGTGCTTACTCTGACCAATATGGGGTTAAGTATTTGGCCTGTAAAGACTCTGTCTTCAACAAGTTCACAGATAATTAAGAGAGACAGAAAAACAAACATGCTATTAAAATGCAGAGCAAGAAGGCTGTGATCTAATACAAGGGATAAAGACATCATAGAAGGCTTCCTAAAGAAGGTGACATGAGTTGAATTCCCAAAGGTGAGTGTGCCTTAACCAGGTGGAGAAGTTGGGGAAGAGCATTCTCTGTAGAGGGATCAGCACGTGCAAAGTCACAGAGGTCAGCATATGCAGGGCAAGTGAGAAGTAAGAGTAGTCTGGAGTGCAAGAAAAGAGAATGGGAAAAGATAAACAGAAAGAAAAAAAGAGAATACCAAGAAAAGCATTTTGTTTATCAAAGAACTTGGATTTTATTCTGGGAGCAAATAACAGTTTTAATTTATTGTGGGAAGTGACATGGAAAAAGTTATATTTCAAATAGACTATTCTGACTCTGATGAGGAGAATGGTATGAAGGGGAAAAATGGAAGTTGGGGAGACCAATTAAGAGATTTAGAAGTCATCTAATTCGGCATATTTAAAAGCTCAAACTTCTGAAGCAGTGGCAATGCAGAAAAAGAGGAGACAACTAGAAAAATCGTGAGAATAGGACTGGTATGACTAGTAGTAATGGAATAGGCAAGAGTCTAAGATGAAGCCAGATCTGTAGTAAAAAATTAAAAAACAGGCTGCGCGCGGTGGCTCATGCACTTTGGGAGGCTGAGGTGGGTAGATCACCTGAGGTCAGGAGTTTGAGACCAGCCTGGCCAACATGGTGAAACCCCCATCTCTACTAAAAATACAAAAATTCGCCGGGCATGGTGGCATGTGCCTGTAATCTCAGCTACTCGGGAGGCTGAGGCAGGAGAATCACTTGAACCTGGGAGGCAGAGGTTGCAGTGAGCTGAGATCGCGCCATTGCACTCCAGCCTGGGCAACAAGAGCGAAACTGCATCTCAAAAAAATAAATAAATAAAATAAAATAAAATAAAAAATATAAAAACAAAGCACATTAGGTTTAAGTTTAATTTGTAATGAAATAATATTTTTTCATTACAAATTATGCCTGGCCTGAAATAATATTTTAAAACAGTTTTCTAAGACTACCCTGTGAAAAATGTTAAAATATGTTCAAATGGCAAAATTCTATTAAATTACTCTTTTTATGTACCCATCAAAGAAAGAATTGATGTGGAAAGAAAAAATACATAGGAAAATTTAGGAAACTGGCCATAAATAATATGACATTTTTTATTACATGGTACTTTCCATAGGTATTAATCCAGGGATTCAAAATATTATTTTAACATGAAACGTCTAGGGTTTTTGAAATGCAGAATTAAGGGGATGACTTATATAAGTAATTTAGATAAATGTGTGCATGTTCTTTTTATGCCAATTCAAATTCTTATGCTAAATTATGGAGATGATTTTTATTACTTTATTATTTCCCACAAAAGACCAAAGAAGAGCACAATGAAAATATTCAACTCCAATTTTTAATTCATGAAAAAAAGTGGTTTAACATTTGTGTTCTAGAATCCTTTAAAAAATATAGTAACATTTAATGTATGAAAGCTTTGTCAATACGTTCTTAGGTTAAATAACCCTAAGTATATATTACATTTTAAAATAAAATCTACATTAGCATAAGACAAATCCAATATCTATCTTGGTTAAAAACTAAACATCCTAGATCTGTTTCTTCAATCTGAAATCATTATGTACACCTAATAAATGGTATATCATTCATTTATTTTTCAGGTAAGGTAAACATTATTATTTGTCAGAAAAGGCTTTAATAAGTGCCTTGTTTTTATATCAATAAAAAGTATAAACAATAAGGTAGAAAATATTTTTAGATGGAGTAGTTCACTCCAGATGTTACCAAGGTAACTAAATTCAACAGCATTACATATTTCATTCCTGAGTAAATCAGTATGTTTTAAGAAAAACAAATACATGATTTACTCATTTGTATCAAATATACATACTCACATATTTTGTAATTTAAATGGTAAAAACAATAATGTCTCACAACACTGTCCTATAAATTCAAATTTAAAACAAAGTTTTTGATGTCTTTATTTAAAAAATACCATATAGAACAGTGAGCAGATATTAAACTGAGGATAAATTAAGAATTTTCTATTACTGAGTTTCATGTAATCATGTTAACCATTTTTATTCTCTTTCCCTCTCTCCCTAAAAGATACTTTTTAAGAATTTAAAATCGCAGATCTCAGACTCCTGTAACCAATTCATATCAGGTCATCACTTTAAAGGGGTAATCTGCTTCCTTACCCAACATAGTTTGCTCCATCCTGAGTAGCTGCTACACAGAGGGTGCAGTATTTAGATCTGTGGGTATGGCCTTCAGGTTCACTGGGCCAGGGCGGTGGTTCTTCTCTCAAGGTTTCAGTCTGGGTACCATAGCATTTGAACCAAAGACTCTGTATATGAGTCCCAAGGAAAACAGCACCTGGAGCTTTGGAAAATAAGAGTGCCCAGGGTACCTAGCAACAGAGGAGAATGTGGAATGTGATGACAAGGAAGTGTGGAATCTAGTGACATCAGGAGGGCAGTTGGATGTCGGGAGTTAATTTGTTCTGTGGCTACTTTTGATGGGATGGATTTAGTGTTGGAGAATTATTGTGCTATCTCTGCGAGCACAGATGAGGCTCCTTCTTGTCTAGAAGGTCTAGTAACACAGTAAATGGCAGATTATTCATTTTATTGTTTCTCTTTTGCTACTCCCCATTCCTTCCATGAATTAGTAGAGACCCTAGAAATACTGTAAGTTATCCCACCAGCATTTTGTAGAAAAGTGGTTTCATCAGCATCATATTCAACAATTAGCTCTATCTGTATGAAGAGAATTGACCTAAAATATTATGTTAATGTATATGTGTACCTGTGTGTGTACTTAAGTGTGTGTGTGTATATGTAATCTCCCAAAGTACCTGACCTACTTTCTTATTCAGTTACTTTCAGTAGCTCAGCATCATGTCCTTTAGGCCAAATGCCTTAGGCAAAATTAACAGGAAAAAAATATATATATATATATATAATGCTCATTTTAACATTAGTACTTGGAAATTTAGTCCCAAAATTCAGGTCAGATGCTCACAGGGTCCACAAAGATTTTATTGTTTTCCCCAAATTCACCACAATTTTCCTCCTCTAGTCCTTTGATGCCCCCCTTAGAAAACTTCTCTTTCACATCTTACCATAAAACTAAGTATTAGGTCCAAAATATAGATGTAAATAGCCTTGCTGAAAAGATTAGTACCTTCATATCCAAAAAAGTAGAAAAAAATTAAAAATTCCTTTGAAATCTAACTGCAAAATAGTTTAAGTGCAACTCTCCTTTACCCCTTGTGGTCTCTGCTCTGTCTTCTCCCAGTAAAATAGTTTAAGTGCAACTCTCCTTTACCCCTTGTAGTCTCTGCTCTGTCTTTTCCCAGGCTCAAAACAAAACAAAACAAAAAACAAACAACAACAACAACAACAACAAAGGAAGCTTATCTATCACTAGGCCATACCTTAAATCTTACACCATAACTGCCTTTACTCTGCAACACAAAGCAGGTAACGTAGGCTGAATGAATCCTCGGTAGCACTTTCCAGCCCAGTTTCTGCCTGGAGTCTGACTCTCTGATTCATTTCTGGCTTAAGCTCCTTTGTCACCTAGAAATTCCTCATTTTCCTTCCTTAAAACTTGGTGATGACCTTTTCATTCTTTGAATTTATGTTTTACTTATCCTCTATAACACAGTTTTTAACATTTAATTACATAGCCCTGCTCTCTGTTTTTGTTATCTTACATGCAAAAACCTCAATTCCTGACCACAAAGTCCTGTGCTTTGAAACCTGCAGAAACATAAACAATCAAAATTGCAAATTGCAATTTGTATTGTATTTGCAAAATATAATTTGGATTATATACTATTTAGTAATGTTATCTTAAATATGTGCAAAAGAATAATGGGACATTTTGAAGTCAAAACATTCATACTTAAGTTTATTGATGTAAACAAATGCATATGTATATACATATTATGTATGTATGTAGGTATGTATATATATATGTGTGACTACTACTAAAAGATTAAACGACATTTGTTTTAAAATGATAAAACTGATTTTATTGAAGGCAAGAAAATAACAGATGTTTCAGCCTTCTACTAAACTGTCCAAAAGGGTGACACTCTTACTCTTGTTTGATAGCTCTTAATCCATTCTTTGTCATGGAAGAATGGGATCTACTTGAAAGAGGTTATTACAGTGAAGGCATAGAGATAAGCTGGATGTCTCAAAGCATATAACTAAATTTCAGTGCAACAATTAAATAATAAAACTAATTCTTACCTATCAATGAAGAGTTAATTTATATTGCTTATATTATGTTGTTTACAATATTTAACCCAACATCTATGTGCACAAGATACTGTTCTTGGCACTGTTGAGTCCAAAGAGACTCCATATAAAAATTGTTCTTATCTAAGATTAGACCATAAGAATTACAATGCAAGGTAGAAAATACTATCTGCTCCATGAGAGTTTCATATCAAGCATCATGAATAAAAAGGTTCCTCAGAGAAAGAAAAGTCACCTATGTATTGCTGGGGATGAAAAGTGTATCAGGGAAGGTCTTTTACAGGAGGTGGAATTTGAAGAGGGTGAGATATATATAGATGTATAATGGGGACGGTGGAGGTTATCCCAGTTTAGGAGATGGCATAAGAAAAAGCATCAGAGGCAGAAAAAAGTTGGAAGAGGACAGGGAATTAGTATGTTGTACATACTAAAACAAAGAATTTTGTGTGTGTGTGTATGTGTGTCTATATACATGTGTGTGTATATATGTATATACATGTGTGTATGTATGTGTGTGTGTGTGTGTGTGTATATATATATATGTATATAAAACAGGATATATATGTATATAAAACAGGATCTCACTCTTTTCTCCCAGGCTGGAGTGCAGTGATGAGATCACAGCTCACTGCAGCCCCAACTTCCTGGGCTCAAGTGATCCTCCTACCTCAGATCCCCAAGTAACTGGGACTACAGGTGTGCACCCCCATGCCTGGATAATTTTTTTTTTTTTTTACTTTTTGTAGAGAGGGGGTCTCACTATGTGGCCCAAGCTGGTCTTGAACTCCTGGGCTCAAGCAACCCTCCTGCCTCATCCTTCCAAAGTTCTGGAATTACAGGCATTAGCAATGCACCGTGTCTGAACAAAATTGTATATTTTAGAGTAGTGGATATTTTACTGTGTACTCTTTTTCTGGGAGCACTCATAAAATCGTTCATTATTCTCCTGGCAGGGGGCAGGGTACTAGTAAAAACCCATTGATTATGTGAGTGTAGTTTGAGGAAGCTTATTTATCTCTGTTCCTACCTCTAAGCTGCTATTAACTGACCCATAACAAAATTTTCTCCCAATTCCAAGATGACACATTTTTAAAACTGGCTATTATGCAATAACTTGTAAATGGCTTCTTAATTATCTAAACAATTGCAAAATACAATCATGCATTGTTTAACGAGAGGGATACATTCTGAAAAATATGTTGTTAGGCAATTTCACCATTGTGTGAACATCATGGAGTGTATTTACACAAACCTAGATAGCATAACCTACTATACATTTAGGCTATGTGGTATAGCCTATTATTCCAGACTACAAACCTATACAGGATGTTACTGTACCAAGTGCTGTCAGCAAAGATAACACAGTGGTAAGTATTTGTGTAATTAAACATGTGTAAACACAGAAAAGGTACAGCAAAATATATAACATAATCTTATGAAATCACTGTTGTATGTGAGATCTGTTATTGAATGAAACATCATTATGTGACACATGACTGTACTATTTTCACGCTTACCCATTAGCTTGTTCAGGATTTCACAGAATTAGCTATTTTATATAAAATTATATGCAGAAGTGTATTTTGATATTTTTATACTATGTTGGAAAATATTAGATTTATTTTGTTGACAAAGTCACAGTTATTGTAAATACCACTATGTTATATTTCTTATAGTCATAATAGAAAAAAAGTTAAAATTTTATTCAGAAGTAAGTGAAAAAATATTTACATAGATTTTTTTCCTCCCAATGCACATCTCAGATCTACTTATGGAATCCAGGGTAAGTGTTCCTGAACTAGATGCTATGCTACTTTCTTCACTTATCTTGAATTGTACCATAATATATTATCATAACTCACAGGTTTCAGATCCCTAAGTCCAACACTGATATGGTAGGTTTCAGTGGGGGATCTGTGTTGTCCTTCTTCTCACCTTGCAACACCTTGTCATTTTGTGACATTTAAAATCTATTTACCAGCTAGAATGTACATTTCCACAAGGTAGGTATTCTACATCTTTTGTTTCTTTGTGTTCCTCTATGGAATCCAGTCTAGTGTTTTACCCAGTTAACATTATAGACATAGATGATATAGCTATAAATAAGGCAAACAATGTCACAGATAATATAATGCATTAATGCTGCTGTGTGTGAAATCCATGTATTAGTCACACACTCATGAGGCTATTTACTGCTACAACTTAAAACCAAAACAATACATGAGATTTTTGATGTTCTGCCTCATACAGCAAGCAGTATATACAATGAGAAAATCTCCTGTTAGATTTAAAGTGAATCTAAGACAATCATTTCATAGCATGTCAGTGTTCTCAAAGAGAGCTGACCACTAACCACTGGAAAGAAGTGCCCCAGAAAACCCATCGAATGGGCAATAGAAACAGGAAACAATGCCATATAATATTATTATAGAGTCGTTCTATCTGAAAATGATTTGACAATTTATAAGGACATGGCTTAGAGTTGTATCATTAATTATCCCCAACCACTAACTAAGTTATGGGAACAAATGTCACAGATTGGGGTAAATCATTTTGGAAAGAAATGTTCTAATTGAAACTAAAACCAATAATGATCCAAAAGTTGCACTAAATTGGTGTTTAGCCAAAAAACAAATCAAAAGGGTTTCTTCTTGCCGAAAACAAATCAGAAAATACTTTATTTTGAAAAAAAATGAAAATCTAGGAAAATCAAAAGACCCATCTGTTACAAGCTTATGTTTGAAACAGTGTCTCGGAGCTGGGCAGGACCTGGGCTAGCTTCCAATCTGCCCTTGTAAGAAGCACTTTGGTGGTGGCTATCCACCTTACAGAACACTACCACCCCCATCCAAGGACTTGTTCTTGATACACAGTGATAAGTTACCAGAAACTATGCTTCTCTTCTTTCAGTTGACCATTGTGATGGCCTGTTTTGGATTCTGATTCTCTCACTTATTTTACCAAGTCAGCTGTTGTTTCGCCTAATGCATTTTTCTGAGTCTCTGTCCAACCAGACCAGAATTTACTCTCACCTGCATGCTCATGTTCCAGAATAATCTGACTTCTCTGGTTCTGTATTACAATCTAATTCACAAGGTCTTTGCCAAACCATATCCTAATATACATCCCCATAATTCTACATAAGGATTAAACCATGCTCAGAGGAACAAAAATGGTTGAGTCTTGTCTACTTTGGTAAGATATATAACAATAAAAAATAAAAGATAACTAAAATATAGGGCCCTGTCTCCTCATTGAGCAGGAAACTAGTGTTTCAAAATGCATCTACATACCACATCTGCAGCGAAGGTTAAGTTCTTAAAACTTGACCTCTCTACTACTTAGAAGAAGACACATTACATAGTAGGTTTCATCTGGTTTAAATTGCAGTGAAAATGGCTTTTCCATTTGGCCTTCATGATGGCAGAATAGACCAGCTGGAACTCTAGGTATCTATATGCATGAAGCCTGGGGTAATTTTCAATGAAAGAAATTGTATCAGTACAAATAAAGTTTTAGTGTAAGGCCCCACATTCTTCAATGGGTGACTCTGCCTTTTGAGAACATCTCCTGTCTCTTCATACACTTGGGCATCATGAACTGAGTACCACCTTAATTAAATTAAGACATGATCATTAAATTTAGACATGCTCAGTACCTCTTTTTCATCAAGTGGAAGTGTGACATGTAGGAATGGGTCTTCTCAGGCTCCCATGGTATATGAATAGGTTGCTCAAAACCCACAAAACAACAATTCCTTCTTTAATCTCTGTCTACTAACTTAAAAGAAATTTTTAATGAAAAATTGGTTGAAAATCAGAAAGGTCAGCCTTATTTATATGATAATGTGAAAGTCTGCAATGGTACAGTTGTTTACATAGATAGACCCAAATAAAGAAGGAAATACACTAAATGGGTAAGACTTTGAGCAGTAAGTCTTTTTGTACACTCTCCTTAAGAAAAATATAGTGTTATCGTATTATGTCTTTGGCAGTGGCCAAATGGCATAAAGACTTGAAAGAGCCAGCCTAGATGATTTTTAGACAGAAGTGGAAGCATGATATTGATAAATCTTTTATAATAGGTCAAGGGCTTGAAAATGTTCATGCCATGTCCATGTCCATCAAAAAACCACTACAGTAGAAGGTGACTCTAATAATCAGGTGCACAGTGTGACTTTTCATGTGGATATGAAGCATCCTACCTGCTGGAACCAGGTTTGCTCACTGGGATTATGAATGGAGTAGATGTCAGAGCAGTAGCAGAGCATGGGTGCTTCATTCTGGGTGCTTCATTAGTCATGTTAGTCTGAGTACTCAGTTGCCCAACAGAGTGTTCAATCTTAAAATTTTGATAAAGTACATAACTTTGAGAAGATTGCTAACTTCATCATAGCAGATCAATTATATTGGATCTCTTTAATTCTGTATGGGCTAGCTACTTGTTCTTAGTGGAATAGATGTTTTATTTTTGATTGGTCCTGCATTTCTTGCCCATTCTTCCTCAGACATCATCATTTTTGGCCTCAGAATGTTTTATATACTACACTTTTTCTGATACTACATTACATTCAATCAAGGAAATCACATCACAGTAGAAACATTGAAGCAACTATAGGATTTTCCTTGGAGTTATTGCTGTTATCTCTTCCATCACTGGCAGACTACTGACCTTATAAAATGATGGAATGAACTGTTAAAAACTCAACTACAATGCCACCAAGAGACAGTAGCTGAGCCTGAGGGCCTGCATTTTAGGATGTGATGTGTGCTTTAAGTCAGCTACTGATACTTGGGGCTACTTATTTCTTAGCCACAACATCAGGCTGGAAACAAGGTGCTCCAGAGAAGGAAGCAACACGTCTCGTAACTCTTCTTTACAACTGTAGGTTCTGCTCACCTGCAGAAAGGACACTTGCAACAAGTGGAATAGAAACTGACCATTTCACACCATGCAGGCTACTAAGGGAATCGATTTTTAAAAAGGAGGGCCATGTGTTGGTTGAGGTCATTAATCACGAATACCAATGGAATGAAAGATGGCCAAATAACAAAACAGGTTGGGAGGTGGATACTCAGGGAGTATCTAAAGTATCTTTCATTACGTTCTGCAGGAAGGAAAATACTATCGAGGCAATTCTTGTAGGCAGAGACAAGAAGATCGCATTCCCTGACATGCCATTGCATCTGGAATATTTCCTGAGTAGTTTTATTGCTGCTAAAGAAGTAAAAACATGGAATTTGTAGTTGAGTTTTTTAGTCATAAATACAAGCTATGGCTTGGAAACCAGATGCAGAGACAAGGAGCGCAAAGTTTATCTGGATTTCTTTGCTTGCTGTCAAGTATCTGAATATTAAATAAACATATTCCTTAAGTTTTATCTCCATCGTTGTACATAGCATGTGGTGGTAGTAAATAAATATATGAATTAGTCCATTAATTGTATAATTTCAATTATTACAGAACTGAAATGGTAATGAACGTCACTTTGTGATTTCAACTCAGAAAAGTGAGTCTTTTCAGCATGAAACCTGGGTGCAGTTGCTGGACATGGCTCAGATTTAGTTCTACTGGGGAAATAATGGATTTATGTAGTTTATGCAAAGAAGATGGTTAAGTATTTGGTGGAAGTGTATTTGGACATATGAGAAAGTTGTGTGATGGTTTGATGGTGTGATATGTGTGTATGTATTAGCCAGTGATAGCATGTACTAAGCACTCATAGGGATGGCAACCTAGGGCCTACATTCTCCTCCAATTCGCAAGTGTAGGCCAGAGTAGGCATGATTTCTTGCTGCCTTGGAAGAATTTGGAGCTGTGAGACAGATGAAATTGATGTCATTGGAACTAGGTATTTTTACGTTAAACACTAGAGAGTACTAAAACTATTCTCACTGAGGTCCCCATCATTTTCTAGTTCCTAACTTTCCAGATTTGGGGTAATCAACTCTTTTGTGAATTTTGAGATATTCCAGTCCTTCTTCAATAGATAATCACTTTTGCACCATTTTTGCTTAATTTAGCCAGTTTTTAAAAAAAAAACTTGAAAAAGCAACCTTAAGAAATATATAAAATTTGTTTTGCTTTTGAAAAAGCCAAAAACTAAAGAGTGACGTCAGAAAGAAGGTGGAATAGGAAGACTTGGACCCTCCTTTCCCCCATGGATGCCCTGACTCAACAAAAATACATGTCATTCTCTTTGTGAAAATTCCAGAAATTAGTTGAGAGGCTCCTACATCCTGGGTGAGTGCAAAGCCAGCCACACAGAAATGAGTAAACATATTTGAGAAAAGTGAGGAACAGAAATGTTAAGTGGCTTGACTGTGTTCACTTAAAATTTTAAAGGACTTCAAGTTATGTAATAACTTTATGTTAAAGGACTTCAAGTTATGTAATAAAGTACAGCCATATAAATAGGGAATAGTGAGCCTAAAAAGAATACTTTCAGGGACTATGGGGAGGGATAGAATTGAATCAAATATTTGATGGTTTTAATATGTTTGTATTACTTGTCAGGAACATAGAAAATTAAAGATTTAAAGATTAAAGATTATACACAATCAGTTTTTTGTACAGTATATCAGAAAACATTGATGAAATTATCAAAAGATCAAATAAGTATCTCTATCTCTGGAGGCATTTAAGGATGAAATGTAAGCTACTGGAGGGTAATTTCCAGTTCTTATTCCTTTATTGATTTTTTATTAGCATATTTTAAATATTCAATAACTATTTGTTAGAATAGACCATTGCACTAGTTCACAGTTGCACTGCTAGTATCTCTTTGGTAAATAGACTGTGGGTCTTCTTATCCTTATGTGTGCTCTTGAACTAACTGTATGTATTACTGAACTGGAGACTATGAGAGGAAGAATTCCAAAAATGCCCTCCAACCCAAGATTCTACATCCTAATTTTTAGAACCTGTAAATATGTGGAGGTATCACTCCTGTGATTGTTATGTCATGTGGTACAACTGATGTTGGTAGAGAGATTACCTGGGTGGGCTGATTAAATCACATGAGCTCTTAAAAGCACAGAGCTTCCTCAGTTAGTAGCAGAAGAGAAAGTCAGAGAGATTCACAGCACATACGTTTTTCAAGATGGAAGAGGCCACATAAAGAATGCAAGCGGTCTTTAAGGAGCTGACAGAGATCCCCCATTGATAGCCACCAAAAAACAGAGACTGCGGTCCTCCAGCCACAAGGAACTAAACTCTGCCAACTACCTGGGTAAGCTTGGAAGTGAATTCTTTCCCAAAGTCCCCATATTAGAGCCTAGGCAGGCTAACACCTTGATTTTGGCTTTGTGATACCCTGAGGATAGAACCCAGTCAAACTTGCCTGTACTTCTGACCTATAGACCTATGAAGTATATGGGTTTGTTTTTAATGCTGTCAAGTTTGTAGTAATTTTTAGAAAGCAACATAAAATACAGTACAAACATAAATAATTTTCTATGGTATGTTAGGATACGTAATACTATTTAAAATTATTCAAGTATATTTCGAATAATAGATGTGTATTAGTAGTTCTCAAACTTTAATTGCTTTGGAATTTCCTGGGGGAGATGATTAAAAACATGTATCTGTAGGATCCATGTGGGCACTAAAACCTCTAACACAATAAAGGCTAGAAATCTTGGTTTAATTTATTTTGGTTGAGGTCAGGGAATCTAGAAGCATTTCTCATATAAGTGCTTAGGAGCCATATGTGAGAAATTAATGTAGATGATATCCAACAACTACCCAGTAGAATACGCAATTAAAGGAGGCAACTGTGGATAGCAACAGAACAAAAGATGACTAACAGCCCTCAATTCTGGGTTCAGTAAGGCTGAATCTGAGGATATTTTAATCTCATTTTATAAAAATCTGGAAAAATTTCAGAAAAAGAAGCCAAAAGCCAAATATTCTTTCCCTTTATCAAAACTAATAAACAAAAATACTGACTGCCAGAATGGTCCCATTTTTTAAAAAGACTCATGAAAGGATATGATCTTGCCCAAAGAATTAAAGGTAAATGTGTAACTAAGGAGCTAAAAACCTTATCTGGGGGAAAAGGATAAACTTAATTACCTTGGTTAACAAACCCCTGGAAGAAAAAGCCTTTACCTGGGTCAAGTGTATGTTTGGAAAATCAAGAATCTTTACTCCCCTTATAAAGTAGAGCTGCCTATCATATAAGCATTCACATGTGCTGAAGTCACTGTCAGTTTTGCTCACATAGCAGGTAAAGAGTATCACCCTGGGAAGAATTGTCAAAACCATCAAAGTGTGTCCTCTGGGTCCTGCATGTTCTCTTTCCCCTCTTGATCACTAAATCTCCAGCTATTTGTGTGCACACTGGCTCTATGTATGTCATTTTACTGAGTAATGGATTGACAGATTGATTGATTGATTATCCTTTATCTGAAATTCCCTCACAGAAAAATGTTACTTCAACTAGGCAGTTGTAATTTAAACCTTTTATCTCTAATTGCGGAATGAAAGGCTTTTTCTCTTGGTATTTTCAGCCATTAGCAAGCAGGTGAAGTGTATTGTGTTTTGGGAGTTTGTGCGGAGAGAGAAACCCTGTGATCATACTAGACCTGTTAAGTACCCATGTTTTTAAAGTAACTTAGAGGTGAATGATTAGAATGTATACTCCTTTAGGTATTCTCCTAAACTCTCCTACCCCTGCCCTTCAACAGTTCTTCTCCCTATGGTAATGGGTGAGCCAGGACTACTCATTGATGTAGCTGAATTTCTTATTGCCAATATTCTGAGACAGCAAGAAGCCTGAGCTATGAACCTCTTCTTGGATTTACAGAACAAATACATCCTAAAATAATTATTCTGTAAGGATCCACAATACCTGCTCCTTTATCTAACACGATGGTCATTGGCTGTTTCGTTCTCAGATCTGTTCTCCTTCTATTGCAAATTTTATTTCCTAGGTTTTCTTGCCTAGTGCCTTATGACTGGGTTTAGACAATGAGAGACACTGGAAGAGATGGATAATTGGACAAAGAGAGAATGCCTGGTTATGCCCTCCTCCCTCCCCATGCACACACCCTCTCTGGTTCAGGCAGTCTCTCCATCTCCAGCATGGTGAGTATATCCTCTATGCCCTAGTTCCTGCTAAGAAGCCTCTTTTGTGAATCTGATTCCCATGTAGGAGCTCTGGGCTTGAGCTCTAGTAATATCAGCTATTCCCTGGCCCTTCCACTGCTAGCTATGGGAGCCACCTCTTTCTGTTATCAATTCCAGAGTTGCTTCACTAACCCCTGCTTGGCTTTTTAGCTCTTCAAACACCATTGTAAATAGTTCCTAGTGTTAAATTTTCCTAATGGATGTCATGGAATGGGCTCCATTTTCCAGACGGATCCCAATCCCAACTGATACAATTTCTTGTCCTTTAGCCTCAAGACTTTTGTCTAAAAACTTTGATATTATTATAAATGATATTTTGTAATTTTTTAAATAATATAAATTCATTATTTGATATACAAGATAATTTCACCCAGTTCCCTTTACTGTTTCTCTCTCTTGCATTGAAATTAATTACTGCCAGTAACAGTAGTATTAAGGGAGTTTATCGACATCTTAAAGAATGAAAAATCAATAAAAGTTTTGTTGACAAATAGTATTAGAAACTGGTTTCCTAATTCCAAAATAAACTTCCATCTAAATTCTACTAGTATATCTCAGCAGGAAACACATGTTTGGGTATTCTGAGGAGATGAGCCTGAAAAAGACAGATGCTATGTTATGTAGGGGAAGAAAATGAATTAATTTTAGATTTATGATGAATTAATGGCAACACTAGCACTTAATGACATGTGTCACATTCTACATTCTTTTCTCTATGTTATATTGTCTCTCAGTGAAGGCAGGCTTTAGAAAGAGTTGGATTATAGAAATAGTAGAATATAAAGAAAGTAAACTCAGCAGCAAAGAACAGAGAAGAGGATAGAGAGGAGAAAGATGATGAGAGAAAGGTGATGATGATGGTGGTTTGGAACAAGCTCAGTAGTAGGGAGCTCTCATGTGGGTTGGAGAATAGGTATTTGGTAAAGGGTGTTGGGGTCAGGAATCATGGGATTACCAATAAATATCCTGGGAATTATCAAAAATTAAGTGATAATTGTTGGGGGTTAATGTCTGGAGGTACTGAAGTAGGAGAAACAACCCTCCAAGGAGAACACCTCTTCCTCTGAGGAGCAAATCAACTAAATTACAAATAGGTGGAGGACAGGGGCTAGGCTTTTCTTCACTGCTGTATGCCTTGAAGCCAGCATTATGCTTTGTGTATAGTAGATATTCAGCAAATGCCTAAAGCTATAAACTAATGACTCTAAACCACCTTTATTCTATTTTCTAAACTCATGATTTTCATAGCCCAAAACTTTTATATTGTATTATACACTAATTTTTTCATGGATGTAAGTCATATTTTCCCAAATGGTCATAGGTAGTGAGGACCTTACTTTAATAGTTCTTTGTGTAAAGCAGTACATACAGCAAGTCGCCAAATGAAAATATAATTTTAAAAAATCAACGGAAGAAGAGAAAACATTTTGTTTTTGTGGATATTTTATTTTTGTCATAGTAAGAGGATAGCCAAGAAGTAATGTCAGACAGATTTGAGGAAAAAAACACAACTGAGAATAGAAAGGATTCCCAGATAATGAGTATCCTTTTTATAGTAGTGGTATATATATTCGTTTTCATTTAAACTGTTTCTGTCATAATAAAATATTGAGTTCTCATCAAATCAAAATTTAAAAATCTGTCTTGGATGACCATTAAGAAAAACTAATCTAAGTTACTGTACTAACTGTATCAATTTAAACTCTTTGAATAATGCCAAATTAAGAGCTCTCACAATGTGATTACTACTAATTAATCAAGAGCTGGTCATAGTACCCCCCCCAACCCCATTCCATGTTTTATGCTGCTACACCAATGTCACATAAGCACGGCCATCTATAAAATCTTTCCTTGGATAAAGTGCAATAGATTCTATTTTGAAAATCCTTGTTTCTTTACTTAAGCCAAACAGGGAACATTTACTGAGCTTTGAAGCACCTGATTCAGAGTGTTCACTGCTGATGGCACATTTCCAGGATCCTTATTCAGTGGTTATCCATGCAACTAAACTAAACAGAACAATGAATTACATTGAATATATCATTTGGTTGTACACATCTCATTTCTATGCTCCCTTCTAGTACAAATTAACATGCCAACAGCCTACTGCATTGATAGCCACACAACTAGCCCAGGCTGAAACTGCCAAGGCAGGCGCCTGACCAAAGGGCCATCAAACCACAAGTCAAACCCGTAGCCAATGCAGCCAGACCGGAAAAATGAATTAGGCCAAAGGATTTCATCTCTTGGAATTTGAACTAACACTTTCTTCTCAAGGGCCAATGACCACATCAAAACCACCAGTGAATTTAGAAAAACAGAATCAGAGACTTTATCCCAGACCTACTAAATCAGAATCTGCATTTTAACCAGACTCCCAGAAGATTCATTTGCATGGTAAAATTTGAAAAGTTGAAACCACTAACTTTGTTAGTAGCTGCAACAGAAGTAAAAGTGGTAGAGGAGCATTGAGCTGGAGAAGTTACAGGGGTCCATGATGAATACAAAACTATTTCAATATTCCAATTTTTGAAGAGTATTATATTCTCTCTTTGATTACCAAAGAGTATATGCCTATATCCCTTTTTCCTTTGTCCCTTCCTCCTTTCCTTCCTTTTTCCATCCTTCTATTGAGGAATTTACTTAGAATCTCTTGAGCCAAACTCATCAGAGAAAGCCAAGTAGGGAGACACGTAGAAACAGAAAAGATAAGGGAACTGTGTGGGGTCTACCTCACACAGTCTTGGTGTACAGTTATTCTCTCAGTACAATTATTAATCATGCCCCCCTTTGGATCTCAAATATATCCTGTTTTAGACAATAAACTATATGATATCTCAGTATGAAACTCAGTGAGGTTTATTTATGGCCTAGCTGTTCTGCACATTCTAGTCTTGGGTCCCTTAAATCACTCTCTCCCTTATTGGGACACATCATTCTTAAAAAAATTGACACCCTTGTGCCCTGATTTTTTGAAGTAGCCCACACACATAAAAATTTTACTATTTAATTAGTAGATACTAGGTGCCACTAAAGAGTAATTAAAAATGATATTGGGGTACTAATTTATCAATCCTCAAAGCAAGCCCAGGTTATCTAATGTCACAGGGGCATATCCTTGGCTCCTGATTGAATGGCTTTCTCCAGATGATCTATGTGCCAAAGCCCACTTAACACTCAGGAGCAGCTGACTCCATAATCTGTGGCCTTTTCTCTCCACCATGTACCTTTCCAGGCTATGAGCTTATGTCTCCCAATTCTCTGGTGACACTGCGAACACCTGCCATGGGAGGAAACCATGCCATACATGAACATCTCTGAGGGCACAGAAACTTTCTGTTTATTGGATACTATGCTCTATATCTCTAGTTTTCTGATAAAATGTTTAGACACTTTGTAGTGTGGATTGAGCATTATTTTCTAGATAATACAAAGCCAAGAGGTGAGATTTTAAAAATTCTATTCAAAGAATTTTTCTTTAAAGTACTATTTTATACAACCAACACAACATAATAACCAATTTTCAATAATAAATATAGTGACAAAAATCTAAAATAAAGTAGTAAATTAAACCAGGAAAAAGTTCCACAAATTTTCACATACAAATCACTTCAGCTATTACTTACAAATGTTATTAAGTAGTGGGAAATGTACTATAATTCAGTGATTCTGTGCTTCAGAAAATAAGCTGTTTCTTCATTTATATAATGAGTCCTATCTTAAAGTCAAAGTAAATTAATAATCTAAATAAAATTCCACTTTGATTATATTTTTGGGCTTTTAGAAAAAGGAGCAATGCCTATTATATTTGATATTCTTAATAATTTTCAAAAGCCATAAATGTTAATCTCTACTCATTTTTAAAGGATACATGCAAAGAAACTGCATCCTAAGACAGAGCATAACTAGGTTAAATATTCAAAGAATCCTGAATTCAAATTCTTATTTCTTTTGCTTATTTTTTCTTCTGGGGGTATGGAGAGGAAACAGGGTCATGCATATAGTGGGACAAAAGGCCTAATCTTCACCACACAGCAAGGGCTCAAGAGATTCTAAGTAAATTCCTCAATAGAAGGATGGAAGAAAGGAAGGAAAGGAGGAAGGGACAAAGGAAAAGGGATATAGGCATATACTCTTTGGTAATCAAAGAGAGAATATAATAATCTTCAAAAATTGGAATATTTAAATTGCTTTGTATTTGTTGATAGGACAGACATGTGTTAATGGATACAAAATTACAGCTAGATAGGAGAAATAAGTTCCAGTTTTCTATACCACTTTGGATTACTGTAGTTAATAATAATATATAGTTTCAAATAATAGCTAGAAGGAGCATATTGAATGTTCTCAACACCAAGAAATAATAAATGCTTTAGGTAATGGATATACTAATTACTCTGATCTACTCTACATATACCATATATGTAAAAACATCACTGTGTACCCCATAAATGAGTGCAATTATTATTTGTCAATTAAAAATAAAATTTAAAAAGATGATTATTTACTCTATTGCTTAAATTGATAAAGTTTTTCAGATATAAAAATCAAAATATGTAAAAAATAGAAGATTAAGGTTGACAATAGGGAGAACAAGTCATGGTGGGGAGAGGGAGGGAGAGGAGAGATGAGTGGGTAAAGAGGTGGCAGGATAGGGAATCACAAGGGGGCTGAATGGATGAGAAAATAAAAGGGAAGGGATGGAGAGAGGAGAAGAGTAGTTCAGGAAGGACACTTATCTCAGTTTGAATAACAAAATCACTGGAGAATTGTTATTTGATTAATAACCAGGTGTCTCCCAGGACTCAAGCTCTGAGAGAACAGGCTATGTCCATCTTGGTTCTCTGTTGTATCTAGCGCAGTGCTAGTCCCCTACTGCAGTGCTTCTCAAACTCTCAGTGATGAAGACTCCAGTCTTGTGTTTCTAATTTATCATGGACAACCAATTTGTAAAACAAAACAAAACAAAAGCAACAACTTTAAACATGAAATGTAAAGAAAAGACATGTAAAATCCAAGCCCATTTATTATTAGATTCAACAGATATATCATTGCTTGTTTCCAAGTCCTGTACATATCTTGTCACTGATATGTACCAGCAGTTGTCACCAGCAATAATCCACTAACTTCTTATTGATTTGATAGACCTTCATTAAAAATTTGTAGAGGAGCTTCAAGATGGTTGCCTAGAGGCATTTCATATATGCCTCCTTCACTAAGAAGAAACAAAATAGTGAGTAGATATTTTATACTTTCAAAAGATGATTATCCAAGAGAAAACACTAAAATTCCATATGAGAGTGACAGGAACTACCTAAAGTAGAAGGAAGAAAGGCATCTGCTCACCTGAAATCAACTGGGTGTCAGATGCCAAGAGAGACTCCTCAATACAAGGAAAGAGTAAGTGAGAAACCCTCAACAGTCCACATTTCCAACATGGAGTGTGGCAATCCAAGCCACAGGAAAGCCTCTTCACCCTTCATATGTCCTGAAACCAACAAAGGGAGCTGCTGGGAGACCTTATAATGGCACTGCCCCAGAGAGAGGGCTCACAGTGGGTCCCAAAAAAACACCTGGAGATCTAAGCAGCTACAACAAGCTGCCATTTTCGAGTGCCAGTGGCAACACACTGCACTCTCCGGGGACCAGTGGTGCTGCAGCTGAGGTGCTAGACAAGCCCTGGCTCTTGCCTCTGGGGCTTAGATGTGAGCAACCACCAAATATTACTGCGTCTAAGGTGAAAGCACAAAGAAAGTGCAAGCAAGAAGCCAGCTACCACAGCAGGTCTTAGGTATGAATTCTACTAAAGCTTGAGTGCAAGTGGTGTGCACATTCCCCAGCCACCGGGCTAGGCTGCTGCCACTGAAGGTAGCACCACCCTATCCAGTAGCAGGGCTGCAGCATAACCACTGCTGCCCACAACCTGAGCATTCTGATGGTGGCCTGGGGATCACCCCACCCCTGCCTACCATGGTGACACCCACACACACCATCAGGAGGCCTGAAGATGAGCTCACCTGGCCCAGTGTTGCCCAACTTCTCCCACCCCAGAGCACAGACTCTGGAGGCAAAAAGATTGCTTAGCCCAATCCACCACCACTGCACATGAACACTCCTCCTGGGGCCTGAGGTTGGGACTACCCACCCAGCTACCACCACAGCTGACATCTATCTGCACATAGCACCTGTGAGCATTGAGACTGGCCCACTCGGCTCATCACAGTCCCACTGCCAATATAAGCACTCACCACGTGGGACCCAGATAGTTGTCCTGTTACCTTCACCCATGCCATTCTAGCTGTCCAGGGACCTGAGAACCCACCCACCTGGCCCACTGCTGCCTACCAGAATTGGAGTAAGCCACCTGGAGGCTCAAGAATAGGTTTACCTGAACCAACAAACACCAGGGTACACCACTCTGGGACCCAAGGACAGGCATCCCAGCCCATTGCTGCCATCACTGGGGCCTAAAGACTGGCCTTCCTGGCATCCTAGCCCACAGAAAAACTTCATCACAGCCTCCAATAACAATTGCACCCTAAGCCACTGGGAAAATCACAGATACTACTGATGATGTTTACAGTCAAAGAAGTTTTACAAAGACTACACTACTGCACACATCTAAAATCAAAGCCAAAGTGCCCTGCTCAACCAACACCATAGGTACATATTCAGGAAAAAGTCCTCCCTGATGAAAGCAAATTCAGAAATTTGGAAAAAATAACTATATACCAGATGCAGAGATATCAATGTAAAGGCACAGGAAACATGAAAAAGCAAAAACGTATGACACCTTTAAAGGGCCATAATAATTTTCCAGCAATAGATCCCAATCAAAAAGAAATTCATGAAATCCCAGAATAAGAAACTAAATTATTGATTCTAAAGAACCTCAGTGAGTTACAACAGAAATCTGAAAAACAATATAAAGAAATCAGAAAAAACAATTCAGGACATGAATGAAAATTTAACAGATAGATATTATTTTAAAATACCAGAAGTTTTAGAACTGAATAATTATTTGAATAAAGTTAAAAATACATTTGAAAGCTTCAGCAATAAACTACATCAAGCAGAAGAAAAAAATCTCAGAACTTGAAGACAGGTCTTTCAAAATAACCTTGTCAGAAAAAAATAAAGAGAATAAAAAGAATGAGCAAAGATTTTGTGACATATGATAAACCCATAAAGCAATCAAATATTAAAATTATGGGAGTCCCATAAGGCAAAGAGAAAATTAAAGCATTCAATAACTTATTAAATAGATAATAAATGAAAAGTCCCCAATTTAGGAAGAAATTTAGACATTCAGATATAGGAGGTTCTGAGATCCCCAAACAGATAAAATGCAACAAGATCTTCATGGCACATTATAGTCAAACTATCTTAAGTCAAAGATAAATAGTGAATTCTAAAAAGAGCAAGAGAAAAGCATGTAGTCACCAATAAAGGAACACTCCATTAGACTAATAGAATTCTCAGCAGAAATCTTATGGGCCAGTAGAGAATAGGATGACATATTCAAAGTGCTAAAAAGAAAAAAAAAATCACGAAGGATACTATACCCAGCAAAATTATCCCTCATAAATGAAGGAGAAATAAAATTTTTCCCAGACAATTGAAAGCAAAGGAAATTCATTAGCACTAGACTCTCCCTACGAGAAATGCTCAAGGCAGTCTTCAACCCAAAAGCGAAAGGACAGCATTTACCATCATGAAAACACATTGTAACTAATACTCACTGGTAAAGCAAACAGACAAATGAGGAAGAGAAAGGACTCAATGATAACACTACAGAAAACCACCAAACCAAAATGACAGACAATAAGGAAAAAATAAAGGAACAAAGAATATACTAAACCAGAAAATAACAGTATGACAGGAACAAAATCTCACACATCAGTAACAAGCTTGAATATAAATGAATTAGATTCTCCTCCTAAAAGATATCGACTTGCTGAGTGAATTTTTAAGATAATCCAACTACAAACTGCTCACAAAAAATAAACTTTACCTCTAAAGACTCATTATAGAATGAAAGTGCAGGGATGGAGAAAGATATTCCACACAAGAAAACCAAAAGGGAAGCCAGACACGGTAGCTCATGCCTGTCATCCCAGCACTTTGGGAGGCCAAGTCGGGTGGATCACTTGAGGCCAGGAGTTCGAGACCAGCCTGGCCAACACAGCAAAACTCTGTCTCCACTAAAAATACAAAAATCAGCTGGGCATAGTGGTGCACACCTATAGTCCCACCTACTCAGGAGGCTGGGGCATGAGAATCACTTGAACTTCGGGAGGTGGAGGTCATAGTGAGTGGAGATTGCGCCACTGTACTCCAGCCTGTGCCACAGAGTAAGACCCTGCCCCACCCCACCCCCCAAAAAAGCAACAATGAACAATCCCAAAGTGAGCAGGAATAGCTATATTTACTTCAGATAAAATGTACTTCAAGTCAAAAACACTAAAAAGGAAAAAAAAAGGACAAAGAAGGTCTTTATGTAATGATAAAACGATAAAACAGCTAGAGGATATAAACATTCTAAATATATAGGCACCCAACACTGGAGCACCCAGATTCATAAAGCAAATATTACTAGATCTAAAGATGTCTAAAGATGGCAATAGACTCTAAAACAAGAATACTGGGAGACTTCAACACCCTACTCTAAGCATTACACAGATCATCTAGACAGAAGATCTACAAAGAAACATTAAACTACACATTAGACCAAATAAACCTAACAGACATTTAAAAAAACATTACATTTTATTCAACAACTGCAGAATACACTGTATTCTCATCAACACATAGAATATTCTCCAGGACCTACTATATGTTAGGCCACAAAGCAAGTCTAAAAATATTTGAAAGATTAAAAATTATATCAAGTATTTCTCAGACCATAATGGAATAAAACTAAAAATCAGCACCAAGTTAAACTTTGGAAACTTATAAATAGTTGGAAATTAAACAATATACTCCTGAACAACCACTGGGTTATGAATAAATTAAGTTGGAAATTTAAAAATTTTTTGAAACAAATGAAAATAGGAATATAATATATCAAAACTCATGGTACATAGCAAAAACGGTACTAAGAGGGAATATTATAGCAATAAATGCCTACATTTAAAAAGTAGAAAGATTTCAAATAATCTTTCAAATAATGTAGATTTCAAATAATCTAATGATGATCCTCAAGGAACTGGAAAAGCAAGAATAAACTAAACCCAAAAGCAGCAAAAGGAAAAAAAAATGATTAAAGCAGAACTAAATGAAATAGAGACTAACAAACAATACAAAAAACAATAAAACCAAAAGGTAGTTCTTAAAAAATAAACAAAACTAATAATTATTAGACTAACCAAGAAGAGAAGATAGAAGACTCAAATAAAAAAAATCAGAAATGAAAATGGAGACATTTCAACTGATAAAACAGAGATACAAAAGATCATCAGAGACTATTATGAACAACTATATGCTAACAAACCAGAAACCTTATAGGAAATGGATAATTTTCTGGAAACATATATCCTACTAAAATTGAATCAGAAACAAATAGAAAACCTGAACAGACCAGTAATGAGTAGTGAGATTGAATCAGTAATGAAAATCTTCCAACAAAGCAAAGACCAGGACCAGATAAATTCACTAATGAATTCCACCAAAGATATAAAGAAGAAATAATAATAATCCTCAAGCTATTTCAAAAAAATCAAAGAGAAGGAAATTTTCCCTAACTCATTCTATAAGGCCTATATTACCTTGATACCAAAACCAGACAAGGATTTGACAAATAGTGAAACTACAGGCCAATATTCATGATGAACAGAGATACAAAAATCCCCAGCAAAATACTAATCAACAGAATGCAACAGCATATCAAAAAGATAATAAACCATGATCGGATGAGATTTATACCAGGGATGCAAGAGTGGTTTCATGTACCCAAATCAGTAAAAAGGAAATGCATCATATCAATAAAATGAAGGGAAAAAAACAACAGATGCCGAAAAAGCATTTGATAAAACTCAACATCACTTCATGGTAAAAGCTTCAACCAATTAGGCATAGAAGGACCATACCTCAACACAATAAAAGCTGTATACAACAAACCCTCAGTTAACATCATACTGAGTGGGAAAGGTTGAAAGCTTTTTCCTTAAGATATGAAACAAGACAAGGATGCTCACTTTCATCATCCCTATTCAACATATTTCTGGAAGTTCTAGCCAAGGCAATGAGGCAATAGCAATAAATAAATGGCATCAGCCCAGCACAATGTCTCATGCCTGTAATCCCAGCACTTTGGGAGGCTGAGGTGGGTGGATCACTTGAGGTCAGGAGTTCAAGACTAGCCTGGCTAATATGGTGAATCCCCGTCTCTACTAAAAATACAAAAATTAGCTGGGTGTGGTGGCAAACACCTGTAATCCCAGCTACTCAGGATTACAGGAGGCTGAGGCAGGAGAATCGCTTGAACCCGAGAGGTGGAGGTTGCAGTTAGCCAAGATTGTGCCACTGCACTCCTGCCTGGGCAACAGAGTAAGACTCCATCTTAAAAAATAAATAAACAAATAGCATCAAAATTGCAAAAACAAAGAAGGTAAAATTGTCCCTCTTTGCAGATGACATAATCCTATATCTAGCAAAACCAAAGATTCTACCAAAAAACTCTTGTATCTGATAACCAAATTTAGTAGAATTGCAGAGTACAAAATGAACATAGAAAAAATCAGTAGCATTTCTGTACACCATAGTGAAATAGCTGAAAATGAAATCAAGAAGGCAATTCCACTTACAATAGCTACAAAAAATCCCAAGAAATAAACTTAACCAAGGAAATGAAAGGTCTCTACAAGGAAAACTGCAAAACACTGATTAAAATAACACAGGAGGACACAAACAAATAGAAAGATATCCCATGCTCATGAAAAGGAAGAATTAATATTGTTAAATGACCATACTACCCAAAGCAATATACAAATTCAACACAATCCCTATCGAAATAACAATGTCATTTTTCACAGAAATAAAACAATCTTAAAGTTCATATAGAATCCAAAATGAGAAGAATAGCCAAAGTAATCCTGAGTAAAAAGAACAAAGCTGGAGGTATCATATTACCTGACTTCAAATTATATTACAAGGCAATAGTAACCAATACAGCATGGTATTGTTATTAAAATAAACACATAGACTAATGGAACAGAATAGGGAACTCCAAAATAAATCCTCATATTTACACCCAGCTAATTTTGACAAAGATACCAAGAATATATACTAGGGAAAGGACACCCTCTTCGATACACATACAGGGAAATTTAAATACTCATATGCCGAAAAATGAAACTGGATCCATATTTCTCACCGTATATAAAAATCAACTCAAGATGGATTAAAGACTTAAACTTACCCAAAATTATAAAACTACTGTAAGGAAAACATTTCAAGACTGGTCTAGGCAAAGATTTCACAGCTAAGACTTCAATAGCATAGAAACTAAAACAAAAAGACAAATAAGATTATACTAAACTAAAAAGCTCTACACAGTAAAGGAAACAAACTACAAAGTGAAGAAACAATCAGTTGAATAGGAGAGAATATGTGCAAACTGTTCATCCAGTGGGGACTAATACCCAAAATACACAAAGAACTCAAATAACTCAACAATAAAAAAAAAAGTCTTAAAAATTCGGCAAAGGACATAAACAGACAATTCCCACAAGAAGACATACAAATGGTTAATAGGTATATGAAAAAATGCTCAACATCAGTAATCATCAGGGAAATGCAAATCAAAACCACAATGAGAGATCATCTTATCCCAGTCAGAATGGCTACTATAAAAAATAAAATGTAAGAAATGTTGGCAAGGATGTGGAGAAAAGCAAACACTTACATATTGTTGGTGGGAATGTAAATTAGTACAAGCACTATGAAAAACAGCATAGAGATTTCTCAAAAAACTAAAAATAGAACTACCATATGATCCAGCAATCCTACTACTGGATATCCATCCAAAGGAAATCAGTATATCAAGAGGATATACTGATGCTACACTAGCATGTTTATTGTAGCACTATTCAAAATAGCAAAAATATGGAATCAGCTTAAGTGTCCATCAATAAACAAATGGGCAAAGAAAATGTGGTACATATACATAGTAGAATATGATTTGGCCATAACAAAGATTGAAATCATGTCATTTGCAGCAACATGGGTGGAACTGGAGGTCATTATGTTAAGTCAAAGAACCCAGGTATAATAAGATAAATACCGCATGTTCTCACTCATATGTAGGAGCTAAAAAACTTGGTATCATGGTGACAGAGAATAGAATGATAGATACCAGAGGTGGGTAAGTGTGTTAGAATGAGTAGGGGAAATGAAAAGAGGTGGATGAGTGGGTATAAACTTACAGTTTAGATAGAAAAACAAGTTCTAATGTTTGATAACAGCCTAAAGTGACTATGATCAGAAACAGTATACTGTATATTTCAAAATAGCTAGAAGAGAGAACTTGAAATGTTACCCTTTTCAAGGTGATGAAATGATAAATACTCAAGGTGATGGGTGCCCCCAAATAAGCAGGTTCGATCATTATACATTCTATGCATGTAAAAAATACAAGTATCACATAAGTATGTGAAGTATTATGTATCAATAAAAGAAATAAAATGTAAAATATATAAAAAATATAGACATCAGAACATTAAAATCTCAGCTATATATTATAGTTATATCATATCTTATTCCGGAATTTGAACAATTTTGGATATTCTTTTCCCTCGTCTTATTGTTACACAATAACAAAGTAGAGAATATGTCACCTAATTTTAAGTGGTTACATTGGGGAAAAAAGACAGGTTTATTACTAAGGGTTCCATATTGAGTAGCATAATAGAATGAGACACAATTCTTTTGACAACCAGATCACTACTTTTGCTCATAGGTCTGGGTGGCTTTTTTTTTTCCCCTACAAATTCCACAGGCAGCATTAATTAGCAAGCTGAAAGCACTTTCATTTTCACTTTTGGCTAGCAGACTTCAATGAATCTCTAATTTACACATTTCAGCTCTGCAGACATTTGCAGACCAATATTTTAAGAGCAAGTCTTTATTTGGCTTAGCCTCCATTTCTGTATAAAGTTAAGATGTGCATTTACTTGTCATTTCAGCAAAACCCTTGCCACAATTAATGAATGGTTCCAAAAAAATAAGTGTGTGGTCAAACCCATTCCACTTTTCTTTAGCCTGTAAATTGTTAGTTCTTTTGTAGTAACAGCTAGTTTAAACACAATGAAAACATCAGCAAAACATTGGCAAAATGTTCTTTCCAACAACTGATTCAAAATCATGATATAAATGAAAAACATATACAGACCGTTCCTGACTTACAATGGTTCAACTTAGCAATTTTTTGACTTTATGATGGTGTGAAAGCAAGACACATTCAGTTGAAACCGCATTTTGAGCACCCATACAACCATTCTGTTTTTCACTTTCAGCTCAGCATTCAATAAATTGCATGAGATACTCAACATTTTATTATAAACAGGCTTTGTGTTAGATAACTCCATCTAACTGTAGGCTAATGTAAGTATTCTGAGCATCTTTAAGGTAGGCTAGGCTAAGATATGGTGTTAAGTACCTTGGGCATATCAAACCCATTTTGATTTCGAATATTTTCAATTTACAATAGGTCTGTTGGGATGCAATCACATTGTAAGTTGAGAAGCATCTGTATTCAAAATTTTGGTGACTATATTTTTAATAAAAACGATTGATTGATCTATTTATCGCTCGTTTGGAAAGGTACATACCAAACTGTTAATGGAGATTATTGTTGGGGGCACAGTAGATTGGGAGTGAAGAATAGGGGACCCTTCCTTTCTCTTTATACATTTTGGTACTTTTTGGAATTTTTTCATGACTATATACTTCACATGAATATGTAATATTTTATTAATCTTACATTGCTGATAGAAGCTATTTTGAGGATTAAGCTATTTTGAGGTGATTGAAGCTATTTTCAAAATAGAAACTATTTTGAAGTGATTGAAGCTATTTTCCTGAGGAAAAATGCTTCAATCATGAATATGTATTTTTAAAACATCTATATTTTATTAATATACTTTATTAATCAATTGAACTTTGAAATAAAACAACATGCGAGGTGGAGGTTCTTAGCCCATTAGTACATGGGTGCACAAACCATTGCGGAAATGTGAGTCTGAGATACGAACAGAGATAGTGTGTTAAGCCAAAGTCTGTGTACTTTCCACTTCCTTATGCTGCAGGGATAAGAAAAATGAGTCAATTGTATCATTTAATGGAATCTCCTTGTGTTTCTAACTTAGGTATCACAGAGGATAAACAACGAAAAGAACCATGTGAGATATGCTCTGGTGACATTGGTACAGCCCAGAATTCAGGGCAATCCCATGAGAAAATTGTTCATATAAATTTGGTCAGAAATATATTTTATATTCATGTCCTTTAATTGTAAAATTAGTAAAAGAGGTGTTTATTCTTCAAAATATTAGAAATGGGTGCAGAGAACATTTAGGTTGGCAAGGAACACTCCAGATAATTTTGTCTGATAATCAAAAATATTCTAGGATGAAAAAAACGTAATGAAAAAATTTGCCAGATTATAAATCGAGTTTTCTATTGCAGGTCCAATAACACATATTTTGCTTTCAATTACTATTTCCTCTGAACCCAAATATTTAAAATAAGAGAGTTACTAATAATGTTAGTCCCAGCATTGTTACTTTTCTTGAGATGATAAAAACTATGATATAAATTTGAAGACAGGATGAGCCACTAAGAAAATCAAGTCTTGAGGTCAACAAGAAGCAAGGCTAAAGTAAAAGGTTAAAATTCTCAGCTTTAGAGAAGAACTTGGGAACAATGCCGTGAGCAGTTGTAACAAAAACTGAGTGAAAAAAAATCACATTCTTGGGCCTTTACCCCCAGTCCCTACTGTGAAGAATGGCAAACAGAGGAAAGAACTAAAGGCAAAGAAAATCCTTAATATCCTCCTCTATGTGGCAGGTGTTAAGGGAAGCACATGTCTCTTTCCTGATATGGGAAATAGTTATCCATGGGGACCTTATTAGCTAAAATGAAAAAAAAAAAAGCCACTTCGTTATCACCGTTAAATTTCTTACATTCTTAAAGCAATTTCTAGGAAGTGAATTCACATTTGCTGCATTCTTTAACAAAGCCCTGGCTTCTGGGATTTTCTAAATTTCTAAACTTCTTTCAAAGCATTAGAAAAGCATTATAGATTTTCTTTTTTTTCTTCCTTTTTAAGTTTTAACCTTTTAGTAGTTGGGGTGACCGATACTAAACAAAGTTGGAAGTTACAGACAGTATCAATCAAAGTTAATTTCTTATTCTACCTTTAAAATACACCTTGGGTTTGTTCTGCAAGTCACATTTAGCCATATTGTAATGTTGATTATTGTTCTTAGTATTTATTATACAGGGCTACAGTTTATAATTGCTATAGATAGATTTTACTAAAAGGTATGGGAAATAATTTATTCTATCACAAAATAATAATATTTAAACAGTTTTCTGTTGCATGAAGTTATGCATGTGATTTACAAAAATATAGGTTCAGGCAGCAATATAAAATTATACATAGGCATGAAGTCAGGAGCAAAAAATGAAGACTTTTTTCTATAAATACAAAGTTCTGAATATACTTTAGTAAATTCTGATGTTTGGGCTCAGATATTGATCTCATTGACTCTTTTAAGAGCTGACTATACACTTTGCCTTTTCCTTACTCTAATTTTCATACACTTCTCTGCAACCCATTCAATCAAATATTTGAATAAGGCTACATACACAAAGAGGCAAGCTCCCTAGCCAGTAATGATGGCTCATTTTCCCAGATGAAAAACTCTGAAGACATCCCTCCCACCAAACCCCTTTCTATCTGCAAGTAAAGAATAAAACTGTGCCAGAAAACATGATGGTATTTTCTAAAGTTGAGAGGAATATGTCCATGATTCCTACCCCAATTACGAATCCCAGTGGATTCACATGAATGATCAAATGTTGAAAAGTTGTCTATTGATCTTTAATCATATTCCAAAATTTTAAGTAAAGTGTAGGAGAGGTAGCATGTATATTAATAGACTAAATGCTTCTGAAACACCAATCAAAGAAGGAAGAAAGGCAAGAAAAAGAAATGTTACCAGTAATTGAAACTGAAATTGGTAGATAAGTGATAATGAGTGGATGCTTTCAGTTATTAAGCATCCGGTGCAGCAAGTTCCTTTATATTAGTTATTTCCTTTAATTCCCCAAACAATTCCATGAACTAGTTATCTCCATATTACAAATAAGAGAAATCTCATGTGCTAAAGCCTTCCCAGACGATCACTACCAAATTGTCCTCACATTCTCCTTTCTGTCAGCACTATATCTTGCACTAATCTTCATCATGACATTTTTCACACTTGGGAAATAGGTCGAATCACATTGTGGTTAAGACCATGAGCTCGGCAGTCAGAAGAACATATAATCAGAACTTAGTCCTGTCATTCACAACCTGTGTGGTGTGGACGTAATCTCTCTGAGCCTTAGTTTCCTTATAAGGAGAACAGAGGTAGCTGTAGGATTTACATTACAGTACATGTGTTACAAATAAATGAGTTCATGTTTGCAGAGTAGCTAGCCCAGTACCTGGTCCACATCAAGGAAGGTAGTATTTGAAGGGAGATAAAGCCTCTGATTTTCTTCATGTACTTACAGTGTGCATGATTTTCTTCATGTACTTACAGTGTGCTTTCGCAAAAGCAGGTCCATAGTGGGGGTTTATTAAATGCTCATTGAATGAATGACAAATAAATGAATTAATGTATGTATGCAAATATGTATGTATGCATGTATAGATGGATGAATGGATAATCTTTTGCATCCTAAGACAGTAGTTTTCCTATTAAAGCTCCAATCATCTTTATAATTTTCCTCTTCCTAAAGTAGGATGAATTTTTGTGAGATAACAGACTATGACCAATAATCTGCTTATTTTTACAGAGATCAAAGTTATACATAGGTACCCAAGAAAAAACAATAAAAATAATTTTTTCTTTACCTATTCTTGTAGGATACAAGAATGACTACAATGCATCATAAGAAATGGCAATGTGAGGTGCAGAATGAGCTGGAATCAGCCTCTCTTTATTAGTTATATCACTTTAAAAATATTCCTTGATCTTTCTTAGCATCAGTTTCCTCACTCATAAATCTGGGACATAACAGTAATTATATGTGTCTTACAGTGTTGTGATAGTCCAATGAGATAATGTAAATTAAAGGGTGCACAGTGTAAGGGTTAAGGGATAAGTTTTCTTTGAAGCAGGGAGGCAGTTGCCTCTTCATCATAATACCCTCTTCAGTGTGTTTTCCTCTTTAGGGTGCCATCTCGAAAACATATAGGCCTGAATAAAAGGCCCAACCTTTTGACTTTCTAATTCAAGATTAGGGACTTCTGACCATTAAAACTGTAAATGTATACCTCCAGAATTAGCTTAGGGGTCTCTCTCATGGGATAAGTAAAAAGAGTTGCATCCATATCTATCAAGAAGATAGAGAAATTGTAACTGCTCATTCTTCTCACTTTACTGTGTATGTGTATGAAATTCTGTTCAGACTTCATAGTCACTTTTATGTCACTTAACTCTATAAAAAATTGTGTTATTTCTCTTTCTTTTAAATAGGTACAGAGGGATCTTTTGTTAGAATTGTTTTATTTCTCTATCAATTAAAAACTATAAAGTACCAAATAACTGTTAATTGTTGATGCTGTTATTGTAATTATTATAATTATGATCATTTCAGGACCACAATGATACAAAATTATAGCAATTATCCATATGAAAAGAAAATAAAATACTTTTATCTTTAACTAATTGGATAATTACTACAAAATGCTTTTCCCAAAACTCAGCTGAATATATACTTTTTTCCTTTACCTCAAATTTATTTTTATCATATATTAATGCCAAGAGCAAAAGTATAAAACTTCCCAAATTAAAAGTTATTAAATTTTAGAACTGTCAGACTCCAGTAATAAAAGACAATTTTTTGTTATACTAAGAAGCTGTATACTTTAAATGAAAAATACATGACAAGTTTTCATATACTCTAAATGCTATACACCAATATTAAAGAGGAAACAACATATAGAGTAGTCCAATGAATGCTAAAGATGCTTTGAAATTGTATGCAATAATATAACCTAAAACAGACATTTGTAAATGATCTACATTATGAGTAAGTTAGCTATTACAATTAAATGCAATATATGCTTTTAAAGACTTAAAGATCAAACTTAAGATGTCTAAAATCAAATTTGTTCCTGCCTCCCATTACCGCCACTACTCTCTTCAAAAACTCCCTCTTTCTATTGACTTTCCTATGTCTATAATGGCACCCATGCACTTTCAGTCTTGAAGGTTCTTTCTTTAATGCTGCCCAGTCATGGGCCAAGACTATCTTCTGTGCTTACTTTATCACACTGCCCACTACAAAATAATACAATTTTCCATTGGTCATGCTCACCAGACTGAGTGTTTTTATGAAATCTTGAACATTAGTATTTTGCTCTGTCCTTCTTGTCATCTATCTTTTCATCTGTTATTTGGATGAAGCCAAATTAATCATCTTTTATTTTGTATTAATTTTTTTTGAGACAGAGTCTCACTCTGTTGACCAGGCTGGTCTTGAACTCCTGGCCTCAAGTGATCCTTCTCCAACAGGTTCCCGAAGTGCTGGGCTAACAGGCATGAGCCACTGCCTGCCGTGAGCCTGGGCTACCAAATAAATCTTGGTTGAATAAATTAATAAATGAAATTCCATAGATTACATGCCTATGATTTGTTTCCCATTTATTTTCTACTCTTAATTTCTAGTGTTTCTATACTAGTTTAGGCTCTTAGTCCTAATTGCCTTCCCCAATTATTACCCCTACCATTTATTCATCTTACTCAACATTTGAAGAATAAATATATCTTAACAGAGCACTGCTTCTACTTCTCATTCCTGGTTCACAAATGCCCATTGACCCCTATCTGCCCTCAAAAGTATATGCCATTGAAAGAACATATTCCAGTCTGACATTCTTTTCTTTCTACAATCTAATTTCAACAACTGCTCTGGCTATCCCCACACACCATGTTATCAATTTGCTTACATGCAACTTTAAGAAAACAAATAAATTTAGCATCTTACATAATTTTCCTGAGACATATGAAGTCAAACTTATAGCATATAGAGAAAAAATTTTCACGGCAGCATAAATCCCAAAATTTAAGAAAGAAAATAGAAATTGTTGCTATTTAACAGTCCTCTAAAGTGGCCCTTCTAGCTTAACAATGTATGACAGTATTGAATCAAATATGCTCAAATCAAACATTAATCTGATTTTTAAAAGCAAATACAAAACATGTTCATATTATAGTATTATCTCTTGTGCTGAATAACATTTTTATTTTCAATATATTTTAAAATACACACATCAACCATCAATCACAATGGGCAGTTTTAGAAACTATCCTTAGTTTATGTAACAGACCATTATACCATTATGCAAATATATATTAATGTTTCATGTGTTTGTTTGTCGAGTGTTCCCTAGCAGAGGTTTCTGTTGTAAATTTCCTGTCCATTCCTTCCTCTTGCCCTTTTCTGTACTCTGGTTTCCCATGCAAAAATTCAGACCATTTCCATATCACCTAATAATCCCAGAGCTTTCAGAAGACCTTGGCGACCTGAAGATTTTTACTCTTAAAATGACTCCTGGACTTTCCAAATGCCATTCCAAACTCTGAGACCAGTTCAGAATAGATCAACTTCTTTCCTAGATTCCTGAAGCATTGCCTTTCAAGAGAGAATCTGACGATGGAGGATGACCTGGTCCTCACCAACCAATACCTTAGAAGAGCAGACGGGGCCAAACCAAAACTTGCCTAAGACAGATTACAAATCCCTGCCAGTCTTCAGTTGACAGCCAGCATTTGTGTCTAGGTCAGCCACCACTATATTTTCAAAAGACATAAGCACAGAAGACAGGGAATGGAGAATTCTAAGAAACATAAAATTTTATTTTAACTGGTTAGGAATACCTATTGAAAAACTTTGGTTAAGGTAGTAAATTGGCTAAGTCCCTGACCATTTTTAAAATTTACTATTTAATTATATATATATATATATATATATATATATATATATATGTACTTTATTCTATCTCAATAAATGGTGCCTATTTTTTTCTTAGCTATTCTTTTTCTTTCCTAGTCCTATTTTGTTAATTCTGCTCACTGCCTTCTGCAGTGACCCTCTAAGTTTCACTCTTCCTGAAATAAAGTCATTGGTTTCTCTCCTTGCTATCCAAAATCTATGAAGGGAGATAAGCTACTTTAGTCTGTTCTCTTACCTCTTTCCTTTTGTAATTTTTAAGGGTCCTATCCTGAACTACTAATAGAAATCACCAAAAAGAGGTTGTTGGAATAATTTATGATCATTCATTGAGAGGGACTCCCTGACTTCCTGCTTTGTCTCCATTTTCTTAAGAGTACCAGGTTCTGCATAGTTACAACCTAAATGCTATTAAGCAAAGTATAACCCTTCTAGTTTTGTGTGTACTTCCTAACATATGAAGATAATAATTTTATCCAACATTTTAATATACCTGTTCAACTCTAGGACCAATGGTCTCTTCTAGCATTAAGTTTCAGGGAAAAGAAGTGCATGTGTGATCTGTGCTCTGTTTTTGCAGCAACACCCAAGTCTGTCTATTCTGAGAAATTAAAACAGCACACTTCAATTGGCAATTAAATGTTTTTATGATAATAGCTATATTTAGCATAGACTGTAATGTTATCTGTAGCGTGTAGTACATTACTAGCAGGATTTTACACAGGGGAAACAATCCCAGTTTCTAAATATATGTTATAAATATATAGACATGATGGAAACAATTAAAAAACATCATGTATCATGGATGTAGCCTGATACAATTTTCATCATGAATATTTTAAATACAAAATAAATACATTCAGGGGAATACACATTGATAGTCATAAACACAAGGGTTATATATTAATATAATATGTAAAATCTACATAGTTTTAAAAAATTCTTTTCAATTTTGTATGTGGATTAAAGTGTCTTTTGAGGTAATTAAGTTTTTGAAAGACTAGATATCTTCACAATAGACACTAATATCAAATATTTAAAATTCATACAAGGTTTCTAGCTTCTAAGCTAAAAATCATATGCTTCATAAGAATTGGGGAAGGAACTGTGTAAGCACAAACCAAAGAGGAAAAGAAAATGAACAAACCCACATAGACATAGACATCCCCCCAGAACAAAATCCATTTGAGGCGATCAACAAAAAATCCTGAAAGGTATACACATTGCACATGCCTTATGCTGAAAAGTTGAAGTACCAGCACCAAACAGAATAGCTATATTAATTGCTCTTCACTCAAAAATGCCTTTTCATCATATTATAATGACCTAAAAAACCACACCACTTGCATACTTCTAAATGGATTTTTAAAATATGTATGCATAATTAGAAAAGGACATTTACAAACCTAAAATGAAATTTCATCACTTTTGGTGTTGAAGAAACACAACTTGCTTACACATGCAGATTTGTCCATGAATATTTTTTCTCTCTCTTGATGGAATTTTAGGTTTAAATGCACAACAATCTAGGGTAAATAAATTAAATGCCAAAAGCATATAATATATTCTTTTTGCTTATCTAATTTTACCATGCTCCTGAGATTTTAGATGGATATTTCAAAAGTACCTAAAATTTTTCCTCAAGTTTCTAATCTGGTCAAACCTTTAAATAACAACTGAACTAGGAAAACATTGGCATTTATCAGACTCTACTCCTGTCATTCTACTGCTTCATGGGACAGTCTTCAACAAGACTTAGACAAACCTCATTCATCAATATTCTACTCTGGAGGAGCTGACACTTACTGTGAATTCTGCTCTTCAACTTAAATACCAATGTCTGTGGCAGGCCAATTCTATCATTGCAGATCCAGCATCCCTCAGGCGAGGTCCAACCTTTCTCTCGAAGTGCACCCAGGGATTAGTCTGACTTCCCCTAAATTCTCTCCTCTGCACAGTAAGAGCTAATCTTTCCTGTATGAAGCAGGAGATGGTGTTGCTATGACAACGGAGCACATTCTAGCAGTGGGACTACTGAGATGAGCCTTCAAAGACTCAGGGAAACATGCACTCAGTCTTCCTCCAGGGCTATGGGCTCCTTCCTTGAGGATTTAATCTCCCAACAAGTTTACTGTCAGACTGGGTTGTTGATTATCTGTACATTTTGCTACAGGGAGATCACTGGTTAAGAACATGGCTGGAAGATCACAGAGTTATTTAATAAAAGTGCCATTTTCAGTTTTAATAATTTTCCAGTTTAAATACTCTGTGTAGCTTGTTAAAACACTATCCCCTTTAAACTAAAAGCATTTTGCTTACTTTTAGATTTTTAAAAATGATTATAATGAGTTGAGAATGGCACTATCAAGGAGGAGCTTTACCTTTTTTTGTTTGTATATCATCACCATTGTATCAACTTGAAGGTTAGATACAGACACACACACACACACACACACACACACACACACACACACACATCCATTTTCTCTCTCCAGCGTCAACGTCTGGAGCCTTGAGGTTTCAGGGTGGGGGAGGGGTATGCTAACAAAAGCAAATCCTGCAGCCACATTTTGCATACATATATTATCCAGAGAATAATCACAATAACTGCTAATCATTTAGAAAAATAATTATAAGTGGAATTTAAGTGCCTGTGCCACAGCAGAAGAGATCTAGTATCAAGCCACATTGTAGGAGGGCAGATTTCATATGTTATTTTCAAACATGGCAGTTAAATTTTCTGGAAAATAATGAACACGTACATTAATATATATTTTAAACAGTTGACAGTATACTGTAACAGTTCTGACTATTTTGAACATTGAACATTCATTTTTCTTCAGAAACATTACTGCGATTCAAACGAGTACATCCTTTTCAACTGGAAGGAAAGATACAGGGCAGGAAAAGTTTTCCCCTCCCAGGAGCAGAGGTTCAGTTTACTCAGTCACTCTGATTCAGGTTCTCACCCAGGGAGTCATCTGACCTGTCCTCTTTACTCCTTAATTTCCCCGTAATCTTTTCTATTTCTCAACCTTTTATGTTAGGAGCATCTATTCCTGCATACCACCCTTCCCCCACTGTCTGTAATTATTCTCCTTTGTGGCTGAAGCAATAGAATCTATATCATCTACATCTATTCTTTCAAGTGCTGAGAGCGAACAGGACTTTATGGATGTCGCTGTCACTCAGAGGTGTGAGGATCTATATGTTAGTCAGATTCAATGCCACATTGGCCTTCTAGAAAATCATAGGGCTATCTTTAGTTACTTCTTGCTTGTCACCCTAATGCGTTTGAAAAGCTTTATGATATTAACTAGAATCTCATTATTGCACATAATGCATGTATTTACATTTAGTAGTTCATTTAAAAGAGACAGGGTATTTTAAAACTCATTTTGATTTGTATTTGTTATTTCCATCATAGTAAAAAATGCTGTTAAATTTTTGCTAATGTGTGCCTTGGAATATATCTCCAGGATACATATGTACCCACTTCACAATATATGCAGATAATTTTCCCCTCATGATCCTCTTTTCAGAGCTTGCTCTGAAGATGCATTCTCATAATTCAAAAAGTTATAGCACCTGTTTTCATTATGTTCATTATTATCTAATTAGTAAAGGGCTTTCTTTTTTTGGAAAAAAAAATTCACTTTCATATTCAGGGAAACTGGATAAATGCCAACACATGTAAACAACATATGGTTTACTTTCAAAATCAATCAACCAGAATTATTTATTTCTAAATAATTTCTTAGTTAAAAATGTGTTGAAATAATTTACTGCTATAATAGATAATGTTACTATCTGCTATTCCTTTAGGACTGACTACCTGGACATCGATCATATTATATATTGTCTAGCTTCCCCAAGAAGACAATATTGTTTGTAGAAAAAATTATTTAAGTAGTTACGGTGAGTGTGCCACAACTTAGATTTGGATGTTAAAAGTGAGTTATAAACAACTAAGGTTATATGAATGCCAGAAATCACTACTGCAAGAAATTTTATAGTTTTTAAATTTTTCTCATGTATTATTTTTATGAGCCCTAATTTTTCAACATAATATTCAGTAGATCTGGTAAATTAAAATAATATGTTTGTCTTATGGGAAATAGGGAAAAGGAGAGTAGGAAAAACAGCACTTTTCACAAAACAAGTTTTAAATATAAACCCCAAGGCAGTTCTGAGTAAAAAGACTGAAATATTGGAGCCTATATAGTAAGGGGAACAAATGGGGAGTTGAGAACAATTTTTTTCTAAAAAGCCGCCTTTCATGGAAAGGCTTGGATACAGCCTCTAGACTTTGGCTAGACACTGAACACAGACTCTAATGACAAACTGCATTACTAATCTCTCTCTGCTTCAGTTTTCTCACCATCAGAATGGACATAATAAGAGTACCTTTATGAGAATTCAAGGAGTAAATATGAATAAATTTCTCATAATAATGCCTGACATATTGAAAATACTATGTAAATGTTAGGTGTCATTTAGGACCTTGAAGACAGGGACTAAATATTATTCAGCTTTGTCTCCCCTGTTCTTAATACAAAGTCTGCTATCAGGTATATACTTAATAAATGAAAATAAATATTTTTAATAAAATCTATATGACTGTAATATTTAATAAAGCAAAGTGAATAGACAATACTTTAGAATTCTAAATGTGTCAGAAGAAAAATGTAAATCTGTCTACATAATTATTATTGGTTTATAAAATTCAATAAATAAATATGTATTCAAGTAATCAATGAAGTAAATTTTTAATATTTCATGTTCTTTTATACTCTTTATAGTTTAAGAATTATTTGCTAAACAATAAGTAAACAACATAAGTAGGATTATCTTTGACTGTGAATAACAATAACGTCTCCTTTAGTTTTAGAAGAGAATGAGTTATCACTTATTAGAAAATTGATTTAGCATCTGCTTTATTAGATATTGTAGTAGGTGCTGGGATACAAAGGCTTAGACCACTGTGCCTGTCTTCAGTGAGTTCACAATTTAATGCAGGAAGCATACAGTCACTCAGCATAGTCTATGTGCCAGACACTGCTCTAGGTGCTGGAGGTATGATAGTGAACCAAACAGAGAGAAACGTCTACTATAAGGAAGTTTCTCCCTGCTAGTGTGTGAGAGTGTGTGTGTGTGTGTTTTCAGGCAGGGGAAATGAATGCATTTTAAGTATTAGTGCTTCAGAGGAAAATAAATTCAAATTTTGGAATAAGAAAGGCAGTAGAAATAGGGATAAAATTTTAATTTTAAAAAGATACATTTAATGCAAATTGATAAGGGCCATAAAAGAGCCACAAAGAAAGCACCATGCAACTAGGAAAAAGAGTGGCTAACTCTCTCCTAAGGAATATGGGAAGGCTTCACAGAGGGAGTAGTAAAAATCTAATGAGGATTAAATATGTAAAAACGTTCTTATCTGCATATTAACTAGCATTTACTCACATCATCTATATAATTTAATATCTAATAAAACAAAGTGAATAAATACTATCTAAGGATACTAAAGTATCAGGAGAGAAATAGAAATTTGTCTAATAACTAATCCATTATAGGTTTACAATGCTCAAAAATATTCCTTTAGTTAAAAAGCATGTTATTCTAGCAAATAGAGTAATACGTGGTTGATCTATAAAAGTAAAAGTAAATTGCCCTTACTTTGACACCACTGTCTTTTTTTTTCTAAGATAAAAAACAACTAAAGAAGGATAATTATAACTCATTTTATTTGTACAGCAAAATAAATTCCAGATGGCTTAAACATTTAAATCTTTTTTAAAAAGCTGTACAAGTACTGAAAGAAGTTAAGGAAAATGTTTTAAACACAAACATAGAGGAAAACAAACTTTGGAGTATCTGTCAGGTAAATAATTGGCTGTTTGGTCCAGAAATCTACAAATCTATTCCCACACTTTTAAATTATTTATTAAACAATCATTTATTCAGCAGCAATCATGTGCAATGTATTAGGAATAGAAAGAAAAATAAGATAGTATTTAATTTCTAGAAGCTCATGGTCTAGTATTATAGTACAGATGGACAAAAACATAAGACTTTACTATTCAAAGTGCTAATTATTTTTATAAAATTATACACAGAATGCTACGAGAGAATCTAGGAGAGAACTTTTTCCTGGTACAGGGAGGTAGGCGTATGAAATCATATAACAAGCATGTAGATACAGTCATAATGGAATAGATTGGAGCAGTCCAATGTTCCCAATGAGAATAACCAGAAAAGCTAATTTTGAAATATAGATGATTAAAATACATTTAAAGGCATCAGACAGCTAAGAGAGAACTAGGACTTGAGAGCCCAAGATCCCTGAGGGAAGGACATCAGAGAAATGTGAACCAACATTCTGTAAGCAGCTTTTTCCCTCAGGGAAAACACCAATTTTGGTGTGAAAAGAGAGATGAAGAATATGAACACACATTGCTAATAGGTAGAGAACTTTTGGAACTCTTAAAATACTGAAGAAAAAATGGATTTCAGATTGAAGATGGTAGCAATGATGTAAGTAGTCAAGATTACAGAGAGAAGGTAGTAGCAGAGAAGTGAGACCACCATTCTATGGATTTGCCTTTAAGGCTTTGCATATTCTTAAATTGCCAAGAGCAAAAGACAAATGAGACAAACAGAAAACTGTTGAAAAAAAAATACAGTAGTGTTTGCTGTACTCTCAGTTCTAAACTAAAAAGCCAAGGACCATTAGGGAGGGAGAGCTTTTATGAGGAATCCTGGCTCTCAGCTGGGACAACCAGTAGGTTAGACCCTATGAGTGGAAGGAAACATATGGAGATAAAAGCTTATTTGTCTCTCTTTTCACACCAAAATTGGTGTTTTCCCTGAGGGAAAAAGCTGCTTACAGAATGTTGGTTCACATTTCTCTGATGTCCTTCCCTCAGGGATCTTGGGCTCTCAAGTCCTAGCTCTCTCTTAGCTGTCTGATGCCTTTAAATATATTTTAATCATCTATATTTCAAAATTAGCTTTTCTGGTTATTTTCATTGGGAACATTGGACTGCTCCAATCTATTCCATTATGACTGTATCTACAAGCTTGTTATATGATTTCATACTACAACCCAGCATCAAGCCAGTTCAATACTTAATTTAATTCAAATGATCTGTGCCCCCTTATCTGCTGGAAGATGGAAAATTGTCTCTGAGCCAGATAACATTCCTAAGACCCTCTCTATTATCACTCTACTATTTTTCATACACAATGTCCAGACTTAAGAAACATACTTAAGAAAATAATGTTAGGAACATACAGGAAACAGATAAATGCTAATATCATTTCTATGCTGATAAATGTTTAATAACCAGTTTCCAAAAAAGGGGGAGCAATATTATAATTATACTGACATAAAAGATTTTTAACACGGTTTTTGAATTATAAAATATTCAATACTCTATTATAAATGTAATATATCCAATTGATTCTTTCAGAATACTCACATTGATTTTTACCAAACTATTATATTTGTAGGCAGTGACAATCAAGATGACTGCAACTGACAATCAAGTATACTTCAACATGGATATGGTTTCATTTTTTTATTTATTCATGTTTATGAGTAAGATGAAAGTGAATGTTAAAGATGAATACTGGAAATCCACATACTTGTAAGTGATGCAAGCAAATTCTCACATAATTATTTTTAAATGCTAGATAGTTGGTATAATTTCAATCATTTTAAATATGTTAAGACTTGTTTTGTACCATAACATGAGGTCTATTCTGAAGAATGTTCCATGTGCACTTGAGAAGAATGACTGGAGTGTTCTTTATATCTATGTTAGGTCCAATTAGCTTATAGAATTGCTCTAGTCCTCTATTTCCTTATTCATCTTTTGTTTGATTGTTGTTCTATCCGTTATTAAAAGTGGGGTATTGAAGTCTCCTACTATTATTGTGCTGCTGTATGTTCCTTCCTTCAATTCTGCCAATGTTCGCTTCATCTATTGGGAACTCTGATACTGGGTGCATGAATATTTATAAAATATTATATATTTTCTTGGCGAATTGGCCCTTTTATAATTATGTGATATTATTATTTGTCTCTTCTAACAATTTTTATTTTAAAGTCTCCTTTTTTAATGTTAGTATAGCACCTCTGCTCTTTTTAAGTTATCACTTGCATAGAATAAGTTTTTAATCTTTGTGACTCTCAGCCTATGTGTGTCCTTAACATCTAATGTTAGTCTAGTAGACAGCATATAGTTTGATCTTGATTTTTTAAATCCATTCAACAAATTATATCTTTTGATCAGGGTGTTTAATCCATTCACATTTAAAGTCATTACTGATTTAGGGAAGGAGATACTATTGCCATTTTGTTAATTGTTTTCTGTGTGTCTTGTAGCTCTATTACTTCTCCTTTCCTCTCTTACTGCTTTTCTTTGTCTTTTGTTGACTTTTTGTAATGGCATGCTTTGACTTTCTTTTCATTTCCTTTCGTATACATTGTTACTGTTGCAATTAGACAAAACATTAAAGTTGTAACATAACATTCTATATAATGTTATATATTATATTAATATATTCTATATTGCATATTTCCATATTATATATTTTTATATATAACATATTAAACAAATTATAACATTTTATTTTAAACTACTAACAACTTACTCTACTCCTTATTGTCCCTACTTTTATGTTATTGATGTCCCAAAGTACATCTTTATGTATTTTATATCCATTAACATATATTTATATTTGTTTTTGTTTTTGTCATTTAAATTTTATATAAGAATTAAAAGTAAATTTGTGTACCAAAATTATAATAATACAAGTTACTATATGTGGCCATGTATTTTTCTTTACTGAAGTTTGTATTTTCATCTAGCATTCTTTGAAGGACTCACTTTAGCATTTCTTGTAGAGTAGATCTAGTAGAATGAACTTCCTCAGATTTGTCTGATAAAATCTTAAATTCCTCTCCATTTTTGAATTATTTTGTTGGCTGTAGTATTCTTGGTTGACAGCATTTTTTTCTCTAAACACTTTGAATAATATTATCACACTTCCTTTGGCCTATAAGGTTTTTGCTGAGAAATTATCTGATAATCTTATAGAGGCTACAATGTACATGATGAGTCTTTTTTCCCTTGCTGCTTTCACAACTCTCTTTGACTTTCAACAGTTTGATTGTAATGGGTCCTGGTGGAGTCTCTATGGATTCGTCCTGGTTGCAGTTGGTTGAGTTTCTTGAACATGTATATCCATTTCTTTCCTCAAATTTGGGAAGTTTTCTGTCATTATTTCTTCAAATAAACTCTGCCCCTTTATCTCTCTCTCTGTCTCTCTTTACTCCTTGAATTTCCATAATTTGTATATTGGTCTGATTGATGGTACCCCATAAGTCCCTTAAGTTTTGTTTACTTTTCTTCATTCCTTTTTTTTTCCCCGCTATCTCAATGATTTCAAATGTCCTGTCTTCAAGTTCACTGATTTTTTCATCTGCCTGATCAAGTTTGCTATTAAGTCTCTCTAAATAATTTTTCAATTCAGCAATTCAGTTATTATATTTTTCAGCTCCAGAATTTCTATATGATTCTTTCCTATAGTTTCTACCTTTTCACTGATATTCTCAATTTGTTCATACATTATTTTCTGGATTTTGTTTAGTCATCTCTCTATGTTCTTTTTTGAGCTTACTGACCATATTTAAAATAGTTGTTTTTAATTATTTGTCAGAAAGTTCAGTGATTTGCCTTTCTTTAGGTTCTATATCCAAGGTTTTGTTTTGTACATTTCATCAAGCCACATTTCTTTGTTTCTTTGCATGCCTTGTGATATTTCTTGATATTTGAGATTTGGGCATTTGAGAACACATTCACCTGCCCAAGCCATTATGCACTGGATTTGTGCAGAGAACGGCCTTCATCGATGAGCCTAGCTATATGTTTGGGAGACTCTCAAAATGTTTCTGAGGATGTTTCTCCTCTGGGCTCGTGTATGTCTTTACTTCTCTCAAATTCCCTAAGCAGCCTGCCCATTTTTTTCTCAGGAGCTCATAATCTCCTGCTCCTTCTAGCATCTGCCTGTAGAACTACAGAATCTCTGCAGCTCTGAGGACCCACCATGCCAAACTGCTTGCCTCTTTTTTCAGTGGTTTCCAAACTCTGCTACTGTTCGCATCAGTGCTATGATATAGAAACCAATACTTCAGGAAGCCCCTAGACAAACCAGAATATCTGACTCACAATCCACTCTCTTGTTGCTATTGTAAAAGAAGAGCCCTTGTATGGAAAGTTTCCTCCAGTGTGCACTATGCTACACTGACTCAAGAAAAGGACATGGGCATGCAAAATTCTCTGAACTTTACTAGGATCTTTTTCTTGGTTTTGCATTGGTCTGGGTGCCGCTACTTCTTAACTGGTCAACAGAGTTCTTAAAAAGGGATTCTGGTCCATATATTGTTAACTCAGTGTCTTCAAGGGGGGAATTAGGGCCTCGGGCCTCTTGCTTTGCTGTCTTGCCAACATCACTTTCTGTTAGTTTAGTTTTAACTGAAATGCTGAGAAATACTTAAAGATGATAGTTGGTTACTGAAAAGTAACATTGAACAAGGCTTTAGTAGAATGCAATACAACCCTTGACTTAGGAAGATTTGTTTCTTCTCTAGCTTCAGGCATAGGAGGAAGTCCTGGAGTACTTAATGAACCCTGACATGTCCCTCTTAAAGGCTTAGAAACAGGGCAATTCTAATACTAATCATCACCTTAAAGCAGGAATTTCAGTTAAGCATCACCTTAAGGCAGGGATTTTACACTGTTTGGAGTTCTTGAGAATCTAAAGAAATCTACCCTTCTCCCCCACCATGTCCTTATATTTACATATATCATCTCTTCCTCCAAAATTCACACGTGTGCATATGTACACTCACGAGCACACATAATTTGGCACATGATTTATTCACCTGGTGCTCAGATAAAGAATACTGCTATATTGAAAAACTATGCGGTTTCTGTTTACATTGGGCTTCTAAGGTTAAGCCCAGGTAAAACCAAAATGTTCTTTGCCTTGTATACGTGCCACTGTCCTGACCTGGTCAACATGTCAATCAAATCTGTTTTCTAGAATGCGAGTAGAACTGAATTTCAGGAGTGTGGGTAAATGGCCTATCAGTGGCATCTGCTGTTGCCCTGAAAGATCTGTGATCTATCTTTATTAATAATAATAGTAATAAGTAACAGTATCTATTGACAATATTACTTGCTAGGCAATTTGTTAAATACAAATTAGAATATGATTACATGCACTGGATGGTCAAGGAATATTTCCTGAAGGAAGCTGCACTTGAAAGATTTTGAGGGTAAGAATCATGCCTTATACATCTCAGCTCTAGTTGCACATTGCCATGGAAATAGCAAGTTAATATAAAATACTGCTCATAAAAATTAATATTAATTATTACACAGTGTAAGTTACTAACACATTTGCCTACTTTATCTTTAAGCTTCTATGATTACTCTGCACTTCATGGATTTAAAAAATGCAGAGCATGATTTCAGGAATTGTAAATGACTTTTTTGCTTATTGATTTCAGCTGTTGATAATTTTCCAGTTATTTTTTCTCATAAATGTCATTTCTCCCATTCTCTTCATTGTATACTAAGCTCTGGCCATAATGATGCTATGCTATATCCAGCTCCTCACTTTAGCAGGCCTGCTCACATCTCCAGGTCTATATTGTGCTCTTCCTCCGCTGGCCTGTTGTTCCTTATTTCTTTTTTTTGAGACAAAGTCTCACTCTGTCACCCAGGCTGGAGTGCAATGGCATGATCTCGGCTCACTGCAAGCTCCGCCTCCCGGGTTCACGCCATTCTCCTGCCTCAGCCTCCCGAGTAGCTGGGACTACAGGCACCCGCCACCACGCCCGGCTAATTTTTTGTTATTTTTAGTAGAGATGGGGTTTCACCATGTTAGCCAGGATGGTCTCGATCTCCTGACCTCATGATCTGCTCGCCTTGGCCTCCCAAAGTGCTGGGATTACAGGCAGGAGCCACTGCGCCCGGCCTCCTTATTTCTAACTCTTTGTTTTTGCCCCTGCTTTGTCCTGCAAGGTGAGGCCTTTATCTTTCTAAAATTTTCTCCTGCTGGCTTTCATGTCTTGAGTAAACTTTACTGGAAAAACCCTCACAGACATTTACCATCTGGGTGTAATGAGACTCCTATGCGCCTACGTCTAGCAAGCACTTGTCATATTCCATTGTAATTATCATTAATATTGCAATCTTCATAACAAATTTGTGAACTTCATGAATGTAAAACTGTATCTCACAACTAGAAACTGTATCCACAGTTTTTAACCCAGTGCCTGCACTGTGAGAGACCTTAAAAAATATGAATATACATATTGCAATAATGAATGAATTATTAAATGGATCTACTACGTTAGGAAAAAAGGAAACTAAAACAAGTTGTGTATTTAACTTACAATTTCTAGTTTTTTCTCAAATCCTTTTCCACAGCCTCTGCCTTCTGTATGTCTTTTCTGTTGACCTAGAAAGCCATCAAATTGATTATTCTTTCTTCAGCATCTATCTTTCTCATAAATTCTCTGGACTCTGCACAAAGGGGTCATTGTAAAATGCAAATCTTATTCTTTATTGGCTTCCTATCCACTTCTGGTTGAAATTCAAACCCTTTATCATGACAAAAAATGTTAAAAATCACACATATATATATATATAGAGATAGATAGATATACATATATATATATATATATACACATGCTTAGTTTATATGTGCCAGATACTTGACATAATTTAGTCCTCAGACCAACTCTCTGTGAGAGTACTGTCTTCATTTTATAAAATACCCCCGATTCAAAGTTTTGTCTTACACAGCCTTCTTTCTCAGCATTTACTGAAAGGATTTATACCTCACTCTCATATTAAATAACTGGAAGTTCTCTGGACACACCACACTCTCTTCTGATGCCATGTCCTGTATATGTCTCATGCTGTCTCTCTTCCTGGCATATCCTGTTCCTCATTGACTGGTTAATTCTGATTTTTTTTCTTAATGTCTAGCTCAGCATCCTTTTGTTCTTGGAAGCCTCACCTGAATGCACCCAGATTGATAGATTATCTTCTTCAGGGTTTCCACAGTATCTTGTGTATATTGTAAACACTGTCGCTTGGGATCACTAGCTTCCAAAAATGGCTTCAAATAATCTGTGAAACCCATAACTTTCTCCTTGTGAAATAACCTCCCTGAATCTGGAGTGGTCTACTCTGGGACTCCCTTTAACCAGTAGAATATAGAAGAAATGACCCTGTGTAAGTTCTGGAACTAACTCTTGGGAAGGTCTGTCAAGTTCTTTAGCACTTTTTGTACCACTGAGCCACCAAGTAAATGTCTCACTACCTGCTGGAGAAACCATGTGCAGAGACCATGTAGGGAGAGGTCGCATGAAGAGGAAGAGGCTCTGACACCTGGAGAGAAACAGACCCAAATGGTCTAGTATCCCAAATTCATTGCCAAGATGAGCCTTCCAGCCTTCCCCCACCAGAGCATCGGTCATTGAGTGAGCCACCTCTGACAGTCCGGGCAAGTCAAGTCCTCGGAGGACTACAGCTCCCGCCAACACTGGGAGAAGCAGAAGCATCACCAGCTAAGCTGTGTCAACTCACAGAATCACAAGAGATAATAAAGTGGTTATTGTTTTAAAGGGCTATGCTTTTGGATGGTTATTTTTAATTAGCAATAAGTAATTATAATATCCTGTCCCCCAGTCTCTGAACAGCTTAAGAGTGAATCTACACTATATCCACCCCCATACTCACAGTCCCTGGAACAGCACTTTCTACCAAGTGGTCATTAATGAATGTCTACTGATTGAATTAATAAATTTAATTATTCTCCATTTGAATATGTAAACACAGGATTGTGTTTACTCTTTCAATTTTGAACTAGTTTTTAATGATATTGCTTTATATAGTTGGGAACTTAAATCATTTCTGAATCAACTGGCTTAACTTATTTACATATGCCAACCACATGGCCTAACTTCCTCATAATTACTTTATTTTTCCATTGCATTTATTTCTTATTAAAATACTGTATGTTACTAATGGGTGGTGTTTATTTTCTGTCTTCCCCACACCCTTCTTCCCATTATTGAAATATAAGTTTCAGAAGGACAAAGAAAGGGTTGCTTTGCTTGATCTTGTTTTGTTTTTTATCCTGTTTTGTTCATTGATTTCTCCCAACTACCTAGAACAGTGTCTAGTAACAGTGGATGCTCAATACTTGTTGTTTGAATTAATTCATTCATTTTAGGAGGAAATGGACAAATCTGTGAGACAACACTGTACAGAAAACCAGGACTTAGAGAAAGTTCACATGTGGTGCCTAAGAAGGACTACATAACCCGAGGCAATAAATTTCATTCCTCTATGTTTTGGCAACTACTGCAGAAGGAAAATCTGGGTGAAAAAGATAATCCATATGAAATTCCCTGACCTCTTAAAAATAAAAGTGCTAGGTAAATGCACAAAGACATCATTCCTGCCTTGCTGCTTGATGTAGTGCAAGTCACAAAGGTATTTCTCAGACATTCAGCATTTTTTCTTCAGAAGATAGAACTTCAAAATTACTTAGAGAAATGTCTGACGCTGACATGCCCTAAGAGTGTCAGTTTTATAGAAAAAGAAACCCCAAGGTTTATATAAAACAAAAACAGCCTTATATTATCATGTAGCACTCACTCAAATGTTATAAGATATAAAAATGTAAGAGAGAACATAATTAAAATCTAGGTTTATATACATGTATTTGGCTTAGTTATCAGTTCATCATAGATATTTGAAAGATATTTGCTGAATTAGTGTTGAAGGAATACATTATTCTTAATGATACTCTTCCACATACATTGGGTAAGAAAAATATAATGAGGTGTTATTGACGATATGCAAATCCTGTAGACCTAACTATATGGGGAAAGAAGATCACTGTTAATCTGTTAATCTATTATAATACTCATTACTGTGATTATAAGTTGAGACAGCTTCAGAGCCCTTCAGAAAAATATCATGTACACAAAATGAGCTTATGGGATGGTGGCCAGGGCTTTAAAATATTACCTAAAAGGTCAACCAGTAGTCAAGCTAAACACATTCTTTCAAGGCACATATACAACATAGCTTGAATGACACTACTGTGTTGATTATAAAGTTGGCTCAGGAAGGACGACCTTGTTGTTTTCATTAATTCCACACTGGTGGAGTAATAACTCCTAAATGGTGGAGTAATAACTCCTAAGAACCACGAATAAATGAAAGACAATAAAATATAGTCAGTTTATTATAATATGTATTGTTTATTTTTATATGGTAATATTTTTATTCATAATATAAATTAATTGAGATAAAGGGATCATGTCTTAAATATCTATTGTATTTCTTCTAATATCTAGAATGATTGAACAGTCAGTAGGCAGTTAACAATACTTATCATAGTTGCTACACTCCTCTGGTCATGTTATCAGGAACTACCTCTTTGTTCAATTACCAAAGGAAATAACTGTGTATTATTCAGAATGACACATACTGAGAGAGACGTTAAGCCGAGAGAGACGTTAAGCCTACCAAGATAGGAAAAAATATATAGCAGGAGCACGGATAAAAGTGAGATAAAGATAAGACTTGGCAAGCTAAGGGAAATGGTCAAAGGAAGCAATTGAAGACTTAAAATAAGAAATGCCCAATGAGAACATGCCATATTTGGTATTCTGTTCACCGACGTAACAAACCTGCACATTCTGCACGTGTACCACTGAACTTTAAAAAAAAAAGTTCTTTTTTAAAAGATGCCAAATATCAAAGTTTGTGCTGTTAATAATTAACAGAAAGACTCAAAGGAACAAAAGAAGAAAAGGGGCTGTAAAAATTTGGTAGAAGAGAGATAATAAGAGATACTAGTTATATACTTCAGATAACCAGAAATGTAACACTGAATAATGCTAGATCTCATTTAGCACTGAATAATCAGATCTCAAATATCTGAGCTTCACCTAAGGGACAAGGAGGGGAAGTTGCCGAACTTCTTCTGGAATTTATAAATTGGCTAAAGAAGTACAGTATGACCCTTTCTTCATAAGTGTATAACATGCAGCAGCAATAATGCCTGCCATTTCCATTCCATTCTCCATTTGAAATTTTCAAAATTTCTAAGAAATAAATTTAATCTGGTTTGTATGCAGAATGTGTTAAAGAAGGGGTTATATGACTTTTAAAAATAGAATAACATATTCAATTTTACTCAAATGTCCAACTTTTTTGTATATCAAAATAAAAACAGGCAGGTAGATGGAAAATATGTCTATAGCTATTGTCATAGAAGAAAGCCACTTGGACTTTTATACTAGCAGATAGAAAGCCATAGTGCATATTCATATAAGAAACTACCTATATCCAGAATAAAATGTTTTGAATATTTGAAGTAAATGAAAATCCCAAACCAAAAACGTTGCTAATATACAGAACTGGTTGGACATTTTCAAATTTGTCGTATATAATGCCATTAATCATTCAGTCAACTTTATATCATGGAATTACAGTAGAATTTACTTATGGATGCTATATTATCTTTTCTATTAGCATTGAACCCTTGCTTCTGAATAGGTAGAGAAGAGTGATTTACCTTTGATATTTTTTACATCTCACTCATTCCTCAATCACTCATTGCTGGGTGAGGTATGGACGAAAGATGAAAAACTGAACCCAAATTAAGTAAATGGAGAAGAGAAACCATAGCTATCTCTTGACTTGATCCAACAGGAGTGATCAGACTATGGGAAATAAAGCCAAATGGACAGCAGCCCTGAAATCAGCAGCAGCAATGTAGAACCACTGAGCCAAAGGTCTCAACACAAGTACTCCCTTACAGGAATATGTGTTGGGCAAATATTTTGCTTTTCCAAAATAAATTAAGTGGAATTTTCAGTCCTTATCATCCCATTACTTAATACCCACTAATTATCTTATTTTCCCCTTCCATTTGCACTCCATCTTACCCCTAAAATATATGTTTTAGGGACTATAATTAATCAAAATTATATAATAAAAATTTTGCAATCTCTGACAACAGAAATTGCAATGTAGAAGAATAAATATTCAGTATTAAAATGAAGTACATGAGGTTTTCGCTCTTGCACTTAAAATGTGTTATTGGACACAAGTCAGCACTTCAAATCTGAGCTTTCCTATCTGTTAAGTGAACATAACCAACCCTCTGTTGATCTTAAAGAATTTTTGTTAGGACCAAATAAAATAATGTCTGTACATTCTCTTTATAAATCATGATGTGAAACAAAAATATAAACAAACATTATTGTTTCCAGATATTATGTGTTGCTTTATTTGTTATATGATAATAATTAATAAATATATAAACTATATCAGTAGTATACCACTGAATATTACATTAAAGATAGATTATTTTCTCTCAAGGTGATATTATATTGCTTAAAAGAACACATCCTAGGAGTTCTACAAAAGTGCTTTTATTATGATTACACCACTCTAGAGAAAACAATTAACTCTATTTATGAAGTTGGAAGCTGACATTTATTTTTCCTTGCCACACACTGACTGGTATAATTGAGTGGTTCTTGTGTTTAGAAATAATTAACAATTATCAGACTACAAAGACCATCATATGAAATCAAATATAACCTACAGAATACAATTGGCATATTGTCACTTATGAAACACAAAGCATTCTGACTCGTTTATTGGTGCAAGGTGAGCATTACTGAAAGGTAGAATGAGTCCAAGGAAAGTGAAGCAGGGACCACAGGACTAAACAATCTATCCTTAGCCAAGTTTTCTTATTTGCTGAAATTTAATGAAGCAGGTCAAGGAATAAAGAAAAATGAAAGGTACAACAAAGGATTGCCATCAATACCCTATGCAAATAATACTGCAGTTGTACTCGTTGTATTGTCTGAGACTGTATGCAGCCTCAGAGCACATGTCCTTTTCCTCCTTCACATTTACTACAACAGTATAAAAACCTTGGGCCCTGTACCCTCCATTCAGAAGTTTGTCTGAAATAGTATCAGAGAAATTGCAGAATCTACATCTAATCATTAAAAAGGGGAACTGTTCTTTAAGGATCATATAATATGGTACAGTTTATCCTGATAGATTAGCATGCATTCCAAGTTATGAAATACCAATTTATGCTCATAGACTATTATCGTCATGAAAACTACCCTTTGAAATTCTAAAATGATAAGCAAATATGCAGTAGTTAATAATAGTTCTCTCTATGACACAAAATTCAGTTGTATTATAGCAATGTAAGTCAATCATTACACAAAGTTCTGTGGTTTGTCTTTATGTATCATTAGTATCCCCAAAATTGATACAGTTGACTTAAGTCTTGCAAATCTTACAAGTATGTTCTAATTTTCTATCCAAAGGAGCTTACTATAATTACTGTAATGCATAAAAATTTCTAAAACCATGAGTTTTATTCCCTATGGTATTTTTTAACACACACACACACACACACACACACACACACACACACACACACACACAAACACATCATATGTGTCTTGTTTTTATGCCAAAAAAGAAAAATATAGAATAGTTACTTGCATAATCTATAGAAACAATCTATAGAAATTTTTTGGATTTATTAAAGCAATTCAATAAAAACAGGCAGTCAACTTGAATAAAAAGGGTTAGATAATGATATCACTATGTCCTTTAGCAGAGAAAGGAGCTTAGTCTTGTTTAGAAACTAGCATAGAAATCCATCCTAGAAGAGATAGCAAATGCTTGAAAGAGAACACACACATATAATTTAGTTTATTCTCTCAAGGATCCCCAATCATCTCATAAATTCATTTGATTGTGTAGCCCCTTTGACACTTAATATTTATTAATTTTCTCTGGAGGTTAAAATGTTAAAGAAACTAAGAACCAGTAAGAGCTTATTAACCCTCACATAAACTGGTTTCCATTACCCTTTCGGTTAAATGCATCCTCCCTACGTGCCTATTGAAGTTAAAATGATGTCACAGTGCATTCTACATTTTAGAGACCAAAAGAGAGAAAGATTAAGTATTGTAAAAGTAACTACCCAATAATTTCATGTATAGCAATGCTTCATTTTTTAAGGCTAAAATGCAGAATGTTTTAAATCAATTGTGCTACTAGTAAGGATTCTGGCATGCAAATGAGCCCCACCCCACACAAAACATTTTTAAATGGATTTCTCTGTTGTTACATTACAAAATGCACAGAAATTGTAGTGAAGCTTCATTTTTTTTATTATAAATCATGCAAATCTATGTCTACTCACTAGTACATAGTATAATAACTTTTAAAACTTTGAATAATCTATTAACTACATAGTCTCATTACAGGTACATAAAAACTTTTGATAAGAGATTAAATGCTAAGTAATTGATTTCTAAGAATTTTCAAAACACTTGTTTCTTTGGTTTAGTTGAGGACTTCGGCTGAATATTAGAGGAGATTTTTATCTATTATAAAAAGGAAGTCAAAATTTCAAATCTTTGCCAATAAATGGCATATAGTTATTATACTTTGAGAGGTTTTAAATATCTGTATAGCTTTTCAAAATATAACCCTTACGAATTTGACTTGGGGATTGTTAATCTCAAAAATTATAAGCAGGTTCACAGGATTGATTTGAAGTATATATTCTAACAACAAAAATAAAAATTTAAATTTGCTTCGGGAATTTATATGCAGTGATTCAATGTAATTTCTGTGTAAATTTTAAAAAATAATAGGTATAAATAATTTAATTTAGAAGACAAACTTGAAATATCATTTTCTTTTCTGCAAAGTTATATGGTAAAACAGTCATTCTTTATTACAGATGATTCATTCACTTGAGAATTATCAAACAACTCTCAAGAGATGCTATCATTTTATTACATTAAAATAGAAAGTTTCTTATGTCCATTCTTAAATTGTGAGCAGCTACTCTTAATTTTTCTGTGTCCAATTATTTAAGAGTCTTCACAGCTGCTTAAAATATTACTACAATATAGCCTTAAATTTGCTATGAAGAGAAAATATTCTGGAGCTCTGTTACAAACAATATTGAACTATTTACATAGAACTTGAATGTTCAAACTTTATTTACACTGTACACCCCAACCTTTCAAAGCAGCATGTAGTGGCTAGTAGAAAGCTTGCATGTCAAATCAGTACTAAAGTATTCCAAAACTGTCTATGAAACAAAATATTTTAATTTATTATATTTGAAAAGTTTCTTATTTCCAAAGCTTTTCTTCTAAAAAAAAAAAAACAACACTGAAGTATAAGTGTACGTTCCTTTCCTAAGATAACATTTAACCTTTGTTCAAGAAAATTGTTTGCTTTTTCTATTCTATCCGTAACAATAATTCCAAAACTCTATATATAATTAATGTAAAAGAATAATCAGAAAGAAGTCAGTGATTACTATAAAACAAAGAAGGCTCTTCATCTTTAGACTCAAGTTGGTAATACAACTCAATAGCTGACTAATAAAGAATCAGCCACTAATGTATTAACACACTTAAAAATACCTTTATACGTCAGGCATTATTCTATGGATAAAGCATACAGAAAATAGAAAATATATTTTTTCATCCTACTTATATTCCAATGGGTGAAAAAAGAAAATAAACAAAATACTAAAGTAAGTTATATAGATAGAAGAAAAGATGTGTTATAGAGAACATAAAATGGAGGTGGCGTACAGGATTTGCGATTTAAAGAAAGCAATCATAGAAGATTTCACTTGGAATATTATATTTGAGCAAACTCTTGAAAAAGGCAATGGGGCAAGAAATGTAGTAGATAAAAGAATTTTAGGCAAAAGTACCAATGATCAAAAAGAACTCTGAAGTCAGTGTATTCCTGGCATGTTTGAGGAGCAGCAGGGAGGCTGTTGTAGCTATGCCATTTACAGGACTTTAAATTTTACACTAAGAGATGAGAAACCCTGAAAGGGCTTTGAGTAAAAAAGCCATGTGATCTGACTCCAGTCTTAAAAGAATCATCGGGCTTAGAATCTACTGTAGGATAGGAAAAAATACAAGAGTAGAAGCAAGGAGATCAGGTATGAGGCTACTTTAACAAACCAGGCAAATGATGAGATGGTTTGGACTAGGGTAGAGACTTGAAAGTGGAGAAAAGTGTTCAGATTTTAGGTACATTATGAAGGCAGAAGGAACAAACATAAGAGTCTTCTGATGGACAGAATGATATGTATTCAAGAAAAATGGGAGTTATAAATCCAAGTCTTTTGGTCGGAGCATCTGGGAGGATGGAGTTGCCTTTGAGAAGGAAAGGATTGCAGGTGGAGTAGGTTTTATTTTATTTATTTATTTATTTATTTATTTATTTATTTATTTAGTGAAAGAGATAAGCTCAGTTTGGGATGTGTTTATTTTTTTTTTTATTTTGTGCCTGAATGGTACTGTCAAATACCCTGTTGGGTATATAAGCCTGGTTTGGGGGGTGGGTCTGGTTTGGAGATATAAACATGAGTCATCAGTGCATAGGCAGTAGTTAAAGATGTGTCTAGACAATATCATCAAGAGAGTGATTGTATATAAAACAACAAAAACCATCCAAAGATGAAGCCACAAGGCACTGCAAAGTAAAGAGATGGGAGAAATGGGAAAAAATTAAGAAAGAAAATGAGAAAGAAAAGCCAGTGAGGTGGGAGGAAAATTAGGAGGTGAGCAAAGACCCTCTTAGGCTTCCATACATGAAGTGGGCATTAACGTGCATGAATAATGGAGAAGCAGACCTGCTACAGAGGGAGAGGCTTTGCAGGGCTGGGGAAATCAGCCAAGACTAGGTGACAGTTCACTGTGGCAAAATGGTTAAAAAATGGAAAATAGCCCCAAATATAAACACAAATATCTTAGTGTGTCAACTAATTCTCCTTCCTCCCTAAATTGTAACATGAAAACAGCAGCAGTGAAAGAGGAACAATGCTAAGAGAATTGCTTATTTCTTTTTTTAAATTTTTTAATTTTTTATTTTTTTGAGACAGAGTCTCACTCCGTCGCCAGGCTGGAGTGCAGTGGCGCGAGCTTGGCTCACTGCAACCTCCAACTCCCTGGTTCTAGCAATTCTCCTGCTTCAGCCTCCTGAGTGGCTGGGATTACAGGCACGTGCCACCACGCCCAGCTAATTTTCGTATGTTTAGTAGAGACAGGGTTTCACCATCTTGGCCAGGATGTTCTCGATCTGCTGACCTCATGTCCACCCACCTCGGCCTCCCAAAGTGCTGGGATTACAGGCATGAGCCACCGCGCCTGGCAGAGAATTGCTTATTTCTGAGCATCCTCACAGTAATTGTATTCCAAAAGCTTTTCCAATTTAAACTAAATGGTGAATAACCATATCTGGAATTGCAATACAACATCCTCTCAGTTCAAGTACTGACTAGATTTAAAAAGCTATGTCTGGGAGATTAGAGGTTTGGCAACTCAAAGATGAACTCAATATTATTAAAACTATGGTGAAAGAAAAGGGATTTATTATCTGGGAAATAAACAAAAACAATAAAATATTATTATTTAATCATTCTTTTATAGCAATACTCAGAATACAATAAAGCTTTAAAAGATACATGAAGGAAAAAATTATCCATAATAAAGGTAAAGCAAAATAAAAAGAATAAGACCCATGTATAACTCAGTTATTGAAATTAACATGTCTGGGCTTTAAAATAACCATTATCGATGTGTGAAACAATTTACAACAAAATATGGATATAGTGGATTAAATAATGGGATATTTAGTTGGAAAATTAGAAACTCTAAGAAAACACCAAATGGAAATTATGGAGATGTAGAAAAAAGTGTCTGAAATTAAAATTCATTGGATCCCTTTTACAAAAGATTGGACATGGGTAAAGAATGAATAAGTGGATTTAAAATCAAGTGAAAAGGAATTATCTAAACTAAAACATGAGAAAAAAGATTGTAAAATCAAGTGGAAAACAGATGGTCAGTGACCTGTGGCATAAACTTCAAAAATACACATACAATTATGTAATTAGAATCTCAAAAGAGGAGATGAGAGAAAATAAGACTGATAATTTCTAGAAAGAAAACTGAAAAATTAACAAAACTGATGAAAAAATCAACCCATAGATCTAAGAAGCTCAACAAACACTAAGCAGAATTTTGCTTAATGCATTTAGGTATATCATAGGCAAACTGATGAAAACCAAAGAGAAAATAAAATTTTAAAAGAAGAGAGACAAAATGAACATGACTGAGAGAGTAATACACAAATGGATAGCGCCATTTCAATTACAAAATGGAGTTTCAACCCACAATCGCAGCAACCAGTCCAGAAAACCAACCCATTATCCACAGTAACCCGCTCAGGAAGCCAGCTTACTTTCCATGTCAGACTTGTATGAAGTCAGACCACTATCTCTAGCAACCATTTCACAAAATCAAACAAAAACATCTGAAATAATTGGTCTCAAATGGCTAAGACTTGATTAATAACAGACAGATCTCCTAATTTTAGTCATGCCTCCAACTTAGGACCAACCAGAGAAAGTCCTATGCATCCCTAACTAATCATATAAGATACCCCAGTTCTAGGTAGCCCACCTCCAGCTTCGCTATGCCAACAGTCTTCAATTAGAGCATACCTGTAGCCTTGCCTTGTTTTGTTTTGTTTTGTTTTTGAGACGGAGTTTCGCTCAGTCGCCCAGGCTGGAGTGCATTGGCGCAATCCCGGCTCACTGAAAGCTCCGCCTTCCGGGTTCACGCCATTCTCCTGCCTCAGCCTCCCGAGTAGCTGGGACTACAGGCGCCTGCCACTGCGCCCAGCTAATTTTTTGTATTTTTAGTAGAGACGGGGTTTCACCATGGTCTCGATATCCTGACCTCGTGATCCGCCCGCCTCGGCCTCCCAAAGTGCTGGGATTACAGGCGTGAGCCACCGCGCCCGGCCCGCCTTGCCTTTTTTACACTATAAAGTTTCACCACCTCTCTACTTGCCTTTCAGTCTCTGACAAATGAAAACGTGATGGTGGCTGAATCCCTTGTTACACCAAGCCCTGAATAAATAGACTTTGCCTCTTCTCATTTGTTGATTTTCATTTATGTCCGCATAATATAGAGAGGAACAACCATAAGAATGATGGCTGACTGCACATAAACAACTTAAGCCAGAACATAAAGGAACACAATCTTTAAAGTACTCGGAAAACATGTTCACAGTGTAGAGTTATACAGTCAGTGAAAACATCCTTTAAAAGTGAGTGTAAAATAAAGACACAGCCCATAAACAATGGCTGAGAGAATCTGTCACTAGTAGAAGCTGCACTATAAGACATGATAAGGTACATTTTTCAGTATAAAGAAAAATTATTTCAGAAAGAAACATAGCTTAAAAGAAAGTTGAAAGAAATAATAAATACATAGGAATATATAAAGATTCTTTATGCTTCTTACTCCTTGTAAAAGGCTATTATAAGCAAAAATAACAATATAAACATGAATCTTATAATTTATGAACAAGTGTAATATATAAAATCAATAACACAAATAAGAAAGGAAACAATTGGAAATATATAATTTTAAAATTCTTACATTAAAATAAAATGGTGTGGTCAATGGGTACAAAGTTACAGTTAGGAGAAATAAGTTCCGGTGTTCTATAGCATAGCAGGGGTTACAATAGTAAACAATAGTGTATATTTCAAGGTAACTAAAAGAGAAGATTCTGAGTGTTCTCACCACAAAGAAATGATAAATGTTTTAGGCGGTGGATATGCCAAAAAACATGATTTGATCATTACACAATGTATACATGTATCAAAATTTATATTGTACCCAATAAATACGTACAAAGATTGTATTAATTTAAAACAAAATAGTGAACAAAGCTCTTTTAGTAAACAAAAAGTAAAATAATATGGTGAAGTATGAATTCAAAACTTGCTATAATATAGATACATATTGAAATTCCCAGACAACCACTAAAAGAAATAGAGTTTAAAATACTCCCGTTAAAAGGCAGAGATTGTCAGGCTGAAGATATACACAAATAGACAGACAGACACACACACACACACACACACACACACACAGATGATCCCTGACTTAACGATGGTTCAGTTTATAATGTTTTGATTTTGCAGAGGTATGAAAGTGATGCAGATTCAGCAGAAACCATACTTTGAGTATCTATACAACCATTCTGTTTTTAACTTTCAGTAGATTATTCAATAAACTACATGAGATATTCAACACTTTATTATAAAATAGGCCATGTATTAGATGATTTTGACCAGCTGTGGGCTAATATAAGTGAATGTAAGTGTTCTGAGCACTTTTAAGCTAGACTAAGCTAAACTATGATGTTCATTAGGTTAGGTGTATTAAATGCATTTTTCACTAACAATATTTTCAATTTATAATGGGTTTATTGAGATGTAACACATCGTAAGACAAGGAGCATCAGTATATGTATATTACGCACATAATGAGGGGGGAATGCACCTAACTATATGATAACCTACAGAGCTATATTTTAAATATTACAAAACAGTTTAAAGATAAAACGAAAGGGGCCAGGCGCAGTAGCTCACGCCTGTAATTCCAGCACTTTGGGAGGCTGAGGCCTGCAGATCATGAGGTCAGGAGTTCGAGACCAGCCTGACCAAGATGGTGAAACCACATCTCTATTAAAAATAAAAAAATTAGCCGGGCGTGGTGGTGGGCACCTGTAATCCCAGCTACTCAGGAGGCTAAGGCAGGAGAATCGCTCGGGAGGCAGAGGTTGCAGTGAGCTGAGATCACAGCATTGCACTCCAGCCTAGGTGACAGAGCGAGACTCCATCTCAAAAAACAAACAAACAAAAAAAGATAAAATGACAGACAAAGGCACACTATTCAAACCCTAATCATAAGAAAACTGTTGTGGCTATATTAGCATCAGACAAAGCAGATTTCAAGACAAAATGCACCAGAGATATTCAGGGACATCCCATAAAGACCAATGGGTCAATTTAATAGGAAGACATCATTTTAAATGTGTATGTTATTAATAACAGAACTTCAGTATACATGAAGCAAAAATGGAGAGAATTAAAGAGAAGTAGATAAATGCACAATTGTAGTTTGAGATTTTAACATGTCTTTATGGCAAATTAATAGAACAAGTAGATGAAAAAAAGAAAAAGACTATATATTTGAATGACACTATCAATCAAGTTGACTTAATTCGCATAAACAGAATACCACACAAAACAACTGTGTAATACCTCTTATTTTCATGTGCGCACGAACATTTACCAAGTCAGGTCATGTGCTGGACCATACAGCAAGTTACAAAAAATTTTAAACTACTTAAATGCCTTTGTCTGTCATTTTATTTTTAAGCTGTTTTTTACATATAGAAGACAATATAAAATCTAAAAAATAAAACCAAATATTTGGAAATTGAACACCAACTTCTAAATAATCTATTGGTTAAGTAAGAAATCACAAAACATTGTAAAATATTTTTGTTTAAATTAATATGAAAACAAAATGTATCAAAACATGTGTAAGGAAGCTAAAGTTGTGCTTAGAAAGAAATATATAGTTTTATATGCTAGTATTAGCTATGAGGAGTTTAAAACTAAATAGCCAGGGACAAAACAAATTAAATGCAAACTAAGAGAATGAAGTAAATCCTAAGTTAATAAGTGTGACATCAATTAAATACAAAACATACAAAATACAGAGAAAGCACAATATAGCTAGACGCTCATTTGTGATAATATTAATAAAATTGATAACCCCTTGAAATAACCAATCAGGAAAATAATAAAAAGAAAAATACATCAATTACCAATATCAGGAATGAAAGGTGATATGACTACACACTCTACAGAAATTCACAGGATAATAAAGTGTTATTCTGAACACTTTAAGCCAATAAATTCGGCAAATTAGATAAAATAGAGAGGTGATAGTCGTCCTTTGGTCTCTGTGGGGGAACTGGTACTCCCATGGATATCCCGAAATCCATAGATGTTCAATCTCTTATAACAAATGATGTAGTATTTGCATATAACCTATGCACATACTCCAGTATACTTTAAACCATCTCTAGCTTACTTAAAATGCCTAATACAATGCAAATGCTTTGTGAATACTTGTTATATTATATTGTTTAGGGAATAATGACACAGAAAATGAGTCTGTACATGTTCAGTACAGAGACAACCATTTCTTTCTTAATAAATATTTTCCATCTGCAGTTGGTTGAATCCATGGAATGTGGAACCCATGGATGAAGAGGGCTGAATACTTTTAAAACACACTTGTGACAAAAGGGAACAGTAAATGTAAATAGCCTTGTATATATTAAGTAGTGAAGCTACAAAATAATAGGGATATAGTAATGCAATCAAATAAAAAACTAGGCATTTGTTTCTTCCAGAAAAGAAAAAAGCAATAGAAAAACTTTTATAGGAAAGAAGGCATAGTCATCTATGGACAACACTTACATAGCCAAAGCAATGTAAAATTAAATAATGTCTAACCAAAAAATGTGGTATGACTAAATTGGGAGGATAGGGGAGAAAGAATGGGTGAATGCTATAAAAAGCCAATATATAATGTCTAACTAAGGAAAAAATCAAGAAATAGCAAAAACAAGAAGTTACTTATAAATACATTAGAAAATAAGAGGAAACAGCTAAAATATTTGAAGTAATTACTTTTGTAGAATAAGAAAAAAGGAGAATAGTCAAAGAATTGTATTTTTTAAATATTCATATTTTTGGAATATTTTGGTAATATTTAACATTTTAAATCTCAAATAACTGGATTTTTCAATATTCATATTTTTAATATTACATATTAATATCTGAGATTGTAAATTATTTATATGCATTATTTCATTAAAACTTAAATTAACAATGATATAAGCTCATTATAGAATTTTTGAAAAATACAAAAAGTCTAAAGAAAAGAAAAATCATATTTAATGTATTTTAGAGATAACACTTCATATTGTGGTATTATATATAACCTTGTGTAATAAACACAAACAAAAAATACATACACTAAGAAATTTGCAAGTTTTTATATTGTTTTACTTAACTGATAACATTTTGAATTGTCAGTTTTTATAGTATCCATTTTTTATGCTTATCTAAATTTATAAGCAATATATCACAAATCATGAAACTAATGCAAGCATAAAGAATAATAAAAATGTGTTTTATAATGGGGAAGAGGAATAAGTTTCATAGCCCAAGGAAGATGATATGTCACGAGTACCAAGAATTAAGGGAATATTAGGGCACAGTGTAATAAACAGATAGATACTTTTTTTGGACTTTTCTCTTCTGGTTATCAAACAATTTTAATAAAAATGGTTCTTAAGAGAATAAAGTAGTATTTCTATTATTGTTCCAATACAAAATGGTTTTACTTTTCTATACCTCCTCTCATATGTAGGGTTTAATGTTTTAGCTTATATTATGTAATTGGCTTACTCATTAAGTCATTAAGTCATTAAGACTTCAGTTAACAAAGTATCTTTTGTCTGACTTGCTTATTGCAATAGCCCTGGTAATAAACAAATGTCTGGCTCATAGTAAGTACTTAATAATTAAGAAATGGATGGATTATTTTAAAACTCAGTATATTAACAATTGTCTCCTCAATCATATTTATGAAATTTTTGAAGTGCTTCCAGGAGTGAAAAAAGTCTTCATACATTATACAGGTTGAGTATCCCTTATTTGAAATGCTTGGGACAACAATTGTTTCAACTTTCAGTTTTTTTTTCAGATTTTGGAATATTTGCAAATATATAATGAATCATCTTGGGGATGGAACCAACGTCCAAACATGAAATTCACTTATGTTTCATATACACCTTGTATACAGAGCCTGAAGGTAACTTTACCCAACATTCTAAATCATCTTTTGCATTCAATTTTATGTACATTGAACAATTTTATTAACCTTTGTGGGTGTGTGTGAGAGAATCTAGGAGTGTGCAGAAAATATATATTGCCACTGAATAGAGCCAAGGGTCTTTTTTCCCCTGAGAATACTGAATAAATTGTGTGTTGGGTGCATGCATTTTGACTGTGATTTGTCACATGAGGTCAGGTTTGGAATTTTCCACTTGTGGCATCATGTTGGCACTAAAAAATTTCAGACTTTTGAGCATTTTGGGTTTCATATTTTTGGTTTAGGAATGTTCAACCTATGTCATGTTTATCACAGTTGAACAAAAGTGGGGAAGAGGCTACACTCCATGTAAATCTTACTGCAAGTCATGACATTAGAGACACGGTCAAGGTGAGACAAAATTATGAAAAGTCAAAACACATTCTCTTACAGTGTTCCTCTTCCTCCAATTTGAAAAGTTTTCACATGGATAACTGTTACAGCTGGAAGACAAGTACATTCATATATTCTAGTACTTTCCTTGAGTGCATTTGAATTTTTGTATATGAGTTGTATGTGAAATATATATATATTTCCATAAAAGCAGAAAACAACCTCTAAGTTCCTGCAGAGCCTTCCCAGTTACTAATTGGTCATTTCATTTTAGGTGTTCATTTATAATTGCTAAGGCTTTATTTTTTGTGGGGGGAGTATAAATTTTTTATAAGAAAGAAAATATAAGAAGTTTCAGATCTCCAAGTTATGATGGTAAAAATTTAAATACTATCATAGGTGAATGAGAGACACTTTAATAGAGGACAGTCAATAGCATAGAGTATGTCTGTGGGTAAATTACAGAAGGGCTGCCTATTTACGAAAGGTGCTTCCTCTGGTCAGATGAATTATGAAAAGGTTCCCTCTCCCCTATGCAAATGCAGCTTCCCACTAGCAAAGTTGGCTTGGCAAAGCAGAACATGGCCTAGAATGAGCCTCTGCTTTCTCCATGGTTAGCAGCTTTGTAGTGCGCACAAACTTTTTCACTTTATTATACCCATACAGAGCGGCCAGGAGGAACCATTTCTGACATCCACCAAATCCCTCACATTGGCAGTAGCCTATTCTACTTACTCCAAAGGTCATCCTGAATAGTGTAAATGATTATCTAACAATATGTGACAAAAAATTACTGCCCATTATCTGGACTGAGCAAAATTTACCCTTAGACTTGAAAGAATGATGAAAATGACATTCCTATTAAGCTTTGAAAGCTGGGACTGTTCAAAGTACTGCAGTTGCAGGAGACCCTCAGACTGGAGGGTGTTTCTTAGTGATTCAAATGTCACCTGAGTCCCACTCCAGGAACAGAAGTCACTTGAACAATTTGTACTGAGCTCCTCCTATGCGTCCGAGTTCAAAGATGGGCTCCTTAATTCCTTCACACAGATTCGAATTACTACCTTCTTTTATATAAAATAATGCAAAATGGTAAATCATATTGCATAGCAAAGTAACCCTTAATACTTCCAGAATTCTTAGACACAAATTTTCTACAAAATCGTTGCTAGTAACATTTATTTATAATAAAGTAGAAAACGTCTCTTTTTAGCAACATGACTGATAAACATGAGTCTTTAAATGATGAACTCTGCTTATATTTGATCTGCACACACATCTACAAATTCCCAGGGGTGCATTCACAAGTTAGCATGAAAATGTCTTAACACCAGGCAGGAAATTCTTGCCTTAGAAAGAAATGGGGCTAGGCACAGTGGTTCACACCTATAATCCCAGCACTTTCGAAGGCTGAGGTGGGTAGATCACTTGAGTCCAGGAGTTTGAGACTAGCCTGGGCAACATGGTGAAACCCGGTCTCTACAAAAAATACAAAACAAATAGCTGGGCATGATGGCACACCCCTGTGGGCCCAGCTACCTGGGAGGCTGAGGTGGAAGGATCATCTGAACCCAGTGGTTGAGGCTGCAGTGAGCCGTGATCATGCTACTGCACTCCAGCCTGGGTGACAGAATGAGACTCTGTCTCAAAAAACAAAACAAAACAATACAAAACAAATCAAATGGAACTCACATTGTCTACTGAATTAAAAATCAAGACAAATATTTCTTTTTTACTAATGCTTTCATATATCTACATATATATAGATATATACACATATATATACACACACAATCACACACACATATAAAAATGTGTATATATCCACACATATGCATGTATATATATGTATACATATTTAAAGTACTCAATTCCCACAAAGCACCTAAAGATTAACTTTAAATGTAAGTCATAACATAGTATTTAAATACAACATGCAAGGACAACAAAACAAACTAAAACCTACCAAAGATCCTAATTTAAAGTAGAATTAAAGTCTACAGAATAAAAAATACATAAAACAAAGAAGAGAAAATTCACTTTCATTCATATGAAATAATTAATTTAAAATATTTGTAGAAAGGAAATGTATTGACAGAAATTTGATATCAGTAGACATCTAGTGGTTATTAGAGTAACTGATAATTTTACTACTCTCCATTACTGCTTTCTCTGACCTAAAACAGTTTTCAAATGTGCCAAAATGTTATTTCCCATGGCAATACTACAAATAGTAACCTACTCATGTAGGTTGGAAAACAAAGCAAAACAATTAAACTAACTTAATAAGTTAACCACAAACTAACAAATAAAATAATTTTTACACCTAAAAAAAAGTCCTTATACATGCTTAATTTTAGAAATTCACTTTTCTCATCATAAAATTTCCATGAACTGAAAGAGAAATCCATTGCATATCTGTATGTTACTTTCTCTCATTTTTAGATAATTACAATATGTTGGCATTTTCTTGATGTCAAGATGTTTTAATCAAAATTTAAATATGTGAGCTATAAATAAATACTTGTATTTATCTTTACCTTAGAATGAAATGAATGTTAGCTTCAGAGGATGGTAGTCATAACCCTATCAACATTGGTCACATCACAGAAATTTGTTTTAGGGAGACATAAATTGTGTCTGAAGTGAAGTTAATTCCCTTCTTTTAAATTTAAGTAATTGTTATTGAAGGATGACTTTTCACCTTTATTAGTAAAGACAATTGTCAAAACGTAAAGGATGTCTTTAAGCAACGCCATTCCTGATGTGAAACTAGATGTCATGGACATAAAAATTACCTCCATAGGACAATGATGGACAACCTCAATGCCATCACTTCAACAGATCAATTACTTCCCACAAGTAACAGTACATTTCATTCCTACAAATCATCAAATCATTTCAAAAGGGGAAGTGTAAGAGAAGATAAAACATTTAATAATTCATGTTCAAGATAACTTATTGGTGTATCTATAATGGCAAGCCAATATGAAAACAATAATTCAATAATTACTTATATGGGAACAAAATACTATATCCAGCAAACACAGTTTTAAAATGTTTTGCTCTAGAGAAGGAATTCTAAAATGCCTCGTGATCACTTATAAAAGAACATAGGTACATAATAAATATAATATCCAATTTACTACAACGTATTAAAAAAGGAGAGACATTTATCAGGATGATAAATTTAAGGTAGCTGTGAAGCTCTAGATATGGTAATTTCTGGCCTCTGCCCCAAACCTAAGGTTAGCGGTTATTACTAACACTTGCACTTCAGGTAGGACTGGCATAAATTCACATGGTCATCAGCTCAACTGTACAAAAACAGAAGACATTTTTTCTTTTTAATTGAATCTAGTTTATTTGCCCCACTTCTGGTCAGGGAAGGAAACCGAGGCCAAATGAAGCTCGCTCAGCCAACTAAAACTCAGTTTAGCCCGCTAAAACTCAGTAACTTTTGCCAGGATTCTAACACCACCACTCCTTTCTCTCTAGGAACCTAAATAACAATATTTTGTGAGGCTTTGGAAGTGTGGGTTGGCAGAAAAAGGAGGCCAGTGTATTCTCCCCTAATTATCCCCAAGGAAGAGTAACTTTCGCATCATATGTCTATCATTGTTAAATCTGATGATGATGACCATGAACTTGTCAAGGCTTCCAGGTGACAGATTCAGGACTTCTGTGTCCTAAATCTCCAGTTAAGGAGATTCTCCCAGTTCACCAAACCTCCCAGCTGCTTCTCCTTGCCACTCCATCCTAGGCTGGAGTGTGTATCTGTGAGATTTTCCTTTAGTGTAAGTACCTAAATACCTCATGCCATTGTCGCTGAACCCTTCAGGTGCCATGTTGGACAAATGAGGCTAGCAGTTTTCCTGACTACACCTTGAGTAATGAGACACACACTTGCTCTGATCTTGTGCCTTCAACCATATACCAACTACCCTGCCACAGGGACAATATCCACTATGCTTTTCCCAGTGAGCATCGCATCTTATTTCTCCAAATTGCTCTTTCCCACACACATATGATTGAACGATTAACTTCTTTTGGAAGAAAAAAAAAGTTCTTATATAATTATGCATTCTTGTCCCTTCTATAATTTATTCATTCAGACTTTTAGGTTTTTGCTCCTATTTAAAGCCAAGTTTTTAGAATTCTGTTCTTTGCCTGCGTCTTGCAAGTCAAAGTCATGGTTTTAGAGATATATAACTATGCTATTAATTTTAAAATATCTACTTAAGCACTCAAAAGCCAAGCAATTGATTGTTGCTTCTTTCTATACGAGACTTAGCCTAAGGGCTGTTCATTGGGAAAATCCTGAATTCTGCTTAAAGGAGATGTGGTAAGCAGAAGTAAAAGGCATTGAAAAACCAAGCATACATAATACCAAAATATTGCCCCATTTGTACCACAACAATTTAGAAGGCACGAGGCCTTGACACATCCTATTGCTTCTGCCTTACATGTTCTTGTGCCTTTTGTCACCTGTGATGTGTCATTCATCCTCTGGATCTCTGTCCCTTACACTGAGAAGCATTTGCAGCTCCTCCATCCTCAGGTCAAACTGTAGCCACTGCTAGACTCTCTCATAAGACTCCTCTTCCAGTCTGTAGTTATACATATAATCCTATAGTTATCTAATGGCCTCACCCCTGCAACAAGATTACATATCATCTGCAAGACTGTGGGCCTCTTCTATTTTGCACACTGCTGAATCTCCAGCTCTGCATATAGTTCTGGCACATAGTAGGTGTTCAATAACATTCTGTTGTAAATGACTTTATTATCTAATAAGTTCCTATAGACTCCGATGTTAATAAGGCATATATTACTCCTAATTGAAATGAAGGGCTCATAGGCTAACATAAAAAGCGGCATGCACCAGGGCACACAGGTTATGTCACAGAACTGGGATCTAAACTTTGATACTGCGAAGGCTGGGCCACTGCTATGTCCATTGTACCACATCCTTGTCCATCATATTCATCCTTTTTTAAGAGATGGGCTCTTGCTACATTGCCCAGGCTGGCCACAAACATCATCATCTTTAATAACAGTTAGGATGTGCTTTATAAAGAAGTCTTAGAAAACACATGTTTAACTGGGTAAAGCATCATTGTTAATGGCAAAAAGAAGCACAGTTTAATGGAAAGAAAATAAAATGTAAGGTTTAGCTTTGAAATGGGAATAATGTGTGACATAAGATACTATTTTGATTGTTAAACTACATGATAGTCATTATTGTAATAGTACCTCAATGGGTAAAAAAACAGTTTTCAAAGGAAAAAGCCAAAGTATCTAGTCTATCTGGAACTGATTTATAAAATTTTCATACCCAGAATAACATTCTGCAGTCTTCTTTTTAAGAAATTAGAAGATGGCCCTTTATCTATTGATGCAAATGCAGAAGATGGCCTATTTACAGATTAACAATTGTTAGACAGAAAATATGCCTAAGTGGTAACTGATTCTATTATTAACTTATCAATTTACTAAACATAAGTTCTCAGGACCACAATATCTTTTAAGTACTTTTAATGAATTTTATTGGTCTAGTTTCTTTTTTTCCACAAATGCAAGTAAGTTCAATTAATAATATTAAAACTTCTTTTGAAGTTCGGCATTTTACTTTGAAAAGTTTGCTCACATTTGTGTAGGACTGAACATATTTGATAAGTCTACTTAACTATAATCTGGATAATTTCCACATTATACATATTTTAATATTCTTTTAAAATATTTTATTAGATTGAAATGACTATTACTATTATATAATGTATGTTATTTTAAGACATGTGACTTGTATAATTGATAGCTGAAAATAGCCTATTTTTCTGGATGCTTTATGTAGGAAAATGGTACTCTTCATCAATAACATACATATTTTATTGTATGTCACACAAAGCAAGGCTGAATAGTTATAAAATAAGCTTATAAGATAAGGTACATCACTATTGACATGAGTGGATGGTCATGAATGAAGAGTGTTTTTCTTTTCCTTCCATCATAGCTTGGTCTTATTATTTAGAATAAAGCACAGTAAAATGAAATGAGAAGATACAAAATAATAAATGCAGCCAAAGAGGGCAGCCACATTTTCCTATTGTCCTTTCCAGACAAAGGAGAATTGGAAGGAATGAAAGAAACTGTCAAAAGTCAATTACATATTTAACAGATATAAGAAAATATGAATTTTAAACACAGGACAATTATTGTCAAGAGAGATTACTGAACAAACAGAATTTAGGTTTCCTACTCCTGTTTTAGAGAGCTAGACAGAACCAATACATTTCAATGGCTACAAATAATATTTTAATTTCTTTATAACAATGCAGAAACAAAGAGGATACATGCATGATAATAGGAAGTTACAGGAAAACATCTACAAGTGGTTATTATAGACAGATTATAAAAGCACAAGCTATATAAAAATATTACCTATATTATTAATTTTCTGTTTAGAAAATAAGAACATAATGGAATAGTTGAGCCTGCAAAGCATAAAACAATAGGTGTGAGCAAGCATAAACTATAGGATATAATAAATGCGGTGGTTACACAGCTGGGCTTGTGGCAACTTAGAAACTCATGCTTAAAGCCATGGGCATCAGAACCAGAAGGCTGTGTTCCAATCCTGTTTCTACTACTTAGTAGTTGTGGTGATGATAGGCTAGTAAATTAGCCTCCGTGTCCTCTTGTATACCAAAAAAAGAAAAAAAAAAGTGTCCACCTCAAATGGCTCTAGTAAAAACTTTAAAAAGCTAATTCCTCAAACAGCGCCTAGCATTCAGTAAACAGTCAAGAAATTTTAGTTCTCGTCATCATCTGTCCTTTGAGTTAGAAATGCCTTTTAAAAATGATTTGATTTTATATGGTTGAATTGGATGAGAGTTTATATGGTTTTTATTGACTCTAAAATAGAATCATGCACACAATATTTTAGATAAACAAACTACTGGTTCTGCTGGCATGCTTTAAGAGAGTAGGCATGTCCTCACAGAGACCGCTTTAGAACCCCACATCACCATTCAGTGCACTAAACTCCACTGTCCCTATGCTGATAACCTGATTTCTCTTGATTGTTTCATCACAGATTTGAATAAAGACAGGGCTAAGCAGTGATGAGTTGTACGTTTTATTCTGTATGGCACCAGGAATGATTCTCCCTAACATTGTTACACCACAACAATAATGACATGTTAGTGAATTAACCTCATAGGGAGAGATGGGCTGACTGATGATATCTGACTGCCAGAAACCCTCAAAATTTCTAAAATGTATATGAACATTTAAGGTTGCCAAAGACATAACAATGCAGTGGTTGAAGGAAATCCCAAGAAATACTCCAGTACCTCAAAACCTCAGGAAATATTTTATGAAAAGTGATTGAGTGGAAATTAAAAATTATTGTTGAAACAGCTACATTTTGCTCTCTCTCTCTCTCTGTCTTTACATATACACATACCCACACATACATACACATGTACATTCAAGATGGATTAGGGATAAGGGTTCTTATGAATGAGATTCTTCATAGAGGAAAAAGAAGGAAGTGATGATTTCACAATATTTTGGCAATATTTGTGAGCTTTCATGTTGACTACAGTTTCTTGAAAATGGAGTGGCAGATTGGGAGGAAAAAGGAGGAAACAACTCTGAATGACTCTCGCAGCCAGGATGGGAGGGAGAAACTAGAAGAGTGGAAAGTCTGTTTTTTCAGGAATCACCTTGGTTTTCTAAGGAAGGGCCAGCTGGGAGAAAAATGGGGGTGTCTCCATTGCTTTTAATTCCTTTCTCTAGTTTAAGAAAGCACTAAACCAGTTTAGAGATGTACAGAAAATGAGACAAGATAAAATGTTAGGAACAAGAAAGAGAACCCTAACAGGGTGAACACACAGATGGTTCTGGAACTATAATAAAGTTTAGAGAGAGATTATCTAAAGCTTCTCATTTACCAATATAGAAAAGGTTGTCCAAAGTTGTTAATAATACTTAAATAATGTTGCAGACCTAGTTACTGGCCGAGCTAGTGTCAATATTTATGGTTGAGAGGTCTTTTATGCTGTCTTCTTAATGAATTCACTTTAACATACCAAAGCTACTAATTATTTTATTGCTTCATAGTAGATTGTGGTTGTAGATAAGGAAGAATTCACAGGCTTCAGGAACCCCAAAGTAAGATATAAAAAGGACAGAATATTCATCCACGGACGTTGTTGTTGTTTCTTTCTGTTTGGTTTTCTTTTAGCAGTCAGGCCCTTCTTCCTTAGGGCTACTGCGGTTTGTTGGGGGTTCACTCTAGACTCTATTCACCTGGGTCCCTCTTGCCCCTGGAGGTATCACCAGTGGAGGCTGCAGAGCAGCAAAGATGGCAGCCTGCTTCTTCCTCTGGAAGTTTTTTCCCAGAGGGACACTGACCTGATGCAGGCTGGAACGCTCCCATATGAGGTGTCTGGAGAGTCCTGTTGGGAGGTCTCACACAGTCATGAGGAGCCGGATCAGAGACCCACTTAAATAGGCAGTCTGGCTGCCCCTTGGTGCAGCGGGTGTGCTGGGCTGGGTGGAATCCCCCTCCTCTGGGCTGCCCTGACTCTCCAGAGCTAGCAGACAGGAAATAATAGGGCTGCTGATCCAAGATACCGCGGTCGCCCTTCCTCCTAGGGGCTCTTCTCAGGGATATCAGAGTTCTGTCCATAAACCCCTGGCTAGGGATGCTGAAATTGTAACAGGGAGGCCCCGCCAGTCGAGGAGAAGGAAAGCAACTGCCTATATAATATTTGGCAAGAATAACTGAGTCTAAGGGTTGAGTGCATTTCACTATAAAAGTAAGCAGATGGGGAAGAAATTTCAAAATACTATTTCAATTTAAAAAGTATTTATATTTTATTGTATTTCAAATACTGTGTGTGGCTCCAAAGGGAATATGCAAGGATACATAAGATATACTTTGTTTTTTGTCCCCAAAGTACTCCCAGTCAAGTGCAGAAATGAGACTGGTAAGAAAATAATTGCACTGTAAATTTATAATAATTATAATGAAATATCCTTTCAACCCCTTTCTTCAATACTTTCCAACTGTTCTTTCTTTATATCACCCACAATCTAACTAGGATCCCTATAAACCTAGTAAATAAAGATTTTCATGGCCAATTTACCCCTACGTTGTAGTTGATTTATCTGTCTGCACAGCTGGCATGCAACACCAGCTTCAAAGCCCTACTAAACACTGAAATTGCTTTTGCCTAAAGGCTAAAGCTGTTTTTAAAAGAAGTAGTAGCTAGCTGACCCAAATTAGTACAAGAAAGTTATAAAGAAACACAGCATGGTGTTCAGTTTACGGCAAGAGTTTATAAAGGCTAGCCAGGTGATAGTAAAAACAAAAACAAAAATAGACAAAAAAGACAGTTGTTCAAGACTTTCAAGTTGGAAATGCAGGTGGCCTGATTCTATAATATAGCTGGATATATAAATCGATAGGTTCAAAATTTATTTGAATAAATTCAGAAAGGATATGTATTGTCTAACATCTCTCCAGTTGTTATGAGGCTTCTTAATTTTAGTTATGCCTTAACAGACAGACAGAAATCCATATTTAAGGATTAAATGGTCTAGCATCTGCTGTTTGGTCCTAACAGAACTTTGGCATCTCCTGGAGGTGCTGAAACTGATTGAACTTTGGATCCACATAAACATTCATGGACTGGCAAACACTGTCATGAAGATAGTGACAAAACCAAAAGAGCAATATCTCAAAACAAAGAACTAACCCAGCAGTAAAATTTCAAATTAATCTGACGTCCTTCACTGATCAGACTAGACTCTCCAAAGCAAGCATGTAACCAAGCCAATTTCCCCTAGTTTCCCAGAGGATCAGAACCTAGCTAAGATGGGACTGGTCTCTAGGGTGTGGCAAGTTTGAGCATGAAATCAATGAGCTAATTCTCTAAACAAGCACTCGTTTATATGAAAACACACTTACGTAATATGAGTAAAGTATTGAAAGGCAGAATTGTCACTAAAAAAGGTAGAGCAAACTCCCAAATAAGTGATCTTAAAGGTAAAAAGTAAATAACATTCCCTATATATGCATTTTAAATAAATATACAACTAAACATCATTTTTCATACTTATCCTTTATATGTAAGTCAAATTGCCTTTTCTTCTGCTTTTGGAAACAGAGAATTACTGCTTAAAAGCAATTTCAAATGATTAAATACTTACACATGAACACACACATACACACAAATAACAATATTATGAATGGATTTAATAATCAAAATTTCCTCCAATTCACAGTAACATTCCTTCAAATTACTTGTTTTCTTTATATTACTTATAAAGGTAGTTTATACTTCTGTAAATTATACAATTATTTATAGAGCAACTGCCGTAAAGAGAGTTTTCTAAAAGCTTCATCGGCTTAACTAACTCAATTCAGAATATTTAAACAAATTCATCATGTGAATTAGGTTTAATAAGGCATAAAACAACTTGAATTAAGAAAAAACAGCAGCATTGTATCGTTTTTAGGTATTTTAAGTCCAGAAGTGTATGCAAATTAAAAAGTGAGAGTAAAAACACTATTAGGAACGAATTCAATTTTGAAGTCAAATATTTTATTACATTTGTATAAAAGAATCAACATCCTTTTAACAATTTTTGCTCTATCCCAAGTTTCCTAAGCAATTGTAAACACTGAAAGAAAACAAACTTGCACAAGAAAGAAAATGACTTACACAAGACAACATAATCTCTCCAGGGAATCTGGTGTTCAGCCTGAAAAACATTTTAATAGCTTTTCTGATTAAAATTCACCATCACAAAAAAGTTAACCACTGAATTTAATTTCCTATTCAGTATACTGTTTTACATCACTTTTATTAAAAACATGTTTTATTAGATTTTCCAATGAAATTAAATGGTGAACAGTATTGGTTCTTGCTTTTACCGCTGGTTTATATGCTTTAATAATTACATAAAACTATCTAATTCAACCAAATTAAATGCAATTTTAGCCACAAGCATATTTTTACTAAAATTTTATTCACATATAAACTGGGCAGTAAAAACAGCATTTCAAAGGAGTATTTAGTGTGTGTTTGTGTGTGTGTTCTAAAGTCCAGTGTATGCAGTGTTCATATACATAAGACTGAAAACAGACTGTAAAATTTCTTAGAGTAGAATAGGAGCATTTTCAAAATTTACAAAAGAACTGTCATATGTGGCAACTGTCATAACTAAGAAAACAGAGCTAATTGAAACACATACAAACACATACATATACTAGGAATGAACTTACATGCTATTCCTCATTCAAAAAGTAACTCAGAAGTTACTGGTCACAACATTTGAGCATGAAGTGCACCAATGTGACTTAATCCCCTTTAGACCTATTGCCATTTTGACACTCCAGAACAGCTAGGTAGAATAGTAAAGAATATCTTCACAAGCATAGTGTGGAGCACTGGTTCCCATACTTACATCCCACACAATTGTCTTAGTCATCCCATCTGAGATGGGTCCCATGAATCTGTATTTTTAAAATAAATTCCCAATGTAGGAGTTTCAGGAGGCCAGTTTAGCACACAATCTGAATTAGGATATAAGAAAAAGTGAAACTCCAACAATCATATCTGTTAATGTACTTATTTATCTCACAATCAGATTGCTATTTTTTGTTAACTTACTCCCCTCTATGTTTCCACTGAAAAGAGGACTGTGATAATTTACGAGTGTACAAGTCAAGAGATACACAATGTACATATGTGAGCATCATTGCTATCTGAAACAGAAATGCATCTCAATTTCAAAAACACTTTGTTTCCATATCTTTCATATTCTGGTTTAAGCTATTTTAAAGCTTGAACCATTAGTTCAAATCAAGGAAGTATGGCAATTTCATATGGTTCAATCTAATATGCAATGTTCATGCTTGTAAATCCATTGTCCAACTTATGCTAGAATTTAATATGTATTAGTTGAGCGAATAATGAAATACTGGACCTCACATCATCTACCCTTGTCCTAAGTATACCCAAGGATCCAAGTGAGTTACCTTTTAGAATTATATCTCTGAATGGTACATTTGCCTTTTTTTTTGACTACCCAGCTTCTGAATATGCTTCCTATTTTTGGTGAATTCTATTAATATATCATATGTGTCTTAGTGGGAGGCACAGATTTTTACTATGGAAGCCAAAAGGCTCAAAGGACCATGGGAAAATATTTAATATAGAAATATTTTAAACGGATTTCTTAATAGCTTTTATAGCTGATTAAGCTGACATACAGAGAATTTAAGGGTATGCCTCAACATTCCTTTTATTCCTATTATCTTTTTTAAAAATGCAAATATATATACATAAATTGTTGCAATTGAAAAATACATAAATATATTGGTAATATCTAATAATCTTTCTAATTATTTGTGCTTAAAAAAGCACAAATACTCCCTTACGAAATATCAATAGTTTACATTAAAGTGTTAACCCAGAAAAGTGATTAAAATGGTTCTTAGAAAAGTATCCTTCTATAAAATGAAGTAAAATGCTTATTTTGAACTGAAACTTTAAGTCTGTTTCTAAATCTGACACTTTTCTTTTGCCAGATATCTTTTAAAAATAACCCCAGACAAGGAATGAACATCAGCTGTTTTAGAAGGTACAAATTCATAATAAAGTAAGTAATTGATTTAGGAAAGGGAATACATTTTTGAGCTAATCCATGCTGCCATAAATGTCTAGGATCTGAGATTCAAACACAGAAGCTCAAGTGACAAAATTTCTGTTTCTAATCCATTTAAATGGCTGGCAGAACAAGAAGAATGCTTACAAATTGCTGAATATTTGAAGGATGCCTTTAGCTGTTAGGCCTCGAGATGCTTTTTGAAATTCTGTGAACCGCAGCCATTGCATAGCAAAACTTCCTTCATAATAAGTCCCTTATATTCCACAACACCTTCAAGGTGTTTTGCTTTTACTCGTGCTTTCATGAATAAAGCAGATGTATATATAACCTTTAAATGATTTTAACTTAAAAACATTAAGTCTAAAAAAAAATTTAAATAGCTCAACTTAGTTTCCTCAAAACCAAAAATGAGGGTAAAATACTTTTTATGCGAAGATTCACTTTCTAAGCATTTTTTGCCTTTATGTTTTTATTGAGTTAGGGAAATATTATAAACCTAAAAAAGGCAAAAGAAGCAGAATACTATACATTAATCCTGAAGCATTCTTCTTATTACAAATTCTTCATTCAGGTTTGTGTCTTCTTGACCTTTATCTAATTATCTAGCCTGGGGAAAAATATTTTTCTTCTTTTTCACCTTTTCTGAGTGTATACATATCTATATATCCAGATATGTATTTCCAACACAACGCACATTTGATAGTCTTCTTTCCCCTTGGTTTTTAATGAATACTTTTCAAATTTTCTATAACCATAGTGAAATAAAAATTGTAAAAAAAGTTATTTTACTCTTCATTTTATATGGTACCCAATAAGGACATTTTTATACCTACCTGTTATAATTATTAGGAAGGATTTATAAAAATCATAATGTCCTACTTTAATTTCTCTAAATAAAATCTTAATCACTTAATGTTAAAAAAATTTTTAATTTAACTTAAAATAATTTGTATTGTTTAGATTTTCAAAATATTAAACAGGGATTTCAGTCAACTGTTAAAATAGGAATTTCTCCTATAGTTTTTCCAGACTTCAGACACATTCAACCAATGGCTGCAGAGAACAGAGTTTAACTGCCAGTCAAAATAAAATAATGATCTATATCTACACTGTCTGACGCAGTAGCCACCGGTCACGTGTAGCTATTTAAATTTGAATTAAAATTAAATTACAATAGTTTCTCAGTAACACTAGCCATATTTCAAGTACTCAATAGCCACAATGTGGAGAGCGACTATCAAGTTGGACAGTGTAATTAAAGAACTATTCTGAGATTGCAGAAAGACAACTGGGCACTGATTCCTAGGCTTTTCTTTTGTTTTCAACTTAGGGTAATTTTGTCCCACAAGGGACATTTGCAACATCTGAAGATATTTTTATTTGTCACAGTTGGGAGAAGGGGAGCTAAGAACATGCAGCAGGTAGCGGCCAGGAAGCTGCTAAACATTATGCAATGCAGAGGACATCCCTCTCCAACAAAGAGTTGTGTGTCAATAGTGGCAACACTGAGTTTGATATACATTCCTTAAAATTGTGTGTTATATGACGTAGGTCCCATGCCTTTTTTTTTCTTACTGTGATACACACACATACACACACACACACGCAAACACACACACCCCTAATATAGGAAGCTCTAAAAGAAAGGTAATGTTAGACAAATAAATCAAGATACAGAAGAGCATAAATGACATAATTCTAGGTTTTTGATGACAAAATTTTCTGAGTATGTATATGGGTGTGTATTTGTAAACAGGAAAAAAAGAAATTTTACAGAAGGTTGTCAATATGGATTACCTAGGAGAGTACCATTGTCAGAAGGAAGGACAGAAGAAAAGAAGATAAATATGTAAAACTTGTGTTAACAAAATATAATTATGGTAAAAAGTTATATTTTAATCATTTAAATGATGGAGAATGTAAGAACTAACTCAAATGAAGCCAATGAAAGGAAAACTTTAAGCATGTGAAGACTCATTAATTAATATGGTGTTTTCATTCTAGAAGAGAAACAGCTAATAATTGAGAAAAATAATGCAGTTTCATACAGTGATAAGTCCTCTGAAGAATGTTAACAATTAGGAAATAGGTAAGGGGAGATAGTCCTGAGCTCAGGAAAGATGTCAGGGCTTGGAGAAATAAATTTGGGATTCATCCAGATAGAGATGGTATGGAAAGCGACATGGTTAGATGTGGTGTCCTAGGGAGTGAGAAAAAGGAAGAGGGAGTTGAAGCCTGCACTCTGGCATCTATAGAATAGAACATAGAAAAGGAGCCCACAGAGATGAATGAGACAGAAATTGCACCAGAAAAAAAAAGGGGGGGAGCATTGTCCTTAAACATTAGCATTGAAGGAGATGAGGACTAAGGGTTGACCAATGAATTAAGCAATAAGAAGCCTGCTGGTGATGTTCACAAGAACAAGTGAAGTTGGTGGCAAGGATGAAAGCCTACTTGAGATGAGCCAAAAAGGGTAGAGTGGAAATAACGGGACAACTCTTTCAGAGTTTCACTATAAAGTCTTTTGCAGGGGTGGTGCAGAGAAATAGGGTAATGAATGAAGAGGTGCAATGGGATATGACATGGTTGAATGTTTCTGTCCCATCCAAAATTGATGTTGAAACTTAATCTCCAGCATAGCAGTATTAAGAGGTATGGCCTTTAGGATGTGTCAGTCTCATCTGATGAATAGGATTAGGTGCCCTTATAAAAGGGCTTGATAGGCCAGCCACAGTGACTCATGCCTGTAATCCCAGCACTTTGGGAGGCTGAGGCAGGCAGATCACTTGAGGTCAGGAGTTAAAAACCAGCCTGGCCAACATGGTGAAACCCCATCTCTACTAAAAATACAAAAAAAAAAAAAAATTAGCTGGGTGTGGTGGTGTGTGCCTGTAGCCCCAGCTACTCAGGAGGCTGAGGCAGGAGAATTGCTTGAACCCGGGAGGCAGAGGTTGCAATGAGCCAAGATCACTCCACTACACTCCAGCCTGGGCAACAGAGCAAGACTCCATCTTAAAAATAAATTAATAAAACAAAATAAAACAAAAGGGCTTGACAGAAGGAGTTTACCCCTCTTTGGATCCTGCCACCATGAGAGGATATGGTGTTCCTTTCCTCGGGAGGATTCAGCAATAATGCACTATCGTGGGAGAACAAGCTCTTCCAGACACTGAACCTACTGGCACCTAGATCTTGGACTCCCAGATCTTGGTCTCCAGAACTGTGAGAGATAAATTTCTGTTCTTTATAAATGACTCAGTCTCAGGTATTTTGCTGTAGCAGCAGAAATGGAAAAAGACAAAATCAATCGAGGCATTTTAAAGAAGATATTTATCAAATTATGTCTGTATATAGATTCTAATAATCCAGTAGAGTGGGGAAAACCTCTGATGCAGGAGAAAGAGGACGGATCACTGCAAGAGAAAACTCAGCAAGAAATGTAAGAAAAAAATATCTTACATGTAAGGCAAGGAAGGGTTAGGCCTAGGTTAGAAAAGGAACAACTAGATAGGTGATTACCCTTGAAACATTCATCAATACATCATGAGAAAATGCTTTTCCCTAAGAGTATATAATATTTGGAGTTATTCTACTGCATTTGATTAAAATCAATATAGATTTATACCACAGCAGTTGTGCCATAGCCAAAGACCTGCAGCTTGCAACTTCAGTCAAGTAAACAATGAATTTGCATGATGAGAGACATCCTCTACATTCTCTATACACCCTCTACATTATCTATATTCCCTAAAATTATAGACTAAGACGGTGAGGAGATACCTAAGTTAAATGCATAAGCAAATTAATGGAGTGATATACATTACTAAGAATATTTCAGTTACTCTATGATCTTGGTACTATACAATGGCCATTAAAAAAATACAAAATCTGAGGAATGCCTACTCATGTTTTAGAAGAAAAGAGAAAATTTATATCTAAATCAGAAAAACTTCATTCTTATAATATTTCCAAATAAATCGCTTTTCTACTACAATAGCTATTTTAGCACGTAGCAATTAAGATACGATCTTAAAGTCACTGATAATCAAAGCATTCCTCATTTTCTTATAACTCATGCTAACAAGGACACCAGCATCTTTTAAGATTAATCTGAAGTGAGAAAAAGAAAAGCCCCTCTGTTCTTGGACGTTTTTTATGCTTAAAACTAGGGATTTCTTAAGCCTTGCCAACACAAACAGAACACAAATAGCAGCTAGAAATACAGCAATCTTTTGCAACCAGTTTGTAATAGCAACTGTCAGAGAAAGCAAAGATTTTTTCAGTATCTATAAATGTAGGTACAAAACTCTTCAATCAAAAAGTTCATATGAACTTGTTAAATACAGAAATAATACACAAATTTTGAATATAACTGGCCAATTTTCTTCTATTTAAAACCCTTTTTGTCGGCAATTACCAAAATAAGTCACATTGACTTGTATACATAATTGTATATTTACAAAGACAAAAATCTACAAAGGTAGTGTTCAAAGATCTCCAAAAATATTAGGCCTACAATGTTAGTATGACATCTACTTTCTCTACATATCTAGCTTTCTTCCTATCAAGAATAGGCTGATTCAGAAATCTTTCATGAACCCAGGAATAAGAGATCATGAGCTTTCTTTCCTTAACAGCTGAATGAAGTAGCTCAAAAATCATAGCAAAATATCGTCTTACTCAGCACTATTGCTCTGGTAAAATTTCCTTTAATATCTAGTGATTCTTAGTTGAAATTTGTCTTTTACATAAAAGATAAACATCCAAATTAATCTTTTGATCATATTTAAATGCTTAATTTAGTCAGAAGAATGACAGCCCAAGAAATCAAAGCTAGAAAATATCACAGAAACCAAACTGTATTGATATAACACATATTTTAAGTTCAGGGAGCAAAACATGAATTAGCTTGAATTTTATAACCAATATCTGCTTATAAATCAGTCTAACACCTTGGTTTTGAACAAAGTTTTGAATTAAAAAATAGTGAAGTGGATGATACAACCTAAATACATAGAGAAAAGTTCCCATAGAAATGGGTAGATTTTAAAAAATTGACACAAGAATTAAGAGGTAGTTGTTGTTTCCATGCATTCTGACTCATTTTTTTGCTGTTGTTTTGCTTATTTAGTCAAACTGAAAGGCTTACCATCTTGCTGGCCATGAAGATTCTGGGGACTTTGCATTCTTTCTTCAAGATTGGAGCTAAGATCAGAGTTCACAGCTGACATCCGTGTTGAATCACTCATGTCAAATTCATCACTTTCTATTGAACTTTCATCCTGAAAATAGTTTTAAAATATCATCAAGCATTTTAAAGTATAATACGTTTAAATAATAACCATTTTATCTACACAGTCAATTGAAGTTTAACTAGTAAATTTTTACAGAATTCAGAAAAATATGTTACAAACTAATAGATGTTTAAAACAGCAAACAATGGGCCGGGCGTGGTGGCTCAGGCCTGTAATCCCAGCACTTTCAGAGGCTGAGGAGGGCAGATCACGAGGTCAGGAGATCGAGACCATCCTGGCTAACACGGTGAAACCCCGTCTCTACTAAAAATACACAAATAAATTAGCCAGGTGTGGCGATGAGTGCCCGTAGTCCCAGCTACTTGGGAGGCTGAGGCAGGAGAATGGCTTGAACCCGGGAGGCAGAGCTTGCAGTGAGCTGAGATCAAGCCACTGCACTCCAGCCTGGGCAACAGAGCGAGACTCGTCTCAAAAAACAAACAAACAAACAAAAAAAAAATGGAATAATTTCTCCCTTCAAGGAATTTCAAGACTTGTGAAATAATATAAAGAATGATTTTATAGTAAATACTTTCTAAAAGAGTTAATCATAAAATGTAACATAAAGAGAAATACAAGTTTTGATTTAAAACTAAATGACCAAAAAATGTTGTAAGCAGAAATCTTAGAATGCAGAAAGGGCTTTATAAAAAAATTTTCATTGGCAAACAGGATAGATTCTAATATAGCCAACTTATATATTAGGTTCAAAGTCCACATGTAATGGAGAGCAAGATAATCTTAGTACACCCTTTCTTTCTTTACAAGCAAATATAAATTGCACGGCAACCACAAAGAGGAGTTCTAGGTAAAATTGTACATGAAACATTTACTAAAAGTCAGTTCATAAACTGGAATTACCAAAAGGCCAGTTTGCTGAATGGCCAATTTATCAAAACTTTCCAAATGTTAAACCAAATCTAGGATATATTATTGCAGTCATTTTACTGAAGCAAACTTCATTTGGAGAACTGATTTTTGGACAAATGGTATACTTATACAGGCTGGAAGGCCCGGGAAACCTGTGCAAAATGTAAATGTTTAATCAAAATCTCTAGCTTAGACTTTAATTTGTAAATGTTTGATCTGAACGTTTAACACTAATATAATAATCAGCAGTAGTAGTAGTGCTGCTATTTATGTTGCACACGTTGTTCTTTATATTTTATCACAACTATGAATTAGCTACAAATTTGCAAACAATTTATAGATGAAGAAATTGAGGCACAGAGAAGTTAAATCATTTTCCCTGCTATTATATACTAGAACCGGTAGTCATATGAAGTCATCCAGACTCGAGGAAACTATATATTTGAATAGGAAGAATTACTCTGGTTTCATAAATGACATCTTGGCATCAGCAAAGGAGTTTCTATTATTAATGAACAAGACCATCCTGGTAGACTAATAAATTGGCATTCTGATTCTTATATCAGGCTTGGTGGTTTTGGCTGTGGTGTCTTTCCTTTATCAAAGACTGGGTCATGCTTGGGCACACCGAGTAGCACTAGCTCTTCATTAAGTCAGTAAGGAAATGCCACTGTGTCAGATCCCTGGACAATCAGCCACATAGACTTCTCTTAGTTGCATGCCCTCTCTCAATACATTATGTTTACTCCAATTCTAAATTCTAATGTGTATGTGTGTGTGTGTGTGTGTGTGTATGCAAAAATAAGATACTTCAATGTGGACTGACATTATCAGTGATAACAATGTGGACTTGTTACTAGTGTTGATCATATACAAATACATACATATATATATACACACGTTGATAGATGATACAGATATCTATTAGATACACTATATATACTTTCTGTGATGTCATAGTATTTTAGAGGATATTCTCAGAAGCCAGACTTCCTAGATTCAGGTCCATATTCTGCCAGTTATTAGATATGCTACCTTAAGCAAGTTACCTCAACTTACTGTGCCTCAGTTTCTTTATCTATACAATGGAAATAAAAATTGTGCCGCTCTCACAGAGTCACATGTGGAGTGAGGGCGTGTACTATATTTAAAGTATCTAGAACAATGTCAGGTACATGATAAGCACAATAAAACGGTTTAATATTACTATATGGAATATACAATAAATTCTACAGTATATAAAATTATGCACATTTATTACAGTATATGAACATATACAACAAAATATAACACATTTCAATATAATGGTAAAGGCAAACAAAATGTGTTACTAAAGTAGCTGTGTGTTTACATAAACATATAAACAGTCTTTATAAATATTTGTTATAAAGGTCACAAAAAGCTAACTATAAGTAATCTAGTAAAATATCATTTATATGGCATATAAATATGTAAAATCTATATGTATATGAGGATATGTATGTGTGTGTGTATTTATGTTTAAAGAAGAGCTAAATATAAATATTCAAGTCACAGCCTCTGTTCTATGAAATGGTTGTAAAAACAGCCACAGCATATTATGGAAAATCGATATATTTTTTATCACCACTAAAATGTATGCTGACACTCTTGCCAGCATACATTTTAATAAATTCAGATGAGAGATTAAAATGTTTATGTAACCAAATGTATAGTTATGTATTTTTGTAATTAAAAAAACCATGTTAAATTATTTACCATCATAAGTGGCTTAATGATTGAGAATATTTTAAATATTTTCCTCCACTACTACATATGAAATATAATTCATTTTCACAATTACATTCCTTATTAGAATTCAATTGTTATACATTTGTGAAGAGCTTTAATGAGACTAAGTGCATGTATTAATTCTGTATATTCTAGTTTAGTTAATAATTGATTAAATTATTGTTTTTAATAAAAGTTAGCAGAGGTATATGAAATATAAGCTTGTGCTTTTTTACCAACATAGATAAAATACTAATTACACTAGGAAGAAACTACTGAAGGCTTCTAAGAATAAAGAATCAGAAAACTTGACTGATCTGATATTAAGTATTTTATTCATGATTATCTCTAGACCATTCATCTAATTCCTTTCCTCTATGAAAATCTATTTTGTTTGACAACCAGAAAAAACTCTCCACATCATACTGTGTGAGCTTATTTCTTACATGACTAAAATCTCATGATAATGAAAGTCATGGCCAGAGACCATAGTAATTCTGCCTCCTTGAAACTTAATGTTTAATATTAGAACAATTTAACTGTAACAAATAATTTTCTTTTCAGTCTTTTCCCTTTTAAACATGGCACTTATTTATTTCTCAAAACCTTTGTTATTGAGCTTTTGTTTCTATCTTCAGAAGTTGCTTGAAATGGAGACCCCTAATCTGCTCCATATTTCATTTTAGTTTTCAAGTTCCAGATATTATCTATAAAGGGTCTCTACCATATACCTCCTGATTTCGCCTGCTATTGTCCTGCCTGATTAGTTCAAAATTGCATTTTGCCATTTCCTAAACTATGTAATAATAGTCTCCCAGTTAACTTATCCACATCCAATTTCTCTACACCAGTCCTGCCTATTAACAATTGCCAAATTAATCTTCCCATTTCTGAACATGTCACTTCTCTGCTTATAAATTTGCAGCCCTATCCATTGTTTATCAAATAATGTGTATGCTATTCAATCAAATATTTACGGTTTCCCATAAGACTGCTTAAAAACCACTCCCACCAATCTTCTCTTCTGTTGATTTTTTTAAACTTATCATCTGCTCAAATCAAATTAAAGCTTACATTATCAGCATCTCTATGAAATTCATCATCTCAAACCTCAGTGTGCATGAGTATAGATCCTGTTAAAAATTCATATCCCCAGGTCCCACATATCAGACCTAGAATTAGAATCTTTGGGGTGGTGTCCTGCAACATGTAGTTCAATGAGTTATTTAATGCTGGCTATCTGCCCAGTCCAGTGCTGCTCAAGAAAACATTGTGCAATGATGGAATTGCTCTATAATATTCTCTATTCAATAAGGTAAATATTAGTCGTATGTGGCTGTTGAACATTTGAAATGTGGTTAGTGTGACTTAAGACCTGAATTTTTAGTTTTAGTTAATTTTAATTAATGTTCAGTTAAACTTATACATTCACATGTGACTAATGACTACCATCTTAGGCAGTGCATAACTGACAATCCTTTGTTGTGAGATCTTGAAAATATACTCAGTCATTCATTACTAGCAATACAGTAAACATCTTAATAGATAAATTGTTGTTTCATATATCACATTCCTTAGGATAAATTTCTAGTCAAGTAATATAAATATATTTGAAAAGTTTTTAATAATTATCATCAAATCATCCCCCAGAAAGTTTGTTCGAGTTTAAACCCTCACCAACAGTTTATAAGAAGGGCAAATGATCTCATATTGGATACAGTATTTTGTAAAATCTTTCTCAATGCAGTAAGCCTCAAATAACAAGTTAATTCATTAAAATTTTATTTTGGTTAATATAGGAGGTTGGGGTTTTTTTATGGATATTGACCATGCAGTGGATAATTTCCAAAGATGGCTACCATGGATCCCTTCCCCTCCCCACTGCCCCTTACATGCATGCTGCTCCTTAGATCAAGGAACAGTATTTCTCTCTCCTCCCCTTGAAACTAGGCTGGTTTTGTTATTTGCTTTGGTCAATAGAAATATGGCAGAAGTGATGCTGTGTCAGTCCCAGAACAACAGGGAGCTTCCACTTCCTGTCTCTTGGAAGCCAGCTGCCATACAATAAAGCTGTCAGTTAAGAAGTCTTACTACCCTGAGACCAGCACACTGTGAGGAAGCATAAGCCAGCCACATGGAGAGTGAGAGGTCACGTAAAGGAGCATAAAGGAGCATCAAGGAACCAGGTACTTAAGTGAGGTTTTCTTGGACTATCCAGCCAGGTCCAGCTACCAATTGAATGTCACTGAGTAAATGATCCTAGCCTATGCCAAAAGTAACAAAATAAATCACCCAGAGGTTCTTGGCTAACTGCTTAACCCATAGAATAATGAGTATTAATAAATCATTGTTGTATTAAGACACTAAGTTTTAGGGGTGGTACATAGCAAAAGAAAACTGAAAAACATCTAATTTCTCCCCTTTGAGCTACACCATAGCATTCTATTTACATTGATTTGTTGTTTAAAAAACCAAATAGTTAATACTAATTTTAAGTGGATGTGTTGCAGAGTAGGAAGACTTTGGGCTCCAAAGTTATTTAAACCTAGGTTCAAATATCTAATCTTCTCTCTACCAGTTTAATTATTAGGGCAAGTTTTATCAGCTAAAAACCTTGGTGCCCCATCTGCAAAATGGAGGTAGAGCAGCATGTCAGTGGTTCTAAGTAGTAAATTATTTACGGCCAGTTTCCTAAATTTTCCTGTGTATTTTTTCTCTCCACATCAATTCTTTCTTTGATGGGTACATAAAAAGAGTAATTTAATAGAATTTTGATATTTGAACATGTTTTGACATTTTTCACAAGATAGTCTTAGCAAACTGTTTAAAAATATTATTTCAGGCCAGGCACCCTCACACCTGTAATCCCAGCACTTTGGGAGGCTGAGGCAGGTGGATCACCTGAGGTCAGGAGTTTGAGACCAGCCTGGCCAACACGGTGAAACCCCATCTCTACTAAAAATACAAAAATTAGCCTGGCATAGTGGCAGGCACCTGTAATCCTAGCTACTCGGGAGGCTGAGGCAGGAAAATTGCTTGAACCCTTGAGGCGGAGGTTGCAGTGAGCCGAGATCGCGCCACTACACTCCAGTCTAGGCAACAGAGTGAGACTTTGTCTCAAAAAAAAAAAAAAAAAAAAAAAAAAAAAAAAAAAGACAACTACGCATGCTTCGGTCCCTGATTACTTCAGGGTCTCTGGAAACATCCTGACCTGTCACTTTCATGAACTCTTCCCTAATGATCTGGTCTTCTACCTTTCTTCAACCATTTTGCTCTCATAATCATGTTCTATGCATTTCATTACCAGCAACTGCACATCCTCCAAAATCTTGATTTTAAGCATCTCACTCTCTACACAACATCTCAAATTTCCCAGATCACTTGCTCTAGTATTGCATGTATTCTAGTATTCCAATGAAATTTCTATCCCACTGATATTTATCACCCCTTGATTCTAACCCTCTAACCCTTTTGCATTGACCTCCTCTGCTCTCGCCCCACCTCTCTCATGATCTCACTTATATTCTTATGTGGCTAGAATTACATGGCTTGTCATTTTAATCATACCCTTATATAACACTTCCATTCTTTCGACAAGACCCAAAATGTGAGTAATTCTCTTTTTCCCTTACTGTCTTCTACCCATGCCCCTACATAGCTGGACATAGAGATGAGCAATTATTTAAATGACTTTACTTGAAACTCAAAAGAGGTCCATTTTCCTGGTCAATTCACTCCTCACTGTCTAGATTTCTACTTCTCACATCCTCTCCTCTTCTCAAACTTTCACCACCTTCTCAAACATCCTTAGTCTTGCTTTTTTTTTTTTAACTGATGAATTAGGAGCAAACAGCAGAACAATTCCATAATCTCCACCACTATTTCCATTCGCCTACCTCTATCTGATCCCTCCTGTCTGTGCTCCATTCTAAGGCCAACTTTTCCAATTTTGTACAAGAAATCCTACCTATTAATGCCAAGGATATTGCTTCATCAATTCTCCTTCCTCTTTTCTAAATCATTATTTTCCTCTGCTACATGAATCTCATCAACATGTAAATATGCTATAATTTCTCTGATTTTAGAAAAAAATATATAATAAAAAACTCCTGTTCCCATGCTCCCTCCATCTCCTACCTCTTTCCCCTGCTCCCCTTCATAGCAAACTCTTCAATGGCCTTGCTGCTCTCATCCTGAGCACCCCATAAAAACTGCTCTTGTAAAGAACACCATTGACTTCCACCAGGCTAAACACAAATTTAATTTTCAGACTTCAGTATAATTGACTTATCACTTGATTTGACATAATACATTACTGTAGACATATTGAAAAGCCTTTTTCCAGTCTTATTCTAGTTCACAAACTCTCCTGCCTCTCCTAATACCCTGGGTGCTCTTTCTCAGTATCCTCTGTTGGTTCCTCCCCATCTGCCAGATGTTATAACATTGGAATTTCCCAAATCAAAGTTATTGGACTTTGTTTGTTCAGTCTACACTCACTACCTTGGTAGTATCTTCAGTCTCATGGCTTCACACACTATCTGCCGATGATGCTTGGCCTTATGTCTAGCTTAGTTCTTTGCTCTTAATTACACATGCCAACTGTCTAATTGACAAATCTACTTGAATCTCTAATAAACCTCTTAAATATACTTGAATTTCTAACGAAGAGCTCACATGAACTTCTAGTATCATTCCTCAAATGTTTTCTACCCACAGTTTTTCTTACACTAGTTAATACCAATTCTACCCTACTTGTTCAGATTAAAAACCTTGGAGCCATTACTACCTCTTGACTTTCATGCTTCACATCGAATCTGTCAGCAAAACTTAAAATCTATTCATAATTTCACCTCTTTTCACTACCTAAACCACTATGTCTTTGATCCAAGCCACTATTATCTTCTTTCCTGAAACATCCATCAGAAGCTTTTGTTAAATCCAACTAAAATGTATACTCATAAGAGGACCATTGAAAACACTTGGCATTAGCTTCTTCTAGAAACATGTAGCAAAGGAAACTCTTGCCAGTAGGGCAGCATCAGGTGTTTCTCTTCCATGGAAGCCCTTGCAGGGGCCATGTAGCAATTCACATAGTTAATTAGACATATTTTCTTTAGCTCTTCCTGTGATATAGCTCAGGTACAAGAAAGCAGTAATCATACTGGGTAGGTTGGAAACTTAGCAGAGAAGCCCCATGCCCCAAAAGAGACAAAAATCTCTTATCACACCACAGTTAACAACTTAAGGTCCCCACAAAGGACATGCCAATTGCAAAAATCATCCAACTCAAGGAAATCTGAAGATTCTAACCAGATATTTCTAGTCTTCTGATACAGTTTATCAATTGGAATCATTTTTGCCATAGGAACATTGCCTAGTAACAGAGTTATCATTTCAATGTTAGCAGTTTTGTGGAGCACAAACTCCAAAAGTTATTCAAAGGCCAATTTCTCATGCAGGAAGGAATAGAGAGCTTTGTTAACTCCTTACCCACATTGATTTCTGTAATAACCTTCTACTGGTGTCCCTGCATCCAGTTTTTTTCCCTCTTCAATCTATTCTCAGCCCCCATCATTATGTTAAAATATAAATCAGATCACATGACTTCTCTGCTCAAAACCTTCTAATGGCTCCCCATATTACTCAGAGTAAAATTTAAAAGTTCTTAAAATGTAAGACTCTATATAACTTGGCTTTCCACTATCTCCTTAAACTCCTCTCCTATTTTCCTCTTCCTTGAACATTCTGTTCCAACCATGTTGACTGTCTTGCTGTTCCTGCAGCTACTAGATATATACTTGCCTCAGGAAGTTTTCACTATATCCCTCTGCTACATGCACACATTTCCTTCACTTCTATTCAAATGATACATTTTAATAAAGCCTTTTAAACTTGTGATTCCCTAGTTCTAAAGGGAGTCCCATGTCTGGCCTTCTTTATTTCTCTTAATAGCCTTTAGCATATTCTTATATACCTATGGCCATTATTTTCTTTATTATATGTTTACACCCACAAAAGACAAAGATTTTTCTCAATTTATTCACTGTTTTTCTTCAGGAGGACCAGATACATATAAGTACTGAATAAATATTGGTTGAACTTATTGGATTAATGCTTATTCAAATTTAAATATAATTTGTTAGACAGGAATATTTCACTTACATTCCATTTTAATGTGACTTCCTTTACTTAACCTCTTTTTCATCTTTCAATAAACACAATTTTCTAAAAATTTTGCAAATAATCTAACTAGTCATTTATCTAAATATTTTAAGGAAGCGTGACATCCAATTTAGTATTTTCAAAATGTAAGGATAAGAGTTATTTTTCTAATCTAGTTATAAATTTTAAAGGATCTATTTCTTTTGTGTAAAATACTTATGATTTTTTAGAAGCCAGAAGGGATCAGCATATGTGGGCGCATTGTTGGCACAAAGTGGATCTTCTTACATTTTGGCCTAGAAATAAACATATCAACATCTAAATGAGCTTCCTACAAATAATCTGACAGCTCTAACTAGTTAATGAGACATTTAAAAATTTTTTTCAACTATATAATGAATCATGAAGATAGTTTTTTTTTTTATCATTCTCAGGGATGGAAGGACATTAGTATTTTCTTAATTGTCATTGATATCTTTAACCCAATGATTTTATTACTATTTATTCAATTATTTATATGTAGCCATATGGCAATATAAAATCCAATATTGCCACTGCACTAATATGAATTTTTGTATGGAGTATACCCTGCATAACATCTATTGAGATCAAACAATTTTATAAATATAGCTTGGAGGTTAAACCTGCTTAAATACAGAGGAAAACTAAAAACTTGATTTGAGTTTTATGAATAAAGTAAGTTCAACAAAAAGTAATTTTAAAAGAATGCAATCATAGCTTAGCAAATAATTCTGTATTTGAAAAACAAACATTTAACCTCATTTCCTGTTTTAGAGAAATTTCAAGGAGATAATTTATTAGCCTGAGGACCTGAACCTGTTGCTAATATAAATAACCTGAATGCATCTATTAACTAGTCAACAAGGATGTACTAAGCACCTATTGTATATCTGCTATTGTTATTTATTTTGGAGAATATAAACCATACATATATAACTTAGTCCCTGCTTTGACATAGCTTCAACCAAAATGGCTAGCTAACTAGAATCCTACAGAGTATTTAAGAAATATGTTTTTAGTGTCTATACATGCAGCATGTTGCTAAATTTTCACTATACAAATTAAATAGGATAACTTAAAACATCAAAACACTTCTAATTAAGAATGACCACAGATTGTCTCTAGGAAATGCACAGAAGTAAATAAATAATATATAGAATAGCAGTTAATTAAAAAATAACTTTAAAATTTACATAAGGTTTGAATGATGGAGAAATGATAATACTTGAAATACCCATTAACTCTACTTTTCTGATTGCCATGCAAAATAGCCTTAGTACTTAAATTTCCTTAGAATCTCAAAATTATTTCGGATACTTTACTGTGAACTTACCCCCTCTGAACTTTGTAGCACTTTACCAAGGCCAGCTCAGTGATGGTCTACTAAGGAAAATGTAGCTTTCTTGGGAACAAACAAATTCCCACATAACACTAAGACAGAGGTGTTAAGCAGGGGCTCTGTATTGTGGACTAGGAGTTTCTGCTCACTTTTTCCATCTGTGCAACCGTGGTGAGATTCATTCATTAAAAAATAAATTACTGTCTTCAAAATGCCATCATGCTTAATATGATAGTCATGGTTATCAAGCTTCGTTCCAATTTGTAAGTAATACAAATGTAGATGTTTTTATTTTACCTCATCTTGCTGTGAGTTTAGCAGCTGCAGCTTCATGTGCTTCATGTAGGCCATGGTAATTGGCATGTTGTAGTCAATCATGCTGGTCACCAAAGTGGGAGGTTTTCCATTATCTGTAATAAAACATTTTTAATGGGTAATGAAAGTGATACTGCATTCTACCTGTAATTTTAAAATGATCTGTTTCTCCAAATTGAAACAGGATTTTAGATATCAAGTGTCTTAAAGCATGGTAGCATTATAGTTGGATGGTAGAAAAAACAACTAGTAAGGTTCTACAAAGGTGTATTGACACTGTTTAACAGTACTAATAAATTATTTATAAATGCAGGGGAACTTTTAAACATCCTGAATAACAATAAATAAACCTAATGTGGTTACTAACACAATTATTTGTATTTTTCTTCTTTGCTTTACTTTCTATATGTATTTTTTGAATGCCGAAGGAAATCTGCTCAATTTTTTGCTTTTGGCCATTCTATTTAACCTTCGAGACACAGGAATGAGCCAGCAAAAAATGTATCTCTGAGACTGATATAATCTCTGAGAGGAAGTCATATTTAGCTAAATAATTTTCAATAATTTTAATCAGAGCTAAAGCCAAATCATAATTTTAATGTAAAATTTTTTAGTAAAGAAACTCCACATTATTCATAATTTTTAGAAATAAGGAATCACTAGATTTAAAAAGACATTGATAGAAACCAATTTCCTTGCTGAATATATCTAAAATGGCATGAAATACATATAATAAATGAAAATTAAAACATTATTACAGGGAAAAATGTTATTTGCCACAGCTGAAACTGTCTTTCTTCTAAGAATGGGCACTGAATTACTTTATAAGTGGATATTCAAAATTCACTGCCTCCTACTTGAATAAATGAGATGATCTGACTTGTTGAACTGTTTCAGTCTACCACGTTTTTATAAAAATGTGAGATACAAATGGCCATTATGAATAAAATTACTTTAAATCTCACTATTTGACACTGCAGCTACCTTTATGATCTGTTCCATCTGGGTTTAAATGCATTCTTTTCTGGCACTCTGAGCAGCTCATTAGAAATCGTGTCACCGCTTCTCTTGGTAGGAAGGCATAGCTCTCTGAAATCTGAAATGATTCACAAAATACAGGTGTTATTATATAAGCTGACTGAGTATGATTTAACAGAAATGATCATTGTATTTCCAAATAGGACACGTTATTCCATAATGGCAGGAAGCACAATGAAAGCATGCATTGCATACCATGCATCATTTCAAGAAATATCTATCAAACTTGATTAGATGTCTTTTAACAAAAGCCAATAATGCCATGTGGAGACAAAAATCAACCACATCTCGATGGGCATCTGTTTATATTTTGCATTTCTTTTAGGTAAAATAATCACAGTGTACAGATGTCCTAGTGAATTTTCCTTATTATTAAACATTGCCAACATTGTTTTTAAACTTACTGCTAGCACAATCAAATTTGTATCCAATTTTAAATACTCTTTTTTGTAATTTAGCCCCAAGTAGGAGCAATAAACTCTGGATTTTGCACAATGAACATTTCTTCATTGTTGCTTTTCAAAATATTTTAAGTGAGAATAAAAAATAAATTCAAACAGAACTTATGTATATATTTACTGCAGTGAATCATCCCTTCCACAGAAAATGACACATCTGGAAATGCATTTAGGCCACCTATTTCATTCATTTTATGTCAATTTTTTATAATGTATGTCCATAATAGCTCACACTGACTTTCAGAGCAAGCCTTTTCTGTGGCCTATATAGAGCTTTGTTTTCAGAACCATGATCTAGAATCAAGTTAGAAATCCATACTACCATTACAGTAATTTTATAAATATTAATTTTCTAAAACCAAGTTCTCTCATCAAAGCAAATAATTCCTTACGTGAAACTGATAGATAGTTGAATATCTTTAAATAAAAGCTGACAGTGACTCAGACAGTGCTACTAAGAAGTCTGATGCAGGGCTTCAGTTTTCCACCATAGCACTAACATTTTACATGAAATATAAGATAAGCAATAGGAATAAATGAGTTGCAAATAAGACATAAATGCCACAGATGATTTCTTAGGTGCATCTATAGCCCTTACAAACACTGATGTATTTTAAATTAGTAAAAATGAGGGAAAATGTGCAACAAATGTATAATTGAGTGTAAATGGGTGCTAGTTCTCTTAGTGGTGATGGAGTCAACTTTGCTTAGCCAGGCTATAGAAGCAAAGCCTTGAGAAAACCCCATATACTAAGATCCAAAATTGTAAAGCTCATTTTTCTCTTAATTTAATATTAAAATCAGTTTGTACCACACAGCCTATCCTATTGACTATGACTATTGACTATTAAGGGAAAAGAAGCCATAAGAATACTGAAGAGGAGAAACAGGCTTACAATTAAAATCTGCCATTGATAATCCATATTCAGGTCATTAAAATTCAACACTCTTAGGGGTTGAAATACAGAACTCTATTCAGGTCATTAAAATTCAACACTCTTAGGGGTTGAAATACAGAACTCTTATTTTTAAATATTATATTGACAGAGTAAGATATCCAGATTTCAAAAAATACTGCTTCAGACTATGCAGTTATTGTGTGAGGAAAATGATCAGAACAATTCTAAACTATTTTGTGAAAAATTTTATATTATTTAATAAGAAAATATATATATAATTTAGGTTCTCATTCATTTTCTCTCTCTTTCCCTATAAACACATACAGCATATATGAATTTGAATCCTATTTTTCTGTTTTTACAGAGGGAATAAACACTTCTAACTGACTTATTTCATTAGAGATCATTATTTTCTTACTCTCTGAAGAAATATTTTATACTAATTCAGAAGAAAAAGTCTATAATGCATGTTCCATCCTTATATTTTATATTTCAAATCACATCAAGTTATAGTCCATTAGAACTAATGTGTCTGACCAGTAAATTTATTATCAAGTAGGATTTTAGGTAAAGGCTCCATTGGTTTTTCTAGATTTCTATTAAATTTTTTATCTACTTCATAAAAGAGAAATATTTCATTGAAAGATAGGTAAGTGCTGGAGTTGGAGAGACACTCCATTGGCTTCCACGGTCCTGATACTTTCTGAAATCTTCTTTTTTCCCCATGCTAATGAAGCACTTGTGTAGAAAACCCTTCAGGATAGATTTATCCTGAATCAATCCTATGACTTGTCTAGCAGCATTTAGCCCCAAATCAATTTTTCTTGAAATTATTAATAATCATATCACATTAGTTTTATAGCTTTACTCTGAAAAATACTACATGTAATGGTCAAAAATATGTTTGTGTTCATGTATACATGTGTGCATAAAATAATACAAAGCCCACTTTGTATCTTAGAAAATATTTTTAAGCAAATATTTTATCATATTATTCTTTCTGGTATGGCTCTAACATAGTACTTGCCATGTCACTATCTATTACATAACATAAAAGCGCTTATTTGGGAATAGTTTTCTTGGTGTTTAGAATTCATGTTATAGGGACACCTGCCATGGCATTCCACTCCCCTTGAATCTTTTCTTCCCCACCTCATATTCACTGGGGCCCACAGACCACAGAGTCCTCCTATGCACAGGGAAGAAAGATCCTCCAAGCAGGCTTTTCACATCTCATACTCATTTCTGAAAAAAAAATATTTCTCCTGCAACGCACGTAAAGAAAAAAAAAAAAACTTTTTTCCCTATTCAGAATCTTTTCTCCCAGGCCTATTCGAAATTAAGAGTCCTGGAATTTTCAGGAGTCACCAAGATGGTGAAATAGGAGTTTCCAGCATTTGTCCCCTCACAGCAACATGAACTTGAATAACCATCCATGCACAAAAATACCTTCACAACAACTAAGGAATCCAAGTAAGTGATTACAGCACCTGAGTAGAGCATAGAAATAAGAAAAGACTCAATAAATAAGGTAGAAAAGACGGTTTCACATTATATATGTCAACTCTCCCTCAAACCCATGCAGCACAACTTGGAGAAAGAAGTTCTCCACATGGTTGAAGGAGAGTGAAGTGAGCACTCAACTTCAGCTTCACTTTGGACCCTAGCAACAGACCCTCCATTACACTCAAGGCACCAAGTATTGAAGCCGTTGAAGTTAAGTTGTTATCATCTTAAAATAGTTTGTTATAAGTTATTTTATGTGAGTGCTATGGTAACCACAAAGAAAAATTCTGTAAGTAGATATGCAAAAGATGAAGAAAAAGTAATCAAAACATACAACTACACAAACATCATCAAATCACAAAGGAAGAGACCAAGAAAGGAAGAAAAGAAAAATAGCCATAAAACAGTTAGTAAAATGTCAGTAGTAAGTCCTTATCTATCAATAATTACATTAAATATAAATGGATAAAATTCTCCAATCAAAAGTCAGAGTGGCTAAATGAATTAAAAAAAAGAACTAACTATATGCTGTCTACAAAAGCATCACATTAGCTATAAGTGGACACATAGGCTGAAAGTGAAAGGATAGAAAAATATATTCCATGCAAATGGTAACCAAAAGGGATCAGGGCTGGCTATATTCACATCAAACATAATAGGGTGCTTGTTAAAAATTGTCACAAGAGGCAATGAAGGTCGTTAAATAATGATAAAGAAGTCAATTCATCAAGAAGATATAACAATGGTAAATATATATGTACCTCAAATCAGAGCACCTAAATATATAAAGCCAATGTTAATAGAACTGAGGGATAAACAAACAGCAACACGTTAACAGCAGAGAACTTCAATATATCCCTTTCAATAGTAAATAGATAGTTCAGACAGAAAATGAATAAGGAAACAGCAGACTTGAACAACACTAGAAACTGAATGAACCTAATGGACATATACAAAACTTATCACCCAACAGCAGCAGAATACACATACTACTCACGTGAACAGGGAATAATCTTCAGGATAGATCATATGTTAGGCCACAAAACAAGTCCTAACAAATTTTAAAAAACTGAAAACGTATGAAAAATCTTTAGAGCACACTGGTATGAAACTAGAAATCAATAATAGAAGAAAAATTGAAAATTTTACAAATATGTGAAAATAAAAAACACACTCCTGAGAAAAGAAGAAATCAGACAGGAAATCCAGAAATATCTTGAGTGCAACAAACTGGGAACACAACATATCAAAACTTATGAAATACAGCAAAAGCAGTTCAAACAGGGAAGTGTATAGCAATAAACGCCACGTTAAAAAAAAAGAGCCAGAGGTGGTGGCTCATGCCTGTAATCCCAGCTACTTGGGTAGCTGAAAAGGAAGGATCATTTGAGGCTAGGAGTTTGAAACTAGCCTAGGTAATATAGTGAGATTCTGTCTCTAAAAAAGATTATAAAAAGTAAAAATTCGTCGAGCACGGTGGCATGCACCTGTAGTCCCAGCTACTCAGGAGGCTGAGGTGGGAGGATAGCTGGAACCCAGGAGTTCAAGACTGCGGTGAGCTATGATCATGCCGCTGCATTCCAGCATGAGTGACAGAGGGAGAGCCTGTTTCCTGTTTCTAAAAACAATAATAATATTAATGAATTAATTTTTAAAAGAAGAAAAAAAGATCTCAAATAACCTAGCTTTATATCTCAAAGAAGTAGAAAAAGAAGAACAAATTATGGCCAAAGTTAACAGAAGGAAATAATAAGGATCAGAATAGAAATAAATAAAAACAATAAAAAAGATCAATGAAACTTGAGTTATTTATTTTTTGAAAAGATATACAAAATTGACAAAACTTTACCTAGACCAAGAAACAGAGAAGAATCAAATAAATAAAATTATAAGTAAATGAGGAGATATTATAAATATCAGAGAAATACAAAGAATCACAAGAATCATGAACAATTATATATGCCAACAAATCAGATAACACAAAAGAAATGCACAAATTCCTAGAAATGTGCAGCATACCAAGACTGAATCATAAAAAGCAGGACATATGCACAGATCAATAGTGAGTAAGGGATCAAATCAGTAATCAAAAACCTCCCAATAAAGAAAGTCCCAGGACCTGACGGCTTCACTGGTAAATTCTACCAAACATTCCAAGAAGAATTAACAATAATCCTTCTCAAACTCCTTCCATCCCCGCCCTCCCACAAAAAAAAAAAAAAAAAAAAAAATACTGGGTAGGAGGGAACACTTCCAAGTTCATGTCAGCATTACCTTGATACCAAAGCCAGACAAGGACACTACAAAAAAAGTTTACAGCCAATTTCTCTGATGAACATAGATGAAAAACTCAGCAAAAACTAGCAAACAAAATTTAAAAGCACATTAAAAGGATTATACCCTATAGTCAAGTGGGTTTTATCACTAGGATGCAAGGATGTTTCAAAATACACAAATCAATAAATGAGATTCACCATGTTAGCAGAATGAAGGATAAAAGTAATATAATCATCTCAATAGATTCAGAAAAAGCATTTGACAAAATTCAACATCTATTCATGATTAAAACTCTTAACAAATATGTGTAGAAGAAATGTACCTCAATATAATAAAAGCCATATGTAACAAGCCCACAGCTAATGTCATACTCAGTGGTGAGAAAATGAAAACTTTTCTTCTAAAATCAAGAATAAGACAAGGATGCCCATTTTTGTCACTTGTGTTCAATATGGTACTAGAAGTCCTAGTCAGAGTAATAAAAAGTTAGAAAAAGATAAGCCATCTAAACTTGAAAGAAATAAATAAAATTTTCTTTGCTTACAAGTGAAATCATCTTATAGACAGAAAATCCTAAAGACCCCATCAAAACAGTGTTAGAACTTATAAACAAATCCAGTAAAGTTGCAGGATAAAAAAAATCAAGATACAAAATCAGCTGAATGTTTATAGATAACAATGAACTATACAAAAAAGAATAAGAAGACAATATCATTTAAAATAGCATCAAAAATAAAATAAACTAGAAAAACAATTCAACCAAGACGATAAAAGATATATACAATGAAAACTATAAAAAAGAAAGAATAATCTCTGACAAATATACCAAGAACACACAAAGAGAAGGGATAATCTCTTTAATAAATGGTATTTGGAAACTGGATATCCAAATGTGGAAGAAATAAATTGGCCCTTGTATCACACCTTATACAAAAATAAACTTAAAATGGATTAAAGACTTAAATGTGTGTGTATGTGTGTGTGCACACATAGAATGTGACAACCCATAGAATGGAGGGAATTATTTGCAAACCATACATAATAAAGGGTTAATTTCAAAAACATATAAAGAACTCAAAAAATTTCATAGCAATAAAACAACCTGATTTAAAAATAGGCTGCTATGTTTTGAATGTCTGTGTCTTCTTAAACTTTTTCTTTGAAACTTAATCCCCAGTCTAGTAGTGTTGGGATGTGAGGCCTTTTGGAGGCTCTACTCTCATAAATGGGATTAGTGCCCTTATAGAAGAGGTCTAAGGGGGCTTGCTTGTCTCTTCTGCCCTTCCACCAAGAAAGAAAGCATCATCTACGTGGAATGATTCCTTGTCAGACACTAAATATGCTGGTAGCTTGCTCCTGGGCTTCCTAGGTTCCATAACTATGGGTAATAAATTTATATTACTTTTAAATTATCCAGTCTAGATTATTTCATTATAGCAGCCCAAACAGACTAAGACATAGGCAAAAGACATGAATCGGCATTTCCCTAAAGAAAACATACAAATGGCTAACAGGTATATGAAAAAATGTCGAACATCACTAATCATCAGAGAAATAAAAATCAAAACCACAATGAGATATCACCTCACACCTGTTAGGATCGCTATTATAAAAAAGTCAAAGACAAAAAGTATTGGCAATGATGTGAAGAAAAGGGAAGCCTTGTACACTACTGGTGAAAATGTAAATCAACCCAGCCATTATAGAAAACAATATGGTGGTTCCCCTAGAAATTGAAAATAGAACTGCCAAGTGATCCGGCAATTCCATTTCTGGGAATATATCCAAAGGAAATGAAATCATTATCTCAAAGAGATAGCTGCACTCCTATGTTCATTGCAACCTTATTCACAATAGCCAGGATATGGGGACAACTAGGCCAGGTACGGTGGCCCACACCTGCAATCCCAGCACTTTGGAAGGCTGAGGCAGGTGAATCACCAGAGGTCAGGAGTTCGAGACCAGCCTGGCCAACATGGTGAAACCTTATCTCTACTAAAATTATGAAAATTGGCCAGGTGTGGTGGCAGGTACCTGTAATCCCTGCTACTTGGGAGGATGAGACAGGAGAATCACTTGAACCCGGGAGGCAGAGTTTGAAGTGAGCCAAGATTGTGCCACTGCACTCTAGTCTGGGTGACAGAGCGAGACCGTCCCCCCCAAAAAAAAAGATATGGGGACAATATAAGTGTCTACTGATGAATGGATAAAGAAAATATGATATAAAATATATATCAATATTTAATTTTATATGTGTATATATACATATATATTTCATGTCATTACACATACATAATGAAATATTATTCATCCCCAAAAAAGAAGGAAATCCTGTCATTTGCAACAACATGTATGAACCTGGAGATTATTATGGTAAGTGAAATAAGCCTGACACAGAAAGACAAGCATAATCTCACCTGTAAGTGGAAATTGAAAAAGTCAAACTCATAGAAGCTGAGAGTAGAATACAGTGGTGGTTCCAGGGGCTGGAGGGTGAGGAAAATGAGGAGATGTTGGTCAAAGGGTACAAAGTTTCCATTATGTAGTATGAGTAAGTTCTAGAGATCAAATGTATAGCATAGTAACCGTAGATAATTCTGTAATGTATGCTTAAAATTCATTAATAGAGTAAATCTCAAGTGTTACCACATGTACCCACAAATGGTTACTATATGAGGTGATGGACATGCTAATTAGCTTGATTGCAGTAATAATTTCACAATGTATATGTGTAGGAAAACACGTTGTACACCTAACATATATAAAATCTGTTTCTCAAGACAGGGTCACAGGGTCTCTTTCTATTGCCCAGGCTGCAATCACAGCTCACTGTAGCCTCAAAGTCCTGGGCTCAAGTGATCGATCCTCCTACCTCAGCCTCCCAATTAGCTAGGACTACAGGTGCGGACCACTAAACCCAACTTTTTTTGTTTTGTTTTGTTTTGTTTTGTTTTGTTTGGTTTGGTGAAGACGGGGTCTCATCATGTTGCCCAGTCTGGTCTTGAACTCCTGGCCTCCAGCAATCCTCCCATCTTGGTGTCCCAGAGCTCTGGGATTACAGGCATGAGCAACTGCACCTGGCTACAATTTTCATTTACCAAGTATGCCTCAATAAAGCTAGCAAAAAAGGAAAATATCCTAGACAAGCTTCATTACTGAAGTTCTTAGCATGGTGGCTCACACCTGTAATCCCAACAATTTGACAGGATGAGCCTAGAGGATCACTTGAGACTAGGAGTTCGTGACAACCCAGCCAACACAGATCCTATCTCTATATAAAATTTTAAAAATTAGTTGTGCATGGTAGTGTGTGCCTGTAGTGTCAGCTAGTCAAGGAGGCTGAAGCAGGAGGCTCACTTGAGCCCATGACTTTGATGTTGCAGGGAGCTATTATTATGCTACTGCACTCCAGCCTGGGTAGCAGGGTGAGACAATGCCTCTTAAAAAAAAAAAAAATTAAAACAGTGTCCTGTCCTTGGAAAATTCTTAAATTATGGTATATTTGAATAATTACATTTCATAATTAAACTTTTATGATGAAATACTGCCATTTGATTCTGTGGGCATCTTTATTTAACCTAATTCAGAGACAGCATTGAAAGCCTATGTGCCAATCCTCTTCCAACTTGAGGCCTATATTAAGTACCTCTATGACTCTTACCCTAATGAAAGGCCTGTTCTCATTTGCTGGGAATTAATGTTTGAAATGTTAAATCAATTTTAAATAGATGTTCATAAATGGTGATAAAACTCAGGGACATGTCCCTCAAGGTAGCCCATTTATCAAAGTCCTAATATCTTTCTTGCAATATGTAATAGCAGTTGCAAATAAAACCTAGAAGGAACAGAAATTTAAAAAGATTTTGATTCAGATACTAAAAATACTATTCTACTAATATTACAATTAACTGTGTAAAATACTATAATCATTCATAAATGTCATAAATGTCTTGGGCCCAGTTTTCCAATGTGAATATTCTGCTTCTAGATGGAAATTGGATTTTGAATATACAGTACAGAACATTTTCTAGAATATTGGTAAGAACATGTTTCACTTGAAAATGTATTCTTAAAAATATTTTTATATTTCAGAAAGATAAAGAGTATTTCCTTAGAATTTGTTTATGAACACAGAAACACTGTCCCTTGATAGTGATAAGATACAAAATATAAAGAATGGATGTTAGTCTTGATCCCTCTTAACTAAGCACTAAAAAAATCACAACTTCCATGTGACAAACCACATATTAAATATATTGCTCACAACAGAAACAAACATGTTAAGGATGAACTGGAACATGGCCACATTGAACCTTAAAACTAATGACCTAACATTATTTATCAAGTAAATAATTATGGGGAATTTATTTCTTACAAATGTTGTTTTCTATGAATCTAGATTTGTTTTCTTATGTTTATATAATGTTACACTTTTCACTGTGGTTTTACTACCATTATTTTAGCAAATGGTTAAAACAGATTTTCCAGTAACTTTTTGATAAATTGGTTGACTGCTGTAAAGAGATGAAATGAATTGTCGTTGTTACACAGCAGAGGGCAAAGTAAAATGGTGGAAGTCAAACAAGGATTTCCCAAATACTGGTCTATTTCTGTAAATTTAATGGACCATGGGTGGCTTATCCAACAGACAAGACAAATGCTAAGGGCCCAGGGAAAGCAGACAAAAAAAAAATTTCAAGAAACCCAAAGTATCAAAATGTCATCACAGAAAAATTCAGTGTTTGTTAAACTATCTTCAACTTGAGTCATGGGAAAGATTTGTTATTGTTATTATTTTTTAACCTTGAATTGAGAGAGAAGGAAGGAAGAAACTAGCTAGGCAAATAGGGCAAAGAGTCCTCGGCAGAATTTCTGCTCTAACAAAGAGCAGCCTGGAAGATCAGGCTGCAGACATAGATAAGGAAGCAAGTTCGAGCACAAAGACGGAGCCTCCTGTGTAATTAGCAAGTTTCACATGCATACAGTGGGTCCCAGTAAGCACTGTGGGCCCTAGTGAGCACATTCCTTTCCTTTTTTGGACATACACCAGTAAGGAAGCTGGAAGCTTGCATGAAGGTGGTGCATGCAGCTGCACCAATCGAAAGAACTACCTTGGGCCAGTCACACCCACCATGGCCAGGCACATCACCCAAGCTGGAGTGGAGTAGCATAATAATAGCTCCCTGCAACCTCAAAGTCATGGGCTCAAGCAAGCCTCCTGCCTCAGCCTCCTTGACTAGCTGGACTACAGACACAATCTACCATGCACAACTAATTTTTAAAATTTTGCCCACCCCGCTCCCCCTTAGCACATGCACAGTGGGGAAAAGATAAGCAACATGGAGTAACTTAGGCTAAAGACCTGCCTGGGCAATAAAAGGTTGGGGTGGGGACTGCCAGAGTGTCACACCCTATGCAAATGACACACCTAGTCCTAATAGGTTTTTTACGCCCTATGTAGATGAAATACTCCCTCCCCAGTAACTTGCTTATAAAAACCCTTGCATTTCCCTGAAGAATGGCAATCCTTTTTGGGGGACTTCTCTCTGCAGCAGAGAGCTGTTCTCTTTTTTTTTTTTTTTTTAATTTTTTTTAATTTTTTTATTTTTTTATTATACTTTAAGTTTTAGGGTACATCTCTTTACTTTGCTTATTAAATTTCTGCTCTAATCTCACCCTTGGTGTGTCCATGTTCTTGATTTCCTTGGCAGTGAGACAAAGAATTTCAGTGTCACCCCAGACAATGAGGCCATTTCAGAATTATCTACGGTTGTGGAGTGGGGGAATTTGGCACAAGGTACGTTTTTCATAACTTACCACTTGTAAAGGCCTTAATTCATTTGAGTATTGGGAAACATGGATAGTGTTTTCAGTGTAAATATTACAGTCTAAGTCCTTTAGGACTGGAATTCATCAGTAAAACAGAAAATAATAGATTAAATTATTTCCATAAATTAGAAGTAGAAATGACCTCTACCATCCAAAAAGTATAGTAATACTTCCATATAAAAGTAATTTAACCACAGCCTCTTTTGATGGACTGAACAATAAAATCAGCCTCTGGAGCAATAACAGCACAACATTAGTGATCCAGTGACAAACTTTTCCACCTGCAGAAAGCTCAATGATCAAGTTCTATAAAGGGCATGGTTTCCTATCTTCCATCTGTGGGTTATAAAAGAAAACAACAAGCAAACTCTTGGGAATACCTTACTGAAAATCCCATGGACAAATATACTTGTCTACTTGCCAATGTTCTGCCTTTCGGAAGAAAAAAATGGTACTTTAAGAAGCCCTACAACTATAAAGCCAAATACTGGCCATTCCTGAGTATTACTAGCCTTCGCCTTAACACAATGCAGTTAAGGTAAACATGTAAGTTATCCAAAAATCTGAAATTTTAAAAGCAACCACAAGCAATCTAATTTCCAAAACTCATCTTGTAAATTCAATAATATATAATACTAAAGTTTTTTCACATTTTCTTTTTTAGTATCAGAGTCTTCAGAAATAAATGACCTTTCCAACTTCGATCTGAAGTAACATAAAGTTAGAAAAATTGAAGAAGTTAATTAATCAAAAAAATTTAATAACAAATTGTTGTTTTGCTCTATTTTTTCAGACTGTGTATCATAAGTATGTAATGTAAGTTTATCTCCTTAACTCAAGCCATAAAATAGTGCAAATTAAGAGAAAAAAATAACGGAAAATAATTTTAAAACATGGGGAATTTGACCATGTCTTCTTTTCTCAGTCCCAAGTATCCTTCCTCTCTAATTGCAACAATGTTTCATTTCTAAGTTATTCAATAAAAAGGGTTTCTAACTATTCAGTTTGTATTATATATACACCTGCAAACCTCTGGTTCCTGAAATGGTAGAGAATTTGCAATCCTCAAAATTAAGATTCTCGTTAATTACATGACAATTATTAGTTTTGGCTTCATTACATGGATGAAAATGTCACCAAGCAATCTATGTCTGATTGTTTTCCACTAATTGAGTACTTAGTAAATGGATTATGCTGAATCAGAACTTTACATGAGTTTCATTATTTAATCCTCACAACAGTCCCACGAACAGATTACCATGATCACTATCATGATCTCTGTGTAACAGATGAGGGAGCTAAGCTTCAGAGAGGTTGTGTATTTTGCCAATTATGTACAAGAGACAGGACTCACCTGCTATTGTGGTTTCAAAGCCTATCACTTTAACCACTGTTTTACAGCCACTCCTAGTTATCAGTATTGAAAAAAGATAGAGATTGTTTCATCCATAAAGAGCTGGGATATTAACCTCACAGCATAGGTTAATTATTCTAAAATGTTTATAATGCTCCCTGGTGTGAAGTTCTTTATAAGTGTAAAATGCTCTAACTAGTTTGGGGTGACCTTTCTGAATACAAGGGTCAGTCAAGCACTCTGTACCTTGTCTCAGGTTACAAAGCTTCTCAAGAACAAGTCAGACTATGCAGTAACAACACAGAGCTCCGCCTGGAAAAAATTAACAGGCCATCTGTTCCATTCCAGCAAAACTGAGGACTAAAATGATGGCTTTGTGACAATGCTGTAATGTTTTAGCAGCCAGTCAGTAAATGCGTTGGACTTCCATTTTTAATGGAATTTAGGAGAGGAATGTAAATAACTGCCTCTTCCTAAAGGAACAAGACATCTAACTGTAAGAAATTCGCCAGCAGAGAAGCCATTCTTGGTCTAAGATTTGAAGCTAATGTGTGAGCTGAAATAAAGCCATCACATAACATTGGCAAATCATGAGTAGTAACAATCACTTTATAAAGCAAGCAAACAAAAATAAGCTAATCAAAAGATTTATCAACCAAAATTATACAATTTTAACCTAAATTCACTAGTGTAATAAAAAAATGATGAGTGTTCCTAAATATCAGTAGTTTGAAAATGTAACTTGGTGCTTTGGTATATTGTGCTCCTTTTCAGATACTGAACTTTAGAGCAAACAATAATTAATATAATCACACAAATTTTTAAAATCACCTTTCTCCACCTTTTGTTTTTAAAATGAATTTAGAGAATAGCAATAATGGCTTTATTTAACTAGAATAATTATATGAACACCATAGTTTTTGGCAAATATCAAACTGTATGTACCTAAAAGAATTTGCCCTTGAGGCCAAACTTCTGACATTTTCTCTTATCAATATCCTGCAGCTCATGGATAAAGAATAAATTAGAAATAATCTCCTAGTGGAATTTTTTTATCTTACTAGATTTGAGAAAATTTGTATCACAAACCCTCTGCAATATATGTAACTAAATTAAGATATAGAAAATTTATTTGTAAAACATAAAATTGAAATTAAATTGAACAGAGCCTATAAATCCAAATGTTATTAAAAGCCTGTATGTCCTGATTCATAAACATATAGAACACCAAACTCCAGAGCGGCCTCTATCTGAGGAAAATAAATCTAGGCTCTATGCATATCTTCAATTCAAGGAACATCTGTCTTTTTCCGTTTTATATATTGAATATCTTTGCATTTAGGACTTTAAAAAGTATGCAATCACTGTCACATTTGAGCCCGAGTGGAATATAATGTGATAACTTACATTAGCTATGACTTTGATAGTTTTCTAGATGTGTTATAAAATTGAAATGCTCAGACAATAATTTTCTTTTCTATTAAAATATATTTTAACCCATTTGTCCATGAAAAAGGATTAGCAGTGTACATCATTTTACTACTGCAGAGGAAATAATTAATTTGCAGAGATGTGTAAGGAAACAGTCTTGCAAAGATAAAGACATTTTCAACTACATATTTATTTATTCAGCAAATATCTATTGAATGCATAGGCACCATAATTACCCCTGAATACTACTCAATACGGTTCTACAGCATTAATGTGCCTGGATATATCAAATTATTGGAATTATCTATTGGTAGTTATTTGATTAGTTTCAAAGCAACTCTGAAAAAGGCTTTAATCAGGACTCAAACAGAAAACTCTCAGATAAAAAGTTCTTGTCTAGCAACAATCAGTTAGACAAAAGACAGACATACTGGCCTGCCTAAACAAATTTGTAATCACTGTATCTCTCAAAAATTTTTGCTTCGGAATCCTAACTACTTATCTATCTATAGATAGAGTATCTATCTGACCTTTGAATGCCTGTTAAAGACCAGAAGAATTCCTGTGCCTAAATGATGTTTCCAATAGCAAAACCAGGAAACTGCCAGATTTGCACAATCACCCCCAAATCCCCATGCTCCCTGGTGGAGGATTCTTATGTTTTCTTTGAGTTCCTATCAATCCTGCAGTACTGCTTGTTTTGCTATGACTCAGGCAATATTAGCATTACTCCAATGCACCATTTGTAGAAAAGCACTGCCCACATTTTCTTTTTCTCCCTTCTTCTCTGATCATGTTCTCCCTCAGTCTTCCCACCCGTTCATCTACCCTTCCCTTTTTTACCTAGTTGAGATGGGTGATCTAGCCCAGTCAGGAGTATCTGGGTTGATTTTTTTTTTTTTTTTTTTTTTTTTTTGAAAAGGAGTCTCGCTCTGTCGCCCACGCTGGAGTGCAGTGGCGCGATCTCGGCTCATTGCCAGCTCCACTTCCTGGGTTCACGCCATTCTCCTGCCTCAGCCTCCCGAGTAGCTAGGACTACAGGCGCCCGCCACCACGCCTGGCTAATTTTTTTGTACTTTTAGTAGAGACGGGGTTTCACAGTGTTAGCCAGGATGGTCTGGATCTCCTGACCTCGTGATCCACCCGCCTCGGCCTCCCAAAGTGCTGGGATTACAGGCTTAAGCCACCGCGCCCGGCCTGATTTTTAAATAGGATTAAGTTTGCTAGATAAAATATAAGACACCTAGTTCAGTTTGAATTCTAGATAAACATACAATATTGGAGCCAAACGTATTACAAACTATTGTTTATCTGAAATTCAAATATAACTGGTTATCCTGTGTGTGTTAAATCTAGCAGCCTTAAAGACTATATTTATCTAATATGAATGAAAATGTTGGTTTGAGTCTGAAGGTAATTTTAACTTTGGAAAAAATTGTTATGTCAGGAAAATCTAAGGATATACCAAAAGCAGAAGTGATAGGGTAGGTGGAAGCAATTATTGGAGAGTCTGCAGGCAGCTTGAAATCATAGTGCCTATTTAAAGCAAGGCTTTCCAACATTCTATATCGACAGTACAGGTATACATACATTTTACATCATAAGCTAGCACATATACACACTCATAAAATCAAACTGATCATTTCTACTCTCTTCTCTATTTCATTTTTAAAAGTGATCACAGCCCACTAAATTAACTTGATGAGTCATAAATGGATTATGATATCTAATAAAAAAAACAGTGGTCTAAAGCAGAGGAATGCACTCTGTCCATCCAAAGTTATTTTGTGGTGCTGAGAATTTGATGAGTATGTGGTCAAATTTAAAATAAAAGTAGGCAAATCTGAAGAAGGTATAAAGCAGGCAGGAGTATTTTTAGATAGTTCAAGTCAGTTTGTCAGACGGATAAAAACAATTTGGAGATTTGAGGCAAATGCATTCAACACAGAGTAAAAGAAATGAAAAGTGAATGTGCTACAGAGGCAGGAAGTCAGTATTCTCCAAAGATAGGGAAATGGTACAAGTGCTAGACCAGAGGCAAAAACAGCTTAAAAGAAGGCAAAGCATTTCACCATATGATATAAAGAAACTAGAGGAGGAAAACATATACAGGTAGCAGCATTCTAGGGCACCATCAGATGAATTTGGTACTATATCAGTATACATTAGTAGACTGAAGTGTAATCAAGCAGAAAACAGAAAGTGGTTTACGTTAAATTATAATTAATTTTCAAAGCACTGAGATCACAGGCATGTGCCACCACATTCAGCTGTTATTTCTTATGATTGAATATTTGGCTGCTAAGGAAAAGATTGTCATAACAGAGAATTCTTATATTAGATGAAAAAATAAGCAGATGGGCAATGAAAAAGATCTTTTTCATACATGTTCACTAATCATAAAATAAAGAGAATTCCTAAATATTGCATTAAATAAGATAACTCAGCAAAGTCATTGTTTATAGAATTACTTGTGACATGAAGAATTACATTAAAAGACACAATTACTTACATGGGAGTGTGGAAAACCTCTTCCTGTCTTGATTTTTCCTGAAGAGTATGTGTAATATGATACATTTATATTTCCCTTGGGCCCTAGGGGAGAACCACAAAGAATGCCACTTTTCTGGTCTAGAGTTCATTGGCATGTTCAAAACCTCCTAGACTTCTGTTGCAACTCCCCTTGTTAAAGTTTACCTTTCTTACACACTGCGGGTCAGTGGGGAGCAAGCATTTCTTTTTGAACACATATCCAAGAATACAGTTGCTGTAGCCACTCAAAGCAGGCAATAATTAGCCGTCTTAGGGAGACAGAGAAAGATGGCAAAAATTTCACTTCATTCTGTCAGGGACTCCAGTAATTTGCATATCGTTCATGTATTTATGCAGGAGGCAAAGTGCAGAGTCTGTGAGATGATGACAGTGCACTATGGTTGCAGAATCAGTTGTCTGAATTATTGAATTGCTCAACAACTGGCAAATAAGAAACACATTTTTCAAAGGTACCAAGGAGAGAACTGGCTATGTGGTTTCCTTTATAAAATGTCTCTCAACTGGGAGTGTTTACTGTTCTTACTAGGTGACTTTTGCAAATAGAGAACAAGAAGGCATTTTGGTTATTACAGTATCTGGGGTTTGGTGGTGCTGAAAATTAACATATTATGGGATATCAAAAGGCCTGGAGTACTTGGGACAATGCCACCTGTCTGCCCCTAAGGCCTATATAGCCCAATTGAGAGATAACACTTTAGACTATGTAAATAATTAGACACTAATGAATATATCTGACCAAATATATCACGTCTATGTATTATTTATTGACGAGAAAAAGCACAGAAAGATAGAAATTTCCTGTTCCAAATTCCAAATTCTCAGAAGAGCAACTAGGTTACTGACTCAGTTTCTTTCAGAATTCACCCGTAACCAAGGAACTAAATTCAGCTGAGGAAAGTGTTCACTCTGAGAGGACATTCCCAGGAAATTGAGGGTGGAGGGGAAAATGGGGAGCAGACGAGATAAATGGATAAAAATAGGTAAAAGCTGGTTCTTTACTTATCATAAGACAACTAAGTCTGCTGCTCATAATAATATTTAGTTAATAATATTCTCAAATTTGTGAGAAAATCATAAATGAAGACATGGGTGGGTGTTATCCATAGGTCACTAAGGAGCATAGTAGACACAAAAAAAGAAGTTAGCTTTTCATTACCTGATTGAGAGGGGGAAACAAGCAATTTAGAACATCTGTTACCCCAAAAACAACTCCATATTAAAAGAAAAAACCCATCTTTCTAGTCACATTATTATAATATCTATAGTGTTTGAAGCAATTATTATGTTAAAACTTTACCTATATTATTTATGGCCCTAAAAACAACCCTACAAAATAATAACATGCCAACATCACACATGTAGAACTTACACTATCAAGATTTAAACTCAAGTCTAGTTGGCATCAAAGCTGGACCATTCTGTCTCCACAATCTCATGCCAGTCTCCCATGTCTTACATCTCCTTGCTATTATACTCTGTGCAAATTCATTACCTATATAGTTATTTATACAGGTGCATACATGCAGGCACTTTAAGAAATTTGGTCATTTTATTTTTTTTTACACTATCAGAGCAGCAAGGAAAACAAACCTCTTGATCTGAGTGAGAATCACCCACTAGGAGGCATTAACCAGCTACTTTTTAAAGCCGCATTGGCTCCTTTTCACCACTAGGGAGCACTAAAGTAGTAATTTACGAGGCTGTCATAAAGAACTAATGAAGTTTCTCCAAAAGGTAAATTATATTTCAAAGAATATTCACTGGGATATTATAATTTAATATAAAAATTATTGATGATGTGGTGTGTGACACTAGCTGATGATAAACTTGTTTGGATAAGCTTTTACGTCTTTTTTTTTTTTTTTTTTTTTTGTCTCCACTACCAAGAAGACAGCTTCTGAATCTTAACAGATTTGCAGTATTACTCTGGCCACTGCGATGAGCAACTACACCTATATGAGATATATAATTCAATTTTAATGAATGGCAGTAAGCTATTCTTTTGTTTTAGGATTGCTAGTTAATAAATTTAATTATCATGCTGAATTATTTTTAACTGTTTCCTTCTGAGATGTACACGTCTGACAATAATCTGAATAATATTCAGTAGCTGTAGCTAATATTTAGAAATCACTTGTGTAAAACCCATATATGTTTGTGTGGATATGGGGTGTGTGTGTATGTGTGTAACTGATAAATAAACCAATGTGAAAAGTAATGTGTTTATAGTCTACCTCAAATGAGATATCATTATATATGTGATAACCATATATATATATAGTTCTCTCTCTATATATATGAGAATATATATAGTTCTCTCTCTATATATATGAGAATATATAGAGAGAGATCTACATCTTTCTATATTTATATCTATATAGATACAGAGAGATATACCTACATATGTATATATAGATATATATCTATATATCTAATAGATATATATGTATACATAGAGAGAGAGATAGATGGATACATATATGTCTATATAGATATAGAAAGACATAGATTTATTTATCTATAGATAGCTATAGATATATCTAGATATTTTATATTTATATAGAGAGACATAAAGCAAAATAACCTAACAAAATTATCTGTAAAATATCTACATTTGAGTGCTATTTTATACTGATAAACTCTCTAAGGTAAACTAGCTATAAAATACAATTCTAGATCACAGATTTATTGTGTAACAGTGTAAATTATTAATGAGTTCAATACTGGACAAAGTTTACCAAAAATTTGAACTCGGAATAGTTCATTTAAAGTTTTTTCTATCTCTGTTAGACATCCAGAACAGCAGCTTATTTAAGGTACTCTAGTCTGTAATAATAAAATGGGGAAAAAACAATGCATCTGCATTAAAAAAGGCAGGAACCTATATTTGTCTGTTGTGTTATTTTGCCTTAATTTTCTTTCTACATTAAAGAATTTGGCTACAGAAATGAAATTAAGTTCTAAGCCTGATAGAGATTTTCTTAGTCCCTCTGCTTCAAAGACAATCTATACTTGCACTAAGATCCGTGGCAAGAAAGGGAAAAATTCAAAATAGTAAAAACAAGTGAAAGAGACTCAAACACACAGTATTTTTATATTCTATGAGTGAATCATGCCTAGAAAGTATTTTTTTCTGAGAAATGTATGTAATTCTCAGTTTTTCATTTAATGATATTCATTTATTTCAAAATATACTCTAACATTTTTAAATATTTTGAATAGATATAGTTCCCCTTTTTTTGAAAATAAAGATTTTGCTATGGAGTTTGCTGAGACTTCTTCCTCATCTTGATGACATGCTTCTTAACTTTTAACTGTCAAACACATACCAAATGCTATTAGGTGTGATGCCACATTAGGACTCATATAAGAATCAAGGCTTGGTGCGATGGCTCATGCTTGTAATCCCAGCACTTTGGGAGGCCAAGGCAGGCGGATCACCTGACTTCAGGAGTTTGAGACCAGCCTGACCAACATGGTGAAACCCCGTCTCTACTAAAAATACAAAAAAATTAACCAGCCATAGTGGTGAATGCCTGTAATTCCAGCAATTTGGGAGGCTGAGGCAGGAGAATCACTTGAACCCGGGAGGTGGAGGTTGCAGTGAGCTGAGATCATGCCATTTCACTCCAGTGTGGGCAATAAGAGCAAAGCTGTCTCAAAAAAAAAAAAAAAATCAGACAGGTCCTATGCTAATTGGGAGGTCAATAGATTGCTCTATGCCAGTAACTCACATTTTCTTTCTATCTCACTCCTGACTTGAGTTAAATTTAGCTAGAGATGAGAGACAGAAACAAGTATGTTAAATGATCATATAAGGTATCAATGACTGCTAGCAGCTTAATTGATTCTCCACCTTCTCTTCTCTAATGATATTTGAATTTTATATAAAAATACAGGGGTCAATGGTTTAACCCAAATAGATTGCGTTCTAATTGTAAAACTTGAGGCACTATGACACAGAAGGAAAATGTGCTTGAGACCAAAGACTTCCTGGCATGAATGAAAAAGGTATGTAGATAAACCCCTATTTCAATACTGTTAAGATCTGCAAACTCTACAAACTCTGTCTTAGACTACAGAATTATATCATATATGTGAGTGAATTGTGACCTATGCACAAAGAGGTTAAATGAATTGTTCAGAATTCTTGAGTTTGACTTTAGTGCTATTTTTCCACACCATATGGCTGCAAATTTGGTTAATTAGTCCCATTATAAGTTGACAAAAATTCTGGGAATTTTTACATGACAAACTAGCAGAAACTGGTGCAAGTTAGAATATTCTATTTAGCAATAGAGACAGTGAACCAATAGATATTTATAAAAAGAACTAGGCAAAAAATAATGCTAACTAGGGTTTTAAGGTTAAGTGTCCTAGATATGATAGTATAAATATTTTCTTTGTTAATGTTCAGAGTAAGGCTGTAGAGATTCTACATGAATATGTTACTATTCTACAGCATATCTCTGGAAAGGAATATTCCATTCATATTAAAAGCATTTTTTTTAAAAAAAGAGACAATTTTATTTTTTTCCAGAAAACTAATTTGAAATTAGTTTAACAGATTTAATCTTTGGGAAAAGCAAATGAAATAACTGAAACTCTTACAAATTTCATTTGGCAGGAGAGCTCCTAAACACAAGAACTCTGGCCTTTCCTCATGCTTTCTTATAAACCCAAACCGTGGACTTCCAGGGATAGTGACATCTACAGGATGCACCAAAAAAAAAAAATGCCTGCATGAAAAGTTATTACTATTCCTGTCTACCAACACAGAGGCATCAGAGCGGGCCTAGGAAATTAGATCCGTAATTGTAACTAGGGTAAATGATAGAGCTATGCTAATTTTGCTGCCTGTCCTTCTACGTGAAACATGAGTAGTGATTGGACAAAGAAGGAGAGAAGTAACACCAATCACAAGTTTACTATATGCCGAGCACTTTACACATAGTAACTCATTCATTTTAGCACACAATGTATATCATTATCCACCATATAAAGAAAAAGAGTAAATAATTTGCCAAAAGTGGCACAGATACGAAATGAGTGTTAGATTTGAAATTTGAAACTGCGTTAGTCTGGCTTCCAGCCTATTTCCTTTTAGCTATAGCATATGTTCTCCACTCCTGACTTGAATGTAATTATTGGCAGTTATATATATGAGTAATACATATAAGTTTACAATATCACACTATGAGTTGTATGTGTGTATGTGTTTATACACAGATATATGCAGACTGTTTTCTCTATTGATAACACTGACTTTCCCTCTTAGTTCCTGGATTTCTACCAGTTAGTCTTATTTTACATGTAGCAAGAAAGAGCTTTGAAACTTAACCCTTTGATTAGTCCCTAATTTAAGAAATGTGTCTGAACTCGCTTACCCTGTGACATAATACAATTGATAAAAGAAAGCCAGAAAACAGTGACGTATTCACAGAAGGTGAAGTTTTGGCAGAATTTGAGAAAAGTTAAACACTGGAAGACAAAACAGGGTCCCAAGTTATTTTTATAATGTCACATCATTAATTTTGAAGTGACTTTCCAAATTGCTAACCACATCTGCATTCAGATTATATTTTTTAGTAAAAGGATATATTTTAAGTTCAAACATGAGTGATATTGAGTTGTCTACACCTCTTCTCCGTTTTGATCATGTAGATAACCAAGAGTAGACTACAGACAAATATACTGAAACACATTCAATGTACCAGTAACGGTTAATATATACACAGATACAAATGCAATAAAGAGAACTAAGAGTCACTATAATTCAATAATGATTGAAAAAATAATTATGATAGCCTTTACATATTCCTAAAATGTGTCATTTTGTGTGGGATTTTCAAGAGCTCATAAGAAATAATATATATACCCTCCAATTTTATCTAAAGTCAAATCAGATTACAATAAAGCTTAAGCTTTACAAATGCCTAGATATTTCAAGGAATGATATACTGCAGATAGAAAAAACAAATGCATTCAAAAGTTAATCCAACATTAAAGGACCACCATTTCCTGCAGAGTGAAAACATAGAAAGATTTGCAAAAAGGCAAAGTAAATAAAATGACCACTAGATCTATTGATAATATTGTTAAGACAGTATGATACACTTTAATGATTAGTTATATAAGTATGGTTTCTTGGCCATGTAGGAAAAAGGAGAAAAAGAAGGTCAATAAACATAATCATCATGCATGCTCTATAAGCTAATGTTTAAGAATTAGAAGAAATCTTAAACTTAATGGGAACCATTATAATTGCAATAGTTATCTAGCTAATCCTAGCTATGACTAGCCAAATTCAGCATTAGTATTAAGAATTAAAGTCTGGCCCAACAGTCTATGGCCTTAATAGCACTAAACCATTCTATTTCAAATTACATTTTAGTTTTATGCCTCATTAATTGAACACTTACATCAAATTTTAACATTAGACTTAAATTCATTGTAGAGTCACATGCACAGTTTCACTGGCATTGCAAGAAGTTCTATATTTTGTTTCTTTCCTATAATGAATTATTACTGCATAAAAAGGAAATGTTTCCCAATTAGAATTCAATTGAGAGAGATCAGAGGGAAAAAGTTTAGGCCAAAAAGAACCTTCATGGTATTAGGAAAAGGTGACAACACTTTAGATGTGCAAAGAAAAAACTTGGGAAAAGAGAGAATATTCAAATAGGACATTCTCAAGAGGGATTAGATAAGGTTTCAGATTCTGGACATACTTTCAAAGGTTATATCTCTACCCCAAAATGCAGAAAATGTCTTCCTAATGTTAATTCAAAATTGTGTACACTGGAAACATGTTTATCAATTTATTACAAGTGTTTAGCATGCATAATGGCAATGGATCAGATTCTCTACATTTCATTTAAGAAAACACAGGGCAAGAGATTTGGATTTAAATCATTGACTCATTTTGCATTTTGATTAAAGGTCTATAATAAATGCATTTCAAAGATTAAATTATTTTTCATTGCTTTTGGCACCTAAACAGATTTGGCTGCCACACTACTATTGACAATGAAACCACCTGATTTTTGCTTGTTATTTTGGTTTTTGTTTTTATTCATTTAATACAATTGAAATTATGCATCCCTAGCAAAGTTCTTTTACAAAGTCCTATCGAGTTCAGGTAGCTATTTCATGAAAATGTATTATTATAAGATTACACAGTTAATGATATTAGTAGATCAATATACATTTATTTTTTCCTATTACTGTCCAGAGGAATAGCCCTGGCTTAGGAGACAGGCAAAATGAGTATGTTCAGTAATGTTAGTCTATATAAAAATATCTCAAGAAGCTAGGCCATTATCATTAGTCATGACAAGAATGTCTCCTGGAATGTGTAAGTCAAAAGAAAGTTTATGTGGCAGATTTATGTAAGGAAACTTACAATAGTGCCTGCCCACAAACCATGCAATTTGGAAACAGCCAAGAAACAAAAACATAGAGGAGGAGGGATAAATACAACATGTATTAGGGGTTATTATGCAACTACAAAGATTCAATATGACCCTGGCAATATAGCAAAAAATAGTTATGAAAAAGAAGCTATTTCTTATGCTCAGTAGCTAATTTTCAAACATAGGTACCTGTATTTGAAACTTTGAGCATTTCACACATTTTTCTGTATCTGAAAAAAAAATGGATCCAGACTGATATTGTATATCAATATAGCTGAAAACAGTTAATATAAAGGTAGCCAAAAGCAAAATTCAATAAGAATTCTCAAAAAGGATATTATTCTCATTGCTGACAAAGTAATTCGGATGTACATTTTGCTCATATAGGAGAAGAATAATTTACTGTTCTATTTTCCTAGACAGGATGAAATATCTATAGTAATATGATTTTATAAAGGTTTTAATTAAATAAAAAGCTAGATTAAAGTGTCTAGATCAAACTGTAGGTATAATTAGAAACTTTAGATTAATATATTACTCCATTTTGACACTATATATTTCGATATCTAGCAGTTAATTAAATCTGCTTTTTACAAAATTTATGACAAAAGCATCATATACTTCCATTTTTAAACTTTCAAGAGCATTAGATCTATTACAATAACACATATCTTTTAATATTCTATCCTGGAAAATTAAGAAATACATACCCTTCAGGATAAATATATTGAATATAAGGAGACATAAGAAAAGTACATAAAATATTCCTCATGATTTTATTATTACTATGAACTAGAAAATACCTAAACATATTAATATGATTTGATGGAAAATAATTGTTGACAGTAGTGGTAGTATAAAAGTTCTTATGTTCCAGTCCATAATTCATATGCTATGACTCATTGAATATATAATATTCATAATATAATATATAATATATGTCCCCATTTGTGGGCATTTGATTGGGACTACCACATATTATACATTTTTAAAGGCAACAATATGAAAATTCTAGAGACAGTTTTAAATTATATGAATAGACTAGTGAACATACAACCAAAATAATTATAGTTTAAATGTTGGGCATGACCATCATATGGCCTAATTTATGTTGAAGATAGAATATTTATAATTATCGAACCCATTTAAACAAGGATACATAATATCAAGTCTCGAAATGCATGCTCTTTTTTTTTTCTTTTTTAACTTACTGCTTTGTAAGTTCTCTTTTGTCCAGCGTGTTTCCGAATTTGTTCTCCATTTGGCCCCGTTTCCACATGCATTGAATAAATAATGTCAAAGAAATCTTCAACCACAGCTACCCGTCGTAAAGATAGCTTCTCATCTACCCCTACGCCATCCTGCAAACAAAACAACAACAACAAAAACCCATAAGATTAATAAACAAATTTGCATTTAATACACGAATTGTTTAAAACAAAATGTTTTTATAACCTCAACAAAATCATCTATATAGGAAACGTCAAAAATTCATGAATGAATATTTCAATATTTTATGCATTACTTACATACAGAACTTGGAAAAACATGAGAGAAGACATTTGGCATAGTTAATATTGAATAAATCATGCTTACCCATCAATTCCATCTTTTAAGTTTTTATAATGACTTATTTGTTGCCATCAGTACGACTTTCTTAAATTATTTTAAAATATATTTTGAGGCCCAGTAATTTTTTATTGTAATAATTAAATTCTAGATATTTATTAATTCATCCAAACAATATTGAGTTGCTGGGCCCTGGAAATTGTAATTCGAGAAATGAAAAAAATGATACAGAGTTATCCTAGGTTATTGCATAACCTAGGAAAGAAAACACATTTATTATTCTATCAGTATTGGTCTAAAGAACAATATGTGGTAAAGGTTAAAAACATGAGCTCTAGAAATCGTCTATGTGAAATTTAGATCTTCTACTTGGAAGCAGCATATTTTGTGCAAATCACTTAAACTTCTCTAAATTTCAGTTTTTCTCTCCTATAAAATAAACAGCCCACTACACAAAACTGCTGTAAGAATTAAATGAAATGACATATTTAAAGGATGTAATCCAATGTTTACCATATAATGAACCCTCAGTAAATGGTGGCTCTTGTCACTTTCAGGACCATGATAAAAAATATGCAAAGTACTATAAGAATTAAGAGAAAATATCACCTTCTGTTGAAGTAGATTCCAGGAAGAAATATAACTTAACACAGGTTGGAGTTGGAGCCAGGCAAAAGCCATTTTGCTGGGAAGTACAGCAAAGAACAAAGAGTTTTCATGGATAATAGAGAGGAGTAAGAAATAAGTTTGGAATGAGATAATAAAGTTAATCTTACATGACTGCAACATGAAAGGGCTTCCTGCTTGCAAACACACACATACACATACACACACACACACATACACAGACACACACACACACACTTCTTATTTGGACCCTATGATATAATTTGAAGTAACATAACATAGCCATTAACCCCAGCACACAGCACAAGAGAGTGATTAATCTGAGCAAAATCATTATGCAGTGAGATGGCAAGAGTTTATTTGAACAGTAACCCCAGCAGACTGAGCTCACTGCAAAAACAAAAGTAAGTCACCTGGTGCTTTCTGTTAGTTTTTTGTTATTTATTTATTTATTTATTTTTCTGACTTACGGTAAGCCTTGTGAGTAGTGGTGGCTGAAGCAACATATTCAAACAACTATATATAGGAAATCACGTTAGGTCAAAGAGCTAAAAACACAATTTCATATGCCTCCTCCTGACCTATCCCCTATACCTGAGAGAATAACCACCTTTCCTAGGCTGAAAACTCAAATTCTAACTGTACCCACTAGTAAAACCACCCATAAAACTTTGTCTTCTTTGTTCCCAGCCATGAAATTTGTACAGTCTCCAGCAAAGGAACTGAGAGGGTTCCTTTGCTGGAAAAACAAAAAATATGATAATATTTTACACTTAGTCTGTATTTATTGTTTATGGGAATAAATATATATTTGTCCTTTAATTCATTCACATGTTCACTCATTTATCTAGCTAAATACTCAACTGTGAGTGATGTGGGGATCACAGCCTATTTACTCATTTTATCAATAAGTATTCAACAAGGCCCAGATACTACTAAACCCTCTGCTAGTAGCTGGAGTTAGCAAGATGTGTAAGACAGATAATTGAGGCATTTGTGAAGCTTACAGTTTAATGCAGAAAATATGTATTAAAGAAATGGTTGCTAGGGTAGTATATTAATTTCTTATGGATTCTCTAACAACTTACTACAAAATGAGTGGTTTTCAAAAAGAGTACTTTATTTTCTCATAATCCTGGAGGCCAGAAGTCCAAAATCAAAATGTCCACAGAGCTATACTCCTTCTGGAAGCTCTAGGAGAGAACCCATTCTTTGCCTCTTCCAGCTTCTGGTGCTTGACAGCATTTCACAGCTTGAGGCTGCATTATATTACCATTGTCTCTTCTGTGCATCTCTCCTCTGCGTTTTTCTCTCTGGCGAGGACCCTTATGATGAGATTTAGAGCCTAATCAGATAATCCAAAGTAATCTTCTGAAGATGCTTAATAATATCTACAAAGGTCCTTATACCAAACAAGATAATGTTTACAAGTTTCAAGAATTAGGACTTGGTATCTTAGGGTGGCCATTATTCAACCAACTACCAATGGGTATGAGTTAGAGCACAGGAGATACAAATTGTGCCATAGGAGCATGCATTTGAAAAGTTTCACAAGCATTTCTTAACAGTAAACATTGTCTCAAGAAATTGGAAGTTCAGTGTTTGTCAGGATAATATTAAAATCACATATTTGTGGAGGAAAATTGTCTATTATCTTCTTGTTATGTGGGCCTGTTTACTCTCAACTATGATTTAAGCACAATACACCTGTACTCTGTAAGTAAAAATCAAAAATGCCTACAGAGGTTAGGTCTACCATATAAATCAGCCAAATACATGAGTTAGACAGTAAGGTATAATTAAGTCATTCAGAAACTGGAAGAAATATATTTAATGAGCTTAGAGCTCAACAAACCCAAAGTTTCAAAAATGCAAAAAAAAAAAAAAAGTAAATAGACACAGTACAGTAGAAATTAAAACCAAAGGCAAAGACAAAAGTCTTGAAAGCACCAGGAGGATAAAAGACCCATCACATATAAGTTAACCCCAATTACAATTAACTTCGCAAAAGAAACAAAGGATGTCAGAATGCAATGGGATGACATATTCAAATTGCTAAATGTGAAAAACTGTCAACCAGGAATCTTATAGCCAGAGAAACCTATCTTTCAAAAATTAAGGTGAAGGCCAGATGCAGTGACTCACACCTGTAATCTCAGCAATTTGGGAGGCAGAGGAGGGGTGGATCACCTGAGGTCAGGAGTTCGAGACCAGCCTGACCAACATGGAGAAACTCCATCTCCACTAAAAATACAAAATTAGCTGGGTGTGGTGGTGTGTGCCTGTAATCCCAGCTACTTGGGAGGCTGAGGCAGGAGAATAGCTTGAACCTGGGAGGTGGAGGTTGCGGTGAGCCAAGATCATACCATTGCACTCCAGCTTGGGCAACAAGAGCAAAACTCCATCTCAAAAAAAAAAAAAAAAAAGTGAAATACACTATCCCAGATGAACAAAACTGAGAGAATTCAATGCTAGTAGACATAACATATGATAATGCTAAAGGAAGTTATTTGGGCTGAAGGTAAATGACATCAGACAGTAATTCAAATTCACATGAAAATATCCAGAGCACCATTAAAAGTAAAACTAATATAATATAATACAAATTAATATAATGTAATATAATATATTAATGTTAAAGACAGTATAATTGCATATTTGTTCTTGAATGACTTAAAAGGCAACTGGATAAAACAATAGGTAATTGATTTATTGGAATAATAACATACAGAAATGTAACACACTTGACAATAACAGAGAAAAGGGGCAGAAACAAAGGTGTATTGGAGTTTGGAGTAAGGAAATGATACCTTATGGTGATGCAGATCCACACATAGAAAGAAAGAGAACCAAAAAGGTCAAATAAGAAAGTTGGCCGGGCTCAGTGGCTCAGGCCTGTAATTCGAGCTCTTTGGGAGGCTAAGGCAGGCAGATCATGAGGTCAGGAGTTCAAGACCCGGCTGGCCAATATGGTGAAACCCCTTCTCTACTAAAAAATACAAAAGTTAGCTGGGCGTGGTGGCATGCACCTGTAGTCCCAGCTACTCAGGAGGCTGAGGCAGGAGAATCGCTTGAACCTGGGAGGTGTAGGTTGCAGTGAGCTGAGATCACGCCACTGCACTCCAGCCCGAGCCACAGAGTGAGACTTCGCCTCAAAATATATATATACTTTTCTACTTTCTTCCCTCAGCTTCTTTAAAACACATAAGATTATAAACAGCAATAGTTATAACAATATATTGTTGTATTTTAACATATATAGATGTTTTACATGTGTGTGTCAGTTTTATGACTTATCAGCCATAGAACAAAATATATATCAGTCACAGAACAAAAAAGTGGGGAAAAATATAGCTATATAAAATTAAAATTTCTTTACTTGGTTGTAACCAAAATACTATATATCTGAAGTAGATTCTGATAATTTCGAACTTACATTGTATGCTCAAGAGCAACCACTAAAATATAATTTTAAAATATAATTTAAAAAAGAGACTCATTTCATAGTAATAAAAGGTTCAATTCACCAGACAGACAAAACAACGATCAACATATATGGACCCAATAAGAGACTCCAAGTGACACACACACACACACACACACACACACACATACACACACACACATTGATGAAGCAAAAACAGAATTAAAGGGAGAAATAGACAATTCAACAATAATAGCTGGAAACGTAAAAGCTCACCTTCCAAAGTAGAACAATTAGGCAGAAGATATATAAGGAAATACAAGACTTGAACAATACTTAAAAATTTAAAAAAAACTAATAGACATACATAGAACACTCTACAAAACAGTAACACATTTTTCATGAGAGACCTCATGCTATCATAAAACAAGCCTCAATAAATTTAAGGGATTGAAAATATATTTTACACGTTTTATGACCAAAATGGAATTAAATTAGAAATTAATGACACAAGGATATTTGGGAAAACTACAAATGTAAAGAAATTAACATACTTCTGAAAACTAATTGGTCAGATGAATCCAAAGGAAAACTAGAAATACTTTGAGATGAATGAAAACAAAGACACAACATGCCCAAACCAGTGCTAAATGCCTGTATTAAAAAATAAGAAAAATTTCAAATCAGACTTATCTTTTCACCTTAGTACCCAGAAAAAGAGTAAACTAAAATCAAGCAGAAGGGAGAGAATATGTAAAAACTTGATGTGAAACAAATGAAATGGAGAGTAGAAAACAATGGACAAAATCAGCAAAACCAAAAGGCAATATGTGAAAACAACTTTTTAAATGACAAAGTTTAAGCTCTACTTATATAAAAATGTAAAAAGAGGAGGGAAGACTCAAATTACTAAAATTAGGAATAAAAGAAGGATCATTATTGACCTTACAAAAATAAAAGAATCACAAAAACCCATAAACAAGTGTATGTCAACAAATTAGAATTAATAATATAAAATTAACAGTTCCTAGAAAGACTTAAATTACTGAAAATGGCTGACAAAAAATTTATAGGCCTATCACGAGTATAAAGACAAAATTAGTAATTGAAAAAGCTATTCACAGCGGGGTGCGGTGGCTCGTGCCTGTAATCCCTGCACTTTGGGAGGCTGAGACGGGTGGATCACGAGGTCAGAAGATCGAGATCATCCTGGCTAACACAGTGAAACCCTGTCTCTACTAAAAATACAAAAAATTAGCCAGGTGTGGCAGTGGGCGCCTGTAGTGCCAGCTACTTGGGAGGCTGAGGCAGGAGAATGGCATGAACCTGGGAGGCCAGAGCTTGCAGTGGGCCAAGATCACACCACTGCACTCCAGCCTGGGTGACAGAGCAAGACTCCATCTCAAAAAAAAAAAAAAAAAAAAAAAAAAAAAAATCTTTTCACACACAGAAGCAGCCCAGGCCCAGACAGCCTCACTGAACCAAACATTCAAAGAATCAATGGAATTCATCACAAACTCTTTTAAAGCAATAGGTGACAAAACACTTCCCAAATTATCCAATGAGGCCAGCATTATCTTGATACAAAAATCAAATATATCACAGGATAAAAAAGATATACAAAACAATATATTTTATGAATATAGATACAAAAATCCTCAATAAAATACTAGCAAACCAAATCCAACCACATTTACAAGTTATTATATACCACAATCAAGTAGGATTATCCCAGGAATGCAAGGTTAGTTTAATACAATGAAATGAATTAATTTAATATATCATATTAATACAATAAAGGACACAAGCATATTATTATTTCCATAGATCCAGGAAAAAACTCATTTGACAAAAGCCAACATACTTCCCTGACAAAAATTCTAAGTAAATTAGGAATAGAAAGGAATTTCCTCAACTTCATGAGGGACATCTACAAAAACCTCCCATAACTAACATCTTATTTAATTGTGAGAGACTGAATGCTTTCCTCCTAAAAATAAAAGCCAAACAAGAATGTGTGCTCTAGCCACATCTATTTAACATCATACTGGTGAATCTAGCCAGGAAAATTAATCAGGGAAAAGACAGAAAATACACCAAATTGAAAAGGAAGAAGTAAAAATATCTTTGTAGATGCTTTGTGTGTCACGAATGACATGATCTCATATATAGAAAATTCTAAGGAATCCATTAAAAAACTGTTAGAACTAATAAATGAGTTCCAGTCAATATTAAAAATCAATTGTAGTTTTTATTAGCAATGAACAATCTGAAAATGAAGGGGGAAAAATAATTTCTTTTATAAGGGTTTCAAAACACTAAAATACTTAGGAATAATTTAGATATAATGTTTAAAAAGGTGTAAGACTTATACACTGAACATTACAAAACATTGCTGAAAATATTTAATATGAGCTAAATAAACTGAAATACACCTTACGTTTATAGACTAGAAGAAAATATAAACCTTATTTTGCAGGATCATTGAAATCACTACCAAAATTCCAAATAGCTTTTCATGAAAATTGACAAGTTGGCCTTAAAATTTATATGCAAATTCAAGGAAATGAGATTAGCCAAAATAGCCTTTAAAAAAAAGAAATTCGGAGTTCATTCACTTCTTAATTTCAAAGCTTACTACACTAAAGTCTTCATTAGATAGTGTGGTATTGGCATGTGAATTGACATATAGATCAGTGGAATAAAATTGAGACTTCAGAAATAAAGCCTTCCATTTATTCAATTCATCTTCAAAAGACATGTCAAAACAATGCAGTAGGAAAAGAATTTAACAAATAATGCCAGGACAACTATATACCCAAATGAAAAGGAATAGTCAGGTCCCTACCTCAACCCATACATAAAAATTAAATTAAATGATCAATGTAAATGTAAGAGCTAAAACTCAAAATTTGTACAAGGTTACACAGAAGTAAATGTTTGTAACCTTGGGTAACGCAAAGTCCTCATAACCGCCAAAATTAAAAGCAACAAAAGGAAAAACTATAAATTGAACTACAAAAATATTTAAAATGTTTATGATGCAAATAATACCATCAGAAAGTGAAATGACATCTCATACAAATGGGAGAAAATATTTGGAAATCATATATCTAATAAAGGACTTACATCCATAATATATGAAAACACAACTCAGTAATAGAAAGTCAAATAACCCAATTTAAAAACTGTTAAAGAATTTGAACAGACATTTCTCCAAAAAGATGTTTAAATGACAGACAAGCACAAGAAAAAATGCTTAATATAATTCGTGATTAGATAAATGCAAATCAAAATAACAATGAAACACTACTTCACATGCACTAGGATTGCTATATTAAATAACAAGTATTGGCAAGGATCTGGAAAAATTGGAATCCTCATACATTGCTGGTGGGAATGCAAAATAATGCAGTTGCTTTGAAAACAGACTGGCAGTAACAAAAAGTTAAACATAGACTTACCAGACGACTTGGTAAGCCAAAATCATGTATATACGAAATATATATATATATATATACACACACACACACACACGCATGCACACATACACACATTCAAAAGGAATAACATAAGTTCACCCAAAATATATTATACATGAATATTAATAGCAGCATATGTGTAATATCCAAAAAGTGGGAACTCAAATGTCCCTGAACTGAAAAACGTATAAGCAAAATGTGGCATAACCATACAAAGGAATATCTTTCTACCATAAAGAGAAATGAAGTACTGATTCATCCATGGATAAACCTTGAAGACATTAAGTTTCATGAAAGAGGCCAGACATAAAAGACCACATATTGTATGATTTAATTTATATGAAATGTAGAAAATAGGCAAATGTATATAGATAGAAATAGGGCCAGATGTGGTGGCTCATGCCTGTAATCCCAGTGCTTTGGGAGGCTGCAGAAGGTGGATCTCTTGAGCCCAAGAGTTTTAGACATAGTGAGCCCTCATCGCTACAAAAAATATAAATAAATTGGCTGGGCATGGTGACACATGCCTGTAGTCCCAGATGCTCAGGAGGCTGAGGTTGCAGGATCACTTGAGCCCATAAGGTTGAAGCTGCAGTGAGTCGTGATTGTGTCCTTGCATTTCAGCCTTGGCAACAGGGTGAGAAATTACCTCAAAAAAAAAAAAAAAAAAAGTAATGACAGTAGTTTATTGCTTATTTAGAACTGGGGAGGAGAAAAAAATAAGGACTGGCTGTTAATAGCCACAAAGTATCTTTTAGGAGGGACAAAATGTTCCAAAATTAGAGGATGGTGGTTGTACAACGTTCCGAACATACTAAAAATATTGAATTATACACTTTATATGATTACTTTTATAATATGTGAGTTCTGCAAACAGGGACAATTTGACTTCCTCTTTTCCTAATTGAATACCCTTTATTTCTTTCTCCTGCCTGACTGCCCTGGCCAGAACTTCCAACACTATGTTGAATAGGAGTGGTGAGAGAGGGCATCCCTGTCTTGTGCCAGTTTTCAAAGGGAATACTTCCAGTTTTTGCCCATTCAGTATCATATTGGCTGTGGGTTTGTCATACATAGCTCTTATTATTTTGAGATATGTCCCATCAATACCAAATTTATTGAGAGTTTTTAGCATGAAGTGTTGTTGAATTTTATCAAAGACCTTTTCTGCATCTATTGAGATAAACATGTGGCTTTTGTCTTTGGTTCTGTTTATATGCTGGATTACATTTATTGATTTGCATATGTTGAACCAGCCTTGCAACCCAGGGATGAAGCCCACTTGATTATGGTGGATAAGCTTTTTGATGTGCTGCTGGATTTGGTTTGGAGTATTTTATTGAGGATTTTTGCATCGATGTTTATCAGGGATATTGGTCTAAAATTCTCTTTTTTTGTTGTGTCTCTGCCAGGCTTTGGTATCAGGATGATGCTGGTCTCATAAAATGAGTTAGGGAGGATTCCCTCTTTTTCTATTGATTGGAATAGTTTCAGAAGGAATGGTACCAGCTCCTCCATGTACCTCTAGTAGAATTTGGCTGTGAATCTGTCTGGTCCTGGACTTTTTTTGGTTGGTAAGCTATTAATTATTGCCTCCATTTCAGAGCCTGTTCTTGGTCTATTCAGAGATTCAACTTCTTCCTGGTTTAGTCTTGGGAGGGTGTATGTGTCCAGGAATTTATCTATTTCTTCTAGATTTTCTAGTTTATTTGCGTAGAGGTGTTTATAGTATTCTCTGATGGTAGTTTGTATTTCTGTGGGATCGGTGGTGATCTCCCCTTTATCATTTTTTATTGCGTCTATTTGATTCTTCTCTCTTTTCTTCTTTATTAGTCTTGCTAGCAGTCTATCAATTTTGTTGATCTTTTTAAAAAACCAGCTCCTGGATTCATTGATTTTTTGGAGGGTTTTTTTGTGTCTCTATATCCTTCAGTTCCGCTCTGATCTTAGTTATTTGTTGCCTTCTGCTAGCTTTTGAATGTGTTTGCTCTTGCTTCTCTAGTTCTTTTAATTGTGATGTTAGGGTGTCAATTTTAGATCTTTCCTGCTTTCTCTTGTGGGCATTTAGTGCTATAAACTTCCCTCTACACACTGCTTTAAATGTGTCCCAGAGATTCTGGCATATTGTGTCTTTGTTCTCATTGGTTTCAAAGAACATCTTTATTTCTGCCTTCATTTTGTTATGCACCCAGTAGTCATTCAGGAGCAGGTTGTTCGGTTTCCATGTAGTTGAGCAGTTTTAAGTGAGTTTCTTAATCCTGAGTTCTAGTTTGATTGCACTGTGGTCTGAGAGACAGTTTGTTATAATTTCTGTTCTTTTACATTTGCTGAGGAGTGCTTTACTTCCAACTATGTGGTCAATTTTGGAATAAGTGTGATGTGGTGCTGAGAAGAATGTATATTCTGTTGATTTGGGGTAGAGAGTCCTGTAGATGTCTATTAGGTCTGCTTGGTGCAGAGCTGAGTTCGATTCCTGGATATCCTTGTTAACATTCTGTCCCGTTGATCTGTCTAATGTTGACAGTGGGGTGTTAAATTCTCCAACTATTATTGTGTGGGAGTCTCAGTCTCTTTGTATGTCTCTAATGACTTGCTTTATGAATCTGGGTGCTCCTGTATTGGGTGCATATATATTTAGGATAGTTAGCCCTTCTTGTTGAATTGATCCCTTTACCATTATGTAATGGCCTTCTTTGTCTCTTTTGATCTTTGTTGGTTTAAGGTCTGTTTTATCAGAGACTAGGATTGCAACCCCTGCCTTTTTTTGTTTTCCATTTGCTTGGTAGATCTTCCTCCATCCCTTTATTTTGAGCCTATGTGTGTCTCTGCACATGAGATGGGTCTCCTGAATAGAGCACACTGATGGGTCTTGACTCTGTATCCAATTTGCCAGTCTGTGTCTTTTAATTGGAGCATTTAGTCCATTTACATTTAAGGTTAATCTTGTTATGTGTGAATTTGATCCTGGCATTATGATGTTAGCTGGGTATATTGGTCGCTAGTTGATGCAGTTTCTTCCTAGCATCAATGGTCTTTACAATTTGGCATGTTTTTGCAGTGGCTGATACTGGTTGTTCCTTTCCATGTTTAGCGCTTCCTTCAGGAGCTCTTGTAGGGCAGGCCTCGTGGTGACAAAATCTCTCAGCATTTGCTTGTCTGACAATGATTGTATATCTAGAAAATCCTATTGTCTCAGCCCAAAATCTCCTTAAGCTCATAAGCAACTTCAGCAAAATCTCAGGATACAAAATCAATGTGCAAAAATCACAAGCATTCTTATACATCAATAGACAAACAGAGAGCCAAATCATGAGTGAACTCCCATTCACAACTGCTTCAAAGAGAATAAAATACCTAGGAATCCAACTTACAAGGGAAGTGAAGGACCTCTTCAAGGAGAACTACAAACCACTGCTCAACAAAATAAAACAAGACACAAACAAATGGAAGAACATTCCACGCTCATGGATAGGAAGAATCAATATCATGAAAATGGCCATACTGCCCAAGGTAATTTATAGATTCAATGCCATCCCCATCAAGCTACCAATGACTTTCTTCACAGAATTGGAAAAAGCTACTTTAAAGTTCATATGGAACCAAAAAAGAGCCCGCATCACCAAGTCAATCCTAAGCCAAAAGAACAAAGCTGGAGGCATCATGCTACCTGACTTCAAACTATACTATAAGGCTACAAAACAGCATGGTAACCAAAACAGCATGGTACTGGTACCAAAACAGAGATATAGACCAATGGAACAGAACAGAGCCCTCAGAAATAATGCCACACATCTACAACCATCTGATCTTTGACAAACCTGACAAAAACAAGAAATGGGGAAAGGTTCCCTATTTAATAAATGGTGCTGGGAAAACTGGCTAGCTATACGTAGAAAGCTGAAAGTGGATGCCTTCCTTACACCTTATACAAAAATTAATTCAAGATGGATTAAAGACTTAAATGTTAGACCTAAAATCATAAAAACCTTAGAAGAAAACCTAGGCAATACCATTCAGGACATAGGCATGGGCAAGGACTTCATGTCTAAAACACCAAAAGCAATAGCAACAAAAGCCAGAATGGACAAATGGGATCTAATTAAACTAAAGAGCTTCTGCACAGCAAAATAAACTACCATCAGAGTGTACAGGCAACCTACAGAATGGGAAAATTTTTTGCAATCTACTCATCTGACAAAGGGCTAATATCCAGAATCTACAAAGAACTCAAACAAATTTACAAAAAAAAAACAAACAACCCCATCAAAAAGTAGGCAAAGGATATGAACAGACACTTCTCAAAAGAAGACATTTTTGCAGCCAACAGACACATGAAAAAATGCTCATCATCACTGGCCATCAGAGCAATGCAAATCAAAACCACAATGAGATACCATCTCACACCAGTTAGAATGGTGATCATTAAAAAGTCAGGAAACAACAGGTGCTGGAGAGGATGTGGAGAAATAGAACACTTCTAAGCTGTTGGTGGGACTGTAAACTAGTTCAACCATTGTGGAAGTCAGTGTGGCGATTCCTCAAGGATCTAGAACTAGAAATACCATTTGACCCGGCCATCCCATTACTGGCGATATACCCAAAGGATTATAAATCATGCTGCTATAAAGACATGTATATGTATGTTTATTGCGGCACTATTCACAATAGCAAAGACTTGGAACCAACCCAAATGCCCATCAATGATAGACTGGATTAAGAAAATGTGGCACATATACACCATGGAATGCTATGCAGCCATAAAAAAGGATGAGTTCATGTCCTTTGTAGGGACATGGATGAAGCTGGAAACCATCATTCTCAGCAAACTATCGCAAGGACAAAAAACCAAACATCGCATGTTCTCACTCATAGGTGGGAATTGAACAATGAGAACACTTGGACACAGGAAGGGGAACATCACACACCGGGGCCTGTTGTGGGGTGGGGGGAGGGTGGAGGGATAGCTAGAGGAGATAAATCTAATGTAAATGACGAGTTAATGGGTGCAGCACACCAACATGGCACATGTATACATATGTAACAAACCTGCACGTTGTGCACATGTACCCTAGTACTTAAAGTATAAATAAATAAATAAATAAGAAATATGCAATACAGTCGGCCCTTGGTATCTATGAATTCCACATCCACAGATTCAACTAACTGATAATCAAAAATATTCAGGAAAAATAACAGTACAATAAAAATATTACAAACCTTTAAAAAATGTGAGTTCTAGCTCAATAAAACTGTTAAAATAAATAGTTGCTAATGGTTTTGGATTTTGAGTTCAAGGATGTAAAAATTAATAAAACGAGGAGGGAGGGGAAGGGAGGGGAGGGAAGGGAAGGGAAGCGAAGGGAAGGGAAGAAACCAAGTGGAGGAGCTCATGCAATCCAAATTCAAACAATCCACAATGTAGAGTAGAGTGCGGAGTGAAAACAGAAGTGGCTCAGCCAATACTATAGTGGTGATTATGAGAGTGTGCTGGTAACTATTTAAGAACTGTCTCTTGAAAACATACATAATACATAAGGTTATAAACAGTACTGATATAAAAGATGTGCAACATATAATTTATAAATAATAAAATATGTAATACCTCTTACTATAAACTTCATATAAGTGACCAATTCCCACAGAATACTTTCATTGATTTTTGCTGAACCCTTGCATATCTAGCCAACCTACGGTTTTGATTGAACTATGATATGGCAAATAAAACTCCATACCACTTTTGAATACTTTTCTCAGTAGTTTTTTGTAATTGATTTGGTATGTGATTTACTGTTAAATTATTTCTCACTCTTATACAAATTTTATTCATTAAACTGAAACTTCTGGCCTGGAGAGTTGGCTCAAGCCTGTAATCCTAGCACTTTGGGAGGCCGAGGCGGGTGAATCACTTGAGGTCAGCAGTTAGAGACCAGCCTGGCCAACATGTAAAGGCTGTTTCTGCTAAAGATACAAAAATTAGCCAGGTGTGGTGGCACGCACCTGTAATCCCAGCTACTCAGGAGGCTGAAGCAGGAGAATCACTTGAACCTAGGGAGTGGAGGTTGCAGTGAGCCGAGATTGCACCACTTCACTCCAGCCTGGGCAAAAGAGCAAAACTCCATCTCAAAAACAAAAAAAAAAAACCTGAAACTTCTTTCAGCTTTACTAAGACAATGGACAAAATCATAAATCTGTCCTGACTTATGTCATTTGCTAATTTCTATGTTGTATAAGTATTTCTACCACTGCTTCTTTCAAGCTACCAGTGGGAAATCACTGAACGTGAAGTTGAAAAGAGAATCACAATAATCCTCCATTATATGGTATTTTCACCATAATGATACTATAAACCAGATGAACCACCTCAAGAGTGTAGACAATACTACACTATATAAAAATAGTTATTCATGACGAGTTTTGAGCATGTATTCCCTTTTAATATTAATTACTTAATAAGTTTATATCATTCAACCTTTGGTAATTGCTGTGTTTCATAAATGGATTGCAAAATTTCCAAAAAGTTATCTGTTAGCTCTCATGAGTTAGTACAATCCAGCTCCAGGATATCAACATTTTTATGTCATTCAAGATGAGTAAATGACAGATTCACTGAATTCAGTGACGATTTTATAGACTAGTTCCTGTGGTCAACTATTGACATAAAATCTTCAAAGAACAAGAACTCAGAAAACTAACTGATCTAATGTGACACCTCAGGGTGCTATGAAAAACATAGCTACTACTGAAAAAACTTTACATTAAAGCTAATTTGATAGCAAAACTAACCAAATTTGTAAATCGAGTTAGCGATAGCAAGTCTGTGCTCAACAAAATGATGGTTTTATTTAAAGTTTTGTTGTATTATATTAACACACTGAAATGATTGAAGGAAAGAAAAGTTAGGCTAAAAACGAGTTACCCCATATTTAACTTTACGTTTTCTCACTAATTGCCAATTGGTAAGATAATATACATGCATATAAAAATTTAATGCAATTGTATGAAGTTGTCAAATGAGAGACACTACGCTTAGAGATACTTTTTTATTACGATAAAATCAAAGTGCCCTTTACGTTAAAAGGCTGACATGCAGTTCTCCATGACTCTTCTCCTTATAGGATCTACTTGGAATATACTTTTTCTGAGTTTCAAATTCAACTTCTTTTTAAATTCTGGACTTTCACCAGTATGAGGAAAACAGACAGGAAGAAATGATGCAGAAATAACCATTATGGAGTAGATCACTGTCCTGAACTTCTTCCTAACTCCTATTCTCCACAGGCCACTGTATCTGCTTTGCAGGTAATTTGGCAAGATATTGACAGACAAGAACACTGTTATATTGCTCAATTATACTAGTCAGATTGAAACAGGATAGTTTGTATGCATTTTCCAATTAATTAAAAATAATATTTGAAAGTCAAAATTTTGATACATCAAACATATACTGAAAGGTTTTTATGGAAATTGTAATAGAGAATTCAAACTAAGGTCAATATAGCAATTTTACCTTCTAGGACTCAGTGAATGAAAATAGTTATTACCTTTTCTAGTCTTAAGTATTATCAATCAGATATTCTAATGGGCAAAATCATCATTATAAAGTAGCTCGTGTAATTGATAGCAATTTTAGTAAAATATTTACAAATAAAAGCGGTATGATTTAAACTTCCTAATTTATAAACAACAAATAAAAGAATGACATAATATAAAAGAGGAGATAATAAAATAAATATAAATTTCTAGCATTCAATTTTCAAGAGTCCTAAACTCAAGAATTTATAGAGATCATCTGTAAATAATCTAATTTTCACAAATAGTATGTTTATAACTCTAATTAAGAATTTTTAATATGCAGCATTTCTTGACATCTTCTCATGTATTTGAGTTACTATTTTTAAAAAGGAAAAGAAAAACATAAGAATTTTAAATGAACATTATCTCGGGGAAAAGAAACAACAGTACCAAGTAACAGTAGCATAAAAGAAAAACTAACTCAATTTTTAACTTAAAATACTTCAACCAAAAAATTTGTTTCTGTGAAAAGCAAACATATACAAAAATTATTAATTTTATACCAGCAATTCATTTGCAAAAGCAGATAAAATTTACATCTACTCTTTCCAAAATTAATGGTTTACCCAAGAAAACAACACTGAATTCCAAGTTTTTGTTTCTTCAGTGAGACTATATATATATTTATATAAAATACTCACAGTTATTTACATAGAATATTCATCTTCTTTCTAGCACAAAAAGTCCATGTTACTAGCTGGCCAATCCCCATGCGAAAAGAAGACTAGAAAAACACTGCTTGGCCATATGTGTAGATGCTGGCTAAGTGAGCTTTACTTGTTGGATATTGTCTTCCAAGGGACTTTCCATCGCATCCCTTACACTTGCTGTTGCTTCCCTTAAAATGCAAGCAATTTTCAGATTTGAGGTACTGACTAGCCATTTATTCAGGCTGCATGTTTCTCTGCTTTGTCATTATTTCACTGCTCTAGTGCCTATTAAACAGTTTATATAGTAGCTTTTGGTGTTTTAGTCGTGAAGTCTTTGCCTATGCCTATGTCCTGAATGGTATTGCCTAGGTTTTCTTCTAGGGTTTTCATGGTTTTAAGTCTTACATCTAAGTCTTTAATCCATCTTGAGTTAATTTTTGTATAAGGTGTAAGGAAGTGGTTCAGTTTCAGTTTTCTGCATATGGCTAGCCAGTTTTCCCAACACCATCTATTAAATAGGGAATCCTTTCCCCATTGCTTGTTTTTGTCAGGTTTGTCAAAGATCAGATGGTTGTAGATGTGTGGCGTTATTTCTGAGGACTCTGTTCTGTTCCAGTGGTCTATATATCTCTTTTGGTAGCAGTACCACGCTGCTTTGGTTACTGTAGCCTTGTAGTATAGTCTGAAGTCAGGTAGTGTGATGCCTCCAGCTTTGTTCTTTTTGTTTATGATTGTCTTGGCTATATGGTTCCTTATGAAATTTAAAGTAGTTTTTTTTTCTAATTCTGTGAAGAAAGTCATTGGTAGCTTGATGGGGATAGCATTGAATCTATAAATTACTTTGGGCAGTATGGCCACTTTCATGACATTGATTCTTCCTAACCATGAACATGGAATGTTTTTCCATTTGTTTGTGTCCTCTCTTATTTCCTTGAGCAGTGGTTTGTAGTTCTCCTTGAAGAAGTCCTTGACATCCCTTGTAAGTTGGATTCCTAGGTATTTTATTCTCTTTGTAGCAATTGTGATGGGAGTTCACTCATGATTTGGCTCTCTGTTTGTCTGTTATTGGTGTATAGGAATGCTTGTGATTTTTGCACATTGATTTTGTATCCTGAGACTTTGCTGAAGTTGCTTATGAGCTTAAGGAGATTTTGGGCTGAGACGATGGGGTTTTCTAAATATACAATCATGTCATCTGCAAACATAGACGATTTGACTTTCTCTCTTCCTATTTGAATACCATTTATTTATTTCTCTTGCCTGATTGCCTGGCCAGAACTTCCAACACTATGTTGAATAGGAGTGGTGAGAGACGGCATCCTTGTCTTGTGTCAGTTTTCAAAGGGAATGCTTCCACTTTTTGCCCATTCAGTACGATATTGGTTACAGGTTTGTCATAAACAGCTTATTATTTTGAGATACGTTCCATCAATACCTAGTTTATTGAGAGTTTTTAGCATGAAAGGGTGTTAAATTTTATCAAAGGCCTTTTCTCCATCTATTGAGATAATCATGTGGTTTTTGTCATTGGTTCTGTTTATGTGATGGATTACGTTTATTGATTTGCATATGTTGAACCAGCCTTGCATCCCAGGTGTGAAGGCAACTTGATAGTGATGGATTAGCTTTTTGATGTGCTGCTAGATTTGGTTTGCCAGTATTTTATTGAGGATTTTTGCATCGATGTTTATCATGAATATTGGCCTGAAATTTTCTTTTTTTGTTGTGTCTCTGCCAGGCTTTGGTATCAGGATGATGCTGGCCTCATAAAATGAGTTAGGGAAGATTTCCTCTTTTTCTATTGTTTGGAATAGTTTCAGAAGGAATGGTACCAGCTCCTCTTTGTACCTCTGGAAGAATTTGGCTGTGAATCCATCTGGTCCTGGGTCTTTTTGGTTGGTAGGCTATTAATTACTGCCTCAATTTCAGAACTTGTTATTGGTCTACTCAGGGATTCGACTTCTTCCTGGTTTAGTTTTGGGAGGGTGTATGTATCCAGGAATTTATCCATTTCTTCTAGATTTTCTAGCTTATTTACATAGAGGTGTTTATAGTATTCTCCAATGGTAGTTTGTATTTCTGTGGGATCAGTGGTGATATCTGCTTTATTATTTTTTATTGTGTCTGTTTGATTCTTCTCTATTTTCTTCTTTGTCTGGCTAGCGATCTGTCTATTTTGTTGATCTTTTCAAAGAAAACTAGCTCCTAGATTCATTTATTTTTTGAAGGGATTTTCTTGTCTCTATCTCCTTCAGTTCTGCTCTGATCTTTGTTATCTCTTGTCTTCTGCTAGCTTTTGAATTTGTTTGCTCTTCCTTCTCTAGCTCTTTTAATTGTGATGTTAGGGTGTCAATTTTAGCTCTTTACAGCTTTCTGCTGTGGGCATTTAGTGCTATAAATTTTCCTGTAAACACTGCCTTAGCTGTGTCCCAGAGATTCTGGGACATTGTGTTTTTGTTCTCATTGATTTCAAAGAACTTATTTATTTCTGTCTTAATTTCGTTATTTACCCAGTTGTCATTCAGTAGCAGGTTGTTCAGTTTCCATGTACTTGTACAGTTTTGAGTGAGTTTCTTAATCCTGAGTTCTAATTTGATTGCACTGTGGTCTGAGAGACTGTTTGTTATTATTTCCATTCTTTTGCATTTGCTGATGAGTGTTTTACTTCCAATTATGTGGTCAGTTTTAGAATAAGTGAGACATGGTGCTTAGAAGAATATATTCTGTTGATTTTAGGTGGAGAGTTCTGTAGATGTCTATTAGGTCTGCTTGGTCTAGAGCTGAGTCCAATCCTGAATATCCTTGTTAATTGTATGTCTTGTTGATCTGTCTAATATTGACAGTGGGGTATTAAAGTCTCCAACTATTATTGCGTGGGAGTCTAAGTCTCTTTGTAAGTCTCTAAGGACTTGCTTTATAAATCTGGGTGTTCCTGTATTGGGTGCATATATATTTAGGATAGTTAGCTCTTCTTGCAAAAATATATACAAACTATTTTTTCCTTGAGAAATGAATTATTTAATATAAATATAGGGTTCCCCTGAAGATTTAATCATTTGAGCTATCTTTTTTAGTTATTGTGGCTAATTCAGTGTTTGACTGCAATTGAGAAGTACAATTACATCTTCCTGCATTTTCCCTTAATTAATAGGCATAATCATTGTGTGATAGAGCAGTAAATTCCTTTTTATAGCTTTGGGGATAGGATGCAGAGCAAAGAAAATAAAAATTAGGTTGAGACATGCTAATATTCATAGTGATTTTAATGATTAAAAATAGGTCAAAATATTTCTGGTGTCCATAGCCAACAATCTGTAATACATGAGTATATTGGAAAGAAATGCTAAAAGAATAAAAATCTTTAAAGCCTTCAGAGATAAGTGTCAATCTTGTGAATAATAATCCCAGAAAATAAAAGGACTTTTATTTTGGGAAAATTCTGGGACTAGTAACTTTGTTAGGGTGCACGTGGCCACAAAGTAAGAATTTTTAACCTAAATACAAGGGAAAGGATTTGAAGCCTAGAAAGAAAGATTATTCTTTCACTACTAAATTAATCAGAATAGCTATGATAGTGTTTTAATAGGAAGTAAACATGAAGATTTAGCAAGTAAGATCTGTGAGAGAGATATCAAAACTTTGTTATCACCATACCCTATGTTTTTATTGATGAATAATATCCCATTGCATGATGATGCCATAATTTGTCTTTCCATTCTCCAGTTGATGACCATCTAGGTTGATTCCAGTGTGGCACCCTTTGGAGAAAGCTACTATTTTATTTTAACTTGTCTGTTCACTATATGACACTCTACACAATGAACTCATTAAGAGAAAATGCTTAGTGATCATTATTTTGAAAATGTAATACCTAGAATTGTCCCTGGTATATAGTACATAATCAGCAAATATTCAATTGAAGTAGAATTTATACCTCTATAACCTGGTTTATCTGAAGAATTTCCTTGCTGAAAGTTAGTTAATGCTGTAGGTACTGGGAGGTGATACCACATTATGTCCCTTTGAGGCAGACTATCGTATTCCTCTATTTACTACCTAAGTTGCCTTGGGGAATTTTCTTACGTTTCGCTGGGCCTTGGTTTTCTCATCTAAAATATGATGATAATTATATAATATATCTGTTTAATTTATGATTAATTGAATTTTGCCCAGAATTTAATAAGTACTCAACAAATGTTAGTTATCTGTAAGTGTTAGTTACCCTTCAAATATCTGACTAAGCCTATTACATGAAGAAAATGTTGAGAATAGTGCCCTCAAAAAATGTGGAAGGAAATTTAAAGGCACCAAGTATAGCCAACACAATATTAAAGGAGAAGAATAAAGTCATAGGACTAACACTACTCAACTTCAAGGCTTACTATAAAGCTGTGGTAATCAAGACAGTATGTATTGGCAACAGAACAAACGAGTATCAGTAGAATAGAATAGAGAGCCCAGAAATAGACCTACATAAATACAGTCAACTGATCTTTGACAAAGGAGCAACAGAAATACAATGAAGAAAAGATCGTTTTAACAAATGTTGCAGAACAGCTGGATATGCACGTGTGGAAAATAGGAGTCTAGACACAGAACTTACATTGTTCAAAAAGATAACTGAAAATGAATCCTAGACTAAATGTTAAATACAAAAAATATAAACAACTTTTATCCTAGAAGATAAAATAGGAGAAAATCTACGTGACTTGGGCATGGATATGACTACTTTTTAGATACAACACCAAAGTCATGATCCATGAATGAAAGAATTGATAAGCTAGACTTCATTATAATTCAAAACTTCTGATCATGAAAGACATAATCAAGAGAAGGATAAGACAAGCAACAGACTGGAAGAAGACAAGCCACAGACTGGAAGAAAATCTGATAAAGGACTGTTATCTGAAATATACAAATAACTCATAAAATTCAACAACAGGAAAACAAACAAACTGATTTTAAAATGTACAAAAGATCTGAACAGACACCTCACCAAACAAGATGCTCGACATCACATGCCACTCAGAAAATGCAAATTAAAAGAATGAGATACCACTACATAACTATTAGAAAGGTCAAAATTCAAAACACTAACACCACCAAAAGCTGGTGAGGATATGGAGCAAAAAGAACATTAATTGTTCATAGGATTGCAAAACTTTATAGCACTTTGGAAGAAAGTTTGGCACTTTCTGATAAAACTAAACATACTCTTGTCATATGATCCACCAAACATATACCTTTGTATTTACCCAAAGAGGTTGAAAACTTAAGTCTACAAAAACACCTACACACAGATGTTTATAGCAGCTTTATTTATAATTGCCAAAATTTGGAAGCAAACAAGATGTCCTTCAGTAGGTGAGTGAATAAACTGGTGCACCCAGACAATGAAATATTACTTAGCACTAAAAAATGAACTATCAAGCCATGAAAACACATGAAAGAATCTTAAATGCATACTATCGAGTGATAGAAGCCAATCTGAAAGGTCTAAATACTATATGGTTCCAAATATCTGACCTTCTGGAAAAAGGCAAAACTAAGGAGACAGTAAAAAGATCAGTGGTTGCCAGGGCTTATGGGAAGGGAGGGATTAATAGACAAAGCACAACATATATTTAGGGCAGTGAAACTATTCTGTATGACACTATATTGGTAGATACATGTCATTATACATCTTTCTCCAAACTCATGGAATGTACAAAACCAAGATTAACCCTAATGTAAACTTTGGATTTTAATGATATGCCAATGTAGTTTCATTGATTGTAACCAATGTACCACTTTGGTGCAGGATGTTGATAGCAGGGGTGCTTATGAGCTTGTGAGAGCAGGGGATACCTGGAAACTCTGTACTTTTGCTCAGTATTGCTGTAAACCTGAAGTCTATTTAAAATGAGAGGGGGAAAAGGATATACTCTTTGGAGGAGTGAAAGCCTTGCTGTCCTGTGTGGCAACAGAGGAAAGTTATTCTAGTCGACCGACAACCAGCTCAAGGAATTTTTTTGTAAACTATGCTTGATCAATTTGAAAAATGAAAAATTCACATTAAATTAAAATATAATAACGAAATCTTTGTATCCCTTTTTAGTGCATGTATCACTAACTTTTTTTTTCAAAACAATTCATATTGAAAAATAAAAATCTGCCAAGGATAGGAAATGAAACATTAACTTATTTTAATGTTATTTTTAAAAAGAAAGAAATCTTCCATTATAAAATAACTAGAAAGAATGACTAATAAGCATAGTTTAAAATGCAGAGTTGATAAAGTCAGTTAAATTTCTAGGATCATGTGAGCAATGGGCCACAAGACTTGAAACAGAAATGTTCATGTAAAAATAGGACTCTTAAAAAAATGTCCACATGCAGTGAATGAATGAACTACTTGTAAATAGACATGACCAGGTGATGTGTCTTAGGTTTATTTGGCTCTTGGTTTGAAAACAAAATAGTCTAATCTTTTGGGAAAACAATGGAGGAAAATTAATAGAGCTATGAGACCTCAGATTTAAGAAACACAGTGAATCCCACACAGGATAATTTTGTTTGCAAAAATTCACTCTTGCATACATTACTATGTATAAAACTGCAGATAACCACAAACTGATTATATTAAAAAAAAAAACAGCCAGAAAGATGAGACAGATCACCCTTATGGAACAAGAGTTTGTCTGACAGCAAACCTCTCAATAGTCACCAAGTGAGAAGGCAATACAATAATAGCTTCACGACTCCGAGGGCAAATGCTGAAAAATATAGATTTATATAATCAGATAAATTATCGTGCAAGAAAGAGGGTTTTCTTCTGGCAAACACACCAAAAACATTTACCACCCTTATGAAGGGACTTAAAGGAAGTACTTTAGACGAAAGAAAATTGCTAGAAGATAATTGAAAGGAAATACTAAAAATAGAAGTACAATTTATTTTTAATACCTTAGAGACTGTTAGCAATTTTTCCCCAAATCACATTGTAATAGATAAGTCATATTCTTAAGTAGTCAATGGTCAGGAACTATTATTACCAATTTTTAAGAAGAAAGAGAAGCATGGGACAGTTAAAATAAATTTGCCAAAATTAAGAGTTAGTTTTGCTCTTATGTGTAGGAAACAATGGGGTTGTTTCCAGTTGTTTCTATTAAAGGTAATGCTGCTATAAATATTTTCGTTATATTTTTCATATACCCATGTACTCATTTCTTTTCGATACATCACTAGGAGCAGAATTACTTGGTCATAAGGTATATTTATATTAACATTACACTATTTCCAATATTTATAAAATAATAACAAATCTCTAGAAGGCTCGAATCATGAAACAACATGAACTTGTCTCTTAAATGTCCTTAATTCATATCCTCTTCCAATGTACATTGAGTTTCTTTGTTGTGCTATTGCTGAGTTCCATATCAATTATTTACATTAAAACTCTTAGGTGAAAATAATATTTGTTGAGTGCTTAATATGTACTCCAGACTGCTAAACACTTTACATGTATTAACTCCTTTAGTGTTCATAGTAATCATCTATTATTCCCATTTTACAGGTAACGAAGCTGAGACTCAAATAAATGAATACATTCCCCATGGTCAGATATCTAAGAAATGGAAAGCACTGCAAGATATAAATCAGTGAATATGGCACTTCTTGGAGATCATTTCAGTAGGTCAGGTCATCTCTGGAAAGAGTGATTAGCCAAATCAATGCACAGAGACACATATGAATTGCAATATTTATAACAAACCGTGTTAAGACAGAGACTATATTGTAATAAAGGAACCTCAAAATATTATAGCTTAAAGAAGACAGAAATTAATTTCTCTTTCATCTAACAGTCCAGTGATCCACAGCCAGCATGGTAGCTCTGCCATCTAGAACATGTGGTTGCCAAGGTTTCCCAGACATTGCTATTTCCCAGCCGGAAGTAAAAGTGAAAGTAACATACAGGAAGTAAATCGGACCCATTACTTCTGCTATGAATAACTGGCCCAAACTTAATCACACAGCCATATGTAGAGCTGAGGCAGGCTAGAAAATGTAGTCAGAAGATTGGCCAAAAGGAGTCAGACATGTGTCCAGCTAACATTCAGAGGATTCCATTACTAAAAGGCTGAAAACAATGAATATGAAGAAAAATTCATTTACTAGTCAAATCTGTTGAAAACATAAGACACATGCAAAGATGTAAGAGGAAACAGCTAGAAAACAGGTTAAAATCCAACAGGCAGAGGCTGAAGACAGTGACTTAATACAGTAGTTAATGACAAGTCTTTAAAAAAATAATTGAAATATAACTAAGACAAAATACACAAAATATAAGTATAAAGTTTAATGAATGTACACATTAAACACTTCCACATACAGATCACCAAGTTCCAGAAACAGAAGAGTAGCAGCACCCCTACAAGCTCCTTTTGACTGTTTTCTAATCACTAATCTTGCTTACCTCCCCAGAGATAGCTACTACCTTAGCTTCTCAACATAGACTCGTGTTGCCTATTTTGTTATGTCATTATGTTTGTGGGATTCATACATGCTGTAGTGTGTAGAAGTACTTTTTTTATTGTTGCATAGTATTCCATAGTAAAATATGCAATAAGTTATTTAACAATTTTTTTCAGGAAAAACATTAGAGTCATTTATGTTTTTTAACTATTAGAATAATACTGCTATAACGGTTTCATTCGTGTTTTTTTTGTGCACGCATCACTCATGTCATATAGAATTGCTATATATATATATATATATAAATAATATATATCTTTGTAAAATGTGCTAAATAGTTTTTCCCAAGTGGGTGTGTTAACTAAATGTCTCTCCAGCAGTATACTAACATTCTGATTGCTCAACATTCTCACAAACTCTTTGGAATGTCAATCTCTTTCATTGTTGTCATTCTGATACATGTGTGGATAGTGGTTTTAATTTTAATTTCTCTGATGACTACTGAGGTTGTGGATCCTTTCTTACATTTATTAGTCATTTAGACGCCCTCTTTTGTTGAATATCTCTCTTAGTCACTTGCCCAATATTTTATTGGCTGGTCTCCCTTTTTCTTATAGTTCTCTATAAAGTCTGAATACGAATCTTTTGCCAATTTGTAACTTTCTTCTTAGTAAAGAGTTTTTGAATTTTGGAATGAAAGGATGACAAGAGTAGCTCCATACTTAGAAAAAATAAATCTGCCACAAATAAGTGAAAGTTGGTCAGAGAGATGTTAAAAATGTAACATATATATATATATATATATTTGAAAAATAGAATCTAATTTAGACAGGAAAACAACAATGAAAAGAAAGAAAAATGTTGAAAGGTATATTTTATAAAGAATCACTGATTTATTCAATAAATCAGAGAAACCTTGATAACTGAGTTGGAAAATTATGAGATACAGACCATTCATGAAGGATAGTAATAACTTGATAAAACAAGGCAGTCAATATTGGCTTAGTTGTGAATGCAGGAAAACTGAAGTTTGGAATTACAGTCATGCATTGCTTAATGAGGGGGATATATTTTGAGAAATGCACTGTTAGGTGATTTCCTTATCATGCAAACATCATAGAGTGTTCTTGCACAAACATAGATGGCATAGCCTACTACACACCTAGGCTGCATGGTATATTGCTTCTAGGTTACAGACCTATGCAGCATGTTATGGTACTGAATATTGTAGGTAATTTTAATACAGTGGGTATTTATATATTTAAATATAGAAAAGGTATGTAAAATATAGTATTATCATCTTATGAGACCATCATCATCATATACACCACTCATCCTTGACCAAAACATTATTATGCAGGACAAGGTTGTACTAAGGAGTGTTTCCTGTTGAATTAGCAAGACATAAAGAAAATCACCAAGTAGTAGCAAGTCTCAGCTTTTTCTAGCTTAAAGGTATTCTATTATTCTTGTCATGATTAAAAACTTCATATCCATTTTCTTTCTAATCACTGTAACAAGAAAAACAAAATGATTTAATGCAGGCTCAAAGAAAGCAAGATTAAGAAATCAGAAAGGAACAGAAAATGCTTTCCTATGGAAGGGTTTCCCCAAGAAGGGAGAGTTGAGGAGCAACTATTTTGGATGCCTGTTTGTCAGAATATTTCCCATTTCCTTCCATGCTAGACATGATGCCTTTCCTCTTCTGATTCTTAGTCTTACTAACAAGTTACAAGGAAAGGCTGCAGAACTTCCCGTGCATTATATTAAAATGTTTATCAGAGTAAGATCTTACATCCTATATCACTTTTCATCAGCAGCAACGTCATCATCTAAAATTTACTGAGACTTGCCATATACTGTGTGTTATATGCATTATTTAATCCCCATAATATCCTGTAAATAATTATTATTACTGTTATTCCTATTTTGTAGCTGGAGAAAATGAAACAGAAAGGTTAAGCAATTTGCCCAAGTGACACTGCTAGTAAGTCATTGGAGCATGGCTATGAACCAAGGCAGCTTAACTCTGGAGCCTACTTTCTTAACTATTGTTCTCTACCTTCTCCTTGTCAGGTAACATGTAACTACCATTCAGTTAAGGTTCTAAAAGTATAAGAACCATAAAAATAGGATTTATCGGTAAGGACTTGGGATGTGGAAAGCCCCATATGGCATGGAGTGTTCTAAGGACAGAAATGAGACTGACACACAATAGTGAGTGATAAAGACAAAAGATCACTGAAAATACCTCACGTCTGTTCACTCGTCTCCCTCTCTACTTCCGTACCACTGTCATCGCTGATCCAGAACACTTCCATTGTCATTAATATCCTCTCCACTTCCAAACTGTCACCATTCCAATTCATTTTCCACCCTACAGCCTAATGATCATCTATAAGTATAAAACAGTTCAGCCACTCTTAATAAAAACATTCAATGGCTTCCTGCTGCACATAGTATAAAATCCAAATTCCTCATCATGGCCCACAGAGTCATGCAAAATCTGTCCCCTGCCTCCTTCCCACACTCACTACACCCCACTGTCCCCTTCTCATCACGTATATTGGCTTTTACGTCATTTTCTTGAATACAGGAGGCCCTTCCCCACTGCAGGATCTTTGTGACTGCTATTCTCTCTGCCTGACCTGTTTTTTTCTCCAGCAACTTACATGTTTGGCTTCTTCTCATTCTTCATTCTGGTTTAACACATAAAACTTTTTTGGACCATCCTGTGTAGAGTACTCTTCCCAGCTCTTCTTTATCAAATAACACCTGGCTTATTTCTGTAGTAGAATTTACCAAAAGCTAGAATTATATTACTTGGTCATAAATACACTAACCTTTCTTTTCTACTAGAATTAAGCTTCATGACACTGTCTGGCATATGGTAGATGCCAGTAAGAAAATTTCATTAGATAAATATATACCTCAATAAACAGCCCTCATGCTTCTGATCTTGTGTAAGTAGGGGCATAGGGTCATTAACTGAGATAGAAAATACAATAAGAAAATCAAATTTTGGATAGGAAAATAGTTCACTGAGTCACAGGTTGAATTTGAGATGCCTGCAGGTAAGATATATAGAATTGTCCATGAAGTAGCTCAGAAAAAAGGTCTAGAGCTCAGAGAAAAGTTTGCACAAGATAACACAGATTTAGAAGACAAGAAAATAAGATGGCAGATAAAACAATTGATGTGGATGAAAAGGCCCAGGAAAATATGCAGAATGAAAAAAAAAAGCAGATCAAAATACAGTATCAAAAAAGGAAAAGAGAAAAGTAAAAAGACTGAGAAGGGACCTTCAAATAGGTCAGAGAGCACAAGAAGATGGGAAGAGATTATCAAGGAAAATGAGAAGTTAGATCAAGAGCGTCAAATTCTTATAAGAGGTTAAGTAGGATGACAAATGAAAGGGACCATTCGATTTGGTATTTAGGAACCCAGGTGACCTTTGGGAGAGGTAGGAACAGGGTAGATAGGACACTGAAGATAAACATGTTTCGAATTCATAGCTTTACCTAGGGCTTGCACTATATCAAAATCTCTTTTAGTGGCTTTGAAAACACCATGACACAGAAAGTGTGACAAAATGAAATTATTAAGTATCCCACCTATCAGCTTTAAAAAAAAGAAATAGTTATCTTGCATTGTTGGGATTTTCTAAAGACGTAGTATCAAAGTCAGCTGAAAAGGCTTGTCTATTCAAACTTGCAGAACTATGTAAGGAAACTCATGATTATCAGTAGCAAAAGCTACCGGGGTGCTTTCAGAGACTGAAAGCTTTACCATATATACACTCAACAGAAAAGAAATTTGAGAGCAAGGGGTTGTGACCAACAGTAGTTCACAGAGCCTGCCAGGGTATGGCTGGCAATTCAAGATCACAGATGCCTCTATTTGCTCTAATCAGGGGGAGTCCTTTTTACTAAGTGCATTTACGCCGGTAGTCAGTAGAGATGCATCTATGCACTAAATCTTGCACCTGAGCTGAGTGTAAGTAGTCGAATATTTAATTTACCCCCCACCCTCGAGTTCAAAAACAGAGCCATGTTGAAATAAATCCCCTTGCAAAGTCAAAAACTGACCTCAAACACAGATGGATTAGAGCCCAGAAAAGAGATTTTAGCACTGGCATATAGAACTGGAAATGAGATGGGAAAAGAAGGGGCTTCTAAACAGCTCGTTTTTACGTACTATGTATCCCAGATATCCTGACACAGAATTGTTCTACTCATTTGTCAAAAAGTGTTTATTTCAGGGGTGCTTAGCAGCAAGAGAACATTCCTATAAATATCTATATATCCTTCTAATGAAAACTAGGGATTCTACATATCTGCTGTAATACAAGAAACACACTACTTTTAAAATATATTTCTTCTGATAATTAAATAGGGCCCAGGACAGTGTTTTGTAGAATTAAACCAGCTGTCTGCTAATAGAAGAGGCGTGGCAGACGGTATAAAAGGAAGCGTTTTTCCATCCTCTAGACCATTTACTCTGGAAGATGCTGAGATACAAATTGTAGAATGGAAAGCCAAATAAAGAAAGGCATGGTAATGGAACAAGGACAAATGTTGGACGTCTGCCCTCTCACTTCCTGTTTGTGGGAGACAAGCGGTGGCAGCTGCTGGGTTAGAGTCCCTGGAAGAGATGCTGGGGCAAAACAGAGCTCGGGTTGCTGTTTCTACTTCAGCGGCGGCGGCTGGAGCAGCGGGTACAGGTGAGGTTGCCCTGGCGGTGTCCATAGCAACGCTGGAGGGGGTGGCAGGGAGAAATGCGCCCTCCACCCTGTCAGCCTCCTCCTCGCCTCCCACGACCTGCAGGCGCGCTAAGCGCTCCGGGCGCCGCGCTCCGCGAGGGGGAGCAGTGCTCCCAACCCGCGACCCTCCGCCTCAGACATCACAGTTGCCGCGGCAACGGCCGGAGGAGGAAGGCCAAGGCTTTTCTCCCGCTGACGTCCCCCGCCCCCAGTACCCAGAGTACTGGGGCCTGGATGAGATCTGCGTCCGCTTCACCCGAGCATGAGCTTGGGTCTCTCGGAGGAGCAGGAGACGCGGGCTCGAAGCCGCGGGCCTGACCCTGATCCGTGGATGCCGCCGCCGCCTTCTCCTCCCCTGGGTGGTGGGGGACAGGGCCTGGGAGGCACGGTCACGCCGAGTTTGAGCACGTGACCTTCCAAGAGCTTGAGAGTCCCCTAGAGAGCAGGCCCCACCCCAATCCATCCCGCCTCGCCGGAGGGGTCCCTCTGGCTTTAGTCCTTCTCTTCTAATTCCCCGTATGTCCCGACCCGACCAACGGCAGCACACTCTCCCAGTCCCTTCACTCCCACCTAGAATTATCTTCGAGGACTATAACGCCGGATACTTTCTCCCTTTTTTCTGCCCTTCCCGGGTGTCTGGGGAGCAAAGGAAGGGTCAGAGGCCTTCAGAGAAGGTTGCCCGCTCAGACAAGACCAGAGAGCACCCAGGACCCGACCCCGCTCGCTGTAGGCCTCTCAGCGGGAGAGGGATGCGGGGCGGGGAGTGGGGTGGTGTGGAGTTGTCAGCTGGCCATATCCAGTCATCCCTGGCCAGGTAAACTAAGTGCTCAGTAGGGGCACCCGTAATGGACTTCAAAATTGCATACAGGAACAGATTTTGCTCAGAGCCCAACTGAATCCTGTTTTTATTTACTGGTGCAAAACAAACCCAGGCGGAGAAGGGTGTCTTTTCTGGCAGCTAAGTCAACGGGGACTCTTGCCTCGCTTTCCAATATATCAAAAGGAGGAAAATTTTGCAAGAAACCCTATCGTTCAGCTGTAGACAAAGAAAAAGGCAAAGAAACAACTTTTCAATTCTATATGGATTGAAAAAAATGAACATTTTTGAGGGCAGTTTTTCTAAAGTATACAAAATGGACCTATCCTCTTCTTGAATAATATTTAATATTTTATTGCTGTAACCAGGGCTTTTCATGAAAAAAGATTTTATTGTGATATTTCAATGTAATTCTCAAAATTTTAAAATTAAAAAATATTGTAAGTAATAAATGTGTTTCTGATTATATATAGTATATACTTGATTTTCCAGAGATTAATGGAGATGCTTGTGAATCTATGTATCATTGAATGATTGTTGGCTAACTAGCACCTATGGCAAAGATAACCTTTAACTAGAGAAAATGCATAAGGAAATGAAAAGCATTTGCCAAATGGAATTAGTGTAATATTTTGTTGAAGAAAGTTTTAAATGAATTCTTATATATGTGGTCATTTTAAATACTAAAACAAATGATCTTTTAATTAGAGTTTTAAAAAATTTTAATTGGCACAATAATTGTAGATATTTATGGGGTTCGGTGTGATATTTTATATATGTTTACAATGTGTAATGATCAAATTGGGGTAATGAGCAAATTCATCACCTCAAACATTTATTATTTCTTTGTTCTGGGAACAATCAAGATCCTCTCTTCTAGCTATTTATAAATATACAATATATTGTTGCTAACTATAGTCACCCTGCAGTACGATAAAACATTAGAAGTTATTCCTCTTATATAGGCATAATTTTGTGTCCATTAACCAGCTTCTCCCTATTTTCTCTCCCCTTCACCCTTTCATCCTCTAGTTACCACTCTTCTATTCTCTACTTCTATGAGATCAACTTTCTTAGCTTTCACATATGAGTGAGAATACATGGTATTTATCTTTTTGTGCGTGGCTTATTTCACTTAACACAATGTCCTTCGGGTTCAGCAATGTTGCTGTGAATGACAGGATTTCATTCTTTTTTATGGCTGACTAGCATTCCATTGGGTATATATACCATATTTTCTTTATCCATCTGTTGATCAACACTTAGCATGACATCATATCTTGGCTATTGTGCATAGTGCTCCAATAAACATGGGAGTGCAGATGTCTCCTTGACATTCTGATTTTCTTTCCTTTGATATATACCCAGTAGTGGGATTGCCATTCTATTTCTAGTTTTATGAGTAGCCTCCATACTATTTTCCATAATGGCTATACTAATTTACATTCCCACCAACCTTGTATAATATATCAAAAGGAGGACAATTTTGCAAGAAATAAACACTATTATGTTTATTCCCTCTTCTCCACGACCTCTCCAGCATTTTTTTTCCCTTTTTGATAATAGCCATTCTAACTGGGGTAAGATGATATCTCCTGTAGGTTCTGATTTGCATTTCCTTGACAATTAATGATGTTGAGATTTTTTTTTCATATACTTGTTGGCCATTTGTACATCTTCTCTTAAGTGATGTCTATTCAGATCATTTGCCCATTTTTAAATCAGATTATTTCTTTTTATGCTGTTGAGTTGAGTTCCTTGTATATTTGGAATATTAATTCCTTGACAAATGTGAATTAGAGATTTGAGATTAGATATATGCCTTAAAATACCAACTAAAGTGTTACCTGATTGTTAATTTAGATATGTTCTGGTGTCTTTGCACTGAAATATTCAACTTTATAAGGTAGTCATTTCCATAGATTATTTTGCTAAGGAATTTCCCTTTAAATGTGATTCAGTAAATAGGAGATTAGTAAAGGTAATATTTATTTAATTTTTAATTTAATTATGCTCCAAACTTCTAAACTATCTGCCAAACTATTTCTATGCTGGCAGAAATCTACTATCTCCCCAAATATATTATCCATACCCTCAAGTGCCAAATTTGCTCATTTCTGCCCACGCTAAATGCAAATGTATATTTCAACTGTGAGACAGGTCTGTGTATAAATTAAAGACTGTGTATAAACCTAACATCACAATTAAAAGAACTAGAAAAGCAAGAGCAAACACATTCAAAAGCTAGCAGAAGGCAAGAAATAACTAAAATCAGAGCAGAACTGAAGGAAATAGAGACACAAAAAACCCTTCAAAAAATTAATATATCGAGGAGCTGGTTTTTTGAAAGGATCAACAAAATTGATAGACCGCTAGCAAGACTAATAAAGAAGAAAAGAGAGAAGAATCAAATAGTCGCAATAAAAAATGATAAAGGGGATATCACCACCAATCCCACAGAAATACAAACTACCATCAGAGAATACTACAAACACCTCTACGCAAATAAACTAGAAAATCTAGAAGAAATGGATAAATTCCTGGACACATACACCCTCCCAAGACTAAACCAGGAAGAAGTTGAATCTCTGAATAGACCAATGACAGGCTCTGAAATTGAGGCAATAATCAATAGCTTACCAACCAAAAAGAGTCCAGGACCAGATGGATTCACAGCTGAATTCTACCAGAGGTACAAGGAGGAACTGGTACCATCCCTTCTGAAACTATTCCAATCAATAGAAAAAGAGGGACTCCTCCCTAACTCATTTTATGAGGCCAGCATCATCCTGATACCAAAGCCTGGCAGAGACACAACCAAAAAAGAGAATTTTAGACCAATATCCTTGATGAACATTGATGCAAAAATCCTCAGTGAAGTACTGGCAAACTGAATCCAGCAGCACATCAAAAAGCTTATCCACCATGATCAAGTGGGCTTCATCCCTGGGATGCAAGGCTGCTTCAACATACGCAAATCAATAAATGTAATCCAGCATATAAACAGAACCAAAGACAAAAATCACGTGATTATCTCAATAGCTGCACAAAAGGCCTTTGACAAAATTCAACAACACTTCATGCTAAAAACTCTCAATAAATTAGGTATTGATGGGACGTATCTCAAAATAATAAGAGCTATCTATGACAAACCCACAGCCAATATCATACTGAATAGGCAAAAACTGGAAGCATTCCCTCTGAAAACTGGCACAAGACAGGGATGCCCTCTCTCACCACTCCTATTCAACATAGTGTTGGAAGTTCTGGCCAGGGCAATTAGGCAGGAGAAGGAAATAAAGGGTATTCAATTAGGAAAAGAGGAAGTCAAATTGTCCCTGTTTGCAGATGACATGATTGTATATCTAGAAAACCCCATTGTCTCAGCCCAAAATCTCCTTAAGCTGATAAGCAACTTCAGCAAAGTCTCAGGATACAAAATCAATGTACAAAAATCACAAGCATTCTTATACACCAACAACAGACAAACAGAGAGCCAAATCATGAGTGAACTCCCATTCACAATTGCTTCAAAGAGAATAAAATACCTAGGAATCCAACTTACAAGGGATGTGAAGGACTCTTCAAGGAGAACTACAAACCACTGCTCAATGAAATAAAAGAGGATACAAACAAATGGAAGAACATTCCATGCTCATGGGTAGGAAGAATCAATACCGTGAAAATGGCCATACTGCCCAAGGTAATTTATAGATTCAGTGCCAACCCCATCAAGCTACCAATGACTTTCTTCACAGAATTGGAAAAAACTACTTTAAAGTTCATATGGAACCAAAAAAGAGCCCACATCACCAAGTCAATCCTAAGCCAAAAGAACAAAGCTGGAGGCATCACGCTACCTGACTTCAAACTATACTACAAGGCTACAGTAACCAAAACAGCATGGTACTGGTACCAAAACAGAGATATAGATCAATGGAACGGAACAGAGCCCTCAGAAATAATGCCGCTTATCTACAACTATCTGATCTTTGACAAACCTGAGAAAAACAAGCAATGGGGAAAGGATTCCCTATTTAATAAATGGTGCTGGGAAAACTGGCTAGCCGTATGTAGAAAGCTGAAACTGGATCCCTTCCTTACACCTTGTACAAAAATTAATTCAAGATGGATTAAAGACTTAGACGTTAGACCTAAAACCATAAAAAAACCCTAGAAGAAAACCTAGGCATTACCATTCAGGACATAGGCATGGGCAAGGACTTCATGTCTAAAACACCAAAAGCAATGGCAACAAAAGACAAAATTGACAAATGGGATCTAATTAAACTCAAGAGCTTCTGCACAGCAAAAGAAACTACCATCAGAGTGAACAGGCAACCTACAAAATGGGAGAAAATTTTCACAACCTACTCATCTGACAAAGGGCTAATATCCAGAGTCTATAATGAACTCAAACAAATTTACAAGAAAAAAACAAACAACCCCATCAAAAAGTGGGTGAAGGACATGAACAGACACTTCTCAAAAGAAGACATTTATGCAGCCAAAAAACACATGAAAAAATGCTCACCATCACTGGCCATCAGAGAAATGCAAATCAAAACCACAATGATACCATCTCACACCATTTAGAATGGCAATCATTAAAAAGTCAGGAAACAACAGGTGCTGGAGAGGATGTGGAGAAATAGGAACACTTTTACACTGTTGGTGGGACTGTAAACTAGTTCAACCATTGTGGAAGTCAGTGTGGCGATTCCTCAGGGATCTAGAACTAGAAATACCACTTGACCCAGCCATCCCATTACTGGGTATATACCCAAAGGACTATAAATCATGCTGCTATAAAGACACATGCACACGTATGTTTATTGTGGCACTATTCACAATAGCAAAGACTTGGAACCAACCCAAATGTCCAACAATGATAGAGTGGATTAAGAAAATGTGGCACATATACACCATGGAATACTATGCAGCCATAAAAAATGATGAGCTCATGTCCTTTGTAGGGACATGGATGAAACTGGAAGTCATTATTCTCAGTAAACTATCGCAAGGACAAAAAACCAAACACCGCATGTTCTCACTCACAGGTGGGAATTGAACAATGAGAACACATGGACACAGGAAGGGGAACATCACACTCTGGGGACTGTTGTGGGGTTGGGGGAGGGGGGAGGGATAGCATTAGGAGATATACCTAATGCTAAATGACGAGTTAATGGGTGCAGCACACCAGCATGGCACATGTATACATATGTAACTAACCTGCACATTGTGCACATGTACCCTAAATCTTAAAGTATAATAATAATAAAATAAAATAAAATAAAATAAAATAAAATAAAAAAAGACTGTGTATAGACTAGTCTTTAAAACCTCAGTTTACATCCTTAGTATCTCACGCAGATGGGAAATGATCAGAACACCCATGTTCCAGTGTGTAGATGTTTAATTGAATGGGAAAGTAAGTAGAAAAGCTTTTAGTCTTCTGGACTGGTTCTTCTGCCATTTGAAAAGGTTAGCCTAGCACACCACCCTTTGTGTATTTCACATAGCATTAGAAGCCTCAGTGGGTATCGCATGCTTTCCAGCTGGGTCTCAATGTTTGCATATTGAAGTGCTGCTTTATTTCTGTCAATGCACAATATATAGTAGGACATTAAATTACAGAGAGTAACAAATATCTTCTTATGAAAGCTTTCAAAATGAATAATTATCTTATTTGACATTAGTGTACACTAGAATTAAGGAGACTAGAAAAAGTTAAGAAGTGATTTTAAAGAATCTAGAATCAGATATCATACCCCAAATATGTAATTTTTGTTAATAGTAGACATCTCTAGATAATCAAACCAGAGGTGATTCTTTTTTCTTCTGCTTTTTTTAACTTTTAAATATATAATAAGCAGATATAATTGAATAATAACAATAATATATGTTTAAAATTGGTAAATGTTTAGGCTTTTTAAAGTATGTCATACATTTCTTTATTTTAATCTATTATTACTAACAACACTTTCTTTCAATTTTTTAGAATGTTTAAGCTGTAACTGTGTACTAGAAAAAAGCCAATAGAATAAAAATTTACAAAATATGTCTTTCCAAAAGTTGGGAAATTTTCACAGATTCTTAAAAACAATTACAGGGCCAGATAAACTTTAGTCTCTAGCTTAGTTAATAAACAATATGATATTACAAGAAACTGTAATATTTTAAATATTCATTAATATTTGTATAAGCTTTTCAAATTTTAAAAGCACATTATGAAATGCTGACAGTTTTTATCTACTGATGCTTCAGAATATAACCACATTATAGTTTATCTGAGCCAGTGGATACCAAGGAATTTATAAGTTGGAGTCAAAGTATTTGATGAAAAGGCATTAATAAAACAATAAAAGAACAACATAAAAATAGCCAACTTGTAATTCCCTCTCAACAAGGTATGCCACTTTAAACAATGGATCTTGTATCTGGAACTGAAGTAAGTAAACAGACTTTGTCTAGAAGAGGGAAAAGGAGAACTGAAAGGTATTTGTTTTTTACAGAAAGTAGATAATGTGAAAATTTGTCTATCTCCATTTTCCCAAAGTCCCATTATCAAAGATCTATCATTTGAACTGGAGCCAATGGTAAATGTCCACAAATGCAATCATGTCACTAACACAATAGAAAAATATTAACTAAAGCTCATAAATTTATAACAATCATGCTGTAACTTTAACAAATATGGAATAATTTACATACAGTTGACCTTTTGGGTCTGCAAGTTCTGCATCTGCCAATTCAACCAACCATGGATGAATAATATTTGGGAAAAAATAAAAATATAATAGTAAAAAAAATAAAATATAGTATAACAACTATTTACAAAGTCTTTATATCATATTAGGTATTATAAGTAACCTAGGGATGATTTAAAGTATACAAAGGGATGTGCATAGGTTATATGCAAATACTAGACCATTTTCTATCAGGGAATTGAGCATCACAGGAAGGTCCTGGACCCAATGCCTAATGGATACCAAGGGAATACCGTATAACATTCAGTTCACCTTTAAAATAAGTCATCTTTGATTTCTTACACCTCCTACATATCCAGTTACTAAGTGTTAATTGTTAAACACTTCTCTAATCTGCCGATACTTGCTTGTATCTCTGGCTTGGATTACTTATTCAATTTACTACTTGTTCTACCTGTTTCATATTTTGGCCCCTTCATTATTCTCTTAGATGCCTAAAGTATCTTTCTAAAATGAAAAATCTGAGACTGTTTCTTCAAATAATTAGATAGATAGATAGATAGATAGATAGATAGATAGATAGATAGATAGACAGATAGATAGATAGAGGTTTGTATGGGGAGAGGAAACAACCACATTTTAAATGTATTGTTAAGCTCACACATACGTATGTGAAATCTTCAAGGACCCCAAAATTAAAATTTAAATAAATGCTAAAATGAAACCAGATTAGTGAGCTATAACAGAAAACTAGAGCTGAGGCCTATCTGAGAGCAATTTCCTGTACCAGGAACCATAACATCTGAGGATTGGAGGGAGTAGGGAGAAGTAGTGAAGTCTTGGATTCTAGTAAATTTGGGTAAATGTAGCTGTTTTATAAGTGCAAGGAATTGGAGGGAAAGGAATAATATAAAAATGACTACATTTTCGACAATATCTTCACATCCATTTTTCAGTGCACTAAATCTCTTTTGAATGTTATCTAAGCTTCTATTGAAACAATTGAGTTCCTGCATTTTACATTTTTTTCTGTTTTATTTTATAAATCTGTCTAGTCACTTTAATATCTTTTTTTCTTGATTCAAGGAGATAATGAAAGAATTTTCTATAAGTGACAAAATCATGAATTCAGAAATTTAGGAAAAATGTCATATATCAAGTAGGATAATTATTTTAAAATCTACACCTAGAACATTGCAATGAAACTGTAGAATACCCAAAAAAAGATAAAAATTTTAAGACTGTCAAGCAAGAGACTGATCCTCTACTACAAAAAGACAATAAAACTGCACATTTCTCAATAGGAAGTAAAATGGAACACAGAAAATAAAATTATGTGTGTAAATATTTAAATGTTTAAAAAGTTAAAATAAGAGATATAAATTTTTTTTAGCCAGAAAATTAAGAAATTTAACCATTCACAGACTTTAACTAAAGGAACTTCTAAAGCAATAGTTTCAGGGGGGAAAAAAGGTCTGCAGAGTAAAAGCCCCACAGATAGGAAAAGAAAGTAGGGGGAAGAAAAACGAAAAAAACTAGTAAATTCGAAGATGAGTCTGAAAACAAGTGGATCTAGTAAGGATAATTGATATTTATGTTATTTATAATATATATTTTAAAAGAAATATAAAAGAAGAAGAAGAAGGCTATTGTCCATGTTCTGGAGTTCAAAAGAAAAAAATTAAACCCTTGATAACAAAAGATTTTAATTCACTACAATATGGTAGGAGTCAAAGGATTAGCAGAAATATTAAGATGTAGAATTTAATATGTTTGCATTTTCAAACTGAAATGGAAATTTCTAAGATAATTCTAATTTATAAATTCCAAACCAATCAAGAGGGAAGGTGAATAAAAAATAATTTTACACTTAAAAGTAGTGGATAAGGAAACATTAAAAAATAAACAAGATAGATGTGACAAGAATACAAAGAATGTGATATTAAAAATAGAAATATACAAATACTTACAATATCTTATAAAAAATTAATGCAAACCAAAACACATTTTCAGACATACAAATCTAAAATAATTCACTACTACCAGATCTGTTTATAATAAATATCAATATCCTTTAGGCAGAAATGTCTTTCAAGCAGAATAAAATGATGTCAGTTGGAAATATAGATCTATAAAAAGGGAAGAAGAGCACCAGAAATAGTAACCACATGAATATATGATTTTTATTGTTATTTTCTATAAATCACTTTAAATATAATTGATATCTGAACAAAATAACAGTGTATAATGGTATTTATCACATATGTATAGGAGAAATATATAACAACAATAGCATAAACCAAGAAGGAAATAGAAGTATTCTAAGCTCCTTACATCATGTAAGTGGCATAATAATTCTTGAAGGTAGACTTAAATAAGGTAAATAAGTATACTGTAAACCCTAAAGTAACCATTGGTATTTAACTAATTTTTAATGTGCAGGAAAAAGAAGGTGAAAAAAATGAATAACAGATTGGGCAAACAGGAAAAAAAAACAGCAAGATGATGACGTAAACCTAACCACATTAAATGTACATGTTCTAATGAACATCCAACTGAAAGTCAGACATCGGATTAAAAGGCAAGCTCCAAATATATGCCACTTACAAAAAATGTACTTCACATTTAAAGTCACAAATAGTTAACCAATAAAGGGATAGAAAAATATGCACCATGCCAATACTACAAGGGCTAGGTTATCAATGGAATACAAGGTTGGTTTAACATTTAGAAAATCAATTGTCATCCATTGTATTAACAAACTAAAAAGAAAAATGTTCATCTCAATAACACAAAAAAAGACATTTGACAAAATCCCACATCCATTTCTAATAAAAACTCTCAGGAAAGTAGGAATTGAATGGAACTTCCTTATCAGAATTAAGGACAAAATTTTACTATATTTTATACATAATATGCACTAATATACAATTATTTTTCTATTTTTAATCAATTCTCTCTCTTGCATTTTAGACTTTGTATATGCTGTTCTGTTTCTTCCATTTAACTGCCATCTCTGACATTCTACAGATCCTTTCTGGAAACTCTACTGGCAATCATAAGCATATTTTTAGTTAAATATCTCAAGGATAAAGGTAGAAACTTGCACTTTCCAACCAGTAGTCAGTAGCAACATGTGGGTATCGAGCCCTTGAAATGTGAGTAGTCTGAATTGAGATGGGCTGTTTAAGAACTTTTTTTTTTTTTTTGAGACGAAGTCTCGTTCTTGTTGCCCAGGCTGAAGTACAATGGCGTGATCTCAACTTACGGCAACCTCTGCCTCCTGGGTTCAAGCGATTCTCCTGCCTCAGCCTCCCGAGTAGCTGGGATTACAAGCACCTGCCACACTGCCTGGCTGATTTTTGTATTTTATTTTATTTTTTTTAGTAGAGAGATGGGTTTCACCATGTTGGCCAGGCTGGTCTCAAACTCCTGACCTCAGGTGATCCACCCACCTCAGCCTCCCAAAGTGCTGGGATTGCAGGTGTGAGCCACCATGCCCGGATGATAATTCTCTAAAACATAAAAAGTAAAATACCTCCCTTCATAATTGTTTTGAACTGATTACATGTTGAAATGGTAAAATGTTGAATATATTGAGTTAAATGAAATATGTTGTTAAAATTATTTTTATCTGTTTTTATTTTGAAATGACTACTAGAAAGTTTAAAATTACATCTATGGCTTACATTATATTTCTATTGGATAGTGCTGGTGTAGCCATTTTTAATAGACTGAAAATTCTCATTAGGAAATTCTAATCATACCTAAAAATGATCCTCAAATCTTGCAAATGGTCTTTAAAAAGAGGATATCAATATACATACTATGGCTAAGAACTATGCTTCAAGCTTATTACAATTTCCCCTATAATAGACCAAGATGTTGAGCAGCCTAAATGAACACTAAATATATAATGAGTGTATATTTATGCACAGTTCTACCAGTAAACATCCAGTTTGCTATAAATAAAATACAGTTTTCTATAATTAAGCTAACATTGATCAGCATTTTTAGCAGATAGAACATGACTTTGAGGGAATAAATATTTGAGGCTTTCTTTTAATTCATAGAATAAATGGTTAGCCTCTCATTTTCTTGTCCACATAAGAAAAATTTCATTATAACTGTAGTTTATCAGATGTTACATTTATTGTTATTAGTTCAGTTCAGGTTTATTGGTTCTTCAGGTAATCATACAACACATTTTCTTGGTTTATGTTATGAAATGTGACGTAGATTTAGGTTTTCTCAGCCTTCTACCACTCTAAGATCTCAATCCCCCTTTTGTTGTTGTTTTTTGTTTTGTTGTTTTCATCAAAGGCTACCATTAAGTAAAGAAGGTAGTACACTTTGTATAACTATTTGATAGGCTTGGCCAGTTCAAGAAATAATACAAAAGGAAAAGTTTCATCATAGAATAGAGAATAAATTTGTAATTAATTTGCTCTTATGAGCCACCATATCACCTATGTCATTCATCTCCCTAAAATTTAAAGTAGCAATCGAAGATATTGTAGAGTTTCCAGAATATTCACTTTGTACCCTCCTTCAAGAAGAAATAGCCAAATGCCTGACTGACCATAGTCTTACTTGTTAAAAGTCCAATTAGGTTAACAGAGAAAACCAAAGCAGAGGAAAATTGGGCCTAGTGTGAAGGGAAAGTCAACATTCTTCTAGTAATGCTTGCTCTTACTTCATTTATTCCTCTTCTACAAATAAAGAGATGATAATTGGATAGATATTTGAATGTAGTCACTCAGGAAAGTCAGAAACTTTGAGTCTGAGCCACATATTCTGACCATGACTTTTATCAAGTAGTATTCTAAGTCACTATTTTTATCAAGCAGCATTAAATTAAGACTCTTAGAACTACATTCTAGCCTTAATCAGAATTATACTCTCTATCCCAAATGGTAATCAAGTTCTTAAACATTACTAACTGGTGAACCATTTGGTGCAAAACTCCAATACAATACCCAGCAATGAAGCCTTGCCTGTAAAAAAGAATGAGAGCTTTTGTACAAAAGGAAACACCTCAAAATGCGAACTTGACTTAACTTGTAGTTCTGGAGGCACAGAACAGAAGAAAGCTATGAAGAATGGAAGTCCTGGTTTTATGATCTTTAATAAGGTATTCTAACATAAACGTAAAAGCTTTAAGATCAGGAACTAAAAGATTCATAATTATTTTTTCTATATCACTTGAAGCATTATTTAAAGCAAATGAACTAAATATTTTTGGATAACTACATCAAAGTATTTATTGAAATTAATCTTTTGACTAATATAACTGAATCACCCAGCTTTAAATGCTGATTAAAGTAAAAAATCAACTTATACTTCCAAGTAAATTAAAATTGTATTATTTTTTATTCCATTGTGCATATGCATGTGTGTATGTACATATACTATTTTCTTTATTCATTCATGTGCCAATAGACACTTAGGTTTTTTTTCCATATCTTGGCTATTGTGAATAATGTTGCAATGAACATGCGAGTGCAGATATCTCTTCAAGATACTGATTTCATTCTTTTGAATTTATACCCAGAAGTAGAATTGCTGCACTATATGGTAGTTCTGTTTTTAATTTTTTGAGGAAACTATACTGTTTTCCATAATGACTATACAAATTCACTTTCTCACCAACAGTACACCAAGGTTCCCTTTTCTCCATATCAACACTTGTTTTTCTTGCCATTTTGATAGCCATCTTAACAGGTATGAGGTGATATCTCATTGTGGTCCTAATCAGCATTTCCCCAATGATTAGTGATGCTGATGAACTTTTCATATACCTGTTGGCCATATTTACGTCTTATTTGGAAAAGTATCTGTTCTGGTTTTTGTACATTTTAAATTGTGTTGTTTAGACTTTTTGCTGTTGAGTATCTTGCATTTTTTATATTAACCCCTTGTAAGGTATACGATATGAAAATATTTTCTCTCATTCCATAGGTTGTCTTTCAATGTTGTTGAATTTTTTTCTTGGCTCTGCAAACAGCTATTCAGTTTGATGTAGCCTGCCTTGCCTTGTTTTTGCTTTTTTTGCCTGTGTTTTTATTATTCAGCAATAAAAAGAAGGAAATTCTGCCATTTGCAACAACATGGATGAGCCTAGAGGACATTATGCTAAACAAAAAAAGCCAGGCGCAGAAAGACAAATACTGAATGATTTTACTAATATATGGAATGTTTTAAAGATCAAGCTCATAGAAGCAGAGTAGAACAGTCATTTCCAGAGGCTGGAGGATGGGATAAATAAAGAGATTTTGGTCAAAAACATAATCTTTCAGTAATAAAATAAAGAAGTTCTATAGATCTAATGTACAGCAAGGTGATTATAGTTAACAATACTGTATTATTTGATATTTGATGAGAGGGCAGGTTTTAAATGTCCCTACCATATGCACACATACATAAAAATGTTATCTATGAATATGATGGATATGTTAACTTGACTATACACTTGTGCCATTACACAATGCATATGTGTATATCAGATCATCATGTTGTATACCTCGGATATATAAAATGTTTATTTGTTAATTAATTAAAATAAAATAATAAAATAATGTTTTAAAGTTATTTGATATGAAAATAAATAAATAAGGAAAAAATCAATTTCCCTCTGTATCCACCAAATAAATGCTGAAAGAATATTTTTAAAGTATCTGTTTAAGTGGTGCCAAGTTACCAACCTGCTGTGGGACTGCACATATCTTGATCTGTCTCAGCCTATGACAGAGTGTTATATGAATTATTGAAAGGCAAATCTTTGCCATGTTCACAGATATTACAGATGTATGAATTTTAAATCTTGGCAGTGCCATGTGTTGTATGAATGCATTTTTACTAAGGAAAGGGATCCTCTGAACATGAGTGATATGTTCACCTTTTCTAATGTGAATGATATAATATCTATTTTAACTTCAACAGTAATCATTATTAACTACTTTCTCATTTAGGAGCCTCCAATTAATGCCGATTCATGATTCTGATTAATTATTTCAATTGAACTTTAAAAATCTCTTATGAAACATGACCTAATGGAGTGAATCAGAGCCAGAGCAGCTGAACAGTACAATACCATGTAACAATAAGTGAAGTGGATGATGATTGGCAAACTGTCTTACATCATTCAATAAGTAGTGTCCTACCAATTTGCTTGCTCCTTTAGGGGGCCCGAAACTAAAGTGTCAGGCTAAAATTGTACTGTTCAAAGAAGGAAACTTAATCTGTACTATTTAAATCCAGGGCACAGAAGTAAAATCAGTGAAAATGGCAGAGAAAGAACCTCTGAAAATTTGCTCTTCATAAAACAATTTTAAAACTGGCAAACACTGTCAAAATCAACTTTTCAAAAACTCTTAATTTATCAAAGTTTCACAACAATCCAATAAGTATTTGTTAAAAAGAAATAAAAAAGCTAAGTCTTAGTGAAAAAACCTAAAAATTTGGGGTGTTTTAGCTTGCTCTAGATTCATCTTCTGCTCTGTATGTCTCAGTAGCCTTGAAAAATAATGGTCCACATTTTTTTTTCTTTTTTTATTATGCTTTAAGTTCTGGGGTACATGTGTAGAACATGCAGTTTTACATTACATAGATATATAGATGCCATGGTGGTTTGCTGCACCCATCAACCCGTCACCTACCTTAGGTACTTCTCCTAATGTTATCCCTCTGCTAGCCCCACCTCCCGACAGGCCCCAGTGTGTGATGTTCCCCTCCCTGTGTCCATGTGTTCTCATTGTTCAACTACCACTTATGAGTGAGAACATGTGGTGTTTGATTTTCTGTTCTTATGTGAGTTTGCTGAGGATGATGGTTTCCAGCTTCATCCATGTCCATGCAAAGGCCATGACTTCATCCTTTTTTATGGCTGCATAGTATTCCATGGTGTATATGTGCCACATTTTCTTTATCCAGTCTATCACTGATGGACATTTGGGTTGGTTCAAAGTCTTTGCTATTGTGAATCATTGTGGCAACTCCTCAAGGATCTAGAACTAGAAATACCATTTGACCCAGCAATCCCATTACTGGGTATATACCCAAAGGATTATAAATCATTCTACTGTAAAGAACACATGCACTTTACATGTTTTTTACATATGTTTATTGCGGCACTATTCACAATGGCCCACATTACTATACAGCCTGGTAGCCACCAGAGAAAGGAGAATGGAACTGGGGCTTTTTCAACGCCTCAATCCTAAAGAATTATCACATTATTTTACATGTCTAGTGCTTCCATGGAAGACACCACTTAACAGGCTGCCTCCTGTTGACCTGACTTGGATTTCACCCAGTGTGAAAAACCTTCTCCTCAGCACCCATGTAAAAAACAATTACAGGAAAATGTTTTATCTTTGCAGCTGCCTAAAGCTGTGGATAACAGTTGAATCAAATAGTAAACTAAACAAAAAGCTTAAAGGAAAAACCAGCGAATGAAAAAATCCATAGATGCTTGAAACTCTGCGGCATATTCCCTAGGAATCCAGATGACCACACATGTACAGATATATGTGCATGCTCAGAAAAAATCTAAGACTGGGCTAAGCTTTCACCTCTGACTGAACTTAAGGCACTGTACAAGCAAAAGGTAAAGGTTAGGAAAGAGCTCTCAACTTTAGGTGAATGTCAAATATTTGTGCTAATGTACACTACAGACCCCATTGGCAGAGGCTGGAGAATTTATTAGTTCCAAGCATTAAAGGAAATCACTGTTCGATTATTAGATCACTATGCTGAGAAATGACTTCAGTTGCTACACATGACAAAGAATATAGACTTTAAAAATTAAATTTAGAAAATTTACTAAACAATTAACAACTATAAATACAACAAGCAGCAACAGCAAATCTTGGGGAGAGACAAGAATCTCATTCTAGAGATCCCATATAATATTATTTAAAATATCAATTTTCATTAAAAAATGAATGGCACAAAGGAAAAAGAAAGTATGTTCCACAAGCAGGAATAAAAACAATCAATAGGAAATGTCTCGGAGGAAACTAGTTTATTGGATTTACTGGACAAAGACTTTAAATCAGCCAATTTAAATATGTTCAAAGAGCTAAAGAAGAGTATAAGAACATTGTCACACTAGCTGGAGAATATTAATAAGAACACGGAAATTATTTAAAAAAATAAAGGACCAAGTGGAAATCCTGGATTTGAAAAGGAGAATCAATGAAATTAAAAATTTACTAGAGTATCTTAGTAGCATATTTGAACATGAAGAAGGAAGTATCAATGAGCATGAAGTCCAGTGATATTATTATCTGAGGAACAAAAACAAGAATAACAAAGAAAAGTGAACAGAACCTTAGAGGCCTGCAAGATAATCATCAATCAGTCCTAGGAAACAAAAGAGAAATGAGGAGAAAGAATATGTGAAATAATAACAGAAGAAAAACTTCCCAAATTTGATGAACATTAATTTACACATCCAGAAAACACACTGAACTCCCCATAGGTCAAACTCAAAAGAGGTCCACACACAGTGCTATGGACTGAATTGTGTTCCCCTCAATGTTCATATGTTGAAGCCCTAACCAAATATAATGGTATTTGGAAATGGGGCTTTGGGAGGCAATTAGGGCTAAATGAGATCATAAGAATGGGCTCTCATAATAGGACTGGTGCCCTTATGTGTAGAAATATTGAGAGCATGAGCGCTGTCTCTCTCTCTACCATGAAAGTATGCAGAGAGAAAGTGTTCATCTACAAGCCAGGAAGAGAGCTCTCTCTAGGAGCTGACAATACTGTCACCTTGATCTTAGACTTGCGTTTCCAGAACTATGAGAAAATTAATTTCTGTTTGTTAAGCCACCAAGTGTATGGTATTTTGTTATGGCAGCCAAAAATGCTAAGCTACCTACATGCATCACGAACTGTCAGTAGCCAAAGACAAATAAAAATTACTGAAAGCAATAAGAGAGAAGTAACTCATCACATAGAAGGGATCCTTTATAAGATAGAGTTGATTTCTCTTTTTTTAAATACAGGAATGGTCATAGTTATTTAAAATAGCCCCAAACTGGAAACAATCCAAATGTGCAGCAACAGACGAATAGGCGAATGATATGTCAAACCTACTGGCATACTAGTAGGCAATAAAAAGGTATAACCTATTGATTCATGTAACATGGATGAGTGAAAATAAGCAAGTCAAAAAAAGAGCGCATTGATTATTCCATTTACATAAAATTCTAGAAATTGCAAACTACTATATAGCATAGTGACATAAAGCAGATTAGTGCTTGCCTAAAGATAGGGATGGATGGGTCATGGAGAGGCAGGAGGAATGGATTACAAAGAGGCATTAGGAAATTTGGGGGAGTAATGGATATGTTCATTATCCTGACTGCTTTACATGTGCATCCATATGTCAAAATGTATCAAGTTGTACATATGAAATATGTACAATTTATTGTATGTCAATCATACCTAAATAAATTTGTTAAAACTTCAAATAATAAACTTAAATAAAACAAATCTGGCTGATATGGTTTAGCATGAAAACTGAGACAGGCTGAGTGTGAGTCCCCTTTTTGCTGAATATCAGAACTAGAAAATACACATGTAATTAGCACAGGTGTGTTCAGACTAGGCTGCTATTAGGTTTTTCACAGGATGTTTTCAAGAAGATAGAGTTAATTTCTAATAAGAAATTAGGAAGGCCAAAGCAATGGCCAGACGTCATGGAGGTCAGAATGTACATAGTCAAAGCACTAAAGAAAATAATCCTGTCAACTAGAATTCTATATCCAGAAAATCTATTCTTCAAAAATAAGGATAAATTAGTTCCCAGATAAACAAAAATTCAAAGAATTTGTCACTAGCGTACTTGAACTAAAAGAAATGATGAAGGAATTTTTCAGCTCGAAATGAAGAAAACTAGAAAGTAATTTGAATCCACAAGAAGAAATAAAGACCTCTACTAATGGGTAACCACACAGATAAGTATGTGAAGGGAGAGTTAAATATAAATGATGTATTTTTTGTTTGTACCTCTTTTTTCCTACCTAACTTAAAAGACAACTGCATAATGCAATCATTATAACCTTGTGTTGATGGACAAACAATGTATAGAGATATAATCTGTGGCAGCATAAGGACTAGTTGAGACTATTTAGGAGCACAAGTTTTATATACTATTGATATTATGTTGGTATAAATGTTAACTAGATTGTTATAGATTAAGATATTAATGGTAATCCCCACAACAACCACTAAGAAAATAACTCAAAAACATATTGTTAAAAAAACAAGATGGGAATTAAAATGGTAAACAAAAAAATAACTACTTAATACAAAGGAAGACAGTAAAGAAGGAATTGTGGGGAAGAAAAACAGACACAGACATAGAAAACAAATAGCAAAATAGAAGCAGGTTATTTTGTATCAGTAATGATATTAATTTTAATGGACTAAACACAACAATTAAGATGAAGATATTGACAGAATGGATTAAAAATTATCCAAAAATATGCATACAATGGACATATATGATATTCTGACACAAAAATATTGAAAGTAAAAGGATGAAAACACATACACTGCAAAGGGAAACCAAAAGAGAAGTGGAGAGGTTATAAAAATATCAGATCAAATATACTTTAAGGCAAAAGTTGTACTATAGAGAAAAAAGGACAGTTTTTCATGATAAAGGTGTCAAGCCATCAAGAATATATGACAATTTTCAATATGTGTACTTAACAACAGAACCACAAGATACAAGAAATAAAAACTGACAGAATGGAGGGGTGAAATAGTTCAGAAATAATAGTTGGAGACTTAACCCAATTTCAAAAATGGATAGAATAACCAGACAGAAGACCAGAAAAGAAATAGAGAACTTGACAATGTGATAAACCAACCTGTTTGGACAGCTACAGAATACTTCATCCAACAATAGCTAAAATACATAGTTTTCTCTATTGTACATGTAGCATTCTCTAGGATAAGTGATATTTTAGACTACAGAACAAGTCTCAAAATAATAAAAATGACTTAAATCATACAAGGTATGTTTTATGACCACAATATAATGAAATTAGACATCAACAACATAAATCAATTTGGAAAACTCACAAACGTGGAAATTAAACAACGTGCTCTCAAAACTAATGAGTCAAAGAAGAAGTCATAAAGTTAATTAGAAAATACTCTGAGATGAATGAAAATAAAAACACAACGTATCAAAACTTATAGGATGCAGCAAAATAACTTCTTTGAGCAAAATCTGACTGTAAATGCCTGCATTTAAAAAAGAAAGATCTCAAAAACAAACAAAAATAACAAAACAAACAAAAAACAGCCTTCTACCTTAATAAACTAGAAAGCAAAATCACACTAAACTCAAGACAAGCAGAAGGAAGGAAATAATAGTGATTATAGTAGAAATAAATGTAATAGATACTAGAAAAAACAGGGAATAATCAATAAGACCATAAGTTGGTTGGTTTGTGGTAAAGATCAGCAAAACAGGTACATCTTTAGATAGAATAAATTATTTTTAAAGAAAGAAAATACTCAAATTACTAAAAGAATGAAAAAATGTATATTACTACCAACTTACATTTTTTAAAAAGATTATAAGGTGATACTACAAACAGCTGTTTACCAAAAAAAAGATTAATATGTTTAACAATGAAGAAATTCATAGAAAGACCCCAACTAACAAAACTAATTGCTATGGCCTAAATACTTGTGTTCCCCAAAATTCATATATTGAAACCGAATCACCATTGTGATGGTATTAGGATGGGGGATATCTTTTGCCATGTGAGTACACAGCAAGAAGACACTCTCTGTGCACCAGAAAGCAGGCCCCTATCAGAAATTAAATCTTCCAGTGCTTTGATCTAGGATTTCCCAGACTTCAGAACTGTAAGATATGAATTTCTTTTGTTTATAAACTACTCAGTTTATGGTATTTTGTTTTAGCACCCCAAATGGAGTAAGACAATCACTCTAGAAAAAGTAGAAAAAAGGATAAACCTGTGATGATTAAACAGATTGAAAAAAAAATACTTTCTACAAAGAAAGCCAAAGACCACATGGCTTCACTGGTGATTTTATCAAATATTTTAAAAAGAATTAACATCTTCTCTTTATATAGTCTTCCAAAAATTAGAAGAGGGAGAGGAAACACTTACCAATGCATTCTATAAGGCAAGTATTAGCCTTATCCCAAAATCATGCAATGATTTCACAGGAAAACAAAATTACAGAACAATATCCTTTATTAATATAGACACAAACATCTTCAAAAAATATTAGCATACCAAATTCGGCAACATATACAAAAGCATATGCTATCACCATATGGAATGTATCTCATATGGATAAATGCAAAGCTGATGGAACAGATAAAAATTAGCAATGTAATATCTCATAAAATAAAGTAAAAACACATGATTATCTAAAGAGATGCAGGAAAAGTATTTGAGAAAAATCCAACATGCTTCCATGACTAAAAAGCTCAACAAACTGGGGACTTAAAGAAACGTCCTCCACCTGATTAAGGGGATCTACAAAAAACCAAGTAACATAAGCATAATATCCCCCCAAGATCAGGAAGGAGACAAGAGTGTATGCTTCTGTCACTTCTATTCAACACTATAGTGGAGATTCTAGCTAAGACAATTAGGCAAGAAAAATAAAAGCATCCATGATGAAAAAAGAGGAAGTATATAACTATATTTGCAGATGACATGATCTTGTACAGAGAAAATCCTAAGGAATCCCCTGAAACACTGATAGAATTAATAAATGATGTCAATATTTTTAAAATGTTTCATTTTATATACTAGCAATGAAAAATCTAAACTGAGACTAAGAAAGCAATCTATTTTATACCATTAAAAAGAATAAAATAGGCAAAAATAAATTTAACAAAATAAATGACTTGTACACTGTAAACTTTCAAAACATTATTGAAATAAATTAAGATTAAAATAATGAAAATATATTCCAAGATTATAGGTTGTAAGACAATATTTTTATGATGGCAATACTCTATAAATTATCTACAGATTCAACAAAATCCCTATCAAAATTCCAAATGTCTTTTTTTGGAAGGAGGCCAAAAATTGGCAGGCTAATTCTAAATTTCATATGGAAATGCAATGAATCCAGAAAAGCTCAATCTGAAAAAGAATAAAGTTGGAGAACTCATGCTACCAAATTTCAAAATTTATTGCAAAGATACAATAATCAAGGCAGCATGGTATTAGAACGAAGATAGACATGTAGATCAATGGAATGTAATTGAGCATCCAAAAGTAAACACATATAGTTATGTAAAATAATTTTTGACAAGGGTGCCAAGACAATTCACTCTGGTAAATAATAATCTTTTCCACAAATTGTGCTGTGACTACTAGATATGCACACGTTAAAAATGAATTTGAATACCTATGTCATATCATATCCAAAAATCAACTCAACATGGATCAACCACCTAAATGCAAGTGCTAAAGCTATTACAATCTTAGAAGAAAACAGAAGTACACATCATTATGACCTTGCTTTAAGTAACAGTTTTTAAAATATGACATATATAGTATAAGCAGCCAAAGAAAAAATAGAGAAGTTAGACTTCATCAAAATTAAAAACTTTTGCATATAAAGAACACTATCAAAGAAGTCACAAGCCAACCCAAAGAGTGGAAAATATTTGCTTATTATATATTTGAGAAGGGTCTAATTCTAGATTACATAAAGAACTCTTGCAGCTTAACACTGAAAAAAAAATTGAAGTGGGCTAAGTGTTTGAATAAACATTTCTCCAAAGATATACAAACATCCAATAAACACATTAAATTATGCATAACATCATTAGTCATTAGGGAAATGCAAATCAAAACCACAATGAGATGCTACTTCACATCCATTAGGATGGCTGTGATGAAAAGACAAAAAGAAAATAACAAATGTTAGCATGTTAGGATGTGGAGAAATGGGAACCTCATAACGTTGCTCTGGGGATCTAAATGGTACAACTACCTTGAAAAGAGTCTGGCAGTTCTCCAAAAAGTTAAGCAGAAACTGACCATATGACCCAACAATTCCATTCCTGGGTTTATATCCAAGAAAACAAAAAAATATATATCAGCACAAAAACTTATACACAAATGTTCATAGCAGCATTATTTGTAATAGCTGAAAAATGGAAACAACTCAAACTTCTATCAACTAATAAATGGATTAACAAAATGTGGCATATCGGTATAATGGAATATTCATCCATAAAAAGAATGATATGCTGAGGCACACTATAACATGCCTGAAACTTGAGAACATGCTAAATGAAAGAAAACAGATATGAAGTTCCCATACTGTATCAATACATTTATATAAAATGTTTAGAATAAGCAAATCCCATTAAGATAGAAAGTTGAATAGTTGTTAGGGGCTGGAAGGACAGGAAAATAAGCACTGAATGCTAGCAGGTGTGAATGATTTTTTTCTGGAATGATGAAAATATTCTACAACTATATAGTGGTGATGGTTGCACAGCCTTGTGAATATATTTAAAACCAATAAAATACACACTTTAAAACAGTGAATTTTAAGCTAGGTAAATTACATTAATAAAAATCAATACACTGATACATTTGTGAATAGTTTCATATCTTCACTAATTTATTATCAACTGAGTGCAGGAGGAATAAAGCCTGAAAACATATGCTCCAAAATGTTTATAGTGAATATCTTTGGGTAGTGAAAATAAGGATTTTTTTTAAAAAATTAAACTTCTTCTTTCACTTTTAAAAAATAATTGCATTAACTTTATAATCCAAAAGTAGTTAAATGAATTAAGTTGATAAATTAAAAATGGATAAAATTAAAATGGCCAATAGAAATTATTAGACATTCATTTACCAAAAAGTACATGAAATTTGACCATTCTTCACACTTTGTTAACTCAAAATGAACTATAGAGTAAATTTAAAACATAAAACTACAGAATATTTTGGTATTAAACATAGAATAATATCTGTTTACCCATGGTTTAAGCAAAGCGTCCTTCAGTGTGACACAAAAATATCATTTGTGAAAGAAAAATTGATAAATTGGATATCAACAAAGAAGAAACTTCTGCTCTGTGAAACACACAATTTTAAAAATGTCAAAATAAGTCACAGAGTAGGAGGAAATATTTGCAAATCACATTTCTGACAAAGGACTTGTATTTAGAACATAAAAATAATTCTCAAAATTAAATAATAAACAAGCAATCCAATTTAATAAGTGGGCAAAGATCTGAACAAACACTTCACCAAATCAAATATGTGGATGCAAATAAGCATAGGAAAAGGTGTTCAACAGCCCTATTCATGAGAAAATGCAAATTAAAACTTCAAGATATCACTATACACTATTGTAATGGAGAATTAAAAACTCCGACAATGTCAAATGCCAGTGAAGAGTAGAGCAACTGACACACTACACATTGCTAGTGTGAATGTAAACTGGGTACCGTCACTTTTGAAAACAGTTTGGCAACTTGTTATAAAGTTAAACAAGAAAATGAAAACTTATATTCACATAAAAACTTGTATGCAATTGTAGCAGCTCTATTCATAATTGCCAAAAATGGAAATCATTCAGATGTCCTTCAACAAGTAAATGGGTAAATTGTGGTATATCCCTACAAAGAAATAGTATTTAGCAATTAAAATGAACAAACTATTGATTCACATACCACCTCCACTGCCTTTGGCTAAATGAAAGAAGCCAGACTCAAAAGTCTATAATGTTCCACAGTTCCACTCATATAACTTTCTGGAAAAGGCAAAATAGAGACAAGAGAACCCACCAGTGGTTAGAGGAGCTGTCTACAAAAAGGAAGAATGAGGGAATTTCAGAGACAATGGAACTGTTCAATGTTATGGTTGTGGGGGTAGATGTATAGCTCTAAGCATTTGTCAAAACCCATAGAACTGTATATAACAAAGAGAATTTTACTGTATGTAAATAAATATGTAAATAAAAATATAAATAAAAATGAATATAAAATGTATTCGAGATAAAAAAATGCAACTGATAGGATATGAAAAGAATGAAATAAAGTTAACTATGCAAATGAACCCCATCCCAAAGCATATAATGACACATACACTTACACACACACACTCAGAGCTTAAAATGTATTTTTATCTAAACATTGAACAAAATGGCCCTGCAAAGTAATTTCAAAGCTTCAGCCAAATTGAAACTGCAAACAGGCTCAGTGCTAATTCTGAGTATGTACTGGATTTACCTAAATAAGAAAATTATTTATATCATTGTTATTACTACCATAATAACTGCATATTATGTCATGTAATATAATATTTTATATATAATAGCATGATACAATTATGTTTCTAAGAAGCATGAATCAATTTCAAATTTAGTAATATAATGGAATATGGAAGAGCAACATGAAAGAGTCAAAGAGCATTTAGAAGGGATAACTAATAAGTTGTTGCCATTACTTTGACATTCTTCCACAACATTAGGAAGACCCAAAACAAAGAAAAAGAACATGGAGTTGGAAAGTGGGAGTGGTTATGATGGAAAAGGAGTCAAGGAAGGGACTGAGTTCTGTGTTGATACTAGTTTGATGGCAAAGGAAGATCCACAAGCAACAGAGTGAACAGCAAGAATTCTGAGAAGGTGGGGGTTCAGTTCCAAAGGTGATATGGAAATAAAAGCTCCTTATGAATTCACAAAACATTAGGGGATAGCATTCGACTTTTCAAATTTCAGAATGGAGGCTAAACCAATCCCATTTAGATGTGACAGGAAGGGCACTTCCAGCTGACATGTGGGAGCAATCAAACTGTCTACTCTCAAACAACTTAGGAAAATAAACCACTTAAAAATAGGGTTTGTATAAAGTAAGTGGTGAAGAAGACATACAAGTAACAAATGGGTGAAACTGAAATTTGGGTAACCAGAAGTTGGAATTCAGAGGCAGTGAGCAGAAACCTGTGGAGGCTAAATAGGACCTCAGATTAGGGACTCAAAATTTTCTTACCTGTCATCTCATCCTCTAACAACACTCAATCTCTATCTTGTCCCTAGTTAAGGTCTTTCAGTTACTTCCTCCTGTCTCATGGTTCCATTTATCAGTACTCTTTTCAGCTTCACTTGCCTCCTTACACTAGATTCCCATGGTCAACCACTAAAGCAATGTTGATGTTCTAATCTGAAAACTGTCAAGAATTGTGAAGGAGCTGAGATTGTGCCCTACTCGCAAGCTAATAATTTAGCCTGCTACAGTTTCACGGATTCTGGCAGAACATACAAGACTTCTAATCAGAAATAAAAGACCATGGATTACTTCTAGGAATAGCAATAGCCAAAGGATCAGGATTTTCATAGTTCTCCACACCCCACTTCTCACAAAGCAACAGGAAGAAGGCCAGATGACATCTGCGCACATCATGAGGTGTGCTGCAGGAAAGAAACTCTGAGCTCAGAGAAACTGAATTTTTTACAATGGGCAGATAATTTGCAAAGAGGCTTATTTTTTTTTCAAGGTAAAATTCAGAGAGAAAAATTGAACAATTATTCAAAGGGAAGAATTTCCAAGCCACTATACAATTTCACAAAGGGGAAGAAAGACAAGCTTTTCAGCTCTTGTCAGACCCAACTCTACTCTTTTCAATTGTGTTCCATGAGAATCTCTTGTTTCTCATTAAGTTCTATTCAGGCCCCAAGTTATTCTGCACTTTCTTTCACTTTATAGAGTGCATGAGCTTTGTACCTCTCATTTCAAGAATAAGGCTTGAATACAATTTCACTTCCTAGGAATATTATCAATCTACCCAAATCATGACGTATCTCCTACTTCACCAAGGAGATAAGAATAATTGTCATGAGGTCCTTTTGCTCTACCTCAAAAGTCTTGTAATAACTAGAACATACATGCAACAGCAATTTTTCTTCATGCTGTGTGCCTAATATGACAGCTAACAGTCCTGTGATGCAGGAATATTTTTCTTACTTCATTTTAGTGATTAGGTTTAAAACTAGGCTTTATAACTTCAGGAGAAGTCATCAAGCTTGTTGTGGTAATGATATCTTTAGTTCTGAAATACATCATTTTGCTTTTGGAATCTTTTTGCTGTTTGCTGACAAAAATGATCCATTTTATTATAAAATGTATTATTTAGCTCAAGTCTGCACTATCAAAATATGAATGTTCTCCATGTTTGGGTATCTCCATTTTCTCCATAATCTATTCTGCTCACTTCTACCATATTGATTTGAAGAGGATGTTCTATTTTGCTACTGTCCAAAATAAGAAAGCACAACAAAAAAACAAACAAACAACAACAACAACAACAAAACTGATGGCCAATTAAAGTTTAAACTTCTTATTTTAAAGTTCTAGGACCCTGTGTAATTACTAAAGTATAAAGTAATGCAATTTAGAACTAGGGATTAGGTGACAAATATTCATAACTAATTGTGTTATCCTACCTGTAAGCCTCCTTCCTTATATGTGTAAAATGAGGAGTGAACACATCAAACATTCTAGCTGTAAAATTACACAAGTCTACTTTCTAAATCTTAGCTTCCATTACTCTACCAATTGCTCTCTGCTTTTCGGTCCAATGAAACTATGTGCCATTCCACAGAAAAGCATTTTGAGAGTACTATACCTGCTAAAATTTTTGCCACTGCCATTTCTCTCATATACAATATTTAACTCTTACCCGTAATAAAATATTAGCCTTATATCATGGTTACATCTTTCATAAAATTTTTCTTAACCAGAACCAATAAACTGCCTTTTATAAATTTCCAAACACATGGATTTTGTTTTTGTTGGCACTCTGCAAAATTTATTCACATTGAAGCCTTTTTAAAACAACAACAACAACAACTTTATTTTTAGTGAAGTTGTAAGTTGACAGCCAAACTGGATAGAAGGTTCACAGCAAAACTGGACAGAAAGTAAAGAGATTTCCCATATATGCTGTATCCTATCATATGTATAGCCTCCCCTACTGTCAACATCCTGCACCAGAGTGGTACTTCCATCACAGTTGATGAATCTACCTTGGCAACCATTATCACCCAGAGTGGACTTATAGTTTACATTAGGGTTTACTCTTGGTGTTCTCAATTTTATGGGTTGTGACAAATAACATGTATCCACCATTGTAATATAATACAGAATAGTTTTATTGCCCTAAAATTCCCTTGTGCTCTGCCTATTCATCCCTCCCTCCTGCTTAACCCCATAACAACCACTGATACTTTTTCTGTTTCTATATTTTGCTTTTTCCAGAGTGTCAGATAATTGGAATCATACATCATGTAACCTTTTCAGATTGGATTTTTTCACTTAGTAATTTGCATTTAAGGTTCTTCTATGTCTTTTCATGGTTTAATAGTCCACTTCTTTTTTTTTTTTTTTTTTTTTTTTTGAGACAGAGTCTTGTTCTGTCGCCCAGGCTGGAGTGCAGTGGCGCATCTCCACTCACTGCAAGCTCCGCCTCCCGGGTTTACGCCATTCTCCTGCCTCAGCCTCCCGCGTAGCTGGGACTACAGGCGCCTACAGGCGCCCGCCACCACACTCGGCTAATTTTTTGTATTTTTTAGTAGAGACGGGGTTTCACCGTGTTAGCCAGGATGGTCTCGATTTCTTGACCTCGTGATCCGCCCGCCTCGGACTCTCAAAGTGCTGGATTACAGGCGTGAGCCACCGCGCCCGGCCAGTCCACTTCTTTTTAATGCTAAAATATTTCATTGTCTGGCTATACCAGTTTATTTAGCCAATCACCTACTGAAGAACTTGTTACTTTTAGGTTTTAAAAATTTATTTAAAAATTTTTTGCAGGTTTTATGTAGACCTATGTTTTCAACTCACTTGTGTAAATACCAAGGAGTCTGATTGCAGGATTGTGTGTTAAGAGTATTTTTAGTTTTATTTAAAAAACCATGAAACTGTCTTCCAAAGTGCCTGTACTATTTTGCGTTTCCACCACCATGAATGAGAGTTCTATTGCTCCACATCCTCACGAACATTGGTACTGTCAGTGCTTTGGATTTTCACCATTCTAATAGGTAGGTAGTGGAATCTCACTGTGCTTTAATTTGCATGCAATGTCCTAATTACGCATGATGTCAAGTACTGTAGTTATTTTTGTAGACACTATGTATCCATGTTAATTACAGGCGTTTTAAGAGTATCAAAAGTCATTCATCTTTTTGTCATTAACTGAATACAGTATAATGCCTCATATATACTTGCCACTAAAATAATTGTTGAATATATGCTAGGACTGTAGTAAAAAAAATGAAAGAATTCAAGGAGATATGCCTCAGTTCATTAGCAGGGCAAATTCAGTCTCAGGGGTGTCTAAGATACAATGCCAGAGTTAGCTATTGCTTAAATTTTTAGTAATTTCACATTTTGATAAATGTATATATTGCAGATATTCCTCAACTTATAGTGGGGCTATGTCCCAATAAACCCATTGTAAGTGGAAAATATTATAGCAGACAATACAGTATTTAATACAGTACACCTAACCTACTGAACATCATAGCTTGGCCTAGCCTATGTTAAATCTGCTCAGAACACTTATATTAGCCCACAGTTGGGCAAAATTGTCTGATACAATCCTATTTTATAATAAAATGTGAATACCTAATGTATTGAATACTCTACCAATAGTGAAAACTAGAATGGCTCTCTGTCACTGCCTACCACCCAAAGAGTATATTATATCATGTATCACTAAACCAGGAAAAGATCAATTCAAAATCTGAAGTACAGTTTCTACTGAATGTGTATCATTTTCCCAACATTGTACAGTTCAAAAACCATAGTCAAACCATCATAAGTCCATCATAATTTGAGGACTATCTGTATTTAGACCCAAATGAATATTCTCACCTATACAAAATTAACATATGAACCCAAGGTACATGACCTCAATGTTTTATACTAATATTGGTACTTTTTTAAAAAATAGACTCAGGGAGATTAAAGGTAAAATGAGCTATATTTCCAATGTATTAACTCCTATCAAAGACTTCCAAGAACCTTGAATAATGGCAATGTCTTAGTCTGTTCTCTGTTTCTGTAAGAGAATACCTGAGACCAGGTAATTTATAAAGCAAAAAGGTTTATTTGGCTCGTGGTTGTGGAAGCTGGAAAGTCCAAGATCAGGTGGCTGCATCTGGCCAGCGTTGGATTAGGGCCTTGTGCTGCATCATAACATGGCACAGAAGTGGAAGGGCAAGTGAGTGTATGCAAAACAGGCAAAACATGAGGAGCAGTCTCAGTTTATATTAATAACCACCTGATCTCATAGAAACTCTTCCAGTCCAGCAAGAGTGATACTCGCTCACTCCCTAAGAATTCACCAGTTCCACAAGAGCAGCATTAATACCTCTTAATGACCCAATCCAACTTAAAGGCCCCACCTCTGAACACTGCCATGCTGGGGACCAAATTTCCAACACATGAATTCTCATGAATACACTCAAAACGTAGCAAGCAGTTTGACTTTCAAAGTTAATTTATTCAGCAAAAATTGATTGGGTGTTTACTATATAAGAGGCCCTATTCTAGAACAAGAAATGTATTAGTGACCAAAATCAAAGAATCCCTATTAATGAAAAGGTTAATTTTACCAAGTTACACATGTAAGCTTATTCCATTATATGTAATAATACATTTTAAGACTATATTCCACCTGGTATATTTTAAATTAATGTATTCTATTTAGAAATAATTCAATCTGAAAAAATAATACTAAGCCATTTTAAACTGAGTTCAAAATATTTACTTTATTTTGAGTCCTCATTTGCAAAATAAATACATAGTTTTTAATTCCCATAAGGCTGAGTTATTTGAATCCAAAAGAGTCATATTGGCAGTGCTCTATGGACTTGGAGATTCATTTTAAACATCTATTTTGCAGGTTGCTATGACATCATGAGGTTTCCATCTAAACTTCATACTGGACAATTGCTTTTTTTTAGAGTTACAATTCCAATAGTAGAGAAAGTTAGATATATGCATATATATATATACATATATATATATAGCTTGTTACATGTATAACATATTACTTATTTTATATATATTACTTATTTTATATCTACATATACATACACACACACACACATATATATGTATTAGATCTTTTGCATATAGATAGTATCCAAACGAATTTCAACATCTCTGTTTTGGCAGGAATTCAGATTTATAAACAGCAAGCTTCCATCTGGAATTATGGTCTATATAAAGTGGCAAAACAGATTGATTGATATTCATTTACCATAATTACAAGAGCTGAGAATGCTTAGCTCTTGGTAAGTATGGCTAGAGGCCATCTGTAACAGATCGCATGCAAATAAAAGCTTGGAATATAAATTAAAATGGTCTCTTAAAATGTAATGCAACTGGACAAATGGTGTATATGATTGTATATATCTCCCAAATACTATTCTATAAATAACTGTCAAATAATAACAATATATTAACATTGTATTATGTTTATATATTCAAAATTTATATGAATAAATGTGCTGTCCTTTATATATGAAGGTAGAATCCCAGTCACCAAAAATAAAATGTGTGCTTTGAATTATTAGTAACATTTATCTGTTTACAGTGAGTCCTAGTCTCTTTTTTATCCTTGTAATTTATACTCATAAATTGAGTAGAACAGGTCAAAGGAAGAGTACAAAGACATTTTTAATATATAAAAACAGCAAATGAAATGTTAGGTTTTGATTATTTAGAATTTAATTAATATTTAAACATACACATAAATATATTTTACCAATAATTTAAATTATGCATTTTATTACAATTGTATATTTATTTCACACTCCAAAAAAGTACAATAATGTAATTCAGATCAGAACATGATAGAAATAATTTTATATTCCAAAACATATCAACAACATTTTATACATAGGTTTCTGGCTTAACTATGCAAAACTATTTCACATATTACAAAAATATTCTGACACAGCCAAAGAATCTCATCAGGCAAAGAATTATAAGTGTCCAATGTTACTTAAAAATATAAAGATATTGCTTAAAAATCACTGAATAAGCAAATAAACTTTAGTTTGAAATTGTAGAACAGAAAGTAGAAAGACCCTATGTTTTACTGTGTTTTCTTAAAAATACGACTACATGATTACACAATTTCAGGTCGTGGACATGTGATAAAACAAGAAAATTCCACAAGTACTTGGTTGTATCCCCACCCAATTCTGCTAACTTCCTAATTTTAGAATATATTATCGGTTGAAAATACTATTAAGTCTCACTCTCTTCATTTCCATTGTTCTAAATGTTTCAGAAATTGATTTACACTATACTATATAAAATACATACATATATAACAATGATACTGTACTACATAACACAATAATTGATCACTTGTCAGTTAATATGATTTTACTATAGTTAACATAATATCCAACTTTAAAATTCTTACACATTTAATATTTCATATACAAAAAGTTCCAGAGGCAGTGCTTTTCCATTTGGTTCTGAGTCAAGAAGGTATCATCATGACCCATGTAAGTAATTCCCAATTTTATCCTTCGTCATCCACGTCATGATAATTCTATCTCTCTGTTGTTTGCAATATGACTTCAGAAGTCTCCGGCTTCATGTTTGCTTGCCATGTCAAGCAAAGACTGTTTTATTCTTTTAATCTCTTTATTTATGAGAAATAACTTTCCTGAAAGCCTTACAAAAGACTTTCCCTTAGCTCTTGTTTTATAGGTGGGGTTTATAGTCCAAATATCTAGCTTCCAGGGAAGCTGGAAAAGCAAGTGTGTGGCACATTCAAACTTTACAAAAGGAAGCCGACTATGCCAGCAGAGAAAGGCCAATAGAGGAATACAGGTTGGTGATATTAGCTACAAGTCTGTCATATCTGTATATTTGTCTAATTTACCCTACATGGTTAAAAATTCCTCTACCTACCAACCTATTCTCCCCCTACACACACACACATACTGACTCACATATGCACATGTGCATGCTCCTCCTGCAATTACTAGCTTAGGTAAAGGAGATACTGTTTGTTGTGATGTGCTAAGCTATCAGATGTACATCTCTCCACTATGTCAGGATTGTATATTAAAGCTCTGAAATTTTGGCAAGATTTTCAGCTAAAAGGATTAAGAAGCCTTTATTGGTATCTGCAAAATCAAAGAGCTGTCACAAGTTTATAGCTCTTTGAGATTTACTGCTTCTTTAGTAAAACAAATCATTGATGAAAGACATCATTAATGACACAAATAAATGAAATCCTATGTTCATGATTTGAGAGAATATTGTAAAAACATCCATAGTACCCAAAGCAATCTACAGATTCAATGTAATCCTTAATAAAATTCCAATGACACTTTCACATGAACAGAAAAAATTTTCTAAAAGTTGTATGATACCACAAAAGATGCAAAATAGCCAAAGCAATCTTGAGCAAAACCAAATCTGGAGTCCTCACACTACCTGACTTTGAAATACACTACAAAGCTGTAGTAATAAAAACAGTATGGTACTGGTAATAAAAACAGACACACAGACCAATAGAGCAGAACAGATAACCCAAAAGTAAATGCACACATTTAAAGCCAATTGATTTTTAATAAAGGTGCCAAGAATGCATAATGGAGAAAGGACATTTTCTTCAATACATGGTATTGGGACAACTTGATATCCTCATGGAGAAGAATAAAAGTAGGCCCATATCTCACACTGCTATTGCTTAAATGTGTCTTCCAAAGCTCACATGTTAGATACCTAATCCCCAATGCAACAGTGTTGAGAGGTGGGGCTTTTCAGAGGTAACCAGGTCATGAGGGCTGTGCCCTCATGAGTGGATTAACTGCATTATCATGGGAGTGGGTTGCTTATCGCATAGTGGATTGTTATAAGAAGCAAGTTAGGCCCCCTCTTGCTCTATTGCTTTTTCATGCTCTCTTGCACTTCCACCTTTCACCATGAAATGATGCAGCAAGAAGGCCCTCACCAGATGCAGGCTCCTCGACCTTAGATTTCCTAACCTCCAGAACTGTAAGAAATAAATTTCTATTCTTTATAAACTACCCAATCTTTGGTATTCTGTTACAGAAACACAAAATGGACTAAGGCACATACCATATACAAAAATTAACACAAAATTATTAAAGATTTACACACAAGACCTAATACTGTAAAACTGCAAGAGAAAAACATAAGGAAAAAATTTTATGACATTAGTCTGGACAATGATTTTTTGATATATACCCAAAACACAGCAAAAAAAAGCAGAAATAGACAGATGGAATAACATCTAACTGAAAAGATCCTGCACAGCCAAGGAAACAATTGACACAGTGAAGAAAGAATTTATGGAATGAGAGAAAATATTTGCAAACCATGCATATATTAAAGGGGTTAATATCCAAAATATATAAGGAACTCAACTCAATAGCAGAAAAATAATGAGCAAAGGATTTGAACAGACATTTCTCAAAGCAGACATACAAACAGCCAATATGAATATCAGGATAATGCTCAAAATCACTAATCATCAGATAAATGCAATTTTAAACCACAATGATATATCATCCCATACGCATTATAATGGCTATTCTTTTTAAAATATAAAAGTCTTTTGAGAAGATGTGGAGGAAAAAAAGCCTTTGCACACTGTTGGTAGGAATGTAAATTCATACAGCTATTATAAAAAATATGGAGGATCCTCAAAAAATCAAAAATAGAACTACCATATGATCCAGCCATCCTACTACTGGGTATATATTCCAAGGAAATGAAATCATAATGTTGAAAAAATATCTATACTCTCATGTTCATTGCAATCTTATTCACACTAGCCAAGATATAGAATCAACCAGTGTCCATCAACAGATGAATGGATAAAGAAAATGTGGTATGCATACACAAGCAAATACATGCAGCATTAATAAGAAGGAAATTGTGTCACTTGCAGCAACATGGATGAAGCTGGAGGACATAAGTGAAATAAGCCAGGCACAGAAAGATAAATTCTTCATGATCTCATTTATATGTGAACTTTATAAAACTTGAATAAACAGAAGTAGAGAATAGAATGGTGGTTACCAGGGGCTAGGGTGGGGGATAGGGGTTGGGGAAATGTTGGCTAAAGGATACAAAATTTCACTTAGGAGGAATAATTTCAAAATACAGAATGTATGATTTGGTGACTACAGTTAAAAAATGTATTATATTCTTGAAAATTGCTAAGAAAGTACATTTTTAGTATTCTCATCACAAAAAAGTATGTGAAGCAATGCATATGTTAATTAGCTCAATTTAGTCATCCCACAATCTATACATATTTCAAAACATGTTTTACAAGATAAATATATACAATTTTTATTTGCCAATTGTTAAATAAATATTTTAAAAGAAACTAAGAAAAGAAGAAAAGAAAGATAAGGAAAAAGGTAGGGAAGGAGGGAGGGAGGAAGGGAAGGAAGGAAGGAAGGAAGGAAGGAAGGAAGGAAGGAAGGAAGGAAGTAAAGAAGGAAGGAAGGAAGGAAGGAAGGAAGGAAGGCAGGCAGGCAGGCAGGCGAGAAAAGAATGAAGAAAAGCAGCAAATTTTTATTGGATGTATTAAATTACCTCGTAAGTAAGCTGGGAAAAAAAATGTACCATTACCAGCATTTCAAAGTGTCTTTGCTCAAAATTTAAATATGTTTACACAGTGTTTCATCTTACTCATTTTTCAAGAGCTACTATGTTAGCTCTGTCATCCTCAGCAGTTTTTGGATAATAAAGTTATAAATAATTTTTGCATGTAATTAATATAAAAACTACCTACCTAGGCTGGGTGCGGTGGCTCACGCATGTAATCCTTGCACTTTGGGAGGCCGAGGTGGGTGGATCACCTGAGGTCGGGAATTTGAGACCAGTCTGACCAACATGGATAAACCTCATCTCTGCTAAAAATACAAAATTAGCCGGGCGTGGTAGTACACGCCTGTAATCCCAGCTACTCGTGAGGCTAGGGCAGGAGAATCTCCGGAACCTGAGAGGCAGAGGTTGGGGTGAGCCGAGATCACGCCATTGCACTCCAGCCTGGGCAACAAACAAGAGCGAAACTCCGTCTCAAAAAAAAAAAAAGAAAGAAAAGAAAAAGAAAAACTACCTACCTAAATGTGAATATGTGAATATCTTTTTAAGAGCTATTTAACATACAGATATTTTACTTACTCCAACCCACTTAATTCAAATTAATGAAAAGTTTAAAGTAAAAAAGGATTTTCAAATGAATTACCAAAATCTTCTAATTACAGCCTTGTTAAATCAATTACAAATAAAATTTTAACAGATACTTTATCAGAAATTACTGATACAGTTTTCAAGAAATGCTAAGGCATCACTGCAACATTTTTCTTAAATCTTCACTTAATGCATATTACTATTGACAATTGGCATCATCTGTTTCTTTCTAAATTCTTTCTCAACATTAAAATTAATAAAAATAATCTAAGGATGACTCTCAAATAACAAAATATTTATCAATGTAGAAATTGATGTAAGGAAGAAAAAACAAAATTTGCAAATTTGATGATTTTATTAGTACGAAATACTGAAGAGGCCAAACCCAGTTTGTTTATATTTTATGTATGTTTGATAGCTTGTTACCTTTTCAAATAATACTGCCATGTTTTCCTTTAAGTTTCAAGGTTTTTAATGCAAATGTTACTTTTCAAAAAAAAAAGCTATTTAAATTTAACAAAGCTTTGTACTGGTGTGTGCCAAATAAGCTTCTTGTGGCCACTGTATTATGGCCAATTATGCCAATTTTACAACTAGTTGTATGCATTTTATTTTCCATTGCAATGATGAAGATACCTGAAAGTTAAAAAAATGTCAGCTTGCCTGGGATTCTTCACTAGCATTGCTTCAGTAAGTTAAAATATCATGACATTAGCATTAACGTATAGATGGAACAATCTTTTATTTTTAAAAAATCTCTCCCAGTAGATAAAGAATTCATTTTTCTGTTCTTCAGGGTAACCTTTCTCTAACTTTCTTACTTTAACAATTTAGATAACTGTAGAAGGTCACACAGGAAATAGCTGTACTCATGAATACTCAATAAACTAATAAATCTCATTTTCTGACCAAAAAAAAAGATGATTATGTATACCTGCTTTTTATTCTTATGTTTGAACAAAATGTGTTAACTGCAAAACATCAGATTCTCTTCAGGAATGTCTATGCTGAAAACATTGTTTCCCTCATATTTCTCTAGGACACAGATAAACATTTCTACCATTGTGTCAAGTTCAACAAGAGGAGCTGTCTGCTTTAATGTGTGCATATACTTACCCTCATAGAAATACTAAGGACAGTCAACTAGCTTACAAAGATTCTATCATCTTGTTTTACTCAAACTAAGGAAGGTAACTGCTGACAACATTATATGACATCTTAGAAAATTGCTGATCAGAGCCACTTGAGACTGATCACCACACACTTCACAGTCTTCTCAACTGTGCAGAGTCAGAATCACAAAGTGGTTTAGATCACAACATAATTCAGTAAATAATAAAGTAAATGGCCTGTCCTCTAAGTGAAGTTGACATTACTGAGCTATTGTCAGTAGAACATGAATTTTGATTAGATGTTCACAGCAGGGATTTGGGGGGCCCTCAAGCAAATATTTCTGAGAGGGTTTATTCACACTTTGTTAACTGCAAAACATGTATTTGCAGCAAACTTCCATGCAATGGAAAGATTACTTGGCATTTACAGAAAACAGCAGAAAGGGACTTTTCCCTTACAATAGTTTAACTTATTTTCCATTAACTTTTGTCTTTCTCCATGTTATAATTCCTTAATCTACACTTAAAGGTTCAAGAAACTAAATAATATTCAACAAATAATTGAGTTTAGTTTTATTATATATGGTATACAAACTATTTTATAACTCCTTATATACTTCTGATAACAGTCTTCGAGAAGGCTTGGTAAATTAATGAGCAGATACTTTAGAACTTTTTGAAATACATTCCTGTTGATTTTGCCATCTCTTTGATATCAAACAATAGGTATAGCGAAGGTTTTGAGTTCTGTTTTCTTTTAGGAGTAGAAAATATAATGATGAATTTATGAAGATCCATTACTCTCATTTATAGAAAATTATTTGTGCATGAGAAAAACTACAAAAGGGTGCTAACTTATATAGAAATTGCAATATATAACATGGGAATTAAGCAGGTTTTAGTGATAGTCAATATTCTATTCCATTTCATTATGATTTTACAATTAAGAAAATAGAAAACTGAAAGCTATGATCTTTATCCTTTTTCTATTAAAAGCATCCTTTTAAACCAAGAATAGATTTTTTTAAAAATGGCATTTCAGTGTTGAATAGATCTATAGGTAAAATCTAATCCAATTTCTTAATTTTATAGTTCAGCAAGGAGAGGTCAAAAAGAGAAGCAAATGAGTATTTGACTTGTCTACAGTAAACACAGATGTATAGGCTGATAATACCATGAAAGAACAAAGCTATATGTTTTATACTCAACATTTATTATATGCTTGTTTTGTGCCAGAAGCTAACGAATAGTGGCAGAAAATTTAAACTCTGCCTGTTCCAGTGGAGTTTATCTCATGGGAATTACAGGATTTAATCAAATAATCACACTAGCACATGTATTATCATAAAGGGACATAAACACTAAGAAGAAATACTAAGGAGACATGCTGTAAAAAGTGTCACTTGAGATGAGACCTGAAGGATGTATAGGAGTTAATTCGGTGGAGAGGGTGGTGGAAGGTGGTTTGAATTCCTGGCAGAGGGAACAACACAGGAAAAGGCCTTTGTAGGGAGGAAGCATCATTAATTTAAGGACATGAACAAAGACAGATCAATAGATCTATCAATTACCTAATGTGAAAAGAGAGGAAATGGGTTGATAAAAATGAAAACAGCTTCAGAGATTTATGTGACAATATCCAAATGTTTATCATGTGGGTTGTTAAAGGCCCAGAAGGAAGGGAGGTAGAAAAATATTCGAAGAAGTAATGGGCAAAAACTCACATTAAGTGAAAGACATAAATTTAAACAAAATTTACAAGAGTCAAGGCACCAAATCACAAGGAGAATACAGCGAAACCTAGTCATGTCACAGTGAAACTGTTGAACATCAAAGAAAATGTCAATCTTCAAAGCAACTAGAGAATAAAAATACATTGCATACAGAATAAAAACAACTTGAATTTTTGGGGATTTCTCATCAGAAAGTATACAAACCCACAGTCTTGAAGGGGTATATTAGTTTCTACTTTTTTTATTATACACTTATTTTAGATTGTCTTTATTTTTTCCTTTTCTGACTTCTTAAATTATACGGGATATCTCATTGATTTCCAATCCTCCTCACCCTCCATAAAGAGAAACACTAAAAGTGACAAACGCCAATTTGTCTGCCTCATAAAATTTCTGACATAAATATATTTGTTACTTCCTTCAAAATATTTTCTAATTTCCATTTTGATTTTTCTTTGATAGATGAATTATTTTTCAGTGTGCTTTTAAAACTTCCCATATTTTCAAATAAAAATTCACTTCTAATTTTTAATTTAAATTAAGAATTCAAATTAAATGTATGAATCCATCTTAGAAATGTATTGATGCCTGTTTTATAGCATAATGCATATGCAACTTTAAAAAAAAATTGCATATTCTTGGGAACAATGTGGATGCTGTCATTGCTAGGTACAGGTAAAATACCTGTACATTTGACCAAGCTTCTTTACTGTTAGATTAAATCTTGTACTTTTTTAGTAAAGGGCAGTCAAACCAAACAAGAATTGAATGAAAATATGTGACAAACTTTCCACTATTATAGTGTCTTTGCCAATTTTTCATTGTAATTCTGTCAAATGCTGCTTTATATATGACAAAATTCATACTACTTGCAGCATACAAGCTCAAGTTCAAGTTCAGTTGTGATTTCTCTGTTGGATTCCTAGGGGCCTGTGTTAAGTGTATCATTCCAAAGATATTTTGTAAAAGCGTCTGTCAGTCACCCTCAGATGCTACCACCTATTATTCACTAATGTTAATTTCTTAACTTTGAATCTTCATGATTGCATTGCTGTTGCATGTTGGAACAACAAATCAACATAAGTGAGGGACTTATGGTTATGAATTCTCAGAGGAAATGTTCCTTCTTTTTCAGAGCAAAGCCTGTGACAGAGAAGTTTTTTTTTTTTTTTTGTATGTTTTGTTTTGTTATACTCTAGTCCAACCTCTACTGAGAACAAAATCCTTAGATGGCTTCAGCTCTATGAAGGGATTTAGTTCAAACTTCATACCTTATGTGGTACCAGGGACAAATCTGCTGGCCTATGGACAGCTGTTAAAGTGCTAGCCTCCAACCTAATCAGCATTTTAAGTAGATGAAATCTGGCTAAAATGGGACAGTAGCTTCAAATAAAAAGAGGAGCAAAAATGATCTAAAAATGCTTTAAAGGGTAACATAAGCAGGTTTATCTGTCTCCCCCCACACAAATACACACAAATAAGTAAACAAACAATTAAAGTGCTCCTTAAGGGAAAGAATCTCAACTTAGCTCTGAATCCACAGCATTAAATGTAGTTTTTAACTTCACTGTATCCCAGCCCAAACCATAAAAGCCAAGTAAAACTTATGCATAACACCAGAAGATGAACACTTCAATGTTCTGTAAATCTATTATTCTATCGTGACACAAGCCTAGAAATCAGTGGCATAGCTCATTGTTGGAGTTAGAGAACTAAAGATTTGAATATCCTGGAACATTTTTTGTTATGGCATAAGGTTAGAAAAAACAGTGATATCAGTGAATTCTAGGAGGTAGGAAGAGGGATTTCTACAATCAGAAAGCACCAATTATTTAATTGTTCATTTAAAAATATTGTTTCACATCAAACTCTACAGTTCAGAGAGGGAAGGAGAGGCTTGCTGGATAAGCACAGGGTTAAGTAATAGCTGCTGTCAACCCTAGTCCTGTAACTGGATACCAACAAGAGCAGCAGCATCTTAAGCTGGGATATATACATAATTCCTTTTATACAATGACTACTTTGTTCTTCAGTTTTCATTTTAGTAATTGTTGTGTTGTTTTGCAGACCCTGGCACCATCTACAGAGTGTCATCACAGAAGTAAGCAAACTAAGAGTTGACAGAGAAATAAACATGTTACTTTTTATTGGAGAAGAAAACTACTACTATGAGGAAGAGCTCATTAGAAACTTCATTTTCAGCCATCGCTCTTAGCAGTTTATAAACTGGACCACGAGCCCTGACCTGGTAGCACTTCATTGGCTGTTCTTCCTGTAATTAATATATCCTGATAAACCAAACAAAACGTGCCTCATAAAGAGATGAAATTGTCTCAGTACCAGTGCCAGATCGTAATGTAGTCCTATTTGAGAAGAAATAGTTTTTAAAATAAAGTGAATTTTTTATTAAGTTAAACTTATTCAATTTAAAAATCTTGACTCTAAATCTTTCCTAGTTGTTGTTGTTAGGTTAACTTATTCTTTGATACAATGTTGGTATGATAGATGACAGTTTATTCTTTAATGCTCTTATATCTTCATATGGCAAAACAAAAATTTGGCAAATTGGTTTTGGTCTCCTGCTTAACTTTTACGAATCTTTTACTAGTCCATAAAACTAAAAAGTCCCAATGAACCACTCTGAAAAAATAATATATTCATATATTACATACAATATCTCTCAATCAATGCAGGGCATACACTTAGGCATGTCACTGCGGTACCAAAAGTCAGCTGCCAATATAAGAAAGTTGATCTGTTCAGATGAAAAAAATAAGAAATGTATTGTTGAAATGAACTAACTGGCTAATTCAGTAAAAACATTCAATGGAAGAGTTCCATGTGGCAAGAAGAGTTCCATAAGAAAGACAATTTTTTTTCCCCAGGATGTTTCTAACCAATAAGACAGTTCCTTAGAGTGGATAAGAAATTTCAAACTGAGGATCAGCTTCTGACTTAAAAAAGAGGCTCATTTTTGTCTTAAGTTGAACAAATTAATATAATAATATACTCCTATGCTGCTCTATATAGGGTTGATGTTTGCATAAGATAAAGAGAGAGACTGTGAGAGACACACAAAGAAAAAGAGAGAGGGAGAAAGAAGAGAAGGCAGCAGAAAGAGTGAGAGAGCAAGAGAGGGGGACAGAGGAAGAAAAAGGGAAAAATGATATTCTGTTGGTTTTTTACATTATCATTTCCAAAAACACATTTATTCTTACTTGGAAATTACTTCTATAGCATTTACTATATACTGGGCATTTTCTAAGTATTTTAAGATATTAACTCATTTAATCTTCATAAAAATCCCATGAAGTAAGTACCATCTTCTGTATGTAGATAATCTGAGGCACAGAGACATTAAGTAACTTGCCACAAGTCCCACAGCCAACACATGACAGAGCTGGAAATAAAACTCAGGCAGTTGCATGCCTTTAGAGTTCATGTTCTTAACCACTACTCTTACTGTCAATGGAAATTAATGATAGGAATTATATATCCCAAGAGACAGAAAAGTAACACACTCACTCTAAAGATTACACAAAGATAGTTATATAAATACTTCAAATAACTCCTAATTATTTGATACTTTTCATCTGCATCCTTTCTCCATTAACATAAAATATTGAGATTTTTTTCATGGTTTCTTTCACAATTTTACTTCTAGGCCCACCTGAACGAATATTAGGCCACATTCAATACATTCCTAAGTTCCACAGATTTCACATGATAGTTCTCAGTTCCATAACAAGCACTTGAAATCTTTCAAAATATTCTAGGGTCAGAATTATATTTTTAAAATATCTGTAAATTTTCTATTTCAACCTATAATTTAAATATATCAGTTTCATTAATATAAATTTTATATTCGGTGCTATGAAAATACCAATATTCTGTTACTAATGGTCTAGTCAAGAAATAAACTATCTCTTCTTTCATATACATCTAGATCTATGTTTATTCTATATGGGAAATTTTCTACTTACCTAGATTTGTGTAAATATTTTTTATTATCAGCAAATATATTTGATTATTTTATTTTGGAACATTAAAAATGTTAAACAATCTCATTAAATTGTATTTGTCCTGGATCTGGTAACCAGTTAGAGTTTTAGTAACAACAAAGTTTATTTCAATTTGTATTGACCTAAAAGAAAGTCAGTCCAAATCCCACTTTTACTCTAATTTAATTATTATATTAAGTGTTTATTGAGCACTTGCTCTGAGTTAGATACCATGCAGGGTTCTAAGGACACTAAGATGATTAAGGTAAGTATTGCTGCTGTTAAGGGCTTATGTTTGAAAGACAAATTTTAGCATATCCCTGTTAGTCCATTAGACTGAAATTGTTAAGTAATAAATTGCACATCTACATGATTTACTGTAATCTATCATTTTCACATCAATACTTTAATCTTAGAGTTAAAAACTGAATCCTTTCTTTCACTGTTTGTAAACATTAATATTGAAAATATTTATTTCTACAGCTTCCATTTTATGAAGATACCCACCTGGTTGGACGATTTAGACCTGTCAATTTTCCCAACTTTGACTAAAATGGAAAGCACTACTAAGAAACTTATCAAAGAAAGTGAAACACAATCTATAAGGTGAAGGTATTGATGGTGGAGATGACTAAACTCAGTAAACATCCATAAATGTTCTAACATGAAAATTGAGAAAATATTAAAATGATACCTCTATGGCCATATTTGTGTTAGTGACAGTTATCTTCAAATCCACTGAATAATTGCTCATAAAGAGAAAGTGTGACTTTCATGATGTTGTTATTGGTATAAATTGTTATTACCATTACATTTAAAAAACGGCTAGGATAGGGAAACTGTACCACACATATATAGCTGGTAGGAAAGTAAAATGGTACAGACACTCTGGTAAACAATTTAACAAAACTGAACATACAATTAACCCACACCACAGCAATTGCACTCTTGGGCATTTAATCGAGAGAAATGAAAAGGTGTGCTCACACAAAATCCTGTACACAAATATTTATAATGGCCTTATGTGTAACAGCCCAAAGCTGAAATCAGACCAGCTATCCTTCAACAGATTAATGATGATGAAATAGTGATACATACATACTATGAAATACTGCTCAGTAACAAAAAGAAACAAACTATTGAAACAAATGAAAACTTCGATAAATCTCCAGGGAATTATACTAAATGAAAAAAACAAGCCAGTCCCCAAAGGTTATGTGCTATATAGGTCCATTTTGAAATCAGAGATTTTAGAAATGTAGTACAGATCAGTGGTTAGGAACGGGGGTCATGGCAGGATGAAGGAACAGGGAAGAGGTGGATGTGATTATAAAAGGGCAGACTGAGGGTTTCTTGTGGTATTAGAACTGTTCCATATCTTGAGTGTGGTGGCGGATACACAAACCCATAAACAATGAAATTGTATAGAAATTAATATGCAGACACACCACACACACACACATACACACAAGTAAAGCTGGGAAAATGTAAAAAAAGACTGGTAGATTATATCAATACAATTATTTTGGATGTGATAATATTATATTATAGCTTTGAAAATTGTTACCATTGGTGGGAAGTCGAGTAAGCGTAATATTTCTTACAATTGCATGTGAATCTACAATTATTTCAATAAAAAATTCAGTTCAAAAAAGTGGGATTAGAGAGCTGGAACAGCCCCCGATCTCTTTCTCTCTCTCTCCCTCTCTCTCTCTCTCTCTTTCTCTCTCTCTCTCTCTCTCTCTCTCTCACACACACACACACACACACACACACACACACACGGCCCTTTCTGCCTAGAAAGCAGCATATTTATCAGCACTAGATCAACCCCAGCAAGTGGCCTTGAGAATGAAAGCTATACATTAAAGATGGCAAGCAGAAAAATAGAAGTCTTGGTCCCATATGACCCAGGGACTCCACTACATCATCCGTACCCTAACTACTTTTGACTTTATTTTGAATGAGAAAAAAATATACCCCTTTATTTCTATTTAAAAAATTAATAGGATGTGACAAGTGCTGATAAGACAGTGTAGACAGTGTATACCTCTCCTCATTATTTCCTGGCCTCACCTGAAGCCACCCTGTAGAGTGCTGACTCATTAAAAATTCAATTTGTTCCAAAAATGGTGCTCAACAAACTTTAGTATGTGCACATAAAATACACATATATAACACCTTATTATTCTGCAATAACATACATGCTATTTCTCCCACGATCTGATTATTATGTGTAGTCTCTGCAATTGGAGGAAAGTCCGTGCTCTTTGACAGTGAGTTCTAAACCCCTTATCACAAATAATCTCAGGTGATGATTAGTTCTTGTAGTCTGCAATATGTATTGTTTAATTCACTAGTCCCCAAAGCAATCTTTCCAGTAACACTATCATATTTGTCTTATGTCATTCCTTTTTATTTTAATATTCTGAGGTTCTCTTATCCTTGGATTTTTATAATTTTGAATATGCTGCATTTTAAGGCTAGGGTAACAAAGTGTTCCATTTATATGAAAAGACTTTTAAAAATGTGCTTTGGTCAAAATGTATTCTAAATAGTGAGTAGGAAAAAAGAATGAGTGAAGAAAATTAAGTCCCTACTCTACCTTTAGCCAGCTGGGCTCTAATTCAGTGCCATGGGCACAAGCCTCCCTTCAAGCATATTATTTTTCTGAATTGTTTCATAGATAAATGAATAAACCCTAAGACATCTTTCCATTATCTTTAGTCAGAGGTGGTGCTTCAGAACCCATAAGTTTATACCAATTATATAAGAAAAAAGTGACAATACTAAGTAAAAAAGGAAGAGGTGAGAATAATGGAGAAAAAAAGGAAGAAGAATTAAATTTAGTTGTCAGAAACTGGCACATGCATCACATCACATGTATTGTTAAATGTACTCATTTAATCATCACAATAATCATGTGAAGTAGATACCATTTACTGTCCCCATTTCACATATATTGAGAAAAATGTTGAAGTGTGAACCAATTTCTGTCATTTGCATTTCTATGTGTATCCTAGTCCTTTCTCTAAACCAGATTGTTAAGGCATTCCATCCTTACTGCCCTGGATTAAGGTTGTTATGGAAACAGGTTTTTTGAAAAATGTTTTAAGTCCCGGATTTTAAATTTCAAAAGTTTACTTGGATTTACAGAATCCTAAGCTTTCAAGCTTCAGAAACTTAAAGTCTGGAAAACTCATCATAATATTATTTATGCCATGAACAATAGAACTGAAGGAATGTTGATGAAGTAATAGACAGTTTTCACACTTTAAATGATATAACAATTCTCTCAGTAGATAAAGAGATACGAAAAGAAAATGTAGCCTAGATATTCATGAGTTCCCAAGAAGTAGCTCTGCTTTCTACGCCTCCCCAGTGTGTAACAATTCTAGGAAACGAAACCCAAATAGTTTTGGAAAATTATGAATTTCCAAATGTATCAGCGGGTGGCATGTATTTTACACTTTTCTCCACCCAAAGCGGTTTCTGAGCAGTAGAATAGAGATAATTGAATGCCGGTGCATGTTAGTATAAGACAGCCTCACCTGGGAAATTAGGTGAGTTCATCCCATGAACTCTTGGGATGTCGCAGCAAGAAAGAGACAAAAATAGTTAAGAGGGTCCTAATCTTGCATATTCCCTGTGTTCAGAAGCAAGTGAAATCACATTGACGATCTACATGACAGAAGCAAATTGTATGGGAAAATGTGTATATAAGCAGTTGCCAAGGTGATTAGCAGATAACCAAGACCCTATCCCCTCCTCACTCTGGGAATATGACCCTATATGGACCATCCTTGAATGTTAAAACCCCAGGCAAAGGGATACCTCAAAGTTACCAAGGAATTAACAAAATTAATTCACCAGGAATTAACTAAAATTAAGCTTCTGCTTTCACTGAGTTCCATTTATTCTTCTTTTTCTCATTTCTTAGGCAGAAGCTTAAATTATTAAGACATTTTATCTTTAATATTAGCATGTATTGCCATAAATTTTCCTCAAAGCCTTGCTTAAGGTGCATCCCACACATTTTGATATGCTACATTATCATTTTATTCACGTCAAAATACTGTCTAATTTATCTTTGAATTTCTTCTTTCACCCATGGATTATTTGGATGAATGTTATTTAATCTTTAAGTACTTAGGGAATTTCCAGACAACTTTCTCTTACAGATTTGTAGTTTAAACCCTTTCTGGTCAGGGAACATCCTTTGTATGTTGCATAGAGCCATACCTATCACAATATCACATCTACACAGAGATTTAAAGCCCTACCATACAATGCTGTATTTTTTCAGCAGTCATACATATTTTAAATAATGTATAGAATAAAAGTAATCCACTTATAATTTCTTTTGGTCTTTTTACATTACTGAAGCTCCAGATATCCTTGTAATATCATATCTATTCATACTGAAGAACTTCCTTCAGCATTTACTTTAGAATAGGCCTGCTGGAAATTAATTCATGGTTTTTCTTCATCTGAGAAAATCTTATATCACCTCTTTTCTAAAAAAATGTTTCACTAGAGATACAATTATTTTCTTTCAGCATTTTAGAAATTTTTGTTTTGTGGGCTTCATGGTTTCTGACTAAGTCTGCAGTAATTTCAATTACTGTTTGCCTATAAATAATGTGTAATTTTCCCCTGGCTTCTTTCAAGATGGTTTTCTTTCATTAGTTTCAATTATGATGTGTTTGGGAATCATTTTTCTTTGAGTTTATCTTGTTTCAGTTCCACCAAGCATTTTGAATTGGCCTGCGAACAAATTTGGAAAACATTCAGCCACTATTTTTCTATTTTTTTTATCTACCAATTCCTTTGTTTTCTCCTTCTATGATTCCACCGGCACAAATATTAGATCTTTTGATACTGTACTACAGATTCCTGAGTCTGTTTTTTTAAATATTTTTTCTACTCTGTTTTTCAGCAACGATAATTTCTATTGAGTCCATGATTTTTAAATTCATGGACTCTTTCATCTGCCATCTCCATTCTACTTTTGAGCCCACCTAGTGAATTTTTATCATGTATTTTTTAATTCAAATATTGACATTTGATTCTTTTGATAGTTTGTGTGCTGAAAAGGTCTATCTTTTCATTTATTTCAAGAGTGTTTGCATTTTCAATATAGAGCATGATTATGTTAGCTGCCTTTAAATCCTTTATAATTCCAACATCTGGTCCAACTCAGGGTTGACATCTTTTGATTTTTTTCTTTTTTAAGATTTGTTCCCTTTTCATTGTTTTTATATGCCAAATAATTTCAGATGTAACCTGAACATTTTGAATACTGTTGTGGAGTTCTTAGTCTTGTTAAAATCCTCTGGAAAAAAATATTTGGATAGCATGCAGTAAATCCCATTAGACTGACACCAAAAATTCTGTCTTGTCTTCACAGTTAATGATTCCAATGTCAGTTCAGTTTTTAAATTTTGATATGTTTCTTTGGTTCTACCTTGCATCCATGCAACTCAGAGGTCAGTCTTGGTTTGTGCAGTGGTTTATATCATATTTCAGTTCTCAAAGACTTTGCCATGGTGCTTCGCATATATTCTGCACATTCTTAGCTTGACAATGAACACAGTTAATACAAGATTTAGGGGATCTTCTCTTTGGAATTTCCCTCACACTCTCTAATTCCCAACAGATTACTTTTTTTCTGATGTTTCTTGCCTGAAAACTTTCTTACTTCTTAGAGTTTTAGTTATGTGCACTGTTACACAATTCCATGGGATTGAGGCCATCTCCAGGAACATGTAGTCCTGAAAAAGAGAATGTCACACACACTCTTTTGCCACAGGGACCAAGGGAACTTCTGTTTTCTGTTCCTCTGGCCAGAGACAGGTTTTTCCACTGAGGTTTTTAGGCCCCTCTCTGCTGGCACTGCCACCATCACATCAGCAGTGCAGCTCCATGAGCAGGGCTGCCCTCATGCTAGGCTATTAGTGAAAATAGGAGGAAAAAAATAGACATGGTGATCCCTCCACATTCTGCAGGTGTCAAGGAACCCTATTCCTGGTCCTCTGGACAGAAAGAGCTTTTCTTCAAAATTTGTATTGTCTGCTTTCATTGTGCAGTTTCATGACTGAGGCTGCCCTTAGATTAAATCCAGTAGATGAAGGGGACAGGGCAAAGGAAACTCACCCCTTGTGCTGTGTACTTGCAGTTGACATCCATCCTCATTTTCCCTGCTATTGTTTGTTTCTCAGAGTCCTCAGGGAGTTATGTTGTATATTCCTTCCAGAGTTTTTAGTATAATCAGTGGAAGGGATTGTTCATAGTGAGCTTAACCAGCACTGGAACCCTGTGGTAGTTTTCTAGAAAAAAAGACTCATGAGCCCTACCCTGACCCAGAATGTCCATTTTAGCAAGATCCTCAGGTGACTGGTAAGCATGGTAATAGATGAGATGTCCTCAGCTAGATGACAAGAAAAAGATTAAAAAAAAAAACTCTCAGAATCTTACTAACAAGATTCATATAAAGTCCTCCAAGGTTCAAAATGTCAGTTGTAATATACAAACAGACACATATACATTTTTAAGTGAAAACTAATTATTGGCTGAGCGTAGTGGCTCACACCTGTAATCCTAGCACAGGATTAATCCTTGGGAGGCCAAGGTGGATCACCTAAGGTCAGGAGTTCTAGACCAGCCTGGCCAAAAGGTCAAACCCCGTCTCTACTAAAATCACACAAAAAAATGATCCGGGCATGGTGGTGCATGCCTGTAGCCTGAAATGCTTGGGAGGCTGAGGCAGGAGAATCACTTGAACCTAGGAGGCGGAGGTTGCAGTAAGCCGAGATGGTGCCACTGCACTCCAGCCTGGGCAACAGAGCGAGACTCCATCTCGAAAAAATGAAAAGAAAACTGTAATTATCATAATTCATTGGGAAAGGGGATTTAAAGCAAGAAATTGGCCAGGTGCAATGGCTCATGCCTGTAATCCTAGCACTTTGGGAGGCAGAGTCAGATGGATCACCTGAGGTCAGGAGTTCGAGACCAGCTTTGCCAACATGGTGAAAACCCTGTCTCTATTAAATATACAAAAAGTAGCCGGGCGTGATGGTGGGTGCCTGTAATCCCAGCTATTCTGGAGGCTGAGGCAGGAGAACTGCTTGAACCTGGGATCTGAGATCATGCCACTGCACTCCAGCCTGGGCGGCAGAGTGAGACTCTGTCTCCAAAAAAAAAAAGAAATAAGTAAAATCACATGTTATATAGAAATGGTAAATAAAATTACAATACATATACTTGATTATTTGTAAAGGCATAAAAATAATTATTATGTAGCAACATTGAGAAATGTTGATGGTAATAATTTTGATAAAAAACAGCAGAATTGAAAGTTATATTTTAAACCATAACTCTAAAAAATATGCTAGGTATTATATTTTTTAAAATAATCCATTCATTAGGCATGATGAATGGCAAGAGAACTAGAATGGATGAACAGGATGGCAAGAGAACTGAAATCCAAGATAAAATGGTTATAGAAAAGGGAAAATTCTAAGCGAGTCAGGTTATAGTGGACTCCCTAACATCCATTTGCCCTCCTCTTCTCAACAGCCACCCAGTGATTATATTTTTGGAGGTCTCATTTGTTTATATAGACTGGTTAAAATATAGACTCTGAACTCAATCAAAACTCACAAGAAATTGAAGTAGTATAAAACCTAAGATTACTTAATTTATACTGAGAAATAGAACTGTTAAATAGTGCCATCATTGGCAACAGTTCAACCCGTGAATTCTCTCTGGTCAAGGCAGTTAGAAATGCAAATAATTAAAAGGGGTTAAATATTGATTTAAAGAGGTTAAAATAATGGCAAGTATTTAAGGGTTCTCAGGCTATTATGGATATAAATATTTTCCTCAATAATAGGGATAACCCTTCAGGAAACACTAAGTTCCTCAGTTATCAAGACAATATATTATTCTATGGGCACATCCAATATTTATATCTTTAATTCATAGTTCTATGGCTGACCAAAAACTTATTAACACTTCCTATGTTAATTTAAAAAGCTCTTGTTATCAATTGTGAAGCTGTTCAGTCACAAGAAGTTAAAGTTGGAAGGCATAAAAGATCATATATTTCTTAATATTAAATTTCCATTTAACATATACTAATGTATAATTATTTGCTAAACTTTTGTGATAGGACAAAGATCTTTAAGTATGAGTCATTAAGCATGTTGAGCATTGCAAGTGTATAACCCTTCCAAGAAACATTGTCTGTAATTTCCAGTTTCAATTACTTTAAAGTAGAATGGGAAGTTAGTAATTACTTGTAAAGCAATCTAAGTAGTTCAGAATTCGAAGTTCTCTTTTTTTCCCATAGGTCTTTTTAGTAACTCACCCTTATTTTGAGTCTTTGTAATGCACTGAATTTAAATTTTGCACTCATTTTCTCAGTTTATGATATATTTAAATCACATAATTATAAGTGAAACTAGCAAAAAATAGTATGGGAAAAACATAACCAATGCTATGCCTGCAACTCTACTGTATGTGCACAAAGCGCAAATAACTACAGAGCAGATCACTATGAGTGAGCCTGTCCATGCCCTGGGTATCAGTCATTATGTTATACAGAAGAAAGAGAAAGTTAGTGTTACTTCACTAGTGAAGCTCTATTAAAAGAGCTTTTAGTAAGTTTTCAAGCAAGTTACAGTCTGGTCATACAGTGTTATAGCCATTCTGTCACTTTAAAGTGACTTTGGATATCACTGTATTGATTAACTATGTTGATTAAGTTTTAATTTTAGAGAGTGACCTTTTTTATTTGAAAATACTAGGCATTTACAACAAAGTAATGCAAATTAGCTAAAGGGTACTTACTTATAACACCTAATTTTTACATTAGAGCACCATTTATAGTGGAATAGATATATAATTTGTTTATATAAGGACAGAGAAAGTTTAAGAAAAAGTTTTTTCTCGTAGTAGAAAAGTATGCCCCCTCTGCTATCTTATCATGAATTTGTAGAACAATCCTCCTTTACGGTGGAGGTTGCAGTGAGCCGAGATCGCAGCACTGCACTCTAGCCTGAGTGACAGAGTAAGACTCTCAAATAAAAGAAAGGAGGGAAGGAAGGAAGGAAGGAAGGAAGGAAAAGAAAAATCCTCCTTTAATAGGTAGTTCAAGGTGAATGTCATCTTACCCCTGTTCAAATTACTGCTAATTATGAATTACATATTCTAAATTAGTAAGAACAAACAATCAAACTAATTGATTGTGATGGTAGCTTTTACAGAGGAAAAATGAGCAACAACATAGCAAAAATTCTTTCTTGGCCTCAGGTAAACAACAATGACCATGTAAACAGAGAGTGCTTAGAGAACAATGACCCACATCTGATATTCAAACAAACCTTTGATATTAGATTTGAAAAATCTCATCTAATTAGGTCAATTGGGTAGAGCATGGCACTAGTATGACCAGGCTAGGCCTTAGATCCCCATATGTGCCTCTTAGCTTTACCCCATGGCCCTAGATTAAACCCCTAAAACCCTTCAGCCATCTGGCAACTGTAGTTACATCCAGTGAGAACCAATAAGGTTGTTCCTTATTCTCAAAATTGGTCTTTCAACTTCTTAAATTTATTCTCTGAATTTTTCTCAACCTTCCAATTTTCTAACAGCTCCAAAACACTTCAAAAACTCGTAACTGTGAGAATAACTATCACAAATGAATATTTGATTAAAATTAGAAGGAGTGGAACACAAGAGGCTATTGAATAAACCTCAGATAGAAAGGAAGAAAATCAAAATAAAATCAACGTAGAGAGGAGAGACTAATTTACAATTTCCTCCAGTATCTTGACAAAAGAAAAAGACTTGCCAATTACTGCTATTTTTTATATTCTATTCCCCAAATGTTAGGCAGATCTTCTTCAAAATGTGTAATATTTAAATAAGTTAAAAAAATAAAATTATAGAATGGTTATTTCTAATAAATTAGAACAAATATTATATTGTTATATTTTCTTGTAAGTTTTCAAAAATCCTTTAATGTAAATTAATTATAATTATGAGAATAACAATTTCCTTTGATATGTGTACTTGTCTTTCTCCATCCTACTGCTAAAACAGTAAGCTACCTTGTATTCTACTCAAGAGATGAATGGAATATCATGAAGTAAATAATGTTCAAAAATAAAAACATTTAGAGAAAAATCAAAGTAACTTTTATATACATACATATTCCTAATGAGAGTCATTAGTCACTAAATATGTCAAATAATCTGTGAGAGCTTACATCTTTTACTAAATTATAGACCATCTCATCAAAAACCATAGAAATGGCAATACATAAGGTATTAGAGGAAAAGAACATTTAAGCTATTTTCAGCTGTATCCTAAACCACAAATAATCTTGGTCAAATACGCTTGTTAAAAATTGACCTGTTAATTACACACATGTTTTTGGTAAATTTTACATTAAAGAACTATGTATCAGTTCCATTTTACGGTGTAACAAATTACCACAAATTGAATGGCTTACAACTTCTCAAACATTATCTCATTTTCTGTGGGTCAGAAGACTGGCATGTTTTAACTGGGTCCTCTGCTCAGGTTCTCATAAAGCTGAAATCAAGGTGTCAGCCAACTGCATTCTCATTTGGAAACTCCACTAGGGAAAATCCACCTCCAAGTTCCCTCAGGCTGTTGGCAGAATTCATTCCCTTGTGGTTGTAGAACTACAGTCCCCATTATTGTGCTCGTTGTTAGCCAAGAGTGCTCTCAGCATCCAGAGACTGCTCTCAGCTCTTAACCACATGCCCCCATTCCATTTCAGCAAGAGAGAACTTCTGCAACAAGTACATTTTAGGTTTCAAACCACCCTGACTTCCCCTTCTTGGACTAGCCAGGAAAATACTCCCTGCTTTTAAAAGGCTAATGTGATTAAATCAGATCCCCATGAAAGGCCCCCCTTTCTTAAAGTCAGCCTTACCATATAAGATAATAATTATGAGAGTTACGGGGCTCCTCATGTTCACAGATGCTGCCCACACTCAAAGGAGAAGGGATTATACAAGGGTGGGGGTCATCTGAGACTCATCCTAGGATTCTGACTACCACAATGTACAAAACACTGAAGAACCCTTCATGGTAGATAGAGGCATATGGTTATTGCCAGGGTTTGAATGTGTTCCCCGAAGTTCCTGTGTTGGAAACTTAATATCCAATGCAACAATGTTGAGAAGTGGAACCTTCAAGAGGTGATTAGGTCATGAGGGCTCTGTTCTTATTTACTTATTTTTTTTTATTTTTATTTTTTCTTTTGAGATGGAGTCTCACTCTGTCGCCCAGGCTGGAGTGCAGTGGTGCAATCTTGGCTCACTGCAACCTCCGCCTCCCGGCTTCAAGCGATTCTCCTACCTCAGCTTCCTGAGTAGCTGGGACTACAGGCACGCGCCGCCACCCCCAGCTAATTTTTGTATTTTTAGTAGAGCCGGGGTTTCACCACGTTGGGCAGGATGATCTCGATCTCTTGACCTTGTGATCTGCCCGCCTCGGCCTCCCAAAGTGCTGGGATTACAGGCATGAGCCACTGCGCATGGCCTCTGTTCTTATGAATGAATTAATGTCATGATCTCTGGAGTGAGTTCCTAATAAAATAATGCATTTAGACCCTTTCCCTTCTCTTTCACAAAAGGGCTCCCTTCTATTTTCTGACATGGGATGAGGCAGCAAGAAGGCTTCTTGGACTTCCCAACCCTCAGAACTGTAAGAAATAAATCCTCATTCTTTATAAATTAACCATTCTGTTATAACAACACAAAATGGACTAAGACAGGTATAAAATCAAAGAAGTATAAGCAAGAAAAAATGGGGTAAAATTTAGAATATTGCATTCAAGCATGAACCTAATGTTTTGAGAAGCATTTGAAACATTCATTTTACTTTTAAAAGGTCCATATTTCAATAAGTACTCCATATAGAATTCTCCACTTGAGTTTTTAGTAGGATTTCTCCAATGGGAAATCTTTGTAGTTGTGAATGTACTAATAACTAAGAGGTCAACAATTATTCCTCCTTAGTTTCCCTCTACATATAAAAATATTTTATTACAAGATGACAGAAAGTATTTTAGCTGAGTGTAAAGTCTTAAATTCAATGTTCTCTGAGAGGCAATATGGTGTTATGGATTAGAATAAGGTATTCAAATTGGTATGTGTGCACTCAGGCAGTGCATAAGATAACCTATTGAGGTGAAGAAGGAAATGTTAAAACTTGGATTTATATATATTTTAATCTCAGCCCAATATATCTGTACTTTTAAATATAGTTTATAATGGGTTAAGTATTGGTACAGTGTTATATAGCTGTAGTTTATAAAAGTGTATATAATGGGGGAATTTTTTTTAGCAATTGAGTTACGTTATCATTAGAATTTGGAAACCAGTGATTTAAAGCAAGGGCCTTAGAATCCAAATGGTTTCTTGTCCCAAGCTGTGTGATTTTTAGAAATTCACCTTAATGTAAACCATAATCTTCACATAAGTATAATAAAAAGTGTTAATACCATAGGACTATTGTGAAGATTAAAGGGACTTTTTGTTTCAAATTATTATTATTAGTAGGGGGATCCTCAAAAAATTAGAACTACCATATGATCCAGCAAACCTGCTTCTGTGTACATATCCAGAAAAATTGAAAGTAGGGTTTTGAGGAGATATCTGCCCACTCGTGTTCATAGCGGCACTACTCACAATAAAAGAAGTACAAGCAATCCAAATGGCCATCAACTAATGAATGGACAAACAAAATGGCATACACCTACAATGGAATATTATTCAGCCTTTAAAAGGAGGAAAATCTTGTCACATATAATTATAACATGGATGAATCTTAAAGACATTATGCTAGTAAAATGAGTCAGTTATAAAAAGACAAATTCTGTATGATTCCACTTATATGAGGCATCTAAAGTAGTTCAATTCATATAATCAGAAACTAAAATGGCACTTCACCAGGTGACGGAGAGAAAGGAAAAAGGGTAACTGTTGAATAATATAGTTTCTGTTATGCAAGATGAAAAAGCTCTGGAGATCTGTTGCAAGACAATGTGAATATACTTAACACTACTTAAGTCTACAATGTAAAATGATTAATATGGTAACTTTTATGTTGTGTGTTTTTTATCACAATTAAAACACATAGTTGGATGGATGGACAGTTGGACAGATAGATATAGATGTAGATAAAACTAAAAAGCTCTTGTGTGGTGGTAAATAAGAAGCTGTTGTATAATGTCCCATTATGTGGTGTCAGATTGGGAAGTGATTTTTATTTATTCCATTAATACTGAACATCAAAATGCATCACCCATTATGCCAGGTACTGGAGATTAAATCTTTCTTCAAAATAGTTTTGTGGAAATTTAACAAATTATCAAGCAATAGGCATATTTTATTATATGGTGAGAATCTGATGGCTTCAAGAAATATTAGTTTAGTAGAATCAGCCAACAGTTGAACATTGACTATAAGAGGGAGAAATCAAGGCTGCCATACAAATTTCACCTTGTATGGGTAAGTAAAGTTGTGCTGCTATCCATGGAGAGAGGGAATAAGAAAAAGATGTGTCAGTTCGGAGGACCTCGGATGGGAAAATGGAAGGAAGAAAAATGTGTTTCTAGACATACTTAATTTGAGATACTTTGGGATATCTTGGTGGAAACACCCAATAGAAAATCCAAAATACAGCTGACCCTTGAACAACCTGGGGTTAGGTGTACTGACACCCTCTGCAGCTGAAAACCTGCATATAATTTTGCTCCCCCAAAACTTAACTACTAATAGTCTACTGTTGACTGCAAGCCTTAGCCAAAAGGTAGTCTATTAAGCCATAAATAGACTAGTGCCTGCATAGATTTTAAGCATTCATGGCATATATTTTTCTTAGATTTTTTATATTTCTAGATTATGCAGTTTATCTGAGAGTTTTTTCAAATTGTTATAAATTTCCAAAAATTTTCCAAATACTTATTGAAAACAATCCACATACAAGTGGACCCAGGCAATCCTGACCTGTGTTGTTCAAGGATCAACTGTACAGATTTAGACTTCAGAAGATATACAGTATGTCACCAGAACACAGGCCTAACTGAAGTCATAAACAGGGGCACAGTTACGCAGGACAAAATATAGAGTTATACAAGAAATTCAAATATATCTTAGCAAAATAATTTAATTTCAAGGATAAAGAAGTAAACAGTTCATGAAATTTGGGAAAATCAATTTGCCTTAGAATTTTACAGAGCACACACAATATCTATAATGTTCTGAGAGAAAAAGTAAAATACAGAATCTGCATCTGGTTAGTTGTCCTTCAAGGATAAAGGTAAAAGACAAATACTCTCAATTGTATATAAAATTCAAAGAATAGGGAGCATGGACCTACTTTAGGAAAAAAATGATAAACTGTAATTAGAGTCAATCAAATCAAGGAATTCAGAGGTAAAGGAAACCAGATAACAAAACAGATAATAAACATTTAAATAGGAAAATAATGTTTAAAATGAAATTATATAATTTAACATTAATATCAACAACCCTAACACAAACATAATTATAATATAATGAATATAATAAATTATAATATATAATAAGTATAATATAATAAGTGAAATGAAATGTAAACCAGGATCTAAGAAACAAGGAGGTGGGAAGAAGTGAAAATATGCTTCTCATTTATCATTAGAGAAAGTCAATAATACTTATAAAATGGAAATTTGTAATTGGTAAAATAAGTGTAATTCAACATCCTAAAGTTTTTCTTAATCTTTTCCATTAACTTCAGGAATAAATATCTTTGAGAAGAAACATTTATCTATTAGCAATTCATTAAATTTTATGTATTTCTTCTTTTGTCGCATTGACAATCTTATATTTTCTTATTCTTACTTAAATTAGCATATCATCATCATCCTAGTTTTAGAAAATTATTTCTGCCTGTCCATATGCAGCTATCAGTCATTTTATCGACTCTTCTTTTGGCATATATTTCTAGAGAGGAATCTAGAATGACGTTCCTAATTAGCTTACGGTAATTATATTTTGATAGGACATTTGGTATGACTTTTTCTTTATTTCTTTCCTTTTCATTTAACTTTTTTAAAAAACTGAGACAGTATCACTTTTACAATAACAGTCATTTTTTCTTCCAAAAATGGAGTAGGTAGAATAAATCTTAATAATACATATGTACATAAATACATACAAGTATACCTTGTATTTCTTTCTTTTTTTTTATTTTTATTTTTTTTGAGATGGAGTCTCACTCTGTTGCCCAGGCTGGAGTGCAATGGTGCGATCTCGGCTCACTGCAACCTCTGCCTCCCGGGTTCAAGCAATTCTCCTGCCTCAGCCTCCCGAGTAGCTGGGACTACAAGGGCACACGGCCACACCCAGCTAAATTTTTGTATTTTAGTAAAGATGGGGTTTCACTGTGTTGCCCAGGCTGGTCTCAAACTCCTGAGCTCAGGCAATCCGCCTGCCTCAGCCTCCCAGAATGCTAGGATTACAGGCATGAGACACCGCGCTTGACCTTGTATTTTAGCTCCGTGTTGCAATGTGATTTTGAGTTCATAAAATATACCTAATTATAATTACATCGTGATTTTCATGTTCTATGAATCATATTTTAAGCAACTTTTTTTTTAGCATTTACTATGTGCCCGGCATTTGCTACATATACCACATGCTTGTGTGTACGTGTGTGTATATGTATGTGTATATATGTGTGCATATGCATATATAGTATATGTTAGTATACATTACATACACTACTAACTATGTCTAACTAGTAAGACTAGTATTAATAGTAACATTTTACAAGAGGAAACTGCATCTTTAGTTAAACTTTAGCCGACTCAGAACTCCAGTAAACGTCAGAGCCAGGATTTAAACTGTGCTCTAAAATCAACACTCTTCTCACTATGCCATGTTTCTTGCCATCTATGCTATCCATGAAGTTTGTTTTATCTTGTTATATAAAGATTGTAAAAATGAATATAACCTAAAACATAGTAGATTCACATTAATCTTTCCCAGTTAGACCAAAAAAAAAAAAAAAAACAAAAAACAAAGAGTGAAAGTCTTAGCAAACACAACAGCTATTAGGAAAAGGTCTTTATAGACTTGACACAAAATTAAAGTCCTTGAAAGTTCTCCTGCCATATGCCTGTATTTTCTACTTCATCATTCCTCCGTCTTATGCAGTGAGTCTAGAGAGTAAACCCGTAGGGAGCAGGATCCCAGCAAACTAAGGAAGATTACAGAAGAAATATATACGAGTGCCAAATCGTGCCCCATCTCCCTATTGTGGCTACTAATAGGACAAGGAAGAACCAACGGAAAAATAAAAAACTGGTATCTCAAGAAATAAGTGTGGGATAGTCTTCATACAGGAACAGGGTCATATTTCCTCTTTATATTCAGAGGAAATCTCCTGCCCCTTAATACTCAAGCCAGAATGGCCTTTACTACTGGTCCCCACTGTTCCCTGCGAGCTGATCTATGCTGGGGACTTGTCATAGATGATTTATTCTTCACAACTCCACAAAGAATCACTAAGTCAGCTAATAAGCCACATTGCTGATATTCATTCTTGGGATCTATTTGACCCCCAAATCCTATGCTACAGGATCTCCCAAAGTACTTTAATGAAAAGAAAAATGCATGGGCTATCAACAGCAATGTCCACTATAGAAGCAAAAATGTGCTTCCATCTCAGTGACCACTATGATGATTTGTCTTTGTGTCATAGATACAAAGTATCATGATAAATAACTGGGTCTGTAGCAGATTCCAGATCAAGGCCTAATATAGGTGCCTTAGGCATAAAGTTAGGCCAGGTGGAAAGGTATACAGGACTCCTCATGGGGTATTATTTCTTTCACTCTGATGTAGCATAAAGGATTTATGACCAAAACCACAGTCAGAAAAATAACAAAAACAGTTACTGTTTATGAGTCAGTCCATGAATATTCATTATAATCACTGTACAGTAATCAATTAGTAGTATGCACAGCAAGAACAATATGAAATCTGAGGCTACAGATTGCAGAACTGAATAAATCATCATTTGTAAATGGCACAACTAAAGATAATGCATTTTCCTTTCTGGATGGAAATTCATTTAAGACCTGTATTGGAATAAATATAAGAAAGAAATATATATAAGAAAGGCATAATTTAGACCTTTGTGTCTGTTCCTACAAATATAGGTTAAGAAAAATATTACATATTTTGATTATACAGTTTCAATATTCATATTCATTACTTTCTTTGCTTGATACTGAAAGACAAAAACATGGGCTTACCAAATTCCTAATGTTTTATACAATGCAGTGGACTTTTTAAAAAGAGCGTTTAATAAATTTTCTCCTTTTCTAAGTTTACTATTCACAATATCAAATGGTATAATGTGTTCTGGTAGTTTAAACTGCAAGTGTGAAGTTTCCACTAATTGTTGCCAGAAAACGTTAATCAGGATCAAAAGCTTCTAAAAACAAACTACACTGGAACTACCAAATGTGTAAAACAGAGTTACCATAGTTAAGTGAATTTAAAACTATCGCTGCTTAAAAGTTGGATGTAATCAATGTCAACCATTTGCTATATCGTTTTCGGAACTGTTTTAAGTCATTCATCATTTCATTCTTCTAAATTTCTGACACTTTTAATGAAAGAATGTATAAAAATAACAGTGGTACTATCTAAAAAGCAGATGGGTTGCTCAACAAACTGCATATGCGCGTGCGCGTGCGTGTGCAGTGCAGGCGGGCTCGCAAAAGCACAGGTCCCACACCAGACCTAAAATGGCTGAGTTGCCGGATGTTGTTGCTTGGTGACCAAACAGTATCTACTCCATCAAAAAGCAGTCTAAACATCAGTGACAGATATGTCCCCTCAGGTTTAGACATGACCAGGACAAATATTAAAGGACATATTTATCCTTTCCAGTAGTCAATATTTTTATTTTAAGTCAGTTGTAACTTGCTCGATTTTATCATCAGTTAAGTTTAGGCTTTAGGGGGAAGAGTAGTTGGAAAGCTATATTTCTTTTGGGAAAATAAGAGTAGAACCAAGCTTCTTTAACTATGAGACTTAAAGATAGTCTTGTTTCAATTAAGTCTATGTGGTATGTCTACTCTGTTCTAGTATAACCTCCCAGGTGCCATCAGTCTCTCTTTCTTTCATTAAACTAAAGTAGATAATTAGCCTCAGCCTGTCCTCTCCCCTTTTCTCTTTCCCTTTTCGCAGTAGTAATGATGCCTAATTATCAGTAGCAGTGGATTACTGCAACATCAGGAGCAAAGCATCTCTTACTGACAGCAAAGCCAGCCGCGAACCCTCAAACCTCAAGCAGCTAAGAATGATTCTTAGTCTGCACGAAAATACCATTCAAATACAGTATTTTATTTTGATCAATATATGCCTTGGAATTAAGAGAAAATATATTTTTGTCTTCTTGGTGACTGTACTCCTACCATCGGAAAGAAAAATCAATGTATCGTTAAGGAAGGAATAATTTGAGATGTAGGGAAACACATGATAAAAGGGGATCCTTTATTTTTTAACTCATTGAAATGATGATTGGCTGTCTCTCAGAGAAGGAGGAGCCTATAATTCTATGTCGGGAGCAGTATAAAAATTTTATAAAGAGCAATAGACGAGTTCATAAATTAAAAACCTCTTCAATATTTCAAAACAGGCTTGAATGAAAAGCAGAGCTCTTAAATACTATATGAGAACCATTATCTAACAATCACCTGATGAATTATATTCTCTCCCATAAATATATGGAATCTTTACTGAATAGAGAAACACGTGTTACTTTAATATTATCCCTGAAGTTGTCACTCTATACTAGATGTCTTAGCAGTAATTCTTTAGCTATTCTGCATAAATTTTTGACTGAAAATAGTGGTATATGAATGTGTGAATGCTAGTTTGAATAACTGACATTTATGATGATCTTAGTATCTCTAAAATTGTTAGAAATTTATGTTATTTAAAATAGTCAATCCTTTAAAAGGACACATATGTTAACACATATAGTGGGTGTAGTCAAATCCATATGAGTATAAACTCATTGTACCAATATCCACGTGAAGCTATCTGACAGTTAGAGGGACCTAAGTTTAACATAAAAGGAATGAAAAATAAACTTCCCAACTAACAGTGTTTCTTTAAAACATACATGATATTATGAAATAATACCTTAAGCAAAGATATCTTAAATGATTTTATCCATTCAGTTAGCTCAGTTTTGTCCAAAGGAAAACGCATGTTTATGTTTTGAATTCTAACAATAAATTATTTTTCCACATCATTTATTGATATTATTCCCAATACAAATTAATCAAAGCACTTCATTCTGTATATCAGATTTCTGGCTCATCCAGATGTAAATAAACCTCAGTTCTAATTCATGCCAATCTAGTCCTCATTATTTAGGAAAGCCAGACAATAATCTCACCATTGTCTTTAGTAGTGCCACATGCTAAAGGAGAAGACACCTTTATAGGTCCATCTCTTAGAAATCTCCCAACAATAGTACATTGTTAAAAAAAAAAAAAAAAAAAACAACCACCACAGAACTTTTATGTGTGTTTCCATTTCACTTTTATTTTTGGTTCCCAATTTCTATATAAATTCTAAAATAAATATACATCCTTCAAACAACTATTTCTAATTAATCTCAGGAAACCATAAACTGATTTCCAAACCTAAAAGACCCTTCCAAATAATGCTTTAAAAAATAACTTTTCATGCACATATTTTCAATTCAACATAATATACCTCCATTAGAGATAGAATAGCTTTCAAAGAGTCTCCTTTCTAGCATCCTCCAGGAATACTGCACCAGGAAACAGTTGCCAGTACAGGAGGGGGGAAAGGAAGAAATGCTCAAGAAACCCCAAAGCGAGGCAAAAATACAAAGGATGCCAGATAGCCTCCCCCATCCCTACTCCAGGCGAGTACCCACCGTGGCATGATGCAGAAAGGTCTCCTGCATCAGATGTGCCATCCTACTTGTAGCCCACAGTTCCCATCTTCTTGTGAAGGAAATCGACGCTGCTGCGGCTCCCCAGCCCCACTGGCTTCTGCAGCGTGAGGCTGAGATGCATTGGGCTCTCAATGCCAGTGCCTCGCGGCGCCTGGGCTAGAGCTTTGTGGCCATGAGACTAGAGCCACCCCAGAAAAAGGAACAAATACACACACCATTCGATAGCGCCTAAACCCATCTTTCTTTGTTGTTCATCTTCTAGCTGCGGCTTTATTTGTGGAAGAGGGAAGTGAGGAAGGGAATGGGGGGGCGGGGAGGAGGAATCTCCAGGACCTTATCTACAATCTCAACAGTCGCGGCAACGATCTCTGGGAGTGATCGAGGCATTCGGGCTGCCCCGTGCCTCCCGGGCAGCGATCTAACGATAAAACCTGACAGTGTCCTGGGGAAAACCCCACATCCACCGCTAGCGCTACATTCGGGCTTTATGCCAATAAGGAGACACTGTAGACTATCGATCAGACTCGTCTGCTCTCAGAGCGTGCGGCCGGGCTTCCAGCCTGGCCTTTATGCGCGGTGGCGGCGGTGGGACACGCGCCAGGCGCCCAGAGAAGGACATGGGACAATGGCCCAGCCCGAGGACGCCAGACGCCGCCGCCCGACCCGGGGAAGGAAGCTCCTGCAGCCGGTCCGGGAACCCGAGGCGGGGAGGGAGGCCAGCTCTGGAGGTGCGCTGCCGCTTTAAAATAAAGGACCACAAAGACTGTACAGTGGGGAAAACGCGCCTGGCTAATGCGAGTGGGGACGACTTGGGGAGGGGGTTGAGGAAGGTAGGGGGCACACGAGCCAACGGCGGCTCACGGCTCCCCCTCTCTCCCGCCTCTCTCCTTCCTCCCTCCCCGCCGGGCTGCTCCGGCAGACAAATAACAGAGGAAGGCGAGTCACTCACCGTGGTCTTGACAGGCACGTAGAGCACTTGCTTGGCGCCGCCGCCTCCCCCGCGGACCTCGTCCGGCTGGCCCAGCTGGAAGCCCTTCGATTTGACCCAGAATTTAAATTTGGCGTTGTCCGTGGAGCTCGACTCGGAGCCATTGAGGAGCTGGACGATCCGTTCGTATTTTTTACGGGTCACCGTCTTGGTCTTGCCTGAGTCCCCGTAAGTCCTGAGGCACCAGTCCTGGAACTGGCGGTACATGTCGCGCTCGCTCTCCATGTTCCCCGCGCCCGGCCGCTGGCCGGATGCTCCCAGCGCACTTCGCACCTGTTCACCCTGGGCTCATGAAAAATGCAGCCCCGGCCACGTTGCAGGGATGCGAGGTCCCGGCCGCCGCGGGAGCCTGCTTTGGGTGGGGGAAGGGATGGGAAGAGGGGAGGAGGGTCCGGTTGGGCACCAGCAATCAATGCCCCGTGCTACCAAGTCTGGTCCATTCGTAATTGCAACGGCTGTCTCGGACGTTTTTCCTGTTCCCTTAGCGGTCGGTCTCTTTAATATTTTGTGACCAGGACCATCCCAACACCATTCTGGCCCAGAGGAGCTGGGTTTTGAATAATTAAAATCCCATTCCTTGGTTTATTAAAAATCCCAATATTGAATTGGGGTGGTCCCTAGACGCCTCGCCCCCAGGCTGCGTCCGGGGCTGGGCAGGTGGAGCGCAGCGCCGCCTCCCCGCGCGCGCCCCAGAAGCTTCCCCAGCCACTGGCCCCGTGGTCCAGGAGTGAGGGCTGCGCCTCTCCCGAAAGCAGCCGCCCGCCCAGCGCCTTTGAGCCCCGAAGGGCACACGGGTCCCGGATCTCTCCTTCCTCCTGGGTCCTGCTTTGACCTTCCCCACGACGGGTGTTAAGGGACTAGAAAGAGAAAGTTCTTACCTGTCATGTTTTTAAACCTATCAAATTCTGTTTTACAGAATTTTTTATCAAGATATTTTTAAAAACGGTTTAAAATGTCATTTCTTCAGATGCATTTTGAATAAATTCCAGCCCTGTATGTAGATTCTACGAGTTAAGTCCCAGAAATTAGCAAAGCATTGATGGAGATTTGGCCATAGTTCTACAGGATAGATTGTAGTGCCCCAAACAGATATCCGTTCCAGGGGGATGTGGGTAACCGAAGGCAGGCCGCTGGCGGCGGGTATCCCGAATAATGATGGGACCCCCAGACAGGACTCCTCTGGTTTCTGCTGAACAAGACATATAAGTAAGTTTAGGATACAGATGCTTGAAACCCTTTGCACGAAATTAAAATATATACAGAAAGATCATTTTCCCCTTGCTTGGTCACAGTTTGCAGTTCACACGGGAGGTTTCAGTTGTCTATTTTCCCCCTGCCACGTCATGGACACCCCCTCCACTGCTCTGAGTAGCCAAATATGAGTTCCTCTGGACTATTTTTCCAAGCAGATGAAGTCAGCAGTTGCTCCATTCAGGACTTCCATCCATTTGTTTCCAGAGCTGGAAATAGGGGAGTTCCCATCCTCCTCGCGCGGTGGCTGCGGCCGCTCCTCTTTATTCTACTCTCACCCGAGGCCCGCGCCCGTCCCGGGGAGCGGCTCTGCCAGGAAAACGGCCCGACCAGTGCCCGGCGCCTGGGCTGCGTCCGAGCCCACCTTCTTCCCTCGTCGTCGTCTCCCAGACTAAATCCCGGAAAGGGAAAGCGGGATGTTTGCGCCCACCGCGCTGTAGCTGGTCCTGACACTTGCAAAATGGTCAGTGGCTCCTGCTCGGCCAGGCTGAGTGTGTGCGTGTGTGTGAGCAAGGGAGCGAGGGTGTGCGGTGTGCAGGGGGTGCGCTGTGTGTGCGCGCGTCTCCGGGAAGGTCTCGCGGCGGCTGGAGCCGGGACTGACAGCCCGGGCGGAGCGCAGGCAGCTCCACACACTAAACCTCTCGCCTCTCCCCTCACCCCCACCCCTCCCACTCCCCTCTCCTCCCCCCACCCTCCCCGGCCCCTTCCAAGCTCTCTGATTGGCCAATGGGACAAAAGTTTCTGTGGAGACGGCTGGGCGCTGACGTCACGGGCAGAATTGTCCCATTTAGGGATCCCGGGGGCAGTGCGCATGCTGCAGGCTGCAGGTTAGAGGCAGAAGGAGGTAGCAGCGGGCCCGGCGGCAGCCAGGTGGCAGAAAGGAGCACGCAGCATCCAGGTGGGGGGACGACTCCAGCAGGGTTTCCATGGAGATTCCTCTGGGTCTAGCCTAAAAACAGCAGATCAGCTGACACCATTAGCTCAGGACCTAATTACTGCTTATTGGAGCAACAAATGAGGGAAAGGGCCAGCTGCAAAGGAAGAGTTTTTATCCCCCCACCCCATTCCCCCATCTCCTTTCTCCCCCTCTCTCCATCCCTCTTGAGTCCCGGGTGAATTCTCATTAACTTGCAAGATTCCTGCAACAACAGCTCCCCTTCTCCAGAGGCCACCCCGACTGCTTTTATTCTTTTATTTCCTTCTTTTGTATTAAAAAGAAATGCTAAAATAAATCAGTTGTTGAGTCCTTGAATTTTTGTTCAATACGTATTAGACCATAGAGCTCAGAGAAGACACTGTCCAATGAAGTCACAAGTGAATCTAATACAAGGGACTCAGGGGAAAAATATCACTTTCAATTTATTGAGGTGAATCTTTAGATATTTCACATTAAAAAATCTTAGTATCTTAAATACATAAATATTTGAAACACGCAATTGGACAGAAGATATCCTGAACCACCCTTCTAGTGGGGTATACTTCACAGGAGCAACTCTGTTAAGTTTCCCTTTGTGGCATCAGAGCTCAATTTAGTTAGATATTGGTCATGTGTTTCCTGGAAGTTTCTGGAAAGATAATTGGTCCTGGGGTAGTCATTCAAGAATAAGCTGGTTCTATAGATTTCACTTTCTCATATGGTTATAGTTCACAATTACAGAATTATTTTATGCAGCTTTTCATCTAAAAAGGCATCCCATCCCCTCTAAGCTTTATTTATGTACTTTCAGCCTCCATAAACCTTCCTTAATCATTCAACTTAATATTAACTTTCTTCTATAATCATCTGTATTGTGTCTTTCAAACATTTTTTTAGCCCTGTCTTGTAGTAAGCCATACACTTTACATTGACATGTAGTGCATACATACATTTGTTCTGCAAAAATTTTATGAAAACATCTATTTTATTACCTGCAATATACACTGATATTTGCCTTTTTTTCTCCTGTTGATTTTGTTATTATTATTTGGTAAAGTATAGTCCCAACCAAATAAATTTATTTTATGACCCAGCAAAGAATGACTGGCAACCTACAATTTGAAAAATATTGTTTTAGATCATAATGACTACACTGCTCCTTTTACCTTATTTATATTTTCATGTGAGTATGTTTTGTTGGTCAAATAAAATCTTAATTGGAAAACCCTTGAAAGTTTATGTCTTTTTTCTTGTTTTGTGCAGTGAACAATGTGCACAGTAAGTGCTTAATAAGTTGAGTTAATAAATTAATGAAAGAAGGAGAACAAGAATAAGGGAAGGAAGGAAGAAGGTAGGCATAATCTTTGTCCATTCTTGTTGGCTTTTGCTGGGTGGTGTTTGGTTAAAGTTGGCCCCCTGTCTTAAGGAAATGACAGGGCTTTACCACACACACATGTTGTTCATTGTATTTATAACTATACTTGACACCCTAATGCATAGCAACTAGAACACCCTAGACATACAGAACTCCCAGAAGATAAATATGTCATCAACCCCCACTTGTATTCACTAGATTTGATATACAAGCACAAAAACCCCACAAAATGAAATAGATTATATGAAATACATTCTTTTTAAGAAGAAAAGGTAAATGATTAACTACTGAAAGACTGTTTGCATTGGAGGAAAGGAATACAGGGTTCAAAGATTTCAAGGGTCCTAAGTCTCAGAGCCCTGCAGACTCTCTTGTTTTCAGTGGAACCCAAAGTGTAATATGCTCTGTACTTGCACCCATTATTAATTGTGCTGGCTGAGCCAACACCTTCAACCATATCTTGTCCACCTAGGAAGGTAGGCACCTAACAAAAATCTAAAATCTGCTTCAGCAACTTACTCTGGACTAATTTTCCTTCTTTGAACTTCTCTAGAGTCAGGTCTGCCCAGCCCCATCTCAGGGTCATCCTGAGCTGCTTCCTCAGCTATATGGTTCATGTGAACAGGCTGCCTAGGATTTAACCTGGTATGTTCCCAGGACACTTTCCTCAGAATTGCCTGGCTACAAAGCATATCTCTCCGAAATGTTTTTCTTCACCCCTTCTGAATGCCAATCCCCAATCTGGGCCCAGGGGTCCTGTCTGCCTGGCAGGCAGAGGAAGAAAAGAGAGGAAGAGGAAGGCAAAAAGGTATGTGAAACTTATATTTTAATTTAAAATAATCCAAAACGTGGGCTATCATCAATATGATTTTTGTTATAGAAGTAAAATTTCTTCCAACTTCATGGTCAGTTTGTAAATGACATTTTAAAAATCCAGAAAATCTTGCACTTTATTATCAATCACAAATATTTACACAACACTATGCGTTCATCAGCAAAATGTTAGAGTACAAACAACATAGAATCTGTAATCAGAAAATCCACGTTCAAAGAATAAACAAGCTTTCATTCCTTCAAATAATTGTGGTTTTTATTAAACAAATATTAACCAAGCTTCAGTTACTCTCACAGGTTCTAGGGTTAACGTCCTCAGCAAGACAGATGTATATGCATGGTTCCCATCTCATGGAACATAAATTCTTCTAAGGACAGCAGACAACAAAGCAAAAAATAAATAATTAGAGCTTTATGTAAGTGCTGGGAGGGGGAAAAATAGTAGCATAAGAGAAAACAGTGACAAGGTAGAGAGACTTGATGAGCTTAGGGAAGATCTTTCTGAGTAGGTAACATTTATCATGAGACCTGAAGATTCAAAGGAGTCAGTTATGTGAAGCCAGGAAGGTGAACTATAGGCAAAGCGCAAAGGTCCTAACGTAAAAGAACTCTTGGCATGTTTGAGGAATAGAAAGAAGGCCAAAGCAACTGGAGCTTGAAAGAGAAAGGTAGAACGTGAGATCTGAGTAGACTTCTGCAGCCAGATCTTGTAGGGCATTGCTTACATTTTATTGATAAGTGCTTATATTTTATTGGTCCAGTGGAAAACCAGTAAGATATCTCAGGCAGGAGAATTATATGATATGATATGCATTTTTATTAGTGTCACTGGCCACTTTGAGGAGAAAGGATTGGAAAGGGACAAGCATGAAAGCAGGAAGACCAGCTAGAAAAAATGGTGATAGTTGTAGTAGTAGCTTAGATGAACTATTACGGCGATAGATTAGAGTATTAACAGAGGAGGTAGAGGGAGAGAAGTGATGGGTTGAAGATACAGTTTAAAGAAAGAATAGAGCTTCCTGAATGTGTATCTCCTCCACCCCCCTGCCCCCACCCCACAATCCATATGTTGAAATCCTAACCCCCAAGGTGATGGTATTAGGAAGTGGCACCTTTGGGAGCTGACTAGGTAATGAAAGGACAGCTGGTCACGAATGGAATTGGTGCCTTCATGAAAGAGGCCTCACAGAGCTCCTCTGCCACTTCCTCCACGTGAGGACGCTGAAAAGATGGTCATCTATGAAGAGGAGTCTCACTAGACATCACATCTGCCAGCATCTTAATCTTGGAGTTTCCAGCCTCCAGACCTGTGAGAAATAAATTTGTGTTGTTTATAAGCCACCCAGCCTATGGTAGTTTGTTATAGCAGCCCTAGTGAACTAATACACTGATGGACTGCATGTATCAGATGAGAGAAACGATTGAATCAGAGATGACTACATGGTTTCTGGCTTTAGTAGTGAGGCTAGTGAAGCCATTGACTTACAGAGAAATGTTTGGGGGAGGAACAGATTGGGAGTTGGAGGCTGAGGGAGGAGCAGAAGCAAGTTGGGGTGGAGAGGCAGGAAGAAAGAATTTAATTTCAGAGAAGTTAAATTTGAAATACCAGGAGAGTTGTTCATGTAGGAATTGAATATAGAAGCTTGAACTACAGAGAAAAGTCTGGATTGGAGATATAAATACAGGGAATTTAAAGCCATAGGAATGAATGACATCACCTTTGTCCACATTTCCTACAAAAAGGGAAAGCCCCCATCTTTTGATATTGAGTTTGTATATACTAATACCTTATGACTAAAATAGAATGTCATGTACTGAGCAGCAGAAGTTGGCTTCTATTGATATAATACTGGTATTGGGAAAAACCTGAGAAAAATAGCAAAGCAGTTTGGATGAATCCTTGACTAGACCTAAACTGTTAGTAATTTCCAAATTTACATGGACTTAAAATCATTTAAAACTTAAAAGTGAAGCTGTGAAAGCTTTGGTTAGACCTATTCTGGATTAGATCAGGACCTGGAGGCACGCTAAAATAGGAATCAAATTTTAGGATGTCCTATGATCACATTTCCCATTGAAGGGGTTGACTAGAGACTTGTCTACTGAGTTAAGTTCATAAAAGAATTTGAGCCTTTTAGCTAGATTAGAGATTATGGAGGATGGTACTTGCTACTTTGAAAGCTGAGGTTCTGAACGTCATTATGCATTCAGAGGGTTAAAAGTCTATTAATAATCCCGTCAAGGAAAAGAAATTTGTAAAGGAAGCAAATGACCAACTCAATCAGCAACTTGATTATGACATAATTTATTAACTTTTCAAAATGACACAGAATAAACAAAGCAGAAATGCCCTGTTTATGCAGGTAGAGAAATTTGGAACTATGTAGAAATTGTCACAAATCTGATTTTATTAGTTGACTTCCAATGTATTGACTCTTCTACCAAATAATTTTGAAAAGAGCCTGTCTTTAGTATGCAATAGCTATCCTTTAATCAAGAAAAGAAACACTTTTGAGAGAGTTTAAATATTTTTCTGATCTTTATGGCGGCGATTACCAAGACACAGAAAAACACATTTTAATTTGTGAACTGTAATATCAGCATCTTTATTCCACTTTCTAACCCAAAAGAGTAAAAATTTGATGTTTTTTGTTTTGCCCAAATTTACTGATATTTACGTTTTGTAAGAATTTCATTACATATTATGCGTTAACCAAAATTTAATTTCCATAAATACTTAAGTGTGCAAATTAAGAACACATTAGATTTGATAGTCTAGTTGATTTTCTAAATTTCTCTTTAATTTCTACTTTTAACATGATCCCATGAGCAAGTCCATGGTACAGCCAGTTCCTGCATTTTGACAGTGGCATATGGATTTATTCAACATTCATCCACCCGACATTTTCATCTAGCTGCAATAGCTATGATAAAGTCCAAAGTTAACAGTCTGGTGTTCGTGTCCCTTGTAACAGAGAAGAAAATACATTTTTTTCTGGCCCCAAATATTGCTTTATTTCCCACTAGCCATATGGCTTATCTTTTCTTCCAACATATATGTCTTAAAACAGTAATCCACATATTCGTCCTCAACTCAGTGGACAGTACTATTATAGAATTTTTAGATTATTTTCAGAAGTTATTTTGTCATAGAAAATAAAAACTATTTGGGGATGAAGGAGCAACACACCTATGCTCAGTTCCCACTATATTTTTGATACTTCTAGTTTTTATTCTGATTTCTGCTGAGTGAACCAATTCATATCTTACCATCATCATCTAGCCCTTATATCTTATTTAAAATGCATGATTAATCATTTTAGGACATTTGTTTAACTTGCAGTATAAAAGTGACAAGAATGGCACACAAAGATTTCTTGGCTAAAACCACAGACTCCAGAAATAGTTTTTACAGGGGAACCATCTGAGCTTAAACACCAGAATCTGTAAAATAGTGGTAACAATGCTAACTCTGAAATAAGGGAAGCTGAAAGAATAACCACCCCCAGTTTTCCTGGGACCATACTAATAGGATTTAAGAGCAAGGTAAGAAAAAAAAAGTTTTAGATTTCCCTTTTATTTTTTGTCTTCTAAAATGAACATCTCCCAAGTCTTTAAGAAAGTCTTTAACTAATCTTCTTGATCAAAAAACAGAAAATATTTAGATGTTCCAAAAAAAGTGCTTATAGTAGTTTATGTGGAGTTTTGGAAATGAAAGCTAACTTAAAATAATTAAGTGTTCATGTTAAATGCAAAAATACATCTTAGGCAATTCAGCTTCAACTGTCTCCTTTCCTGATTTTGCTAACCTGGTAAAGAAGAGCACCAACATGAGGGTGATACACTTGCATTTATCTTAATGAATGTTATTTTTGGATTGAATCAATCTTCAAGGCACAGTCTTATACATTTGTGCATGAGATAGAATTTGTCTAACATATTGTACAGCATAATTTATTAACAACCTCACTAGGTACAGTGAAGCTATGAATCAATCGAACACTGAAGAGTCATGTTAGCCAGTAATGTATAATTGGGTGTGATGATTGGAGCAAACAACTACATAGAAAGGGAAGATGGAACAGCTCCTCGAGGGTCAATGGTAGAGAATGGGTTATGAAGAAAGCTGTTTGAGAGAATATTTATGGGTGTATGTGTACATGTAGGAAAACAAATATAAATGAACTTTGAAATATGGATGACCCTTGAAAGTGCAAGATTTATTTCAAGAACACATAACAGTTTTTAATGTTTATGCACATAACAGTACATCAAAAAATGTCAGGCAAAAATTGATAGAATTGCAAAGATAAATAAACAAAGCCACTACTATGGTTGAGAATTCAACATTCCCCTGCCAGTAATTAATAGACAATGCAGGCAAAAAATCAGTGAGGCTATAGGCAACCTGAACAGTACTATCAATCAACTTGATTGAAGTGATATGTTTAGAGTATTCCTTCCAACAACAGCAGAATGCACATTCTTCTCAAGCTCACATGGACATGTACCAAGGTATAACACATTTTGGATGAAACAACAAAACTCACAAACTTAAAAGAACAGAAGTGATACAACATATGTCCTCAGACCACAAGAAATTAAATTAGAAATCAATAACAGAAAGAGAGCTGAAAAAAATCCCCCAAATTTGGAAATCAAGCAAAACACTTATGAATAGCAATTGGGTCAAATAAGCTTTGACAGAAAATTTTTAAATATTTTATACCAAATTATAATAAAAATGCATCTTACTAAACTTTGTGATATGTAACAAAAACAGTCCTTAGGGGGAAATTTATAGTTTTAAAAGCATATCTTAGAAAAGAAGATGTAAAAGCGATAACCTAACATTCCACCACAGGAAACTAAGATCAAATTAAGCCAAAATCAAGAGGAAAGGACATAATACAAAATTAAAGCAGAAATTATTGAAATTGTAAATAGGAAAGCAGTAGAGAAAATCTGCAAAACCAAAATCTTATTCTTTGAAAAGACCAATATAATTTTAAAAAAACTTATAGCCAGACTAACCAAGAAAAAAGAGAGAAGACACAAAGTACCTAATGCAGAAATAAAAGAGAAAATAATATCCCATAGACATTAGAAGGATGGTAAAGGAATAGTATGAACAATTCTATGCTCATAAATTTGATAACTTAGTTAAAATGGACCAATTTCTTGAAAGACAGAAACTACCAAACTTAAAACAAGGATAGATCAACAAGTTTAATCGATTTATATCTATTTATAAATTTGATTAATCAGTTAGTGATCTTTCCAAAACGAAGGAACCTGACCCAGATGATTTTATTAGTGACTTTTTTTTTCTGAATTCCACCACTTAAGGAAAAAATAATTTCAATTCTCCATAATATCTTCTAGAAAATAGATGAAAGGGGATACTTCCTAACTCATTCTGTGAGGCCATGATCACCTTAATACCAAAACCAGATAAAGACAACTGAAGAAAGAAAACATACAGACCAGTATCTCTCATGAATATAGATGCAAACATGCTAAAAAAAAAAACTAGCAAATTATGTACAATATATGTTTAGAAATACATCATGACTAAATGAGATTTATTCCAGATATTGAAGGCTAATTCAATATTTGAAAACTAATCATTGTTATCCACCAATATAGAGGTTAAAGAAGAAAATTCATATGACTATATCAATTGACATCAATAAAGCATTTGACAAAATCCAACACACATTCGTAATAAAACTATCATCTAATTAGGAATAGATGAAAACTTCCTCAGCTTGATTTTTAAAGATCTACAAAACTTCTAAAACTAACATCATACTTAGTAGTGATACTGGACGCTTTCCAAGTAGGAGACAAGGCAAGAATATCCTGTCTCTCCACTTCTGTTTAATATTGTAGTAGAAGTCCTTTCCAGGCTGGGCGCTGCGGCTCACGCCTGTAATCCCAGCACTTTGGGAGGCTGAGGAGGGTGGATCACGAGGTCAGGAGATCGAGACCATCCTGGCTAACACAGTGAAACCCCGTCTCTACTAAAAATACAAAAAATTAGCCAGGCGTGGTGGCAGCGCCTGTAGTCCCAGCTACTCGGGAGGCTGAGGCAGGAGAATGGCCTGAACCCGGAAGGCAGAGCTTGCAGTGAGTCGAGATCTCGCCACTGCACTCCAGCCTGGGCAACAGAGCGAGACTGTGTCTCAAAAAAAAAAAAAAAAAAAAAAAAAAAATCCTTTCTAATACAATAAAACTGTAAAAATATATATACACACTGGAAAGACAGAAAACTATTATTCCCAGGGAACATGATTGTCTATGTATAAAATCATAAATAATCTACAAACCAAAATTCCTGGAGCAAATAAATGAGTATACAGCAAGGCTGTGAGAGGTGACAGTATGCTGGCAGCCCTAGCAGCCCTCGCTCGCTCTCAGCGCCTCCTTGGCCTTGGCGCCCACTCTGGCCACGCTTGAGGAGCCCTTCAGCCCGCCGCTGCACTGTGGGAGCCCCTTTCTCGGCTGGCCAAGGCTGGGAGCCGGCTCCCTCAGCTTGCGGGGAGGCGTGGAGGGAGAGGCGCGGGCGGGAACCGGGGCTGCGCGAGGCGCTTGCAGGCCAGCGCCAGTTGCAGGTGGGCGTAGGCTTGGCGGGCCCCCACTCAGAGCAGCCTGCCGGCCCCGCTAGTCACGGGCAGTGAGGGGCTTAGCACCTGGGCCAGCAGCTGCTGTGCTCGATTTCTCGCCGGACCTGCAGTCGGCCATGCCTGAGCCTCCCCGACGAGCGCCGCCCCCTGCTCCATGGCGCCCAGTCCCATCCACCGCCCAAAGGCTGAGGAGTGCGGGCCCACAGCGCAGGACTGGCAGGCAGCTCCACCTGCGGCCCCTGTGCTGGATCCACTGCGTGAGGCCAGCTGGGCTCCTGAGTCTGGTGGGGACTTGGAGAATCTTTATGTCTAGCTAAGGGATTGTAAATACACCAATCAGCACTCTGTATCTAGCTCAAGGTTTGTAAACACACCAATCAGCACCCTGTGTCTAGCTCAGAGTTTGTGAATGCACCAACTGGCATTCTGTATCTAGTTAATCTGGTGGGGACTTGGAGAATCTTTATGTCTAGCTAAGGGATTGTGAATGCACCAATCAGCACTCTGTATCTAGCTCAAGGTTTGTAAATGCACCAATCAGCACTCTGTGTCTAGCTCAGGGTTTGTAAATACACCAATCGACCATCTGTATCTAGCCAATCTAATGGGGACATGGAAAACTTTTGTGTCTAGCTCAGGGATTGTAAAGGCACCAATCAGCACCCTGTCAAAACAGACCAATCAGCTCTCTGTAAAACAGACCAATCGGCTCTCTGTAAAATGGACCAATCAGCAGGATGTGGGTGGGGCCAGATAAGAGAATAAAAGCAGGCCGCTCCAGCCAATGGTGGCAATCTGCTGGGGTCCCTTTCAATACTGTGGAGGCTTTGTTCTTTTGCTCTTTGCAGTAAATCTTGCTACTGCTCGCTCTTTGGGTTCACACTGCGTTTATGAGCTGTAACACTGACTGTGCAGATCTGTAGCTTCACTCCTGAAGCCAGCAAGACCACGAACCCAGCAGAAAGAAGAAACTCCAACACATCTGAACCTCAGAAGGAACAAACTCTGGACAGGCCACCTTTAAGAATTGTAACACTCACTGCAAGGGTCTGCGGCTTCGTTCTTGAAGTCAGTGTGACCAAGAACCCACCAATTTTGGACACAGTTGTAGGATACAAATTCAAGATACAAAAATCAACTACTTTCGTATGTACAAGTAAGAACAATTAGAATTTGAAATTTGAAATTACTATTTACAATACACCAACATAAAAATACTTCTGTAAAAATCTTAAGAAAATGTATAAACTCTACGTGTAGAAAACTACGAAACTCTAATATAAGTAATCAAAAAAGATCTAAATAAATGTAGTGATGTCCCATGTTTATGAAGTGGAAAACTTAGTATTTTAACAATGTCAGTTCTTTCCAAATTGTTTATAGGTTCTATGAAATTCCAATCAAAATCCCAGAAGCCATTTGTAGATATCAACCAGTTGATTCTAAAATTTATACAGGGAGTTAAAGGAACTAGAATAATCAACATACTATTAAAGAAGGACAAAGTTGGAGAACTTAATCAGATTTCAACTTGTTATAAAGCTACAACAATCAAGACAGCATGCTATCAGTGAAACACCAGACACATAGATCAATGGAACAGAGAGCCCAGAATTAGAATCAAACAAAATATAACATTTTTGCGAAAGTGCAAAGACATTTCAATGGAGAAAGGTGGTCTTTTCAAGCCATAGAGCTGTAACAATGGGATGTCTGTATGCTTAAATATGAACCTAGACATAGATCTTACACAATTTACCAAATGAAACTCAAATGGGTAATAGACTTAAATGTAAAATACAAAACTGTAAAATTCCTAGAAGAAAACATCAGAGAAAAATTGCTGGAACCTTGAATATGGTGAGGAGTTTTGAGACAAACACTGTACGTACCAATCCATGAAACAGAAAAAATAGGTAAGTTGGTGTTTCAGATTAAAATGTTTTGGTTTTTAATTTATTTTTGTTTTTTCAAATTTATTTAGTATTTTTAATTGACAAAATTATATATATATTTTCTTGTACAATATAATTGAAGTACATATACATTGTGGAATGATTAAATCTAGCCAATTAACATGCATTACCTCACATAGTTACCATTTTTGTGGTGAGAGCACTTCACATCCACTCTCTAGCATTTTTGAAGAATACAACATTAGCTTTAGTAGTACTTCTTTCCAAGTAATCTCCTATGCAAAGAATAAATACCACTAAAGACGAAAACTATGGATGTAATATCCTTATTTGGAAAAAATTCAGTGTTGTTTACCCTGTGAATTTGTGTATAGAAGACTCTTAATACTCAGACTGGAGATTATTCAAATTCAAGAAATTGCTTCTACTCCTGGTTCCAGGGCAAGTCATTTAGAAGACCAAATTGTTTATGTAAATTATCCATCTACTGTTTGGTCTTTAGATAGAATTTAAGGGTGCGTTTGTTTGCTGAAGAGTAGCAAAAAGAATGTTTTTCTTAGTTACGTCCAGTTTTTTTTTTGCAGGGCTTTGCTTTTTCACTTTTACATGTCTATGATCATCTCACATCTTTGTTGGTTCTGGGATTCTTATGGTGTCCAAAGACAATATAAACAGCACTTGTTTTTAAATGACTGTATTGTAATGATGGTGAGCACTGGAAAGACAGCTACATTCTGTCTTTAGGAGAGCTGCACTTTCCTGACTGGTGAAGTGATGGACGTAATTTAGAAGACAGCTGTGATGAATTTCTTCACTCACAAAGCACAAAGCACTTTACTTCACAAAGCACATTAATGCTTGCTCAAATTTTCCAGGTTTGGCCACTGGGAGCTGTTGTAATTGGCTTCTGTGTTCCTTTGACATAACTTATCATGGTTCCTTATTTTGCTTTATGATTTTGTTTTGTTTTGTTGCTTCTTACATTCTGGCACTGCAAGATCTCCAGGATCAACTTTAATTTCCTGCCTCAGTCCAATAATCAGCCATTTCTCCAAGGAGCCCTGGTTCGTTCTATTTTACAAGATCTCAGTGTTAACTATGCCCATTGCTGCAGAGGTGTTATTCTAGACCCTCTCAGATCATAGAGCAAGGAAACATACATGTGTATATACTACCTTATGTATTACATACCTGTAAACACTTCCATACGGAGCTGTCTGTGTCTGTATTAAGTTAAAACTTGAGTTAACACTGATGTCTCCAACTCTAATCCATGAACATATAGGTCATTCTAACTCCCTCCACTTGCTTATCTGTAAATTTCCATCCCAACAGTGGGAAATCTGTCTCCTACCACCTGACATCCATTTACTTAATTGTTCAATTCATGTATACATGTATATAAGCATCAGAATTGTTAACCCTTACCCTCATGGAAAATAAATTTATTAACTGGATACTTTCTTTTGCTTTTAGTTTCGTAGACTCGTTTCCAAGACTACTTAGGTTTTCACCTCTTTCCGCTTCAATGAGATTGTAATCATACATTTGTAATATAGTTGGTTTTTTTTCTGTCATGTTCTGCATTCCATCTTGGGATTCCCTGACCTCTGAAATATTTTTCTTTTTTAAATTTGCATACATTCAGGTTCACTCTGTAGTAAAGGTCTACGGTTTTTGATAAATGTATAGTGTCTTATATCCACCATTACCGTATTTTCCTTTAAAAACTCCCGTTCCTCACTTATTCAAATCGTTCCCATCCTAATCACCTGGGAACCACTGATTGTTTGCTATCTCTATGGTTTTTCTGTTTCAGAATGCCATATAATTAGAAAGAGATGGTATGTAATTGTTTTAGACTGTCACCTGGCAAAATAAGATTTAGCAGTGTCTTTTTATGGTTTGATATTTCATTTGCTTTTGTTTCTGAACAAGATTCCCTTGGATAGATGTAGCACAGTTTGTTTACCCTATTACCTACTAAAGGACTCTTGGTCATTTACAGTTTTTGATGATAAAGTTGGTATAAACTTTCACAAGCAATTTTTTGTGTGGACATAAATTTTCAAATCATTTGGGTTGAAAGCTAGGCATGCAATTGCTAGATTGTACGACAAAACCTATGTTTAGCTTTGTAAGAAACTGCCAAACTCTTCCAAAGCAACTGGACCATTTTGCAAGCCCATCAGCAATGAATGAGAGTTCCTGTTGCTCCACAACTCCCAGAAATTGGTATTGTCAGATGTTTTTTTTTAATTTTAGCCATTCTAATAAGTATATCATGGTATTTCAATTTTGTTTTAATTTGAAATTCCCTAATGTAATATATATTGAGCCTATTTTCATAGGCTTGTTTGCCATCTGTGTAATTTCTTTCTTTGGTGAGGTATGTGTTCAGATCTTTAGCTATATTTTAATTAAGTTATTTGTTTTCTTATTAAGTTTTAAAAGTTGTTTGTATATTTAAATATAAGTACATTATCTTGTATATGTTTTGCAATATTATCTTCCAATCTGTAGCTAGTTTTTCATTCTCTTAAATGTGTTTTTCATAGAGATGTTTTTATTTTTAACAAGATCCAAATCTCCTTTTTTCTCAAATTATGCTTTTATTATTGTATATAAAACTCATTTCCAAACTGAAGTTCACATAGACTTTTTTTCTAAGTTTATAGTTTTAGGTTTTACATTTAGGTCTATGATATTTTTGAGTTAGTTTTTATGGAAAATATAAGGTCTATGTTAGTCTTTTCTTTTATTTTGCATACGACTGTCCAGTTGTTCCAGCATCGTTTGTTGAAAAAATATCTTGTTTTGCATTGAATTGCCTTTGCTCCCTTGTCAGTATATTTGTGTTCATTTCTGGATCTCTATTCTGTTGCCATTGACATGTGTCTATTCTTCAGCCAAGAAAATGGTATCTTGAGTACTGTGAATTTATAGTAAAATTTGAAATTGGTTCTTGTGCGTCCTACATTTTTGTTCTCCTTCTTCAGTATAGTGTTGGCTCTGCAAGTTTTTTTTTAATACTTTCTACATAAATTTTAGAATCAACGTGTTAATTTCTACAAAATAACTTGAGTTTGGTAGTTTTCTGCATATAGATTTTCTACAACATTTGTTACATTTATACCTAAGTATGTCATAGTTTTCTGATGCCATTGTAAATGGTATTTTAAAATTTCAAATTACAAGTATTCATTGCTGCTTTATGGAAAAGCAAATTGACTTTTGTAATATTGATCTTGTACCTTGCAATCTTGCTTTAATCACTTGTTTGTTCAATAAAATTTGGTTTAAAGATTATGTAGGGTTTTCTCCATAGACAATCATGTCATCTGCAAACAAAGGCAGATTTATTTCTTCCCTCCAAGTGTACCTTTTATTCTCTCTGTCTCTCTTTCTCTCTCTCTCTCTCTCTTTTTTTTTTTTTAATCTTATTTCACTAGCTAGGACTTCTAGTACGATGTTGACTAGGATTCCTAAGACAGGACATTCTTGTCTTGTCCCTGATCTTAAGAGGAAAGTGTCAAGTTCTCACCATTTAAGTACGTTAGCTGCAGTTGGCGTTTTGTTTTTCAGATGTTAATCATTGCGTTACAAAAGTTCTTCTCTACTCCTAGCTTGCTGAAAGATCTTGTAATGAATTGGTGTTGGATTTTTGTCAAATGTTTTATCTATGTCAATTGATATGATCATATTACTTTTCTTCTGTAATCTGTTGAAGTGACAGAAAACCAAGATTGATTTTCAAATGTTGAACCAGCCTAGTATACTTGGAATAAATCCAAGCTGGCTGTGGTGTATAATTGCTTTTCTATGTCATCGTATATAATTTGCTAATATTGTGTTGAGGATATTTACATCTATGTTCAAGAGAGATACTGGTCTGTAGATTTCTTTTTTTGGATTTCTTTATGGTATTTATAATACCTTACTTCAGTATTAAAGTGATGATGGCCTCATAGAATGAGTTAGGAAGTGCTCACACTGTCTCCATTTTCTAGACGGGATTATGGAGAATTGAAATCATTTATTTCTTAAATGGTATACTTCCATAAAATTCACTAATGAAACAATCTGGATCTGGTAACTTCTCTTTTGAAAGGTCACTAATTGTTGATTCAAATTCTTATTATTTTCTTCATTGTTTTAAACTTTTATTTTAGATTCAGGGGTACATGTCCAGGTTTGTTATTTAGGTAAAGTTGTGTCACAAGTTTCATCACCCATGTATTAAGCCTTGTACTCAATAGTTATTTTTTCTGCCCTATTCCTCTCCCTCCCGCCCTCAAGTAGACTCCAATGACTGCTGTTCCCCTCTTTGTGTCCATGTGTTCTCATCATTTAGCTCCCACCTATAAGTAAGAACATGCAATGTTTGGCTTTCTGTTCCTGCGATAGTTTGCTAAGGATAATGGCCTCCAGATCCATCTATGTCCCTGCAAAAGACATGATTTTGTTCTTTCTTAGGGATGCATAAATTCTCATGGTGTATATGTACCACATTTCTAAAAAATTCCAGTATACCATTAATGGGCATTTATGTTAATTCCATGTCTTTTCTCTTGTGAATCGTGCTGCAATGAACATACACATGTGTGTGTTTATGATAGAACAATTTGTATTCCTTTTGGTATATATACCCAGTAATGGGATTGCTAGGTTGAATGGTAGTTCTGTTTTTAGCTCTTTCAGGAATTACCACACTGCTTTCCAATATGGTTGAACTAATTTATACTCCTACCAACAGTGTATAAGCATTCACTTTGTTCTGCAATTTTGCTAGCATCTGTTGTATTTTGACTTTTTAGTAATAGCCATTGTGACTGGTGTGAGATGGTATCTCATTGTGGTTTTGATTTGCATTTCTCTAATGATCAGTGATACTGAGCTTTTTAAAATATGCTTGTTGGCTGCATCTATGTCTTTTTTTGAAAAGTGTCTGTTTATGTCCTTTGCCCACTTTTTAATGCACTTGTTAGTTTTTTTCTTGTAAATTTGATTAAGTTCCTCATAGATGCTAGATATTAGACCTTTCTCAAATATTTTCTCCCATTCTGTAGGTTGTCTGTTTACACCATTGATAATTTATTTTCCTATTCAGAAGCTCTTTAATTAAATCCCATTTTTCAATTTTTGCTTTTGTTGCAATTGCTTTTGGCATTTTTAACATGAAATCTTTGCCATTTCTTAAGGCCAGAATGGTATTGCCTAGGTTATCTTCCAGGGATTTTATAGTTTAGGGTTTTACATTTAGGTCGGGAATCCATCTTGAGCTGATTTTTGTGTCTGATGTAAGGAAGCTATCTAGTTTCAATCTTCTTCAATCTTCTTCATATGACTAGACAGTTATGCCAGTACCCTTTATTGAATAGAGTTCTTTCCCAAGTGCTTGTTTTTGTCACCTCTGTCAAATAACAGATGGCTGTAGGTGTGTGGCCTTATTTCTGGGCTGTCAATCCATTCTATTGTTCTATGTGTGTGTTTTTGTACTAGTACCATGCTGTTTTGGTTACTGTAGCCATGTAATATAGTTTAAAGTTGGGTAAAGTGATGCCTCCTTTTTTTGAAGCAGCTACGTTGACTGCAGTTTATACACTGGGGTTTGTTGTCACTTGCCAGGAAAATTTGGGACACGAACACACATGAGGAGTTTCAGAGCAGAGTTTAAGTAGAGGAGAAGAGAAAGAGAAACAGCTTCCTCTATAGAGGAAAGGGTCTCTGAGCAGAAAGGACCAGCTTTGTGAATGCCCCAAATTTTATATTCTAGTTTGAAGAGGCAGTGTCTGATTTACATAGGGCTCATAGACTGGTTTGATCAGGTATGACATTTACACACTGCACAGGGAAGGCTTGTTGCCCCACCCTAATCTTATTATGCAAATGGGCTTTCCAGTTGATCCCTGCCATCTTGTCTACTTATACTACACGTGGCTGGCAGAGAAGGGAAGATGGAGTCTCCATCTTGAACATTTCTAGTCCTTGGTTCCTGCCGGCATTCACCCATGGAAGCTCCCAGCTAGCTTGTCTATGTCTGGGGCTCAACTTTACAGGCTGCTCTTTGTTAGAAAATGATTTGGGGATGCTTTTCATTAAAAAGAAAAGTCTGGGCCGGAAACAGTGGCTCACTCCTGTAATCCCAGCACTTTGGGAGGCCAAGGCAGGTGGATCACCTGAGGTCAGGAGTTCGAAACCAGTCCTGTCAACACCATGAAACCCGTCTCTACTAAAAATACAAAAAATTAGCCAGGCATAGTGGCGAATGCCTGTAATCCCAGCTACTCGGGAGGCTGAGACAGGAGAATTGCTTGAACCTGGGAGGTGGAGGTTGCAGTGAGCTGCGATTGCACCATTGCACTCCAGCCTAGGCAACAAGAGTAAAACTCCGTCAAAAGAAAAAAAAACAAAAGAAGAAAGGAAAGAAAAGCCTTACTGAGGACTCCCATAGTCTTGCTATCTGCTTAAATAATTCCATCTTAACTCCTATATCACTTTGTTCTTTTTGCTTAGGATTGCCTTGGCTATTCAGGCTGTTTTTTGATTCTACAGGAATTTTAAAACAGGTTTTCTAGTTCTGTGAAGAATATTATTGGTAGTTTGATAGGAATAGCACTGAATCTATAAATTGCTTTGGGCAGTATGGCCATTTTAATAATATGTATTCTTTCAAACCATGAGCATGGAATGTTTTTCCATTTGTTTATGTTATTTCTGATTTCTTTCAACAGTGTTTTATAATTCTCATTATAGAGATCTTTCACCTCCCTGGTTAGCTGTATTCCTAGGTGTTTCTTTTTGTGGCAGTTGTGAGTGTGATTGCATTCCTGATTTGACTCTTGGTTTCGTTGTTGGTGAACAGGAATGACAGTGATTTTCGTATGTTGATTTTGTAGCCTGAGACTTAGCTGAAGTTGTTTATCAGCTGAAGGAGCCTCTGAGAGAAGACTGGGGTTTTCTAGATATAGAATTATGTCATCTGAAAACAGGGATAGTTTGACTTCCTCTCTTTCTATTTGGATGCCTTTTATTCCTTTCTCTTGTCTGATTGCTCTGTCCAGGACTTCCAATATTATGTTGAATAGGAGTGGTGAGAGACCAGATCATTATCTTGTGCTGGTTTTCCTTTTTTTTTTTTAAACAAAGTCTCACTCTGTCACTCTGTCGCCCAGGCTGGAGTGCAGTGCTATGATCTTGGCTCACTGCAGCCTCCACCTCCTGGGTTCAAGCAATTCTTGTGCCTCAGCCTCCTGAGTAGCTGAGAATACAGGAACCTGCTGATTTTTGTATTTTTAGTGAAGATGGGGGTTCACTATGTCGGCCAGGGTGGTCTCAAACTCCTGGCCTCAAGATGATCTGCCTTTCTCGGCCTCATAAAGTGCTGGGATTGTAGGCATGAGCTACCTTGCCTGGCCTTGTGCTGGTTTTGAAGGGGAATGCTTCCAGCTTTTGTTCACTCAGTATGACATTGGCTGTGGGTTTGTTATAGATGGCTCTTATGATTTTGAGGTATGTTCCTTCAATACTTAGTTTGTTGACAGTTTTTAACATGAAAGGATTGAATTTTATCAAAAGCATTTTCTGCATCTATTGAGATGATCATGTGGGTATTGTCTTTAGTTATGTTTATATAATGAATCACATTTATTCATATTTGTACATTGAACCAAACTTGCATTTCAGGGGAAAAAGCCTACTCGATCATGGTGGGTTAGTTTTTTGATGTGTTGCTGAATCAGTTTGCAAGTATATTGTTGAGGATTTTTGCATCAGTGTTCACCAAAAATATTGGCCTGAAGTTTTCTTTTTATGTTGTGTCTCTGCCAGGTTTTCATGTCAGGATGATGCCGGTCTCATAGAATGAGGTGGCGAGGAGTCCCTTCTCAGTTTTTTGCAATAGTTTTTGTCAGAGTGGTACCAGCCCTTCTTTGTAAATCTAGTAGAATTTGGCTGTGAATCTGTCTGTACCTGGGCTTTTTTTTTGATTGATAGGCTATTTATTACAGATTTAATTTCAGAGCTTGTTATTGATCTGTTCAGGAATTCAGTTTTTTACTAGTTCAGTCTTGGGAGGGTGTATGTGTCCAGAAATTTATTGATTTCTTCTACATTTTCTCATTTGTTTGCATAGAGGTATTCATAGTAGTCTCTGATGGTTATTTGTATTTCTGTGGGGTCAGTGATAGTGTCCTGTTTGTTGTTCCTAATTGTGTTTATGTGGATATTCTTTTTTCTTGTTCATTAATCTAGCTAGTGGTTTATCTTAATTAAAAAAAAAACAAGCTCCTGGATTCGTTGATTTTTGAATGGTTTTTCATGTCTCAATGTCCTTCTGTTAAGCTCTGATTTTGGTTAATTCTTGTCTTCTGCTAGCTTTGGGGTTGGTTATATCTTGCTTCTCTGGTTCTTTTAGTTGTGATGTTAGGTTGTTAACTTGAGAGCTTTCTAATTTTTTGATGAGGTGTTTAGTGCTATAAATTTCCCTCTTAACACTACCTCAGCTGTATCCCAGAGATTCTGATATGTTGTATCTTTGTTCTGTTTAGTTTCAAAGAACTTCTTAATTTCTGACTTAATTTTATTACTTTCCCAAAAGTCATTCTGGAGCAGATGTTTACATTTTTATGTAACTGTATGGTTTTGAGCAATTTTCTTAGTCTTAAATTTCATTTTTATTGTGATGTGGTTCTAGAGTGGTTGGTATGATTTCAGTTCTTTTGTATTTGCTAAGGATTATTTTATGTTCAATTGTTAGGTCAATTTTAGAGTATACGCCATGTGGCGATGAGAAGAATGTATATTGTGTTGTTTTTGCATAGAGAGTTCTGTAGATATTGATCAAGTCCATTTGATCTAGTGTTGAGTTCAGGTTCTGAATACCTTTGTTAATTTTTTGCCTTGATGATCTGTCTAGTACTGTCACTAGGGTGTTGAAGTCTCCCACTATTATTGTGTGGGAGTCTAAGTCCCTTTGTACATCTCTAAGAACTTGCTTTATGAATCTTGGTGCTTCTGAGTTGGGTGCCTACATATTCAAGATAATTAATTAGATCTTCTTATTGATTAACCCTTTATCATTATGTAATGCCCGTTTTTTGTCTTTTCTGATCTTCGTTGGTTTAAAGTCTGTTTTGTCTGAAATTAGGATTACAACTCCTGCTTTTTTCTCTTTTCTATTTGCTTGATGTTTGTTTCTCCCACCTTTTATTTTGAGCTTATGGGTGTCATTGCATGTGAGATGGGACTCTTGAAGAAGAATACTGATGTGTCTTGGTTCTTTATCCAGCTTGCCACTCTGTGCCTTTTAATTGGAGCATTTAGCCTGACTACATTCAATGTTAGTATTGATATGACTGGATGTGATACTGTCATCATATTGTTAGCTGTTTATTATGCTGACTTGTTCGGTTGTTTTATAGTGTCACTGGTCTATGTACTTAAATGCGTTTTTATATTGCCTGGTAATGGTCATTCCTTTCCATATTTAGTCCTTCTCACAGGAGCTCTTGTAAGGCAGGTCTGGTGGTAACAAATTTCCTGAGCATTTGCTTGTCTGAAAAGGATGTTATTTCTCCTTCACTTCTGAAGCTTAGTTTGAAGGGATATAAAATTCTTCATTGGAATTTATTTTAAGAATGTTATATATAAGTCTCCAATCTCTTCTGGCTTGTAGGGCTTTTGTTGAGTGGTCTGCTGCTAGTCTGATGAGCTTCCCTTTGTATGGGGCCTATATTTTCTCTCTAGCTTCCTTTTGTTTCATTTCGACCTTGGAGAGTCTGATGATTATGTGTCCTGGGGATAAATTTCTTGTAGAATATCTTACTGGGGTTCTCTGCATTTCCTGAACTTGAATTTTGTCCTGTTTAGCTATGTTGGGGAAGTTCTCCCAGATAATATCTTAAAATATGTTTTCCAAGTTGTTTCCATTTTTCCCATCTCTTTCAGGGATGCCAATAAGTGGTAGATTCAGTGTCTTTCCATAATCCCATATTTTTTGGAGACTTTGTTTGTTCCTTTTTGTTGTTTTCTGTTTATACTTGTCTGTCTTATTTCAGAAAGTCAGTATGCAAGCTCTGAGTTTCTTTTCCCAGCATGGTGTATTCTGTTATTAATACTTGCAATTGCATTGTGAAATTTTTGTTGTGTGTTCTTCAGCTCTATCAGGTCGCTTACATTCTTTTCTATACTGTCTATTTTATGTCCAATATTATTTTATTATAATTCTTACCTTTCTTAGGTTGGGTTTCAATGTTCTCCTAAATCTTGCTTATCTGTGTTCTTATTGATGTAATTAATTTTATTTCTGTAATTTCAGCTGTCTCAGCGCAGTTAATAACTCTTGCTTGAGACTTAGTGTGGTCGTTTGGAGGAAAAACACACTCTAGCTTGTTGAGTTGTCAGAGTTCTTGCACTGTTTTTTTCCAATATTTGTGAGCTGATGCTCCTTCAATCTTTGAAGTTGCTGTTCTTTGGCTGTGTTTTTTTTTTTATTTTATCATATTTGATGACCTTGTGGGTTTGATTGTGGCATAAGGTGGGTTCAGTTAACTGGCTTCATTTCTGGAACATTTTAGGGGGCCACAGCTCATCTCAGGCTCCTAGACTACATGTTTAAACTCTGGGAAATTGGTGTTGGGCCCCATCTTTTTTCTTTGGCTCCTCAAGTTTGGGAACATTCTGCAATGGAGGGGTCAAAGTGCTCCTGGACTGCTGTTCACAACACTCTGTTGATTGGTCCCAGCCAAAGCATGCCATAGGGTGGGAGAAGCAGGATTTATCCTCATTAACACCTGCCAGCAGCAGCAACAGTATGGGGAGGGTGCACACTTGTCATCCATGGCAGGGTGGTAGTGAGTGCCAGGGTGCCAGCCTCCATGTGGGTGTTTGCAGCAATGACAATGGCAGCATGACTTAGAGGTCCAAGGGGCCTGCACCAATGACTGTGCATACATTTGTGCCAGTGGTGGTGTTAGTATGGAGGCAGGACACTGATTGATGCAGGACTATATGCGCTCTCTATGCACATTCACATTGGTGGCAGTGACCACTCAGAGCAGGAGGTAGTCCACTGTTCACTGTGCTTCAATTAAAATTATTTAATAGATACAGGTCTATTCAACTTGTTGATCTTTCCTGTTTTAGGCTTGGTAGTTTTTGTCTTTCAAGGAACTGGTTGATTTTAACTGCATTATCAACTGTGTGAGCATATAATTGTTCATACTATTCCATTATCGTCTTTCTAATGTCCATGGAATAAATAATAATGAACTTTCATCTCTGCATTAAGTACTTTGTGTCTTCTCTTTTTCTATGGTTAGTGTATTTACAGGTTTTTTTCTTTTATTGTTCTTTTCAAATAACCAGCTTTTGGTTTTGCTGATTTTTCTCTACTGTTAGTCCTATTTACAATTTCATCAATTTCTGCTCTAATTTTGTACTATGTCCTTTCTTCTTGTTTTAGGTTTAATTTGATCTTCTTTCTGAGTGTCATATGGTGGAAGATCAGGTTACTGCTTTTAAATCCCCTTTTCTAATACATGCATTTAATGCTACAAATTGCCCTCTAAGGACTGTTTTTACAGCATCTCATAATGTTTGGTAAGGTGTATTTTCATTATCATTTAGCTTAAAATATCGGCAAATTTCTGTGAAGACTTCTTTTACCAAGTGTTATTTAGAAGTTTTTTCTTTCAATCTCCAAAATTTGGAGATTATTTTTAGCTCTCTTTCTGTTGTTGATTTCTAACTTAATTTCATATGATCTGAGGACATAATTTGTATAATTTCTTTACTTTTAAGTTTGGAAAGTCTATTTTATGTTCCACAATGTAATGTGTCATGGTAAATGTCCCTTGTAAGCTTGAGATGACTGTCTATATTGGTATCTTCATATATAGTGTCCTATAAATGTCAGTGAGATCCTGATGATTGATAGTGTTTTGCAGATCATCTACAACCTTGATGATTTCTTCCTGCTCTATCAATTACTGAGGAGGGATGTTGATGTATGCAGCAATAATGGTGGAATTGTCTATTTTCCTTTCAACCATTTCCGTTTTAGTTTCTTGTATTTGAAGACTATCATCAGTTACATATACATTAGAGATTGTTATATTTTGGGGGGAAATTAACCCATTTATCATTATGTAATTATGCTCTTTACCCATTATAATTTTTTGTTATGAAGTCTGCTTTGGCTAAAATTAATATTGATATTTCAGCTTTCTTATTATTAGTGTCAATATGGTATATCTTTCATCACTGTTTCACTGTTAACCTGAGCTTTTACATTTAAAGTGGGTTTATTGCAGATGCCATTAAGTTTGGTCTTCTTTCATTATTCACTTTGATAATTTCTACGTTTTGTTTGGCATTTTTGTAGATTTACATTAAAATTGATTAATAATATTGTTTGATTAATATCTACAATTTTTTTACTATTCATTGCAATTGGTTTCTGTTACTTTCTCCTTTTTTCTACCTTCTTTAATTTAATTGAGTTTATACAATTTCATTTTATCTCCTCTTTTAATCTACCAATTATAATCCTCAAAAAAATTTAAGTGACCCCAGTGTTTACATGATACAGTTTCTACTATTCTAAGTTTACCGTCACATAAGTCACAACCATGTCATGTGTAGTACAGAAATCTATGTATCTTATAATAGAATATCCAATTCTTATGTCTCATCATATGTGACACAGTGTAAATGGGCCCACGTTTGCCTGCTTACCAATCAAAACTCAGATGCAAGAGACAAGGATTGACAGTAGGAAAAGCATGTTTAATTGGACAGTGAGCAATTCAAGAAGATGGCAAACCAGATTTCTGAAGTATCATCTTAAATTATAAAATTTACCATAGGGTTTGTATTAGTCCGTTCTCATGCTGCTAATAAAGACATACCCAAGATTGCATAATTTATAAAGGAAAGAGTTTTAATGGACTCACAGTTCCAACTGGCTGGGGAAACCTCACAATCATGGCAGAAGGCAAAGGAGAAGCAAAGTCACATCTTACTTGGTGGCAGTCAAGAGAGCTTGTGCAGGGGAACTCCCGTTTATAAAACCATCAGATCTTGTGAGACTTATTCACTACCAGGAGAACAGGATGGGGGAAACCACTCCCATGATTCAATTATCTCCACCTGCTCCCACCCTTGACACATGGGTATTATCACCGTTCAAGGTGATATTTGAGTGGGAACACAGCCAAACCATATCATTCTGCCCTGGTCCCTCCCAAATTTCATGTCCTTGCATTTCAAAACCAATCATGCCTTCCTGACAGTCCCTCAAAGTCTTAATTCATTTCAGCATTAACTCAAAACTCCACAGTCCAAAGTTTCATCTGAGACAAGGCAAGTCCCTTCTGCTTATAAGCCTGTAAAATTAAAAACAAGTTAGGTACTTCCTAGATATAATGAGGGTACAGGCATTGGGTAAATATACCCATTCCAACTGGGAGAAATTGGCCAAAATGAAGGGGCTACAGGCCCCATGCAAGTCTGAAATCAAGCAGGGCAGTCATTAAATATTAAAGCTCCAAAATGATTTCCTTTGACTCCATGTCTCACATCCAGGTCATGCTGATGCAAAAGGTGGGTTCCCATGGCCTTGGACAGCTCCACCCCTGTGGCTTTGCAAGGTACCTCCCCACTCCCAGCTGCTTTCATGGGCTGGTGTTGAGTGTCTGTGGCTTTTCCAGGTATGTAATGCAAGCTGTTGGTGGATCTGTCATTCTGGGATCTGGAGGATGGTTGCCCTCTTCTCACAGTTTGACTAGGCAGTGCCCCACTGGGGACTCTGTGTGGGGGCTCCAACCCTGCATTTTCCCTCTGCACTGCTGTAGTACAGCTTTTTCCATGAGGGCTCTGCTCCTATAGCAGACTTCTGCCTGGATATCCAGGTATTTCCATACATCCTCTGAAATCTAGGTAGAGGCTCCCAAGAGTGCACCCACAGGTTTAACACCACATGAAATCTACCAAGGCTTTGGTTTACATTCTCTGGAGCAGAGGCCCGAGATGTATTTGGGTCCCTTTTAGCCACGGCTGGAGTGGCTGGGACACAGGGAGCAGTGCCGCCCTGAGATTATACAGGGGAGCAGGGACCTGGGTCTAGCCCACAAAACAGTGATTTTTCTCCTAGGCCTCAAAACCTGTGATTGGAGGGGCTAGTGTGAAGGTCTCTCAATTGCCTTTAAGGCATTTTCCCCATTGTCTTGGCTATTAACATTAAGCTCCTCTACTTATGTAAATTTCTGCAGCCAACTTGAATTTCTCCCCAGAAAATGGTGTATGTGTTTTTGTCTTTTTGTAGGAAAAAACAAAACAAAACATTTTCTGGGGAGGAATTCAAGCCTGCTACAGAAATTTGCATAAGTAAATTTAATCAGGCTGCAAACTTTCTAATTTTTTCTCCTCTGCTTCTCACTGAAATGTAAGTTCCAGTTTCAGATCATCTCTTTGTTCAGGCATATGACCATATACTGTTAGGAGCAGCCATGTCACATCTTGAACACTTTGCTGCTTGGAAATTTCTTCTGCCGGATACCCTAAATAATCATTCTCAAGTTCAGAGTTCCACAGATCCCTAGAAGAAGGGCACAATGCTTCCAGTCTCCTTGCTAAAGCAGAGCAAGTGTGACCTCTACTCCATTTCCTAGTAAGTTCCTCATCTCTGAGACCACCTCAGCCTGGACTTTATTGTCCATATCACTATCAGCATTTTGGTCACAACAATTTAACAAGTCTCTAGGAAGTCCCAAACTTTCCCTTATCTTCCTGTCTTCTTCTGAGCTCTCCAAATTGTTCCAACTTCTGCCCATTACCCAGTTCCAAATTCACTTCCACGATTTCAGATAACTTTATAGCAATGCCCTACTCCTTGGTACCAATTTTCTGTATTAGTCTGTTCTCGCACTGCTATGAAGAACTAGCTGAGACTGGGTAATTTATAAAGAAAAGAGGTTTAATTGTGGTTCCACAGGCTGTGCAGGAAGCATGGCTTGCGAGGCTTCAGGAAACTCACAATCATGCCAGAAGTTGAAAAGAAAGGAGGCATATCTTACATGGCCAAAGCAGGAAGAAGAGAGAGAATGGGGAAGTGCTACACACTTTTAAGCAACCAGATCTCAAGAGAACTCACTCCCTATCATGAGAACAGCATGGGGGAAATCCACCTCCATGATCCAATCACCTTCCACCAGGACCCTCCTCCAACATCAAGGATTACAATTCATCATGAGATTTGGATGGGGAAACATATCTGAACCATATCTGGAACATGTGGAGTTGAAAATATTCATGAGTCTCTGGGCTTACAGAAGAGATCTGCTGGAGCATCATGATATGAGGGGTCAGAAGCTTTTGGGGAAGCTGGTCTTGCATTCCCATACATAGTATGTAACATCAATACAGTTTACAGCAAAACTTATTCTTATAATCATAGCCAAAATCATGAGTAACTTTTACCACCAAGAGGGGACGGATAAGAACCATGAAGAGAGCCATTGATTTAAAGACCTTGTGGGATCAGCCATAGCATTAATTTGCTTGTGCATGACTTGTAGGGCTAAATACATGTTTCCAGAGTTATCCAGAATGTACATATAGCATTCAGTCTTAATTACAGCACATATTCCCCACTGTCAATTATACCCAGAGCTCCTGTGTATATATGATGACAGATTGGCTAAACATACATATTTCGCAGGTTACAGGAGAAACTTTGAATATTTAGGAAGGTAGTCCTGACACATGTATATTGAAAAAAATATGCATGTAACATATGACCCATGTTCATTCTGGGGTGGACACTTAACATTTAAATGTCTTTATACATCAAAGGGGTTTTTACTAGGACACAAAGGCACACAAGTATGCAAGTTAGCAACTGGCCAGAACCAGTTCACAGTAACTGAAATCAGCCTCTTGTTTAATTAAAGCTATAGTTATGGCTGGTGGAACAGGGGCTGAGGGTCAGTCAGCATTTGGTGGAGCTGTAAATTGTTTCAATATTGCTTATCTTGAAGCCAGTGCTTATTTGACTGCTTGGGAAAAATAAAATCCTTGTGGCAGTTAGAACATGGTTCACCTTTTAAGTGTAGGAGTGTCCGACTTAACCATTGCCTGTCATAGTCTTAGGTCTGGTTTATGATTTGGTATCTTATTATTACAGAGAGTCTGTTTTGCCAGTTTTATGATCTCTATTTTAATGTTAATGTTGGTCAGTTGTACCTGAATTCCAATGGGGGGGAGGATAAAATGAGTCATGTCCAACCCCCTTCCTGTCATAGCCTGAAACTAGCTTTTAGGTTTCTTTGAGATCCCCTTAGCTATAAGGAGGAGAGTCCATTCAGAGAGTGGACTTGGGTTTTTTTTGTTTGTTTGTTTGTTTGTTTTTTAGTTTATATTCCTCCTTTTTTGGTCAATATATGCCAGGGGCAGTATCAATGGCCAAGTGTTTATTTTGTTCCATATCAATGCTGAGGTGCTGTGGCTACCTGCATCAGATCTGTCATGTCTCTCAGTGGAACTCCTATGGCAAAAGGACTTAGAGTCAAAAGACTTACAGATAGCCAATTAAATGTTCTAGGCCAGATGGGAATGAAAGTAGGCTGGCACTTATTAACCCTTTGAGCAATATGAGAGCCAAAAACTAAAAGCCAAACTCCTTTAAGAAATATAAGAGCCCAAAACCAAAAACCAAAAAACAAGGTTATAAAATTGATCTGTCTATAATTTCTATATATTGAGCCAGGGGTCCTGAACCCCCAGGCCATGGATTGGTACTGCTCCCTGGCCTGTTAAGAACCAGGCTACACAGCAGTAGGTGAGTGGTAAGTGAGCAAACATTATCATCTGAGCTCTCCCTCATGTCATATCAGCAGGGACATTAGATTCTCATAGGAGCATGAACCCTATTGTTAACTTCATTTGCAAAAGCTCTAGGTTGTGCACTTTTTTATTTTTTTTGAGATGGAGTCTCGCTCTGTCTCCCAGGCTGGAACACAGTGGTGTGATCTCTGTTCACTACAATGTCTGCCTCCTGGGTTCCGGCAATTCTCTGCCTTAGCCTCCCAAGTAGTTGGGATTGCAGGCACCTGCTACCATGCCTGGCTAATTTTTTTTTTTTTTGTATTTTTAGTAGAGATAGGGTTTCACCATCTTGGCCAGGCTAGTCTTGAGTTCCTGACCTCGTGATCCAACCCCCTCAGCCTCTCAAAGCGCTGGATTACAGGCGTGAGCCACTACGCCCTGCCGGTTGTGCACTTCTTATGAGAATCTAATGCCTGATGATCTATCACTGTCTCCCATCACCCCTAGATGGGACTGTCTAGTTGCAGGAAAACAAGCTCAGGGCTCCCATTGATTCTACATTATGGTGAGTTTGTAATAACAATAGAAATAAAGTGTACAATAAATGTAATGCACTTAAATCATCTTGAAACCATTCCCCTCTCCCATCTGTGGAAGAAATGTCTTCCACAAAAGTGGTCCCTGGAGCCAAAAAGTTGGGGACTGCTGTGTTGAGCATCTGTATACCTGTCTTTGATTTGGGGGTCTGAACTAATTTTATCCCTCAAAACTGGCCCTTAAAATCTCATGCACCCACCTCTTCCACAATAGGTCCTGGGCCTGGAGGGATTCAATAGTTTCAAATTCTGGAGGTAAAACAAGACATAAAGAATTAGCAGTGTGGGCCAAATGTAGTGGCTCATGCCTGTAATCCCAGTACTTTGGGAGGCTGAGGCAGGCAACATGATGAAACCCTGTTTCTACCAAAAATACAAAAATTAGCCAGGTGTAGTGGTGTGTGTCTGTGGTCCCAGCTACTCTGGAGCCTGAGGTAGGAGGATCGCTTGAGCTTGGGAGATCGAGAATGCAGTGAGCCGAGATCATTCCATTGCACTGCAGCCTGGGTGCCACAGTGAGACCCTGTCTCAAACAAACAAATTAGCAATGTTTTAAACAGAAAGGTCATAAGCCCTGCCTAATTCTGAGAATGACAGGAAAAGGAAGCTCACATGTAGCTAAACATTTAAATTATTTAGTATCAAGGTATAGAATACATTTTTTTTAATTCAGATAGATGCAAAATTATTAAATGAATCTTAATGTTTTTGAATACAGGCCTGTCTCTGTGTCTCATGAAAGCAGTTTACTTTGATTGTCACCTTTACTAGGATCTAACTGAGGCATTGGTTAATTTGAGTTTGGTGTCAGATAGTGGCAGGAGTTGATGCCTTCTTTAGATATGTTTACTCAAGACTCAAAGCCCTGTAACTTAACAGCACAGGATTAGTTAATAGCATATGATAAGGACATTTTCAGGGGGCTGGACGTGGTGATACTGACTCTCTTTATGGTTTTTATCAGTCCCCTCCTGGTGGAAAAAGTTACTCATAATTTTAGCTATGATTATAGGGATAGGTTTTGCTGTAAATTGTATTGCTGTTACACACTATGTATGGGAAATTCGCAAGACCAGCTTTCCCAAAAGCTTCTGACCCCTCGTATCATGATGCTTCAGCAGATCTCGTCTGTAAGCCCAGAGACTTTCTGTATTCCCTTTGAGTTATTTTAATTATTACTCTTGGTTAAGTGAATGATTATTATTTTACAATAACCTGTGATTCCGTTTTGATAAAATGCTTTGAGCTTTTTAACATCTTTGACAAATTATTTCAAAATCAAATCCTAAATTAAGTCTCTGATTTATTGCTGGGGCTTATCAAAGCTATAAAAATTAGGGGCTGGGCACGGTGGCTCACGCCTGTAATCCCAGCACTTTGGGAGGCCAAGGTGGGTGGATCACGAGGTCAGGAGATCGAGACCTTCCTGGCTAACACGATGAAACCCAGTCTCTACTAAAAATACAAAAAATTAGCCAGGCGTGGTGGCAGAGCCTGTAGTCCCAGCTATTCGGGAGGCTGAGGCAGGAGAATTGCTTGAACCGGAGAGGCGGAGGTTGCAGTGAGCTGAGATCGCGCCACTGCACTCCAGCCTGGGGGCGACAGAGCAAGACTCCATCTCAAAAAAAAAAAAAAAAAAAAAAAGCTATAAAAATTAATCACTGCAAGGTTGTAAGATCTTTTACGGCTTCCAGTTAGTTGATGGACTGACAAAACTGGAACCTGTCCACGTGGCTAAACTTTGTTTTCCCCCAGTAGATACTCCAATGAAGGCTGTGGATCAAGATCTTGGGTAGTTTCCATAGCAGTTTACTTTTTGAAAAACCTCTTTTACCCCCTTTATAAATTCAGTTTCAAGTGAATTTCCAATGTTTATATTTTAGCTAGAACGGGCATAACTGTATAAGAAAAATAAAATATCTTTGGTATCTGACACTAAACTCAAATTCATCCTTGAATTAGTGAGTTTTATCTCAACAGCAGTAGCTTAATAACGTCCGGTTCAAAGTAGGTAGAAAAGATAAATTGATATACAGCTTTAGAAGAGCCTACTTAACAAAAAAGTTGCAGGGTAACCATTTGAGCTCTGACTTTTTCTTGCTGTAAGTTGCCTATTAGTTTAAGATATGTACAAAAACTGACCATAACGTGTTATTAGCTGGAGCCCCGGAAAACTTAGCATGCCTTTGTATTTTCCATGTTATTAAACATGTAAGCCCAGGGTCCACAAACAGACAAATGCAAATGAACTAGTTCTCAAATTGGTAGAAGTCCAACAACTATTCCTGTCTCCAAAAGGGTACCCCAGCCAAAAAAAAAAAGTAGTTTATTCCAAGGAAAAGCCCAAATGGGAAGGTAGTTCCTGGTTAAACACACCATAGTGACTTACCAACCTTTCAGCCTGTTAACTCCTCAGACACCACTTTTCCTTGCTTCAACAAAGCATTTCAGGCAGCTGATGCCAGAAAGGAGAAAGATGAGAGAATTCCCAAGACAAAAGCGTTCTTGGCAGCTGCAGGGACATCTCTGGAGTCGAAGCCATGAAGTCACCTAACCGTGAGTAGCTGGCACTCATGAGCATCTGTTGCTCTGCCTGGTAGCATAAATGGGTAAGCCCTGGCACACTGCTGTAGTAAATTGCTCCATCCTTTGGAAACCAGGCAGGCTAGACCACCCAAACTGCAGCCCCACATTTGGGCACTGAATTTCTAACTGAACTTAGGTTGGGCTGCTCACTGCTTGACAACAAGACATGAGAAGTGAGGGTTGGAGCAAGGAAAAGCAAGTTTAATCAGAGAGCCAGTAAACCAAGATGATGAACTAGCATTCTCAAATAACATCTTAAATTTCAAAATTTTCCATAGGGTTTGTAAAGGGAAATTTGGTACAGGAGGCACGGGAGTGGTGCAGGTTGCAGGGTCTGTGTGTCTTCTTTCTGATGGCTGTCTTTGGTAATTGCCCATCTAGAAGTCTGGTTGGCGTTATCTTTAGTTCAGCCTGGCAATTCCCCTAAGTAGGAAGCTTCTGCAATTGGGGCTCCATGCCTGGTTTGTTCCAAGATTAGCCACTGAAATTTCTAAAACAAAAATGTAATTAGGTAAGCATGGATTGCCAGAAGGGAGTATCTACACAGGGAAGAAATAAAAGGGTAAGAGGGAAGGGAAGAAAGAAAAAGAAAGTGGATGATTAAAATATATTTTAAAAACTGAGGTCGTTGGTTGCAATAACCATTATTCATTTAATGTATCCACATGCTATAATACCTCTATACATTAATAATGCTTTAAACAATGATTATATTTTAGATCAGCTAAGAATCAGCCAGCCAATGGTTATCTTTTATATCAGCTAAGAATAAGTCAAAGAAAATATTATTTTACCTTATTTTATTCCTTATCTAACATTCTTTCTTTCTTTATATAGACCTGAGTTTTTGACTTATGTCATTTTCTTTCCCTATAAAAAATTTATTTTAATATTTCTTGAAAGGAAGGTCTAGTGGTATTGAATGACCTGAGTTTTTGTTCATCTGAGAAAGTATTTCTCTTTTGCTTTAATTGACAGTTTTTTTGGATATAGAATTCTAAGTGTGTAGATTTTTTTCTTTCAACATTTAAACACTTTTCTTTCACATTATTCTTACTCGCTTGATTTCTGACAAGATGTTTGTTATAATTTCTATCCCTGTTACTGTATAAATAGATATGTTTTCACCCTCTGGCTTTTTTCAAGATATTGTCTTTGTCTTTGTTTTTCTACAGTTTGAATATGATACGGATAGATGTATGGGGGTTGTTTTTGTTTGTTTCTTGTGTTTATCCTGCTAGTGTTCCCTGAGCTTCCTGCTACTTGAATTGTTTGTCTCTCATTAGTTTGAAAACTTCTTGGCCTTGTTACTTCAAATATTTCTTTTGATACATTATCTTTTTCTTCTCTTTCTGGTATTCTAACAATGGGTATGTTTAATCGTTGCAATATTGTCCTACAGTCCTCGGATGTTCTGTTATGTTTTTATCATTGCTTCTTTTTTCCTTTTTCTTCTCTTTTCTGCTTTTTTTTCTTTTTTGCATTTCAGTTTGGGAAGATTTTACTGACATATTTTCAAATTTACTTATTCTTTCCTCAATATGTTCATTCTACTGATAATCCATCAAAAACCTTCTTTATTTTTGGTACATTGTTTTTTATTTCTAACACTTCTCTTTGCTTCATAGAGTTTCTATCTCCCTGCTTACATCTGTCTTTTTGCATGTTTTCTATTTTTTTGCATTAGAGCACTTAACATAATCATGATAATTATATTACATTTTATGTCTGACAATTCCAACATTTTGATCATATCTAAGCCTATTCTAATAATTGCTTTGACTCTTCATACTGCATTTTTTATTGCCTTTTAGCATGCCTTGCAATTTTTTGTTGAAAACTAGACGTGTCAGGCAATAGGAACTAACATAAATAAACTTTAGTGTGAGTAAGGGGTTATGCTCTTCTGGGTAGAAGTGAGGCTATATTTAATGTTTACTGTAGTTACAAATGGCAGAGACTTCCTAATCCTTTAGTGTCCTTGTTTTTGTCTCACCTCTTGATTTTGGTCTTCTTTAAGTACTACATCTCAGAGATAGTCTGTGTTTTCAGCTTTCTCAGCTATAATTACTGATATTATATTGGAGCCCTGTTGGTATTATACAAGGAAGTGGGTGAGGGGCCTTTCTATAATTTTTAAATAAAATCTCATTTTTTTCTCAGCATGTGTTTTCAAGCTGTGACCATCAAAAGTGCTTTCCAGTGGTATAGCTTTTTATTTCCTCCTGCTACACACTTCCTTCCCTGAAACCCTGACCCCCTACTAATTATTCCCCAATCCTGCCCCTTAGGTTAGACAGAGAAGCTAGAGGGAGATGTAATCAGGCAGCGACCCCTCCCCCAGGGAGCCTGCGATAAGGCTCTGGCAAATTCTTTTACTCCAGAGGTAAGCCTTTGTTTTGAGGAAGACTTCGGCCGTATTACACAATGATTGCTGTTTCCCAGCCCCTGCTAGATCTTTGAGGATATCTTTCTTGGATCTTCATCTTGAGAACTTAGTGAGACTCTTAGAGGAAACAACCAGGAGAGTAAGGGGAACCACCTCGGACTGCACCCTCATGAATTTCTCTCTCAAACTAGTCCACATTCTCTCTCAAACTAGTCCACATTCAGTCTCCATGAATACATCAAAATTAATATTTAAGTGTTTTGATCAGTTTAGGATTCCAGTGACTTCTGTTCCAGTTAGCACATACTAGCTGCACCTGGCTGGATATGTCTTTCTCTCCAGATTTCAGAAAAGTGATTTGCTCTGCAACTTCAATTCTCTGATTGGTCCAAAAATAAGTCATTGATTTTTTTTTCTCCGTTTTTCTTGATGTAATTAGAAGAGTGATGATTCCCAAGTATTTTACATATCAGATTTAAAATCAAAAGTCACAAAAAAGTTTTAGATTTTGGGGACCTGGGTCAATAAAAGATGCTTCAACATTATAATGAAAATTGATGTTTTGAAATATTTATATTCTGGATTAGTAATTGGGTCAAAATGGAGTTAGAATGAGTCTTTTTATTCATCTATGTATTTAACTGTATACACTGGAAGCAATAGAGATGTGACACATTGATCTTACAATTTCAAATTAATATTTAGACCAATGATTGTCAATTTGTAGTCCCCAGGACTAGCCCTGTCAGCCTCACCTAGAAAATTTTTACAAGTGCGAATTCTTAGGCCCCACCCCAGACCTACTGAATTAAGAACTCAGAAGTTTGGCACCAAGAGTCTTCATTTTTAACCAACCCTCCAAGTGGTTCTGATGCCCTCTTGAGTTTGAAAACCACTGATCAGCAGTAATGTTTAACTGTAATTATCTAGTCCAGTTATAATTTGACAAGTAAATTGTCTGTTAGCTTTGTACCTGTTGTAAAAAAAAAAAAGACATTACTCAATTAGTCATTTTTAATGATTTTATTACTCTAGAGATTCTCTCCAAGAGTCACAAAATGAGCTCCTAAAATCATACAAAAATTTGAATGGGTGAATATAGAATGAAAGATTTACAAGTTTTGAGTCTTATTGGATTGGAAGGAAAAGTTTCATTTCAATTGATAAAATGTTTTTAAATTGAGATACTTTATATTAAATATTAATTTTAACCTCTTTATTTTGAAATGATTTTCTATTTGTAATAATAGCACAAAGAATTCCAACATAGCCATGACTTAGCTTAGCCCCCAAATTAATATTTACAATAGCCATAGGGTAATTATCATAACTGGAAAGTTGAAAATACTATTAAACTATAGATATTTAAATTTCACCAATTATCCCATAAATGTCCTTTTTCTAACCCAAGATGTAAACCAGGATTGCACACTGTATTTAGTTGTCATGTCGTCTTCTTCTTTTTTTTTAAACTTGCTTAAGGTTTTCTCCTTTTTTTTAAAAAAAATTGTACTTTAAATTCTGGGGTACATGTGCAGAACATGCAGGTTTGTTACATAGGTATACACGTGCCATGGTGGTTTTCTGCACCCATCAACCCATCACCTACATTAGGTATTTCTCCTCTTGCTGTCCCTCCCCTAGCCCCACACCCCACAACAGGCCGTGGTGTGTTATGTTCCCCGCCCTGTGTCCACGTGTTCTCATTGTTCACCTCCCACTTACAAGAGATAACATGTGGTGTTTGGTTTTCTGTTCCTGTGTTAGTTTGATGAGAATGATGGTTTCCAGCTTCATCTATGTCGCTGCAAAGGACATGAATTCATCCTTTTTTATGGCTGCATAGTATTCTGTGGTGTGCCATTCTATATATCTGCCACATTTTCTTTATCCAGCCTATCATTGATGGGCATTTTGGTTGGTTCCAAGTCTTTGCTATTGTGAATAGTGCCATAATAAACATACATGTGCATGTGTCTTTATAGTAGAATGACTTATAATCCTTTGGATATCTATCCTGTAATGGGATTGTCGGGTCAAATGGTATTTCTAGTTCTAGATCCTTGAGGAATTGCCACCCTGTCTTCCACAATGGTTGAACTAATTTACAGTCCCACCAACAGTGTAAAAGCGTTCCTGTTTTTTCACATCTTCTCCAGCATCTGTTGTTTCCTGATTTTTTAATGATCGCCATTCTAAGTGGTGTGAGATGGTATCTTAATCTCCTGTCATTTTGGATAGTTCTTTGTCTGTTTGATTTTCATGGTCTTGACTTTTTTGAAGAATGCCAGCCAGCCAGTTACTTTGTAATATGTCCTTCAACTTAGGTTTGTCTAATGTTTTCTTATGGTTAAATTCAACGTATGCATTTTGGGGAAGAATAACATTGAAATGATACATGCCCTTCTGAGGATCATATCAATGTGCTATTATGGGTGCTGTTAGCTTTGATTACTTGGTTCAGATAATGTCTGCCAGATTTCTCCATTGTAAGGTTACTATTTTCCCCTTTATAAATAATAAGTAACTCATGGGAGAAATGCTTTGAAATTACAGAGATTCTCTTTCTCATGATACTTTTCCCATTAATTTAAAAAAATTCATTGACAATTCTTGTCTACAACAAGTGTCACTGTAATGGTGATTACACCAAATGGTGATTTAAAAACATATGTATCATTTCTTCTGCACTTGTTAAATGGAATTCTACAGTAATTAAGAGATATTCTTTCTTCCCCTTTAAGATTTCATTCAATTATAATAACTATACTAGTATAAACTCGCAGAAAATTATTTTATTCTACTGGCTATACTCCATCACTGTCACTTATTTTATTGCTCAAATTGAACCAGATACAGCCACTGGGTACCTCAAATTGGCTACAGTGTCCTTTCAAAATACTTTCATCATTTTCTGAGCATGTCTTTACTTTGTGGCCCAAAAAAGTATTCAAGGCTCATTTTGTACTTTCTTTGTCCCAATTTTGGAATCAGCCATTTCTTGAAAACACAGGTTTGTTTTACTAAAGAATGATATTTAGAACCCAAGATCTGGGCAGTAAAAGTAGTTGTGCTTATGCTACTAAATTGTCCTTTCTTCCAGACACTGTCAATGGAGAAAGCTCATAAATATATGTATACAAACTTACCTGCATCCATGTTTATTTTAAATTTTAACCCTTTCCTTATTGGTAACTACTTTCCATAAAAATATCTGGCTCTCATTTTCCACAGTGTGTGTGTGTGTGTGTGTGTGTGTGTGTATATATATATATTTGTTCATTGCTAAAATACACATAGTTTCAGAATTGCTAACCCATACCTCTTTGAAAAATAAATTACAGTCTCAAGTACTGTAAAGTCCTTATTGTTTTTCATTTGGACAGTTGTATATTTCCAGAATTTTGGATCTTTAATTTTGCTATTTAACTCATAGTTGAACATAGTCAACCCAAAGAGCTTCCATCCAGGTATAAAATTTTCCACTATTACCACCTAATTTGTTGCAATTATGTAAAATTGTGTGTCTTACATTTCTCATAATCAAGCTTTCTTTATTTTTCTGGGTTTTTTCCTTCTCATTTTTATTTTAGAAGAGAACAAAGTGTAATAACATGTAAGCTCCACAAGGGCAAGAGTTTTGTTTATTTGTGTTTAATCTTGTTTTCTTTTTTATTGTAGCCCTTGTGCCTGAAATAGAACTGAGCCTACACGTGCAACTCAATAAAAATCAGTTGACTAGATTATTGAAATAATTAGACAAACACTTGTATAACAATGACAATTCTGGCAAAATTAAGTTGTTGGTGGATATGCAATCACCACTGGTTGACAGCACTATAAAACATTCATACATTAGCTAATGTACAACTGTCTAAATTTGTCCTAAGTAAGGAAAGTTAATCATGTCGCTATGTAGTGCACAGAGCTTGACTTAGGGAAATCTCGGTATATCTATATAAGAAAACCATTAAATAGAATGTACAAGCCTAGTAAGTGCTCATCTATGATAATAAGATTAACATTTTGGGAATTGCAGTTCTGTTTAAAATAAAAAATTGGGTTGGACCTCAGAGAACTTTGTCTTTAGAAAAAAGTGAATAGGATCGGAGTAATAGTGAAAGCAGAGAATGAAGTAGAGGCTGCTTCTGCTTTCCCTGAGTGAAAGCCTCAGGGACAGTAGTAAGGTAAACATTAACCAAGAATAACTTGAGTGCTTTAGTGTTGAATGAAATCCTAAGTCATTGCCAAGTTAAGTAGTAAAGCAACATGTAGGAAATGTTGGTAATATTTTGTCTCTTTTTAAAGAAATGAGAACATTGAGATGAGTACATTCTTAATGTCAAATAGCTATTCTGACTCTGGAATCCAGGCTTTTTCCCATTACTTAAAACATCCTCTTGCTTCTAAACTCTTGGTAATATTAATTATTAGATTGGAAATAGTGTCTAAAATTGCTCCCATGTTGGACTTTCAAAAACTCTAAGAAAACTACACTAGTAGCTGATTAAGGTTTTGTTTTGCTTTAAACTTATGTGTAAAGATTTTTGCTTAAGAATGTTGACTGTTTCAAAAGTATGTGAATTAAAATATGTAAATTTCATTCTTTTTCATAAATAGGAGTTTTTATAATGTGTCACAGTTTTAATGAGAAATTAAAAAGTGAGGGTGAGACTAAAATATTCACCAAAAATTGTTTCTTCTCTGGGGAAAAGGGAACCTATTTGAATAAAGTATGTTAACCCAGAATTCTGCTTTCCAGATATTCCTAGAGAGGAGAGATGACTTTACTGCTAATTGGGATGTTTTTCCTTTGAAGCTTTTAAGTGCATCGGTTGAATTATAAAGAGAAGAAGCATAAAAAAACACGTGAAATATATTGTTTAAATTTATTGTGTTCCATTAGTCTCTCCTAGAGTATAATTGATTGTTTTAAGATAGTTAATCTCTCTCTCTCTCTCTCTTTTTTTTTTTTTTTGAGGTAGGAGTCTCACTCTGTCGCCCAGGCTAGAGTGCAGTAGAGCCATCTCGGCTCACTGCAACCTCTGCCTCCAAGGTTCAAGCGATTCTCCTGCCTCAGCCTCCTGAGTGGCTGGGACTACAGGCACGTTCCACCATGCCCAGCTAATTTTTTGTAATTTTTAGTAGAGACAGGGTTTCACCATGTTAGCCAGGATGGTCTCTATCTCCTGACCTTGTGATCTGCCTGCCTCAGTCTCCCAAAGTGCTGGGATTACAGGCACGAGCCACCGCACCTGGCCAAGATAGTTAATCTCTTGCAAACCAAAATATAGTTTTAATAAAATATGTCTAAGAATAAAAGACCAATTGACAGCATAGATTTGAAGTAGAAAATAACAAGAAATGTATTATTTCGGTACTTCATTACTAAATCTCAATGTGTTTGTCTTAACTAAGACTTGGATATCATTTAGGTCATTTACGTATGTCTAAAATGATTAATTGGAATTTAAAAGTAATTGAATTTTGTACTTTTAGCAGAGAAGTTAGTATTTCCACATCATGATAGCTATAAACATGCAACAGGGTAATATCTAGAGAAAAAAATTATTATTCTTCAGGAAAATTTTTAATGTTAACTTTTACTGATTTTTCTCATTGTTTCATTAATTGCCAGATTTTTAATGTTATATTCCCCCATTAGTAGAAAAGTAAGAAAAAAAGATGACAAAGATGCTCATGTGAAAAGATCCAAAGTGGAATAAACATCATTTGTTTATAATAAAAAGAGTTAAATTCCTGGATACATAAATACGATAAATATTCAAAATATTATGTAATTTTGCTACTTTTAAATAATGCATAAAAGAAGTAACTAACTCCTATATATACTGACAAATGAAATATGATTAATGAAAACACAGTTATTGAAAGATTGATAACATTAATATAATCACAAGCACATGCTTTGAACATGTATTATATACTTTATAATGTAGTTACAAATTATTCTAATAAACGAGTCTAAATTATGAAAACATTAACTTCATACTTTGTGAAAAAGATAAGTTCACACTGGGTTTTGGAAATTTATTTTCCAAAAGAAATAGCAAATTGCCAAAAATAATTAGATGAATTATAATCCTCAACCATTTATGAATAATAGTTAAAAATAAAATTAATATTGCCTATTATGTACTCTAGGTATATCTTAAAGTACACATACAAAAACAAACACGAAAACAAAAATCCCTTCAAAGGACCAAATAAAAAGTTTAGATTAAAAAAAGATTCTTAAGCTATAACTTGCTATACCTAGTGCTCAGAATAAACAATTGCCAAAATTTTACTATGTGTGTGCGTGTTTATATGAAGGTATATATATTACATATATGTGTGTGTGTGTATATTCTGAATCATTTTGAAGTGAGCTATTGGTATCATAATACTTTATCATTAAGTAGTTCTGCAGGCATCTGCTAAGAATAATAACAACTGGACTGGGCCACAGTGCCTGGTTATTTGGTTAAACTTTATTCTTGGTGTCTGTGAGTGTATTTTTGGATAAGATTTACGTTTGAATCAGTGAAACTTCAGTAAAGCAAATTGCCCTTCATAATATGGATGGGCCTCATTCAATCAGTTAAAGGTCTGAGTAATACAAAGGCTGACCTCCCCCAAGCAAGAGGAAATACTGCCAGCACACAGTCTTTGACTTGAACTTCAACATTGACTCCTTCTGGTTTTCCAGCAGACTGCAGTTGAATTTGACCTCTGATATTTTTCCTTAGTCTCCTTCCTGCCAGCTTCCTTCATCAGATTTTGGACTGAACAAGCTTCCATAATTGATTTGTTTTGGTTCTGTATCCCCACCCAAGTCTCATCTTGAATTGTGCTCCCATAATTCCCATGTGTTGTGGGAGGGACCCATTGGGAGATAATTGAATCATGGGGGTGGTTTCCCCCATACTGTTCTCATGGTAGTGAATAAGTCTTACAAGATCTGATGGGTTTATCAGGGGTGTCTGCTTTTGCATCTTTCTCATTCTCTCTTGCTGCTGCCATGTAAGAAGTGCCTTTCATCCTCTGCCATGATTGTGAGACCTTCCCAGCCACGTAGGACTGAGTCGAATTAAACCTCTTTCTTTTGAAAATTCCCCAGTCTTGAGTATGTCTTTATCAGCAGCATGAAAACGGACTAATACAGTAAATTCGTACTAGTAGAGTGGGGCGTTGCTGAAAAGATACCCAAAAATGTGGAATTGACTTTGGAACTGGGTAACAGGCAGAGGTTGAAACAGTTTGGAGGGCTCAGAAGAAGACAGAAAAATGTGGGAAAGTTTGAAACCTCCTAGTGATTTGTTGAATGGCTTTGACAAAAATGCTGATAGTGATATGAACAATAAGGTCCAGGCTAAGGTGGTCTCAGATGGAGATGAGGAACTTTTTGGGAACTGGAGCAAAGGTGACTCTTGTTATGTTTTAGCAATGAGACTGACAGTATTTTGCCCCTGCCCTAGAGATTTGTGCAACTTTGAACTAGAGAGAGATGATTTAGGATATCTGGTGGAATAAATTTCTAAGCAGAAAAACATTCAAGAGGTGACTTGGGTACTGTTAAAAGCATTCCATTTTAAAAGGGAAACAGAGCATAAAAGTTCAGAAAATTTGCAGCCTGATGATGCAGAAGAAAAATAAAAGCATTTTTTGAGAAGAAATTCAAGCTGGCTGCAGAAATTTGCATACGTAGCAAGGAGTCTAATGTTAATCCCCAAGATCCTGGGAAAAATGTCTCCAGGCCACGTCAGAGACCTTCATGACAGCCTCTCATCACAGGCCTGGAGGCCCAGGAGGAAAAAATGGTTTCATGGGCTGGGACCAGGGTCCTCACGCTGTGTGCAGCCTAGGGACTTGGTGCCCAGTATCCCAGCTGCTCCAGCCGTGGCTGAAAGAAGCCAATACACAGCTCGGGCCATGGCTTCAGAGAGTGGAAGCCCCAAGCCTTGGCAGCTTCCATGTGTTGTTGAGCCTGTGGGTGCACAGAAATCAAGAATTGAGGTTTGGGAACCTCCACCTAGATTTCAGAAGATGTACGGAAATGCCTTGATGCCAAGGCAGAAGTTTAATGCAGGGGCGGGGTGCTCATGAAGAACCTCTGCTAGGGCAGTGCAGAAGGGAAATGTGGGGTTGGAGCCCCCACACACAGAGCATCACCTACTGTGGCATCACCTAGCAGAGCTGTGAGAAGAGGGCCAGCATCCTCCAGACCCCAGAATGGTAGATCCACTGACAGCTTGCACTGTTCACCTGGAAAAGCCAGACACCCAATGCCAGCCCATAAAAGCAGCTGAGAGAGAGGCTGTACCCTGCAAAGCCACAGGGGCAGAGCTGCCCAAGACCATGGAAACCCACTTTTTGCATCAGCATGACCTAGATGTGAGACCTGGAGTCAAAGGAGAATATTTTTGAGCTTTAAAATTTGACTACCCAGCTGGATTTTGGATTTGCATGGGCCCTGTAACCCCTTTGTTTTGGACAATTTCTCCCATTTGGAACAGCTGTATTTACCTAATACCTGTACCAACATTGTATCTAGGAAGTAACTAGCTTGTTTTTGATTTTATAGGCTCATAAGTGGAAGGGACTTGCCTTGTCTCAGATGAGGCTTTGGACTGTAGACTTTTGAGTTAATGCTGAAATGAGTTAAGACTTTGGGGGACTGTTGGGAAGGCATGATTGATTTTGAACTGTTGAGGACATGAGATTTGGAGGGGCCAGTGGCAGAATGATATGGTTTGGCTGTGCCCCCACCCAAGTCTCATCTTTAATTGTACTCTCATAATTCCCATGTGTTGTGGGAGGGGCCCAGTGGGAGATAATTTGAATCATGGGGGCAGTTTCCCCCATACTGTTCTTGTGGTAGTGAATAAGTCTCACGAGATCTGGTGGGTTTATCAGGGGTTTTCACTTTTGCATCTTCCTTATTCTGTCTTGCTGCCACCATGTAAGAAGTGCCTTTTACCTTCTGTGATGATTGTGAGATCTTCCCCAGCCACATGAGTCAAATTAAACCTCTTCCTTTTGTAAATTGCTGAGTCTCTGGTATGTCTTTATCAGCAGTATGAAACGGACTAATACAATAATCATAAAAGCCAAGTCCCAACAATAAATCTCTCTCTCTCTCTCTCTCTGTGTGTGTGTGTGTATGTATATGTATACATATATATACATCTATCTATAGATACACATAGAGATATATCTGTATAGATGTGTATCTATCTATCTACACATCCTCTTCGTTATGTTTCTCTGGAAAACTCTGACTAATGCAAACATCATCATATTTTTAAAATTACCATATAGATTAAGCATCCCTAATCTAAAATCTGAAATCTGAAGTGCTCCAAAATCCAAAACTCTTTGAATACTGACATGACACCAAAAGTGGAAAATTTTACACCTGACTTTATGTGATGAGTCACAAAATATAGATGCACAACACAGTTTGTTTAGTGCCTCCAAGGGATAAAAGACAGTCTCAGCTTCCTTTAGCTGTGAGATTCCCCCATGGAACACATGCACAAACGGTAACAAAACAGCATGTTTGCAGGCTGGTCATACCAACAGCAGGTTCCCCAATGCCCCACATAGGACCAAGACCTAATGTATTACTCACTGTTTTGTGTGTGTTGTGTTGTTTTTTGTTCTGTGTTGTGTTGTGTTTTGTGTTGTTTTGTTTTGTTGTTTATTCTCTATTCTGTAGTATAAGAGTATTGTTGAGATGTTAAAAAGGCCTGCAGATACTCCTGTGATAACAAAAAGAGGTGGCATTTATGTTTATCTATAGCACAGAAACTCAAGCTGTTGGAGAAACTGGACAGTGGCATAAGTGTGAAACATCTCAGAAGAGTATGGTGTTGGAATGACCACCATGTGTGACCTGAAGAAACAGAAGAATAAACTGTTAAAGTTCTATGCTGAAATTGATGAAGAGAAGTTAATGAAAAAACATTTTTTTTAAACCACATAAACCTAAAAATGAAGATCTCAATTGTGTATTCAAAGAGTGGATCCATCAGCATCACAGTTAATACATGTACCTTAATCGTATGCTAGACATGAAGCAACAAAGATCTATCACCATGAACTGAAGACTGAAGGGAATTGTAAATATCCAACAGGCTGCATGAAGAAATTTTAAAAAAGACATAACATTAATTTTTTAAAAGATTTTTGGTGACAAAGCATCTGCTGATCACGAAACTGGAGAAATTCATTGATGAGTTAGCTAAGGTCATTGCTGATGAAAATAAAACACCAGAACAAATCGATAATTCTGATGAAATATGACTATTTTGGCATTGCTGCCCTAGAAAGACATTGAGTACAGCTGATGAGACAGCTCCTACAAGAATGAAGGATGTCGAGGACAGAATAACCATGCTGGGATGTGCTAATATGGCAGACACACTTAAGTGAAAATTTGCTGTGATAGACATAACCTTGCATCCTCAGTGCTTTCAGGAAATGAATTTCTTGCCAGTCCATTATTATGCTAAGAAAAATGTATGGATCACTAGGGAAATCTTTTATGATGGGTTTCACAAACGTTGTGTACCAGTGGCTCATGCTAACTGCAGGGAATCTGCACTGGATGATTACTGCAAGACATTGTCATTCCTTGAAAACTGTTCTGTTCATCCTTCAGCTGAAATTCTCATCACAAATGATGGTTATGTTGTGCTCTTCCACAAAATGTAACTTTATTAATTCAGTGATGTAACCAGAATATCCTTAGGTCAATGAAGAGTAAATGTAAAAACATTTTCATGAACAGCATGCCTAGCAGCAGTGAACAGAGGCATGGGCGTAGAAGGTTTCCAAAAGGAGTTTAGGATGAAGGATGCTATATATATATTGTTGCCAATGCTTGGAACACAGTGACTAGAGATACAGTTCTGGATGCCTGACACAACCTCTGGCCTGCAACTATGTTCAGTTATCATGATGAACAAGGTGGTGACTTTGAAGGATATTGTATGTCATATGAGAAAAAATGATGCCTGAAATCCTTATATTTTCAAAAATATGACTTTAATCGGTGAGCTGGAAAAAGTAGATATTGAAGTTTTTAACATCAATAATGAGGCTTCAGTTGTTCATTCCTTGACTGATGGTGAGATAGCTAAAATAATTCTGAACCAAGGTGATTGTGAGTAATAGTGACAATGAAGCTGGCATTGTTAACACTGTAGAAAAGAGTGCCTATAGATGACATGGTGAAAATATATAATAGGTTTATTGAAGGACTAGAACAGCATGCATTCATAACAAGAAATTGTGTCAGCTTATACAATCAACAAATCAAAGAGACTTCTAAGGCGACAACTGTTGTTAATGAGGCACATGACTCTAGGAAACATTTTTTAAAAGCCATCCAGAAGAATGCCTTTTCATCAGTAGAGAACCCACTTCCCAGTCCCTCAACTGCTTCTGATGTTTCTTCTCACCTGAGAAAATAAAATAGAGTGTATAGTAACCTTTTAGCCAAAACACAGCATTGTAAGTGGAGACAGAAAGCCTGGCATTTTTCATTGTCGTTGTTGTTTAGCAGCTGTAACAGGTATTTTAGTAACGCCATTGGGCTGCTTAGTTACCCTGGACACATTATTTTTTCACTGTATTAATTGTATGTCATACATTTAATTGTTAAGTACTTATGTGAGAATAAGTGTGAGAAAATTATTGCTTATAGCATACAAATCGAGTCAGGAGAGGCAGTGTTGCCAACCAACCACAGATTGTCAACATGCGTGGCTGAGATAGTGACACCTTTGCTTCCTGATGGTTCTATGTACAAAAGCTTTATTTAATGCACAATATTATATAAAATATTGTATAAAATTACCTTCAGGGTATGTGTATAATAAAAGGTGCAATGAAAGAGAAATGAAACTTGTGTTTAGACTTGGGTCCTACCCCTAAGTTGTCTCATTATGTATATGCAAATATTCTAAAATCTGGAAAAAAAATTCTCAACTCTGAAACACGTCTGATCCCAAGCATTTTGGATAAGAAATACTCAATCTGTAATTCTACAATATTATTTAAGAGCCAGTCCATTCTCAAATTTTCTCAATTTTCTCCAAAATATACTTTTAGCCTTTTTTTTAGGACTTTGACTCAATCAAAATTCACACTGCCCACTTCTCTTTTTCTTGTGCATTTGACATTTTGAAGAGACTCAGGCAGTGTAATTGTACAAGGTTCCACAGTCTAGATGTGTTCTTTCCCTCATGGTGTCATTTTTCTAACCCTGTGTATGTCCTACAACACAGGAAGTTAAAGAGAGAGGCTTGATTTTATCCAGGTGTACCACACTGGGCAAGAATAAGTTTCAGGCCCTGCCCCATTTCATCAGGAAACATGATGTCAAGCAGTCCACTGTTAGAGAGACTGCTTTTCATCCCATGGTCAAGATGGTGACTGCCAAATCTTTACATTTTAAAGGTAAATATTTTCCCCCTTCTTTATGCAAGTAGCAAGTGATTTTGTTGTGATGCTTTGCTTTTAGTAAATATCCTCTTTCTCCAAAACATTTTCTTTAATGACTTTAGCCTCTAAGTCCTTTTCTGAACTATTTTACTCAGTGTTAAAAAATAATCATTTTCTAATTCCCTCATTCCCTCTCTTCTCTAAACCGGCATTAGTAAACTTCTGGTATTTGTTTGTTTGATTGTTTTTAAAGAGCTTTATCTCATACCATCGTCTGAAATGTACTTCCTGCAAGCGTGATAACAAACGATTAACTTTTCCATTAATTACTAATTTTAAAAATAAAGAGTTAGTATAATAATCTCCTCATTGCAGCAGGTATCTTACTGTCTGACACCATGGTGGTGTCATAGATTTTTATGTATTTAATGGTTATAGTCAGTTCTGTTCATTATCCTTTTTGATGCTCAAATTTTTCCAAAACTGGTTCTCAGTTTGTGTGCATGTCTCCATTCATACAGAGCTTGCTTGTTTTTTGGCATAACAGGATGTATCAGGTTCACTGTGTACTCTCCATGAGCCAGTCCTACAGCAGCCATGTCTCAAAAATAGTATTTAGAAACCACAATCTGGACATTAGGTGTGCTCATTAGATAAAATATTTTTAAAATAATTTTTAAATGCATGGTTGAGTTGGCAGGAAAATAGAAGCTTCTGGAGGCATCTAAAGAGGTAAGAAAACACTTATGGTGGTGTAGCATTTTGGCCTATAATGAGCCACAGACATGGAGAACAATCAAAATTACTGTTTATGGAGCACTCAAAAAAGAAAGATAAAAACAGAAACCACCACACAGAACCTGAGATCCTGAAAGGCAATGCACTGTGTGGTTGAATTAGGAAGATTAAAAAAAGAAAAAGAAAGAAAAAAGCAGAAGGACATGGTAGAATATTTGCCTAGTTTGGCCATGAATCTATGTAGAACTAGAAAGAAAAAGAAAATTTTCCCCTGAAATTTTCCAAACATGAGTGTGCCTTTACTTGAGATTGAGAAATAAATTAAGTAGTACTACCTTTCTGGCCAACAAATTCTGTAAGTCAAACACTAAGTAATCCTACCACACACTCAACTATAGAAAACAGAAAAATTCTTCTCTGAAGAAATGGGTTTTATATCTCAACCTCATAACATTTTCACATTAGCAAAATAACTACCATCAGAGAAAGATAGAAAAACTGAATTAGCAGGAGGAAATATTTTAAAACCTACAGAATACTACCCCAAAGATACAAATATTGGTATTATCAAGTCAGGAATATTAAAACAAAAGGCTTAAAGAAAAAAAAATACAGGTAAATATATAATACAGAACAAGAGATTATCAAAAATAACCAGAGAGATATTTCAAAATTTCTAAATAGAATTTTTACAATCATTAAAATGAGTAGCTCAATAGATGGGTTAAAAAGCAAACTCTAAGGAACGGGCATGTGGCTCAGCCTGTAATCCCAGCTCTGTAGGAGGCCAAGGCGGGCAGATACGTGAGGTCAGGAATTTGAGACCAGCCTGGCCAACATGGCAAAACCTTGTCTCTACTAAAAATATAAAAATTAGCTGGGCGGGTGGCGGAAATCCCAGCTACTTGGGAGGCTGAGGCAGGAGAATTGCTTGAACCCAGGAGGAAGAGGCTGCAGTGAGCTGAGATCGCGCCACTGCACCCCAGCCTGGGCAACAGAGTGAAACTCTGTCTCAAAAACAAGAACAAAAACAAAAAGCAAACTCTTGGCCACAGGGTAAAGAGAGAGTTTATGTAAGAGAATATTGAGCTTAAAAAGTCACCCAAAATGTAGCACAAAGTCATAAAGAAATGAAAATATGAAACAGAAGTTAAGAGATATTGAGGATAAAGTTAAAAAGTCACTATATGTCTATTCATAGTTCCTGAGAGGGGAATAGGGAGAATGGATAAAAGGCAATATTCAAAGTGATAATGGCTGAGAATTTTCCAGAAATGATAAAGACACCAATTCTGAGGCTCAGAAAGTCCAATAGATTTTCAGCAGGATTGCTAAAGAGAAGCATATGCGTAGATCTACTATAGGAACTACAGTGGCACTGAAGATCAATAAAGAGAAAGTGAAGACTTTAAAAGCAGTCTGAGAGAAAAGACATTTTTTATGAAGGAACAACAAAACAGCTGAATTCTCAAAAGCAAAAATAGAAGCCAGAAGACAGCTGAACGTATATCTTCAAAGAAGAGAAAATAGATGCCAACCAGAATGTTATGTCTTCCCAAAACTATCATTCAGGAATGAGAGGGATATACAGACATTTTTAGCAAACAACAACGAAAATGAAGATGAAATAGAGATTACATCGCCACAAAAACAAACACAAAATCTTATAAGAGAACAGTGAGTGAATACACTTTAGAAATACAAGAAATGGTTTCAGAAGGAAGGCCCGAGATGCAAGAGGACACAGCTATCAAAGGTGCCAAATTTAAACAAAAAATTGCCCTCGAGGTTCAAGGAAAAATTAAAATTAAATTCTAGATTAAAGAACTGCATCACAATTAGGCTACATTATTTGAATTAAAGTATCAGAAAAGCTGTGTATAATGATAAAAGGCCCAATTCACTAGTAATATGTAAAATTCTAAACTTCATCCAATAATGTATCTTTTGAATATCTAAAGCAAAAGGACAAAACTATATGGCAAAATTGACAAATTCACTATTATACCAGATTTTAATATAACTTTCTCTGTAATTGATATAGATAAATCAGACCAAAAAATTTGAGGATGTATAAGATTTAAATATCACAATTCACAAGCATGTTCTATAGAAAAAATACACTCCCAAAATTGAAAGTATATGTACTTTTCAAGTACTCAGAGCAAAATTTGCTCATTTAATGAACCATAAAACTAGCATCTGTAAATTCCAAAACATCATTACCATAACAGCTAGATATATCTTTTCTGACTACATTTAAGCTAGAAATCAATTATGAAAACTAACTTTAATCACTCACACATTTGAAAATTTTAAAATATGCTATTAAATAATTCGGATCATAAAAGAAATCTAAAAAAAAATAGAAAATACATTGAAACAGTGATCACAAAATTACTATGCACCAAAAAGTATGAAATGCAATAAAGCATTACTTAGAGAAATGCTAATGGATTTAACATTCTTATACTTGAAGAAAAGCTGGAACTTAACGAGGTAATATTCCAATTTAAGAGTTTAGAAAAAAGAAAAACAGAATAAATCCAGAGTAAAGCTAAAGACACAAGAAATGAGAAAATAAGAAAGCTCTGAAGTTAATGGAAAACAAAAATAGTAATACTTTCTTCTGAATGGTAGTTCTTGGAAAAAGCCAATAATCTGACTGTCCTCTGGTAAAACTAATCAAGAAAAAGAGCACGTGCTATAAATGTGAAATATATAAGAAATTTGTTTTTTTGTTATTCTAACAAATATGTTTTACTATACTTAGTTTCCTGTATAATCTTGTGTGTTTATTTTTTGCATATTTAAACATATTATTTTGCGAAAGGGTCCATAGGTTTCTCTGGACTACCATGGGGTCCACAGCACAGAAAAGTAATAAACCCTGTTGTAACTTGAATATTGGGTTAAAGAGTTTTAGAGCCATTACCTTTTTCTTTACCTGGAAGGCTAAAAAAGTTGGATACTTTTTATTGTTTTCTTTAAAACTCATTGCATAGATACAGGAAAAGCAGGATGAATAAAGCAATAAGGAGACAAATATGTGGATGAATAGTCAAACAGATGTACATATCTACAAAATATTGGTCTATCTACAGCAAACATATTGACAGTGTATATTAGGTCTGCAATTACCAGTATGTCCTACATTTGTTTATATTAATGATTCTAAATTTTTCATTTAAATGATTATACTATATTATGTATCTTAACTACTGTTTTCTCTTAGCAGTATCTTGCCTTATTCTAGGTCACAAACTTACTGAATCTACTCATTAATGTACTTCAACATATTGATATCCATATGCCTTTTTCCTTTTAATTAGTGAAAACCTATCATATGCTCATCAGGGCTTTCAGTGTAAAAGTTGTCAAATTTAATGCAAACAATTATCTCCATTTCTTTTTCAGGTCCACTGAAATGTTTTTTAATGAAAATTAGAATATGTGGGGGAAAAGTGAGCCAGCAGTATACTAGAAAGCTTTAGAGAATATTGCAAATAATTTTGATAAATTGGGAATAAATAATTAAATTGGGATCAATTATACATGAGATCAATTATAGCAATAATTGGGAATATAGCAAATAATTGGGAAGAGAAAACATGCCGGAGAAAGCCTCAGCTTTAAACACTGAATGAAAGATCTTTCTTTCTCAAAATAACCAAGGATTAGCTCAAAATTTCAACAACCAAACTGTTCTATTGTTTCATGCTCAGTAACCTACAGAGCTGTACATTACTGACACATACTCTCCATATGAACAAAGCCCCTCACCCATAAAAATGTCACACCTCTCATAATTGAAGGTCTGTTAGAAAAACAATACACTACCTCTATTAATCATCGTAATCTTTCATTCAGTAAATATAAACTGATATCTAAATATCACCACATATTGGAGGAAAACCAATAGCATCCATAGCAAGAATCAAAATAAATAAACCAAAAAATTAGCCCCGTAGGAAACAAATAATTTAGGAACCAAAATGAAGGCTAAAAATATTCCAATTAGTTCCCTCAGAGAAGGTGAAGATGATATTGCATCCATAAAACAAGAATGACCTATTAAAAAAAAAAAGAAACACCAGAGAATAAGTTTGTAGAAAATAAATTTTAATTGTGATTACAAAAGAAATAAATCAATGCATTTAATAAGAAAATAATCAAGCAAGACCAAACTTAGTATTGGAAAGTTTATGTTTTAAAAAATCCAATGTTATTTATTTCCAATATTTAATTCCAATATTTATTTATTTATAAAGTTACAATATGCAGGCACAATTCCTGAGTGCCAGTGTTAATCTAATAAGCATTTCAGGAATGGTTAATGGAGGAAAGAAAGTAATCAACGAAATAATAGAAATAATAGAAAAAAATTTATATTGAAAGGCCCTATCAGGTGCTGAGCTGGTTATATAGCAGAAAGTCACATATCGATAACACTGGTAAAATTTCAGGACTTTAAAGATAAAGAAATCAATAAATTTTTCAGAAAAATATAATAATAAGAAACGTACAACAAAAGAAACCAAATTGATTTCAGAAAAACTGGATGCTCAAAAACAGAGGAAAATATTACAAGTTTGAGTGGGAAAATGATTCTAAATAAGAATGCGATGTATAATTAATCTATTAATGAAACTTGTATAAAATAAATACATTTTTAACAACCAAAGATAAAAAAGTTGTACAAATCCTTCTTACCCACTATGAGAAATAACACCAGGAAATTACAAAATAAGAAAAAGAAATGCAAGGGAAAGAGTGCCATAAGAAACGAACAGCCTGAATATGAAGTAGAAGAATGGTCCTCAACTTTGCACAAACATTAGGATCACATCTGGAGCTTTTAAGAGTATTCATGTCCAGTGAGAAGGAGCATCCGGAATTCTGGTAATATTTATTGCTTTGCCAAGGATTATAGGTACGCCGACGTGTTCACCTTGTAATGTTTAATCACAACAAATATATATGCATAATTTTCACTCCAGACATCAATCAGAACTTCTAGGGGTTGGGTCTAAGAGGGGGCATTGTTTAAAAGCTCCTTGGGTCACTACGATTTGCATTCAGTATTGAACCACTGCCCCCAAAGAAGCTAAAATGCAAACAAATTAGTACTTTTTGAACCCCTGGTGCAGAAGGTTAAGTTAATCATACCCCTTAAATCGTAGCATGTTATAATCCCTTTTGTTTTAGTCATTCATTTATTGATTTTTTGAATTGTCATCTCTCACTCCCATTCTCCATTCCTTCCCTGACAGTCATTGTATTGTGTTTAGTGTAAAACTTTTTGTTTATATGTTTTCATGAAATATGAATTGTTATGTATGCTTGTAATTTTATTTTTTAAAATTTGTGTGGGTACATAATAGGCGTGTATATTTATGGGGTACATGAGATGTTTTGATACACGCATGCGATGTGAAATAAGCACATCATGGAGAATAGGTTATCTCATTTGCTTATAATTTTTTTAAATGTATTGTGTTTGATATCTCATTCTGTTACTTCAGACAGCTACTGCCTGAAATGATAAATTAAGAGTATTTAGATAAATATAAAAATAATTATAATGAGTATGGTGGTTAACAACACAATGAGCTATAAAACAAAGTATTTCAAAATACTTAATTTCAGACACTAGAGCTGAGCAAGGGAGTAAAGTACTTTCATTTTATTAGACACTAATTTTCAAGATGACTTCTCAGAATAATCAATTGCTTTTACTTTTAGGGGCATATAGTGCCATTACGGCATAGTTTTTGTAATACATGTTTAATTATTATTCCTCTGGTAAAGTTTTAATTTGCATATGACCTTTTTGCCTTATTAACATCATGTTTTGGATACAGGCATGTGATGTGAAATAAGCACATTACATATATATATATCTGTAATGATATATATATCTCTGTAATGATATATATATCTCATTACAGAGAATGAAAGAACAAACAGTATAGACACACACACACAAATGTATGTATGTATACACATACTGATTTAATCTATTTAATAAACTTGAAAGATAAATAGCACTAGAGTTATTATTTCCATGTGACAGTTGAAAAAATTAAGAGGAGTAGAAGAAATCAAATGACTTGCCCAAGGTGCTACAGCTAGAAGCAGTACTGGGCATACAGCCAGGTCATCAAATTTAATGTTATTCTGCTTTATATTTTATCTTGTGACTTCAAACAACCACAAGTAGCTGCTGTTTCATGTTCATTTTTGAAGTAGTTTCTAGTTCTCTTTTTAGCAACATCATCATGCTTGATGCCTTGATTACAATACCCACACTGCAGAATAATAGCCCCAAGAATGTCCACATTTTAATCCCTAGAACTTGTGAATATGTTAAGGCTGCATGACAAAGAGAAATTAAGATTGCTAATCAATTGACCTTGAAATAGATGGTCCTGAATTAACTGGATGAGCCCAATGAAATCATGAGGGTCCTTGAAATTAGAAAAGGAAGGCAGAAAAAGACATTCAGTAGAAGACGTAAGTGTGGAATAATGGTCAGAGAGATGCTATATTGCTAGCTTTGAAGATGATGGAAGGGAGCCACGATCCAAGGAATGTGGGCAGTCTCTAAAAGCCAGAAAAGGCAAGGAAACAGATTTTCTCTAGAGTCTGCAAAAGAGAACATAGCCCTGCCAATATCTTGATTTTAGCCCAGTAAAACTTGTGTCAGACTTTAGTCCAAAAGAACTAAAGAGAATGAATTGGTGTTGATAAAGTTGCTAAGTTTATGGCAATTAGTTATAGCACCAATAGAAAATTAATACATGTTCCTTATCATCTCATAATACATACACCTTATCAGTTCACAATGGCAAATGCATATTTCTTGCTTAAATCACCTGAGGTCTGCAAGTCAGCTGTAGCTTTAACAGGTTCTGCTCAGTTCTGTGCTCTGAGTTTTCTTTCTGGAAAGCACTTTGAAGAAATAACTACTGTCTGGGTCATGCTGTTCTCGATTAAGGGAAGCCACCAAAGATCCAAAGCCAAGCTAATGCTAAGATTTTGCTCAGATGTATTTGTCAAATTGAACAGAGCCTTTTGAAGAATTGTAAATAATTCTTAGTTGATCCTTCCTTCAGTCCCCTCCCTACTATGCTACATACCCATTTATACCCATTACTAGATCATGGGCTCCTACAGGTCCAAACCTATCCAACTAAAAATGCAAACGTGTTTCCTGGGAAGAATACTACTTAACTCCACAAACAAATCCACCAATTTGACACTTGTTAAGCTTACGTTCTACTCAAAGCAATGTGCAGGTAGCAGGGGATACAAAGCAGAAAAAGATGCAGTTTCTGTTTCTAGGCAGCTCACATTCTTAGAATGGAGATATCTACATAAACAAATATGATGTGAAGCACTAAGTGCTTTGTGCTGGTTCCGAGCTGGTCCACCTTCAGATTCATGCCTCCTCCTAGCTCTGTTCAACCCTGGAACACAGGAAGCCAAACCCTGAAGGCAGTCTTTCTCAGGATACTCTGTCAGCTGGCTTCCTGCTAGATTCAGCCAAAGGAGATGCTAGCTAAAGATTGGAGGACATAAAATAAAGGTGAATAAATTAGTACCTATTTTGTTCTTATCCTCACTTTTACTCTTAATCTTGAGAGGTTATTTTCAGAGTGAATGGCCATAGAAAAGAGTATCTGGAGCAATGCAGTTCTGATGGATTAGCATGTAATTAAAAATAGGAAAGAAAGGAAAAATGGATGTACGTAGGTATCTACATAAAACATAGCCATGGGAGGTGCATGCATCTGTACTTATTTGAGGGTCACTTAATTAACTGAAAGAAAACCATTAGAAACACTGCAAAATTCTACATATGCACAATTCTGTAAATATACTAATAGGCGAAGGGTATCAGAAATGTACCAAATATGAAATCCTTGATGTGCACTATATATTATTTGAGGGAAGAGAGTTGATTTGGTACAAAATGAGCTTAAGCCTTATGCTTAACCTCCTGGCTGGGCGCTTAAACAGAGCAGACCAAACTCTGAAGAAGCTCTTTTCTCCCTCACTCAGAGGTTGTTCCCATAGAGACCACTGGAAGGCAACGGAGTGAGCTGACACAGATGGTTGTGCGCCTATCCTGTCTGGTTAAATCCCTAGCTGCACCAAGTAGTAAAAATGACTCCAGAAAAATCTTACATTCATCCATTTTTTTTTAATATCTACAATGTGCCAAATACTGTGCCAGGGATCGGGGTTATAAGGATGAACAAGTTAGGCATGGTCCCAACTTACAGTTCAGTGAAGAAACTGAAGAGTGGGGAAATTTTGGTTTATGACATTGCCAAAAGTCACACAGCTGGTAACGGGGTAGCCAAGGTTCACGCCCGCATTTGACTGCCCTTGAAAGTCCTTTCCCTCAACCCCTACCCTATGCTTCCTTCTTTTCCTTTTTCCCTCTGAAATTTTTTCTCCTGTAAACTTCAGGGCAACAATTTTTATGTTGCAGTTTCTCCCACTGCCTAAGGAATGCTTCTTAAAATATAAATGTGAAGGTCCTTGGAATGGTATTAGGTTGCAATTTTGTCTTATCTGATAAGCAGCGCAGGGCAGGGTCTGCCAAGCCCTGCCTTGACTGAATTAATCAGCCCAAGGCTGTCCCAGGGAAGCCAGCAATTCTGCAGTGACTTTCCCCATACAGATGGCCCCTTAGTCAGCTCTGAAAATGCAGAGGGAAGTCTGGCATGGCGTTACAGCAGCAGACTGGGTGGACAAAGGCCTGGGTGGACACAGATGCCCAAGCAATTGTATTGCATCTATTTCCTGTCATTTAAACCCAGTGTCATTTATTATTCAACTCTGAGTGTATTTTGGAGATTCAATTTGTAGGGTGTATGACACACAGAGTAAATTGGTATGTTATCTCAACTCATTTGCTGGAGGACAGGTGTTCACATCACAAGAACCAACAGCCCCATCCACAGTAATTGGTGCCTTGGCTGGCAGTCTGAGCCTAGAGGGCAAGGACCAAAAGTGCATGAAGAATGAACCAATAATAATTTCCACACGTGGCATAGTGTGTTTTACTTGCGGCTCTCAAAGCACATTTTAGGCATTCATTCTCTCTCACTACAATACCGCCCAGGCTTGCTATTACTCTCATGCTACAGCCAGGAAAACAAAAGCAGAGAGTGGCTGACTCAAGAGCACAGAGGGACACAATGGCAGAACGGGGAATAAAAATTCAGGAGGCCTGATCTCTCATTCTGTCTCCTTGGAATCTCCCCACATCCATTCTCCTCTCATTTATTATTTAATGTCTTAGGCAGGATATTATTAAGGAACCTGGACTGGTGAATTCAATTTTGTTCAGGTTAATTAATTTCAAAATGCTTGCAAGTCTGCATAGTGCACAATATCACACTCAACACAAATAATAGACCAAAAAAAAAAACCCAAATATAGTTGCCATGTTTCAAATGTATGTAGCATACAAACAATAATCAACACAATTTCAAATGTATGTAGCATACAAACAATAATCACCGCAAGCTACTGAACACACTTTCAGTAACATGCAGATTGTGTATGAATAAGTATTTCTATGTGCACGGAGGGTAGTCAATCCAAGTAGGATATAAAGATTTGTATGAAGCGAAGAAACTCCAGCGCCAACATATTATCTTAACTACATAGCTAATGTCATTTCAGAAAATTTTGCATGCAAAATTCACTTAAAATATGCAATTTAAAAACCCTGTACTTGTGGGGTTTATTAATAGTGAGCAGGCGAAAAAAATGGAACTTTTGCCCTGGAGCTCAGGTGAAAAGACATAATTAAAAATACTGCACTGAAAAAAGTGATTTCTACTTCCCAGATGGCATTTGGTTTCCTCATACTTACAAATAGCCATATAGAGCAAAACCAACATATTCCATTAAGCTCCTTCCACTTATAACAAACGCAGGTTTCTTTATCACTGATTCAGAAATTCCAACAAATAATAAATACATGAAAAAAGAGATTGACTGCCATCTTCTCTTTTCGGGTTAAGGTATGCAAACACAAAATAATTTAAGAGATTTCTCACCACCAGAAAATTAAATTTTACCTATAACATGACAAGGGTATACAGGGTCACTACACACAGCTATATAGGCAGTACACAGCATAACCCCAGGGAACCTTAACATAACCCAGGCTGAGAATGGAGACCTTGGGGTTGAACAGGTAGTACTTATGCATTCTATTAGGAAAAGATAAAATTCCTTTTCTATTACATCCAACCTACCTGTTAACTGACCAAGCCTAGGCATATATGCAGAGTACAAAGTTATCTAAACCTCTTCATAGAGGGGCATCAGCTTTTGTTTTACACAAATACCAAGATGTCATGAGTGATCTCTACCATAACAATATTTTCAATGTAATTTTCATTTTCATCTAAAATGAAAGTAGAAAGAAAGGAAAAGGAGATAGGGAGGTCTTCACAATAGCACTACAAGGCTCAGGAAGTTAAAGTAATGGGTCCACAATAGTAATCAGAGGATCTAGAAAGATGTGAGTCTATGTAAGAATCATGATTTTCCAATTCCCCTCTAAGTTGTTGGATTTCATACTATTAATGTATGTAAGTAAGTATTACATACATTACTTTATGTAATGAGTTTCTTTAAACGCTGGTTTCCACAGCTGAGTAGTGTGAAGCTTTATTTGTAGGTTAAGCCTCACCTGTAGCTCTAGGACCTGATTTTCAAGAGGAACAAAAAATGAATCAAGCCAGGAACTTGGTATCTCTCTAGCCTAACACTCTGCATTAATAATTAAACCCTTACTTTGTTCTGGAGACATATTTGCCGTCTGTATCCCATCTACACTGCAACCTCCTGAAATTTTTGATGTCTCAGTTCCTCCCATGAAAGCCTGATTGCCTGTATTTGTCATTGCCTTGCCATACCCCTGCCAGGACCTGCCTGGTTCCTGGACCAAGGCCTCTACTTGGTCACCAGGGTGGTCACCATGCTTTTAGCTTTAACCAGTCTGTCTGTATCTGCATTTGTCATCAGAGAAGCCAGTTCCCCAATACAAAATAGAAGAGCAATAGAGAATATCAGAGCAAGTAACAGGAAGGAAGGTGTTCATAGCTACGATAATTTTATTGATATCAATAATAATCTCCCATATGGTCTTTGTCTTCATCCCACATTTTGGCCCTATAACAAAGGCGAATGTTGAATTCATTTCCTGACTACATGTGGCTTTCCATTGGTCCTTGCTTCTTCTCCATCAGTAGACACATTTATCTTCTGCTCATTAATTCAGCTGGCATGGGTTTGCAAGCATATGTTCACTGGAAGAAATTTAAATGATAGTGACCTCAGCCTCAAGAGAAAAATCTCTAGTCATTTAAAGAATTTTAACATAGTTAATATACTAAATGCCTGATAGATCATCTGAAGATCAGACATGTCTTTATTCATTCAAAAACTAAGAAATGTCAAACGAATATTGACGGCTTCTGTTTCCATTAAGAACAGAAAATTGCTTGGTAAATGCCTGTCGCATCTAGAACAGTGCCTGGCAGGTAAAGGACCCTCAATAAATACTTGCTGAATGAATAACTTAGGTAAATGAGAATTATTTATTGGCAGATTTTTTTCTCTTCTCAATATTTTTCTTTCCTTCTTTCGCATTCCCCATAATATAAACTGGAGTTTTTCACAAAAAGGTGATGAATGCCCAGTGAATGGATTGGTGAATGAGAGACCCAGGAATACCAGCTATAAACTCTTCCTGTATTATGACCTCAAATATGTCTAAACACCTGTATGTAGGCATAGAAAAACATTGTAGAAGGGAATGCAGCAAAATCTGAACACTGGTTGTCCCTGTGTTGTGTGATTTTTTTTCCTGTTTCAATTTTTCTATGATGAATATGGATAACTTTAACATATATTATAAAAACCATCACACAGGATAAACAGAACTCAAATTATATCAAAGCTGTTTAAATAGAAATTCTGTTTTCATTTCAAACCCTGCTGCCCAGAGATAAATATTATTAGTACTTAGATGTAAATATACACACACACATGCACATGCAAACATTTTGTACATAAATGTAAAATGGCTCAGTCACACTGTATGTACCATATTTGAACCGACTTTTTTGACTCAGTGACAAGGGGTGTGTGTGTGTGTATATTTATATATTATATATATTTATTTGAACAGTTGCCAATTATTTCATTGAATTGATGGGCCATTATTTATTATTTAAAATTTGTAAACAATTATTTTTTAACAAGTAATTATTTCCAATTTTTTGACTTAATAAATATACCATTTTACACTTGACTGATTATTTTCTTATATGAAATTCCTATGAACATATTTATTATTCCAATAACAGGAACACAGTTAAAGATTTTAATGAATTTTTTCAGATAGTTCTCCAGAAATGTTGTATCAATGCACACTTATGTGTAAAATAAGTGTGATTTGTTTCCCTGTGACATTTACTAAAATCAGACATTAGGAGACATTGTAAACTTTGTTCATTTGATAATGTTAACATATCCTATTGCTGTTTTTTGTTTTTGTTTTGTTTTGTTTTGTTTTGAGACAGAGTCTCACTCTGTCACCCAGGCTGTAGTTCAGTGGCATGATCTTGGCTCACTGCAACCCCGGCCTCCAGGGTTCAAGCAATTCTCCTGCCTCAACCTCCCAAATAGCTGGGATTACAGGCGTGCACCACCATGCCTGGCTAATTTTTGTATTTTTAGTAGAGATGGGGTTTTGCCATGTTGGCCAGGCTTGTCTTGAACTCCTAACCTCAGGTGATCCACCCACCTTGGCCTCCCAAAGTGTTGTGATTACAGGCGTGAGCCACCGTACCTGGCCTGATGTTTTAATTTATAAATCTTTGGCTTTTATTAACATAATGTATCTTTTCATTTTTATGGGATGTTTATTCAATTGTGAATTGCAGTGGATGCCCTTTGCCCATTGCTTTTCAGGGGTCTTTGGGTTTTATGTTTTGTTAGAAAGCACTTTCTACCTCAAGAATGTTAAAGTAGTCTACATTTTCTAACAGTGTTACGTGTTACATTTTTTATATTTATATTTTAAGTCCATCTAGAATTGAGCATGTGTATATAAGAGATGCAGATATTTGAATTAACATTTTGTTGTTAAGTGGAGAGCTAATTTTTGCCAATGCAATTTATTCAACAATCTATTTTCCTTGCGTATGTATGGAATATCACTGTTATTCATTGTATGCATCCATATATTCATAGATATCTTAGCACTACATTCTTTTAATTAATTTAACTTTTTAGTACATTTATAGATTCATAAGAAAATATATTAATTTTGAAATCTAAAAAACATATAGCATAGAAAAAAAGAAAAGCATAAAATTAACAAAAACTAATGAAAAAAAGCATGAAATGGCATGAGGTCTGTCTGCTATTATACGTCCTCATAATTCCTAGTAATTTTCCATCTATAACCTCAGTACATTTATAATTTCTCATTCTATTTCCTCTAATAAACTGTAAGTACTCAAAGGCAGAGCCCATACCTTTGTTATTAATCTTGAAACCCTAGACTGCAGATTTCCTAACATATAGCAGGTATTCCTGTTATTCACATGTTTAATGAATAAAGTGTTCCTGATCTTACAGAATTAGCCAAGAGAGATATTTCTGATGCCAGAAAATGTAAGGTAAAATTCCAGAATGAGTAGCGTAGACAATAAAGTGCCAAAATATTTCAGAAGACAATTCAGCTTCGTGGTTTTGAGCTGATCTGGTGTTGGAGTGTTATGGAAGATGTCCTGAAGTATTTGACTGGGTTCTAAAGCATGGATTGCAATTGTTTGGTTAAATGGAGGAGAGAGGAGTCCAACAAGTTAATCTTTGGCATTTAAATTTGCTTGGGAGACAGATTATATCAAAGAAAATTGAAGAAGCCAATTGGATGAGTCATGTGGATTGTGTTAAAGAGAATATGAAATGCATTTAATTATATAGTGTGTTAGACCATTCTTGCATTGTTATAAAGAAATACCTGAGGCTAGATAATTTATAAAGAGAAGAGGCTTAATTGGCTCATGGTTTTGCAGTACAGGAAGCATGACGTCTGCTCAACTTCTGGTGAAGGCCTCTGGAAGCTTACAATCATGGTGGAAGGTGAAGCAGGAGCCCTTATATAACATGGTGAGAGCAGGAGCAAGGTGTAGGGGAAAGGTGCTACACACTTTTAAACTAGATTTTCCAAGAACTCACTCACTACCATGAAGACAACAAGCCATGAGGATTCTGCCCCCATGACCCAAATACCTTCTACAAGGCCCCACCTCCAATGTTGGGGATCACATTTCAATATGAGATTTGAGTAGGGATGAATATCCAAACTACTATATCATTCTGCCCTTGCTCCTGCCCCCCCACATTTCATGTCCTTCTTACATTGCAAAATATCATGTCTTCCCGATAGTCCCCCAACGTCTTAACTGATTCCACCATTATTTCAAAAGTCCCAAGTCCAAGTCCAGTCTCTCATCTGGAGATGAATTCATTCACCTATAAGCCTGTAAAATCAAAACAAGTTATTTACTTCCAAGAAACAATGGGAGTACAGTCATTGGGTAAACAGTCCCATTCCAATGAAAGAGAAATCACCCAAACGAAAGGGCTACAGGCCCTGTGTAAGTTTGAAACCCGGCAGGGCAGTTATTAAACCTTAAAGATCCAAAGTAGTCTCCTTTGACTCTGTGTTCCAAATCCATGGCACACACTGGTAGGAGGGGTGGGATTCCAAGGCCTTGAGCAGCTCTATCACTGTGACTTTTCCATACTGAGGTTGCAAGCTTCTGGTGATTCTACCATTCTGGGGTCTGGAGCACAGCAGCCCCCTTCCCACAGCATTGCTAGGCAGTACCCCAGTGGGGGCTCTGTATGGGGCTCCAATTCCACATTTTCCGTTACCACTCCCCTAGTAGAGGTTCTCTGTGAGAGCTCCACTCCTTCAGTAGACTTCTGCCTAGGCACCCAGGCTTTCTCATACATCCTCTGAAATCTAGGCAGAAGCTTCCAAGCCTCCTTTACTTTTGCACTCTGTGCATACACAGGCTTGACACCACATGGAACCCATCAAGGCTTACAGCTTGTGCCCTCCAGAGTGGTGGCCCCAGCTGTACCTGGGGCCCTTTGATCCATGACTGGAACTGGAGTGGCCAGGATGTAAGGAGCAGTGTCCCAAAGCTGCAGGGCCCCAGACCTGGCCCCCAGAACCATTCTTTCCTCCTAGACCTCTGGATCTGTGATGGGAGGGGCTTCCCTGAAGATCTCTGAAAAGCTTTCAAGGCCTTTTTCCCATTGTCTTGGCTATCAGCACCTGGCTTACTTTCAGTCATACAAATCTTCCTAGGAAGTGGTTGCTGTGCAGCCTATTTGAATTCTTCTCCTGATAATGCTTTTTATTTACGTGCCACATAACCAGGTTGCACGTTTTCCAAACTTTTTTTGCTCTGCTTCTCTTTTAAATATAAATTTCAACTTTAAGTCATTTGTTTACTCTTACATCTGAGAATAGCCTGTTAGAAGCAGCCACACCATTCTTGAGTGCTTTGCTGCTTTTAAATTTCTTCTGCCAGATATCCTATATTATCCCTCTTAAGTTCAAATGTGAACTTCTGCTATATCTTATATCATCGCTCTAAAGTTCAAATTTCCATAGATCTCTAGGGCATGAACAGAATTCAGTCAAGCTCCTTGCTAAGACAGAACACAAGTGACCTTTGATCCACTTCCCAATAAGTTCCTCATTTCTATCTGAGATCTCATCAGCGTGGACTCCACTGTCCATATCACTATATCATCATATTGGTATAACCATTTAACCAGTCTCTATGAAGTTCCAAACTTTTCCTCGTCTTTCTGTCTTCTTGTGAGACCTCCAATCTCTTCCAACTCCTGCCTATTACCCAGTTGCAAAGTTGACTCCACCTTTTCAGGTATCATTCCAGCAGCATGCCACTCTTGGCACCAGTTTTCAGTGTTAGGCCATTCTTTTGTTGCTATAAAGAAATATCTGAGGTTGGGTAATTGATAAGGGAAAGAAGTTTAATTGGCTTATGATTCTGCAGGCTCTATAGGAAGCATGGCACTAGCATGTGCTCAGCTCCTGGTGAAGATCTCAGGAAGCTTACAATCATGGTGTAAGATGAAGCAGGAGATTGTGTAGCACATGGTGAGAGCAGGAACAAGAGAAAGGTGGGGAGTTGCCACAGACTTTTAAACAATGAGATATTGTAACAACCCATGCACTATTGTGAGGATAGCCCCAAGCCATGAGGGATCTGCCTCCATAACTCAAACCTCTCCCACCAGGCCTCACTTCCAACATCAGAACTTACGTTTCAACATGAGATTTGGGTGGAAACAAATATCCAAACTATATCATATAGGTTAGGCCCAGATTATGAAGGACCTTAAAAGCTAAACTGAGGAGTTAATACTGTGTTTTGTGGGCATTCATCACTTCATGTTTTCAGTGAGGAAGTGACTTATTATTATGTTTAGGTAGATTAAACAAGAGCTAGTGCAGAGTATGCATTGAAGAGTATAGCTAAGATTTGAATATGTCAGCTGCAGTTCATTCATGAGTTCCCCAAACATGTAGAAGATAGAGCCTTCTCCCTGTGTCCTAACATGGTGGAAAGGGCAAACTATCTCCCTAGGGCCTCTTTCATAAAGGCATTATTACCATTCATGAGGGTTCTATCTTCATGATCTAATCATCCCCCAAAGGTCCATACCTGTTAATTTAGACATTATATAGTTATTCAAAACCAAAACAATAAATATTTATGTACCAAAAATTCTCTATCCATAGGCTAAAATACAAAAGTCAACTGAAAATGGATCATAAACCCAAGACCATAAAATGTTAGAAAATAAATACAGAGCAGATACTTTTCGGTCACCTTTGGTGATGTAAAAATACAAAAACAGAAATCATAAAAAGAAATTATTGCGGCATTATTCACAATAGCAAAGACTTGGAACCAACCCAAATGTCCAACAATGATAGACTGGATTAAGAAAATGTGGCACATATACACCATGGAATACTATGCAGCCATAAAAAATGATGAGTTCATGTCCTTTATAGGGACATGGATGAAATTGGAAACCATCATTCTCAGTAAACTATCGCAAGAACAAAAAACCAAACACCGCATATTCTCACTCATAGGTGGGAATTGAACAATGAGATCACATGGACACAGGAAGGGGAATATCACACTCTGGGGACTGTGGTGGGGTGGGGGGAGGGGGGAGGGATAGCATTGGGAGATATACCTAATGCTAGATGACGAGTTAGTGTGTGCAGTGCACCAGCATGGCACATGTATACATATGTAACTAACCTGCACAATGTGCACATGTACCCTAAAACTTAAACTATAATTAAAAAAAAAAAAGAAAATTCTAAAGACATCTGTAATGCTATAGCAAAATGCAAAGTAAAATAAAATCAATAAAGAACTAAAAAAAAAAAAAGAACCATAAAAGACTGATAAATAGAATTTTTCAACCGTAAAACTTCTGCTTTTGTAAATACACTTAAAAAATAAAAAGATAACTCAGAGGCTGTGAATAACTATTTGCAAAACATATATCTGATACAGAATTTTTATTCATAATATGCAAAGAACTTTTCACAATTCAATAAAAGTAGGAAAAATATTTGAAGATAGGTTATCAAAGGTGAGTTACAGATAGCAAATATACACATTAAAATATATTCAATTTTACTGATCAAGAGAATGCAAAATAAAACTGTATATTTATTACACACTTATAAAAATAAGATTTAAAAACTGACAATATTAAATGCTGGCAAGTGTAAACAGCAACTGATCCCTCATGTATTTCTAATGTAATGCAATAAGGCACAGACACTCTGGAAAGCAGTTTTTGGCAATTTTTACAACAATAAATACACATTTTACATGTCTAAATAATTTTACTTCTAGGTATTTACCAAGAAAAATGAAACATATATTCACATAAAAATCTGTGCCAATTATTTATGGTAGTTTTATTCATTATTGCCCCAAACTGGAAACAACCCAAATTTCCATTTACTGGTGAGCAGATAAACAAATTATGATGCACACATGCAACAAAATAGATGGATCTCAAAATAATTATGACAAGTAACAAGCCAGACATAAAAGGTTATATTATGTATGCTTCCATTTATATAACATTCTGGAAAAGGCATATTTATAGAGACAGAAATTAGTGGTTGCCAAGGGCTAGGAGCTGGGAAAGGGAACTGATTTCAAAGGGACACAAAAGACTATTTGAAATAAAGTAAAATATTCTATATTTGATTATTGGTGGTTATATGACAGTTTACATTTACTAAATGTCATCAACAATAAATTTTACTGTATTTATATTAGACCTTAATAAACCAAGATTTAAAAATCAAATAAGGAAAACACTTTCTAAAATAAAAACAAAACAAGGGCATTCTGAGAAAGTAAAGTTTACGCTAAAACCTGAAGAATGAGTAGAAATGAGCAAACTAAAGGATTGAGACAAAAATGTTTGAGGCAAAGGGAATAATTTGGGCAAAAGCCCCAAGGAAGGAAGAATCTGGACATTAGAGGAAGTAACCTGAGGCCAATGTAGCAAAGGCATTGTAAAGAATGTGAGTTTGACAAGAAATGTGGGAAGAGAAAGAAATGAGCATCAGATTACACAGAGTCTTGTACCAATTATGAGGAACTTTAGATTTTATTCTAAATACAATGGGAAATATCTTAGTCTGTTCAGGCTGCTAATAACAAAATACCATAGACTAGATGGCTTATAAACAACCACCATTTATATGTTCCTGAATAACCAGTGGGTCGATGAAGAAATTAAGAAGGAAATTGGGAAATTTCTTGAAGCAAATGAAAATGGAAACACAACCTACCAAAACCTATGGGATACAATTCTGGAGGCTGGGACGTCCAAGAATAATGCACCTGCAGATTCAGTGTCTAGTGAGGGCTGGTGCCTCATACAGCCTTCTCCCTGTGTCCTCACATGGTAGAAAGGACAAAGTATCTCCCTAGGGCCTCTTTTATAAGGGCATTAATACCATTCATGAGGGCTCTGTCTTCATGATCTAATCACCTCCTAAAGGCCCACACCTGTTACTACTATCATTTTGGCGGTTAGGTTTCAACATACCAATTTTGAAGGGACACTTTCAGACCATAGAGGAAGCCTCTGAAAGATTTAAATTAGAGGAATGATGTGATATGATATGAATTTTTGAAAGATCACTCTAGATTCTTCAGTAAGAAGGTTCGATAAGGGCAAAAGTGGGTGCAGGGGGATAGATTAGGAGAGCATTACAAAGAGAGACAATGGGAGCTTGGGCCATGGTGGTAGTTACGGATACAGAGAGAAGGGTCCACATTTGGGATATATTTGGATCCTCATCCATCAATTATAAAAATGGAGTTAAAACATATCTATGTCATGGGGCTGTTGTGAGGACAAAATGTGTATAATTAGTTTGTATTTTTGCTCAATATATTTTAAATGCTTAAAACATATTTACTAGTATTTTAAAAGATGAAAATGAATTAAACACTGCTTCCCTGGTTTTTGCTCTCATCTTCTTCCAAGTTGCCACCCTCACATAGCGTGTTCACTCCCTGGGATGCCCTCAGTACCTGCATATCTCCTTATTTAAGCATGTATTTATCATATATTTATGTGAACCCAGCCCTGCTCTTCTTTAGTAATAATCCTAATGCTGATCGGTCTTCACCCAAGGGTATGTAATAATACATGGTCAAAACCATGAAAAACCAGACCTTCACTCCCGGTAAAAGCTTATGCACCCCAGGTATATCTAGGTTGTATTAAATTGACCTTGTTTTGTTTGTTTGCCTGTTTGTTTGTTTGTTTGTTTGTTTGTTTTTCTCTGTCCTTGAGCATTTGAGTATTCTTTTATGGAAGGGTGACATAGTGACAATCGTTTTTCTTTAGTTATATGTGCTTACTTTTATAGTAACATTAAACCTATTATTTTTATTTTATTTGCCCCACAAGGCTATTAAAATCATACAAACAGAAATGATATGGGCCTAGGCAAGAAAAGTAAAAATGTGAATGGAAAGAGGAAGATTAATATGAATTTGGAGTGAAGGCTCAGAGAGACTTTGTGAACAATAGAATACAGAAGGTCATGAATACAGAAAAGTCAAAGACAACTCTAGTTTCCATTCCTGTTGGCCTGGGTGAAATCTGTCACCACTGACAAACAGAAAGGTCACTAGAGGAATCTTCTTAGGGATCAACAACAACAACAAAAGATAATGGATTCTCTTTAGAAACGTTGACTTTGAGACAACAATAGATTTTCCAAACAGTGGCAGTGGCATTTGTCAGTTATCAGATGGGGCATTAGTCCTCTTGAACACTCTAAATGAGACAGCTAGATGCTAAGACTAGAGAGAACCTCCAAAGGAAAATGAAAGAACCAAAAATCATTCAGCAACAGGTGATAGGAGGAAGATAAGTTGAGCATCAAGCATGTCAGAGATTGCATAATACCTAACAGTTCAGACAGGCAGTTTGGCATGAGAAGACAAAAGTGGTAAAAATTCTGCCCCTGTGGATTGCTGTTTAGGGCCATAGTCCCATTTTTTAGGATAACTTCGAATGACTGTTTCCACAACGAAACAAGGACTCGTGTAGAGATACAGGATATGCACCAGGAACATCTAAATTAGTATCCTATTCAGACAAACACAGTGAAATTTGCTCTCTAAACATGGCTTTTAGTACCTCCTTGAAAGTGATGAGCTCTAAAAAAAAAATGTTTAAAAATAGCTTAGGATAATGCTTAAAAATCTTAGAAAAAATAATCATTAACCTCAAAGATTGTATTTATGTTTTTAGATGCTTATTTAGTTTTCTGCCTTGGAAACTCAGAAAATGAGAACAGTCGAGTTTGAAATCTTCACTTTTACTGATACATCTTCTTTCAGTATATTTAATGGCAGTTTTTGTTTATAAATGTCTTTACATCTACAATTACTTCTTGCTTTTCAGTGGTGCTTGTGGCATTTCCTAATGTATAATCTTCTGCAAGTTTTGTTACAAGCTGTCTACTCCTACAATTAATAGAGATGTTAGGTAGCCTATAAAACTCACATCACTCTCTACCACCATTAACTTCATACATTGCCATATATTAACATCTTTTGGTTTTGTTTTGTTTTTGTTTTTGTTTTGTTGTTGTTGTTATTGCTGCTGTTGTTTTCTTTGAGATGGAGTTTTGCTCTTGTTGCCCAGGCTGGAGTACAATGGTGTGATCTCGGCTCACTGCAACCTCTGCCTCTGGGTTCAAGCAACTCTCCTGCCTCAGTCTCCAGAGTAGCTGGGATTACAGGCGCCTGACACCACGCCCAGCTAATTTTTGTATTTTTAGTAGAGATGGGGTTTCACCATGTTTGCCAGGCTGGCCTCAAACTCCTGACTTCAGGTGATCCACCCAACTCAGCCTCCCAAAGTGCTGGGATTACAGGCATCAGTCACCACACCTGGCCAACATCTTTGTTTTCATCCTTCATCCAGATTTCAACCCCTGAGAAGGTGCTTGAACTTTATCCAATATCAATTGATATAGCAGATTTCATGAGAAACATGGTCCTGAATGTTACTCAAATATTGGTTTAGTATACATTGATTAGTATACTCTTTCTATAATATCAGAAAGGCAATTACTTTTTATATGTATGGTTTGTTCTTTAAACACAGTGGCACTTGAAATTTTTAAACAATAATTGCCAAGATTAATCATTAGTATTTCATGATATACATTGTTTTATCATGTTTAATTGTTTTATATTTATACATTTTACCTATTGAACAAAAAGCCATGAATTTGTGGGCTCTTTGATTTACCCATTTATCAATATGTATTAAATACCTAGTACATTGAGATTCTATCTCCTTTTCCTTTTATTTATGGATATTTGATTTCAAAGTAGTAACAAAGATTTTATTGCACAAAAATCCTCTATAAACATTAATGTAAACACATGAGGAATTAAAGATAGCACTTTCTTTAGAAAGTGATCTTCATTTTTATTACCATTCTAAATTGTTTTGATAAACCAGTCTTATTTTTTAATACTAGTAAATTTTTTATTATCAAGGAATATGTTAAGCACATCTTAAATCTAACTAATTTTTTTCTGAGTTTAAATTTTAAAAACCAAGCATAATCTAGCACACTCTAGCACAAAACTGTATAAAGTATTTAGAATATTTTGTGCCAAGAGCCAATATGTGCTGCATGAAAACTGGAAAGATGTTCGTTAATATTATTAAGATATATATATAAACTGAAACTTGATGGTAAGAGCATGAAAACATACATGTTAAAGTAAAAAATAAATACCATGGAAGATTTATATTCCATGGAATAATAAAAATAATAATAACTTATTGAACTTACAATATGTGCCAGGCACTCTGCTAAGTACTTCACATAAGTTATCTCACTCAATATGCACATATTATTTTATAATACAGGAAACTGAGAGTCTGAGGCATTAAATAATCTAAGAATACCTAGCTTATAATAATTGGAACTCAGCATTGATTCTAAAGCCTGGGTTCTTAACCACTCTGTGATACTACTTTTATTATGAAAAAGGTGGCATATGTAATTCTATGGAGAAAGAATAAGAAAGAGAGCCTGTAATTCTTTTTTCTTTCTTTCTTTTTTTTTTAAATTGAGTCAGGGTCTCGCTATGTTGCCTGGACTGGTCTAGAATTCCTGACTCCTGGTGATATGGTTTGGTTGTGTCCCCACCCAAATCTCATCTTGAATTGTAGCTGCCATAATTCCCACATGTTGCAGGAGGGACCTAATGGGAGGTAATTGAATCATGAGGGTGGGTTCCCCCATATAGTTCTTGTGGTAGTGAATAAGTCTCATGAGTTCTGATGGTTTTATAAGGGGTTGCCCCTTTCACTTGGCTCTCATTCTCTCTTGCCTGCCACCATGTAAGATGTGCCTTTTGCCTTCCGCCATGATTGTGAGGCCTCCCCAATCTTGTGGAACTGTGAATCCATTAAACCTCTTTTTCTTTATAGATTACCCAGTCTCGGGTATGTCTCAGTATATCTTTATAAATTACCCATGTCTCGGGTATGTCTCGGGTATATCAGCAGTGTGAAAATGGACTAATACACCTGGCCTCAAGTGATCCTTCTGCCTCAGCCTCTCAAACTGCTGGGGTTACAGGTACGAGTCACCATGCCCAGCCTATAATTATTAATATGCCCAAAATTATTTATGTAACTCAGAAGGTTCAATTTACAATTGAGCAGAAAATGCGTCCTCTCCTCTTTATGTCCTTTGTCTAGAATTCACATATGTCCAAAAAAAATCCCTCAGGAGTCTTACTTGTATTCAAAAGTCTAACTCAATTTGTTTTCACTTTATCACTGGAAATGAAACTCAAATGCAACCCTTCAGCCTGGTGAACTCCTGAACCATTGCCAGGTCTGGTTACCCTAGAATGTGCTCCCACTGACTTTCTTTCTCTGCCACCAAAGATGGAGGTCTATGTCATAGCTGAATACATACAATGCATAAACACTAGGGTTTTGCTGCTGCTTTCATGTTGGAATATCATGATTGCTGTTTTTTCTCAGACACTGGGACTTCTGCTCTGGTAGCCTCCATTACTGGTGGTTCAGACTTCTGCACAGCTGAGCGTTTTCTTTGAGGTGATATTAAGGATGATTCCCACTTCTGTAGTATACTCATTCAGTCATGCAGTACTCACTATAAAATTGGCTCTGGCACCCAGTAGTATAGTTCCTTAGATTCACCAGATGAATCTTCCCCAGGGCATAAGCCTCCTACCATGTAAGGACACGCTATACGAACAGGCTTGGTTTAGGGCTTCACACAGCTAGATCTACCCTTTGATCTCTTTATCTTTATCCATGCTGCAAATAATTGAATCCAATTAGAGTGAATTGGCTGATAATGGGGAAGTGAAATAATTATTGGAGAAAAATTACAATATCACACTGGAGTTCATGATGATATAGAGAAACAATGCTGGTTATCAGTCTGTTTAAATAAAAGTTTTAGGAAAAGAGAGTCCCAAATCAAAGGAAAAAAAAATATATATGTGGTCTCATGGGCAAAGAGAAAGAAACTAAAACAGAAGAGTGAGTATACTCTCTAAAATAAAATTCTGACATGAAGAATTAATTCCAATATAAGGGAAACAAGCGTGCATGTCTAAGGAAACCAGAGATATTGCATTTGGAGCATTAAGATGAACTCATATTAAATAGATAGAAACAACGATGAAAATGTTGCAAAAACGTTAAAGTAAAATAAAAAGTTTTGGTGAACTTATAAGAAGAATTTCAAAAAGACTGAACCTCTAAATGACATGAGGCTTAGGGGAGAAAAGGACAAGAAAAATATACGCAGCTTTAAAAAAATCATTGAGACATATTTTACATATGGTACAGTGTACAAGATTTAAGTGTGCAGCTTGAATTGTACATACATCTATATGCATGTAAACAAACCCAAATGGAGACATAAAACTTTTTTAACACCCAAGCGACTCTCTCATACTTGCTCTATAAGTCAGCAGTCCTCCAAAGGAAATTGTTATTCTGACTTTCATCACTTTATGTTAGTTTGGCTTGTTTTTGAAATTTTAGGTAAATGAAATTATATAGCATGTATTCTTTGGAATTTTGTTTGACCTAACAATATTATAAGAGTTACCCATTTTGTTGAGTTTTAGCAATGGTTATTTTCCATTGCTGTGAAGTTTTTTTTTTTAGTGAATATACCTGAACTTATTCATCCATTCTGCTTAAGCTGAAGACCTATTAACTAAAAGGACAAGCCATCTGCCCTATTCTTCCTATTCTCCTCTGACACCCAACAAACAGTACAGGGTGATCATAGTTAATGCTCTTATATGGAAGAGGGGGGAATGGGAGGCATATAGCAGTCTTTGGGTCAGAATAATTCTGAAATCTTGAGGTACACATGTTGTAGGAGCCCTCTATTCTCAGGGTGAAAATTGTTCCTTGATTAGACCTTAGTTTTTGTTTTGGAGAGTAGCTTCCTGGTCCATTGTTTTGTATAACACTTCATTCTGCCCTCTGGGAGGTCCTTCCTTTCCCCTCTTGGCCACATCTGAATAGGCCACAGCTATAAGTAATAAGCAGCTTTCTCAGCTTGTTTTGTTCCCAGAGAAGACTGGGGACCTGAGGTTAGTTTAAGGCTCAAACAATTACTGTCAATTTTTATCCAAGATGGTATTCCTTTGGCAGTAACACTCTTTGAAAACAATAACTTATAATTTATTTGAATTTGTTCCATGTGCCAATACCCACACCAACAGTTCTTTTCAAGAGATGGCTCTTTCTAGACTTAATTATAAGCTTAGTAGTCCATTGGAGAGTCAATTCTTTAGTCTCTTTGTTCTGAGACATTTTCTTCAACTAAAAAAATTAGCTGGGTGCTATCTGAATCAATATAGTTTTTAACAAAAGGCCTGGCAGCCACACCCAAACTTGCTAGACATGAGAAAAAGTCGAATCTTCTAACATGCAAAGTTCCAGAATTTGTGGCCTGTTCATGTTTTCTTTCATCCTTATATTCAATGTGGCAAATTCTTTCTAAAGGTCATCTTTTTCTTGTAGAGTATTTCAAATGACCAAAGCACACAACCAGTATTATTTCCCCTACCCATTCTTAAAGCACAGGTTCTTTCACTACATTATCTGCTTCCTAAGTTATGCCAGTGGATTGTTTTACCAAAGGTATTTTCTCTGCATACTGTGAGTTGACGTATTTCCAGCCTCTAAACACAGTTTTCTTGCCACCTACTGCCAGATCTTGCAACCAAAGTCACGAAATTTAAACTTATTCTTATGGAAGCACCCCACTCCTAGGTACCAATTTTCATATCAAAAATAATAGGCAATGCTGTGTTATAGTAATCTGTAAGTTTAAATCTCAGCGGCTTACAAAAATGAAATTACAAGTTTCACTCATAGTATATATCCACTGTAAATCAGTCTGCTCCATGTGTTCTTCATCCTGGTACCCAGGCCAGCCAAGAAGCTTCTATCTGAGACATTGATAATCTTGTAAGGAGAAAATGTTTAAAGGCAAACTTGAATTTTGACACTTCAAGCTATTCTCTGAAAGTGGCACATGGCACATTCGTTCATACTTTACTGGCCAAAGCAAGTCATATGGTAAAACTTCATATTAAATGGGTGAAGATAAATACTCCTTTCATGGGGAAGAATAATGAATACTTTGAACAAAAAAAGTACAATCTACTGTAATAAGGTGCAACTTTCTGGCAGTTAGAGATGAATAGCAGTATAGTGAGCAATAAAAATATCTCAACAGAAGCTGGAAAATCTTCACTATTATAATAAATATAGCTACTATTCATTAAATACCATTAAATACATAATAAGATTCTAGATTCCTGCCTTCATTTAATCCTCATAAAACATAAACAATGATGGGAACGTTGTTTAAAAAAGGCACTTTAGTCAAGATAAGTGGCAAAGCTGGAATTAATAGCCAGGTCTGAACTGAAAGACTATATGCTTTCCCCGCTTTCCCCATTGCAAAACAAAATGGTAGCTACAAAATTGTTTAACATAGTGAATGAAGAATTGGATTGATATCCTCTATCATTGGCTTCACTACTGAAATTTTTTATTGTGGACATTTTAAATAAAAATTGTGATTAACCATTTATTGGGTTAGGATTTAGCAAATGTATATTTGGAAAGCAATATCAATTGTTAAATATTTAGATACTTCTGGCTAGCTAAATAACATTGTCCAAAACCCCCCAGTATCAATTTCAGACATGGTTGTGGTCCCCCAGCACCACATTTTGATTCAGCAATTAACGGTTTATTTCTGTCCCATTAGGGTTTACTCAGGATCCTGCTCAAATGTAAGCTTTCGGTAATTGGTCAATTCTTGCCCCTTACTGGCTGTTAAATATTATGAATGTCAAACTACTCAATAACTCTCATTGTTGAGTAATTAATAGGTTAAGTAGAGATTACGAATTTTCTGAAAGGAAAAATTAGGCAATTGGGACTGGAACTGTTCTTTAAAAAATTAAGATTGTTAACTATTACATGTGAAATATAAAAGGGTCATATTTTTAAAAGGCTTAATTGTAAAAATGCATAATTTAAATTCTTTGGTTGCAATTAATCAGATTAATAACTAAATACATACTTCAAAAATTGAAGATAAAATGAGAACTCTGTTAAACCAGTTCATGTTAATCTTTTTCACAGGCTATTTCATGTGATCATTGATATTAAATAAGGTGAACTTTAAATATTATGTCACTAATTGGTATTAAATAGGACTCAGTATAATTAACTCAAAATATATTCATGTTGGATACAGAAGGGCAGAGAAAGATGGTAGAATAGAATCTTTCACCGATCATCCCCACCATGGGAACACCAAATTCAACAACTGTCTATACAAAAAAGCACCTTCATGAGAACCAAAAATCAGGTGACCTATTACAGTACCTGACTTTAACATCATATCACTGAAAGAGGCACTGAAGAGGGTAGGAAAGACAGTTTTGTATCACTGACAAACTCCCCCATCCCCTGGCAGCAGCTGCATGTCACAGAGAATCTATGCATTTGTTAGAGAGAGAGAGCACTGCAATTATAGCACGCTGCTTTGAACTTAGCGCTGTCCTGTCACAGCAGAAAGTAAAACTGCTGAACTCAGCCAATGCCTGCCCACGGAGGGAACAATTGGAACAGCCCTAGCCAGAGGGGAATAGCCCATCCCAGCAGGTGGAACTTGAGTTTTGGCAAGCCTTGGCCACCACAGGCTAAACTGCTCTGGAGCTGCATATAAACTTGAGAAGCAGTCTAGACCACAAGAACTACAATTCATAGGCAACTTCTAGCACTGAGCTGAGCTCAGAGCCAGTGGACAAGGGGACATGAGACCTACAGAGACACCACTGAGGGCAGCCAAGGGAGTGGTTGCACCCTTCCACAAGCCCAGGCAGCATTCCTTCATTTTGCTTGAGAAGAGGAGAGGGAATAGTAAAGAAGATTTTTTCTTGCATGTTGGATACCAATTTAGCCACAGTAGAAGAGGCATAAGGCAGAGTTACGAGGTCCCTATTCCAGGTCCTAGCTCCTAGACAACATATCTAGACACATCCTGGTCCAGAAGGAAACCTACTTCCTTGAAATGAAAAACCCAGGCCTGGCAGGATTCATCACCTGCTGATTAAGAGCCCTTGGGCCCTAAATAACAAACAGTGATACTCAGGCCCTTGGGCCCTAAATAACAAACAGCAATACCCAGGTAGTACACTGTAGACCTTGGATGAGACTCTGAAATGGACCAGCTTCAGATGAGTCCCAGCATATTCACAGCTGTGGGGTCTGCGAGGAGAGACTCCTTCTGCTTGAGAAAAGCAAAAGGAAAAGTAAAGGGGTCTTTGTCTAGCATCTTGGATACCAGCTCAGCCACGGTAGGATAGGGTGCCAGACAGACTTATAAGGCCCAGATTCCAGGGCTTAGTTCATGCATAACATATCTAGACATACCATGGGCTAGAAGGGAACCTACTGCCTTAAAGGAAGGGTGCAATCCTGGCAAGATTCATCACCTGCTGACTGAAGAGCTCTTGTACCCTGAAGAGCAAGCAGCAATACTTGCAGATAGTAAGCCATGGGCTTTCAGTGACATTTTGAGACATGCTGGCTTCAGGTATGAGCTCAGCCATAGTGGAATAGAGCACCGTATGAGCTCTTAGGGTCTTTAATTTTAGGCCTTGGCTCTTAGATGACATTTATGGACCTGCCCTGGGCCAGAGGGAAGCCCACTGCCATGAACGGTGAATCCAAGGCCTGGAAGCATTCACCACAAACTGAGTGAAGAATCTTTGGGCATTAAGTGAACATTGGCAGTAGCCTGGCAGTACCCCCTAACCATGATCTGTGATAGTGATGGCCATGGGTAAAGTCTCCTCTGACTGTGAAAAGGGGAGGGAAAAGCAGGAAGGACTTTGTATTGTGGTTTGCATGCCAGCTTAGCCACAATAGAATAGAGTACCAGGTAGAGTCCTAAGGTGTTAGACTCCAGTCTCTGGCTCCCAAATAGCATCTCTGTGCACATGTGGGGCCTGGGGGAACTTGTCACTCTGAAAGAGAGGACATAAGACTGGCTGGTTTCGCCACTTGCTGATTGTAGAGTCCTAGATCTTTGAGCAAACATAGGCAGTAGCCAGATAGTGGTTACAGGGGGCCTTGGGCCATATTCAGTTCTGTACTAGCTTTAAGACTGATCTAGCATAGTCCAAGTGGTGCTGGCTACAGGGGTGCATGTGTCCAACCACCCCAAGTTCGAGGTGGCTCAGCACAGAGTTTGGGAGAAAGGGAAGAGAACAATAATCTTTGGCAATAATCTGGTAATCCAGATAATTTTTCCAGATATTATCTAAGGCCACCGTGGCAGTACCTCCATGTGTCTGGAAAAAAATCACAGCATTACTGGGCTTGCAGTGCCCCTAATGCATATACAACTTATACCACAATGCCCAAGACCCTTTGAATACTTGGAAAGCCTTTCCAAGAAGGACAGGTATAAGCAAGCCCAGACTGGGAAGACTACAATAAATACCTAACACTTCAAGGCTCAGACTCTGATCAACATCCACAAGCATCAAGACCGCTTAGAAAACAGGACCTCACCAAATGAACTAAATAAGGAACCAGAGGCTGATTGTGGAGAAGCAGAGATATGTGACCTTTCAGATAAAGAATTCAAAATAGCTGTTTCAAGGAAACTCAAAGAAATTTCAGATAACACAGAGGAGGAATTCAAAATTCTATCAGATAAATTTAACAAAGAGATTGAAATAATTAAAGAGAATCAAGCAGAAATTCTGAACCTGAAGAATGAATCAGAGTCTCCCACCAGCAGAATTGATCAAGCAGAAGGTAGTATTAGTAAGCTTGAAGACAGGCTGCTTGAAAATACACAGTCACAAGAGACAAAAGAAAAAGAATAAAGCATACCTACAAGATCTAGAAAACAACTTCAAAAGGGAAAATCTAAGTTATTGACCTTAAAAAGGAAACAGAGAAAGAGATAGTGGTAGAAAATTTATTCAAGGGGATAACAGATAACTTCCCAATCCTAAAGAAAGATATAAATATTTAAGTACAAGTAGTTTATGGAACAACAAGCAGGTTTAACCCAAATAATACTTAAAGACTTTTAATAACCAAACTCTTAAAGGTCAAGAATAAAGAAAGGAAAAGCAGCAAGAGAAAGGAAGCAAGTACCATACAATGGAGCTCCAATATATCTGGCAGCACACTTTTCAGAGCAAACCTTAAAGGCCATGAGAGAGTGGTATGACAACTTAAAGTGCTGGAGGAAAAAAAATTTACCCTAGAACAATATATCCAGTGAAAATATCCTTCAAACATGAGGGAATGTTTGAATTCCCTTGTTTGGGAGCTGATGGATTTCATCAACAAGAGCTGATGGATTTCATCAACACTAGCTGCGTCTTATAAGAAATGCTAAAGGGAGTTATTCAATCGGAAGGAAAGGAATGTTAACAAGCAATAAGAAATCATCTCAGGGTACAAAACTCACTGGTAATAGTAAGTACGTGGAAAGACATAGACTATTACAACACTGTAATTGTGGTGGGTAAACTACTCTTAAGTAGAATGACTAAATGATGAATCAACCAAAAATAATAACTAAAACAACTTTATAAGGCAGAGACAGTACAATAAGATATAAACAGAATAAAAGGTAAAAAGAAGGGGGATGAAGTGAAAAGAGTAGAGTTTTTATTAGTTTTCTTTTTACTTGTTTGTTTACACAATCTGTGTTCAGTTGTCATCAATTTAAAATCATGGGTTATAATGTAGTATTTACAAGCCTCATGGTAATCACCAACCAAAAAACATACAATGGATGCATAAAAAATAAAAAGCAAGAAATTAAATTCTATATCACCAGAGAAAATCACCTCCACTAAAAGGAAGATAGGATTGAAGGAAAGAAGGAAGACAAACCACAAAACAACCAGAAAACAAGTAATAATATGACAGGAGGAAACGTCCTTACTTATTAATAATAACTGAATGTAAATGGACTAAATCTCCAATCAAAAGACATAGAGTGGCTGAATGAATACAAGAACAAGACCCAATAATCTGCTGCCTACAAGGAATACACTTCACCTATAAAGACACACAGACTGAAAATAAAGGGATTAAAGAAGATATTTCATGCCAATGGAAATTTCAAAACAGCAGAAGTAGCTACGCTTATATCAGACAAAATATATTTCAAAGCAAAAACTATAAGAAGAGACAAAAAAGTCACTACATAATGATAAAGAGGTCAATTCAGGAAAAGAATATAACAATTATAAATATATATGCACTCAGCACTGGAGCACCCATAAAGAAAATATTATTAGAGCTAAAGACAGAGATGGACCCCAATACAATAATAGTTGGAGAATTTAACACTCCACTTTCAGCACTGGACAGAACTTCCTCACAAAAAAATCAACAAAGCAACAATGAACTCTATCTGCACTATAGACCAAATAGATCTAACAGATACTTACAGAACATTTCATCCAATAGCTGTAGAATACACATATTTCTTCTCAGTTCTTGGGACATTCTCAAGAATAGACCATATGCTCAGTCACGAAACAAGTCTTAAAACAGTCTTTAAAATATTGAAATAATATCAGATATCTTCTCTGACCACAATGGAATATAACTAAAAATCAATAATAAGATGAATTTTGGAAACTATACAAACACATGGAAATTAAACTGTATGTTTCTGAATAACCAGTGGGTCAATGAAGCAATTAAGAAGGAAATTGGAAAAAAAATTTAAACAAATGATAATGAAAACACAACATTCCAAAAACTATGGGATGCCACAAAAGCAGTACTAAAAGGGAAGTTAATAGATACAATAATAGATTGTAAAAGAAAAAGAACTTCAAATAACCTAATGATGCATCTTAAATAACTAGAAAAGCAAGAGCAAAACAAACCCAAATTTAGTAGAAGAAAAGAAAGAATAAATATCAAAGCAGAAATAAATTAAATTGAAACAAAGAAAACAATCCAAAAGATCAATGAAATGAAAAGTTGGTGTGTTGAAAAGAAAAAAAAATTGGCAAACCTGTACCTACACTAAGAAAAAAAGAGAGAAGACCCAAATAAATAAAATAAGAAATGAAAAGGGGGACATTACAATAGATAGCACAGAAATTCAAAGGATCATTAATGGCTACTAAGAACAAATATATGCCAATAAATTAGAAAACCTAGAAGAAATGGAAAATTCCTAGACACATACAACCTACCAAGATTAAAACATGAAGCAACCCAAAATCTGAACAGACCAACAACAAATAACAAGATTGAAGTTGTAATAAAAGGTCTCGCAGCATAAAAAACCCCAAGACCCAATGGCTTCACTGCTTAATTTTATCAAACATTTAAAGAAGAACTAACACCAATCCTACTGAAAATATTTCAAAAAATAGAAGAGGAAGGAGTACTTAAAAACTCACTCTACAAGGCCAAATATTACCCTGATGTCCAAACTAGACAAAGACATCAAAAAAAAAAAAAAGGAAAAAAAGAAAAAAGAAAAGAAAGAAAGAAAGAAAAGGAAAAGAAAACTGCAGGCCAGTATCTGTGATGAATATTGTGGCAAAAGTTCTCAAAAAAATACTAGCAAACTGAATTCAACAACACATTAAAAAGGCGTTCATCATAACTAAGGGGGATTTATCCCAGGGATGCAAGGATGATTCAACATACACAAATTAATCAATGAGATACATCATATCAACACAATGAAAGACAAAAAACATATGATCATTTCAATTGATGCTGTGAAAGCATTTGACAAAATGCGAAATCACTTCATGAAAAAACCCTAAAAAAACTGGGTATAAAAGGAATATACCTCAACATAATACAAGCCATATATGACAGACCCACAGCTAGTATCATACTGAATTGGGAAAAACTGAAACCCTTTTTACTAATATCTAGGACATGACAAGGATGACCACTGTCACCACTGTTATTCAACATAGTACTGGAAATCCTAGCTATAAAACTCAGAGGAGAGAAGAAATAAAGGACATCCAAACTGGAATGGAAGAAGTCAAATTATCTTTGTTTGTAGATGGCATAATCTCGTATTTGGAAAAACCTAACGACTCCACCAGAAACTCTTAGAACTAATAAACAAATTCAGTAACGTTGTGGGATACAAAATCAGCATACAAAAATTAGTCACATTTCAATATGCAAGTGGCAAACAATCTGAACAAGAAATCAAGAAAGTAATCCCATTTAAAATATCTGCAAATAAAATACCTGTAAATTAACCAAAGAAGTGAAAGATCTCTTCAATAAAAACTATAAAACACTGATAAAAGAAATTGAAGAAATAAAGGGCAAAGTATAAAACACTGATGAAACACTGATAAAAGAAATTGAAGAGAACACCAAAAATGGAAAGATATTCCATGTTCATGGATTGGAAGAAACAATATTGTTAAAATGCCTATAGTAAGCAAAGCTATCTACATATTTAATGCAATCCCTATCAAAATACCAATAACATTCTTCATGTAAATAGAAAAACCTATCCTAGAATTTATATGACACCACAAAAGACCCAGAATAGCCAACCTATGTTGAGCAAAAAGAACAAAACTGGAGGAATCATATTACCTGACTTCAAATCATACTATAGAGTTGTAATAAGCAAAACAGCATGGTACTGGCATAGAAACAGACACATAAACCACTGGAATGGAATAGACAACCCAGAAACAATTCTGTACACCTACACCTACGGCAAACTCATTTTTGACAAAGGTGACAAGAATATACACTGGGGAAAAGACAATCTCTTCAATAAATGGTACTGGGAAAACTGTATATTCATATGCAGAAGAATGAAACTAGATCCCTATCTCTTTCCATATACAACAATAAAATCAAAATGAAATAAAGACTGAAATATAAGGCTTCAAACTATAAAATTACTAAGTACAAACAATGGGGAAAGTCTCCAGGACATTGGAGTGAGCAAAGATTTCTTGAGTAATACCCCACAAGCAAAGGCAACCAAAGCAAAAACGAACAAATAGGATCACTTCAATTTAAAAAGGCTTCTGCACAAAAAAGTAATCAATCAACAAAGTGAAGAGACAACCCATGGAATAGGAGAAAATATTTGCAAAGGCCCTATCTGACAAGGGGTTAATAACAAGAATGTTTAAGGAGCTCAAACGACTCTATAGGAAAAAATCTAACAATCAGATTAATAAATGAGCAAAAGGTCTGAATAGACATTTCTCAAAATAAGACAATACAAATGGCAAACAGGTTTATAAAAAGGTGTTCAAAATCAGTGATTATCAGAGTAATGCAAATCAAAACTGTAATGAGATATCATCTCACCTCACTTAAGGTAATTTTTATTCTAAAATGAGTAATAATAAATGCTGGTAAGATGTGGAGAAAAGGGAACCCTCATACTCTGTTGGTGGGAATGTTAGTACAATCACTATGGAGAAATTTGGAGGTTCCACAAAACACTAAAAATAGAGCTACCCTATGAACCAGCAATCCCGCTGCTAGGTATATGCCCACCCTCTCCCCCACAAAAAAGAAAGTAGTATATTGAAGAGATGTCTACATTCCCATGTTTATTGCAATACCACTTACAGCCAAGATTTGGAAGCACCCTAAGTGTTTATCAACAGATGAATGGATAAAGAAAATGGGGTTCATATATACAATGGTACTATTCAGCCATAAAAAAGAATGAGATCCCATCATTTGCAACCACATGGATAGAATGTGAGATCATTATGATAAGTGAAATAAGCCAGGCACAGAAGGAAAAACTTCTCATCTTCTCACTTAGTCGTGGGAACTAAATATTAGGACAATTAAACTCATAGAGACAGAATGCAGAAGGATGGTTACCAGAGGCTGGGAAGGGCAGTGGGTTTGGGGTGTTGGGGAAACGGTTAATGGGTCTAAAAAATAGTTAGAAAGAATGAATAAGATCTAGTATGTTCTAGCATAACAGGGTGACTATAGTCAACAATAGTTTAATTGTACATTTAAAAATAACTAAGAGTATAATTTTGTTTTTAACTCAAAGGATAAATGCTTGAGGTGATGGATACCCCATGTACCCAGATGTGATTATTACACATTGCATGCCTGTATCAAATATCCCATGTACCCCATAAATATATACACCTACTATGTACCTACAAAAATTAAAAAATAAAAAATTTTAAGTAAAAAATGAAAAATATATATTAAAGTTGGAGACTTAACACAGGCAATAGAGAAAACACTTAAATGTCACCATGTCAGTAGTTCTCAACCTTGGCTACGTATTAGATTCACCTGGGAAACTTGTAGAGCCCACATCCCAGAACAATTACATCAAGATTTCTGGTGTTAGGACACAGGTACTAGTAGTTTTTAAAGCTCCCCAGGTGATGTCAATGCACAGCCAAGGTTGAGAACTATAACCCTACATCATCTAAAATACTATCAAGTCCTTTCTTTTGGTTATGCTCCTTAGGTTTTATCAACTGCATTGCCCTACTTCTCAGGTTTCTGATGCACATCTGCAAATAGCTCCTGGAAAAAAGAAAGAAAATATACTAGGAGCTAGTGTAAGCAACCATCCTGATTTGCCCAAGACTGAAAGCTTCCCAGAATATGGCTTTCAATACTAAAACCTTAACTGGCATAATTTCCTCTGCCCTTTCTCTGGGGTCAGCTCATTCTGGTTCACTCTTGGTCTGGGATCAGAAATAAAGTCAAGAATATTATTATTGGTATGGCCTGGCTTTTTGTCCCCACCCAAAGCTTATCGCAAATTGTGATCCCCAGGTGTTGAGAGAGGGACCTGCTGGGAGGTGATTGAATCATACGGGCTGTTTCCCTCATGCTGTTCTCATAATAGTGAGTTCTCACAAGATCTAATGGTTTTATAAGAAGCTCTTCCCCCTTCGCTTCCTCTCTCACCTGCCACCATATAAGACGTGGTTGCTTCCCCTTCACCTTCCACCACGATTGTAAGTTTTCTGAGGCCTACTAGCCATGCTTCCTGTTAAGCCTGCAGAACTGTGAGTCAATTAAACAAACCTCTTTCCTTTATAATTACTCAGTCTCAGGTAGTTTTCTTTATAGCAGTGTGAAAACAAATAAATACATTGTGAAGGGAATTGAACAAATTCTCTGTTCCTTTATGAAACAGCTTACACTCTAGAAGTAATATAGAAATGGTGACACCTATGAAAACTCTAGGCAGTGGAATTTTTCCATCATTAGGAGTTTGATTTTGTAGAAGCCTGAAATATTTGCACATATGATAGCAGTTTGGCTTTTTTTATTCTTCTTATACCCTCAGGCACTTGATCCACTGGCTGGGCTAGAATTTAGAAAGCTTTGCCAAAATAGGCCAACATCATCAACATTTAAAAAAAAAACTATTTATGGGACTAGACAGTTTTCAAAAGGGGAAAGCGGTAAAATTGTTTTGTAACTTCATGGCGTTCTGTTTTTTGTTTTTGTTTTGTTTTGTTTTAAAAAAAAAACAGTTACACCTAGCCTTCTAATATTGTGTCTCACACAGCTCAGTCAACAGCGTTTGCATGCAAAATCCTTTGGTTCTTCAATTTGCACTGAGTACAAAGAGAGATGTTTGCTGGCAATGGGGAAGTTTTGAATCATGGTGTAGGACAGTTTATATGCATCACCTGATAACTGTCTACTGCAGCACTGACATCAGCACTCTACCCTATTAAAGTGAACTCTTATCTAACAATAGTGAATGGGCCACAGACAGCTGTTGGGTTGCCTTAAGCATGACACTACTTGAATATTGATGTGCTTTGAGACAATAAAAATGAGTGAAATTTAGCTTGCCTTCTCTCTAAATGCTTTCTATAGACATATATGAAACCATTTGCATACCTACAGTCTTCTTGTTGTTTTTTTTTCCCCCTGAGTTCCTACGGTCTTAACTGTGGCACAGTGATGCCCTTGGGAAAAACAAAGGTGAGTACCATACTGCCATTACAATTTGCCTTCCTTTTTTTTTTTTTCATTTCCTTTACTGCCACCATCTTGCTGCTATTGCTGCTGCTCCTTGCTGATCTGTTCCCTCTGTTGTGTTCACTTATTTTTTTCTCTTTATTTCTTCCATCTCTTCCATCACCTTGGCTTGCACACCAGCAACTTGGCTTTAAAATCAAACTTGTTTTTTTCTGGTCAGTGAACTAGCCAGTGGCTTTATGTCAGACACAGTCTCGGAAGCTTCTTCAACAACGTTTTCCAGAAGCTGTCCATCCTACCAGTGTCTCTTTTTCTGGCTCAGGCTTTTTACATGCTTTTAAGTTACATGAAGATTGGCTTCTAGGTTCATGAGGCATTATTATGTTTGTGTGTATACAAGCATTATGAATTCATGTTATTCAAACAATGAATTGCCTGTCTGAGCCAAGGAAGAAGTCTCATATTTTGGAAGAAGTGTCCAAAAATAAATAATTTCCCTCAAAATGGAAATAATGGTGGACATGGAGAGGATAATTTGTAGATTATGTGTTCTTTTTTATTTCTTTTTTTTTTTTTTTTGAGATGTAGTTTCGCTCTTGTTGCCCAGGCTGGGGTGCAATGGGATGATCTCAGCTCACGGAAACCTCCGCCTCCTTGATTCAAGCAATTCCCCTGCCTCAGCCTCCTAAGTAGCTGGGATTACAGGTGCCTGCCACCACGCCCAGCTAATTTTTGTATTTTTAGTAGAGACAGGGTCTGGCCGTGTTGGCCAGGCTGGTCTTGAAATTCTGACCTCGGGTGATCCTCCTGCCTCAGCCTCTGAAAGTACTGGGATTACAGGTGTGACACCTATGTGTTCTTTTATTCCACATTCAGTCATTAAACACTGTTCTACATTAGGCATTAGGTTGGGTGTTGGAAACATAAAGATGTTAGAGTTTGGGTTCTCAGTAAAATCTTAAGCTTGCCTTGGAGATAGACTCATAAACCATGAATATTTCATTTTCTCTTAAAGTTTCTATTTACTCATTTATGAAAGTCATATTTAAACAGCTTTTGATTTTAATACCTTTTATTAAGTATTTTTCTCACATTGTAAGAATGATACTTCAAAAATAATCTATCAGAATTAAAACCATGCTTTTCACATGTGGGCATTTATGTAGACATCTTTTGAGGGTTGCTTGGTATTCAAAGAATACAGGATATTGGTCATTACTGTCATTCAAAAAAATGAAAGAAAAATACATTTGACACTTCAGAATGTTTTAATCTCTTGACAATGTTACTAAGTCAAAAGATGTGTTAAATTTCATGAAAATATTCAAATTCTTTTTACTGAATTTAATACTGTTTATAAAAATGTTACTATGTCTGTAGGTCTAAGTCAAGAAAAATAGTAATCTAATAATTGTGTGAATATGAAACTGGGCAGTCATCCCTTGGTATCTGTGGATGACTGGTTCCAAGACATCCATGCATACCAAAGCCTGGGATGCTCAAGACCCTAATATAAAATGGCATAGTATTTGCATATGACCTACCAACAACCTCCTGTGTAGTTGAAATCATCTGTAGATTAGGTATAATACCTAATGCAATGTAAATAGTTGTTAGAATGTATTTTTATTTGTATTATTTTTATCGTTGTATGGTTATTTAAATTTTTTCCATTTATTTTTGATCTGCAGTTGTTTGAATCTGTGGATGTGGCACCTGTGCAGACAGAGGGCCAACTATAATTGCTACTCATAAAATACTGTGTGAGTGCTTGTGTGTGTGTTTGTGTTTATGAGACAGATAAGAAGAAACAGATTTCTCAAATGTCTGAACTAAAATTAAATTTAACAATCAAGTAAAAACAGAGCTCATAAATCTTAGGACTGAACTATATTATGATTCTTTATGGAAAATAGACTAACATATAGAAAATGCCTCTAAGGAGCACTGCTTTTGATATCTTATAAATATGTTAGGAAGTTAAATTGTTTTAATAAATTGCCTTTTATATTTTAAAATTCACATACTGACATAGAAAAAGTGAGTCTTCTTCAAGTTTTCTATTACATGACATATCTTGAAGTCCACTGATACTGGATGCATCTTTGATTCTATTAGCTTAAAACATTTCTGAGATAGGATCTTTCCACTCACTTTCCTCTTGGAGCTCTCTCTATGAGGCTCATTCTGTGATACATTTTTCAATTTTATACCTCACATCTGATCTTGAGTTACTTTATTTGACTTACATTCTTGTAGAATTTTTTAGCATTAATTTTATCAGCCGTTTGCAACACCCTCTGGAATTCATCACTTGAAAGACACTATTGAAGGGGAGCTTAATTGGATGAGATTGATTTCCCCACACACATCATTACACATGCTATATATATGTGCGAATGCTGCTAAAGGAGAAATGGGGGAAATACGTTATTCTTTCTCTGACATACTATGTAAATAATACTATTAACTTGTTAATGAGTACCAGGAGCTACGTGGAATGTATAGCTTTGGTCTTCTGAATTCTGATTGACACTGAAAATCAAGTGATAGCTCTTTTGAATTGCTACTCACTGATTTAGAATGAATGCATATCCATCTAGAATAAAACCAAATCTTTCTGAATAATCAATTTATAGAGAAGTATACTGTGTCTATAAAACTTTAGTAATCATACTGAAGCATGGGTAAGCTGGTTATACTAATACACAAATTAGGAGTGTCACAGAGTCTTTATTCAAATATTGTACATTAATAAATTCTAAAACACTTGGAATATACCACTTTTTTTCTTTTCAAATAGCTACACAGTTTCTTATTAACTTCTAGGGGTGGAAGATGAAGAAAGAAAGCATACAAATGTCATCTCATTTGCCTTCAAAAATGGTTCCACTTTTTACACAGATATCAGAGCCCAGCATTTGGGGAAATCATAAGAGTACATAGTGGAGGTTTCCTGGGAAGAAAAATAAATCTAGGATAGGGGAGAATAAAAGACCACACAAGGCAAAGCAAAAGCTAGAGGACTAGAGCACAGCCAGTGTGGGATAATCTGAACATGGTAATGACAAGAATATATAAGCATGCAAATATTTTACTACCTTTTCAGAATCTTCCTTGAGTTTGAATTGCTTGGCTGATGGAGAAAGTCAGACTTTTATTTTCAGAGTCTCAGAACCCTTAGTAGTTTTATCTGTTAGGGTATCGTTTTTGACACTGCCAATTTACTTTTATTACTATGTATGGAAGCACCAAGATACACTCCAGGGAATTCCCTGGGTTGCAGAAGAGCTCCTAGTAGCAATTTCCTATTAGTAATCTTGGCTCTGATAGTAATCAGTTCCAATTACTTCTGCCAATATCGTACCTCCTTTCTTTGTGTGCAGACGCACTAGCAGAAAGAACCCAAAGTGGTCAAGTGATAGTTAGGTTAAGTGGAATCTTTACTGTGTCCCTTAATGGAAGTATCTCCCACACCCAAAGAACTAAGAGTTTTATTCAGTAGGGACTAAAATTGCTAAGACAGAAAGCACAAATTTCATAGGTGGGTAGCAGGGAATATAGTGAGAGAGGCCAATCTTCCTTTTACTCCTTGCTTCTCAGATCTGTGCATTCAAGCTGTTGGGAATATGGTGTCTTAATGTCAGCTATTGGCTCAGCATAAATACCACATCCTGGAGGTAGCATTCCTTCCCTACAGGGCATTGTCCCCAAATTGGCACCTCTGTGGTATCTTTTATAAACCATTCTATCATTCAGTGAGGTTGTCCACTTTCAGGCCATATAGTGTATGTCAGAACTAGTAGATCTTACGTTCATGCAGTCATTGTTATCCTTATTAATTATAAAATGTGTCCCTTTGTCTCATGTAATAATTTGTTGCCACTGAACAAGTCCTCCTGTCTCCCTAGTTGTTGATTGTCTCCTCTACCACAGATGCTCTCTGGTGAGCAATATCATATGGCATAGAGATCCTTATGTTTGTGTGAACTCTTATACGTCCATCCCGAGGGGTAATAGTATGGTGGCAGTCCACTTTCACCTAGAAGCAACATACACAACCATCCATTTGTGAACCACGCCTGGGCTTTTATTTCTGCTAGGTGGTGATAGAGAATATCTATTTCCCACTATAAGACCATATGTGTGAGCTGAGAGAGAAGAGCGTGCAACAGAATTAAGGGGTATGGGAATCTAAACCACTTGTTCATGTTACTTAATAATGTCCTCTAGACATCACTGAGCTCGAACTCATATGTGCTATTTCCATCTTACGGGCAGATTGCTATTATACTGTTCATGTTTCTTACTTGGTGAGCATGATAACACCCGGTTTAGGGTGGGAAGCTTTGGTCACACAATAACTTGATATTCCATCATCAGGCACTCGTCCTCTACTAGTGCCCAGGAGAATGGCAGAGACTGCTTTTACGAATGGCAAGTGGTTCTCTAACTCACAAGGTACAGACTACAGGATGTTGCTTAAAGATTCCAGGCATCTCCCTGTGCAAAGGCTCTTGTTGTACTAGAAAGAGACTATACACAGCCTTCGACGTGTTGGTCACATGGATTGACTGCAGAGTTCTCTCTTACTCTGGGCCCCATCTAAAAGCCTCAGCATTCCAAGGTGCCCATTATGTTGGTTACAGCAGTAATCCTAAGCACACTACATGTAGCCTCCAAGATTCAAAAAATCTCACCAAGAGGCGTGTCTCTTTGTGGGTAGGAGTACATGGGCGACAATTCTTTGCCTTAAAGGGAATGCTACTCTGCCCCAGACCATTAGACTCCTAACATCTTTTCTGATACCACAGGTTCCCAAATCTCCACAGTGTTATTCTCCCACTTTCCCCTAGTAGGGAATACATAGTACTTGCCACTTCTTGATCACCAAGTCCAATTAGCATATTTCATCAATATAGTAGACTGATGCAATATTATTCAAAATATGAAATTAATCAGGATCCATGATAATTATATCATGACAATGATCAGGAGAGTTAATGGAGCCCTGGGGCTACAGCCTTCATAGTCTCCCAACATAATATAACTGCTTTGGATCATCTTTATGAATAGGATTGGAAAACAATGCCAGTTCAATGCGGAACCCTCATCAATGGTATTAGTGCCCTTACAAAAGAGAGCTGAGAGAGCTCCTTTGCCTTGTTTGCCAGGTGAGGACATGAGACAAGGTGCCATCTATGAGGAAACAGCCCTCACCAGATACTGAACCTGCTGGCGCCTTAATCTTGGACTTTGCAGCCTCCAGAACTGTGAGAAATAAATGTTTGCTGTTTATAAACTGTCCTATTTCTGGTATTCTATTATAGCAGACCAAGCAGACTAAGAATGCTCTAATCTCTGCAGTTTTACCTGGGGTGTGATTTTCTGTTTTGGCTGGGCTGGGATCTGGGCAAGAGGTAAGATAGTTTCTGGGACGTCTACTTAGCCTTTCCTACAATAATGGTTATTACTCCACAGGTCAGTGAACCAATGTGAGGGCTCTGCTATCTGCTTAGTACATTCACATCAACCATATACTCAGGAAATGAGTAAATAACCTTAGAGTGGGTTCATGAACCCATCATCAGAGACTTGAGCCAGAACTTTGTATATTTCCTGATCTCTAATTACTCTAACCCTTGAATCATGTTGAACTTTTGGATTTTTGAGTGTCAGGTCAGATCTATTGTCTAACAACACTCAAATTGTTAAGTATTTTCTCTTCTCCAGGTAAATGGCTGAAGATTCCTTTGGGGGAAGATTGGGTAAAATGATTATTGTATATATTTGCAGTAGCATTGCAGGGTTCTTCTTCAAGGGGACTTGGCTTCCACCTCAATCGATCAGTTTGGATCTGAGTGTTATATCTGTAAACCAGTGAAATTATACCCTGGCTTGAAGCAGATCAGAGTTACCAAGATTTTCATAGGTGGTGGATTGGACTGAGTGCAATGGAAGATGAAGTGTTGGCTTTCCTAATAGCTGAGGTGCTTCAACAGTACAAGGACAATGGTAATAAGGGCTGTGAAGTCGACTGGCTTGTATAACACAAGTGCTTTTAGAGGCTTTGAAAATAGAAAATAGGCTTTGAAAAGTGCTCAGGTTAAACAGCCAAACAAGGAGAGACACATAAAAAAAGACTGTAAATGACACCTTTCTAATGCGATTGGAATCTTATTTATTTGGATCTAAGCTTTCTAGCTGACCTCCCATTTATGCTTAGGCTTGTTACTATGTGGTGAGTGCATGAATAAAGATACTGTAGCAGAAACAATTGATCAGCTTTCATAGCATTTATCACCATTTGTTACTGACATGCACTTGTGGCTTTATAGGAGTGACTCCCCGCTGAACTGCAAGCTCTAGTCAGGGATGGGAATTGGGTCTCTGCAGTTTACTGTGGCACATGGCTTAGCACATGGAAGCAGCTCAGATTTTCTCAAATGAATAAAGAATAAATGAACTTGTTGGTGAAAAGTCATGGTTTTATATCTCAAAGTAAAATTTAAGTAAATAGGTTTGGAGATTGGATGAGTCTATTCTTACGGGAGCACCTGCTGGATGAAGTTTAATTCAACTGACTGCTTTTTCGCATATTGTGTGAAACCACAGTGTGGGTGGATTCATTCTCAGGGTCAAAATGCTACCTCCCAATTTGGGATCATGTGACACATGGGAGCTGCTAACTAAAAGAAAAGGAAGCGGAGAGGGGTAGACTTGAGTATTTGAGTATTTTCTGTGTTTAGAATTTAGATAAACGTGTGAAAGGTTTTTTAAAAGAATCAATCTCATTGATCACTAAAAGAGACATTGTCTTTGTCTCAAAGGAATAGGAAAAACTTAAAATGAGAGACAAAGAGACCAGAACAATCTCCAGGAGACCCATTATCCCACCAGCTCTGCCACTACCTGGTTGAGTAGATTTTAGCCAGGTCTTTTCATCTTGTTGATCATGTTTCCACATCTATGATTTAAGAGGGTTTAATGAGATGATTCTTAAAGTTTCCTCCAGCTCTAACATTCAAGGACACCATGACTTCCTACCCCAGTGTCCACATATCTTCATATTATATAGGTCCACTGGAAATATAGTTCAATAGCTTAACCAGTGGGACTTAAGGACCCCACCAGTTCCTTCAAATGGGAAGGGAGTGGTTATCCTGATGGGGTATTAGAGGAAAAACCTGAGTCCTATCTCCCATTTGAAAGCTTCTCTTTAGCTAACACTGACCGGAACATTGTCTTATTTCCATTTCCCTGAATATGCTATTCCCTCCCATGACCCTGTGTATAATTCACCCACAATCATAAATCTATAGTTTCTTAGGATATATTTCATCCAGCTGGAATTTCATAAACTGTCCACGATTTTGTTGATGGTCAATAATTTTAAATGACTCATTATCCCCTTGCCTTTGTGATAGCTTCCTTACTGTGGAAGTCACCCACCTTTTTGTGCTTTAAATACTTCTTTGAAGTTTAATTTGCTCTCCTCTTCATAATTGCTTATGCAGAAGCTCCACCATGCACCATTTTGCTTTAAAAGCAGAGTCTTCTGACCTCCTGTCTTCCCCTGCCTACTCCCTAGCCCTCTGTCAGGTAGTCCTCAATTGGCTTCTAATGTCCTATTCATTGGAGCCCCTTGTCTGCAGGCACATGCTGTCACTTGCCAGGACATTTTTCATCCTGCACACTGAGTTACTTTAATACCAATATATTTCAGAATTTGCAAGGGACACAGTGTGCTATTAGTACTCAGAGATGCCAAGATATTTAGCATCTCCTCCTTTCCTCAATATATTGATTTTAACAGAAGTATTAGACTAAGTGCTACATGATGTAAAGCTACTTCAACACGGTCCATTGTAAAGGCAAAGTGAATGTGGGAGGTGTTCTAGTGCTCTTTCTAATCAGTGGATTCTTCAAGTTACTGATTAGGGAGCTAAAAGAGGCACTTTTTACCCAGGAAAAGCTGGATTACTCTATGGCAGCAGCCACCGCTGCCCTGACCTGTAATTCAGTTGCTCTAGGGCTTTGCAAAGGCCTATCCCAGCTGTATACAAAGACGGCCTTTTGAGAGCCAGAGACTATTTTAAAAATTAGATGCCCAAAGCTTGGTAATTTCTGACTTTAGATTTATATTTAGTTTTTGCTTTTATAAATAATTATATACAAAAGAAGAGATTTATTGCTTTCTTTTTAATACAGCATCACATTCATATGCACAGATGAAAATAACCTATAAAAAAAAACAAGTATCTGGCATTCTAGGTATGGAATGTCATTTTTATCAAACAAGTACCTGAAATTCAATATTTTGGTTTTGGATGACAGAAAAAGAACTACGGTCAGTTTCAGAAAGAAACACGAAAGCTGAGTTTTAGCAGAAGCTCACTTGAACAGATATCATATGCTAGAGAGAAGGACAACAGATCCTACAGTTCTATGTGTATAAGAAACACAAATAGACATCATTATCTCTGCCCCAGGGACTTAACCCCTTGGGGAAAAGACCAGTCTTCCAGGCTCCTTATCAAACTAAAATAATTTTGAAACACATTTTTCATTTCCTCCAGCACTGGTTTAAAAATGTTTGCAGATAGATGCTGTTTGTTGTTGTTGTTTTTTTCTCCCTTCATTTTGTTTTCAGTGTTCATAAGGACAATTAAAACCCAGGCTGTAATAAGGCATCTGTTGTAAACAAGTTCAGACAAAGGAAGCAATTTCTGTGGCAAGTATGGGGCACAAGGAGACGTAAAGGGCTGCATTATAGAAAGCATAGATAGTAACAGAAAATAAACCCTTTTCACCTCCACCCCACTCCACATACCGTGTGGATCTCATTGGCTAAAATTATCAGCTTTGTTAAGTTGTTTTTGGAATCATTAAATAGCAAATATATTGTTAATCTTTAAAATTTACATTAGGGATTCTGGCCACAACCTGTATTTCTCCATTCTAAATTAAGAGCCGATAGGATTTTCCTGTATTTCTCCAGTCTAAATTAAGAGCAAATAGGTATCTGCTTACAGCATCAACAAGAATACACCCTGCTAGAGTCCCTTCCTTAGTGTGTGTGTGCACAATCACACACACATACACAGACATGCTCACATGAGACACACTGCGCTGAGTGCACAGACTTGTGCAAGGAGACACACATGCACACATGTGCAAAGGTATGCACAAGTGCACACTCACATACATGCACAGAAATGTACCCACAGAGACACACTTACGCACAGGCACATGCACCCACAAACACACACAATTCCCTGGCCAGTCACGGAGAGGAGGTATCTGTCTTTCCACGCTCCGTTTTGGGCTGCTGGGCTTCTGAGTTTGTGCTCATTTTCATTGCTGAAAATAATCATTTTCAGCCTAACTCGCCTCAGTGCCTCAGGGACAGTTCATTCCCATTGCTTCCTCTATATCCTTTTCCCACATTAGGCCCCAAAGCCAAATCTTTCCATTTTAAAGAAAAATTGCTGTTCACCAAACTGGACAGCATCTATATTTGCCCACTTAGAAGATGCTGCTTTTCACATCTTTCACTGAAATACAGGACAGTGACACAGAGTTCTTAGAGTGTTCCTTTTCAGGAGACAGCGTAAGTGGTAACTTTCTGCCTCCCCGCTCCTACTGGAAAGCCAGTGGAGTGGTTATCAAAAAACTAAGTCTATTCCCTCACTGCCCCTGGGCAGGGATTGTGTCTTATTCATCTTGCATCTACAGTGCCTAGCAAAGCGCCTGTCATGGAACAGAATCCAGTAAAGATCTCTTCAATAAATGCAATTTCAGCATTAGATCCTTCTCCCTCAATTTCTCAAATTTGTGCATGCATACTCACAGGGGTATGCCCTTGTGTGCCACGGAGCATGAGCAGTCACAAGATAAACACAGTATCTCTCCAGCTTCTTGGAAAATCCATTTATTTTCTAAGTCATGTTTAAAAGATTATTTTTCTATTAAAGCAAACATTGGATAAGGAGAATCTAATAAATGTCATGTTGGTAGTTGTGGTAAAGATCATGAGCTTTGAAGATAATTTTAAATTCTGTACCTACCACTGATTAGTGATATGACCTCAAGTACATTCTAAAAATTCTTCCAAGCATTTTTATTCTCAGTTGTAAAATGCAGATAATCATAACTGTTTTATAGAGACTTGGGGATTCAAATAAGAGAATATACACAATTGTAGTTAAGAGTGATACTGGAGACAGTCACCGTGGCACTAAATGTGATTGCAGCAGCATACTAATATCGGTAGTAGCCACAATAATGTTGAGATTAGCAGGGGCAATTGTAACAGCCACAGAAATAAATAGCAAAAGGAGTGAGTAAATAAGCAATTCAATGCACAAATAAATATGAAAAGTTAACCTAAATGTAAGGGCACTAGCCTTTTAAGTCAGTAGACACCAAAGAGAATCGTTTAATCCTACTACTCGGTTTTACAGGTACAGACAAGGAAACTGAGGCTCAGAAAACTTAACAAAGTTACTCACCCAAGTTCATCATACTTACTGACAAAATCAAGACTAGAACCGCTCCATTCCAGGTATAGGGGGTGTAGGCTATAGTATGATCTGTCGTCTCTGAATATAATTATTATCCTTATGCAGCGGTAAAGATATATGCCCAGGCTCAAAAGTGGAGAATGGATGGTCATGCACACTGTAGCAAAATGAACCTGGACTATAGAGCCTGAGATTGAAAATCATCTCTGCCAGTTCCAAGATTTCTGACTGTGGCCAAGTTATTTAATCTCTCTGAAAATTGTTATCTACATGTGGGGTAAAGACGATACCATCTGCCTTGCAGGTAGATGAGAGAATTAGAGAAACTGTATCAAAGTGCCTTGTGACACATAGTGGCAGATACTAAATGATAGCTTTTCTATATTTATCCATTTTCTTCATTGTCACTCATTTTTAATGTCTTTTCAAATACAGTTACCAATCCCATAGGAAAAATAATTATCATGCACAGGGTATATTCCAAACATGACAGGAGCTAGAGTTATAAAATACATTAGAAATTCATGGGGTTTATGGCCTCATCCTGATAGTCAGTAGAGTTTCAATGATAATACTTGACTTTTCTAAGTGGTAAATTTCTTCACCACTACAGGAATTAATACAGGGGTGGGGTGAGGGTATAAAATAAATTGAAAATTTTAAAGACAGTGAATTTTCTTAAGAACAATAATAACTAGAAAGCAGACTAAACACTTGATATAGTTGTCTCATACTATTTTTATTTTGAATGTGGGTTTCTTTTTTCCTGTTTTAAAGGAATTCTCTCACATTCTGAAGAACATGATGTCATATTTGTCAACCAAGTTCTGACCTGGAAATAAAAAAAAATATAGCTAAAAAGTGAATTACGGAATAACTGCACAGATCAGTTCTCTGTGCTCTATCTAGCTCATTCCTCACCATCACCAAAAAAAAAAAAGGGATAGTAGGCAGTATGATCACATAATAAAGGAAGATTATTTAAATCAAGAATAATGTTATTGAAAACTTACTAAATTATTGTTATTTTATTCATTTTCCCTGGGCCTGGTGACAAGCCCATTTGGAGCAGCACTGGCTGCTTGGAAGAGGCTAGCAGGGGAAAGTAGAAGGCGCTGGCCACACCAATCACCCTCTGTGTGACACTGAGCTGTTTCTGAACTCCTCACAGTCTCAGATACATTGAACTCATCTCTAAAGTCTGTTCCAGCTCTAACTTTATATCCTCTGACTCAGACCAATAGAGTGCCTAAGAACTAAAACCATAACCCTTCCTCAGGCAGAGTAAACTGGGGACCTCTCCTTAGCTTTGCTGTATGCTGGTATCAGAACAGGGGTAAGGGAATGAAGTTATGAGAAAGCCACTATTTTGAGATAGTATGCTGACCCCTGGGGTATCCACACCTTCTCCCAGTCATTCAATCAAATGCAAATCTAGATTCGCTGTGAAGGAGTCTTGCAGTTCCACTGAAGGACCCATGCCAGTTAATTTTAAGAAACGGAGGGATTATCTGGGTGGGCCTGACCTAATCAGTCTCATTAGCCCTTTGAAAGCAGAGAGATTTTTTATTTTTCTCAAGCAGGCCACAGAGGAAGAAGTCAGAAACACATGTTCTTCTGGGCCTGGAAAGAAGCAACGCTATGCTGTGAATTTCCAATAGGAGCCACATGGCAAGAAATTGTGAGTGGCTTCTAGGAGCTGAAAGTGGCCCCTAGCTGACAGCAGGAAAATCTGGACCTCAGTCATAGGACCACAAGGAAATGAATCCTGGCAAAAACATTGAGCTTGGAAGCATCTTGATGTCAACGCTGTGATAATCTGAGCACAGAATTCCACCATGCCATTCCCAGACTTCTGATCTACGGAACTGTGAACTCATAAAAGGATATTTTTAAGCCATTAAGGTTATGGAAATTTGTAACATAACAGTACAAATCTAATATACCTCTATGATTAGAGAAAATAGTAGATAATTTAATAGTTGTTTGTTATATTGAAAAATACTTCTTAGGCATTCTACTTATAATTTCCTCTTCATGTAGCTCAGCTGAAATGTCATTCTCATCCACAGTTTGAGATAGTACACTGGCCCCCGGTGTACATGTACCTTCTGTTAATTATGTACTATAAATCACCAGGTCAGCCTTTCTCCAGGTAGGCAGAACTGGACCTTTCTCTACCTTAAGGCAATTTCCCTCAAGGGAAAAACAGAGGATCCCAGGAGGCAAAACACAAAACAAGACGCTGCTATTTCAGAGCATTCTCTACCCCAGGACTGTTTGCTTTGTGGAGATTGGGAGTCTAAATTTAAATGGCCTCATACAATAACTCTACCTATTAAACTTTGTTTTTCTTTATCGCAGTAGTGCATTTTATTTCAAGATGGCTACAGCAAGTGAGCAAGCTGTTGGTCAGGAAGCTGGGGTGTGCTGAAAGTTCCCCGGTGATTCATTTATAGGGAGAATGACAAGAGTTCTGAATGGACAAGAGGGGAACGGTGGCCACAAGAAAGCTCTGGGAGTATCATTAAACCAGTTTCCTTATTGTTCAGAACCGGACAGGTTCCACCTGATCTTCACTCTTGGGTCCAGGTGGCTCCAACTGCATGAACCAAAATAAAGGGCATCTGCAGGTTTTCCAGAGGGAGAATGACGCAGAGAGGAGGTAGAGAAAACATTAAAAAGAATATTTATTTTCTAGGACCATGGAAAGCTGAGTAGTGAATTTTATTTTTAACTTCATTTTTTGATCAACCCTTTTCTTGAAAAGAAAACGCTAGCGATTTCACTTAAGGCACAACCAGAGCGCCACCATGTGGTGGAGTCTTTATGGACGCACGCGGGCTTAGAGCGGGTTTGCAGACTGGGAAAGTATTGCAAGAAAAAAATTGTACATCGTGACAAAAGCCAGAAAACTTAATAATAAAGATCATGCGTGTTTTCGAAAGTTTGGTGATAGCCTTGTTTGTTTTATCATCGTATTTCTAGAAGGTATGACAATGACTCTCACATTTAAAACTGTGTAAAGTTATCACTGGTGTCATTTTTAAAGTGAAGTTATTTTGTTTAATTGCCTTATTAAAAAAACAGAACCGAGCTAACACTAGCATACAGGAACAGAAAAGTATATGCTCTACTTCATGAAAACTCACATTTTTTGCAAATTCCTCATAGAGATCAGCTGGTATTAGTGAATTTCTAGATTATTTGTTTGGTTGTGAGGTTGCTGTTCGTGAGCAGATAGAAAAAAGGTGATCTCAATCAATTAGAATAATGAGTTCAATCATGTTGTGTCCTTGTAACACTCTGCTTTAGGTTAAAATTCTGGAAGAGAGTGTGTGATTAGCTTTTCTTGATCTTCTGACCAACCTTTGTCCAGGTGCCTTGACTTACAGTCTGGCCAAGACTACATGCAATGAAGGGTAGTTCACAAAATCAAAAGTAGGCTTAGAATAGCAAGGAGGTAGGCAAAAGCCAGCATATGACAAGTGTGCTTTGTGTCATTTCAGGGACTAGTTTATCCCTAGATACCACTAGGAACCAAATGTATGGCACACATACATGTCCTAACTCCCAGTGTCTGCTTACTGAATGATGCAGAGCATCCTGAGCTGCCTGAGATCTTCTGGTCCATGGACATTCTGCCACTATGGGCTCCTGATCAAAGTTTAATCTCAGAGTCACTGAGGTCACCTGCCACTATATTATAAGCTTCCCAGAAGCTCACACAGTATCTGCTTTCACTCTATCTTAGGTCCATTTCTGACCCGAAGATATTTGTGTTTTGTTTTTATGCTGCATATTCAGGTATTTCAATGGGAAACTACCTAAAAAGGACCTGAAACCTTCTGGACACTTTGGTGAAATGATTTTTCTCTTTTGCAAGGAGATTAAGTCATCATTAATGCTGTCACTGTTGCTTTTGTGCAGTGTGCTGTCTTTGTGTCCTTGCTAAGAAAGAGCTTGCTTGTGATGAAAAAGACCCATATAGTGTCTGAAGGTTCCTTACGCTTTCAAATTTTGCTTTGGAAATTACAATGTGTTTAAATATTCTTTGCCAAAATATGTCCCTTTCTTTGAGGACTTATGACTGCTTTTTTTTCAGTTGTTTTACAGTATACATATATATGAGGCAGAAGTTGTGATCAGTGCCCCCAAATCAATGAAAAAAAAGTTGTTATAAAATGTCACCTTGGCCTCTTAATTTGTCACCTGTATGAAAATTATAAAGGAGGTCAGAACATTTCTTCCCCACATTTTTCTGCCTTCCCAGCAATTACCCAGTTGTACCCCTCAAGAAACTTCTTATTTACAGGGCTGCAGTAATCCCTACTGCAGGTGCCTTCATGGCTGTTTCTTGATATTGCATGATTGCTAGTTCATTGTAATCAAAGAATATCTTCTGGCCTGAGAGAGAGAGAGAGAGAGAGAGAGAGAGAGAGAGAGAGAGAGAGAGAGCCAGACTTGCCAGGAGAACCGGAAGTCTTCTGACTCAGGCCATGGCTTTTCTCATAGATAACTTTGCTTCTCCACAGTTGTGATCTTTTCTCTCACTGATGTCTAAATGACGTTACTCTTATGTTAGAAAATACTGAAAAAGAGATTATTAAAATATCTAATCAGCTCGTTATAATAATACATCTATGCTATTCGGTAGCTTTAAAACCTCTTTACAAACAGTTGGTGGTAGGTTCAGACAATTTCTGAGCAGAAGAAGCTTCTATTCTCTTAGTATCACATGCTTAATAGTTGATTTTGAAACATTCTTTGTCTTGGAGGATTATTTTTTAAACTGTCTTAGTGACGAAATATCAAATTATAAAATATACTGAGCTACAGGGTGATTTTTCATTTTTGTACTTGACTTATTTTAGCATTTCACCTAAGTGCTGCTTTTTCCAGCAGCTTTTTTCCCCAATTTCTATAGAAATGTCATTAGAAGGAGTAATTTTCCCAAATGCCCTATTATTTCTAGGTGAGCAACAAAAGTAAATTGTCTGCTGAAGACAAAGTAGGCTGAGAGGATATATCACTGATACATGTGCATGCTGCCTTTGTCAGGTTCTTGGTACTTGCTGTGTGGAAAAAAGAGTACACAAAAAAAGTTATAATGTGTTCTTAACAATGTAGCCACAGCCTGGTGGCTCACACCTGTAATCCCAGCACTTTTGGAGGCCAAGGCGGGAGGATCACTTAAGGTCAGGAGTTCGAGACCAGCCTGGCCAACATAGCAAAACCCTGTCTCTACTAAAAATACAAAAATTAACTGGGATTGGTGGTGCGTGCCTGTAATCCCAGCTAGTCGGGAGGCTGAGGCAGGAGAATCCCTTGAACCCAGGAGGCGGAGGTTGCAGTGAGCCGAGATCACGCCACCGCACTCCAGCCTGGGAGAGAGGGCAAGACTCTGTCCAAAAAAAAAAAAAAGAAAGGAAAAAAGAAAAGAAAATGTAGCCACTGCTAGCCATTAAAAACGCTGAAATAAGAATCTTTATTCACTTTGTGTTTTTTTTCTTCTAACAGACTTTCTTCTACCACTGACTTTGGAAGATGAACACGTTGATTTATACAGATTTTAGAGGACAGAAGCTCATTTTGTAACTCCCTGCAGGGTAAAATCCTACTTCTTACTTTGGCATATGAGACTTTACCAAATGTAGCCTTAATCATTTATGTGCAGCTCATTTGCAGCATTCCTTATTCTGGCTATATTCAGTTGCTATTATCCAGGGATACAGACACTCTCTTGCTAGTGAACTTTTATCATACTGTTCCTTGTGCCTGAAATACATTGATCTTACTCATCCTTCCTGATCAAGACTAGGGGTCAGCAAACTGTGACCATGGATCACATCTGACCTGCCACTCTACCTCTTTTTGCAAATAAAGATTTATTAGAACACAGCCATGCTCATTTATTCCTATACTGTCTATTACAGCTTTTGCACTATGACTGCAGAGTTGAATATGTACAGCAGAGACTAGCCACAGAGCCTAAAATATTTCCTATCTGACAATTCCCCAAAAAAGTTTGCTGATATCTGGTCTATATCAACATTATTTTTCTGGTGAAGTAGTCACTCCATCCACGTCTCCTAGTCAACTTATCATTTCTATAATCCTACAGCATTCTTCACAAGCCACTAAAGAGTAACTAGCATTGTTAGAAAATGTGTTTATTCTATACTATAAGGCAATAGTAACCAAAACAGCATGGTACTGGTACAAAAACAGACACATAGATCAATGGAATAGGTTAGAGAATCCAGAAATAAAGCTACACACCTACGACCATCTGATCTTTGATAATGTCAACAATAACAAGCAATGAGGAAAGAACTCCCTATTCAATAAATGGTGCTGGGATAACTGGCTAGCCAGATGCAAAAGAATGAAACTAGACCACTACCTTTCACAATATGCAAAAATTAACTCAAGATTGATTAATGACTTAAACATAAAATCTAAAACTATAAAAACCCTAGAAGAAAATCTAGGAAATATTATTCAGCACATAGGCTTTGGCAAAGATGTTATGATGAGGATTCCCAAAGCGATTGCAACAAAACAAAAATTGATAAATGGGACTGACCTGATTAAACCAAAGAGCCTCTGCACAGCAAAATAAACCATCAACAGAGTAAAGAGACAGTCTACAAAATGCAAGAAAATTTTCACAAACTATGCATCTGAAAAAGGCCTAATATCCAGCATCTATAAGGAACTTAAATAATTGAACAAGTGAAAAACAAATAACCCCATTAAAAATGCGCAAAAGACATTAACAGACACTTCTAAAAAGAAGACATACAAGTAGCCAACAAATATATGAAAAAATGTTCATCATCACTAATCATCAGAGAAATGTAAATCAAAACCACAATGAGATATCAACAGTAAAATAACAACAGATATTGGCAAGGCTGCAGAGAAAAAGGAATGCTAATACACTGTTGGTGGGAATGCAAATTAATTCAGCTACTGTGAAAAGCAGATTGGAGATTTCTCAAAGATCTTAAAACAGAACTACCATTCAACCCAGGAATCCCAATACTTGGTATATACCCAAAAGAATATAAATAATTATACCATGAAGACACATGCACATGTATGTTCATTATAGCACTTTTCACAATACCAAAGACATGGAATCAACCTAGATGCTCATCAGTGGTAGACAAGGTAAAGAAAATGTGATACATATATACTGTGGAACACTACACAGTGATAAAAAAGAATGAAATCATGTCCTTTGCAGCAACACAAATGCAGCCGGAGGCCATTATCCCAAGTAAATTAACACTGGAACAGAAAACCAAATGCTGCACGTTCTTACTTTTAAATGGGTGCTAAGCATTGAGTACCCAGGGAAACAAAGAAGGGAACAATAGATATGAGAACTTACCTGAGAGTGGAGGGTGGGAGGAGAATAAAGACCAAAAAACTACCTATTGGATACTATGTTCATTACCTGGGTGACAAAATCATTTGTACACTGAACTCCAGCAACACACAATTTACTGATGTAATAAGCCTGCACAGATACCCTCTGAGTCTAAAGTAATAATTAGAAAAAGAAAAAGAAAATTTGTTTATGAGCCTATCCATCCCAAAGCAACTTTTCATTTCCTGTAGATCAGGACTATTTTACTTTATTTGTTGCTACATGACCAGTTCCAAGAACAATGACAGAAATAGAGAAAGTGCTCAGGCAATGTTTGTGGAATAGTGAATAAAGTATTTGAGAAACCAACTAAAACCCAAACAGGAGGAAATGACAAGTAAAATAAAATATTTTCCACATTTTTTTTCATTGGATATGTTACTCATTATAATTTTATAAGAATTAGATATTTCTTTGGGGATAAATTGTCTTCTGGTTTAGATAACTTCCATAAAGTAAAATCAAATGGTGCTATAGTCCCATTTGACTAGATATGTCAAGATGACTATTTCTAGGCAGTTCAGTGTATAAGGGTAGCTATAAAATATTGGTGCTGATATTTTAAAGTGGCATCAAACACATGAACGGGAAAATGTTTTCCAGTCTTTGGCACATGCATTTATGTCTCCGATGGTGGTAAATCTTCAGTCTTGGGGTAGGGGATGAATGGATTTAGTTTTTTAAAAGTTCCGTAGTCATCTGGTGACACATGTTATGAATAAGGTAGGTGATAAAGTTGAGAAATGTTTTTAATCTAACAAGGAATATTCTTATGAAGCAACAAGAATGATGTTTTGTGTATATCTGAAATTGGCTCATTCAACAAACAACAATTGAGTTCTTATTGTATAAGAAGTGTTCAGAAGGCAATTCCAAATGAGGCCTTCCCCAAATGTTTGAAGAACATAAGAGTATATGTAAGGCCCAGCACACATGTGATGAGTAATTACAAATGAAGATGAGCCAGACAGACTCAGATATGAGTGGAGGACTGATGAAAACTCCTACTTAGATCTTCATACCAAAATTGGGCAAGAGAGCATTGGCCCTTATCACTTGAGAAGGAGCAGTGTCTTCCTCCTTTGTTGGGTCAGTCACAAGAGCACAGGTGGACAATGCTAGGCTGGTATGTGGGAGTCAGAAATAGAACACATAGGACGAAGGGGCAAAATCGAGGCTAACAGCAGATTTGAGGGTCAAGTTGGAAAAGTTGAAGTAGAATTCGATCTCAGAGGCAAGTGTTAGGCAGGAAAGCCAGAGGTCAAGAGCTGAGTGAATACAAATGAAGCAGGACAGGGGACAAGAATGAGATGAAGGGTCGGGCACGGTGGCTTATGCCTGTAATCCCAGCACTTTGGGAGGCCAAGGAAGGCAGATCACAAGGTCAAGAGATCGAGACCATCCTGGCCAACATGGTGAAACCCCGTCTCTACTGAAAACATAAAAATTAGCTGGGTGTGGTGGCACGCACCTGTAGTCCCAGCTACTCGGGAAGCTGAGGCAGGAGACTCTCTTGAACCCGGGATGCGGAGTTTGCAGTAAGCCGAGATCGCACCACTGCACTGTAGCCTGGTGACGACAGAGCAAGACACCGTCTCAAAATAAAAGAAAAGAATGAGATGAAGGAACAGGGTCCAAAACTTCGATTATGAGCATCACCTGGGCTCCTAGGGTCCCCTTGTATTGGATGTTGACAAAGTAGAGGGTATGGGGTCCACATGGGCTAAAGGCACAAGGTCAAAGCAAACATAAAGAAACTCTGTGAAACTCTGTGTTCAGATTGGAGGAAACAACTAAAGGAAAATGTCAAGATAATCACTCTTTTTTTTTTTTTTTTTTTTTTTTTTTTTTTTTTTTTTTTTGAGACGGAGTCTCGCTCTGTTGCCCAGACTGGAGTGCAGTGGCACGATCTCGGCTCACTGCAAGCTCCGCCTCCCGGGTTCACGCCATTCTCCTGCCTCAGCCTCCCCAGTAGCTGGGACTACAGGTGCCCGCCACCACGCCCAGCTAATTTTTTTTTTGTATTTTTAGTAGAGACGGGGTTTCACTGTGTTAGCCAGGATGGTCTCGATCTCCTGACCAATAGCAACCTGCTACTTCTATTTTTTCATGTTGAAAAATTATTTACAAATATATGTTTAATCTACTTCCTAGGACACAGCCTTTAAAAATTAGTAAACACAAAATGCTTCCATAGGAAACTTCTTCCCTGACATTTCCTTATCTGTCGTCTTTCTTTCTTCCAGCCCTCAGAAAAATCCTATCAGATACAGATGAGAAGCCTCTGTCAGGAGGCACTCCCTTTATGACCCGAATATTTATAGTCTCAGACCCTGTAAGACACATAACTCCTCTACTAACCCACAGAAGGTGAGGTCTCCCTTAAAAATTAGAAAATGCCTCAGAGGCACAAACCACTGTTTCATTTTTTTATTTTGTCGTACTGGAGGTTATATTCACCCGCAAATGAGGTACAAAGAGTCAAAATCTTTAATCAGAATCAAAGATCTGTGCTTACTAGTTACCTTTGTACTGACAAGGAGCTTCACACAAATAGAACTGCAATAATGTTTATTTTCCTGGCAGCCAAAACCATAATGCTCTTACAGATATTCAACTGTCTGTAACATTCTTGAAGAGTAAGAAAGGACAAAAATGACTAGGCAGCCAACAAGGTGAGCAAAGCATTCAGGATTTTATATGTGGAAATATCTAATTTTTAAACACCATGGGTCATCTTAAGCCCCAGATGGCTTGTAAGGTAGGCAGGAATATGCCTAGTCTGATTTTTTTAAAAGGCCTACTTTACAAACTGGAAACTTTTTATACCACCCCGTTCCTGACCTGGCCTGAGAAAGAACTAGACTTCAGCACTATCCTGAATGAATTAATCTCTAAAACAATAATTGCTAGGACAGGAACTTGAGAAGACATCTGGAGATAGGTTTCCAAGCTGGGCGAATTATCACATTCCCCTGGGAGCTATCAAAGAGTACAGAAATAAAGGGAGCAAATCTGCGGGCTCCATCCCTAGAGAATGATTCATAAACCTGGGGTGTGGCTAAGACTTTTCATATTAAAGGACTCCCCAGGTGACAGTGAAGATCAGCCAGGTTTAGGAACCACTGATTGATTGTATTTTCCTTGCACCAGGAAAGGGCACCCCTAAATCACCCTCCACGAAAAAAATTAAAAAAACAAAACCAAAAACTTTTTCTTTAAAGACAAAATTTCCTAATTTCTTCATGTAAAATATAATCATACTGTAAAGCCCATTTAGAAATAATTGACACATCTAGAGTCTATTTAAATAGCTACATTTAGATTAAGATTTCCCTTTACAAAGTAATTCATTTGTGAAATTACACACATGTTCTCTCTTTTACTGTTATTGTATTGCATTTTGGAAGGCATAAATAAAATATAGCCAAGTACAAAGATAAAAATCTACTGGCCCAAAACAGAATATACTGGCTTATTTTTATATTTGCATCAGGTCTTTTTTGTTATTGTCAGTTTGTTTTGGAAAATAAAACTGGAGTAAAAATTAAACCCATCCATTTCTTTCACCACTTCTACCTACCATCTCTCCTTCTCTCCAGTTCAATAAACACTATCGGGAGGAGCCAAGATGGCCGAATAGGAACAGCTCCGGTCTACAGCTCCCAGCGTGAGCCACGCAGAAGACGGGTGATTTCTGCATTTTCATCTGAGGTACCGGGTTCATCTCACTAGGGAGTGCCAGACAGTGGGCGCAGGTCAGTGGGTGCCCGCACCGTGCGCGAGCCGAAGCAGGGCGAGGCACTGCCTCGGAAGCGCAAGGGGTCAGGGAGTTCCCTTTCTGAGTCAAAGAAAGGGGTGATGGACAGCACCTGGAAAATCGGGTCACTCCCACCCGAATATTGCGCTTTTCCGACGGGCTTAAAAAACGGCGCACAACGAGATTATATTCTGCACCTGGCTCGGAGGGTCCTATGCCCACGGAGTCTCGCTGATTGCTAGCACAGCAGTCTGAGATCAAACTGCAAGGGGGCAGCGAGGCTGGGGGAGGGGCGCCGCCATTGCCCAGGCTTGATTAGGTAAACAAAGCAGCTGGGAAGCTCGAACTGGGTGGAGCCCACCACAGCTCAAGGAGGCCTATCTGCCTCTGTAGGCTCCACCTCTGGGGGCAGGGCACAGACAAACAAAAAGACAGCAGTAACCTCTGCAGACTTAAATGTCCCTGTCTGACAGCTTTGAAGAGAGCAGTGCTTCTCCCAGCACGCAGCTGGAGATCTGAGAACGGGCAGACTGCCTCCTCAAGTGGGTCCCTGACCCCTGACCCCCGAGCAGCCTAACTGGGAGGCACCCCCAGCAGGGGCACACTGACACCTCACACGGCAGGGTATTCCAACAGACCTGCAGCTGAGGGTCATGTCTGTTAGAAGGAAAACTAACAAACAGAAAGGACATCCACACCAAAAACCCATCTGTACATCACCATCATCAAAGACCAAAAGTAGATAAAACCACAAAGATGGGGAAAAAACAGAACAGAAAAACTGGAAACTCTAAAAAGCAGAGCGCCTCTCCTCCTCCAAAGGAACGCAGTTCCTCACCAGCAATGGAACAAAGCTGGATGGAGAATGACTTTGACGAGCTGAGAGAAGAAGGCTTCAGACGATCAAATTACTCTGAGCTACGGGAGGACATTCAAACCAAAGGCAAAGAAGTTGAAAACTTTGAAAAAAATTTAGAAGAATGTATAACTAGAATAACCAATACAGAGAAGTGCTTAAAGGAGCTGATGGAGCTGAAAACCAAGGCTCGAGAACTACGTAAAGAATGCAGAAGCCTCAGGAGCCGATGCAATCAACTGGAAGAAAGGGTATCAGCAATGGAAGATGAAATGAATGAAATGAAGTGAGAAGGGAAGTTTAGAGAAAAAAGAATAAAAAGAAATGAGCAAAGCCTCCAAGAAATATGGGACTATGTGAAAAGACCAAATCTACGTCTGATTGGTGTACCTGAAAGTGATGGGGAGAATGGAACCAAGTTGGAAAACACGCTGCAGGATATTATCCAGGAGAACTTCCCCAATCTAGCAAGGCAGGCCAACGTTCAGATTCAGGAAATACAGAGAACGCCACAAAGATACTCCTCGAGAAGAGCAACTCCAAGACACATAATTATCAGATTCACCAAAGTTGAAATGAAGGAAAAAATGTTAAGGGCAGCCAGTGAGAAAGGTTGGGTTACCCTCAAAGGGAAGCCCATCAGACTAACAGCGGATCTCTTGGCAGAAACCCTACAAGCCAGAAGAGTGGGGGCCAATATTCAACATTCTTAAAGAAAAGAATTTTCAACCCAGAATTTCATATCCAGCCAAACTAAGCTTCATAAGCGAAGGAGAAATAAAATACTTTACAGACAAGCAAATGCTGAGAGATTTTGTCACCACCAGGCCTGCCCTAAAAGAGCTCCTGAAGGAAGCGCTAAATATGGAAAGGAACAACCGGTACCAGCCACTGCAAAATCATGCCAAAATGTAAAGACCATCGAGACTAGGAAGAAACTGCATCAACTAACGAGCAAAATCACCAGCTAACATCATAATGACAGGATCAAATTCACACATAACAATATTAACTTTAAATGTAAATTGACTAAATTCTCCAATTAAAAGACACAGACTGGCAAATTGGATGAAGAGTCAAGACCCATCAGTGTGCTGTATTCAGGAAACCCATCTCACGTACAGAGACACACATAGGCTCAAAATAAAAGGATGGAGGAAGATCTACCAAGCAAATGGAAAACAAAAAAAGGCAGGGGTTGCAATCCTAGTCTCGGATAAAACAGACTTTAAACCAACAAAGATCAAAAGAGACAAGGAAGGCCATTACATAATGGTAAAGGGATCAATTCAACAAGAAGGGCTAACTATCCTAAATATATATGCACCCAATACAGGAGCACCAAGATTCATAAAGCAAGTCCTGAGTGACCTACAAAGAGACTTAGACTCCCACACATTAATAATGGGAGACTTTAACACCCCACTGTCAACATTAGACAGATCAACGAGACAGAAAGTCAACAAGGATACCCAGGAATTGAACTCAGCTCGGCACCAAGCAGACCTAATAGACATCTACAGAACTCTCCACCCCAAATCAACAGAATATACATTTTTTTCAGCACCACACCACACCTATTCCAAAATTGACCACATACTTGGAAGTACAGCTCTCCTCAGCAAATGTAAAAGAACACAAATTATAACAAACTATCTCTCAGACCACAGTGCAATCAAACTAGAACTCAGGATTAAGAATCTCACTCAAAACCACTCAACTACATGGAAACTGAACAACCTGCTCCTGAAAGACTACTGGGTACATAACGAAATGAAGGCAGAAATAAAGATGTTCTTTGAAACCAACGAGAACAAAGACACAACATACCAGAATCTCTGGGATGCATTCAAAGCAGTGTGTAGAGGGAAATTTATAGCACTAAATGCCCACAAGAGAAAGCAGGAAAGATCCAAAATTGACACCCTAACATCACAATTAAAAGAACTAGAAAAGCAAGAGCAAACACATTCAAAAGCTAGCAGAAGGCAAGAAATAACTAAAATCAGAGCAGAACTGAAGGAAATAGAGACAAAAAAAACCCTTCAAAAAATTAATGAATCCAGGAGCTGGTTTTTTGAAAGGATCAACAAAATTGATAGACCGCTAGCAAGACTAATAAAGACAAAAAGAGAAAAGAATCAAATAGACACAATAAAAAATGATAAAGGGGATATCACCACTGATCCCACAGAAATACAAACTACCATCAGAGAATACTACAAACACCTCTACACAAATAAACTAGAAAATCTAGAAGAAATGGATAAATTCCTGGACACATACACTTTCCCAAGACTAAACCAGGAAGAAGTTGAATCTCTGAATAGACCAATAACAGGATCTGAAATTGTGGCAATAATCAATAGCTTACCAACCGAAAAGAGTCCAGGACCAGATGGATTCACAGCCGAATTCTACCAGAGGTACAAGGAGGAACTGGTACCATTCCTTCTGAAACTATTCCAATCAATAGAAAAAGAGGGAATCCTCCCTAACTCATTTTATGAGGCCAGCATCATTCTGATACCAAAGCCAGGCAGAGACACACACAAAAAAAGAGAATTTTAGACCAATATCCTTGATGAACATTGATGCAAAAATCCTCAATAAAATACTGGCAAAACGAATCCAGCAGCACATCCAAAAGCTTATCCACCATGATCAAGTGGGCTTCATCCCGGGGATGCAAGGCTGGTTCAATATACGCAAATCAATAAATGTAATCCAGCATATAAACAGAACCAAAGACAAAAACCACATGATTATCTCAATAGATGCAGAAAAAGCCTTTGACAAAATTCAACAACCATTCATGCTAAAAACTCTCAATAAATTAGGTATTGATGGGATGTATCTCAAAATGATAAGAGCTATGTATGACAAACCCACAGCCTATATCATACTGAATGGGCAAAAACTGGAAGCATTCCCTTTGAAAACTGGCACAAGACAGGGATACCCTCTCTCACCACTCCTATTCAACATAGTGTTGGAAGTTCTGGCCAGGGCAATTAGGCAGGAGAAGGAAATAAAGGGTATTCAATTAGGAAAAGAGGAAATCAAATTGTCCCTGTTTGCAGATGACATGATTGTATATCTAGAAAACCCCATTGTCTCAGCCCAAAATCTCCTTAAGCTGATAAGCAACTTCAGCAAAGTCTCAGGATACAAAATCAATGTACAAAAATCACAAGCATTCTTATACACCAACAACAGATAAACAGAGAGCCAAATTATGAGTGAACTCCCATTCACAATTGCTTCAAAGAGAATAAAATACCTAGGAATCCAACTTACAAGGGAAGTGAAGGACCTCTTCAAGGAGAACTACAAACCACTGCTCAATGAAATAAAAGAGGATACAAACAAATGGAAGAACATTCCATGCTCATGGATAGGAAGAATCAATATCGTGAAAATGGCCATACTGCCCAAAGTAATTTACAGATTCAATGCCATCCCCATCAAGCTACCAATGCCTTTCTTCACAGAATTGGAAAAAACTACTTTAAAGTTCATATGGAACCAAAAAAGAGCCCGCATTGCCAAGTCAATCCTAAGCCAAAAGAACAAAGCTGGAGGCATCACACTACCTGACTTCAAACTATACTACAAGGCTACAGTAACCAAAACAGCATGGTACTGGTACCAAAACAGAGATATAGATCAATGGAACAGAACAGAGCCCTCAGAAGTAATGCCGCATATCTACAACTATCTGATCTTTGACAAACCTGAGAAAAACAAGCAATGGGGAAAGGATTCCCTATTTAATAAATGGTGCTGGGAAAACTGGCTAGCCATATGTAGAAAGCTGAAACTGGATCCCTTCCTTACACCTTATACAAAAATCAATTCAAGATGGATTAAAGACTTAAACGTTAGACCTAAAACCATAAAAACCCTAGAAGAAAACCTAGGCATTACCATTCAGGACATAGGCATGGGCAAGGACTTCATGTCTAAAACACCAAAAGCAATGGCAACAAAAGCCAAAATTGACAAATGGGATCTAATTAAACTAAAGAGCTTCTGCACAGCAAAAGAAACTACCATCAGAGTGAACAGGCCACCTACAAAATGGGAGAAAATTTTCGCAACCTACTCATCTGACAAAGGGCTAATATCCAGAATCTACAATGAACTCAAACAAATTTACAAGAAAAAAACAAACAACCCCATCAAAAAGTGGTCAAAGGACATGAACAGACACTTCTCAAAAGAAGACATTTATGCAGGCAAAAAACACATGAAAAATGCTCATCATCACTGGCCATCAGAGAAATGCAAATCAAAACCACAATGAGATACCATCTCACACCAGTTAGAATGGCAATCATTAAAAAGTCAGGAAACAACAGGTGCTGGAGAGGATGTGGAGCAATAGGAACACTTTTACACTGTTGGTGGGACTGTAAACTAGTTCAACCATTGTGGAAGTCAGTGTGGCGATTCCTCCGGGATCTAGAACTAGAAATATCATTTGACCCAGCCATCCCATTACTGGGTATATACCCAAAGGACTATAAATCATGCTGCTATAAAGACACATGCACACGTATGTTTATTGCGGCATTATTCACGATAGCAAAGAGTTGGAACCAAGGCAAATGTCCAACAATGAGAGACTGGATTAAGAAAATGTGGCACATACACACCATGGAATACTACGCAGCCATAAAAAATGATGAGTTAATGTCCTTTGTAGGGACATGGATGAAATTGGAAATCATCATTCTCAGTAAACTATCGCAAGAACAAAAAACCAAACACCGCATATTCTCACTCATAGGTGGGAATTGAACAATGAGATCATATGGACACAGGAAGGGGAATATCACACTCTGGGGACTGTTGTGGGGTTGGGGGGGGAGGGATAGCAATGGGAGATATACCTAATGCTAGATGACGAGTTAGTGGGTGCAGCGCACCAGCATGGCACATGTATACATATGTAACTAACCTGCACAATGTGCACATGTACCCTAAAACTTAAAAGTATAGTAATAAAAAAAAAGAAAAAAAAAGAAAAAGAAAAATATTACTAAGTTAAAAAAAAAACACTATCATAGATTTGCTCTGTAGTTTAAATGTTTATTTTCTACCACACACCTGTATCCATTAACCATATGCACATATTAATTATTTTTTAACTTATGCAAATGGCATTATATTGTATTTAACGCTTTGAGACTTCATTTTTTCTTTCAACATTGCATTTTCAACATCTATCCATGTTGAAAAATATACTATATTAAATTATTTTAAGTGCTGTATGAACATTCCATCATATAAATACAGCACCACAATATAGCAAACCATTCCATTAATGGTAGATATTTGAACTTTTCAGAAACATTTACCTTCAGAAAAAATGTTGCTAGAGTGTCCATATATTTCCTTATTAATGCACATACACAAGAGTTTCTGTAGGTATTTTAGTTCAACTGCAAAGTTATAAGATATGTACATTTTCAAATTTACTAGAAAATATCTAATTTCTTCCAAAGTACTTATGAAAATTTTAATCAGCAGTGTATGACAGGTGTTTAGTTTCCCAGTTTTGCTAACATTGGCATTTGCAATTGTGTCAATATGATGGTGTCTTAGTGTTGTTTTAATGACATCTCCTCAAATGCTTATGACATTGGATGCATTTTTATGAAATTATGTATTCAACATTCCTTAATACATTTATCTTCTGAACAAAAGTTTTTTCCTCAGAGGAATGTCTTGATCTGCTTCTCTTCCTCATTTTTAGTACCCATTCACTTGATTGTTTATATATATTATCAACAACAATGGACTCATATAGTAAAAAATTCTATCAGGATGAGAGGATTCTGAAAACAATTAAATGAAAATACCAAAAGCACCTTAAAATCTTCTATAAATATTTATTGAACACTTACTAAATGGCAGTAGAATATTATGATAAAGTGTGCAGTCTTTGAAGCTGAACCACATGGTTTTAAATTCCAGCCCCACCATTTTATAGCTGGGTGAACAAGGAAAACTCCTTAACCTCTCTGTGCCACAACTGCCACATATGTAAAATGGACATCATAATGGTACTTTTCAGTTGAATGTTATATTAGATAATACACATAAAACATTTAGCAAAGCATACAGTACATCATAAATATTCATGTTTTAGTTTTTATTATAGTCATGAAGATGTCACTATTTGTGGGAAGAGAGTAGTGGTGACTGTCATGAGCTATGTTCCTGAGAAAGTAGAATCTAGATAGAAATTAGCATGCAGAAGATTTTTTAGGATGTGCTCTTGGGATTACCACATTGAATGCAAGGAGAGACAACAGGACTGGGCAGACAAATGAGATCGGCTATGTTGCATGTTTTGCGGTGATTCAATACCTATATTTGCAGCCTATCAGAAATATGAAAAACATTGCCATTGAATCATAAAAATTATGAGAAGAAGAAAGAGGAGACAGAAACAGAAGGGAAGAACAAAAGGAAGAAGAATAAAAGAATAGTCCCTGGCACTATTCTAAACATTTTACATATTAACTTATGTAATCCTCACAATATTTATAAGGATAATCCTGGTTTAACAGATGACAGAAGTGAGGTGATTTAAATAACTAGTCCATGGTCCTACAACTAGGATGTCATACAGCTAGATTTTGAACCCAGGCAATATAGCTTCAGAAATCATGTTCTCAACCACTATCCGGTACAGCCAGAATGCATGTCAATACCACTAACAAACCTTATCCGTTTGTTATTGTGATTTCTATTATTGTTCTCTACCAGACGTTTTGCTAGGGTTTTACTTACATTATCTCACTTAATTGAATCCTTGTAACTCATGAAGGGTTATCCTCATTTGTAGATGAGGAAAGTAGATGATGTTTAGTTACTTTCCCGCAGATAAGTTATTAGTTGAGCAAGGATTTTACCCTGTGCTTGTTTGGCTTTAAATCCCTTGTTCCTTCCCACTATAATACAGCTTCTCTTTAATAGGCGACTTTCTTTTCCAGCAAATTGATGACTATATCATACCTCTTATGTCATGTTTCCCTCAAATAAATAATATCAATTTGTTAACTTCTTCATTGTCTACATTGTCTTAGATTGGCATCCTTTGAATATTCTTTGTGTACATTGCCTCATTAAATTACAAATTCAGAATTGAGCATGTAGAGGTTTTGACAGTTTTGAGTACCTAATGGGAAAGTTGCCAAGTGCTTCCCACACTCTGAATTCTCATTTAGCATGCCAATGCCATAATTACTTCTTTAATAACAGAATCGCTGAGCTGACTCATATTTAATATGCTTTCTGAAGTGACCAATGGACTTCTTTCTGTGGTGCTCTTATTTCAGATTTCCTACCTGCTCTGCCTGTATAATTTGCTTTATAAGTATCCTGAGAATTTTTACCACTTATCAAGTTTGTGCAGCTATTATCCAGTCCTAATCATTTTATTTTCAAATTAAATTATTTTATAAATATGCAATTTTTAAAAAATTTGAAGGCTTTCCTACTAGTTTTATCCAAGAGAAAGTTTTAATACAGATATGGTATAAAAGAAGGAATATATTTTATAAATTCTAAATATTATTTCTTTATCACTAGCCATAGGTGCAGCTTAAAAACTCTTAATTCTAAAGATGCACCTCAATCTACTTCTTAGAAATATTTGTGTGTGTTTGTATATGTGTACTTATTCACAGATGTATAAGTTGATATACTAGGACTCTTAAAAGTAGAAACAGTCTAGTCTTGACAACTTACAAACTTCAGCCCTCTAAGAATATCTTAAATATATCCATGAGAAAAACTGTCTTATTATATTATAAAACCACCACCATGGGCCTTTTTGTTTTGCACAAATAAATCAATTGCAATACCTTTTTCCTGAAAAATATCTTAAATGCAGTGTAACTTAAATGCAGTTGTTTCAGTCAGAGACAATAACTATTCTGGATAGTCATATAAATTATGTCTCCACAGATATTGATGCTTTGATGAAAAAATGTTCTTTTTCTCCATATGAATTTAGTGATTTGTACTTGTGCTTAGATATTTTTATTGAAACAGTTAGCATTACAAAAACTGTAAGTAGAGACTCTGGGGACTCTATGTGGACATGCAGGTATATTCCTGGTCTTATACTGGAGGAGGAGCTGGAAGTGTCTGAGAATGGATGGATCTCAGCTTGATGCAGCTTCATGCTGACAAATCTGTTGGTAACCCACCATTCCTACAGAACTGCAGGACTGCAGAAAAAATTCTGAAGTTAGATTAATTTATTCTGAGGGGTTTTGAGGGCTCTAGAGCAAGGCCTCTTGCCTCTGGTTGGGGATGTAGTTTACTCTTAAGGGGATGGATTTACCTACTGAATTGTCAACCATCCCTTTTAAATCTATATTTATTCCAGTCTCATGGTTTTAAATAAAACATATGCTGAAAACTTCTAAATTTTTAACTTCAGTCAAAATCCCTTCCTTAAACCCCATATTCATGTATCCAATTGCCTTGTCAAAATATCCACTTGGATGTTTAATACATTTCAAACTCAACATGTATTTAAAACTGAGCTCCTCATCTTCCCCAACAAACTTACTCGTCCTTCAGTTTTCTTCTTTCAGTTCCAGACAATTCTACTCCTTCATTTTTAAATAAACCCTTAGATTCCTTTCCATGTCTCATACCCCATATCTGACACATCTCTCAACTCTATATTCAAAATATCTCTTTAACCTGATCAATGCTTAGCCACCCTGACTGCCACCACCAGTCTAATACACCAAAATCTCTCCCCTGGATTATTGCAATAGCCTCTTACCTGATTGCTCTTCTCTGCCCTGACTCCCCTCCAGGCTATTGTCAACAAGGCAACCTGGTAACTCTCAATCCAATGGTGTTACTTCTCTGCTTGGTGCAATCCACTCTTCCTCAGAGCACCTGACAATGGTCTACAAGGTCTCTTACAGTCTGATTCCCCTCATATCCACTATGCCCACCCCCAACCCCATCCACCCACAACTCTGACTTCATCTCCTGATATGGCCCCATTTTTCATGTCACTATAGACACATTGGCTTCTTTACTGTTCCTTACACATGCGGGAAATCCTCCCAACTCAGGGCCTTTGTATCTGTTGGTCCTTGTGCCAAGAATGCTTTTCCTCCATGCAATGGACTGAATATTTGTGTGCTCTCAAAATTCACATGTTGATATCATGACCCTCAACACGATGGAGATGAGGCCTTTGAGAAATAATGAGGTCATGAGTGTGGAGTCCTCCATGCATGTGTTCTAACCAAAGAATGCACTAAAAACCATAACACAGAGCTGTTCAATGTAGTTCAGAAACTTTAGTTTTAGTTGAAACAAACTACTATGGGCACATTTTACTTGGGAAACACAAACATTAAAGAGATCCAAGGATCCCCCATTTTTTTCCGTCAGTGAAATATATTCAGAAGGATATAGGGAGGCAACACCACTTTAGGATGAAATTTGAATCCACATTTTTGATTTAGGAGACTGGTTTTACTGAAAGAGTGCCTCAAGCCCCTGAGGATGAATCCCCAGTAAACAAGATCCAATCCATGGGGCCTGATCAGACACCATGTTTTCCATCTTGCTGCCAGTGTGGGACCCTGGTTATAATCCAAAAAGATGGAGCCATGTGAGTACTTTAACCTCGTAACTATTAGGCCTTATCAGAATAGAATTGCTCTTGGGGGTGGGGGAGGGGTTAAAATAAAAATACATATATATATATATAGTGTGCGTGTATCTATATGTACACACAGTATATACATTCTATTTGTGAAGATAAATGGTTTAGATATACTTTTATGGTTATGCAGGGCATAAGAATTGTATAGCCAAGGTGGATTTTTAAGGGAAGTGAGCGATACAGCAACCTATACAACTATATAAATTTACAAAAAAGTTGATGGCCACTGCCAAGAGAAAGAGTATGGGATATCTGGGACTCAGAAGTGAGGTCATTAGGTAACCAGAGAACTGCCTGGCTTTATCTCCAAGTTTGGGGCATGTCCCTGGCTCTGCATGTAGAGATATCTTGCATCATCTCCCTCTGGGACTCCATTCACCATCCAGATCACCCTTAAACCTAAATGCAGGTGCTTTTGAACCTTGCTTAGTGCTTTGTGAGAAGAGATTCTGAGAAAACTGGTGAAGGGACTGGGCTTTGTGGCTGAGTGCAGAGCATGTAGAGATATCTTGCATCATCTCCCTCTGGGACTCCATTCACCATCCAGATCACCCTTAAACCTAAATGCAGGTGCTTTTGAACCTTGCTTAGTGCTTTGTGAGAAGAGATTCTGAGAAAACTGGTGAAGGGACTGGGCTTTGTGGCTGAGTGCAGAGCAAAAGGTAATAGTGTAAGCAGATGCAGCGTCCACCATCAGTGATGACCATGACTGAATAAATTACTTATATTTCACGAGGCAACAAAGTTCCATTGACTTCAGGGCTTTCGAGTGAGAATGTGGGAGAGATAAAGAAAGAGAGAAACAAGTTCCATTGATTTCAAGGGCTTTAGAGGTGGAATTTGGGAGAGAGAAAGAAAGAAGCAGGAAGGAAATAAAGGTCAGTATATACTTCTGACCTTTTATCCCAAGCATTTCCTCACAGCATTAGCTGCCTTCTTCTCTTGCTGTCCACACAATATCCACTGTGGGAGTAATGAAACTCTTCCAGGAAGCTATGTAGAGACCACTAAAATGCGTGAGCATCCTACCTCAAGAGAGCAGTTAATCCCATGCCTCTTGTCCCCATCACAGCCTCAAATGCCAGTCCCTTTGTCATCTCCATCTTTCTAGACTCATTCCCTAATGTTTGATTTTTCCTTCCACCTCACTCATTTTTGACCTAAGCAACGCGTTACCTAACCTTCCCATTATTCTGAACTTTTACAATATATGGTTGACAGGGCCTCAGCTGAGAGATTAGACACCGTTGGTTTTAGGAAGCACTCAG